>NC_091950.1:215463582-216695249 GCF_031021105.1 Erythrolamprus reginae
TAAGAACTGCACGGAATCCATTAACAAGGGTGGCAAAAAAAGGTTGTAAAATGGGGCAAAACTCACTTAACAAATGTCTCATTTGGCAACAGAAATTTTGAACTCAATGTGGTCAAGGACTACATCTACCAGGGAAGCCAAGTCGGTCTTCAGGTGATTCAGCATATTTTGCAAAGTATCTCCTTCAAAGGCTGTGGAAAGTCCTATCTTCCCTGGGCAAATTTCCCCAATATGTGCAAATATATTTCTTCAACCTATACAGTGAGTATCTATTGCATGGGTCACTGTAGTCTTTATTATTTCTAGTAGATTTCTTGTTTTATTTCTTCAGAATCTTAAATGATTACAGATATTGTAAATAAATTGTAAATATTGAAATAAAAAAGAAAACCACTTTGGTGTAGTGATTAAGGCAATTCTATCTAGTCCAGGGGTGGGATTCAACATTGTTTTTACTACTGGTTCTGTGGGTGTGGCTTGATAAGCATGGCATGTCATGGTAGGCATGGCAGGGGAAGAAGAGTGTAAAATCTCCATTTCCTTCCCACTCCAGGGAAAGATTACTGCAAAATCCCCATTTCCTCCTGATCAGCTGGGACTCAGGAGACTTAGAATAGATGTGTGGAGGGCCAGGCCAAGGTGGTATTTACTGGTTTTCCAAACTACTCGAAATTTCTGCTACTGGTTCTCCAGAATTGGTCAGAACCTGATGAATCCCATCTCTGATCTAGTCCCATCTTTGCTTGTGAAGCATCTTTAGACCAGAAACTCTCTTTCAGCCCTAGAAAACAGACAATAAAAAACCACTCCCAAAATCTTGCAAAGAAAGCTGAAGATATTAGTTCAAGCAGTTGTCTCCCCCACTCAAAAAAATCATAAAACAAAAAAAATGCATTTTAACTAGGATTGTACATAAGACAGAAAAATCCAGAACTTCCATGTTCTTTTTGGAGTTTCTCCAAATCTTTTATTATTTAGTAGAACAAAAACTTCAGAACATTTTTATTCTTACAGGTAATAGAGAAAACAAATGCAGATTAGATAAATCAAGTGAATCTCCGTCCCATAATTCCAGAGTTTTTAGCCTGGCACATTCCACTGACCTTTCTTCTTTCCTTCCCTCCCATCTCCTGTATTAGCCATCACAAATGTCCCTCCATCCTAATCCTAACTCCTTTATTACCAAATATTTATTTCAGTTTCCAAATTTTCCTAATTCCTAATTTTATTTTAGCTATCTTGTTTGTACAAAAATATCTACTCATATCCTTCCTTTGATCTACAGCAGTGTTTATTAAACATTACAATTTTTAGATATGTGGATGTCAGCTTTAGGAAGTTCTGGGAGTTGAAGTCTACACATTTTAATGTTTCTAAGTGATCTATAACATTTATAGCATTCTTCACTCTTTTTCATTTCCTAAGAACAGAGCATTGGCATGAGGGAATGAAGGAGTGTGGATATTTCTTTAAGAACCAAGAAAGGGTTCCAGTGTCTACATTCTATTCTTAATAACAGTACACATTTTATCCATCCATCCATCCATCCATCCATCCATCCATCCATCCATCCATCCATCTATCTATCTGTGGGCTGCTGCCCAGAGGGGGGGGGGGCAGTGGGGTAGCGAAAATGGAGCTCCACCCCAGAGCACCCAATTTGCACTGAAAGTTGAAACAAAATGCAGGTCATCCTGCATAAATCATGGCCACAGTGTGGTAGTAAAATTTTTGGTAGCCCTTCACTGTATCTATCTATTTATTTATTTATATGCCGCCCCTCTTTATGGCTTGTGTAATCTTTTTAAGATAATTATGTATAAAACCTATTTTGTTCCTGTACAACTAGCAATCAATGCAATGTGGATTTTAGGAAAAATAATAATTTTAAACTATTATACAGCATTACAATAATAACAATATAATAAGATATAAAAAATAATCTATAATAACATGAAAATAGTTCTATTTAATGTTCTTTGGCACCAGTTCTTTATAAACACAAATTTATCTACAGGAAGAAACATTTTTCTCTTAAATAATTAACTGTGAGTGGAGGAAGAGAATTCAAAACTGACTTCAAAAACAATTGAAAAGATAAGTTGAGTCAATGGCAGCTGTTGTCTTTAATGAATGCTGTTTTGAAAATTAGCCATTCCTCAACAAGGACTCTATGATGATTAATTATAACACTTTCAATAACATGTAAAAAAGATTCATTTCTTTTATTTCATTCCTGGTCCATTTATTTTCAATTCTTCAACCCTAACCAGGTTAATTCCACCTTTCTAATGCAGCTACCCTCACCTCTTATCTCATCTACCTTTGTGTACAGGTAGATTTATTTTATTTGTCAAACATTTACTAGATAATAGATATAAGTATGATGTTTGTCCATTGTGCTTGAAGAGGGCCTTGACATCTAACAGGTTGTGGGCTGTCCATGATGTGGCTGGTAAGGCCTATAGGGCACGAGTCTACGAAGAGGGGCGGCATAAATAAACAAACAAATAAATAAATAAATAAATAAATAAATAAATAAATGAATGAATGAACGAACGAACGAACGAATGAACGAACAAACAAATAAATAAATAAAAAAATAAAATGTTCTGCCACATATTGGGCAGACATGTGTGACCACCATTGTTGCAGCATTTGCAGCTCTGGCTTTGCAGGGTGCTCGCTTCTCTTGTGCTATGGTTGTTCTACTGTCCTCAAATGTCTAGCAGCCTTGGTGGATCATTGTGCACCATGTTGATCAGTTTTGTGCTAGGGTTTCCCAGGACGTGGTGTCGATATCCAGGGACGAAGGAGGCTTTTAACATTTGTTTGTTTGTTTGTTTGTTTGTTTGTTTGTTTGTTTGCTTGCTTGCTTGCTTGCTTGCTTGCTTGCTTATTTATTTAGTTAGTTAGTTAGTTAGTTAGTTACATTGAAAGGGACCTTGCAGGTCATCAAGTCCAGCCCCCTGCTTATGCAGGAAATCCTACAGCACCCCAGCTTGAAAATGTCCAAAATTGGGGAATTCACAACCTCTGCTGGCAGGCCGTTCAACTGGTTGATCGCTCTGACCATCAGGAAGTCCTTCCTTATTTCTAGGTTGAATCTCTCCTTGGTCAGCTTCCAGCCATTGTTCCTCGTCTGGCTCTCTAGTGCCCTGGAAAACAGCGTGACCCCCTCCTCTCTGTGGCAATCCTACAAGTACCTGTAGACTGCTATCACATCCCCCCTGCCCTTTATATTCTTTAGGCTATCCATGCCCAGTTCCAGCAATCTCTCTTCATAAGTCTTGGTTTCTAGTTCCATAATAATTTTGGTTGCTCTTTTCTGCACCTTCTCCAGAGTTTCTATGTCTCTTTTGAAGTGTGGTGACCAAAACTGAATGCAGTACTCCAGATGTGGTCTGACCAGGGCATTATAGCCACCATAGAGGAGCATGCAATAGTTTGGCATTCTTGCAACGTGGCCTGCCTAACATAAGGTGACCAGGCATTCTGCTTTTTGTGGGACAGTCCCGCTTTTGAGCAATTTGTCCTGTGTCTTGCGGCGGTTTTCAAAAGTCCCAATTTTTTGAAAGAGATTGCATTGGAGCTGGAAGGACTTCATCATTTGATGCAATGGCGTGGCTTGAAGGGATTGCCTGACAAGCAGCCCATCTTCCATGCTGGTGGGTGGACAAATATGGGGCACCAGCTGTCCGGGTTTGGGACTTCGCTGAGCTGATTGGCGGCCTCTCCCCTCAACCCAACATGGTTTTACTGCAGCAAGGAGCAGGAGGAGGAGGCGAGGCAGGCCCCGCCTCATTGCCAAAAGATGCTTGATAGCTGAGATTTCAGTCGGTATAAACTTGTGATGAGGTTACAGACTAATAAAGCGTGGGATACAAGTCTTGCGTGCATGTATTTCCACCCACCCCCAGCTGTCTGGGACTCTGATCTTAATTGGCTGCTACAACAGCAGACCACTAGACTTGTGTGTGGAAAAGGTGGTGGAAGCAACTAAAAGGGTGTCCCCAGAAATTGGTTTGCCACCCAAAATCTTTATAACTACCGGATCCTTTAAACCCTGCCCCCCAATACACACACAAATATGCATGCACGCTTTGAATTCCCAATGCAAAGTGGGGAGGGGGGAAGAAAAAAAATGAAGCCTGAAACTTTGGTGCTATCAGCTACAGGTTGCTTTGCGCATGCCGAACAGTGAGACAGAGCAAGTGTGTGTGAGAGAGAGAGAGAGAGAGAGAGAGGGAGAGAGAGAGAGAGATCAGCGGGCTGGAGAAGAGACCAAGCACGTACCTCTCCAGCATTGTGGGGAAAAGTCTATGGAAACCGCTTTCTTTGAGGCGAAGCCCTACCCTAACACTATCAAATGGAAAAACAAACGCTGAGGCAAAATTCTGTAGAAAATTTTCAGTCTCTCCCTCCCCCCCCGGCAATTGTGTCCCATTTTACCAAGGTTACAATTTGCTCACCTTAGCCAAACATGTCTGGTTTTTCATCATCAGGATGTGAACTGATGTCAGGTCTGCTCTGGAGAGGGTGTCTGTGTCTGGCACCTTATTCTGCCACCGGATCCGCAGAATTCTAGGGAGGCAGGTCATGTGGAAGTGGTTCAATTGCCTACCATGCCTCCTGTATATAGGCCAAGTCACACTGGCATACACCAGGGTAGTTAGCACTACTGTAGTCATTCAGTAGACTTCAAGCTTTGTAGCTAGGCTTATACCATGAGAGTCCCACATGTTGGTCAGTAGTCTGCCAAATGCAGAATTTGCCTTGGCGATTCTGCAGTTGACCTGAATGTCAATTGTCACTGCACAGGAGAGGGTGCTGCCAAGGTATGTAAATTGGTCCACTGCTTGAGCTTTTGTCCCTTCACTGTTATGGTGTGCTCTTGATATTTGGCTTTTGGAGCTGGCTGATGCATCACTTCGATCTTCTTTATGTTGATAAGGAAGCCAATGTTGTCACACGCTACTGCAAATTTGTCTACACTGACTTGCATTATCTGTTGTCATCCAGCACTCAGGTATAAAATAAGCATAAACATGGACATGAACACAGGAAATGAGTAGGAATAAATGGGGACAATAGGATAGGGATGATAGATAGCTGCACTTATGCTCATCCTCTTACAGACTTCTTAGGAATGGGATGAGGTCCACGGTAGACAGTTTAAGGTTAAAGCTATAGAGGTTTGAGGATGTAACAACAGAGTCAGCTAGTGCATTCCAGGCATTTATCACTCTGTTGCTGAAGTCAGTTTTTCTGCAATTGAGTCTGAAGTGGTTTACTTTGAGTTTGTATCTATTGTTTGCTCCTGTATTATTGCAGTTGAAGCTGAAGTAGTCATTGACTTAAGTTTCTTTCTTTTTTTTAAGTCACATGCAGTTTCTGTTGGAAGGAGAGAAGATTTCTTGTTTGTAGTATCACTTTATTGTTGTACAATGACAGAACTCTTGAATGTTTGGAAGATCCATATTACTAAGAGGTTTTGCCTGATTCCCCACTTTCTTTCCCACTATTTTTGGATGGAAGATAATCACCCTAAATTCAAGGTTACCTGTCCTTTGCATAAACAAGGTAATTACTATTCCAAAATTTCTAACTTCACCTGGAGTGGTATGAAATTCAATGTTTCACTGGAATTGTTTCTGTAATTTTTTATCAATATTAATTAATGTAGTAGATGGTTATCAAAATAAGTTTCCAAATCTATTAATCCATGCAATTTATTTCATTCAAACTGCAGATTTTTAACTGGAGAAAAAAGAGAAATTTTAAGAGAAATAAGAATATTGTCTGCAACAAATTAATTGTATAAAATTCTTTTCTATATTAGAAACTGGAATGTTCTCATTTTTTCCTTAATATTTTGTAGTAATACTTGTATTGCAAGACTATATAAAATAGACAAAAATTGACATCCCTGTATGGTCTTCCTATTTATTTGAAAAACAGATAATTAATACACTAATTCTAGTTACTGTGTGGCAGTCAATATGATTGAATATGGAAATTATATATGTTATGGATATGATTATGGAAATTATATAAGTTAACATTTGATTTCCAATAACATTTTTAAGAAATATGTCAAATGTTTGAAAACTTCTAAAAGCAAGATAATAGAAATAATAGAACTCTGATACAGTTAATGTAGTATACTTATTTCATTATTATCCTAATTGAGTTATATTTTCTTTTAAATATAAATCCAGATTGATCAGCAGAGATAAAATTGTTTAAGAACGTGCATGGTGGGTTGCCTACCACACTAGTAAATACTTTCCCCCCTTGATTTAGCAATGTAATTGGTTTATATCATAGCACTGATTTAAAGTTTGATTTGATTGATTTATCTGGCTTGTTTCAAAGAGACAGTTTTTTAAAAAAAAGTTAACATGCTATAGCCAGCGTTCCCCGTAAGCTGTGCGTGCCCCCCAAAATATCCTCCGCGCACCCTTTTCCATGGGCGTGCACTCCCCATCCCCCTGCCAGCCCGCGAGGGGGGGCGGGGGGGAGGTGCCAGCAGTAGGAGGAAAGGGAGCCGTGGCCTCCCCTGCCTCCCCACAGTGCCTCCGGCCCCCTAGCGCCCCTGGCTTCTCGGCCCTGCCCCCCAACAACCCGATCCGCCCCCTCTCCTCCTCCGTGGCCTCCTGCTTTGGACGCGACTTCTCCTGTGGTGGTGGCGGCTGCGGGACGAAAGCGCTGCCAGCCAGGGGGCTGCGAGAGAGGGCTTTCTCCACGGGCTTCGGGAATGCCCGCCCCGCCCCTCTCGCAGCCCCTTTGCTGGGACCACTTTTGTCCCGGACTTCCAGCAAGGGGGCTGCAGTAGAGACAGGGCAGGTGTTCCCGAAGTGCTCGGAGAAAGCGCTCTCGCAGCCCCCTCGCTGACAGAGAGAGAGAGGGAGAGAGAGAAAGTAAGTGAGAAAGAGGGGGAGAGAGAAAGGGGGGAGAGATAGCAAGAGAGAGAAGAGAAAGAAAGCAAGAGAGATAGAAAGAGAGAGAGAGAAAGAAAGAAAGCAAGCAACAGAAAAAGAGAAAGAAAACAAGAGAGAGAGAGAGCAAGAGGGGAAGAGAGATAGAAATAGAGGGAGAGAGAAAGTGAGAAAGAGAGAGAGAGCAAGAGGGGAGAGAGAAAGAGGGAGAAATGACTCTTGATTTAAAGCCGTTTGTGTGTGTTTGTGTGTGTGTGTGAACTCTTGAACCATTTCCAATAGCTCACCTCTAATTGGAAATGATTCATGAGTTCACACGCACACACACAAACAAACACACACACACACAAGAGGGGAGGAGACAGGGATGGAAAAAGGAGAAGATAATAATAGTAATAGATTTTGGTTTTGTTTTATTATTAATTTCTTTTAATAAAAAAAGAAGGGAATTTTTTTCATATTTATCTATCTATCTATCTATCTATCTATCTATCTATCTATCATCTATCTATCTATCTATCTATCTATCTATCTATCTATCTATCTATCTATTATTCTTCTATGCCGCCCAGTCCCAAAGGGACTGTTGCTCAGACACTATACTTTTCCACCCACACCGAAAAAAAATTAGAGGGAACATTGGCTATAGCTATGATTAATATAGCTATGGTATCAATTTGGGGTTTTTCCCCTTAAAAAAACTTTATAATATTCAAATCCACATTTGAAACTTTTACTTTAAAAAAAGTTACTGCAACTTCTATTACTAATTAATAAATAAATTGAGAAATCTTGATATTTATTAAATAATTTGATGTTTTGTATCCTAGAGAAATGATTGAGGTCTTTACATCTCAAAGAAAATTATTGAAAGGAAAATTTTCTCTGCAAGCAAGCTGAACTCGGGCTCTAATTCAAAAATGTGCTAATTTCAAGGAGATTTTGAAGTTACCCATCTTTGCACCTCTGTTGTTCAAGGGAGTTTGGAAATATGGAGGAGAAAGGAAGTGTTTGGATGACACAAATATTTTTTGTTTTTTAAAGTGGATAAATTATGAAGCCAATGTTTTCTACCTTCTTTTTGCTATAACTGCTAAGGAGTTATTGCATGTGCTGATAGGCCTTGCTTAGCGAGTGAAAATTGGAGCTCTTGTCCCATGTTCTTCTATTTTGGTGCATGGTGGATTCAGGGCAGAAGATGAATAAAGTAATGCACCCACTTGGCATTGGTTTGAGTGGCAATGTCCCATATCTTTATATAGGAACGGACATGTGCTCATTGCTTGAATATCACCTTGCACACCAGTGTTGGAAGAAATATCTATTTGGTTCAGTTCCAAGCCAGGAGAAAAGCACTGGAAACAAAATGGAGGCTGGAGGCTGATTGGCAAGAGGGTCGTTTAATGATGAAACAGAACCACCAATCACATGTGATTCTGGGCAGCTGGCCACATGGAGTTGAGAGTGGGGAGATATTGATCCCTTCTCTTGGGCTTTGCACTTGAACTTCCTATTCCTGTGCAAGAACATGTATTGTATTGACTGTTGTAAAGGGTTATAGATGGCTCTGTAGGTCATCTAAGCTCCCATGTTTGGTTGTAGTTTAAAGTGCTGATGCAATGAAAGAGTGTTAGCCAATTCTTATTGTGGCTGAGGGATAATCCTACCCAGGGCCACCATCAGGAATTTTGGGGCCCCATACAGCCTAAGTGTCTGCCCCCCCCGCCATTTTAAAACTATTTTAAGTCGCCAAGCCACTCCATCCCCCGGGGATCATTTCCCGCTTCACGCCAAGCGAGGCGGTCCCATAGGCAAGTGTTTCCCAACCTTGGCAACTTGAAGATATCTGGACTAACTCCCAGAATTCCCCAGCCAGCGAATGCTGGCTGGGGAATTCTGGGAGTTGAAGTCCAGATATCTTCAAGTTGTCAAGGTTGGGAAGCACTGCCATAGGCTATTTCAGGAACTGGGTTAAGCCGATTGTGTGGACTCGTCCAGGAGAAAGAAAGAAGCGGGAGTGACAAGGGAAAGAAAGATCCTCCTGGCATCGGTCAGGCGGAGCAAGGCTTATTTACGGCTCCTTGGCACTTCTCCCTTCTTGTTGACAAAAAACCATGTGCTTTCTAGCGAGGGGAGAGGGGAAGGGGATCCCACACCCGGCAGCCACCGGCGAGGAGCTGGAAAGGACGAGGGGAGAGAAAAAGCAGGGTACCAGCAGTCAGGGGGGTGTCTTGAGGGGGCACTCCCATCTGGAATGAAGGGAAGAAAGGCGAGGGTGAGCTAGGAAGGAAGGAAGGAAGGAATGAAGAAAGGAAAGAGGGAAGGGACAGGAACAGAGGAAGGGTGCAAAGGAAGCAAGGAAAGGTGAAAGGGGAGAGTAAGAGAGGAAGGAGTGAAAGAAGGGAGTGAGGGAGGAAAGAAGGAAGGAAGGAGAAGGAAAGCAAGAAATGGAGGGAGGGAAGGAAGGAAAGAAAGAAAGAAAGGCGGAAGGGACAGGAACAGAGGAAGGAAGCAAGGAAACTTATGAGAGGGGAGAGTAAGAGAGGAAGGACTGAAGGAAAGGAGGGAGGGAAGAAGGTAGGAAGGAGAAAGAAAAGAAGAAATAGAGGAAGGGAAGGTAAAAGAGAGAAAGAAAAAGAGCAAGAAAGAAAGCAAGAAAGAGAATGAAAGAGAAATAAAAAGAGAGAGGGGGAATGAAAGAAATGGAAGGAGGGAAGGAAAGAGAGAAAGAAAGAGAAAGAAAGAAAGCAAGAGAAAGGAAAAAGAATGAAAGAGCAAGAGAGAAATAGAGAAAGAAAGAAAAAAAAACAAAAGAAAGAAAGAAGGAAAGAAAGACAGAAGGAAAGAAAGAAAGAGAAAAGAAAGAAAGAGAATGAATGAGAAATAAAAATAGAGAGGGGGAATGAAAGAAATGGAAGGAGGGAAGGAAGGAGAGGCTCACTGAGCAGATGCATGAAAAGAGGGACCTTGCCTCCCCCTCGCGCCTCGCCCTTCCCACCCGGCCGGCCGCGCGCACTTACCTGCTCCCAGCGCCAGCAGCAGGAAGGCGATTGGCTCCGGGCGGCGGGCGGTGTTCACGCCCCCCCGAATCCCCGGCTTAGCACCTCCGGAGGCCGAAAGGCGCTGCTCTCTTGCCCTCGCAATCCTTGGGGGACACACAAGGCCGGCGGAGAAGCCGGCCAGGCTCAGTCCTCTCCCGGCTTCCCCAGCAGCACGGCTTGGCTTCCAGAGGGCCAAGTCACCCCCGCGCTTTCTTCCGCGGCTGCGATCGGGGCTCCCTGCCTGTCTGCCGGCCTCCCTGCCTTCTTTCCTCGCGGGGGTGGGAAGAAGGTGCCGGCCGCGGTCAGAGAAGCTCCGCAGAGGCGAAGTTTGGCGAGGTGTCTCTGGTCCTTTTGCTTTCCTTGGCGCGCTTTTCCCCATCGCAATCTGGGTTGGGGAGTTTTTGGCGGGCGCTGCCCCCCCCATTTTCCAATTTGCCCGGGCCCGGTACGCCACTCCCAGTAGTACCGCCCTACCTTTGTTCTCACCTTGTTGCAGGGATTTTTTTGCCTATGAATACAACTATCTAGCTCTTTATCTTTTAAGTGCTGACATCTGCTGAGGGCTATTTAAAAAGTTGAGGGCTATTAAGAGTGAATTTGCTTCCTGCCTCTAAAAAAACATATTTCTCCATTTCTCATCTAAGGAAATATAATATTCTGCCCTTTTAATATTTCCTAAAACATTTCATTCTTCTAGGAGAGAGGTGGGTGCTAACCAGTAAAACAATGTTTATAATTATATTCTCATTTTTGGAGATACTCTCTTCCTTGGCATCCATCCAACAATGAGCCCTTCAAATGATTTGGTGGTTGAAATAAGTTCCCCTCTTCTGCTTTAGGACCAGCTTTTCAACTGGTTGGTACACAATTTCAGAGCTTTATTTAAATCAAGATGCCATGGGAATTTTAAACTATATGAGGCTTTCTGACCTTTAAAATGCTGTTTTATGAATTCTGCACCATCATGGGTCTGTTAACTCAGTAATGGCTTGAATATTACTTAGGGATTGTCATAAAAATTCTAAAGCTTTCATGGAAGAACATTTAATTTATATCGTGATTGTAGTTAGTAATTTTTTTTCTTTTTGAAGAAATTTAAGTAGATCCAGCTAGACTTAGAGGGGAAAGTTTTATTGCACTTGAGAAACTAATGTGGGTTAAAAGGGAGAAACTATCAACTGGCTGATAACATCACAATATTTTGAAGGTTCATTGAAAATGGTTTATCTGAAGTATTCAATGTGCAAAGGAGAAGGTTCTATATAAAATTTTAGCTGTTGATATGAAATAATTTCATTTAAAAAACGGAACAGGCATTCTCGGCCCTATTAAAAAAGGAAGATAAAAATGCAAAAATATGAAACCTGCTTTAATTTGTTCACTTAAAAATGTTCTCACTTCTAGTGATGGGAAGTATTTGCTTTTGCTTTCAACTAAATGAAGTTTTTTTCTTTTTTTTCCTTTTGTATTTTTTCACAACTTTACAGCCAATCATATACCAACATTTTATTGTCGCTGTTAGCCGCCCCGAGTCTCTGGAGAGGGGGGGCATACAAATCCAATAAATAAATAAATAAATAAATAAATAAATAAATAAAAAAAACATATACTGTATAAACATGTTACAGACTTATTTATACATTTTCCCAATATATCATAAACAGATATCCTAAATTCGCACCGTTTATACTTTTATCTCCTGTCTGTGTTCTATGTTTTGGGTTACTCCCTCACTCTATCTCCCTCTTTTCCCCTTTCCTTCTTTCTCCCTCTCTCGCTCTTACCTACTTCTCTCCTACCTTTCTCCCCTTCCTTCCTCTTCCTCCTCATCTTTCCCTTAGTATTTCTAATCTTAATTTGTTATGTGATTGATAGACAAGTTTTTTAGAATCCTAAATTTATTTGAAAATTGGTGCTATTCTTAAACTAACACCTTCCCTTTCTCTATATTTAAATATATAATATATTCTTCTAGGTATAACTACTACTATCTAATGCTGCCTCCTTCCTCCTATTTTTGTCACCTAGGTATACCACCTTCAATTTTCAATTTTCTTTCAAATTATTTGCCACTGCTTATCTTCCAAATTTCTTCATTTTCTTGTACCTCTTAATTTTAGCCGTTTCCTCAATTTATATCTTAATTAGTGCTTTTTCCCCAAATGCCCTAGATTTCTAATATCTTTCCCCTTTTTATATCTCCTTGCTGAACCAGGAGCAACCCACTGCTGGTTATAACATAGAATAATAGGGTGGGATGGACCTTTGAATCTCCAACCCCCTGCTCTTATAGAATAATAGAACCATTACTATGTTCATGACCAGAACTAGAGAATTTTCTAATCTGCCTTTTGTAATAATAATAATAATAATAATAATAATAATAATAATAATAATCCACTGGAACTTGTGCCGGAACTACCATTTACCACTGGCAAAGAACTGGTGGGATCATAAGCCTGAAAAAGTGGTCAAAAATGAGCAAGCAAAAACTACTGTGGGACTTCTGACTTCAGACTGACCGAATTCTAAAGCATAACACACCAGACATCCTGATTATGGAAAAAGAGAAAGTATGGATCACTGACATCGCAATCCCAGGGGACAGCAGAATTGAGGAGAAGCAGCTAGAGAAATTAGTGAAATATGAAGATCTAAAAATCGAGCTCCAATGACTCTGACATAAGCCAGTGAAAGTGATCCCAGTGGTACTTGGCATGATGGGCGCAGTGCCAAAGGATCTCAGCAGACATTTGAAAACCATCGGAATTGACAAAATCTCCATCTGTCAATTGCAAAAGGCCGCTTTACTGGGATCGGCAAACATAGTTCGCCGCTACGTCAACGTCATGCAGTCCTAGGTGCTTGGGAAGTGCCCGACTGGTGATGAAATACGAAATCCAGCATAGTGATCTCATTTGCTGTGTTGTATTGACATAATAATAGTAATAGTAATAGTAATAGTAATAATAATAATAATAATAATAATAATAATAATAATAATAATAATAATAATAAACATTTATTTAGAATGCCTTTTTAACAAAGGGCATGACAGCATGTTAGCAATAGCACTTTTAAACAGAGACAGCATATTGCCCCCACTATCCAGGTCCTAATTTTACCCACCTCGGAAGGATGGAAGGATTGAGCCAGTGGTGAGATTTGAACCGCTGACCTGCAGATCTAGCAGTCATCTTCCTGGGAAATTTTTCTGGGGTTGTGTTCTTAAGTAGAAAATGGTTCTTAAGTAGAGGCAAAAAAATCTTGACATCCAGTTCTTATCTAGAAAAGTTCTTAAGTAGAAGCATTCTTAAGTAGAGGTACCACTGTATTATATATATAAAAAATACTCCACATGGCCTGTGACGAAGTGATTTTTTTTCTTCTTTTTGACTATAATTGTCATTATGAGATTTCATTTATATGTCATTCATACATATAAGTGGCAAATTAAGATTGTATCAACATGATTCCACTCAAGCTATGACATTATCATCCAATTCTGCTGTTATGAACATGTCCTAATGTTTGATACACAGATTTTGTAAACTATCATATTTGACCCTCATAGCCTACTTTATTGACGCCCAATATCATTCCCTTTAAATGTTTAAGTAATCTTTCAGCAATTATTAATAATGATGGTTACATTTCATAGTTAATTATTATTTACACATTTTGTATCATCTTTCTGTAAACCTTAAAAGTTTATAAAATGCTACCCCATATAATGCTACAATGTAGTATTAATACCTTTACATACTGAATATTATTTAGTAAGACCAATAATCAGTAATCTTATTGCTAAACATGAATGTAACTCTTTTCATTAAAATATTGATATATTATAGATTTCTGGAATACATTAGTGTGACAATAATACTAATATGGATGACAAAACCCATTAGTTCTAAAACTTTATCATTCATTTAAAAAAACAAGAAAAGGTTTTTTTTAAATCTCTTTATGTCATTTTGGCTACAAAAAGTAGTTTTATGAAAATGTCAGAAGTTGCAGTTTGCCAATTGAATATCACATGAAAGTGACCTTTAACCATTTATGGAGGCAAACAGATCATCATTTTCTTTCCAGGCATCGATCCAACTTCCTAGATGATCAGATTGTCATTTTGCATTAACTCCTCAGTCAGCATCATTATTACTAAAGCTAATGCAATGAAAATTTCAAAACTGCTGCCTTGCTCATCTTAATACCCTGTTTCCCCGAAAATAAGTCACCCCTGAAAGTAAGACATGGGAGAGGTTTCGTAGAATTTCCTAATATAAGGCATCCCTTGAAAGTAAGACGTAGGAGAGGTTTCATTTCGCAGTATTCCCGAACAGAAAATATATAACACTGATGTCCATAAATTGCATCCCAAAACGCTGCATCAATCAGATTTAAAACACATCCAATACACATCCAACATGCAGCTGCGTGTTTGGATGCGTTTTTGCTGCAGCAGGATACACTATACAATTCATTGGAAAAAAATAAGACATCCCCTGAAAATAAGACGTAGCACATCTTTGGGAGCAAAAATTAATATAAGACGCTGTCTTATTTTCGGGGAAACACGGTATCATTGCTAACCCTAGTTTTTCTTCCATGTAAGAACATACTCCAGGCCAAAATATGATTCTGAAATATATAGCAAAACAGTTTTCCCCACTCTATTTCCCTTTTTTGGGTAAATAAAACATTTTCCCCAAACTACCAAAAATCAAAGATTGTGACTTGTGACTTGGACCACTTCCTCAGGAGTCACAGGATCAAACTCGTCCCACACAATAGGACAATGATCTGCCCCTGTTATCTCGGTCTGATTTGCTCAATCAGAGTCCTGGTCCATCCGAATCTTGCAGTAATATTGGGGAAATGAATAAAGCTAGAATAAGCTGGCAGGGATTTCCGATGGACCTCTTTTGTGTAGATGCTATGTCTTGAGGACAAACTTGAAAAATATTTCTAGTCTCCTCTTTGGACATAATAGCTTTTCAGAAGTCACCTTAAATAGGGGGCTATAATTTGCATAGTAAAATATTTGGGAAAAGCCAATATTAAAAAGCCAGTCCTTAGTGTTCTCTAAACCTGGTTGTTTTCTTGCAGAGATTTCAATACCAAATTAGATAACACCATCAGTGCTAGAGATGTCATTTTCTTTAAACAAAAGCTAAAGTCTAAAGGGAAGAACTAGGGCTTCTGAAACTGATTCTCCATTTTATTTCAATCACCACATATAATCTATGTTCCACAGTTGCCAAGGATTGCTATTTCTTCTCTTCAAACAAATGGTTATATTGGCTAAACAAATTTCTTGTATTTTTTGTATTAATGAATGTTAATACAAAATTTAAAAAGACGCAAAGTCTATTTCATTTTTGGTAATAGGATATTTCTCTCTAGGGTTGTATTTTGAGAAAAAAACATGAGTGTCAGCTCTATTCTCCTAGGGTTCTGCTAGTGCAGGGATGCAAAGGAATAAGATTTCATCATCATTATACTTATGGCCAGTGGAGGTCATCAAGATTTATGGGATTTTGAAAGCCTGCAATGTAATATACTCTTCCCTGGACTCTGGAGCACAATATCTGCTGGTGATATGATTGCTATAGTTGGATAATCACAATGAATAGCTGGATGACTATTGATAGAAGCTCTCCTGGAAATCTTTAATATATAGCTCTTGTAATGATTAGAAAAGATGATGTTAAGGGCTAGTGATAACCAAAGTTGCTTTGAGTCTACTTTCTTTTTCATACTTATATAGCCTATTTTCCCCCATAGACATATTTCTTTCTCTACTATAAAGATGAACTTATTTTAAACTTTAGTCAAGGTTACAGGAAGGAGAGATAGATTTGTCATCAAACATATTCAGATATGTATATTTCTATTCTTTTCTGCTTATCCATTAGGTAATGTTAGGATTTAAAGCATGTACCACCTCTGGTAATTTGAAGAATCTTAACAACTTTGGAGTAGAAAAATCACCTTACTACCCAACTGATCAGCAATTTAATCAAAGCTTGGAGAAAGCCTCTTTCAATTTCAATTTAAAAATAATCAGGTATGAATTTCATTTGTGCTTGGCTTATAGCATAAGGATAAGAGTGAGCTCATAATGGCACCCACAACTCTCTCTTCCCTAGTTTGTGACCTAATCCTAATGCTGCTGAGTGCCATTGCTAGCACTGATCAGCAAAGTGCTGTTATGCTAAGTTATGCTATTTAATTTAGCAGTTATTTTAGCTAAATGCCACTGCAAGCACTGAATAGCTATTTCTCTCCTCAAAAGTGCTGAGATTACACAGGTTCTCTCTTCTATGCAGCAGGGCTTAATGGTAATCTCAAATAACCTCTGGAGAAGTGGCTTACGAGTACTGTATGTTTCAGAATGTCCTTTATTTCTGCTTCTTTGTTCAAAACTATAATCTGGCTCTGAGATCACTGATCTGCTGTGGGTACACCAGCTACTCAGAATCTGTACTTCTGCCCCATGCTAAGCTTAGCATGTTCATGCTTTGCCTTCTGTCTTGCAAGGCCTTCAGATAAGAATACTGGATCTCCTCTCTTTCTCAGCAACTCACATGGGTGATGCTCAAGACATATTTCTTGAGCTGTTGTAGTCACTTCAAATTAGCATGCACATTATGCAATCTGTAATCCATGGGGATCAATGTCAGAATTTAGGATTTTCCAAAGGCTATCCAAAAGTGACAGAATTGCAACCTTTTTGGACTCAATTTTCAGGTTTCGAAAAACTCATCAGCCAGATCACAACAAAACCTCATCTGCCAGATGCTAGCATTTGCAAAAGGCTACAACAGTAGCAACAATGGTCTGTGTGAATTTTGAAATTCTACCTATGAGGAAGGTAGTAGTGATGGCAGCAGTCTATTTAGAATTCTAGGTAATATTGTGACAATTCTCAATATATAATATGTGGATTGTATTCAAACAGCTACTCAGCTTAGTTAATCATGAATAAAAGATGTCCTAGAGAATAAATGATGTTCATTCCAATCCATAAAGGCAATAAAATAGTGAAACAGATAGCAAAGGAAAAAACCCAACAATTTGCATTGCACATGTTTGTATTTGCAAAATTGTAGCTATGGTTCAAAACTGAGATGCCGCAGATAGAGTATGGTCTATAACAGTGATGGTGAACCTATGGCATGGGTGCCACAGGTAGCACGTGGAGCCATATCTGCTGGCACGTGAGTTATTACCCTAGCTCAGCTCCCACGTGCATGTGCGTGATGGCCAGCTGATTTTTGGCTTGCACAGAGGCTCTGGCGAGGTTTTTTTGCCTTCCAGAGAGTCTCTGGAGAAGGGGGAAGGGCATTATTACCCTCCCCTGGCTCCAAAGAAGCCTTTGGAGCCTGGGGAGGGTGAAACATGAGGCTACTGAGCCCACCAGAAGTTGGGAAACAGGCCATTTCTGGCCTCCAGAGGGCCTCTGGGAGGTGGGGGAAGCTGTTTTTGCAGCTCCCCAGGCATTGAATTATGCGCCATAGCACCCACCCACCCTCTTTTGACACCCGAGTAAAAAAAGGTTCACCATCACTGGTCTATGAGAACAGCAATTGGATCTTGGCCTTCGAAAGTTTGGGTTCAAACCAGGGGTGGACAGCAGGCTGGACGGGGTGGAACACAGTGATTAGCGGCTGTCACTTCCTGGAGTACTGGTCTCATCTAGGCTCTCCTTTCCCCCCCTTCTGCTACTGCTGCTGCTACTGCGGTTGTGCTACTTGCTTTTTTCCTCTTTCCTCCTTCCTGGCCTCGGACAAGCTTCCCTCTCTCCTGCCCACCTTAAGTGCAAGCAGAAGATGTGGATGGAAGCAGGGCTGGCAGCATTTATGCTTCTGTCAGCACCTGTTCACCTAGCTACCCAGCCTGAGGCAGGAGGGTGACCCAGGAAGGAGAGCACAGGAAACATGAAGCAAATTGTCATGCCAGCAAGCAACACTGGTAAGGTTGTAAATCGAGGACTTAACAGTTCACTTGAACAATGATGATCATTCAAGCCATTCCTACCTGACCACATGGCTGGCAAGGCACTCCTACCCAGTCACATGACCATTAAGCCACACCCACAAAATAAGCCACACCCACAGTGTGGCAGTAAAATTTTTGGCATACTTATAACCCATACTTATAACTGATATTCTTATTTGTCATATCTTCTCATTGAAGAATCCAAACTTCTTCTCATTGAAGAATCCAAGCTGACTGACAATAATTGAACTAAATTAAAATAAGTTGAGAATTTGAAGAAAAAATGTTGTTAATCACTGTTGCGATAGATGAAATGTTTAAAAAATATTTTTGTTTTTGTTCCATGTATATGCATGTAATTTCCCACTTAACTTAATTTCTGAGATTCTGATTTAAATGTATAACAAACTCTATTTAACTTCTGGAAGGAGCCAGAGAAATTAGCATTTGCTGAAAGCTGTCAGAGGAATTATAGAAGTTATTCAGTATATTGTTTCAAGCATTTCCTTATTTAATAAGATGGTTTGAAAAATAGTCTAAATTGTTTTTCTATGTAGGGAAGCATGCACCGATTTGCATATCTGGCTAATCCCAATCTTTCTAGCAACCTTTGCTCAATTTGCTGAGAGTTTCAGACAGGCTCATGAAATCACTGCCTACATTCTCAATTCCATGTTTTTCTCCATTTCTCACCTATATTGCATGCATTTACTCTTGAGCCTTCATTTGACTTGTCTTTTAATCTTGTGAGATGTGAGCTAATTAATTATGCATTACAATTTGCTTATTAATTTCCTCAAATGACATCATTGGAAGATTTTTATTTTTATGTATGATTATGAACTATTTGGTTTTGAAGAGAATGATATATAAGTCTAAGAACTATTGCTATTAAGAAACTGCTAATTTCTGCCATGCAGAGTAAATTCAAACTGACTTCCAGTGTCTCCCACCTTACTATGTCCCCTTTTAAAGACTTCCTGAGAGGCAGAAAAAAAAATTGGACTGGATTTTTTCTTTCAGTTCTCATGAGCCATTCACTCAGCCCCAGTCAGATCAATGTGGGCACAGGGGAAAATCTAATGCCTAAATCCATTGTTGGGCATTGCATTTATTAGGGCCAGTGAAAGGAACACATACAAAAAAAAGTCCTACCAAATATTCTGGAAAAGCTGAAAGCTTGGGCACATTATGTGCATGATTTTCATTCAGCCTAATAAAGGGATTGCCCAGCTATTGCTTTTAGATGAAATATTTAAATGAAGCATTTGTATTTTTAAAAAATCTGCAAAATAGTCATATATAATAATAGCAACTTGAAACCTCTCAATTATTTTCATTTCTATTCATAGGAGAGACAATATCCTCTTGAATCATACTCTCTGAACTATATCAATTGGTTTCATTACTTTGTTTATGCACATTTTGCATATTTGTAATACACTCCTTTACTTTCCCTTTCTTACTTTCTCTTTCTGTCAAAATGGACACTTGATTGGGTAGCTGCCCTTAGATTTTACATACCTTTTTCACTTTTTCTCCAATGCCTACCTCCTTACAGAAATTTTGTCACATTGTTAATAGGTTGCTTATACGGTTTTAATTAAATGCAGTGATACCTCATCTTACGAACTTAATTGGTTCCAGGACGAGGTTTATAAGGTAAAAAGTTTGTAACACGAAGCAATGTTTCCCATAGGAATCAATGGAAAAGCGATTAATGCATGCAAGCCCAAAACTCACCCCTTTTGCCAGCAGAAAGCGCCCGTTTTTGCGCTGCTGGCATCCCCTGAGGTTCCCCTCCATGGGAAACACCACCTCTGGACTTCCATGTTTTTGTGATGCTGCAGGGGATTCCCAGCAGGGGAATCCCAGAAGTGCAAAAAGGGGTGATCGCTGGCAATGGAAGTCCGGAGGTGGGGTTTCCCAGCGAGGGGAGCCTCAGCGAAATTGCAGCATCGCAAAAACATGGAAGTCCTCAAAACCCCACCTCTGGGGCATCCCAGTGGCGGCGGCTTGGGTTTGTAAGGTGAAAATAGTTTGGAAGAAGAGGCAAAAAAATCTTAAATTCTGGGTTTGTATCTCAAAAAGTTTGTATGACGAGGGATTTGTAAGACGAGGCATCACTGTATAGTTTTCTTTCAAATTAGCATAGCATTTGGTATACAAAATATATATTAAATGTTTATTTATTTATTTATTTTATTTATTATTTAGATTTGTATGCCGCCCCTCTCCGCAGACTCGTGGCGGCTCACAACAAGGCATAAACAAATCGTAACAAATCCAAATAAATTTAAATATTTAAAAAAGTTTAAAAAGAACCCAAATATACTAACAAGCACACACACAAACATACCATACATAAATTGTACATGCCCGGGGGAGATGTTTCAGTTCCCCCATGCCTGATGACAGAGGTGGGTTTTAAGAACTTTACAGAAGGCAGGGAGAGTAGGGGCAGTTCTAATCTCCAGGGGGAGTTGGTTCCAGAGAGTCGGGGCCGCCACAGAGAAGGCTCTTCCCCTGGGGCCCACCAACCGACATTGTTTAGTTGACGGGACCCGGAGAAGGCCCACTCTGTGGGACCTAATCGGTCGCTGGGATTTGTGTGGCAGGAAGCGGTCTCGGAGGTATTCTGGTCCAATGCCATGAAGGGCTTTAAAGGTCATAACCAACACTTTGAATTGTGACCAGAAATTGATCGGCAACCAATGCAGACTGCGGAGTGATGGCGAAACATGGGCATACCTAGGTAAGCCCATGACTGCTCTCGCAGCTGCATTCTGCACGATCTGAAGTTTCCGAACACTTTTCAAAGGTAGCCCCATGTAGAGAGCGTTACAGTAGTCGAACCTCGAGGTGATGAGGGCATGAGTGACTGTGAGCAATGAGTCCCAGTCCAGATAGGGCCGCAACTGGTGCACCAGACGAACCTGGGCAAACGCCCCCCTCGCCACAGCTGAAAGATGGTTCCCTAATGTAAGCTGTGGATCGAGGAGGACGCCCAAGTTGCGGACCCTCTCCGAGGGGGTCAATAATTCCCCCCCAGGGTAATGGACGGACAGATGGAATTGTCCTTGGGAGGCAGGACCCACAGCCACTCCGTCTTATCCGGGTTGAGTTTGAGTCTGTTGACACCCATCCAGGCCCCAACAGCCTCCAGACACCGGCACATCACTTCCGCTGCTTTGTTGACTGGACATGGGGTGGAGATGTAAAGCTGGGTATCATCAGCGTACTGATGATACCTCACCCCATGCCCTCGGATGATCTCACCCAGCGGTTTCATGTAGATATTAAATAGCAGGGGGGAGAGGACCGACCCCTGAGGCACCCCACAAGGGAGAGACCTCGGAGTCGACCTCTGACCCCCCACTAACACTGACTGCGACCGGCCACAGAGGTAGGAGGAGAACCACTGGAGAACAGTGCCCCCCCACTCCCAACCCCTCCAGCCGGTGCAGAAGGATACCATGGTCAATGGTATCGAAAGCCGCTGAGAGGTCAAGGAGCACCAGGACAGAGGATAAACCCCTGTCCCGGGCCCGCCAGAGATCATCCATCAACGCGACCAAAGCAGTTTCCGTGCTGTAACCGGGCCTGAAACCCGACTGCTGGGGACCTAGATAATCGGCTTCTTCCAAGGACCGTTGGAGCTGGAGCGCCACCACCTTCTCAACAACCTTCCCCATAAAGGGAAGGTTGGAGACTGGGCGATAGTTATTAAGTATGGCTGGGTCCAGGGTGAGCTTCTTGAGGAGGGGGCGCACAAGCGCTTCTTTATAGAGAGTTGGAAAAACTCCCCTCCCCAAGGAAGCGTTGGTAATCTCCTGGACCCAGCTCCGTGTCACCTCCCTGCTGGCCGAGACCAACCAGGAGGGACATGGATCCAGTAAGCAGGTGGCGGAACTCACAGATCCAATGGCCTTGTCCACTTCATCAGGTGTCACCAGATCAAACTCTTCCCAGACAGGTGGACAAGTACGTGCCCCAGTCACCTCGACTGACTCGTTGTCAGTCGACTCTGTTTCCCAATTGGAGTCGAGATCGGCCCGGATCTGAGCGATTTTATCAGCGAAAAACGTGTTAAAATCCTCGGCACTGCTCTGCAAGGGCTCCCCAACTCCCCCCTGATTAAGAAGGGAGCGGGTCAAATTTCAGAGAGAGGAACTCCTCCCTCTGGGCCCAGCCAGGTTTCAGTAATACATGCCAGGTCGGCCTCCTCATCCAGGATCAAATCCCGGATGAGGAGAGTTTTATTTACCACCGACCTGGCATTAAGCAGCAGCAACCTGAGCCCAGGGCCAGAGTTATACTCATCACCAGTACCCAAGATTGGGCTCACGGAGCCAGAACAAGGGATCGTTATTAAGCAACGATCCCTCGTTCCCCTGGAACGGCTAACTCTGTGGCCCCCGCCATATCTGCCTCTCCCCAGCAACACTGGAATGTTCCCATAATCCTGTTCTTAGTATTTTATTAATGAAACAGGTAGATCTTCTGGTTACTGTTAGATGTGAATACGAAGGATATATTAAATAATAATAATCAAGCCAACTGAACATTAGCCTTCTCTCCTCTTTGATCTTGGGATGAATGATACAACCAAGAGCCTGGGAATAATGAAGTTTCCTGACATGCCTAGTTGATATGCCTTGTTATTCAAAATGTACTGAAAGGAACTAGAGGGTCGGTTATATTGGATTTAATTCTTCCTAATATTGGTAAAATGATAGTTATAGTTTATTAGATTTGTATGCCGCCCCTCTCTGAAGACTCTTGGAAAGATGCCTGGAAAATTCTGAAAAACTAGATTATTAAAGCCCAATCAAATGCAACATCACAGAGAAATAATAAAGAGACCTCAGACAAAACCAGCACAGTTGCATAAAGTATTTAAAAATGTAAAGAAGGGCTCATAATTATAACAGAATAATATCTGCAAGGGTGGAAACAAGAAAGTTAAGGCTCAATCAGCCTTCCGTGGAACCCAAGGGTTCCACAAGGGCCAGTCAGGGGTTCCATGACTTAATAAGAAGGGCAGGGCAGGGCAGGGCAAGGCAGGGCAGGGCAGGGCAGGGCAAGGCAGGGCGAGGCGAGGCGAGGCGAGGCGAGGCGAGGCAAGGCAAGGCAAGGCAGTTACCCCCTTCAATCCCGCCCGTTTCTGCAGTGGGGCAGCCTCTTCCTCCATCTCATGTCCAGCAGCTGCTGAGCATGATTGATATGCCGGAGGAGTGGCAATGGTGGTGGAGTTGGTGCTGACAGCAGCAGCAGCATCCCTCTAGCCCCTCACTACAGCAGCAGGACCAAAGCACAGGCTGCAGCAGCAGCAGCAGTAGGAGGAAGATGAAGCAGCAGGAGTGGTTGCCTCTCCAGCACCTCCGATGTGGAGCTTCCCAGTCCAGGGCCGAGGCTCAAGATTCTCTCCCGCTCCTCCTCATGCCTCCTTCCTGCACCTGCATACATGCCGCCGTGCTTGGCCAAGTGGCCAACTCGTCTCCCTTTTCCCTGCGCAGCGCACTGTAAGAGAGCGCACCCTACTACTCCCCTTACATTCAGGGCCTGAGAGGGCAGGAGAAGCGGAAGGCGGAGCAGAAGGCATCCACTCCAGCTTTGCCTTCACTCCGACCCTCCCACCGGCTCTGGCAGCTGCCACAAAATGTGGAGGGAAAGCAGGTGGAATGGAGTGAATGGTCTCTGCTTATTGCCCCGCTTAGGCCCAGCACTCCTGGTGAGGGTACATGGCACAGCCTCTCTCTCTCTCTCACCCTCTCTCTGCTACTCTGCAGCCACGGACCCCCACGCGGTAGCAGCACTTGCTGATTCTGCCTCCATCCTCTAAGGTTGCTGAAGTAGACCCAGAGGCAGGGTTTTGAGCAATCGGTACTTTTATTCAGCTCAGAGAACAAGTGACAGCTCAGCAAGGCAAAGTGACAATTCAGCGAGTACCGACTGACTCTGCCTGGAGAAACCGCTCCTTTTATACATTTGCGGTTCCCGCCAAAGCTAGAGCCGGCCGCGTCTGAGCCAATCAGGAGCGACTTCCTGCTTCGGCTCAGACAGCGCTGGAAAGAGGAACAAACTATTTACAGGAGTTACAAGGTAGCCATTTCAGGATACAACACCCCTCCCCTCATAGTTGGACACATCCATCAAGAAAGCCATGTGACAAAGTCGTCCAATCGGTGGGGCCTCCGAGGAGCTCGCGCTGACCTGCGCAGTTCAATTTCTCCTTCGACACTGACTGTGGAGGATGGCTCGCCGCTGTTCTCCCGGCGCGGCGGACTTGGCCTGGCGGGCCCAACGAAGGCTTCGGAGGACGAGGATGGCTCGGCGTCGCTGGATGGTTCCCCCTGGCCCGATAAGTCTCTTTGCGTGTTTCTTAACTCGGGCAATGTACTAAAGTCTGTTGAAGGGGGAGAGTCCATGTCAGCGGTTTGTGGCAATTGATTTTCTGTTCGCTTCCGAATGTGGTCTATGTGTCGTTTCCACAAACGACCATCCTCTAGTTTTACAATATAAGTCTTTGGTGCATTTTGCTTAACAATAACTCCCTTCATCCAGTTTACATTTCCATCAAAACTTTTTACATATACATTTTGTCCCAAATACATTTCTCTTTCAGGTTTTACACACATTTGGTTATTATTAACACAGAACCTTGGGTTTAACCTGTCTAGTGGTGACCTCAATTTTCTTCCCATCAATAACTCTGCAGGGCTTACATGTGTGTGCGAGTTAGGGGTGATGTGTTGGGTGAGTAAGAATTGGTCCAAGTTTTGTTGCACATCCCCAGGGCCTGACCTGCGCAATGCCTCCTTTGCCACCCGCACATAACGTTCTGCCAATCCATTAGCCCAGGGCGAATAAGGCGAGATGAGGGCATGTCTGACCCCTAGGCCATCTAGGAACAATTTGAATTGCCTGGCTGTTAGCTGTGGCCCATTGTCAGACACTAAGATATCTGGGCAACCATGGGATGCAAACAGTCTACTCAATACCTTGATGGTGGCACTTGTGGTTATGTTGTTCATTGCTATTATTTCCACCCATTTGGAGAAGGCATCAACCACTATTAAAAAATACTGGGACCCCACTGGGCCAGCAAAATCAATGTGGATTCTAGACCAAGGACCAGCAGGCTGTTCCCACTCAGCCGGAGTTGTTTTGGGGGGACTGGGCCGTGACTCTTGGCACGGTTCACACTTTGAAACCCAACTTTCAATATCAGCATCCAGCCCTGGCCACCATAAATGCCCCCTTGCCAGGCTCTTCATCCTGACAATCCCAGGATGACCCACATGTAACATTTTGAGTACCTTTTCCCTTAGGCTTTTGGGGATGATCACTCTATCCCCCCACAGCAAACAACCCTTTACATACGATAACTCAAGTCTTTTGTTTTTAAAATCACACAATTCAGGTTTCACAACATCATTTTGCCATCCCTTTAGAACACAGTTCACCACTTGTTTAAGGATTTGATCTTGCTGCGTGTGTGCAGCTACCTCTTTTGCTGTGGTTAGTGGGTTATCCTCGAGTTCTATCATTAACACATCTGTGGAAGGAACAGGGTCTTCCACTAAGTCTGTTATGGGGCACCTGCTGAGGCCGTCTGCGTGATTGATTTCCTTCCCCCCCTTGTGGGTGAGCTCATACTGATACCCTGAGAGGAAAAGAGCCCATCTGATTAGTCTTGGAGACATAAAAGGTGGAGTGGGCTTGTTGGGGGCTAGCAGACCTAGTAGGGGCTTGTGGTCAGTGACTAGCTCAAAACTTCTTCCAAAAATATAATTGTGAAACTTCTTTACCCCTGCCACTAATGCTAGAGCCTCCTTGTCTAACTGGCTATAATTCCTCTCTGTGCTGGTCATGGTTCTTGAAAAAAATGCTATTGGGGCCTCTGTCTTATTAGGTAGAACGTGAGCTAGGACTCCTCCTATGCCGTACGGCGAAGCGTCGCACGTGAGCCTAATGGGTAGTGAAGCACTATATTGGACTACTACACTTTTAGAAGTTAATAAATTCTTTATTTGAGAAAAAGCTTCACGTTCAGTTTTCCCCCATGTCCAGCGGGCTTCCTTCTGGAGTAAACGATGGAGAGGCTCTGCTACTGTTGCCTTCTGCTTTAAAAAAACGGCATAAAAATTAAGGAGGCCCAAAAATGCCTGTAGCTCATTCTTATCTCGTGGTTCTGGGGCTTCTCTAATTGCTCTCAGCTTTTCTGTTGTTGGGTGGATGCCTTCTTTATCTATTTTATATCCTAGGAATTCTATACTGTTGGTTCCCCAGACACATTTATCAGGCTTGATTCTTAATCCCTTGTCCTGTAACCTCTTAAGTACTTCCCTTATTCTTTTGTTTACTTGTTCCTGGTTTTCCCCTGCAATTAAGATGTCATCAAAGTATGGAATGGCCCCATTTACCCCTGACAATAGGCGTTCCATAATGCTCTGGAATATTCCTGGGGCTATGCTTACCCCAAACTGTAACCTCGTGCATTTGAAAGCCCCCCTGTGCGTTACAATTGTTTGAGCGTTTGCTGTTTGTTCATCGACCGGAAGTTGCTGGTAAGCTTGCGCCAGGTCGATCTTTGCGAACCTTTTCCCCTCCCCCAGGGAGTGTAGCAGTTGTTGCACAACCGGGATGGGGTAGGGGTGGTGTTGGAGTGCCTTATTCAGGGTCGATTTGTAATCAGCGCAAACTCTTAAAGAACCATCTGGCTTCAGGGGTGTAACTATAGGAGTTTCCCATGGCCCCTGTTCCACAGGGACCAAAATACCTTGGCTAATAAGTTTATCTAGCTGTATGTCTAGTTTGGGGAGAAGCGGAAGGGGGACCCTGCGAGGTTTTAGTCTGATCGGTGGGACCTTGGGGTCAATAGAGAATGATATAGGGGGCCCCTTATACAAGCCCAAGGTGGGGCTGAACACCTCAGGGAACTCTTTCACAAAGTTAGGCACATTATCACAATTTACATTACACACACCCGAAATTTCGATCCCCAACGGTTCCATCCACGCTAAACCCAGAAGAGAGTGCTTGGCCCCCGTTACAATAAGCATGGGAAGGGTACATTTAACATTCTTGAATGCAATAGGTACATTTGCTGTTCCCAGGACCGAGATTACTCCCCCCTGAAAGTCTCTGATCACTAAAGAGGTTTGATTTAGGTCAGCCTTAGACACATTAGGCATATACAGTTTAAATTTCTCCCAGGGCATGATGGTATATCTAGAGCCCATATCCAGCTCCATTGAGCAAGGCTGGTTATTCAGTAACAGTGAGATAACAATTTTAGCCCCCTTTTTGGTTGCCGTGTTATTCACGGAAAATTGAGAGTTACCTCTATAGTAGTCGCGGTTAGCGGTTGAGTAGTTCCTTTGACCCGAGTTGCGGAACGGTCTCCTTTCTCGCGATTGGGGGGTCTGGTTTTGTGGTCGCTGGTATTGCGGTGTGGCGAATGTTTCTTCTGGTGCTGTTGCTCTGCATGCGATGGCGATGTGGCCTCTCCGGTTGCAACGGCGGCATGTAGCGTCTCGGAAGGGGCATCGATGGCGCTGGTGATTTCCCCGGCAGCCCGCGCAGGGGGCTGGGTGAGTAGCTCTAAGGTGTCTCGGCTGGTCTTGCACCAGGAGGCAGTTGTCCCCGCTGAGAGTTGGTTGGCTGAGGTCGTCTGTTTCCACGGCGCTGGGAGACGCGGAGTCGATTTTGGCAATGAGTTCTCGCCTTCCGTGCTCTTTCAATTCTCTCGCCGCTGCGTCGGCTGCTTCTGCGGTTTGCGCTAGTTTAATCACGGTTTGTAGAGTCGGCTCTTCTTCGGTGAGGAGTTTATTTCTCACTGTAGCGCTTCTCATGCCGAAAACCAGGGCGTCGGTGAGGCGAGCTTCCGGGTCTTTAAACTTGCATTGAGCAAGTACCGTTCGAAGCCGCGTTGTAAACTGGTTGATTGACTCGGTTTCCTTCTGAGCCATCATGGAAAATTGATGCCGAAAAACCATAGCCGGTTTGGTCGGTTTGAAATGGCTCGCTAGCTTTTCCTGTAGGACGTCCCATGCTACGGTTCTTGCTTGCTGCGGTTCGGTGAGAGTCTGGGCAAGTCCACGGATTTCTGGGCCGCAGTAATTAAGGAAAATAGCCCGTCTGCGATCGGCTTCAGCGTCCTCTATTCCCGCCGCCTCGAGGAAGATCTCGAAGGTGGCCATATACTCGTCCCAGGTCGTCTTCTCGGGATCGAAGAGTTCCGGAGCCTGGCCGATCTGGACTTTGTTCATATTGCACGCGATGTTTCTTCCGTCCGTTCGTCGCCAGTGAAGTAGACCCAGAGGCAGGGTTTTGAGCAATCGGTACTTTTATTCAGCTCAGAGAACAAGTGACAGCTCAGCAAGGCAAAGTGACAATTCAGCGAGTACTGACTGACTCTGCCTGGAGAAACCGCTCCTTTTATACATTTGCGGTTCCCGCCAAAGCTAGAGCCGGCCGCGTCTGAGCCAATCAGGAGCGACTTCCTGCTTCGGCTCAGACAGCGCTGGAAAGAGGAACAAACTATTTACAGGAGTTACAAGGTAGCCATTTCAGGATACAACAGTTGCATTACTATTACTATTAGTCTTCTCATCATTCCTATCACCAATCTCTCACTTATGACTGTATGACTGTAACTTGTTGCTTGTATTCTTATGATTTATATTGATTGTTTCTTGATTGCTTATTTGACCCCTATGACAATCATTAAGTGCTGTACCTCATGATTCTTGACAAATGTATCTTTTTTATGCACACTGAGAGCATATGCACCAAAGACAAATTCCTTGTGTGTCCAATCACACTTGGCCAATAAAAGAATTCTGTTTCAGCTTCAGGATGTACAGCTTAATGCAGTGTTTCTCAACCAGGGTACCACCAGAAATCTGACAACATCAAAGGGTTCCCCTGAAGAAAAAAGGTTGAAAAACACTGCTCTAGAAAGAGTGCAGAGAATAGCAACACAGATGATTAGGGGACTGGAGGCTAAAACATATGAAGAATGGTTGCAGGACCTGGGCATGTCTAGTTTAATGAAAACAAGGATGAGGGGAGACATGATAGCAGTGTTCCAATATCTCAGGAGTTGCCACAAAGAAATGAAGTCTATCTGTTTTCCAAAGCACCTGAAAGTAGGACAAGAAGCAATGAGTGGAAACTAATCAAGGAGAGAAGCGACTTGAACTAAGGAAAAAAGTCCTGACAGTTAGAACAATTGATCAGTGGAACAGCTTGTCTCCAGAATTTGTGAATATGATGTATGAGGCCTTATTTCCCATATATTTATCATGGGTTATACATATGTAATTCTTTTCAGAAGCTACAATAAAATGTAATGAGGATGTGATTCTATCTCTATAGGTGTTTTATAACAAACATTGTGTGAACAGTATTCTCTGCCTTTGCCTTGACATTGGTTGCTAAATTACTGCTAATAATATCCTGAGTGCTGTTGATTGCTCATTGTGCTTGATTGGAATATTGTTCTTGCTGATCTAGTTGATGCAGTTCAAGAGGACATATAAATTAGCCCAATTTTCTGAGAGTAATCTCATTGGATGATCAAACAGGAGTTTGGCAAGCAAGGTTGGTAGGGGAGATCAAAATGAGATTTTCCTTCCTTCCTTCCTTCCTTCCCTTCCCTTCCCTTCCCCTCTCCCTCTCCCTCCCTCCCTCCTTCTTTCCTGCCTCCCTCCCTCCCTCCCACCCTCCCTCCCTTCCTCTCTCGGACACTTCTAGGAGTTCAAGACCAGAGCAAGTAGAGAACAAATAGGAATGTTTTGCATCAGGCCTAATAGGACAGATCCCAAACACCATGGACAATCTTCAAGATGTGTGCAATATTTCTCTTCCAATCTGTAGGGGAGCCACATTTTCACATTACTGAAAGTAAAGGTAAAGGAGTTTAAAGAGAGAATTTCTACTTTTCAATCATAGTTAGAAGTTTCTGGTCAGGACAGTTGAAACTCTACAAAAGGAGTAGAGAAGAGAAAAAGCTCCTTTTGATATGAGCAAATGAAGGGATATGTGGCTCAAAGAAGGAAGAAGGTAAAGAGGAACCTAGTAGCAACAGAGTTCAGCACTCTCTTTCCAGGCAATGCTTCACCATCATTTGAGCAAAGCTTGCAATGGAACACTATGTAAGTGAAATTCAAAAGTTTAACAATAAACAGGGAAGTAGTACCTATAGGTACTGCAACTAAGATGGTAATGTATAAATGTAAAAAAAGTAATAAATAAGCTGGAGGAACTAGAGAGCCTAATTCAGGAAGACAAATATGACGTGATAGGCATCATATAGAATATTTCCTGTGATTAATACTTAGCATTGACAAGCTATAACTAATCCAAAAGTAGTTAACATAATAGAAAATGTGGGGTGTTGTATTTTATGTAAAGAAAAAATCACTTGCCCAAATTATAAGAAATTGGGTTAGGGAAATAACAATAAAGGACCATAATTCTATTGTAGGAATTTAAAGTCAGAAGATACAGAAGAGGACCTGTGGCACTAAATGACCAGACTTTCAAAAAAGGCATGCAATAGTGGTAATGAAATATTTCAATTGTTCCAACATCTTCTGGAGTGGAAGACTGGAAGAAAAACAAGTAATCCTGACTTATAAATAAATAAGTAAGTGAGTGAGTGAGTGAGTGAGTGAGTGAGTGAGTGAGTGAGTGAGTAAGTAAATAAGTAAATAAGTAAATAAGTAAGTAAGTAAGTAAATAAGTAAATAAGTAAATAAGTAAATAAGTAAATAAGTAAATAAGTAAATAAGTAAATAAGTAAGTAAGTAAATAAACAAACAAATAAATAATAAATAAATAAAAAACAAACAAACAAACAAACAAACAAACCAGCAACTAAAGAACCAGGAAAATCTGAAAGTTTGAAGTCTATATCAGTCAATGCTCCCAAATAGATCCAAATGCATACTTATCAGCATTTGGTTGGGCATGCTACAATTAATTAACAGCCTGAATTGTGGAAAACAGATCATGCCAGTCTAACCTCCTCTACAGTTACAGACTTATTAGCTCAGGGGAATGCTGAGACTTAATGCGTGCAAGTCCAATGCTGATTCCTGGACTTCACCAAATTTTCATGAAATTCTCCTTAATAAAACAGTAAAAAAAGAAGAAGAGCAAAATGATGTTGATGGTCTCTCAACTGGCTAAACAACTTCACCCAAAGTATGCGTGTTAAGTTTCAATTGGGAAGAAAAAACCAAATTGATTTCTGAACTCTGGTGCTGTTCAACAAATTCACAGTGATTCGGATCAGGAGTTGAGTCTGCACATGATCCAAACCTGTGACTAAAGGGAGAAGGATCAGGAAGAACTAAATAGAACAGTGCAGGGGTAGGGTCTAACTTACCTTGTTGCTTCCTTCTATGCTGCGTGTCCACGCCTTATGGCTGTACATGCACTTCACATGTGTGCGCATGTACAGAACCAAAAAATAAAATAAAAAACCCCAAAAGCAGAGAACAAGAAGAGATGTGTGTGTAGTGCTGGAAACTTGGCTTCTGCACATGCATAGAAGGAAATAAAAACCCAGAAAAGAAATTCAAAAATACATTTTTTTTAAAAAAAAAGATGGCAGTATCCAGGGACTAGCACTGACCAAACTGGTTGTGTGATGTCATTGTGATGTCACAAGCAGGTTCCTACCAATTCAGGTGAACTGGTCCAAACCAGAAGGAGTCCACCTCTGGAACAATGGCTTAAAATGAATAGGATGGGATGTAACAAAGAGAAATGTAACTTACATGTGATTAAGAAGAATAAAAGATGAAAGTACAAGGTTGGAAAAATCTGACTTGGTATTTGTATGTGGGAAAAGGAACTGTATATCTTTGTCAACCATAGGTGATACTTGATGCAACAGTGTATTGAAGCTACTAAAAAAGCAAACACGGCCTTGAGGAACATTAACAGGAACATCATAAGAAATAATTGTTCCAATCTAATTCTATTGTAGTTCAACAATCCCTATGTCAATGCTAGGCATCACAGTTCAAAAAAGACAATGACAATCTGATCAAATTTAGAAGACAATTATCTAGATAATAAAAGATCTGGAAACCCTTATCATGAACCCCTATCATGAATAGTTAAAGGAAGTGCCTATAAAATAGATGATTGAGGGGAGATAGGATAGCAATCTTGAAATATTGTATCTAAAGAGCTGTCACATATAAGGAAGTACAGTATAGACTATTTTGCTGCAGAGGCAGATCTAGGACCAAAGAGTTAAAATTACAAAAAAATATTGGTTCATGATAACCATCAACCATCCTTCAATATATGAACTGTTGGTTGATGAAGTGGTGAATTAATAATTTCTTTTAAAATTATCAAATCATAGGCCTGGAAGTGAGTTTGGAAGTCTTCTAGTCCAACATTTTCCAAGGCAGTAGACCTTATTCCATCATGAACAAATAGCTGTTCAATCTTTTTTTGAAGACCTCCAGCAATGGAGCACCCACAATGTAAGGATTGCCTCTCCATCTTAAAATTCCCTTTAATCCACAACCCTGGGAACCAGAAGAACATACATTTCCCTGAGCATCTTTCATTCTCCATTCAAGTGAAATATCCCCCATTGCCCTCCCCCATAAACCATTCCCCCAGATGAACTCAAGATGCTTAGTGCCAGGATATACATTGTAAAACATCCATTGATACAGGCAATGCTAATACATCAAAGACTCTTGACTGACTGGCAGAGTCATTCTTTGGGATTCTGACACACGACTCCAGGAGGCAAACTGAAAAATTGTTCTTCAGTGAAAGTCTTCAAAAGGAAGCTGGATAGTCATTTGTGAGAGAAACTCTAATGGGTGCTGTCTAAGCAGAATGTGAGACTGGATGACTTGCAACTCTATGACTCTGATTCTCTTGTTATGTTCTATTTGGTGTTGAGTTTTGCTCTTTTATCATAGTTCAATCCTGCTTGTTGATGTCACTATTGATTTCATTCCTATTAATTTGCTTTTATACTGGGCTATTTCATTATATTTCATAGCTAATGAAGCCAATGACTGCCTTTGTTTTGTTGGAGATTTTGACATTTGCTTCTAGATAGTTGTCAGGCTGAATGCAATACAGAAAATATGTGACAACTTCAAATGTTCTGCAATGGCAAAATCAGCAAATTGCTGACAGCAAACTAATGTCTATTTCACATAATTACTCTCTCTGGAAGTATGTGATTGGTAAATGTTTTTTAAAAAACACCCCATTGAACTTCCATTATTATATGCCAAATATCAGTTGCCTATCTGCAGAATAAGAATAGAATTCAACCATATTAAGCTATTCTTGATTGCTTATTGTATAGAAAATTGTATAGAAATCTTTGAATATGACAAACCAAGGTCAAGCTAGATCTTTCATGCTTCCATCTGTTATTCTTTTTGTTTCTGCTTGAATGCTGCACTCTGTAGACATAACCTGTTTGAATTTATTACCCATACTTACTTAATCCAGAATAATTTAGATGTTATACCAACAGGCATTGAAAGTAATATGGCTATTGAGAATGTAATCTGGCACCCAATTAACTTCTTCTATGACTGAATGGCTTATGTTAGGGGTTTTCTCATTCATTCTTTGGAATAGACCTGTGAGAGAGAAAAGAGCTGCAGGACAGAAGTTAGGAAGGTCCATTTCATAACCAGAGTCTGTTATCCAGAAGTCTATTCGACAGAAGCAGTGAAGGGCTACCAAAATTTTTACTACCACACTGTGGGCGTGGCTTATGCAGGATGCCCTGCATTTTCTTTCAACATCTTTCAGTGCTCTGGGATGGAGCTCCATTTTCATTATCCCACTGCGTTCCCCCCGTCCGGGCACTAGCCCACCCTTGGACAAAAGTCACTTATTTTGCCCTGCCTTCCTTTTTCTGGGAAATATATTAATTTTTTACAAATAAAAGTGTGTGTGTGTGTGTGTGTGTGAGGGGACTCACCTGCCAGAACAACAGGCTATTTACATGTAATTAGGGGGAAAGCATTGGGTTTCTATAATGGGGATAATATTAATTTGTACATTTTAAGGCATAGACTTACATTTGTTTATAGTTCTCTGCCTGTAAGGTCCAGCCTCTCTTCCTTATTCAAGAAAATAAAAACTCTTGAAATTTGGCATTTCAAAAGGAACCTTTTATGGAACTGGAGTGATAGCAGGACAAAAGAAAAGCAGGCTCTGAGGTCCCTCAGGCCAAACAATTAGGATAAAAGAATTATCCCAATAGTCCAATGTGGATTCAGCCAATCCTCAGGTGTGAAGATGTTATTGTACTGGCTGCTCTGAGAATGTGATAAGGGAACTTTCTCAGGGTCATCCTCTGCCAGCTTTCAAGCAATACAATCCATACGGCCCATCCTCCCCTCACATTCCCCAAAGATGCAAAAATCTTAGGGCACTTAGGCGCCAAGCTAAAGGTTATAATTCAATAGGATACAGGATATAGGATATATAAGGAAGAAAGCAATCAAGTAAATAATGTAACTAGGGGTCTCCACTTCCCGATGAATGGCAGATTTATGGATCTGACACTACCTGAAGACCAGGTCACATTTTTTCTGGAACTATTAGCTATTTTGATGATGCTAGTGAAGAATGAAGTAGTGCTCTAGAATTTGCTATGCTTAAAAGCACTTTAGGGAGCAGAGAGCAAAGTAACTACTTTTTAGGTCAAGAGCTTATATAAAAGAAAAAGGGGCATAATGCAGCTAGTTTACCAGCATTTTTCTGTTTTACATTCTGGTCAAAATGGAACTGCGATATGTAACTGTAATTCATGAAAACAAAAAATAGTAGCACTTATGATGGGGGTTCTGGTAATGCCAGTCAGGGCCACCATCAGGAATTTTGGGGCCCCATACAGCCTAAGTGTCTGCCCCCCCCCCCCGCCATTTTAAAACTATTTTAAGTCGCCAAGCCACTTCATCCCCCGGGGATCATTTCCCGCTTCACGCCAAGCGAGGCGGTCCCATAGGCCAGTGTTTCCCAACCTTGGCAACTTAAAGATATCTGGATTTCAACTCCCAGAATTCCCCAGCCAGCGAATGCTGGCTGGGGAATTCTGGGAGTTGAAGTCCAGATATCTTCAAGTTGTCAAGGTTGGGAAGCACTGCCAAAGGCTATTTCAGGAACTGGGTTAAGCCGATTGTGTGGACTCGTCCATGAGAAAGAAAGAAGCGGGAGCGACGAGGGAAAGAAAGATCCTCCTGGCATCGGTCAGGCGGAGCGAGGCTTATTTACGGCTCCTTGGCACTTCTCCCTTCTTGGAAGAGGCCTTTTTGACAAAACCATGTGCTTTCTAGCGAGGGGAGAGGGGAGGGGGATCCCACACCCGGCAGCCACCGGCAAGGAGCTGGAAAGGACGAGGGGAGAGAAAAAGCAGGGTACCAGCAGTCAGGCGGATGTCTTGAGGGGGCACTCCCATCTGGAAGGAAGGGAAGAAAGGCGAGGGTGAGCTATGAAGGAAGGAGGGAGGGAGGGAGAGAGGAAGGAAGGAAGGAATGGTAAAAGGGGTGATCAAGAGAGGAATGGGTGAATGAATGGACGGAGGGTGGGAAGGAAGGAAGGAAAGAGGGAAGGGACAGGAACAGAGGAAGGGTGCAAAGGAAGCAAGGAAAGGTGTGAAAGGTGAGAGTAAGAGAGGAAGGAGTGAAAGAAGGTAATGAGGGAGGAAAGGAGGGAGGAAGGAGAAGAAAAGCAAGAAATGGAGGGAAGGAAAGAAAGAAAGAAAGAAAGAAAGAAAGGGGGAAGGGACAGGAACAAAGGAAGGAAGCAAGGAAACTTATGAAAGGGGAGAGTAAGAGAGGAAGGACTGAAGGAAGGAGGGAGGGAAGAAGGTAGGAAGGAGAAAGAAAAGAAGAAATAGAGGAAGGGAAGGTAAAAGAGAGAAAGAAAAAGAGCAAGAAAGAAAGCAAGAAAGAGAGAAAGAAAGAGAATGAAAGAGAAATAAAAATAGAGAGGGGGAATGAAAGAAATGGAAGGAGGGAAGGAAGGAGAGAAAGAAAGAGAAAGAAAGAAAGAAAGAGAAAGAAAAAAGAATGAAAGAGCAAGAGAGCGAGAGAAAGAGAAAGAAAGAGATAAAGAAAGAAAGAAAGAAAGAAAGGCAACTTCAAAGAAAGGCTCACTGAGCATCTCTCACTCTCTCTCTCTTTCTATCCCTCTTTCTTTCTCTCTCTTTCTTTCTATCTCTCCTCTTCCTTTCTCTCCTCTCTCTCTCTCCCTCTCTTTCTACCCTCCTTTCTCTTCCTTCCTTCTCTCCCTCCCTCCTTCCTTCCTCTCCATTTCTCTTTCCCTCCCTCTCTTTCCCTTTTCTTTCTTTTGGTCCACTTCTCTCTCTCTCCGCTTCTCCACTTGCCTCCCCCTCGCGCCTCGCCCTTCCCACCCGGCCACCCGCGCACGCTTACCTGCTCCCAGCGCCAGCTGCAGGAATTCGAGCGAGTAAGCCCAAAAGAAGCCATTGGCTCTGGGCGGTGGGCGGTGTTCATGGCTCCCCCGAACCCCTGGCCCAGCACTTCCGGAGGCCAAAAGGCGCGAATCTCTTGCCCTTGCAATCCTCGGGGGGACACAAGGCCGGCAGAGAAGCCGGCTGGGCTCAGCCCTCTCCCGGCTTCCCCAATTCCGCTTCCCGAGCAGCGCGGCTTGGCTTCCGGAGGGCCGAGCCAACCCCGCGGGCATTCCTCCTTCCGCGGCTGCCATCGGGGCTCCCTGCCTGTCTGCCGGCCTCCCTGCCTTCTTTCCTCGCGGGAGTGGGAAGAAGGTGCGGGCCGCGGTCAGAGAAGCTCCGCAGAGGCAGAGTTTGTCTCAATCGGGGTTGGAGAGTTTTTGACGGGTGCCGCCCCCCCCATTTTCCAATTTGGCCGGGCCCATGACGCCACTCCCAGTAATACCGGTCTATCAGCAGCCCTGATGCCAGTATCTGGTTTCAGAATATATTTGTTGAAAGTGGGGAGGGATTAATTTTAGAGATGGTCACATGTTTAGATTAGTCTTTAGAGATAATTGTTCTGCCACACCAATTAAGGAGTGCAACTTAATTCAAGTTTGACCCCTATACTCATATTGTATATGATGCTTTTAGGAATGAATGTCAGATAATGTGGGGTGATGGGCCATCTATATGTGAATATTACCCAGATTATTTTGGGCCTTCCAGTATGCTCCGCCCTGAGACAAATTGTAAACTATATGAGGTATGCTACAGCAGGTTAAAATGGAATTTGAAGAAGACAGAAAACTTGGGCTGGAGGAAATGTGGTTCCTTGGCATGGGCCCCAGCTGATTTGAGTTCACATCTTTCTCCTTAGTGTCATCTTCAGAGAATGATGTCACTTCACCAGAAAAAAATTAGGGGGAGAAAGAACTCAGGTTCCAGTCCCCTCCAGCCATAGAAAGTCATTAGATATCTTTGCACCAATCACTGTCTCTCAAGCTAATATACCTTATAGGATGGTTGTTGTTCCAGGAAAAAGCCAGGATGAAAAAGTGCCTTTTTGAAATCTTGAATGAAAAGATTACTGCTACCAATTCCTGATTCTCAGGAACAATCATAAATGTTTAAAACCCTCAATTGGTAACTGCAATCAGTGTCATGATGTTTAATGTTCTATCTTTCAAGTCAGCCAGTCAGGGAAATGTTATCTTAATTCTTATAGTTCTGTTGACATGAATTCAATATAGCTATAAGGGTCAAAGCTGAATTTTGAAAACATGTCAGATATACTTTTACAAAAAATATAAACTAATATGATTGCCTGATCATAATCCGTTTACTGGAGTAGCTATCCTTAGAAACATTTCCCATATAAAGCTGATGCATAAAATTCTCTTTAGGACAAAGTTATATGCTTCAATCCCTCCACATACATACACACAATCTCTTTGGGTTTTTTTTAAATGTCCCCAACCTAGCAGAAGGTTGAGAGGGAAAGCGTTAGAAAAAAATTCTTCCCTGTAGTTTGTTCTCTGCTTAGGTCAAATACCAATAACCCTAACTGTTCAAAAAGTTATTAGCAGGCAAAGGAAAAAGTATTAAGTGTAGTCCAAGCCCCTGGCATGTGGTACAGCATTGTACCCTTTTACAGTCATGTATAAAAAGTTTGTATTTGTTTGTACATGTTTTGTTCTAGAGTTTTCATCAAAATTCTTAGCAAAAGGACAATAAAACCAGGGTTGGGTTCTGGTGCTGCCAGTTTGCTTCCTCCCATGGGGCATGTGCAGTGCTGAAAATTTGGCTTCTGTGCAGAAGCAAAAAACAAGATGGCGGCACCTACACTGCTACCAAAAGGGCCAGTTTGGAAGCATGGCCAGCTGGCCATCACTGCCGGTTCAGCAACTGCGGATAAATTCCTGCTACCAGTTCTAAAGAACCAATATGAACCAGCAGGAAGCCACCTCTGATCAAAACAGTTAACCAATGAAGCTCACAAAGCAGAGGTGGAACATGTTCTAAAAACACACATGACTGCTTGCTTCATTTTGTAAAAGCTGTATCAAAGTATAATTTCCAGATACTTTTCAAGGGCAGTGCCATGTAGAGCACATTATGATAGTTCAACTGGGACATGGCTAGGGCATTATTGCCCATTAGAATAAGCTCATAATTAAGGAACATGTGCAACTGGGATACAAGATGAATTTGCACAAAAGCCCTCCTAGCTTCAAGTACAATGTGATCTTCAAGCAAAAATCATGAATCTAGGACTGATATAGCATTTGAGCCATATTGGGCCGTTTTTCATTGTCCTCAGACTTCAGGAGTCTGTTGGGAGGCCTTTGTGGAAGTGAGGAGCAGTGGGGGGGAGTTTACATGCATGCGCTTGGGGGGGAGGGCATGGGTGTGGGCACACGTGCACACATTAGTGCATGCATACATACCATTTTCGCATGCAAACAAAAAAAGGTTCACCATGACTGGTCTAAAAGTTTCCCCTGCTCCCAGTTATGCACAGGTTGTTTGGAGTAGAGCAACTCCATTCAGCACCATGTGCTAGAACCAGCAGGTCCCCAATCTAAAGTTATTCAGTCTTGCCATGGTTCAATTGAATCCTGTTGGTCCCCATCCAGATTGTCATGGTCTTCAGGTACTGGAATAAGATATCCACAACATTGCTTAATTCAGTGCGGCAGATATATATATATATATATAATTGATATGTAATCCCAGAGTGGATGAACTCACACAACAGTCACATATAGATTTTGAACCTAAGGAGAGAGAGCATTGACCCCTGCAGCTCCCCACACAATAGGGGACAAGGAATCTCTCATCCCCATTCTCTCATCCTTAATCACCACCATTTGGTATTGACTCCAGAGAAAGGAGGCAAGCTAGCACCACACACTGTTGCCTACCCATCATTCTGAGTTGATCCAAAGGGATATCATGGTCGATGGTATGGTCGATGGTATTGAAGGCCATGTAGATATTAAGTAGGTCAAGAATGGATTACAATCTTCATATGTCCATACCAGAGATCATCCAGAAGTCTGAACTGAATTTTGACTGAATATACTCCATATAATCCACTTCATGACAGGTCCCTGGCAATCTTTGAGCCTGGTTGTTTCTTGCAGACATTTCATTACCTAAACTATATAACATCATCAGTACAATACACTTCATTCAAGGTCCACTGAAGCAATTGCACAATCACTTTCTCAACCACCTTCCCTCAAAAGAGGAAGTTACATACAGGACAAAATTTGTTCATATAGCAAAGGTTTCTTGAGGAAGAATGAACCAAGGCCTCCTTAAGAGGTAAAAGAACAACCTCTCACACAAAGAAGAATTCACTGCCACTAGAACCAAAAGAGGCATTGTAACTGAATTCAAATTTTGAAGGATTTTATCCACTTTTTCAGGTCCAGCAACTTCAGGCATCTCCCCTAAGCATACAACAAGGCCAGTATTCAACTGTGAATAAATTTGAATGACCATGTCAGAGAGGTGCTGAACAAATTCTTTTCACACTCCTGCAAGGGAATCTCTGAACTCCCTCTACCCAAGAGATCACATGTCATCCAAAACAAGAACATGGGGCACCTATCCACAGATACAATAAGGGCAGAGAATAACAGATGTTTCACCATCCTTACCACCACACCCTAGGCCTTAATAGTGGCTATTAGATCGAGTTCTAACCTGTCTTCAGTAGGAAATCCACAGGAGACTACAGTGTCAGTTGCAAAGTACTGTATTTTTGGAGTATAAGATGCACCTTAGTTTTGGGGGAGACAAATAGGGAAGAATATCTACCTGCCAGGCATTCATCTGGCTAGCGTCTTTAGTCTGTTCAGTTTCAGCACATGATTTTATCCCCTGATTAGGGCTGGAAAAGCCTTTTTCAGAGGGAGTAGGAATGAAAACAAGCCTGCAAAGACTTAGGGCTGGAAAAAAAACTGCTTCGGAGGGAGTAGGAAGACAGGAAGATCCTTGGTACCTAGTTAGGGTTGAAAAAATGCTTTTAAAAAGTTACATTAGGAGTATAAAACACAGCCAAATTTTCCAGCCTCTTTTAGGGAGGAAAAAGGTATGTCTTATAACTCTGAAAAATATGGTAGTTGTTTGGCTACCAATGACTGACTTGAACTTGGGGGCACATTGGGGAAGGTCTAGCATGGCTGATTTCACTTTTCTACATGAAGTGATACCTATTTATCTTCTTGTATTTGCATGCTTTTGAATTGCTAGGCAGGCAGAAGCTGAGGTAAATAACAATAGCTCACTTTTGTCACTCTTGTCACACAATTCTGGAGCACTTTTTTTAAAAAAAATACTTTTGTCACTCTTGTCAAACTGCTGGAACACAGACCTGCATTTCTAGATTTGTCCCAATTAAGGTCAGGATTACTTGTATATAAAGTTTACAAAACCTCCCCAATATTTAAAACTTCTGAATTTCAGGTGGAAATTATGTTTTGTTTTAAGCTATTGTATGCTGTTTTTTAATTTCTTTTAAGACTGTTGTTATTTTTAGGTTAAAATTGTTCCTGAGCATTCTTAATTAATTTCTATTACTAGTATTATTTTGAACAGGTTTTCATGAAATATTTTATGTTACAGTTGCAATAAAGCCATTCTGCACTTGCATTTTCCTAGGCATATGAAACATTTTATAATAACATTTATAGCATTTAGACTTATATACTGTTCCATAGTGCTTTTACAAGTAGTTTACAGAATCAGCATATTCCCACCTCAGAAGGATAAAAGGCTGAGTCAACCTTGAGCTGATGGTGAGATTTGAACTACTGAACTACAGTTAGCAGTTAACTGAAGTAGCCTGCAGTGCTGCACTCTAACCACTCCACCACCCCATCTAGCTAGATGGGCTAGTTAGTTTTAGAGCTTGTTATCAGACACAATTTAGTTAGTCTAGAGCAGTGTTTCCCAACCTTGGCAACTTGAAGATATTCGCTGGCTGGGGAATTCTGGGAGTTGAAGTCCAAATATCTTCAAGTTGCCAAGGTTGGGAAACACTGGTCTAGAGGATAGGAAGCATGGAGGTTTAATCTACTTGCGAATGTAGTAGATTTTACATTAAAAGAGGTGGGAGATACCAGCTGGAACTTTTAAAAAAAATCTTGGACTTGGTACTGAAAACAATGAGTTTGCTGGATCTGCTTCAGATTAGATCAAGGACAGACTCAATGTTCATTACCAGTTAACAGGCTGTGAATTGTTTAAAATGCTTTGAGTGAAGTACATTATGAAGCAGGAAGTTTTGAAATTTCTTGGCAATTCTGTCTCATTTCAGTAAAAAAGAGTTAAATTATTTAAGTCATCTGTTATTGGTTATAACCTTTAGACTGCATATTGTATGGCAACCATATATGGACTGAAAAATTCCAGTCTTCTAGTGGCCACCTACATTGTGCAGGCCAGATCTAGCAAATTACAGGGATAAAGAAAATAGTACTAAGGCTATTGTATGGATTTGTATACCTTGAAGAAGGAGAATGTGATGGCTTAGCAGCAGGGATGGGTTCTAACTTACCTCGCTGCCGGTTCATTTCCTCTTGCACTGTGTGGATGTGTCTTCTGGGTGCACACACATGTGCAGTGCCAAAAAATCCAGGAAAAAAATGGCAACAACATGCACAGTGCTTGGCTTCTACACATGCTCAGAAGAAATACAAAACATAATTAATTTTTTTTAAAAATTAAAAATAAATTTTAAAAAATAAAAATGATGGCAGATTCAACCTGGAACTTAAGGAGAAATTTTCTGACACTGGGAATAATTATGGAACAAGAGTTGTGGGTGGCCAATTGCTGGAGATTTTCAAGAAAAGATTAGACAGGATGGAATAAGTTCTACTGTCTTGGGCAGAGGGTTGGACTAGAAGACTTCTACAGGCTCTCCAGATCTATGATTCTATCATTTTAAGGACCGTATAGACTGTTGGCCTTAAAAACACCTGCAGTATACCCAAGCTAGAATTAGTGCGGTTCAAGTACCCTACAGATATTTATTCAGTTGCTTACCTTATGAACTGAGTTAGCACAATAGCCAATGATGAGACTTCATAACTGAGTCTTCTATTATCAGCCATGAAGATAGCTATCACCTGTGGAATCTGATGACATCAGGGAGACAGTTTGAAAAGAAGGCAGGAATGTTGCTTTTAATTTGGCTCCAAGATGAGCTTCATCTCATATCATTGGGATCTTTTTTAGGGTAGAAAACCAAAGATCTTTTAAAAGGTAAGCTTTCCTTCCTTCTTTGATTTCACAGTCAGTTAAAGAAATGACTTTGGGAATTCTGAAAGCTAAATATTTTCATCTAAGTATTTTTATTAGCTCTCCAAAAATGTAACGACACTCAGCTGAAAAAGAACTGATGAGAGAGTCAGGAACTGAAAAAGTCAGTAGCTCATGTCTCCCTTTTGTGTTATAACACTAACAATGTTATGGATATGTTTAAATGAACAGGACAATAATATCCTAAGATGGATTGTCAGCTCATTGGCACAATGGCTCAAGCCACCATCAGACTGGGCAGCAGGTTATTTTTGAATTTATTAGATTTATACCCTGGCTTTTATTTGGGACTTCCAAGTGATGTAAACAGCTGCAGTTTAAAAGGGGTCTCTTTAAAATGCTGCTATAAATTGAGAGAATAGGGAAGGAACAGGGATGTTCCTAAGAGGAAAGCTGTTATCTCAAATCAGCAGTAACTTCCCACTCCACATCAAATGGGGTTTTGCTTCTTTGGGGATAGTTTTGAAGAGATCTGCTGCAAAATAGTGAAGACAAAGATCTGAGGGTCTTGCATTTGGACATGTACTTAATAATCACAAACTATGTAGGGATATTGCTGGCAACATCATTTTCACTAAAATGTTTTACTGCAATTTAATATGTACTGCAGCTTGTTACTTGAACAGTTAGCTTGAACTACAAAAAATCATTAAATAACAGGCCTTAAAGTGAACTAGACAGCATGTTTAAAGATCAGAAGCAAAGCTGTAATTACTCTTCTCAAATTAAGAAATATTTTTAATGATAAGGTTTTTCTGATCAATTGTTTAGCTGTTAGGGTTTTTTATGAGAGAAGGATGTTCTGTTCTTTTAAATTATGCTGAGCCTACTCGTGTAGCAAAATATTTCTGTTACATGCCTAAAAAAATGAGTTAAAATGCAATTCTTTTAGCCAACTTTTTTCAATCTTTTCAAGATTAAGAGAAAACACCAGGGTAGAGGCTGGGGAGCATTCTTAATTTTTTTTTTTACCTCACTCTGATGTTAGGAAAAAATACTATTATATTCAAAGTGGGGAAAGAAAACAAATTTTATTTCAGAAAGAAATTAAAATGTTTTTAATTTGTGTTATTTTGTTTAGGGCAAGTAGTGTTAGCAAAAAGGAAAATACACACAACATTTACATGAAAGAGTATATCTCCATTCCACAAATGTGAAATAACAACAGTAAAAAAATTGAGAATTTTTATGGCATCTATAAGCTCTAAGCTCCAAGCTCTATTCTTCACTATTTTTCCAGATATCCTGCATAATTATTACAGTGACTGCTGAGGGTGCTTATATGTGTCAATTGTAAGATGACCTGCTTTCCATAAGGTATATAATACACCTCAGAGCTCTTTTTTGTTTTTGTTCCCTTCATGGGCAATAATTGGATATGAATAAGCAATGAGACAGAACTGTTTAAAAGAAGTGAAAACTGTCAATATTTTCAGACTTCCAAATGTGAATTTCAGGCAAATTTTCCATCTCTATTTAGACTTAAGTACATCGATTTTACATACAAAAAACACCCACACACATTAATTCTATGAAAAAATTAGCTGACTATTAATTGATACAGCAATTTTTACTGTATACTGTATACTGCTTTTATCATATATGAAATAAAGGAAGATAATTATAATCCTCATATAAGATGATTTCTAATGTCCCTTCTTTTATAAAATCTAACCTTTTATAAAGACTAATTTTTTGCCAATTAAAAAATAATTGCAAAGGAACCTTTTTAAAATGCAAGTTCAAATGAAGTATACTTACCATTTTGAAAAAAAACATATACAATCCATCACAATTTGTTTTTAAGTAGAACTGTAAAATTAGAGCATTATTGTGGAGTATTTTATAGCCTTCTGAAAATAACAGTATAATTGGGCTGACCCTAAAGAAAGCCACCTGGGTTCAATCACCTCTATTTCAATAGGAGCTACTGTCATTATGTACTTAAGAACTGTGTATTCTCCCAACTGACTTTGCTTCTAGAAGAACCTCTGTGCTTCCCATGTGAATATATTTGGTGTCTATATTTATGTATTTGGTGCCTAGATTCATTTTCATACCTGCCTTTCTACTAAACTATTATTGAAATACTTCATTGCTACTGCATTGGTAATATTTTAAGTAATTCCTCATTGGTGGTAATACTTGTCAAGTAATACTAATGTCAGGTTAGTATGATAGACTGAAAGTGTCTATAATTTTCTCTGACTCACTTTCTGTGACAAATCTCCATTTTCACAGTGTATTGAATAACTGAATAATACTATGTTATTTCACTAGAGGATCATACTCTGTCAGTACCTGGTGTGGTGTATGAAAAAAGATGGTATATATTACAGTAAGCACATGTTTCTGTCTACCTAAATAATTAGATAAATGAAGTTTGACAGTTTTACCTCTGGTTAACAGCTGTTTAACTTTTAAAGCAACCACATTTGTGTTTTTCCTTTGGAGAGCACATTGTATAACTTGTTGCCTAGCAAGCTACAGTATATTACAGCAATCCTTGGTAACCAGCTGTACTAATTTCATTGATGATACTATAATGGAAAAGAAGCTGAATAACAAGCCTCAGTGGAGGATTCTTTCATGCTGAGTTATACAGTAACAGGTCTGTCTTCTTTAAGTTATGCATCAATTTATTTGCACAGATATGCCTAATTAAGAATAGTGGTTCTGTCAGTTTCATTCCCCTCTACAAATATGCTTCAGCTTCTGAATACAGAAATTTTCATACCTGTTTTCTTGTCCCTGAATGTACCCTCTGAATATGTACTTTATATGTGTGCAACTTTTTGAAAGCAATTACATAGTTGTTTCTCAGATATGCTCTATTTTTTTGCAGATAGCTTTAGTTCTGAGCAATATTATAACATTTGAAAAGTGGAGGTTATTGCATGCATTCTGATTTCATTATAATATCTGAGGGATTCAAAATTGTAATTTAAAATATATTCATCCAAAAACTTGGGTGCATCAGATTCCTCACTGATCTCTTATTAACAGCAGTAACAGAATAAGAAAGTTATTTGTTGATTTTGAAAGTGGAACTTGTAACCAAATAAGTTGTGTGTGGGCTAAAAGAATGACAACTAAAGGAATAGATGGCTGAAAATTTATATTTCAATCAATCAGGCTGGAGATCCTGTACCATTTTACACAAGTGACTGCCAGCCCCTTTTCTGGTAGTCTAGCAGGAGTAGTCACATGTGGGTGTTGAAGTAGACCCAGAGACAGGGTTTTGAGCAATCGGTACTTTTATTCAGCTCAGAGAACAAGTGACAGTTCAGCAAGGTAAAGTGACAGTTCAGCGAGTACCGACTGGCTCTGCAGGGAGAAACCGCTTCTTTTATACTTTTGCGGTTCCCGCCAAAGCGAGAGCCGGCCGCGTCTGAGCCAATCAGGAGCGACTTCCTGCTTGGGCTCAGACAGCGCTGGAAAAGAGGAACAAACTATTTACAGCGTTACAAGGTAGCCATTCCAGGATACAACACCCCTCCCCTCATAGTTGGACTCATCCATCAAGAAAGCCACGTGACGAAGTCGTCCAATCGGTGAGGCCTTCGAGGCTCTCGCGCTGACCTGCGCAGTCCATTTTCTCCTTCGCCACTGACTGTGGAGGATGGCTCGCCGCTGTTCTCCCGGCGCGGCGGACTTGGCCTGGCGGGCCCAACGAAGGCTTCGGAGGACGAGGATGGCTCGGCGTCGCTGGATGGTTCCCCCTGGCCCGATAAGTCTCTTTGCGTGTTTCTTAACTCGGGCAATGTACTAAAGTCTGTTGAAGGGGGAGAGTCCATGTCAGCGGTTTGTGGCAATTGATTTTCTGTTCGCTTCCGAATGTGGTCTATGTGTCGTTTCCACAAACGACCATCCTCTAGTTTTACAATATAAGTCTTTGGTGCATTTTGCTTAACAATAACTCCCTTCATCCAGTTTACATTTCCATCAAAACTTTTTACATATACATTTTGTCCCAAATACATTTCTCTTTCAGGTTTTACACACATTTGGTTATTATTAACACAGAACCTTGGGTTTAACCTGTCTAGTGGTGACCTCAACTTTCTCCCCATCAATAACTCTGCAGGGCTTACATGTGTGTGCGAGTTAGGGGTAATGTGCTGGGTTAATAAGAATTGGTCCAAGTTCTGTTGCACATCTCCAGGGCCTGACCTGTGCAATGCCTCCTTTGCCACCCTTACGTAACGTTCTGCCAACCCGTTAGCCCAGGGCGAGTAAGGCGAGATGAGGGCATGTCTGACCCCTAGGCCATCTAGGAATAATTCGAATTGCCTGGCTGTTAGTTGTGGTCCATTGTCAGACACTAATAGATCAGGGCAACCATGGGATGCAAACAGTCTGCTCAATACCTTGATAGTGGCACTTGTGGTTATGTTGTTCATTGCTATTATTTCCAACCATTTGGAGAAAGCATCAACCACTATTAGGAAGTACTGAGACCCCACTGGGCCAGCAAAATCAATGTGGATCCTAGACCAAGGGCCAGCAGGCTGTTCCCACTCAGCCGGAGTTGTTTTGGGGGGACTGGGCCTAGACTCTTGGCACGGGTCACACTTTGAAACCCAACTTTCAATATCAGCATCAAGCCCTGGCCACCATAAATGCCCCCTTGCTAGGCTCTTCATCCTGACAATCCCAGGATGGCCCACGTGTAACATTTTGAGTACCTTTTCCCTTAGGCGTTTGGGGATGATCACTCTATCCCCCCACAGCAAACAACCTTTTACATATGATAATTCAAGCCTTTTGTTCTTAAAATCACACAATTCAGGTTTAACAATATCATTTTGCCATCCCTTTAGAACACAGTTCACCACTTGTTTAAGGATTTGGTCTTGCTGCGTGTGTGCAGCTACCTCTTTTGCTGTGGTTAGTGGGTTTTCCTCGAGTTCTATCATTAGCACATCTGTGGCAGGAACAGGGTCTTCTACCAAGTCTGCTATGGGGCATCTGCTGAGGCCGTCTGCATGATTGATTTCCTTCCCCCCCTTGTGGGTGAGCTCATACTGATACCCTGAGAGGAAAAGGGCCCATCTGATTAGTCTTGGAGACATAAAAGGTGGAGTGGGCTTGTTGGGGGCTAGCAGGCCTAGTAGGGGTTTGTGGTCAGTGACTAGCTCAAAGCTTCTCCCAAAAATGTAATTGTGAAACTTCTTTACCCCTGCCACTAATGCTAGAGCCTCCTTGTCTAACTGGCTATAATTCCTCTCTGTGCTGGTCATGGTTCTTGAAAAGAATGCTATTGGGGCCTCTGTCTTATTCGGTAGAACGTGAGCTAAGACTCCTCCTATGCCGTACGGCGAAGCGTCGCACGTGAGCCTAATGGGTAGTGAAGCACTATATTGGACTACTACACTTTTAGAAGTTATTAAATTTTTTATTTGAGAAAAAGCTTCACGTTCAGTTTTCCCCCATGTCCAGCGGGCTTCCTTCTGGAGTAAACGATGGAGAGGCTCTGCTACTGTTGCCTTCTGCTTTAAAAAAACGGAATAAAAATTAAGGAGGCCCAAAAATGCCTGCAACTCATTCTTATCTTGTGGCTCTGGGGCTTCTCTAATTGCTCTCAGCTTCTCTGTTGTGGGGTGGATACCTTCCTTATCTATTTTATACCCAAGGAATTCAACACTGTCAGTTCCCCAGACACATTTATCAGGCTTGATTCGTAACCCTTTGTCCTGTAGCCTCTTAAGTACTTCCCTTATTCTTTTGTTCACTTGTCCCTGGTTTTCCCCTGCAATTAAGATGTCATCAAAATATGGAATTGCCCCATTTACTCCTGACAATAGGCGTTCCATGATGCTCTGGAATATTCCTGGGGCTATGCTTACCCCAAACTGTAACCTCGTGCATTTGAAAGCCCCCCTGTGTGTTACAATCGTTTGGGCGTTTGCTGTTTGTTCATCGACCGGAAGCTGCTGGTAAGCCTGGGCCAGGTCGATCTTTGCGAACCTTTTTCCCTCCCCCAGGGAGTGTAAGAGTTGTTGCACGACCGGGATGGGGTAGGGGTGGTGTTGGAGTGCCTTATTCAAGGTTGATTTGTAATCAGCGCAAACTCTTAAAGAGCCATCTGGCTTCAATGGTGTCACTATGGGAGTTTCCCATGGCCCCTGTTCCACAGGGACCAAAATACCTTGACTAATGAGTTTGTCCAGCTGCATGTCCAGCTTGGGGAGAAGCGGAAGGGGAACCCTGCGAGGTTTCAGTCTGACCGGTGGGACCTTGGGGTCGATAGAGAAAGATATAGGGGGTCCCTTATACAATCCCAAGGTGGGGCTGAACACTTCAGGGAACTCTTTCACAAAGTTAGGCATATTATCACAGTTTACATTACACACACCCGAAATTTCGATCCCCAACGGTTCCATCCACGCTAGACCCAGCAGGGAGTGTTTGGCCCCCGTCACAATAAGCATGGGAAGGGTACATTTCACATTCTTAAAGGCAATAGGTACATTTGCTGTTCCCAGGACCGAGATTACCCCCCCTTGGAAGTCTCTGATCACCAATGAGGTTTGAGTTAAGTCAGCCTTAGACACATTAGGCATGTATAGTTTAAATTTTTCCCAGGGCATGATGGTATATCTCGAGCCCGTATCCAGCTCCATTGAGCAAGGCTGGTTATTTAGTAACAATGAGATAACAATTTTAGCCCCCTTTTTGGTTGCCGTGTTATTCACGGAAAATTTAGAGTTACCTCTATTGTAGTCGCGGTTAGCGCTTGAGTAGTTCCTTTGACCCGAGCTGCGGAACGGTCTCCTTTCTCGCGATTGGGGGGGTTGGTTTTGAGGTCGCTGGTATTGTTGTGTGGCAAACGTTTCTTCTGGTGCCGTTGCTCTGCATGCGATGGCGATGTGGCCTCTCCGGTTGCAACGGTGGCAAGTAGCGTCTCGGAAAGGGCATCGATGGCGCTGGTGATTTCCCCGGCAGCCCGCGCAGGGGGCTGGGTGAGTAGCTCTAGGATGTCTCGGCTGGTCTTGCAGGAGGAGGCAGTTGTCCCCGTTTCTAGTCGGCTGGCTGAGGTCGTCTGTTCCCTCGGCGCTGGGAGACTCGGCGTTGATTTTGGCAATGATTTCTCGCCTTCCGTGCTCCTTTAATTCTCTTGCCGCTGCGTCGGCTGCTTCCGCGGTTTGTGCTAATTTAATTACGGTTTGTAGCGTCGGCTCTTCTTCGGTGAGGAGTTTGTTTCTCACCGAGTTGCTCTTCATGCCGAAAACCAAGGCGTCGGTAAGGCGAGCTTCCGGGTCTTGAAACTTGCATTGAGCAAGTACCGTTCGAAGCCGCGTTGTGAATTGGCTGATTGACTCGGTTTCTCTCTGAGCCATCATGTGAAATTGATGCCGGTAAACCATGGCTGGTCTGGTTGGTTTAAAATGGCTCGCTAGTTTCTGTTGAAGGACGTCCCACGCTGTGGCTCTTGCTTGTTCTGGCTCGGTGAGAGTTTGGGCAAGTCTACGGATCTCTGCGCCGCAGTAGTTGAGAAAAATAGCCCGTCTGCGATCGGCTCCGGCGTCCTGCATTCCCGCCGCCTCGAGGAATATCTCGAAGGTGGCCATGTACTCGTCCCATGTCATTTTCTCGGAATCGAAGAGTTCTGGAACCTGGCCGATCTGGATTTTGTCCATGTTGCACGCGAAGTTCTTCCGTTCGTTCGTCGCCAGTGAAGTAGACCCAGAGACAGGGTTTTGAGCAATCGGTACTTTTATTCAGCTCAGAGAACAAGTGACAGTTCAGCAAGGTAAAGTGACAGTTCAGCGAGTACCGACTGGCTCTGCAGGGAGAAACCGCTTCTTTTATACTTTTGCGGTTCCCGCCAAAGCGAGAGCCGGCCGCGTCTGAGCCAATCAGGAGCGACTTCCTGCTTGGGCTCAGACAGCGCTGGAAAAGAGGAACAAACTATTTACAGCGTTACAAGGTAGCCATTCCAGGATACAACAGGTGTCAACTTCTATCTGCCTGGAGACTGAGCTTGTTGCAATTATCTTGCCTTTTGATAAGTAGTTCAGCAAGTATTTCATGAGAAGGAGGGGCTTGAGCTGCATCTTGTTTGATAAGTGTTCAAGGTTGTCAAGATCCTTCCGAATCTTCCAAAGTGTTACTGATTCCCCCCAGCTTGGTGTTATCTGTAAATTTGATGATTTCCCCTACTATCATCTCATCTAGATCGTTTATAAGGACAATGAAGATTATTGGGCCCTCAATGTAACCTTGAGATACCCACTGCATGCTTCCATCCATATAGATGTACAGTACTTCCATTGAGGACTACACAGGCTGAGTGTAGTTGTTCAGCTAATTTCAAATCCATCTGGTGGTGGTGGTACTATCTATTCCAGATTGTTCTATTTTAGCAAGAAGTATGCTGTTGTCTACTTCATCAAATGTCTTACTGAAGTCTAAATAGACAGTATTATGTCCACATCTCTTCACTGGTCCTCTAATTAACTTTATTTTTAAAAGGCAAGATTTATCTGGCATGACCCATTTTTAACAAATCCATTCTGGCTTCTAGTAATCAACCCCTTTGTTTTTTTGTTTCTAGGTGCTCACAAATCCTTTGCTTGATTATCTTTGATTTAAATATTGCTCCTCATAGTTTGGGAAAATGTTCACCATAAAGCTTCTCTGTAGATGTTATATAGGTATTTGCATTCTTTCAGACCAAGAAAATAATTAGTGAAAGGATTTTAGATATTGAATTCCAAAAAGAAATTGATCTCAGAGTACATCTGAAAATGAATAGAGCACACTAGGTGCTGATTGGCTATCACTTCACTATTCCAACAAATATTTTTTTCTTTATAGCTGTGTTGAACATCTTAGCCTTAAAAATTATTGAGAAGTATTTTGCAGTCCCTATATGTCTCCAAATCTGTCTGAACACTTGAACCCATCCTTCATGTTTTGCTACACTATTCCTTTTAGAATGGTAGAAGAAAACACTTCACCTTCCCTTTGTTTTGTCAGATTGTAATCTATATTGTTGCATAGTTTGGAACAAGAGCAATCAATGCCTGCAAACAGATGATGAAATGTCTTCTGAGTGATATGCTCCTATGGATCTCTTTAGACCTTATTTTTTACATTGTTGGTATTTAAATATTATTTTTCCCCTTGGAATTTTTTTTGGGAGGGAAGGTTGACTGGTGGGGTTTGGGTTTTTTGGATCATTGATTTAAAAAACCTGAACTGATTTATTGAGTACAATATTAACTTATTTATGTTCTTTCAGCCCAGTTTACATTCTGCTTATAATATCCTTGAAAACATTTCCTCACAATTCATTTCCTTAGCCTGCCCTTCATGGAAGACTGCCTTTCCTTTCTCTGAGACCTCAGTGAATGTTTTGTTAGGTAACAGGTTGCATTCTTACTATACTTCCATTTGAAGCAGTTTATCTGAAGGAGAACATTTTCACATTTTTCAATGGCTGGTTCTTTATGGGACTAATAAGAGACAATGAAAAATGAACTAGTGCAGGCAACGGAGAATCAGAGAGATTTGTTTTCAGAAGAGAGTATGGAAAGTAAAGGGGGGCACAAAAGACCCTTATGATGAAAAGGAGCCAAATAGAGGTCAGGCAAATGAGGATTGAATCTTTTTTTAAAATCCCCATCCCCCACCCTATCCAAAAATCTGTTATGCCTTTATGAAAAGCAATGACCCTTGAAGGATCTGTTTGATAGATTGGATAGCTCTAAATGTCAGTGCAGGTGTGCATTTTTCATAGATTGTACAGATAGTCCAACTAGTGCAAGGCCAGTATGGTTTGCATGGCTCTTTCATTACCTCCTTTGCACTTGTTAATAGACATTCTGCTGGCTGTCAAGGAGGGATAATGAAAATGAAGCCAAGCAAAGACCTACAACCTCAATCCATCAGGGACACTTACATGCTGCTAAGATGGTTGGCAAAGCTAAGCTGCTTTCCACAAGCCCAGGCTTCCTTCTTCTCCCTCTCCCCCCCCCCCCACCAAAGGAAAAGATGGTCAGATACAAAATTGTTCCCAAATCTACTGTTCATCTGGCCACAGCCACTTCCCAAAAGACTGCTTCTCTCTCATCCTTTGTAAAGAAGCAATGATTTATTAACTAAGCAGTAGGGAAAAATATTATACATTGCCTTGGAATTCATGAATATGTTATACTAGTTCAGGCACAATAATGGATCACCATTTCTCTTCCTTTTCTTTTCTTGTATACACATTTCTATATGTGTTTTCAATTAATGATATCCCCTTTCATTCTCTCTCTCTCTCTGGAATTCTTATGTATCTTGAGATCAGAATGTTTTTGAATCAAAAGATTTTCTCTTTAGAACTCTTTATCATTCTACAAACACACACACACACACACTTTCCCTGAATAAATAGTGTGTTCAGCCCAGACCACAGGAATAAGTTTGCATATGATTCATAAATCCAGACAAAAACAAACAGTATTAAAATAACATTAAGTTAACTTATGTAACCCTCTGTAGAACTACAACGTCTGGTCTAAGAATCCACACAATCTTTATTATCTCTATTTGCTCCAGCCTAGTGGTCAACCAAGTTTTTGCAACCCATATCTGGTAGCCCTATATTTATCTCCACTGGGATGTCCACACTTCCATATGAATATGTTAAAATGGCTCTCTGTTATTATAGCTTTACATAATTAAATTCTATATAATCATGAAAGTGGTAAAGCTAAGGCTGGCTCCAAGCTTGAGGTCATTTTTTCTATGGGCACTTTTTCCTATTAATGGCCCTTGGCTGTGCTGCACACCATTTGCATATCCCAAGCTTTCAAGAATGAAATTGCATCAAGGACACTATTAAAATTAAAATCAAATTAAATCTGCCAAATGCTGCTTAGAGCATCAGAGCAAATCCTTTTCCCAGTGGAATAAACCACACCAGACTGCAGAAGGGTAGCAGGTAACCAACAAACACTATCTGACCTTTTTGGATCTCACTACTACAAGTGCCCAGAGCTCATCTGCCTTGCAGATGGGAAATGGTGTGTGTAGCAGCAGCGAGTTCCACTTACTTGCATACTGGTGTGCTACATGCACCCCCTTATTCACGTATGCTTGGGCACATGTCCATTGCATGATTTTGCTTCTGCGCATGCACAGGAAGCAAAATTTGCTGAAAACTCATGAGGAGATGCTCTCTCACATGCAATTTTGACAATTTTTTGCTTCTGGGCATACACGGAAGCAAAAAAATTTGCTGAAATCTTGCGTGTGTGAGCGTCCCCTCATGAGGTTTTGCTTCTGCGCATGTATGGGAAGCAAAAAAAAAAATCCCAAAAGTTTTTTTAAAAAAAGAGATGGTGCTGCCCCCCGCACTGGTGAAGACAGCACCAGAGCGGTCACACACAAATTGCACAATCTGGCAGCCACTACTGGAACGGAACTCCGGGGCATACTGGTAGTATCCCACCACTGGTGCGTAGGTGTATGCAAGAGTTCAATCACATTGGGAATATGAAGTTTTTTCAACAATTGCTTGATAATTAATATGACAACACTGACGAGGAAGTGCACAATTTTACATCTCCCATGATAGCTTATGCCATTTCCTTCTTATGTGGTTAGTCACTAGGCTGCTTAAACCATCAGGCCCCCTTTAGTAGGCTTGAAACTGGCTGAAACTTCCCAGCATTTTATGTGGCATTGCTGGTTAGAAATATTTATTGCATGCTAAACTGAAGCCATAAAGCACATTTGACTGCCCTCTGACAAGTGACTTCAATGTTGTGGCATTTAAATTCAACTTCTCTTTCTCCTGCCTTTCCCCTGCTTGTTTTTGCGCTGCTTAATGCAAGATGGCAGCTGATTACTGCCACATTCAGCATCCCTGCAGTGGGAATTCTAGAGCTCGCATAGATAATAAACTCTACGTGTACAAATTCAGGATTAGCGGATCTGAGCTACAGAAACCAAGACCGCTATTAAACAATGGCAAAGAATTTATTCTGTATTTGTAGGATTATCTTCTCCCAAATATGCCAACAGGGAGGTCTCTGTTCTGAGTTCCTTTGCTGAAACAATCTCATCTTGATCGATTCAGGAGTCATGCCTTTTTGTAGATGACTCCTGCCCTTTTTAACAGGTGATTGGCCCAAAGTATGGAGGTCTTTAGAAAGGTATGGCAAAGTCCAGGGACTTGAGTCAGAATGAATAGCTCTCAGTTGGATGAATTATATAATATATTTTAATTATGGTCATTGTTTTATTGTCTTTTAATAGAATGTGTAATTTTGCATCTGTATTTTTAATGATTATGGGTGATACACTGAGTTGTTTACTCATGTCGGCTGGTCCTAAAGCTATTCTAAATACCTTTCCTGACATTTACTAGTCAACCGGATTTTTGCAGTGCAAACTGCTAACTTCAACTTGCTTAAAATCTAATTTCAGAGAACAAGAAAACTGGAATTATTCTCAGTGCAGATAGACAGGAAGGAAGGGAAGATGATGCTAACTCAAGATCTGGCAGGAAATCTTGCATTGTATATGATGATTTTTGAGAATTTCTTCATCAGGGATACCGTAAAATAGAACAATTTAAATAAGTTACACAATATTGTCTAACTATCTGTGTCCCAAAGAAGTTAAAGTAGTTGAGAAGATGTTTTTAAAACATGGATTTAATTAGTTTAGCCTTTTCTGCCTCAAAGTGAACATAGTGTACTTGAGCAGACCATTATTCCTTTTATTGACACCAGATTATTTGAAATTTATTATTTATTTATTTATTTATTTATTTATTCAATTTTTATGCCGCCCTTCTCCTTAGATTAAGGGCGGCTTACAATATGTTAGCAATAGCACTTTTTAAGAGAGCCAGCATATTGCCCCCACTATCCGGGTCCCCATTTTACCCACCTCGGAAGGATGGAAGGCTGAGTCAACCTTGAGCTGGTGATGAGATTTGAACCGCTGACCAACAGGTCTACAGTCAGCTTCAGTGGCCTGCAGTACAGCACTCTACCTGCTGCGCCACCTCGGCTCATGTTCTTCACTCAGTGCTTTCCTCTTTCCTATTCAACATCTAGGTGAAGTTACTGGATGATCATATCTGTCACCATGATATGATCCATTATAAATATACTGATGATACCCATCTATAACTTTCTTGGCAACTTAAGCAATGCTGTTGATGTCCCATTGGGTGTCTGAGGCTATGGTAGCCTGGATGGAGAATAATGGCCTTTAGCTGAACCCTAGCAAGACTGAGTGGCTCTGGGTTTGGGGGTTCCTCTGGATCTGAGACTATGCCACCTTGGGTACTGGATGAGATTTCACTGCCCCATGGGTAGCTTAGCTGGCTACTTTTGTAGTTTGTATTATATGCCAGTTGCACACTTTCCTGGACTTAGAAGCTTTGTTCACAATGGTTCCTGCATAATCCCCTCTGTGAGGCTGCTCTTGAAAAGTATTCAGAAACTTCAGCTGTTGCAAAAAGTAGCAACACAGGCAATTATGTGTGCCCTAAAATAGCATTCATTATATCACTGATCTACGAGCTGCAATAGTTGTCAGTTTGCTTATGGTCACAATTCAAAATGCACTTCATTTTGATTAAAGGTCATTGATGAGATGGCTGCATTGTTTTTTTTTTACATCAGTTCTCTCCACCACCTTGTTATTAATAATATTGCTGAGGTCTTTTAATTCTGGTTTTTAACCTTTGGTCTTTATGATTTGTTTTTATTGTAAGCTGGCTAGAATCATTTTATTGTGAGATGGGCAACTATAGAAATGTGATGAACGGAGTGGAATGGAATGGAATGACAGGACCCTGGGGGTCTTCTAGTCCAGCCTCTGGCTCAAGCAGAACTTATACCATCTCAGACAAGTGACTGTCCAGTCTCTTCTTTAAAACCTCTTATAAATAAGGTTATTTCAATACAGTGATCCCTCTATTATCGCGAGGGTTCCGTTCCAAGACCCCTCGCGATAATCGATTTTTCACAATGTAGGGTTGCGGAAGTAAAAACACCATCTGCGCATGTGCGCCCTTTTTTTCTATGGCCGCGCATGCGTAGATGGTGGAGTTTGCGTTCCCCGCCGCCCACGCAAAGGGGAAACCCCGATTCGGCTCCTCGCTGCTGCTGCGCTACCGAGCAGATCAGCTGCTGGGCGGCTGAAGGAACCTTCCCTGGGTCTTCCCCCTCTTGCTGGCGGGCGGGCGAGCGGCAGGCATCAGCGAGGAGCCGGGGTTTCCCCTTTGCGTGCGGGGAAACCCCGATTCGGCTCCTCGCTGCTGCTGCGCTACCGAGCAGATCAGCTGCTGGGCGGCCGAAGGAACCTTCCCTGGGTCTTCCCGGCCGCCCATGCAAAGGGGAAACCCCGGCTCCTCGCTGATGCCCGCTGCTCGCCCGCCCACCAGCAAGAGGGGGAAGACCCAGGGAAGGTTCCTTCGGCCGCCCAGCAGCTGATCTGCTCGGCGCAGCAGCAGCGAGCAGACGAAGATCGGGGTTTCCCAGCCGCCCACGCAAAGGGGAAACCCCGGCTCCTCGCTGATGCCCCCGCTCGCCCGCCACCCGCCCGCCACCCGCCAGCAAGAGGGGGAGAGATAGAGAAAGAGAGAGAAGGAAAGAAAGAGATGAGAGAGGGAGGAAGAGAGTGTGAGAGAGGAAGAAGCAAGATAGAGAAAGAGAGAGAGAAAGAAAGATGAGAAAGGAAGGAAGAGAGTGACGTCATCAGGTGGAAAAATCGCGATATAGCGTTTCGCGAAGATCGAGATCGCGAAACTCGAGGGATCACTGTATTTTAAATCTGAACAGTATCACTTTTGTTTGTAGATTCAAACTATAGATTATGCTGAATATTGGTCTTACATCATTTCTGCTATGGATTTTTACAGGGATAAAACTGAATAAGCTATCTTACACCTTTGATGAAAGAACTGCCTGAGATGCACTGAACCTCTGTTCAATAAATGATTTCTTCCTGATGCTTGACATCACTCTCTACCTTGTCTTTTTAATTTTCTATCTTTATGTCCTCTCTTTCCTTCAGTTTGCAGCACAGAAAGATTCATGTGAACCATGCAGGCTGAAGGGTAGCTGCATCTCTGTGGACCAGGCTGAATTTTGTGCGTGTGTGTGTGACATATTTTTGCTGAATAGAAAATGAAGGGAGACCAGTATACTAGTCTCCCTTCATTTTCAATTCAGCAAAATATGTTATAAATACAGAATGTAGTTTGTCGGCTATGAAAAAATTAACTGCCTTGGATATGGCCCTAAATTGGGTTGGGAGGCAAAAGGAAACATTAAGCTCCTCCTATATTTGGGTATGCACGGGTCCAGGTTTATATATCTTAAAAACAAATCCTGCACAAATTTTAATATGGATGTAATTTAAAAGAAGAGATACAGGTTTTGCTTTTTTTTTTACCTTAACATAAAGCTCACAAGGACATTCGCATAACAGTCCCTCATTAAGCTGCTCTTTCATGCTCAGCTTTGTCTTTGTCAGGCTTGTACTCAGAGGATCAAGCATGCCTGTTTGAATGACTGACAGGCTGATCTGGCAGAGAATGCTACAATTATAACCCATGTCAAGTTTCTGCTTGCCAATTGCCTGTGATTAAATAAAAAAGGGGGAAGAGAAGTGGGTGCTGAGCGGGAAACAGATATAATCGCAAGGTCCAGTTGCTCATTGCTCTCATTCATTATTTTGGATGAGCTACCTTTGCTTGGGCCTGCATCCTTTCTAAAGCCTATCTTTCCATTCAGAAAGACTAAAGATCAGTTAAGGCATATATTGGTATTGCACACACTAAACTAACAGTGGAGGCTATTTACAAGGCTGCTCTAAATGCTTAAATCTGTTTTGTAGACAAAAGGATTTCAAGTTAATTTATTTTACTGAACGAATAATTTAGAGCAAGTTAGCCTATTGTTGACAGAATTATGATGAAATTCATTTTGCCTGCATAATTGATTAAGCAGATAGCAGAATCACTTCCTCTGCAGAATAAAGTTGGGGGTGGTGGGATTGTCAAACAGCTTTGCCTGGTTGATCTCAAATCAATCTCTCAACAAAATAAATATGAAATCCCTTCGTCCACAGCCCAAAGGGCAGGTGTTAATTATTTGTGAGTTGGATTCAAAGATAAATTATTCTCTGCTGAGGTTTCATTTATTTTCTTCTTCCATGAGTAGGGTACTTTCACCAAGGAATATTAGAATTACAAAGATATCCCTGTTAAAGGGAATTGCCACATTTGTGTTGTTATGAGGAAATAGACTTAATTTTCAAACTTAATTTTCAAAAACTCAAAGCAAGTAAAAGAAGATCAAAAGTAGATCAATAATCAGTACTCTTCACACTCTTTGAGCATTTAGCATTTACAGAAAAAATGGTGTGATTTTCCCATGCAGTGCAGTTGTTGAGATTTAGTTTTCTTTGGCATAATGGGACTCTAAGTATTAAATGAAATCTAGCATTGTGGAAGCTGACAAGACTGAAAATGGGCCCTATCCAACAAAATTGATTTTAATTTTTTTTTTAAAAATTAATGGAGAAAAGCAAATTTTACACTTGGCAGGAAAAATAAAAAAATACAAGTATAGATTAGGTGAAAACCTAGCTCAAATATAGTAATAGAGCAGGATCTTGGAGTCTTAGTGGATTATCTACGGAGTCTACGGAGAGGGGCGGCATACAAATCCAATAAATAAATAAGTAAATAAATAAATAAATAAATAAATAAATAAATCACTTAAACAAGAGTCAGCAATGTGAGGCAGCAGTCAAACAGGCTGATGCAATCCTTGGTTGTATAAACAGAGGCATAGAATCAAAATCACCTGAAAAAATAGTACCACTTTATAAAGCCTTAATAAGACCATACCTGGAATACTGCCTCCAGTTTTGCTCACCATACTACAAAAAAGATGTGGAGATTTTGGAAAAAGTGCAAAGGATAGCAACTAAGATGATTAATGGCCTGGAGACTAAACATATGAAGAACAACTGCAGGATTTGGGTTTGGCTTGCCAAATGCCTGTGATTAAATATAAAGGGGGGAAGAGAAGTGGGTGCTGAGGGGGAAACAGATATAATTGCAAGGTCCAGCAGCTCATTGCTCTCATTCATTATTTTAGATGAGCTACGTTTGCTTGGGCCTGCATCCTTTCTAAAGCCTATCTTTCCATTCAGAAAGACTAAAGATCAGTGGGTTTGGTTGGTCTAGGGAAATGAAGGACTAGGGAGGAATATGGTATTAGTATTCTACTTTTTGAGTGGCTGCCACAAAGATGAGAGGGGTCAATTTATTTTCCAAAGCACCAGAGATTAGGACAAGAAACTAATCAAGGAGAGAAACAATCTGGAATTGAGGAGAAACTTCCTATCAGTGAGAACAATTAACCAGTGGAACAGCTTGCCATCAGAGGTTATGGGTGCTTCATCACTGGAGGTTTTTAAGAACAAAACTGACAGTCACTTGTTTGAAATAGGTACAGGATCTCCTGCTTGAGAAGGGGGCTGGACTAAAAGACCAGTTCCCTTCCAGTGTTATTCTGATTTTGATTCTGAATCTTAAGGTTTCTTGGAAATTAGTCAGGTATTTGTCAGGGAGCGGATCAAGAATGACAAAAGGGGGTGGACGGGGCATGGTCAGCTGCCATGGCAACATGGATCTCCCCTGCACTCTGTGGGGGATCTCCGAATCTCTGTAGCTCAGGGGTCCTTGTTCCTATTGAACTAGGCCAGATCCTCCCTGGAGAGGCTGCCAGGAATATGGTTTGGGGTCAACATATCATCCAGATAAACCGGCTTGGGGCCTTGACTGGCAGTGGTATGAAATCAGCTTTTTTAAGCCAACCAAGCTACAGTGACTGCGCAGAGCAAGGATGAATCGAAAGAAGCTTGGAAACAACTGGGAGGAGAAATGAAGTACAGTGCTGGAGAGAGGAAGAAAAGAATCTAAGAGATGTGCTGGTGAGTGATGTTGCCAAAAAGGGGCTTGAGACTTTTTATTTCTTTTTTTCCAACTGGAACAAAAATTTGCTGGAAAATGGAGAGGAAGCGCCTATTTAGTGGTGGCGCAATAGCAGAAAGCTTCTGGAGAGAGCAAATAGTCCAAATGTTGGATATTTAAGATACCTAAATTGGATTATTGAATTATTTTTAAAAAGATTTACCTTATGTGTTTTAATTATTGAAGAGATTTAATCATTAATACAAAAGAATAAGTCTGTGGAATTACCAAGCATCTGCCACCTGCTGGTTGGAGGAGTTATTGCAGGGGGAAATTTGGATTGTTTTAACAGCTGCTGGCCTTGGCTTTGGAACACCTTATCTGTTGTGATTGTAATAATGGAATGAACTTTTTATTTACTTACTTGTGGGAAGAAAGGATTGTATCAATTTGTTGTTTGTGACAGAAAGGATTGTTGATAGAAATGATTTTTTAAACTGTTGGACTGATGGGACATGACTATAGAACTGGAAAAAAATGCAATGGAAGATAGTTAAGTATGCTAAATATTGAGGATTACTATACAATGGATATAACTGTCACAATGGACACAAGGGACTTATTGAGATGACTCTGCAACATAGAAACATAGAAACATAGAAACATAGAAGTCTGACGGCAGAAAAAGACCTCATGGTCCATCTAGTCTGCCCTTATACTATTTTCTGTATTTTATCTTAGGATGGATATATGTTTATCCCAGGCATGTTTAAATTCAGTTACTGTGGATTTATCTACCACGTCTGCTGGAAGTTTGTTCCAAGGATCTACTACTCTTTCAGTAAAATATTTTCTCATGTTGCTTTTTATCTTTCCCCCAACTAACTTCAGATTGTGTCCCGTTGTTCTTGTGTTCACTGTCCTATTAAAAACACTTCCCTCCTGGACCTTATTTAACCCTTTAATATATTTAAATGTTTTGATCATGTCCCCCCTTTTCCTTCTGTCCTCCAGACTATACAGATTGAGTTCATTAAGTCTTTCCTGATACGTTTTATGCTTAAGACCTTCCACCATTTTTGTAGCCCATTTTTGGACCCGTTCAATTTTGTCAATATCTTTTTGTAGGTGAGGTCTCAGGAACTGAACACAGTATTCCAAATGTGGTCTCACCAGCATTCTATATAGCGGGATCATAATCTCCCTCTTCCTGCTTGTTATACCTCTAGCTATGCAGCCAAGCATTCTACTTGCTTTCCCTACCGCCTGACTGCACTGTTCACCCATTTTGAGACTGTCATAAATCACTACCCCTAAATCCTTTTCTTCTGAAGTATTTGCTAACATGAAACTAGGACTGAGAATATATGGAGATGGCAGCAATTGCATTGAAAATATGTGTGCGAGGAATAAAAACAAGATAAAGAAAAGTTGAAATATGAGGAAAACAGGAGGAAGAAGAGCTGGACAATGATAAAGTTATAAAAAGATAACTTTTGGTAAATGGATATGTAGAAGATGAATATGAGGTTAATGAATTATATTGTTATTATATTGGGAATTACAATGGTAAAGAGAAGTAAAGGTAGATTGGGGGAAAATTGGGAAGATGGAGGGTAAATTAAATAGTACTTGTGAAAAATAAACAAAATAGGGTATGATTACTAAACTGAGATTTATTACTAAAAAGCTCAAAAATATTCCAATAAGGTATAATTATGATGATTATGGGGGTGTACAGTGGAAAAGAAAATTTAGCAGCAATGATTATTACATTGGGATTTATAGTAAAAAAACAAATAGGGACTTACAGTGGAAAAAAAATAAACAGAGTAGGGCATATTGATTACACTGGGCTTACAGTGAAAAATACAAATAAAATAGAACACATTGACTACACTGGGTTTACAGTGAAAAATACAAATTGAGTAGGGCATGATGATTATACTGGGTATACAGTGAAAAACGCAAATAGAGTTAGGCACGATGTTTACACTGGACTTTCAGTGAAAAATACAAATAGAACAGGGCAGAATGATTACACTGGGATTTATAGTGAAAAATACAAATAGAGTAGGGCACTATGATTACACTGGACTTTCAGTGAAAAATACAAATAGAGCAGGGCACGATAGGCACATATTGGGATTTATAATGAAAAAACAAATAGGATAGGATATGATGATTTCACTAAATAAACAGAATGGTGATATATAATGGGAACGTTTTGTTAATTTTTTAAAATTGATTAATAAAGGCTGGAAAGCAATGTGAAGTGGTGTGTAAATCTAAATGCTATTGCTCTTCATGATATCCATTTAGTCACTCTGATAAAACTGACCAAAGAAGTTATAAGAACTTTGGGACAGAGCAACCATGGCATATTTGAATACACCATAATGCAACTATAGATAATTAAATCAAGCTAGACTAATGTTTTTCTTAAAGACTTCAACAAGCTATTAGAGAGAGTGGGAAGAATTTCGCAGATGGATATCCTAAAAGGAAAAAAGGCCAAGACACTTGGAAAACTCTGAAAAATGAGATCATGTCATCCCAAAACAAAAAAAAACAGGCAGCAGTGAAAAAGCAGACCTGTTTAATTCCTTCTTATATTTGTTTTTTGCAAAAGGGAAAACAGTCCAACCTTTTCAAAGCAACAGTGATAGAAATGGAACAGGCATACAAATCAAAACAAGCAAGGAATTAGTAAGAAAATACCTATTCAGCAGTGTATTGCAACAACCAAATAATCCAATGCATCAACATTCCATCCAGGCAATGAGAAATGAAAATATTGCTTTACACCATGCTGGTAAGACCGCACTTGGAATACTTCATCCAGTACTGGTCACTACAGTACAAAAAAGGGTTGGGATCCTGGAAAGTGTGCAGAGATGAGCAATACAATTGATAAAGGGTCTGGACTTTGGAAGCTAAATTGTATGTTAAATGGCTGTGGAATCTAAGAATGTCTAGCCTATCAAACAAATGGATCAGGGGGACATAATAACTGTCTGTCTTGCCCTGTCAAGAATAAGGCAAATTGGTTGTGTCAGTATCTTTAGCTGCTAAATACAAGTAAAGGAGCCATTAATGTCTGGAACATAAACTGTTGCTTTCTAGGCCGCTGGGATTTTCATGCATTTGCTATTCCTGCAGATGGACATGATGTTATGATCATAGTCCCAATATCCCTCATCTGCAGAACTGCAAAAAATATAAGTGCTTGGTTAGCTGTTTCTTATTCACAGGCAAATAGGACAGAGAGAGAGCCTTCCTGGGCAAGAATACCAAGGAGAAAAAGCTGGACAACTAGGAGCCATGACTTTAATTCTAACATTAATCAATCAATCAATCAATCAATTGATAAAATCAATCAGTCAATCAATTAATATGTTGTAAGCCGCCCCGAGTCCTCGGAGAGGGGTGGCATATAAATCTAATAAATGAATGAATGAATGAATGAATGAATGAATGAATGAATAAATAAATAAATAAATTCAATGAACTGCAGGGGTATGGATCCTTATAAAGAGCACGCAATGGAACATGGAGAATGTGAGGGAGAGGTTAGATTTATTCCAATCTGGGCATGACTGCCTATGTCCCCTTGTAATAAGAAAAACAAAGATTAAAATATATTTGTATATATTTTACCTTCAGTGCTATGATTTATGTAGGACAAGTGTCAATGGAATAGACCAGGGATGGCTAACCTTTTTTCCCCTTGGGTGCTGAAAGAGTGTGCGTGCATGCTATCGTGCATGCGCTAGTGCCCACACCCATAATTCAATGCCTGGGGAGGGTAAAAACAGCTTCCCTCACCTCCCTGGAGGCCCTCTGGAGGCTGACAACAGCCTGTTTCCCAACTTCTGGTGGTCCCAGTAGGCTCTCCCCAGGCCCAAAGACTTCCCTGGAGCTGGGGGAAGGTAAAAATGTCCTCCCCTATCACCCTGGAGGCTCTCTGGAAGCCAAAAATGTCCTCTCAGAGCCTATGTGCAAGCCAAACATCATCTGGCTGGCACACATTTGCATGTTGGAGCTGAGCTAGGACAACGGTTCGCATGCCAGCAGATATAGTTCCACATGCCACCTGTGGCACTCATGCCATAGGTTTGCCATCACTGGAATAGATGTTTACAAGACAGAATAAAGATGCCATGTAGGATTATATTATCAAATTTGAATAACTTTTGGTGATGATGGATCTTCCTAACCCATATGCGGAGAAATCCCTACAAGAATTGACCCAATCTTTATCTCTCTTTTCCTTCTGATGCATTTAACAAATCAAAATTTATTTATTTATTTATTTATTACTTAGATTTGTATGCCGCCCCTCTCCGAAGAGGGGGAAGAGAGGTCCATGTCAGCTCCCATATCCACTTTTGTTTTGGTTAATCGAGTTATATTAGAACTAACAATAATGGTTGGTTGAATAATTTAAACTCATGGCTGGAATCCTATACCTAAAATTAGAAATAGTTCTAGGGAGATGCCTTTATATTCTAGGCCCTGCGTTTCCATAGCAAATAAACATTCTTCCAAACTACATAGATTCACCTTAATGGCTTTCCCCCACTAAGCCACATTTCCAACTCCAGACTTTAGAAGTGGATAGCTATCCCATGACTAATGGGACAGGGCAAGACTGTTTTTCTTCCTTATGCTTGTATTCCCCAAGAAGAGTCATCCTGCTAAATCATAGCCACTCAGATCCTGTTGTTATTATGAGGACAAATGAAATACACTACAAAGAAGAAGGTTTAAAATGGTAAATATTTTGTTATAGCTGGTTCTTACTTTCAAATATAGCATACTGCATTTAATTTAAAGCTGTTTGCGGTGGACACCAGAGTAAACACATGGACCACAGAGCTGTGATTTATGAGTCACTTTATTTATTAAATCAGGACCCATAGAGGTGAAATAAATGGGACGGAAATCATGTTCAACATTCCTGGGCAATTATGGGCGAAGCTCCTTGCTGAGCAAAGGAATGAAGCCCTTGAAAGTAATGATCTAACTAGAGGGACTATATCACTGACTCTCTTGCATCAGAGAGTTTAACCCTATTGCTCTTTTGCTAACAATGACTGTGATAATTCACCTCTCAAGCACTAAGATAAATTTTGTCTAAAATGTGATTAAGAAAAACTGGGAGGAGAGGTTGTTTGTCCAGTTTCATCTAAGCCATGGGTGTAAAACTCGCAGTGTCCTGTTGCCATCACATGATGTTTCATGATGATTTTTCCCCATCATGGAGCTGGGGTAGGTGTAGCCTGTGTGTGATGCATCCAGCCTGCCAGCCCTGATTTAACCTGTTGCTCAAAATCAAAGGATACAGCTTTTTAAAATACAGTGGTACCTCATCTTACGAACGCCTCTTCTAGCGAACTTTTCGAGATACGAACCCGATGTTTAAGATTTTTTTTGCCCCTACTTCCGAACTATTTTCAACTTACAAACCCAAGCCACCGCCACTGGGATGCCCCGCCTCCAGACTTCTGTTGCCAGCCGAAGTGCTGGGATTTCCCTGAGCCTCCTTTTGCTGGGAATCCCCGCTTCCGGACTTCCGTTGCCAGCCAAAGCGGCTGTTCTTGTGCTGTTGGGATTCCCCTGAGGCTCCCCTCACTGGGAAACCCCACCTCTGGACTTCCGTTGCCAGCTGAAGCGCCCATTCTTGTGCTGCTGGGATTTCCTTGAGGCTCCCCTTGCTGGGATTCCCTTCATTTTTGCTGGTGCTGCTTTGAAACCCAGTGAGGGGAGCCTCAGGGAAATCCCAGCTGCACAAGAACGGGTGCTTTGACTGGCAACAGAAGTCCGGAGGTGGGGATTCCCAGCAGCGCAAGGCAAAAGGGATGAGTTTTGGAATTGCACGCATTATTCGCTTTTACATTGATTCCTATGGGAAACATTGTTTCATCTTACAAACTTTTCTACTTACGAACCTCATCACAGAACGAATTAAGTTCATAAGACAAGGTACCACTGTACTTGAAAAGTCATAGTACAGCAGAAAACCAGCAATTCTAAGACTTTAGGTTACAGTCCTGAGATACAGTCTATATTTTTGCAACCTGTGTACCCTATCAGAATAACAACAGATTGTCTCTCACTGGGTGGAGTGCTTAACATCTGTGCATTTTTACTATAATGAAGATATCTGGATTCAGGCTCTTGTGTATGACCTTAGTTTTTCTAGCCCTCATTCTGCTGTCTGGAAAATGTTTTTCAACTTAAGGGAATCACTGAATAAGTAAATACTTTATTCAGAGTATCTGTAAATCCTTCTCTCCTCAGAATCAGAGATGGCATCGAAGAGACGTATAGGTGATACAGTAAGTCAAGATTCAGTTTAAGAAGGATGTGCCCAATCCATCTTATGTAGTCTATGCATTCAGTATCAGTAATGTAATAGAGGTTTGGATGAGAGAATCATGGCACATTATTGGCTGTCCTTGTATCATTCTTTTACTGCTTCATCTGTAACTGTGATGTCTCAGCATCTGTTACCTTGTGACTGCCTAGAATGTTAATCATAATTGCCTCCTGGTTACCTTATGTTCCCTTTCCATCTGTTTATTTTATCACACTATTGTTATGTTGCTTTGTCTTATAAACAGCAATTCTCTGGAGCAAAATATATGCTTGGGTTGTTTGTATATAGTTGCTAGGACAAGAAAGCCCAAATCTCAGACTCATCCATCCTCACTTTCACTAGTGCTTCTATAATAAATTAATTATGAAAGGTCTAGTTGAGGCACTGCAGTTTAAGCTGATTCCAATTCCCTGGGCAATGGGATTCCTTAGCAATATTGTGTTAACATCCACATTTTGTAGCTATAATGACAATGTTGCCACATAGAAGTTATATCAGCAGTATAGGAACACTTCAGTCACGGCTGCAAGGTGATAGTATGAGAACAGGTTTTCCTTCATTAAATTGAAATATTTATTTCAGGGGAATACAACATCATATCCACATGCAACTCTAAACCATTGAGTATACTTCAGAGAGATCTACCAAAAGGTGTCACTGAATGTAGCATGACTAAGGGGAAAAGTATTATCTATAATACATTTTTCTAATTAATGTAATGTGACTTACATTGAAATTGTAAGTAAATCAAATTGAATTTTACCCTGGCTCAGTCAGTCCATCAGTCCGTCAGCCCGTCCGTCAGTATAATTACCTAGTATATCTTCAACAAGCATGGCCTTTAGACTGAAAAGAAATTAGCATTCTTCTGATTTAATTGATGTAAACTTTTAAATGAATCAATCTAACAACCACTATTACTACTATCACAATGAAATGTGTCCCGATTCTTTCCACCATTATCTTACCAAGAGATAGTGTACTAAAGAAAAATCTACATTTATCTTGCTGCAAGATAAGCTGTAGCCAGGGGGACCTTTGCACAGGTTTGCCTGGTACACCAATTGCAACCCTATTTGGATCGAGAGGCTTTTCTCATAGTCACTCATGTACTCATCATCTCACAGCTTGACTATTGTATCATACTTTGCATGGGGCTACTCCTGAAAAGCATTCAGAGACTACATCTAGTCCAGAATGCAGCTGCGTGAGCTGTTGTGGGTGCACCTAGGTATACCCACATCACACCAACTCTCCGAGAGCTGCACTGGCTTCCAATCAGTTTCTGGATGCAATTTGAGGTGTTGGTTATCACCTATAAAGCCTTACATGGCTTAGGGCCAGACTATCTCTGGGACTGCCTTCTGGCACATAGCTCCCAGTGGCTGATTATGGCCCCTTGATGTTGGCCTTCTTCAGGTCCCATCAGTTGGTGGGCCCATGGGGAGGGCCTTCTCTGTGGTGGCTGTGGCTCTCTGGAACCAACTATTTCCGGATATCCATACCTGCCCCACCCTACTGGCCTTCCAGAAAGCCTTAAAGACCTGGCTCTGCCAACAGGCCTGGGACCATTGACTAATGACACATCTTCAGATCCAGCTCCCCCCTCCAAATATGTATGATTGTTAAGGGGTTTTACCAGTTTTAAATTGCCTTTTAAATGCCCCCCCCCCCTTGATGGAAGCCACCCAGAGTTCTTCAGGAGTTGGCATCATACAAATCTAAGTAAGTAAGTAAGTAAGTAAGTAAGTAAGTAAGTAAGTAAGTAAGTAAGTAAGTAAGTAAGTAAGTAAGTAAATAGGTTCATCAGATTAAACCTTCAAATCCAAGAAGCTTATTACTGTATTTTATGTATATTTGCCCTTTTGCCTTTGTTCTACTGTTAGGATCAAAATTACACATGAACAGTTTCCAGAAAATAGCCTTGTTAGTCGATTGTTCCAAAACAAACAAATATAAAATTAACTTTCATGGATCACAGTCTACTCTGTCAGATACATAAAGCACTGTCCTGAAGAGATATATTATAAATACACTACCATTGTTGAGAAAAGGGGAAAAGAACAATAATATGACAAATTAGAAACAGTGAGAAAAACTGATAATAGCCATCAACAAAACAATTATTGGGTGTGACACAAAGATGTTCTTGCATTGATGAGTTGAATTTCATCCCAGAACATCTGTGTTAGAATTAATTAGATGATTTAACACACTTTCATATGAATTAAACAGATATGTTTTTCTTATTGCACTACATATGGTAATGAGATGATGCTCGCTTTTTCTTTATATGGTGATTCAATCTGTCTAAAACTGATGACTGAACTTGGTGCTTAGAAATATTTAGCATAAAATGTACCATTATTGTTACAAGCAAGGTAAGTTCACACTCAAATTTAACCATGAAAATGCCAGAAATCAAAGTAATTCATGGAAAACATTGAGTGGTTTGACTCTGAGACTGGAAAATCACTATCTGGCTGCAAAATATTACACATTTAAAATGGATATCTATTAGCATATTGATAAATTAAATGAAAATTAAAGAACCTAACACTGAAAATATAAAGCAATTTCATAGACCATCAATCCATCTAGCCAGCATTCTCTATTTTGAGTGGCAACTACTCCCTGAGAGCCTAAAGTGAAGTTTGTTTTCAGCTTTGCCATTTGACAAATACTGCTAAAAAGCTACTAAGGCAGAAATTCAGACCATCTGTATGTGTGGAATGTGTTTAACCAGTATTGTACAGCAACATAACAGAGAATCATACGATCTGGAATTAGCCAATGCAACACATTGAAAAAATAAAGGAAGCATGCACAACTACTTGCACAACTTACCATTGTTGCATGGAATCTAGTTTATTAGCTGGCTTTAATTAAAAAGTCAACAAATTCACAGAGGTTAGGGACCCTTAGGAACTATTAACTTTGCCAATTCAATAGAATCATGCTCAAAGGTCCTGTAAATATCTCAAGAGAAAACTTTGTGCCAGGTTTCTTAAGAACATTTGGGAAGTGATACAGGAAGAGACTCTTTACACACATTAACTGCTGTTAATTAACTTTTCCTCATATTAGCAACTTCCTAAGCTTCCAGGCTACAAATATGCATAGCACAGGCATTCTTAAGAACTGCAATCTGCTGGATTCAACCATTATACGTTTTTAAATTTGATTACTTCCTGAAGAGTTTGATGTCTAAACTTTACAACACAAAGAGGTCTATTGTAGTTATAATCCATAGTAACATAAAATGGGAATTAGTAACTTTATTTGGTGACCTCATCAAAGCAATCAATCAAAATGCCATTGGTGTAGAGATCATTTGTCATGAACCTTACAGAGATGAAATGTTACCTAATCCCATCAAGAAATGCATGGATTGCATTGAATGTGGAATCTATAGAAAACCTGTATTTTGAACCAAACACTATTTTACAGAAACCTATAATTTTTATTTTGCAATAAATAAAACCCTAATGAATTTTTGGTTATTGCCACTGAGTTTTGAAAATCAGCACCTTAAAAGCAGAGGTAGGGGAAATAACTTTTTAAACTATCGGTATATGTTTAAGACAAATATTTTTGCAAAATCCAATTGGAAACACACACACACACAACCTTTAACGTAGTAGCAAGTAATTAAAAAATGAACTTAGTTTAGGGTCTTTTTGGATGAAATGGGGGTTGTTTAAATATATGTGCAAAAGTTGAAAAACAGTTATGCAGCTGAACATAGAACCCTCCTCCCCCAAGATCCACAAATACACACATATAAAAACCATATTCTGAACAAAGGCAAAAAAGCAGGTTGTGGCTTAAAACTTTTTCCTGCATTTAAGATTTTATTTCTGCGTGTATGCATATTTCTTTGCAAAAGCTTTGCAAAAATATTTGTCTTTAACTTTCATAAAAGTACACAGTGGCTTATCCCCTCCCCAAATTTAAAATGCTTTCAAAAATTGAATAAAAATTAAACTTGGTTAGATCTTTTTTTTATTGCAAAGGTGGTTAAAACAAGGCTTTACTTCAAAATATAGGTTTTCAGTAGAGTCAAGCCCTAGTGTTTCTAGAGATTAACACAATCAAGTAAAGAGTTGTATTAATTATTAATTTGGGGGGAAGTAAGCAGCTTTTTTGGTGGAGCTAGAAAACATGTTAAATCCACTAAGATTTGTGACCTAATGACACCTGCAACACCTGGTGTTTAATTGTCTGCTTAGGTGACATTACTAATTAAAACTAGTGATAAGCTCTCGTTTTCAGTTACTTTATACTACGCTACTTCACTGAATTGTACTATCCAGCTTTAGGAATATAGTTTTAATCATGCCAGGACCTCAGGACAGAAAATGGACATGACAGGTAGCTAAATTTTCAGTTTTACATTGTATTTACAGTATTCCACATGAGTCACAGTGGCACAGTGGTTAGAGTGCAGTATTGTAGGCTACCTCTGCTGATGGCCTGCTGCCAGCTGTTTGGCAGATCAAATCTCACTAGGCTCAAGGTTGAATCAACCTTCATCCTTCCAGGGTTGGGAAAATAAGGACCCAGATTGTTGGGGGCAATATGCTGATTCTGTAAACTGCTTAGAGAGGGCTGTAAAACACTGTGAAGCGGCATATAAGTCTAAGTGCTATGTGTAATAAAAGGCCTCAGGTAAACTCAGTAGTTTATTACAGAACTCATGCCAGGCCTGGCAGGTACAGACTTGAACAATAATATACACCCAGGCTTATATATAACAAGCTGCCTGAGGCAGCACCCAATCCCCGCTGAGAGAAACTTCCCGCTTACATTGTAACTACGGGCTTGCGGCCAATCAGCACCCTGGATAGGGATGCCTATCACACGGCTCTAATCTGCGGCTGTAACTGAGCAGATATAACACTCCTATCCCTTTCGTTAGCACACACGTAATCTTTCAAATATTCCGGTCTCTTACATAAACGTCCAGATCGCCGTGGCTCTATTGTTTGTTCCTCCCTGGTCTCCGGACTCGCCCCTCGGCTTCCCTCGCTTACAAGCGGCAAGGCTGCTTCCGAGCTGTCAGTTTCCACATTGTTTCCGCCCCGGTTTAGGCTTTCCCCCAAGGCATTCCCGGGTTGGCAGAGACCCCTTTCCTCGCCAGTATTCCTTCCCTTGTCTAACCGAATCTGGTCCAAATGTCTCCTCCACACTCGGCCATCCCTTAACACGACCTCAAATAACCTGGGACCCAGCTCCCTGCTTATTTTACCTTCTGCCCAATTCTGCTCTCCTGAATACGAGCGCGCAAACACCGTATCTCCCACTTTCACCTTCCTGACCGGGGTTTCTGGCCAAGGCACCGACTGTGAATACCACGGATGAAGCCTGTCCAAAACTATTCTCAGTTTGCGACCCATTAACAGTTCTGCCGGGGTCTTGCCTGTGGCCACGCAGGGAGTTGTGTGTTGTGCTAATAATAAGTCTGCCAGCCTCTTCTGCCACGACCCTCCATTCATCTTCTTCAGGGACTCCTTGACTGATCTAACGGCCCGTTCCGCCTGGCCATTACTGGCCGGATGCCAAGGCGAGGTCAGCGCGTGACAGATGCCCACCGATGCCAAGAACAACTCGAACAGCACCGCTGTGAATTGCGGGCCGTTGTCCGAAACCAGGAGGTCTGGGAAACCCTGCGTGGCAAATACTGTCATCAAGGCCTCTATAATCGTTGGCGACTGTGTGGATTTTAGGTGCACCACCTCCACCCATTTAGAGTGTGCGTCCACAATCACCAGGAAGGATTGCCCCATGAAGGGGCCGGCCAAATCAATATGTATCCGGGCCCAAGGGCCCGCAGGCGGCTCCCACGCCAATGGCTCCCCCCGGGGAGGAAAAGGCCGGTTCTCCTGACATGTCCTACACTCTGCCACTCTTTTCTCTACCCCCTTATCCAATCCCGGCCACCACACGTAATCCCTGGCCAGGCTTTTCATGCGTACAATGCCTGGATGGCCATCATGCAAAAGAGCTAATACCTGGCTGCGCTGTCTTTCCGGAATTACCACCCTGCACCCTCTCAGCAGAATTCCTCTTTCCACAGAGAACTCGGTTCGACACCTGAAGAAAGGCACGTACTCCTCGGCAGGGGCTGAGACTGGCCATCCCCTTAACACCCATTGTCTCACCTGGGACAAGATGAAATCCCACCCAGTTTCCCAAGCTACCTCAGCTGCAGATAAAATAAGACCCCCTTCTGACAGCGTAAATACTGAACATGCAGGTGCGGGGTCCACTAAAACTTCGGCCAGGGGGCATCTGCTAAGGGCATCTGCATGAGATATATGGCACCCAGGTTTGTATAACAAGGTGTAATTATAGTTGGCCAGGAAAACGATCCAACGTGACATTCTGGGGGATATTACTACCGGGCTTTGACGGGAACCAGACAATAACCCCAATAACGGCTGGTGGTCAGTCACTAGTTCGAAGTGACGGCCATAAAGGTACTCGTGGAATCTTCGGACTCCCGCAATCAGAGCCTGCGCCTCCTTATCGATGTGGCCGTAGTTTCGTTCGGCTTTAGCCAACGTGCGGGAGAAGAAAGCCAGGGGAGCTTCTGTGCCATTTGGCAGTCTGTGGCTTAATACTGCGCCCACCCCATACTGAGAAGCATCGCAGGTGAGAACCAGAGGCAACCCAGGTGAGTACTGCCAGAATATTGTTAGAAGTAAGTAGCTCCTTAACCCCCATGAACGCGGCTTCCTCCCTCTTTCCCCAATGCCAAGGGGAGTGCTTGTCTAGCAGTCTGTGCAAAGGCTCAGCCACCGATGCCTTATGCGGGATGAAGACCGCATAAAAATTTAGTAAACCCAGGAATGCTTGGAGCTCCCCCTTGGATTGTGGCCTGGGGGCATCTCTGATGGCACGAATCTTTTCAGGGGTCGGATGTATCCCTTGGCCATCCACCGTGAAGCCTAGAAACTCGACCTGGGGCACACCAAACACACATTTCTTAGCTTTCAGTTTAAGCCCAGCCTCCCTGAATTTACCCAAAACCTTCCTCACTCGTGCCATTAGTTCGTCTGTGGAACTCCCCGACACCAGGACATCATCGAAGTATGGCACAGTTCCTTCAAGCCCATATAACAGCCGCTCCATCAAACCTTGGAAAATTCCCGGGGCAATGGAAACCCCGAACTGCAACCTGTGGCATTTAAATACCCCCCTATGGGTGATGATCGCCTGGGCATCGGCTGTCAAGGAGTCTACGGGAAGCTGCTGATAAGCCTGGGATAGGTCGAGCTTGGCAAACACCCGACCCTCCCCCAGAGTGTGTAGCAGCTGTTGCACTACTGGCAAGGGGTATGAATGGTGGGCCAATGCACGGTTCACAGAGCACTTATAATCCCCACACAATCTGATTCCCCCATCCCCCTTGAAAGCAATCACCACAGGGGTCTCCCACGCAGCCTGATCTATCGGCTCTAAAACCCCCTGGGCAATTAATCTGTCCAATTCTGCATCTACCTTAGGACGGAGGGGAATAGGGACACGGCGGGCTTTTAAGCGAACCGCTGGGACTTTTGGATCTAAATTGAACGAAATGGGGGTGCCAGTATAACGACCCAAGTTACTGTCAAAAACGTCAGGGAACTCCCGTGCCAGCTGCTCAAATCCCGACTCCCCCTTAATTGCATTTACCCCCTCCAAAGTGAGTCCCAGAGAAGAGAACCAGTCCAGTCCAAGCAGGCTTGCAAAAGGTCCATCCACCACTACGAGAGGCAGTCTGCCGGCGAAAGTTTTAAAGCGGACTGCAAAACGGCCTTCACCGATGATAGGAATTGCAGCTCCTTGGTAATCCCTCAGGCTCAAAGCGCAGGGCAGTAGGCGACTCTTCTTCCACGCGGGGAAACAACGCTTGAGGGTGGCCCAAGAAATCAAAGAATGAGCCGAGCCTGTGTCCACCTGCATGTTACACCGAGAACCCCCCAATTGAACTACCACAGAATTTTTTTCAGCAGAGCCGGTGGTCTTCCTGACATAAGAAGAAGCAGGACGAGGGTAGCTGTACACCGCATTGCAGTCATCTCTTCTAGTGGGGGGAAATCTCCTTTGTCCCCGAGGATTGAAGCCAGTGAACTCACGCTGCTCCCTGAACGGGGCAGCCGGAGATCTATGAGAACGGCAGACTCTGGCAAGGTGACCTTTAGCGCCACAGCGCCAACACGCCACATCTCGGGACGGGCAATTGGAGCGAAAATGACCCCCCCCCACAGCCCCGGCATGGCGACAAAGGGGGACGAGGACGTCCTGTCGGTGCTTCTCTAGCCCGATTTGTAGCCAATCTGCAGACTTCTTCTTCCTCAACCCCTAAATCGCCCTCCTCCTCCGGGGCCAGCTTGGGTTTATCCGGCACAGTGGCTGCCTTTTGTGTGACATTAACCGAACTGTCCATCGATGCCAATGATTGTGTAGATAACTCGAAAGCACGAGCCTCCGCCACCGCTGCCTGAAAGGTTAAATCCCAGATTGCCAAGAGGCGCCGCTTGAGGCGACCGTCTCTCACTCCGAAAACTAATCTGTCCAAAAGGTAGTCATTTAGGTCCCCAAACTCACAATATAACGCCGCTCTATGGAGAGCAGCCAGAAAGTCATTAATAGATTCCCCTTCGGCTTGATTTCGCTGATAAAAAGTGTAGCGACGAGCACACCTCGAAGGGGCAGGGGCATAATGGTCTTGTAACGTTTTCAAGAAATCCTCCCAAGACACATCATGGATGGAAACAGGGGCAAACAGGGCACGAGCTGTTTCAAACATATCGGGGCCACAAAAACCCAAAAAATATGACCTCTTCCTATCCCCCGAAATGTCCTGGTATCCATTTGAGATCAGGAAACAATCAAAACGGGCCACATAGGAGTCCCACGTCTCCCCTTGAGGATCAAAGGGGGCGAATGTTAATTGAACAGACATCCTGACTTACTGTCACAACTGTCAAACTGCAGCATAGGCTCGCTACCTCGTCGCCAGTGTAATAAAAGGCCTCAGGTAAACTCAGTAGTTTATTACAGAACTCATGCCAGGCCTGGCAGGTACAGACTTGAACAATAATATACACCCAGGCTTATATATAACAAGCTGCCTGAGGCAGCACCCAATCCCCGCTGAGAGAAACTTCCCGCTTACATTGTAACTACGGGCTTGCGGCCAATCAGCACCCTGGATAGGGACGCCTATCGCACGGCTCTAATCTGCGGCTGTAACTGAGCAGATATAACACTATGGATATCTGGTTATCATAATCTCAGAACTAAAACAGAAACAGCCCAAAGTTTGTGATGTTAGGAAAACACATTGTAGTATTAATGAACTGTCCCATTACATAGACCTATTAAGCCAAAAGTATTACTGGGTGATACACAGAAACATTTTCATGGTAAGGGACTCTCTAAAAAAGCCTCTCTAATCAATCGTCCTATTCAATTAGAAAAGAAAGTGCTCACCTCTCTTTTTCAGGTTTCCTTGGTTACAACCGAGGCTTCCTCCAACACTTCCTTGACAGCCATTAAGTGTGACCTGAATCTACACAATACTGGTAACCAACTGAAAATATGGTGGAAGAAACAAAGATCTGCCTTTCTCTTCACTGTTCCTCTCAAAACCACAACTCTTCTTATTAGAAAGGTTAGTGTGCGCTAAACACCAGTGCAAGAAACTTAAACTACCTACTTAATGTAGGACATAAGGCATCCACAATATGCAAAATAATTTAATGAATGAGAATACTTTTAAACATGTGCTAATTCCCACAGTACAGAGCAAACAGTAACTTCTGCAATGAGTTCAATGCCACATCTGTGTTTGGTAAGTATCTTGGTTTTTAACATGTACTGGTCACCATGCCTGCTATGCTGAACTGTTTGGAACTGTTTCTCTTTTATCTCAGCAATGCAGTTTTCTTGCATGTTCACCTTTCACAGACTTCACTTCCACCCGAAGAGTTAGGCTATCTTTCTATCTAATGAACTACATTTGTTTCCAACATTTGTGACCGTTTATTATCAAATGGATGTTCATTGGTTGTGCTGACACAGAAAGACAGGGTGATGGATTAAATTTTGGGAGAAGACAAAATGAGCTTCCCTGAAGAGAGCCAATTACTCATCATGTGGATTGGGCTGAGAGATAAAAGGGGAAACCATTTTTCCCCTTTACAAAATAAAAGCACTCAGTTGAATTACCCAAGCTCATTTTCAGGTAGATAATACTAAAAGGTACTCCTGCCCTATTAATTTACTATTTATTTATTTAATTAATTTGACTTCTATGCCACAAAATCTGGAAGGACTCAGCAATGCTAAGGAAATTAAAAGCATAAATCATATTAAATAGGATTATACTAAAGTTCAGCTGTTTTTGTTTATATCAATAGCTTGAATCCAGTATCCAGTTCTTATCCTCCCCATCTTCTACCTATCATGTACCATTATAGGTATTTTTGAAATTGACAGGACATACAGAGTAAAAAACTTTGAAAGAAAGGGGGAAAGAAGGAGGCATTGAACACAGATTGTAGCAAAGAGTTACCACTTTATGTAAATACATCTAGTGAGTACTTGAACGTTTGGAGTCCAGACTGGTAACTTTAGTTAGCACAAAGCTGCAGTCAGAACTAATCTCCTTATGCATAATCCAGTCCTGGTCTTCATGATGTATAAATTTGTTTGTTTGTTTGTTTGTTTGCTTGTCTGTATGTCTGTCTATCTGACTGTCCGTCCATTCATTCATTCATTCATTCATTCATTCATTCATTCATTCAATTCATTCATTCATTCATTCATTCATTCAATTCATTCATTCATTCATTCATTCATTCATTCATTCATTTATATTTCTATGCCGCCCTTGTCAACCAACTCAGGGCAGCTTACAATAGAATAAATACAAACACAAAAAGAAATCTAATATTAAAAATTTAAAGAATTCTAAAACCCCATTTTTTTTTTTGCTAAAAAGCACAATCATCCACATTCATCCAACTGGATTTAGCCATTCATGATATTGGCCAGAGTTCATTCTTAACACTCACGGCCCCCCATGCCTGCTGACAAAGATGGGTCTTCATGGCCTTGTGAAAGGCCAGGAAGGTGGGGGCAGTACAAATCTCCGGAGGGAGTTGGTTCCAAACCCCAGAGCCTCCACAGAGAAGACTCTTCCCATAGACCCTGCCAGACAACATTGCCTAGCCAATGGGACCTGCAGAAGGCTGACCCGGTGGGACCTAACCGATCGCTGGGATACATGAGGCAGAAGATGGTCCCGTAGGTAATCTGGTCCTAAGCCATGTATGGCTTTATAAGTCATAAAAAACACTTTGAATTATGCCCGGAGACCAATTGGCAGCCAATGCAGCTCATGGAGTGATGTTGAGATGTGGGCACATTTTGGCAAATCCACATTTATCCAATGTTGCAATTTCATTCAAGTGTGGATGTTACCACTACTGAAAGCAAACAATTAATTAATTTATTGATATTCTTCAGGACAGGGAGATACAAACACCCCCCCAGTCTTCCTGGGGCGGCTTCTCAAAGAGCCTTCCCTGCCTCCCCCTCCCACCCACCGTCCGCTTGAAGCTGCCGGCTGGGATCCTGAATAGCTGGCTGGCAGAATCTGCCTCCCGAGTCCTCTTGCCCGGCAGGAGGTGAAGCGCTGGAGGGGGAGGTCATGCTCCGGATCTAGAGTTGCCCCTCCTGCCCTCCCAAGCCGATTCGCCCACTTGATGGAGCCTGACATACCCTCTCCAGCGCTTCGCCTCCTGACGGGCAAGAGGTGCTGGGATTCAGGTTCGGCAAACTTAATCAAACTCCACTGGCAAGTTCGGCCGAACCCACCGAACCCAAATCTCAACGGGTTCACCCAACACTACTTACAACATAATTTTTCAACTTTGATTTTCAAATCTTGATATTTCATAACCTTCTCAAATTCTTTTTCTTGTATTCTGCTATCTCCTAGTATTGCCATGTCAATTATTCACACTGTCTTCTTTTCAACCACAGTTGTGTAGTTATAAGCCAACATTTAATCAGTTTCTATTTGGAAATTCTATAGTATTTAAGCTCTTCATTTTCGACTCCTATTTCAACTATATATTCCTAGCAATTTTTCATTATTTAGCATATGGTATTTTTTTTCAAAAATTTGAATGAATCTTTTTGATGACTATGTTATGTTGTTGTTTATAATCAGTTTGTGTGATCTTCTTGCATGAGCTGAATATGATCAAGTATTTCTTCTGATTCTTTGCACAATCTGCACTTTGAACTGTTGGTTGATTTTTCAATTATGGCCTCGATTGCATCAGTTCCAACAGCTTGCTTTTAAGCAGCCAAAGTCAGTCTTTCAGTTTTATTTTTTTAATGTGACAGTTGTAAACTGTCACCAGGTTTTATCCTTATAAATATTTACTTTTGCCTTGATCTTTTGTAGAAATTGACCGTATAATGCTTTTCCTTGTCAACGTTTTGTTTGTGTTCCCATCACATAATTTTAATATTTATGTTTTGTTTCCTGTACATTCAGTAAATTTCAATTCTTAACTTGCATCAGTGCTTGTTCTTAACTGTCTTTTATATAATCAGCCCATGCATGCTTCTCTTCAACAGTTCGTTTGTCCTGAAGCAATCCTCTGCTTCCATTTCAGATATAATCTATAATATATCAATATCATCATGGGGATGTATAATGATGGTGCTTTCACTGTTCAATTTTGTCTATTGCAGTTTTCTCACTTTTATTAATATTATCATTGCTTTCTGTTGCATTGTTTTCTTCATTTTAATTATCTATATGCCACACAGTTACTGCTGTGAGATGACTAATCTTATAAATTAGTTAAATAAATACAAAATATAAATATAAATACAAATAAATACAAAAAACAAAATACTCCCTATTACCCTATTTATCACAACTGACCACAGTAGCACTAAGTAGTAATAGCAGGAATATTTTCCAGCTGCAGCCTATTAGACAGATCTTTGAAAGATATGATATTCAGCAATTAACACTTGATATTACCTATCAGCTGGCATGCAATAGAAATTAGTAAATTCTACAAATATTTTATTAATTAATTGAGTCAATCAAAACATTACTAAGGTTCAAATTGAATAGCATAAACATACTATGTGGCATGAATATTTCTACTGCAACTGCTAAAGAAGAATGTATTAAATTAATTTAATTTACTTAAATTATTAGTTAAGATGCCTGAAGAGTCTGAGTTGTTTTGATTTTATCACAGCTTATGTTTATGTAAAGCCTCTGTATACATAGAGGTTTTTCATAGTGATGAAATCCAATAATCTCAGCACTGCAAGAATACATTTACACATATTCCCAACAGCTGTCCTGGAAGGGAAATATAGGAAAACTCCATATGAAATCCAATTCTGCCTCTGTAATATGTGCCACTTGTTAAGATATTCATGAACTGGGAGTGCCAATGGTAACAAGGTCAGTGTTGTGTATCCATGTAAATAGGAATATGTAAATAGGTTATGTAGATATATGTTTAAACTAGCTCATCTACATGCCTGGCCGCGGATTGGCCAAGCTGCGGGCGGGAAAAATCCAAACGGCTGTCAAAGCCGCGCCTACAGTAAGAAAGCCGCCCCGAGTCTGTGGAGAGGAGCGGCATACAAATCTAATAAATAAATAAATAAATAAAGCCCTTTAAAAAAGGGAGACCTGAGCCTTGTCTTTTGCCACAAACTTCAATTAGACACTTGTTACTTGTTACTTTGTTGCACGGCCCAATTCCTAATAAAGAAGAATCAGGTAACCACGTATCCTTCAGTTATTCAGATCTAACAGTCAGCCAATTAATAGACATAGCAACTAAGACTGCCAAAGGGAGGTAAACACTTCTGAGTCTATGCTGAAACTCAAAACTGAAAAATTTAAGCATAAGGCTGGATGTGGCTCAACCCACTCTTTACTCCCTGTGCTTGTCTACTCTATTGAAATGTAACACTCCTGCTTGTGTTTACTTGTAACTACATTGAAAAAGAACTCTGCTAACGGTATTGTAAATCCATCTATTACTATGTTTATAAATAAGTTAATGAATCCAGCTGAATCAGTTATCTGTGTGTGCTTTTGGTTTTGATTTTTGTAACAAATTTTAATACCATTGAAACCACCGCTCATGTTCTTCTGTATTACCAGTTCTGCAGGGACATTCACCACTGTTGATTTCCTCTTTTTATTCAAATTCTAGGACAACTGCTTTTATCTGAACTGTTAAATAATAAAGATAAATTTATTTCCCTAAAAGTAGTAATTTTTTTGTACATTATATGTGAACTTCACCCACAAGCATAACTGGTCAGGAGAAACCTTTACTTTTATCAAAAAGGTATTGTTCATTCTCAGTTCTATTTGCATAGCAGCAAGATGTAATATTATTTCATTTGGATGTTACAACTTTTAACCCTTTGTACCTTGATGGAGAAAGGAGATTGATTGGGAAAAATTAGATACTTTATCTGTAGCTTCTATGCATATTAAAATATGTGTTCTGAAGTGGGGAAGAGAATGAGAGAGAGAGAGAGGGAGGGAGGGAGGGAGAGAGATTGAATTGGTATTGTAAATGTACAATAAATGTTTCCTTCTGCTGCTGCCTGAATAAATGTATGCCTAAATATGGGGACATCACATCTGTCATTTAATGAGAAAGCTTTGAAGCCATTTCTTGGCAAATCATAATTGCTGAAACCACTCATTTATGCCAAGCCTGGCACATGTGGTTTGCGAATGTGACTGGGTATTCAGGCAGCTTCTACAGCTGCTACTTGTATGTCTCAGTGGGATAAATTTAGCTGTGTAATTTTTTAACGACTTTGTTAATGGGGGGTGGGTTTCCTTCTGAAGTCTTATTTTGGCTCTTTGCCCACTCTGCATTATCAATCTGCCTTAGGCTTTCCAGGTTTCATGGTTTCCCTAGACTTTGGCCCAACAGATAGATGTTCCCTTATGCCAATTTTACCTGCATTACAATCGACAGAAGGCTGGAGTTGCTCCAACTCAACATTCCTTCATATAGACATCCACCCAAAATTAAAAATAAAGCATTAAAGGAGTATTAAAAAGGTACCTTACCAAGGTTCTTGCAAGACAGTCAGTTGCCTGAGACAAAGTCATAAATCTGCCAAGCTGAGTGACTTAGTACTATACCATTTTAGCATATGACACAAGAAATTCAACAAATACACCTTTCCCTCTTTGGTATGAGACAGAAAGACAGGCAGGCAGGCAGGCAGGCATAACCAATTAAATAATTCACAGTATATTACAATGTGTTTCATCATATACTGTACATGTTCAGCTACTTGCAGCAAATGGCACATACTCTCTTATAATCACATGTATCACTAGTTCTGTCACTGTTTTGCCAAAATTGTCTCCCCAAAAGAGAGAAACTCCTTCTCCAGATGTTCTGAAGAGAGGGAGATAGATATCTTTACAGGTAGGCTTTATTCTTTGCAATGAGGTGGAGAAACAGATTGGAACAGAGGTGGGCTCCTCTCCGGCAGCCTGGGTCACTAGAACCGGCAGTGACCCAGGCCTGGCACACCCTCAAACCATCTCTTTTGGTGGTGCCATAGGCACCATCATCTTATTTCTTGCTTCTGTGCATGCGCAAATGTTGGTTTTTTAATACGGCACATGCGTGCAGGTGTAAAGCATGCCTGTGAGGCGTGTCAAGGAGCGAACCTGTGGTGAAGAAAACCAGAATGGATTGAAGGTGCCTTTTATCTGACCTGTTGATCTTGCCTTTTTCTCCCACAGTCTTCTCAGCTCAAGGAGAACTTCCTGCCAACACAGCACCACAGGAAATCCTTCCCTCTTTGAAGATGTTTCTGTAATATATTTTCCAAATACTCTAACCCTCTTTTCCTTAGCCAAATCATTTTGTACTCCAATAGGAGTATTTCTATTTTATCCATCCAAGATTTCCAGAACGATGTAGAAATAATCTGAATAATGGTGACAGTTATGATTTTAGTGATGTGATACTGATGAGATTTAATTAGACTTCTCATAACCAGCCTGCCTCCCTGAAAAACTAAAAAAAATTGTCCTGCATTCATTTAGACCATATCCTATATGCAAAAGTTTAATTAGAAATACAACTTGAGGGAAATATATATCCATCACGTGTTTGCACACACACATACACAATTCTCTCTCCCTCTCTCTTTCCCTCACCCTCTTCTCTTTTCCTAAATCTTCAAAAATGCACTGCGAATAAGTACTCCCAGGTTGTGTTTCTTCAGTTGATTTCTCTTTCTGGCCAACTTGTGTCTCAAATACTCTGGGGGAAATGTTGGGTAGAGGCAGTGATTTTGTAGGATTAATCCTATTCCAACGTTCCAGAGATTTGGATTTAACACAATAGCAGTAAAGTATCTCTGACCTAATGTTCTTCCCCCATCTGTTCTCAATTGAGAAGGCAAAGCTGATATGAAAAGCATTCTCTCAAACTCATAATCAAATATCCTTTTCAACTTATTTTTGATCATATTGTAGATAAGTGTTGTGGACAAGGTGAAGCATCGTGTTTCTATCCCCACCCCCAATTTTTAGCTCAGTAACACTGATTAGCTCACTAACACTGGGTTAAGGGGTTTAAAGATGAACCAATTGGTCAGAAATTTCAGTTAGTGATCGACGCTAGTATGACAGATTAACCACAGTAAGTGGCTAGGTGCCCAGGCTAGAAAGTGCTGGGCCCTTGTGGGGCATCACATCACCATTATCCATGATTGCCTGGCTGTGCCCTTGTGGGGTGTGGCTCTACCAGTAAAATATTGCTGTGCTCTGTCATGGGCATGGCAAGATTATTGTAGATGGTACTGGCCTTGAAGCAGTGTCTTGGTCGAGTGCGGCCATTCAATCTCACTTTGCTTTTTGCAGGAATGTGACTGAGGCTGTACTCTTGTTGCCATGCCTGGTGGGGCATTCTAAGCTGCCAATTTCAGGGGTTTAAAAGCTCCACAATGTCCTTGTAATTAATTGGCAGCTTTAACAGGGTTTGCTTATATAGGATGGGTTCCACCCACTCACTGAGGAAGCCTTCTGTCATAGCCCTGTTTTTCCTCCATTCATTTAAGTCCTTGCTACACAAGGCAAAGATGGCTGCTGGTTTGGTGCCACTAAATTCTGAACCTGACCAACAGTCAGTTCAAGACATGATGGACCCTCTTTTCTTGGAACACACATTGGAGGCATCAGTGGTTCTTTCATCCAAGATGTTTGCTGATCTTATCCTTCGTCAATGGCCCTTTCTAGGAGCAGGTACTAATCCTTCATCTGCAGAGAAAACAATCTGTAATGTGGCCCCAGAACTCACCAAATCTCTTCAGGTCCCTTCCATTAACACGGGGGTCACAGTATTTCATTCATCCTCCAAATTGGCAAGGAATCCAGCTGAATCTCTGTCCTGAGGATCATCAATCCAAATAATCACTACAAAGGGCTCATCAGGTGGCAGCATGGGCAATTTGTGCATCTACTCCAGCATCCTTTTTCTCTCAGATATCACTCATCTGGCTTCACCAGCTACAAGAGAGAATGCACCCAGCTGATGCATGGCTCAGGCAAGACATCACCAATTGATAACTGCAGCCCAATTAATGGCAGATGCCACCTTGAATGCAGCATGTTTTGCAGCCAAATCCATCGGTTTGTTGGTGGCCAGCCAGTGTCTTTTATGGTTTAAGAATTAGGAGGCAGATACCCGTCACAAGTAGTGGTAAGTTATGGCCACATTTGTGAGGAATCATCTCTTTGCAGACTGTTTGGAACTGCTTCTGATTGAGACTACGGATCAGAGAAAAATCCTCCCTTCAGTGATCAAGCACCATGATTACAGTCCGTCGCTTTATGCCAGGCTTCCATATTACCATTCCTCTGGTCCAAGTGGAATGTTCCAAAGGTCACAGGGATATTATGGGCAGAGGCCTGCCAATGTCATGACTGTCTAGAACAGGACTGTCCATTTAAGGAGGAGGAGGAGGTGGTGGTCATTATTTCTGATGGTCCCAGTGATCGCATTCCTGAGCACGCCATCGGAGGCTAGTTGGCCTACTATGTGGACTGATGGGAGGAGTTCACTATAGAAGCATGGATCAGGTAGACCTTTTTATCAAGTCTCTCTCTTTTGAATTTCACTCCATTCCCTGAGATTTTTTCTCCACAGGGTCTCCAGAATTTCCGCCAAGAGGATTCTCATGGATACAGCTATTCAGAAGCAGTCCATGAGGATCAGCATGGACTGGACTTCTATCCAATCTTGTTTATTGTCCCAAAAGCCTTGGTGGAGATTAGGGGGAATGTAGAGCAATTGTTGATCTTAAACAACTTAACCGTTATGTCATCTGTAAATTATTTAAGATGCATTCACTGTCTGCAATCTTGGACGGTGTTCGGGAGGGAGACTTCCTCTCTTCTATTGACCTTACAGAGGCATATTTGCATGTGCCAATTGTCCCGCATCATAGACAATATCTGAGATTCCAGTTTTCTGGGTCTCATTATTAGTATAGAGCAAGGCTTTTTGGGCTCTCATCTGTACCTAGGGTATTCATTAAGTTATTGAAGGCTATCACCAGAGTGTTAAAGGCCTTACCTGTGCATGCCCAGTGCAAACTGGATGATATCTTGATTCAATCACCATCCTTCTTCTGATCTTGGGCAGATTTACAGTCAACCATCTAGTTCCTACAACACCATGGGTTGTCCATTAACCTGAGGAAGAGCCACCTATCTCCATCTACTAGATTTCTCCATTTAGGGACTCTAATTGACTTGGTACAGGGTAGAATGTACCTCTCCCCAGACCGCCAGACAGGTATTCAACTAATGGTTACAACCATTCAGAGAGATCACTCTGCAGCAATATTGATCTTAGCAAAGCTCCTAGGCAAAATAGTATCCACCTTCACCATTGTTCCATGGGCCCATTTTCACTCATGAGACCTCTAATGGTTTCTGTTGCTGTTTTAGAAATCCAGCAGGGGCACCTCTTTCGCCAGGATGCATCTTTCACTGAATGTCATCACATTTCTCACCTGGTGGGGATCTCTGGCTCTTTCCTGAGGCAACCTGTTTTGGGTTGCTTCATGATAGAGGTTTTGGTCATGACCACAGATGTCAGTTTTTTCAGGCTGGGAGCCCACACATCTGCCTACATAGTCCAAGGTCAATGGAATTACTAATACTGCAAATGCAATATAAATTGGCTGGAGCTTTGGGCAATGCACCTCACCCTTCACCATTTCCATTTGATACTGGTAGGTTATCATGTATTGGTGATGACAGACAATATTGCTGCCAAGGCACATATGAACTGCCAGGTCAGAATGAGATCAAGGACCTAGATGATGGAGGCTTATCAAATTATGCTTTGGACAGGGCAAAATATTGTATCCCTTTGTGCGGACAACATTTTGGGTGTCACCAATGTTTAAGCAGATTGGTTCAACCAAAGCTCAGTAGATCTTGCTGAGACGAGCCTTCACCTGGATCTGACAAACACCTTTGGCCTGCTGGTGGTGGATCTTTTTGTGACAGCAAACAATGCCCAGACACTGTGGTGACCAACATGCTCCAGATTCCATGGCCCAAGAGACTCTTATTCCTTATTTCTGCCACTTCTGGTCATCCCTCAAATGATCAGGAAGATATTGCAGGAAAAGGCAGAAGTCGTTTTCCTCACACCATACTGGCCATGCAGACCATGGAGACTTCAGATCTCCTGAGCCTCTCTGTGGTGCCACCCTGGAGGATACCTCCAATTGAAGGGTCCCTCAGCCAGGGATCATTGCTCCACCCTGGAAGATACCTCTGATAGAAGGGTCCCCTCAGCCAGGGGTCATTGCGCCATAGTGGTTCAAACTGACTGACTAATACTTAAGTGCATCACACCAAGAAAGAACAATCTGCCCTCTTTCAATTACAAACATTCTTGAATTCCTTCAAGCCGGTTTGAACAGGGGACTCAGACCAAACACTTTATGACATCAGGTGGCTGCATTGTTATCCATCTTATCTTATGGTCACAATGACTCTTTGATCACTCACCCTAATATATGTTGTTTTTTGCAGGGAGCATCTAACATCACACACCTGTCATACACCAATACCCAACGTGAGATCTTGCAGTCACTCATGGCTGCTCCATATGAAACTTTGCGGGAGGCTGATTTACATCACTTCACATGTAAGGTGGCATTTTTGGTGGCCATTACATTGGCCAGGAGAGTGTCTGAATTGGTGGCTTTATTGGTCAGGTCAGACTTGTGTATATTACATACAGACAACATGGTTCTCAGATTGGATCCGACCTTTTTGGTGAAAATAAATACATGATTTCATCATGCACAGGAGATTATTCTCCCTAATTTTTGCCCACGTCCCATTCACCCTTCGGATAAATGCTGGCATACACTTGATGTTCGATGTGTGCTGCACATTAATATCAAACAGACTGCAGTGTTTTGTAAATCTGAGTCACTATTTATATCATTTCAACCATCTTCGATGGGACACAAAGTTACACCTTCCACACTTTCCGCAGTCGGCTGCTGGATCCAATCTATAATAACAAGGGCATACAAACTTCAATCATGGCAGGTGCATATCAATATCACTGCACACTCCACAAAGAGTGCTGCTACCTCAGCTGCATGGATGGCACAGGCATCCATTGAGGACATTTTCCATGCTGCAACTTGGTTGTCACCATCTCCATTTGTGCGACACTATAAACCTGATGTTTTCACTTTGGCTGAAGCTTCCTTTGGTCACAGAGTGCTGCAATAGATCATTCAGGCTAGGCCCTCAGCTCCAGTCTACTTACTATTGTCACTCGCTCATTTAGACAGCCAGCTTTGGTATGTCCCATGCTTGGATGCTAAATCCACCATGAAAGAAAATGAGTGTTGATCTTACCTGATATGCCTCTTCTCTGAAAGGTGGATATAACATCCAGTCCTGCCCAGTATAGTCTATATTGAATATTGGCTTTGGTCTACAGGAGAAATGTCTTAATGTAATAATTGTATATGGCACATTGGAGTCTTTTGCTTCACTTCTTCATTTCAAGCTGTCAAGCTTAGCAACAAGGGCATGACCTGAACAGCTTTGAGAGACTCAGTCCAATCAGAGAGCAGATGGAGTTAACCCATGTCTGGATGCTATATCCACCTTTCCAAGAAGAGGCGTATATTGCCATTTTACTTACAATCTAAATTTTGTATTCTTAAATTACAAATATAAGATTTTTTCCAAGAAAAGCCACATATTGGATTGTGCCCAAAATATAGAGCATAAAATATACAAAACAAGATAAGTATTGCTGCTATTATCACTCATTAAGTCTAATTATATATCATATAGTCAAATAGTCTAAATAAAATGCTTGTTTTTTTCATGAACAATATTATTGTTACTTGTAAACTGCATGTAATATTACCCATAATTAAGATAACAGCCAATACATTGTTTGTCTTCCTGCCCTTCTTACTCATATTTAAGCATTGGTTAAAATGATCCCCTGAAAATCTCAGAAACTTCCCCATTAAGTTACAAAGTGGGAATACAAGAATATTATTGAATATTATTGAGTTCATTCTGATCTAAAAATAAAAGTCACATGGCTAAAAGTTCACAAACCAACCCATGTCACAGTTTATCACAGTGTGATTATTATTATTATTTATTACTATACCTGTATGTTACCTGACTCCCAAAAATCCTGGGCAACTCATAACAATTATGTCCTTCCTGTTAATGATTACTTCACCTTCAACTGAACCAATACACAAGCATGTAATAGATCCAAATTAAATGTAAATAGCTCCAAACATGACTGCAGAAAATATTACTTAGCAGTAGAGTGATCAATGGCTGGAATGCATTACCTGATTCTGCAGTTTCTTCCCCAACCCCAAAAACGTTAACCTTAGAGTGTCTACAATTGACCTCTCCCCATTTCCAAGAGGTCTGTAAGAGGTGTGCATAAGCACACTACAGTTCCTACAGTTCCTATCCTACTGTCCTATTGTCCTCTTTTATCGTTACTTTTTTACTTATGTTATACCTATACAAACTACTACTATCCTATACATGTTTGATAAATAAATAAATAATCAAATAAACAAACAGACAAATATATAAATAAATAAAATAAAATAAAACAAAGACCAATTAAAAGGAAGGGAAGGAGAAATGATAACTATGGACCAGATGGAATGAAGCAAAGTATCTTGCTCTCCCTCAACACCTCTGCTTCTTTAATATTGCTTTAAAAATATGAATCAATGTGAATCTACAAAAAAAGAAGTTGTTGACTCAGAATTGACATACAGATGTGCATTTTTATAACAGATGTGGCGCAATTCAACAAAGCTAGCATGGTGTGCAGAATCAAGCCTCAGAGATCAATTGCCGAAGTCATTGGACTATAGGTTCCTAGATCTGCTTACTATGTAAGTTTTTCCACTTTCTTCACATTCCATAATAATAACATTTTAGTGATTATCCTCAATAAATATGCAGTAAAGGTTTTGAAGAAAGTTCTCTACCTAGTGATAAAGCAAAATATTTTAGGAACTGAAAATTTATCACAGTACTCACTGTTGTCATTGAAAAGAACAGGAAATATTTGGACATCCAAGGCTTAGGACCAAACATGACATTAACCCAGTACTTGTCAAGCTGCCAGTCAGAATTCAGACAAATAAAACTCAGAGTCTCAAAGGTTCAAAAGTGAATTTATCAAAATCAGAACTTGAAGCATCGAAAGAAAAGAAAAGTCTGAGGAAAAATGGCGTGTTACACACATATCGAAAACCCCTTTCTACTCCCTGTTGGGCATTCGCCCAATCTCCGTTGTCCAGATGCATCTGGTGGCACATGTTGCTCCTCCTGTACTCTTCAGGAATTTTCCATCTAATGGTTTCCTCCTGGCACCTGGGAAATCGAAACTTAACTCTCCTCCTGCACGCTTCCCCCCCCTCATGATCCCAACCCCCCCCTCCCCGTCTCTATGACAACCAAGCGAAAGAATGCAGCAGCATAGCGAAGGTTGACAGTACTAATTACAGAAAGCCTGTTTTTCTTTTTTTCTGTTTTCTCCACAAATGCCTCTAAAGTACTAACTGCAATGGAAATGGACTTTCTTATTTGCTAGAGACTATGCAATTTTTATATTTTTGCAAGTCGCATCAGAGCTATAAATATAATAAGAAAATGCAAAACTTCTTCCTTGTTCAGTATCTTCCTCATCTCCTCTGACAAGACTGGCAGTTCCTGGTTCATTAGGTATCTTTTAGTATCTTTCTCACTAATTTCTTCCCTTTCAGGTAATTTTTGATAGTAGTTCTGCACAACTTTTTTCTTTTCTTCTATTCCATAATGAATCTTCCCCTGGTCATCTCTCAGTTGTTGAATTGTACTCTTTGTTTTCTGTTCTTTTCTAAGTCTATGAGCCAACCACCTCCCAGTTTTATTTGCTTGCTCAAAATAGTTTTATTTCATCCTTTTTATATTACAGGCTACTTCTTCCTGGTTCATTAAATTAATTTTATGTTTTAATAAATTTCTGGTTTCTTTATCTTCATTGCTTACTGTATCTCTCTGGCATAAGATTTATATTTCTCCTCGTTCTTTCTGCAATTTATTTAATTTTTCTTTGTATAATTTATTTTTCCTTCCCATGTATATGTGATTGAGATGTCTCTTACATAAGCCTTCATTGTATCCCAGACATTTTGCATTGAGATCTGCTCGCTGGGATTTTCCTTAAAGAAGTAGCTTAATTCTTTTTCCATCTTTTCTAGAAATTGTTTTTCCTGCAGAATACTTTGGTTTAATGTCCATCTATTTGTTTTTTATAGTTGTCTCTTTCCATTGCAATAATACTGGGTGGTGGTCTGCTCATCTATTAGTTTGTATTTCTATGTTTGCAGTATCTAAGAGTAATGTATAGAGCCCCTGATTATAAATTATAACTTATAGATTATAGATTATAACATATAATATAATTATAACACATAATATAATAAATTATAAATTATACAGCCCCTGATTATGACCTCTCACATTCAAACAAGCTAACCTTATTACTAACTTGGGCAGCCTCCTACCCACATCTTCTTATATTTCTTGGTGACCTAAACCTACCACATATAAATTGGACCCTAAACGAATGTACAGCTGAATCTATACATTCAACCCTTCATAACCCAATTACTAGTCTAGGACTAGATCAACTTGTTACTGACAATACAAGACTCAACAATTGCCTAGAGCTCATTTTCTGCAGCAGTTTACACTCAATTTACGGACTACAAACAGAAGAACCTCTTTCTAACAGTGACCATAACATGATAGAATTCTATCTCAACTTACGTCCTTTCAAAAACCACCTTAACAAAGCTACAACCAATTACAACTTTAAAAAGGCTAACTATGATATCATTGATGCATACTTTTCATCTTTTGATTGGCACGCTATATTCTCCAGCTATATCACAACTGAAGACTATTACAATACATTTTTACTTGAAATACAAAGAACCATTAAGTTATATTTACCTTTAATTTCCACCAAATCTAAGAAAAATAAGTTACCCATAAAAATAAGAAAGCTTCAATAAAAAAAGAGTCTGCTTTGGCATAAAAACAAAACAGGCTATGTTTCAAACTTTAATAGCCGTTATAAATATTTATGTCACCAAATTAAGACTGAATGTACTAATTATCACATCGTTCCAGAAGAAAACCTTTTATGTACAAAGTCCACCCATGCAGTCTATACTTTTGTGAACAATAAACTCAAAGACTCCAGATCCATCCCCCCTTGGTCAACGTCCTTTTGAAGGGTAGAAGTATTATCAGAGGTATTAAATAGCTTAACATCATCAGCAAAGAGAACACAGTTGCTTGTAATATTGTCACAGAGATTGTTTATGTAGAGTATAAAGAGAGTAGGTCCTAGGACACTGCCTTGGGGAATGCTACTGTTAACTGTAGCAGGATTAGATATGGCATTACCTATTTTGATCACCTGTTGTCTGTTTGACAGGAACGCTGATATCCAATTTTGCAGTGGTCCTGAGATGCCATAAGATTTTAGTTCCATAAGAAATTTGTTGTGAACTACTGAATCAAAGGCTTTGCAAAAGTCTATGCAGATTGCATCAATTGATTTACCCTGGTCAATTAGGGTAGTCCATATGTTTTTGCAGTGTAAAAGTTGCAGGTTGTAGAATAATTTTTTTCTGAAACCGAATTGTTTGTTGGAAAGTAGGTTATTTGTTTCAAGGTGGAGTGTAATAGATTGGTTAATGATGGATTCCATGACTTTGCAACTGATGCAGGTCAAGGAGATTGGTGTTCTCTTTGCTAATGATGTTAAGCTATTTAATACCATCAACAACACTGCTACCCTTCAAAAGGACTGTAGTCATTTAGTCGAATGGTCTAACAACTGGCAACTTCAGATCTCAACCAACAAATGCCCTGGCTTACATATTGGTAAAAAGAATCAGAATACTAAATGCATACTTGGAGCTAATGAACTTATAGATGACTCTCACTTTGTCAAAGACCTTAGAGTACTCATATCCAATGACCTACGTCCTAAAGCCCACTGTAACAACATTACCAAAAAAGCATTAAGAGTTGTCAATCTAATCTTATGCAATTTCTTCTCTAGTAACATTGACCTGCTAACCAGAGCTTAAAAAACATTTGTCAGACCAATTCGTGAATACAGCTCACCTGTATGGAACCCGCATTGCATATCAGACATTAATACAATTGAGAGTGCCCCGAAATATTTCACAAGAAGAGTCCATCACTCCTCCTCCTGCAACAAAATACCTTATTCTACAAGACTTGAAATTCTGAAATTAGACAATTTACAACTAAGTTGCCTCCAAACTGATCTAACCATAGTTCACAAATCATATACCATAATGTCCTTCCTGTTAATGACTACTTCACCTTCAACCACAACAACACACGAGCATGCAACAGATTCCCCCTCAGCTTCAAAATGTTTCAGCAGTTCAGAAGAAATGTTTTTTCTGAGAGATTTGTGGACCACTGTAAGACAGCGTGGAACCCACTGTGCACACACTTTTGAGTAATCAAGAGCACGGATGATTGTATCCATACTTCCTTTGCTGATTGACAGCTTCATTTGCACATTCATTTGCAACTGCCAAGTCATAATGCATTGATCCTCACAAATGAGCACATCAGCAAGCTGCGTCTTGTTAGGTGTGACAGCCCTGGCTGGCTTCTCCGAACGCTGCAAATCTTGAAGCTCTGCCAAATGGTCTTCTAATGGCCTCACCCTGGGTGCCCAGTGACTAACCATACTTCTGTCGACTTCAGATTCTCCATAAACTGTACACAAACATTTGTGAATGTTCCTAACAGTTTCTTTCTCTGCAGTAAGAAATTCAATGACAGCACGCTGCTTGTAATGTACATCACTTAAAGATGCCATTTTGAAATACTGCTGCAGCTATGCTATCTGTCGGAAGAAACACAAAATTTACACATGCGCTCCGGACAATTCAAATAATGTATATATAAAATTTCGCATTCATACCATTACTGTTGGCTTAGAAAAAAAATGTGGTGCATTACTTTCTGGGCGACCCTCGTACAATTCCAGTAATGTTCCAGTTTCAATACTGTACAGTACAATTCAACTTCAATAAAGGTTCAAAAAATTCAATACTATAATAATGCCACTAAATTATATTGTCACTCACTTATCTATAGTTAATCTATATTCAATATAAAATTCCCCGATATACTCAGATATGTTGAAAAATAACTATATATTATATTATATTATATTATATTATATTATATTATATTATATTATATTATATTATATTATATTATATTATATTATATTATATTATATTATATTATATTATATTATATTATATTATATTATATTATATTATATTATATTATATTATATTGCCTATACCTATCAGAAAAAAATGTATCTTTACTGAGAAAAATCTATTATACTTCGAGCAGAATCAAATATTATTCTATTGATATTATATTGAAAAATACTGTGTTAGATATTAAATCAATTTGAGAGAAAATGATCAATTATCAATCAAGTCATATATTATCTGTTCATTATAGATCACAAAATAGCAAGCACAGAAAAAATGTGTATATATATATATATATATATGTAGATTGTTCTGAGTTCGGGTTTTGCCCTGTGTAATGTTTTGCATGTCTATGCGACGTTTCGGTAAAATCACATTTACCATCATCAGGCTGGAGTTCCAATCTCTGTGTTTTTGCAAAAACACAGAGATTGGAACTCCAGCCTGATGATGGTAAATGTGATTTTACCGAAACGTCGCATAGACATGCAAAACATTACACAGGGCAAAACCCGAACTCAGAACAATCTACATACATATACCCGTGAAAATTTACGAAAACATATATATATATATATATATATATATATATATATATATATATATATATATATACAATTTACACATATACACATACACACAATATATGTGTGTGTGTGTGTGCATAGATTGTTCTGAGTTCGGGTTTTACCCCATGTAATATTTTGAGTGTCTATGCAATGTTTCGGTGAAATCACATTCAGTCAGCTTCACGCTGCTTTGAATATATGCTCCTCTCCCTCACACCTTTCTCCTCTCTTGAGCTCCATGAGTCTTTCCCTCCCGTTTTTGTCCACCCCACTGTGCTAATCTCCCCCACACCTTTCTCCTCTCTTGAGCTCCATGAGTCTTTCCCTCCCGTTTTGTCCCCTCCCCCTATGCTCATCTCCCTCACAACTTTCTCCTCTCTTGATCTCCATGAGTCTTTGTCTCCCATTTTTGTCCCCCCTGCACATTTCCCTCACAACTTTCTACTCTCTTGAGCTCCATGAATCTTTCCCTTCCGTTTTTGTCCCCCCTCTGCTAATCTCCCCCACACTTTTCTCCTCTCTTGAGCTCCATGAGTTTTTGCCTCCCATTTTTGTCCCCCCCCTCATCTCCCTCACAACTTTCTCATCTCTTGAGCTCTATGGGTCTTTGCCTCCCGTTTTTGTCCACCTCACTGTGCTCATTTTCCTCATGCAGTTTGGAAGGGGGGAGTTTGTCACTGGGATTCAAAGCAGCGCTGGCAAAAATGAAGGGAATCCCAGGGAAGGGAGCCTCAGGAAATCACAGCAATGCAAGAATGTGACACTTTGACTGGCAACGGAAGTTCAGAGGCGGGGATTCCCAGGGAAATCCCAGCGCTTCGGGGCATCCTAGCAGCGGCAGCTCGGGTTCTTAACGTGAAAATAGTTTGGAAGAAGAGGCAAAAAAAATCGTAAACACCGGGTTCATATCATGAAAAGTTCATATGAAGAGGGGTTCGTAAGATGAGGTATCACTGTATAGGACATGCAATTGATTTGGATGATTGGGAAAACTTATAGAATTACAATCTCAAATTGATGATCTCCACAGCCTTCAAAGAAAGTTTATATAAAACATTCTATTGGTGGTACCTCGCCCCCGTAAGACTGGCAAAAATTTACGCCAAAGCTTCCCCTAAATGTCAGAAGTGTGAATCGGAACAAGGCACATATTTTCATATTTGGTGGACCTGTCAGGAGGCAAGGACTTAGTGGAAGAAAATCCAAAAATGTTGAAAGACATTACACAAATTAATTTAGAATTAAGACCAGAGATATTCTTACTAGGCATGATGGATCAAAAAATACATAAAAATAACCGATACTTGACTATTCACATAACAACAGCAGCAAGAATCTGTTATGCCCAATTTTAGAAGAAAGAAACTTCTCCCACTAATCTACAGATCATAAATAAAATACTGGAAATGGCTGAAATGAATAGATTAACAATGATAATAAAAGAGAAAGAAGATATGGATTATTATAAAGTATTGGACAAATGGTATAACTGGTTAGACGAAAAGAAGAAAAATGAATAAACTACATTGCATGGAGGTGACTGGAGAGTATATTGAGATAGGAAAATCGGAATAGACAATAAAAACTATTATATAAAGGTGAAAGGTATTAATGTATAATATATTATTTCATATCAATAACTTATTACTAAGGATATAGAACCATAATACACCAAAGATGAAAATGTAATTATGCTAAATGATATGAATAACTGCACAAAACATAGAAAGATATAAGTAAGAAATAGATAGTTAAGAGAGAATGGTGATTCCTCTCTTGTTTTTAAACATGTTATTTTCTGTATTTTTTGTTTTTTGTTATGCTGTATGTTTTGATTTGTACTTACACTTGTAAGTGTAATGTATATGTTGGTTTTTTAAACAATAAACATTTTCTTTTAAAAAAAGAAAATGCAAAATTTATTAAATCAAGGAGGAAGAAATATCACAGAATAAAAATCAAGAGGATTACACATATAAAGAATGGAATGAATAGAGGTTGGTATAACCCAACGGCATCCTCATTTCTTCTCTTGAATATATTGCTCATATATTGAATTATTATTCTAATCATCCTGTTTAAAAAAAACTCTATGTCATCTGTGACTGTACCTCATAAACCTGGAGAAAGAGCTAGTCTTCCTGCATTAGTTTAATTCATCAATAAATCTTTCACACAATGGCTTCTTAAAAGGTAAAAATATGCTCAGAATAGTACACTGTAATCCTTGTACTGTTAAAATTAAAAAGAGGATGCAAGGGTCACTCTGATAGGCAGAGCTAATGACCACATTATGGGTAGAAATGAAATCTAGTAGGCTGAATAACAATGAAGGGAAAAGTTGCACTTGAAAACTTAGGAGAAGGAGAGAGGGTGAAGGAGGAAACCCTAGAAAGGGCACTTTGCTGACAATAGCTGACAGTTTGCTAAAGTAGTTTTCAGACTGTTCAGACAATCCAATTATCATATGATTAGAACACACTTATCTATTGATGGGATTGTGACTATATGGAGACAATTCTTGAGTATGTAAGAAGCACTAAGATTTTTAATGCATGCAGCCTCCAGGACTACTTCATTAATATAAAATGCCATATCCCGTTGAAATATAATTTTGCTGCAAACCTGCTTTGCTGGCTGCATCCATTTGGGAAATGTGAGGAAACCCCTTTTTGTGTAATGACATAACTATGGAACATGAATAAGCTAAAATATCCTAGAATGGCAAGTCTATCGCCCCTATTACTTCCTGAACAGCATTGGAAGAACTAGAATTCAGCACAGGAAGGAACCCAGAGGTAGGAAAGAAAGCCTGGAATCCTGGCTGTTTATTTATTTATTAATAGAGTTGAAAGGGACTGTTAGGTCATCGAGTCCAACCCCCTGCCTGAGCAGGAAACCCTACAGCACCCCAGCCAAATGGAAGTCCAATCTCCTCTTGAAGGTGTCCAGAGTTGGGGAGTTCACCACCTCCCCTGGCAGGCAGTTCCATTGGTTGATCGCTCTGACCGTCAGGAAGTTCTTCCTTATTTCCAGGTTGAATCTCTCCTTGGTCAGCTTCCAACCATTGTTCCTCGTCCGGCCCTCTGGTGCCCTGGGGAATAAAGAGACCCCCTCCTCACCGTGGCAACCCCTCAAGTATCTGTAAACTGCTATCATGTCCCCTCTAGACCTTCTTTTTTCTAGGCTGTCCATGCCCAGTTCTCTCAATCTCTCTTTGTAAGTCTTGGTTTCGAGTCCCCTAATCATTTTGGTTGCTCTTTTTTGCACCTTCTCCAGAGTTTCGATGTCTTTTTTGTAGTGAGGTGACCAAAATGGGATGCAGTACTCCAGGTGGGGTCTGACCAGGGCGTAGTAGAGTGGTATTAGTACTTCCCTGGTCTTGGAGCGTATTCCTCTGTTGATGCAGCTTAGGATTGAGCTGGCTTTTTTGGCTGCTGCTGCACATTGCTGACTCATGTTTAGTTGATTTTCCACCAAGACTCCAAGATCTCTTTCGCAGTCACTACTGCTGAGTGGGGTATCTCCCAGGCTGTATGTATGTCTAGGGTTCTTTTTGCCGAGGTGGAGGACTCTACATTTGTCGGTGTTGAACCTCATTTTGTTGGTATGGGCCCACTGTGATAGTCTGTCTAGGTCTTCTTGTACTCTGAGCCTGTCCTCAAGGGTGTTGGCTACCCCCGCCAGCTTGGTGTCATCTGCAAATTTTATTAGTTCCCCTTTTATTCCCTCGTCCAGGTCGTTGATGAAGATGTTAAAGAGTACAGGATCCAGGACAGAGCCCTGTGGTACTCCACTGTCTACTTTTTTCCATGTGGATTTGGTGCCGTTGAGGACAACTCGTTGGGTGCGGTTGGTCAGCCAACTGTTTATCCATCTACATGTGTAGTAATCTACTCCATTTTTTTCTAGTTTGTGGATTAGGAGATTGTGGTCGACTTTATCGAAAGCCTTACTGAAGTCCAAGTATATGAGGTCCACTGAGTTGCGTTGGTCAACTGACTTGGTTATGGTGTTGAAAAATGATATGAGATTGGTTTGGCATGATTTGTTTCTGATGAATCCGTGCTGGCTATTGGATATGATCTTGTTTGTTTCTAGGAAGTGGGTAAGTTGTTTTTTGATTATTTTCTCCAGTATTTTTCCAGGTATAGAGGTCAGACTGATTGGTCTGTAGTTACCTGGGTCGGTCTTTTTGCCTTTTTTGTGGATGGGGACTACGTCAGCTCGCTTCCAGTCTTCCGGTAGGTCTCCAGTGATCCAGGATATTTGGTAGATGAGGAGGAGTGGTTCCGCTATGGTGTCTGCCAATTCTTTTAGGACTTTGGGGTGAAGTCCGTCTGGCCCTGGTGATTTGTATTCGTTGAATTCCCTCAGGTAGTCCCTCACTGTGCTTTTGTCTATGTTGAGTTCGGTTCTGGGGCAGTTTGTTGCAGTTAAATTGCAGATTGGTTGGAGGGAGGTTCCCTTTTGTGTGAAGACTGATGCAAAGTAGGTGTTGAGTACTGTGCTTGGTCATTGCTGTCTGTGATTTCTCTACCCTCTTCGTTTTTTAGTGTGACGATTGTTTCTTTCATTTTCTTCTTATTGTTGATGTGTTGGAATAATCTTTTTTTGTTGTCTTTGACTTCCGCTGCAAGGTGTTGTTCATATTGTGCCTTTGCTGTTTTTATTTTTTGTTTGCAGGAACTGGCTGTTTGCTGATATTCCGCTTTGGTTATGAGTCCTTCTTTCCATTGTTTGTACTTAGCTTTTTTTCCTTTTATGTCATCTGCGAGGGCTTTGTTTAGCCATGCAGGTTTAGTTTTGGTTTTCACGTTTTTCCTTTTCATGGGGATTGCGTTGTTGATGCTGTTTTTTAGGATCACCCAGGCTTCCTGAGTGGTTTTTCCTTCTAAGAGTTCGTTCCAGGGGCATTGTTCAAGGTTCGCTCTGAGCTTGTTAAAGTCCGTTTTTCTGAAGTCTGGGACTGTAGTGGTGTTGGGTATAGTACCTAGTGATTGCACTATGTTGAATTTGAGGATGACGTGGTCGCTCTCTCCCAGTTTCCCTTCTTCTTCTGTTCCCTCTATTGTTTCTTCCCTGTTTGTTAGTATTAGGTCTAATATAGCATTCCCTCTGGTTCCTGTTTCAACTTTTTGGGTTAGAAAGTTGTCAGCTAGACTGGAAAGAAATTTGGCAGACTTTCCGCTTGGTGCTGAGTTAGTTTTCCAGTTGATGTCTGGGTAGTTGAAGTCTCCCATTATTGTCGTGCTGTGTTTGTTGCATATGTCTGTTAGTTGGCATGTGAAGAGGTCGTCCATTGTGTCTGTTTGATTGGGTGGTCTGTAGTATACTCCAATTGTGGTGTTGCTCTTTTTTTCTTTTATGTTGACCCATATGATTTCTAGGGGGTTATCATCCTTGGTTGGATGTAGTTCTGTGGCAGTGTAGTGGTCTTTGATGTATAGTGCAATACCTCCTCCTTTCTTGTTTGACCTGTTCTTCTTGAAGAGGTTGTAACACATTATCTGTGTGTTCCAGGCGTGTGTTTCGTCCCACCAGGTTTCTGTGATTCCAATTAGATCGTATTGGCCCTCATGTATTAATAATTCCAGTTCATCCTGTTTGTTTCCCAAGCTTTGTGTGTTCGTGTACAGGCATTTTAGATGTTTGTGTTTGTTTGCAGGTAGAAATTTTTTATTCTCAGGTTTGTTTGTAGGCTTGTCCCATTCCCTTTCCTTGTTTTGTTCAGTGTTTTGTTGTATAGTTTGGTCACCCTCCCCTCTCAGAGCTAGGTTAAAGCCCTCCTGATGAGTTGGGCTAGTCGGTTGCCTAGGAGGTTCTTCCCCGCTCTAGTGAGGTGTAGCCCATCGCTTGCTAGAAGCCCTTCTTGGAGATAGTGCAGGCCATGGTCGAGGAAGCCGAAGTTCTTATGGTGACACCATCCTTTAAGCCAGTGATTTATCTGCGGGATTTTGCGTTCTCTGGCGGGGTGTCGTCCTCTAGTGGGGAGGATGGAAGAAAAAACAACCTGAGCACCTGTTTTTTCTGATTGTGTTGCCCAAGTGGTCATAGTCTTTCATAATTTGGTTCATGTCTTTCCCTGTGTCGTTGGTTCCCGCATGAATCACCAATAGTGGGTAGTAGTCCATGGGTTTGAGTATTTTGGTGAGGTTTTCAGTTATGTCAGAGATTTTAGCTCCAGGGAGGCAGCACACCTCTCTAGATTGGTTGTCTGGTCTGCAGATGGGAGGCTCAGTTCCCCTGAGGATTGAGTCTCCAATTACCAGTACTCTCCTTTTCTTTTTGGCTGGCTTGGGGTGAGGGAGGTTAGCTTCTGTTGTTGAGGCTTTTGGTGGAGTTGTGTTGTGCTTGGTTCTTGGTGGTTCTTTGTCAGATGTTTGCAGGTTTTCTTGTCCCGAGAGTACTGAATATTTGTTGCTTGTAGGCAGTGGGGTTGGGAGGAGGAGGGTTGGAGTTGGCGGAGGGTTGTTTTTTCATCTTAGGGTGATGTGTGTCCAGCTATTTACTGCTTCTGGGGCGTGGATTCGGCTTAGCTCCTCTGGGGTGTTGGTTTTGTTGGGAGTCTGATGGTTTTTCTCATTGTGATGTTGGTGCTTCAGGGTTGTTAGGTTTTTCTCTAGGTTTTCGATTTTTTCCTCAAGTAGCTGGATGAGTTTGCATTTGTTGCAGGTAAAGTTTTGGAGGTTTGAGGGGAGGAGTGAGTACATGGAGCACAAACTGCAGCACACCATGGATTCAGTTCCGTCTTCATCTATGCTTGTTCGGGGAGTGACTTCTGTGTGCATGGTTGGTGTATCTTCTCTCTCTCTCTCTGTGTTGTTCTTTATGTGTGTGGTAGGTTGCAGGGTGGGTGCGGGAGAGTGCAGAGGTGACATGTCTGCTCTTGTTGCTGGGTTGGTGATTTCCTCTGCTTCCCTGGTCAGCAAACCCGGTGTTCTTTTGCCTCACAGTGAGCTTTTAGCTTCTTCCCAGCATGCACCAGGAGTATGCAAATTACCCCCTGAAGCTCAGATTCCTGGGTGGTGAGTTCCTCTGCTTCCCTGGTCAGCAAACCCGGTATTCTTTTGCCTTGCGGTGAGCTTTTAGCTTCTTCCCAGCATGCACCAGGAGTATGCAAATTACCCCCTGAAGCTCAGATTCCTCATCCTATGTTTGCCCCAGGTCTGACTGAGAAGTGGTTTTCTTGCCATGAAGAGTCTAGCTGAAGAGGGAGGGCTGTAAAGCCAGAGGAAACATTTTATCTTTTGTGAAGATAAAAGATGCTGTGCTATTTGCAACAAATCAGAACAAAGAGGCAGGATGGGATTGGAAGGAGGCAGAAAACCTCATACGATGTATGTTCCTGTCAATCAAGGATGGGTAGCTAGCATCACAACCCTGAGGTGCGGACAGGCCCTCAAGAGTAGTCATGTTGGAAATAAAACTTATGATCAAAGTCACCAACCGTAAACTCAGGAGGAAAACATTCAGGGAGATTTGTAAAATGAATAATTTCCATATCTTCAGTCTAGCTATGGTTTTCTGAATTTTAAAAAGCAAAAATGATTAATTAATATGGATGTTGAAATCTATGTTGTATTCTCATTTATTACACAATATTGAAAATAATATTGTAGAGCATCATAAACAATACATCTGATTAAGTTACTTTAAAAAATCATCTAAACAGCAGCATAGGTTTGAGGAAAGGTATAATTTTCCATGTTCAAATAAGTACAGTGATACCTCAACTTACAAACTTAATTGGTTTCGGGATGAGGTTTGTAAGCTGAAAAGTTTGTAAGACAAAACAATGTTTCCCATAGGAATCAATGGCAAAGCGATTAATGCATGCAAGCCCAAAACTCACCCCTTTTGCAAGCCGAAGCACCAATTTTTGCACTGCTGGGATTCTCCTGAGGCTCCCCTCCATGGGAAACCCCACCTCCGGACTTCTGTCTTTTTGTGATGCTGCAGGGGAATCCCAGCAGGGGAATCCCAGCAATGCAAAAATGGGTACTTCGCTGGCAACGGAAGTCCGGAGGTGGGGTTTCCTAGCGAGGGGAGTCTCAGCAAAATCACAGCATCGCAAAAACATGGAAGTCCTCGAAACCCCACCTCCGGACTTCCATGTTTTTGTGATGCTGCGATTTCACTGAGGCTCCCCTCGCTGGGAAACCCCACCTCCAGACTTCCGTTGTCACCGAAGCACCCGTTTTTGTGCTGCTGGGATTCCTGGAGATGGGGTTTCTGATGGAGGGGAGCCTCAGGGGAATCCCAGCAGCGCAAAAACAGGTGCTTTGCTGGCAACAGAAGTCTGGAGGCAGGGCATCCCAGTGGCGGCAGCTTGGGTTTGTAAGGTGAAAATATTTTGGAAGAAGAGGCAAAAAAATCTTAAACCCCGGGTTTGTAGCTCAAAAAGTTTGTATGATGAGGGGTTTGTAAGATGAGGTATCACTGTATTTGTATTTCTTTCCATGATGTAGCCATTAAATACCCTATTTTATTATTGTCTTTTTGACATGACATATTATGGATACTATTCTTATTTCTGATCTTCTTTACAGCATATTTCTTGGATAGCCAAAAATATGCTATAAATATATTGCTCATATATTGAATAATTGTTCTAACCATCCTGTTTTTAAAAAAACTGTGTCATCTATGTATATCTCATCTGTGTGTACCTCAGAAAGCTGGAGAAAGAGCTGATCTTCTTTTACTAGTTTAATTTGTTCCACAAATTTGACTTTTCTTTTTAGTATGTCCTAAATCATGATGTATCTAATTCTTAACTTTACTGCTCAGAAGTTATATAGTTGGCTAAAATTTTGTAATTGCCCATTGAAAAGTCTTGAAATCATTTAACACTGTGGCAATAACTGAATTATGGTGGAAGTGTATCTAGGCACCCTTAACTAATATTAAATAAGAATATTTAACTTATTTAATAATTGGATAGGAAACCAATAGGAGATCCAGAAGTATAGGCTACACTGGGAAAACAATGACAAACCTGTTCTGTGTAATTTTTAAGAAAACGATGTGGATGTACCAGTAGTTATCAGGAATGTAGTTACTACATTTTAATGGTTCAATAACACTTCTAACAAATTTTTTACATAGCATAGCTAAGCACAGAATTCTAGTTTTGTCCCAAATAATTCTTAATGCATCCTTTTGGCCATTATCCATTATCATATTTAGCCCACTTCCGTCCTAGATAACTGGATGAGGTCATCTACATAGGCCTAAATGCTCTACAAATGGCACTCTAGCTGAAGGTGAATATGTGTGCATACAAAGAACATGTGTTTATGGTATGTGTGTATAGTTTGTATGTATTTATATATCTAAATGCCAAGCTATGCACACACATACATTCAATTCAACACACTACAATTCAAATTGGCATTTTCCCCCAAATAATAATTTGGTGAAAAATTTAATAAATATAAACAGTGGCTCACAAACTTTTTATTTAACAAAAATATGTCTGCTTATAAGTGATCAGCCAGTTTATTTTTGAGAGAAACCTAGAGTCCATATTAGTAAGAAAGACAGTTACATGTAGTGATAGTTATAAACCTTTATTTTCTATAAATGGAGGTGAATACAGTATATGAATATTCTAAGACTAGGAAAATGGCCAGTATCATTAACTTGTTCGCTGGCTTTTTAGCTAAAATAAATGTAGTTCTTGATCCCTCAGCCAAACATAACTGGTTTCATTAAAATCAATTTAATGTTCAAGGTCCATTCCAACTCTGTTTTTTGTTATTCTGTTAATTACTGGATCATGAGGATTAAAGTTTTTATAGAAATATATTTCCATTCCAATTTTCTTATTATTATTACATTTCCAGAGAGACACTTTTAAAATCTGGCTCTTTTTTCAAAAGGACAAAACAAAAGTAATGATGTTTTAACACAAGTTCTAACACTTAAATACTTCAGTGCGACATTACAAAACATGTACAAAAGATTCAGAACATGGATTGTGACAGCATAATGTCACTTTCATCATTTGTCTCCTCTTGTTCCCCCTCAGAAGCTTCTGATTTCCAGTGGTATCCTGGCTTCCAATTTTGTTGCAAATTGACTCCCAAAACCATGCCATTCTTCTATTAGCCTGAGGGTCACCTGGTTTTATTTCTTAAGCTCTGTATTTGTGTGTGGTAAAGTTGAGCTTAAACTTCTACCTTTTCTCCCAGAGGTGTCCCTACATTGTTAAATAAGATAACTTTTCTTCTGCTGCTGTTGACAGTTTCTATCATAACAACCATCCCTGAAATATTTCAGAATTTCACAGAGTGAGATATTCATATATTGAGACAGATTTTAGACAATTGGTCAATTGGCCTGTTGTATTGTGGAGAAGTGTGATCATAATTTCATCAGATCTGATAGCATCAGAAGTCCTGCCACTTTATTCTGTGCCTGTTCCCTCTATCTCTTTGACTTGTGTGCTAAATGTCTGAAATTAGTCCATCTACCTGTGTTGAGAAACATAAGAATGGTATATTATTTCCCATATTGGCAAAATTAAAAACCATAGAGACAAGACCAAACTTCCATAAATTCAAGCAGTACTTTATTGCAGTTTTATATCCATAAGTAGCAAATTTACTGACTATGTTAAAATCCAGTTTGGTAACAGTGGTTAAAACACCACTGTAATAGTGGTTAAAAACAGAGAGGCCATGTCTAAGATAGAGCCCTAGATACATTTGGGCCACTCAGTTTCTCTCTTCTCTCTCTGCCTCTCCCCAATCTCCAAGAAGAAAGTGTCAATGGCAAAAATAACTTCTGCATTATTTCTGATTTTAACACAAGATAGGAATGAATTTTATTCAAAGAAAGCCAACAATTCTATAGGGAGACATTAATAAGATCCCTAATAGCCATCTGATTTTCAGCAATATGAAAACTGTTTCATTCCTGCTTAGAAGTTATTGTATATGCATTGATTTGTACTATTTACCCCAGGGATTTACCTTGGGAAAACCTTGTGAAATAACTAGGAAGTTGATTATAGTTGCATCTCTATAAATCCAGTTAATACTGAATATGATCTAGTCATGCTATTGATCCTTGTATTCTAGTCAGTGACAGTAATAATGATATGTATGTTTGCAGTTGATGTTAAATGGGGTATCTATGAAACATATCTTACTCTAAACATCGAAATGTTGAAAAAAGCATTCTATGTCAGAAAAGGGTTTTTTTCTTTATAATGCATTACTTGGAGTCAAAATAATGATATTGTATAATATCCAGGGGAAATTTATGCTGGATAGTAAAGGACAATTATTTTATAATACAGGATGAATAATTTTTTACTTTCCCTCCTGGTGAAGTTGGACTTAGGGGTTCAGGTGGGTTTGTTGCTCACGTATCTACCTCCCAGCTGTGTGACAATAGCCCTGCCTGTGCTGCTCGAGGAGGTAGCCGGGCTGGCGGTAGGGTTCCCCAGACTTATTGTCTTGGGGGACTTTAACCTACTGTCGCTCGGCGAAACCTCTGGGCTAGCGCAGGAGTTCATGGCCACCATGACATCCATGGACCTGACCCAAGTAGTACAGGGTCTGACTCACGAGGGGAGGCATGCACCCAACATGGTATTCCTCTCTGAGCAACTGAGTAATGGTCTGAGACTAAGGGGCTTAGAAGTGTTGCCTTTGTCATGGTCAGACCATTTTCTATTGAGGCTTGACTTCCTGGCTCCAATCCTTCCCCGCAGGGAGGCGGAACTGACTAGGTGGTTCCGCCCCAGACGCCTGATGTACCCAGAATGCTTTCAGAGGGTGCTGGGGTTATTCCAGATGCACTCGTCCACAGTTCAACAGAGTCTCTTGCTGAGGCCTGGAACAAGGCTGCAGCGGAAGCTCTTGAACGAATTGCACCGTTGTGACCTCTCTGCAGCACTAGACCCTGTAGAGCTCCATGGTTCAACGAGGAGCTCCGGGAGTTGAAACACCAGAAGAAACATATCGAAAAGCAATGGATGAAGAGTAAGTCCAAATCCATTTGAACACTTGTAAGAGCTCATGTTAAGACTTACAAAATGGCGCTCAAGGCGGCAAGATGCATGTATCATGCCGCCTTGATTGCATCAGTGGAATCCCGCCCGGCTGCTCTGTTTAGGGTGACCTGCTCCCTTCTTAACCAGAGGGGAGTTGGGGAGCCCTTACAGAGTTTGCGGAGAGGGGCAGCATATAAATCCAATAAATCTAATCTAATCTAATCTAGTGCTGAGGATTTTAACACATTTTTCACTGATAAAATCGCTTGGATCCGGGTGGACCTCGATTCCAATTGGATAACAGAGTCGACTGACAATGAGTCAGTTGAGGTGACTGGGGCCCGTACTTATCCATCTGTCTGGGAACAGTTTGATCTGGTGACACCTGCTGAAGTGGACAAGGCCATTGGAGCTGTGAGTTCCGCCACCTGTTTACTGGATCTGTGTCCCTCCTGCTGGTTTCGGCCAGCAGGGAGGTGACATGGAGCTGGGTCCAGGAGATTGTCAACGCTTCTTTGAGGAAGGGGTCCTTTCCAGATCTCTATAAGCAGGCACCTGTGTGCCCCCTCCTCAAGAAGCCTTCCCTGGACCCAGCCATTCTTAACAACTATTAGCCAGTCTCCAACCTTCCCTTTATGGGGAAGGTTGTTGAGAAGGTGGTGGTGCTCCAGCTCCAGCGGTCCTTGCAAGAAGCCGATTATCTAGGCCCTCGGCAGTCGGGTTTCAGGCCCGGTTACAGCACAGAAACTGCTTTGGTTGCATTGATGGATGATCTCTGGCGGGCCCAGGACAGGGGTTTATCCTCTGTCCTGGTGCTTCTTGACCTCTCAGCAGCTTTCAATACCATCGACCATGGTATCCTTCTATGCCGGCTGGAGGGGTTGGGAATGGGAGGCACTGTCATTCAGTGGTTCTCCTCCTACCTCTCCGGTCGGTCGCAGTCAGTGTTAATGGGGGTCAGAAGTCGACCTCTAGGTCTCTCCCTTGCGGGGAGTCTCAGGGATCAGTCCTCTCCCCCTTGCTATTTAATATCTACATGAAACCGCTGGGTGAGATCATCCAATGGCATGGGGTGAGGTATCATCAGTATTCCGATGATACCCAGCTGTACATCTCCACCCCAATGTCCAGTCAATGAAGCAGTAGAAGTGATGTGGCAGTGCCTGGAGGCTGTTGGGGTCTGGATGGGTGTCAACAGACTCAAACTCAACCCTAATAAGACAGAGTGGCTGTGGGTTTTGCCTCCCAAGGACAATTCTGTCTGTCTGTCCATTACCCCGGGGGGGGGGGAATTATTGACCCCCTCAAAGAGGGTCCGCAACTTGGGCATCCTCCTTGATCCACAGCTGACATTAGAAAACCATCTTTCGGCTGTGGCGAGGGGGGCGTTTGCCCAGGTTTGCCTGGTGCATAAGTTACGGCCCTATCTGGACCAGGAGTCACAGCTCACAGTCACTCATGCCCTCATCACCTCGAGGTTCAACTACTGTAATGCTCTCTACATGGGGCTACCTTTGAAGAGTGTTTGTAAACTTCAGATCGTGCAGAATGCAGCTGCGAGAGCTATCATGGGCTTCCCCAGGTATGCCCATGTTACACCAACCGTCTGCATTGGTTGCCGATCAGTTTCCAGTCACAATTCAAAGTGTTGGTTATGACCTATAAAGCCCTTCATGGCATCGGACCAGAATATCTCCGAAACCGCCTTCTGCCACACGAATCCCAGTGACTGGTTAGGTCCCATAGAATTGGCCTTCTCTGGGTCCCGTCGATGAAACAATGTTATCTGGTGGAACCCAGGGGAAGAGCCTTCTCTTCCCTGACCCTCGGGAATCAACTCCCCCCAGACATTAGGATTGCCCCACCCTCCTTGCCTTTCGCAAACTCCTCAAAACCCACTTCTGCCATTAGGCATGGGGAAATTGTCTCCCCTGGGCCGTTTTCCATTGTACGCAAGGTTTGTCTGAGATGTATGATTGTGGTTTTTTGTATATACGTAGGGTTTTAAATTGCTTTTTTATTGTTGGATTTGTATCATGTTTTGTGTTGTGAGCCACTCCAAGTCTCCGGAGAGGGGCAGCATACAAATCGAATAAATGAAATGAATGAAATAAGAGTATAGGAAAGATGTTGTTTGCTTTGTGATCTCTATGTACTCCACATACAGAATTTTGGTCCCACTGAAATTTATCTAGAAAGCTTTAGATATGAAATATTTAATGTTTATCGCATCAATACCTTAGTTAGGAGAGTTTTGTTATTCTAAGGAAATTGCTTCTATTCTTTGTTTTATTTTATTGTTACTACTTTCTTCTTAATCTTTCCATGTTGCATTTATCACTGCATTTCATGCCATCCTACTTACTATATGTGCTTTCATCTCCAGCATAAATTTCACCACCACCTGGAGCTAACTTTTATTTCAGCAATGTGTCCTATGAAAGGCAAGCATACTCAGATCCCAAAACATCTGCTCTGTCAGTATATTCTAAGATGGAATGGTGGCTGATTAAATCTCAGTATAGGGAGAATGTCGCTGTGTGCTAAATATTTTCTGTATGTAGTCCAAGGTTATGATCTTGAAATAAAGCAACAGCAAACCAGTATCTGGAGTTCCAGTATTTATTCCATTCTAATTCTTCCATCTACAGGCAATATAACTACAATGTTTTGCATCATTAAGCAGAGTGGAATATACTCCTTAGGTTTTCTCTGTAATATGATTGTCCCTTGAGACAAGATACCTGTTTTTAGATCTTCCCAATGGCCTTTTACAAGAGATCAATATTCTAGCTTGTTCTTTCAACCCATAAATAGAGACTTGATCCTAATCATACCTGCTTCAGAGGTTTGGAGTGTTAGATACAATAAAAATCAAGAGAGGTGGTTTGGAGAAGAAGAGAGGTGTTTTGGATCTCATGAAGGCACCCTGTTTTATGTGAACTTGAATTAAGATGTAATTGCTTAAGGAAATCAGCTCTTTAAAAGTACTGCAGCTTTTAAAGCCATACATCTTTCTGTCAGGCTTACATAATATGGGTTGCTTTAATTAATAACAGAGAGATGCTATGTTTAAATGATGTCCAGAATATTTTAAATTATTTTTCAAGTAAGCATATGATAGCAGGCCATCCTTACATTTTCCTTAGAATATTGTGAAAAGTTGCTATTTGAATCAAGACTCATAGAAAAAATATGTTAGAAGATTAAGACTCAAACAAAACACTGGTATTTAATAAGTGGAAACCTTACATCATGTTTCATCTTATGTTTTGACATTTACAGTAAATCAATTTGACATTAGTTTAAAAAAGACTATTGAATGTATGTAGTGATATAAGTAAGATTTTGAAAAAAAAAACCTTATATGCTTGGACTTTTGTTATTATTATATTGGTCTCTTGTAGTTTTGAATCAAGAAGTAGCATCTCAGATACAATAAAGAAGGCTGGAATAACAAGTTATAATCTGGACTTGGTAGTAAGTAAAATTAATAATTTGTTTTAGCAGATCATCTTAACAATTATTCTCCTTAAGTCATTGATAGGTATATATCTAAAGTGGTATGGATTGATGGTAATACAGTAAACAATTGTAAATACTTGTAAACTGTCTAATTTCTCAGTCATGTACTTTTAAACACCTTAAATCTGCAGTTGCTCTTGTACAGATTTTATATGTGTTTCTCCACAACTCATATTTTTCGTTATAACGTATATAACCACATCTATCATTTGAAACAACACAAACAATAAAATTTTATAACTGGAATTCAGACCAATGATTATCATTTACTGAAAGAAAATCTGTTAATCAACCTTTTAATTAATTTATACTCAGCTATGTCAGAGACCTCTGCAACTGAATAACAAGTTACTAATTTTATGGGATATAATAATAATAATAATAATAATAATAATAATAATAATAATAATAATAACAACAACAACAACAACAACCATTACTACTTCTACTGCTGCGACTACTACTTCTACTACTACAAAGTTGGAAGGGACCTTGGATGTCTTTTAGTCCAACCCCTTGCTCAGGAAGGAGACCCTACATGGTTATTCAACATCTTCTTAAATAATTAAATACTTCCATTCACAAATTCTGGAGGCAAGCTGTTCCACTGATCAATTGTTCTGTCAGGAAATTTCTCCTTAATTCTAAGTTGCTTCTCTCTTTGTTTAATTTCTACCCTTTGCTTCTTGTTCTACCCTCAGGTGCTTTGGAGAATAGCCTGTCTCCCTCTTCTTTGTGGTAACCCCTGAGATATTGGAACACAGTTCTCATGTCTCCCCTAGTCCTTTTCACTAAATTTGACATACCAGTTCCTGCAACCATTCTTTATATGTTTTAGCCTCCAGTCCCCTAATCATCTTTGTTGCTCTTCTCTGCACTCTTTTTAGAGTCTCAACATCCTTTTTACATTGTGGTGACCAAAACTGAATGCAGTATTCCAAATGGAGCCTATCAAGGCATTATAAAGTGGTATTAACACTTCATGCAGTTTAGGACTGTGTTGGCTTTTTTGGAAGCTGTTGCACACTGCTGGCTCATATTTAAACGGTTGTCCACTAGGATTCCAAGATCCCTCTAATAGTTACTACTGTTGAGCAAGGTACCACATAAACTGTACCTGTGCATTTTGTGGTTTTTTTGCCTAAATGTAAAATCTTACTTTTTCACCATTGAATTTCATTTTGTTAAATAGCATCCAATGTTCAAGTCTATCAAGATCCTTCTGTATATTGAGCCTATCTTCTGGAGAGTTGGTTCTTCCTGCCAGTTTGGTGTCATCTGCAAATTTGATGAGTTCCCCATCTATCCCTTCATCCAAGTTATTGATGAAGATGTTGAATGGAATCGAATGGAATAAATTTTCTAGGAACATAAACCACATTTTGTCTCAACCACCCATTATTTCTGAATCCAATCACCTTAGAGGATTATTGTTTGGGGAAAACAGAAGGAAATAGCTTTAGAGAATAAAAAAGATGACCTTGATAGAGATAGGCCAGGTCCATTACAAAATTAGAAGACAGCATAGGGAAAAGACTCAGGCAGACACCTTCCTAATCTACATGAATACAAATGTAGTGGCATAGCATAGCCAGTCTTTATAGTCAGTCTTTATAGCCAGACTTGACATAGAAAAATATTATATATGGTGTCTTAAATTGTACAAAATAAAGTTACCAAATATTTTTTTACAAACTTACTGGCACCTATGTGGTTGAAATGCAATAGAATGGAATGGAATGGAATGGAATAGAATAGAATAGAATTCTTTATTGGCCAAGTGTGATTGGACATACAAGGAATTTGTCTTGGTGCATATGCTCTCAGTGTACCTAAAAGAAAAGATACATTTGTCAAGAATCATGAGGTACAACATTTAATGATTATCATAGAGGTCAAATAAGCAATGAAGAAACAATATTAATAAAAATGTTAAGGATACAAGCAACAAGTTACAGTCATACGGCCATAAGTGGGAGGAGAGAGGAATGATGAGAAAAAACTAATAGTAATAGTAGTGCAGTCGTAGTAAATAGTTTGACAGTGTTGAGGGAATTATTTGTTTAGTAGAGTGATGGCATTCAGGGAAAAAACTGTTCTTCTGTCTAGTTGTTGTGCAGTGCTCTATAGCAACGTTTTGAGAGTAGGAGTTGAAACAGTTTATGTCCAGGATGCGAGGGGTCAGTAAATATTTTCACAGCCCTCTTTTTGACTTCTGCAGTATACAGGTCCTCAATGGAAGGCAGAATGGCAGCAATTGTTTTTTTCTGCAGTTCTGATTATCAATAATTAATAATTTAATCTTCCTATATTTTCTTTATTGTGAGCCCAAATTCACAGTAAGATTATAACCTGAGAACAATCCTACAACCCTTGCAATCTTAGCTGGTGTTAAAGGCTAGATACAGTATGCCACTGGGCCATCTTTATGTAAAGCAACAATTCATTTTTTTCAAATCTTCAGAAAGTTCATTGCCATGAGATGCCATGTTGAACTTTCAGTGACCAATATGAGTGAGAATGATACTACTCCTTCTTTACACCTGAGTCCTTGTACCACTAATGAGTCACATGACATCAGGGAGGAAAAACTACTTTTGGGGCCCATTTGGACATTATCATTTAGAGGTGTACTCACTTTTGTTGCCACCAGTTTAGAAATTAATGGCTATGTGTTGCGTTATTTTGAGGGGACAGCACATTTACACTGTGATACAAGCTGTATACTCATTACTTTTCATTGTAGTCAAGTGTCATTTCTTCAGTGTTGTCACATGAAAAGATACACTTAAATGTTTACAAAATGTGAGGTGGTATACTCACTTCTTCGATATATTGTAGCTAGTTCCTGTAAGTGTTCATCATATGGTTTAGCTCCATTTCCCTAACTATCTTAGTTGTTCTTCTCTGTATTCTGCAGTTTAAGTCCAAAGCATTTCATTTCTCCACCAATGGTCGAATAAGGCAGTAAGGTTTATTTGGCATGATCTGTTTTTGACAATGGATTCTGGCTTCTACTAATCATCTTCCTCATTTCTAGGTGCTCAGAAATCTGTTATTTGATTATCTTTTCCAGGATTTTTTCAGATATTATGTCAGGCTCATTGGTCTGTGGCTTCCTGGATCCATTTTTTTTCTTTTTTTGTAGATTGGAACCACATCATCTCTTTTCCAGTCCTCTGATAGTTCCCTGGTACACTAGGAGCTTTGAAAAATTTTGTTCAAGGGTTTCAAGATCACACCTGCCAGCTCCTTCAGAACCCTGGTCCTACTTATTTGAACCCATCTAGGGTGAACAGGTATTGTCTTACCATTTTCTTTCCTAATTTAACTTGCATTGCTATTCTGACTTTTACTATGCTGTTTTGGAAAGTGACATTGTTTTTTTTCCTTTTTGCGTAAAGACAGATGCAAAGGCTGAATTACGCAGTTTAATCAGACCCTAATTCCTGACACTGGCTAGTTGCTGGTAGTCTGTTTTAGTTATGTGTCCCTCTTTCCAAGTTGTCATTTTTTGTTTCTCAGTTTATAAGTTTTTTCAATCATGTTGGTTTTCTCTGGGATCTCTAATTTTTCTTTCTCAATAGTATTTTGCCAAATTGGGTTGTTATATTCTCATTTTATAGAGTTTCCCCACACTTCTTGAGTTGTTTTTCTCGTTAAGATTTTCATCTATGGAATCCTCCTAACTTCTCTCTAGGTTTATAGAAATCAGCTCCCTTAAAGTCTAATACACTTTTTGGTTATTGTTCTATTACTTCATATTGTTCAATTTTTTCCTGTTATAATCATTCTCTCCCAAAGTTCTCATAACTTCAATCCCCCTCTATCATTTAATTTCAAATCATTTAGTAATATTTATGTCCAGTGTAGCTGACTCTCCAGATCTCTCCTCTGCATTTAGGATTAAAAAGCTTTCCAAAATAGTTCTTCCCAATCTTTTGAGTTGTAGTTCACCCCTACCAGAAGCCCTTCTGACATGTATTGTAGACCATGGGCTAGAAGCCCAAAGTTTTCTTAAAGGCACCACTTAACCAATGGTTAAATTTGTAAAGTAATTTTCTGTAATTTTGTTTTGTTTTTTAAAAAGGTTTAAATCTTGAATTTTCTCCTAAGAGTTTCTCTCCAAATCAAGCTACTTTAAAAAGATTAGCCAAAGTTTTGTAGTCAAAACAACTGTGATAGAAAATGTAAGCTGGTCTTGGAGAAAGACGCTAATAAGTACTCACTAATTTTAATTTCAAAATGGATAATTCAAGTGATCTAGCCTCATCAGCTCTTTGGATTTTAAACATTTCTCAAATGCAACTTAATATTCAATACAACATGCAAAATGAAATTCAAGATGACAGTTTAGAAATCCATTCATCTCATTTCTCCTCTTTGTATCTTCCTGCTACCAAAATGAAATCAACACAGCCAAGATGTCAGAATGGTTTAATTTTAACATGAAAGTAGGATACATAACAAAAAGTGTTATAACAAAAAGTGATGTGTTAAAAGTGACATAACACTTACACAAAGATAGTCTTGGATTCTTGATTTTCAATGCAATCTTTATAAATCAAGTCTGACAGTCTATTCTGAGGTAAACTAGAAACATTTCCATTTCATTGTCTATGTCTATTTTCTGTATCTGAGTTAATGTCAGAAAATACTAATTCTTAGAGCCAAATAAAGCATACATGTTCCATGAATCTGTATATCGTTTCCAGGTTTATGAGATACATACTTGAATTGATAGCTTATTAGTTGACATAATGGAAGAAAAAAAAGGAAAGATAACATAATAATGAACAAAAAAGGTTCATGTGTTACCCTATGACACTGGGGGACCAAATATACATAATAAAAAAGCTCAGAAAGCTTGATTCGAAAGAGATCTTCTTCTACTATTTCTTCCTAGCAGCTGTATTTGAGCTTTTTAATTCAGGAATTAGTATCTAATGTGCAAATAATCCAGAACATGAATATATATACCTTTCTTCTATTCCTATATCTCTTCTTCTATTCTTTCATTGATATGTTCTATTACTTTATCTTCTTTTCTATTATTTCTTAGATATATTTTATTATGAGTATTTCCTCTATAACCTTCATCATGTATTTTACTATGTGTATATAGATATATACCAAATAAATAAATAAATAAATAAATAAATAAATAAATAAATAAATAAATAAATAAATAAATAAATATTCCAAGCTTAATATCAGTTAATGTTCCAAGAATTTTGTGTCAATGCAATTCAGTAATACAATTAAGGTCTTACATTTAGGCAAAAAATAAAATAAAATGCATAGTACAGAATTGGAAGTTGTTTGGCTCAATAACAATAATTGAAAGATGGATCTATGTGTCATGGTGGACAATTATTTATTTATTTATTTACTTACTTACTTACTTACTTACTTACTTACTTACTTACTTACTTACTTACTTACTTATTAGATTTGTATGCCACCCCTCTCTGTTTGAGTATGAGCCAGCAGTATCAAAAAAGCCAATTCAGTCCTAGGTTTGAATCAACATGATCAATAGTAACATGATCACATGAAGTGTTAGCCCCATTTTATCCTGCACTAGTAAGGTTACACTTAGAATACTGCATCCAGTTCTAGTCACTACAATGCGAAAAAGATACTATACCATAGAAAGAGTGTAAAGAAAAGAAACAAAGATGGTAAGGAGTCTGAAGTCTAAACTATATGATAAATAAATGAGGGAACTAGGTATGTCTAATCAACAAAGAGAAGGATTAGGGGTAATATGATGGCAGTCTTCCACTACTTGAGAGGCTGACACAGAGAAGAGGGAAGTCAACTTAAGCTTTGGCATAAGAGGGCAGGACACAAAGTAATGGGTGGAAGATGATTTAAAAAAGGCCCAACATAGAATTAAAGATAAGTTTCCCATCAGTGATTGTTTCCTGAACAATTAATTGATTGATTGTTTCCAGAACAATTAATCAATTGAACAGTTTGCCTCCAGAGATTGTGGATGCCTTGGAGGTTTTCTGTGGAGGTTTTCTGTGGTGGATAAGTGGAGGTTTCCAAAAAGAGACTGACAACCATTTGTTTGGAATTATATGATGTTTCTGGCTTGAGCAGATGGTTGGACTAGAAGACTTCCAAGGTCCCTTTCAACCCTGTTATTCTGTGTTCTATGAGCAAAATTGAGCTGTCCACCAGGTTTCTATGTTTTGCAGCTGCTAGAAATTTTTAAATATCTTTTCTTTTTTCTTTTCTTTAAAAAAAAACCTTTTGTGAGTCTTGGGAATAAAATTCTAAATAAAATGTTTCCTATACCTCAGATTCCTTATTAGCTTATCATTGAAGGAACATGGGGAATTAGAAAAATTTAGAAGCTTTTGAGTTACTTATTAGAGATATTTTTACCTCAACCTTCAAATGATTTCCCAGGATAGTTTGCAAAAGTAATAAAAACACAATAAGAATACAGTAAAATAGTTTAAACGAAATATGCAATGAGCAGCAGAAAAGTCACAGGAGAGATAAAACTAAATTAAATTAAAAACAATACAAAATGGAGAAATGAGAAAGGTTTTAGTGATGGAACGACAACAAAGCAGGTTTACCAATTGAGTCTCACTGTTAAGTGGAGAGAAAATATGCTTTCGTGTAATATAAGCACAGTATTGTATATGAAGGTCATAAAACTGAAACATAAAAGTTAAAAGGTTTGTTAGCCTTACAAAAGCAATATGTGGTGCTCAATCATTGTAGCAATAATGAAACCAAAGTCATCTTTTTTCTAAGACTAGAATAAAAAAAATTGGACTTATATGCCACATTTCTTTACTTATTTGTTTATTTCATGGCTACTCCTCACTTTCAAATGACCATCATACCAAATAAGAAGCTGTTTTGTCTTTTAATGCAGAAGTTTTGTTTTCATTTTACATTTCTAAATTTGGGGAGTTATTTCCCTATACAGAGCCCCCCCCACCTCCAAAAACCACAGTTCCTGTTCTTTTAGTTGGGCAGCATCATTTATAACTAAGCAAGCAAGGTATGGTGAATTTACATGATTTAGACTAGATTAGATTAACAGAGTTGGAAGGAATCTTGTAGGTCATCTAGTCCAAGCCCCCACTCAAGCAGGAGACCCTATATCATTTCTGACAAATGGCAGTCTGTTCTCTTCTTGAAAGTCTCCAGTGATTGAAACTCCCACAAGGCAAGCTGTTTCATTTGTTGATTGTTCTCATTCTCAGAACATTTCTCCTTATTTCTAGGTTGAATCCTCCCTTGGTAGGTTTCCATCCATTATTTTTTGTCTGGCCTTCAGGTGCCTTGAAAAATAGTTTGACCCCTTCCTCTTTGTGTCAGATCCTCAAATATTGGAACACTGCTATCATATTCCCCTGGTCTTTCTCTTCATTAGACTAGTCATGCCTAGTTCCTGTAACTGTTGTTCATAGGTTTTAGTCTCCAGTCATCCTGATTTGCTCTTCTCTGCACTTTTCCTAGAGTCTCAACATCTTTTTTATAGTGTGGTAATCAAAACTGAATGCAGTACAATGTTCCTTCACCACTTTGTGGTTCACCTTTCACGGACTCGGTGCATCATGGGTTTTTGTACTGCAAGCTACTTATGCTGATCATTGGCTGCCAGCAGTTTGGCGGATCGAATCTCTCTTCCTGAATCGCACATAAACAGTGGTGGGTAATGGAGAGAGAGAGAGGCACAAAACTCGACCTGACTCACCTCTCCCACACTCTCTCTCCCCCCCTGCCAAAGCAATGAGCCATCACTGCTGCCGCTGCCACCGCAAACGCACGACAGAAAGAAGAAAGGTGCCTTGAGGACAATCCCAGCATCCAATCGGAGCACCCCTCCTGCAGCTGCGCAACTTGTGCAGCTTGGGATCTGAAGTTTCATTTCATTTCATTTGTTTGAGGCTGGCTGCAACTTTCCCAGAGAGCGAGGACGGTTCTTGACCATAACATGAAGCTGCTCCTTTCTCTTCTTCCTGTTGCAGGCGTGGTTGATCCCACAGGGTAGCTCGCTAGCTTGCTCACTCACCCGCCTGCCTGCCTTTTACCCTCAAAGAGAGTGGGAGATGTAGCTGGATGAAGCTGCATTTGCTCACCAGGCAAGGAGGGGGAGGACAAGGGAAGACAATTAAAGAGCTTTGCAGACACAGAAAGGAGAAGAGCTGGTGACAAAGTGTGTCTTGGACACAGGGATTGTCCTCAAATTCAATTTTCGGGCTGATTTGTTCCCTGTACACTACTTTACAGATTTTCATTTATCACAGGTGGTCCTGGAACGTAACACCCACAATAATCGAGGGAACACTGTATTCTACATGTGGTTTTACTAAGGCTTTATAAAGTGCTATTAGTACTTCACCTAATCTTGATTGTATCCCTCTGTTAATGCAATTTAGGATTGTGTTGGCTTTTTGGCTGCCGCCGCACACTGCTGGCTTATATTTTAAGTCATTGTCCACTCAAAGATCTCTCTCCCACTTATTGCTACTGGTTTCACCAAGTCCATATGTGTACTTTTGATTTTTCTTATCCACATCTAAGACTTTACTTTTCTCTACCCTCATTTTGTTAGATAGGGCCCAGTGTTCATGTCTGTCAAGATCCACCTATATCTTAAGCCTATCTTCTCAGGTGTTAGCTATTTCTGCCATTTTACTATCATCTGCAAATTTGGTAAATTCTCCTTCTATTCCTCATCTAAGTCATTTATGAAGATATTGAAGAGTACTGGCCCTAAGTTGGTACCCCACTGTTTATTTCCTTCCATGTAGAGGTAGACCTGTTAAGGACAATTCGTTGAATATGGTTGTCAGCCAATAATGAATCCATTTGGTGGTGATGCCATTTATCCCACTTTTTTCTAGCTTACCAAGAAGTTAGTTGTGATCTATTTTCTTGAATGCCTTGTGGAAGTCTAAGTATATTATGTCCACAGTATTTCACTAGTCTACTACTATGTTTTACTGGTTTCAAATTTCCTTATGCTTTATCTTCTCAAGTTAATTTTTAGCCACCTGCAGAATATAGCAAATTTATTCTTAAGGCAAGATTTTTTTTAAAAAAAATGATGCAATTTGATATGTATGGAATCTATTTCTTTGTACAAATTTCACAGTATGCCTATATGCCTCTATCACCATATAAATTCTAGTAGCTGTCTAAATAATTTTGGAATACAGGAAAGAGTAATGTCCTGTATTAGTGCACCACATTTGGAAAATTAAACAAAAAGTGATGTTATTCTTTAAGCATCACATTCAGCTGGCAGAGCATCTATTGTTGCAGAATTTTAAGACATTATATTTTTATAAAACTTCATAATAGGCATATAACCAGAATGATCATTTTCAGAATGTGTACATTTTGACATTTCATTTCTGTTTTGATTAGAAAACAATTGAGCATTTGAAAAAGCAGATATAATTGGACCAATATATGTCACATATAGGCATATTGTTCTTTCATTGTATGATATAATAAAATAATTCTTAGTTTATATGTCTGGGAATGCATATACTGTATTTGCAAGCACACAGAGAAACAGGTTATATGAAGAATGGAATCTCTTCACTACAAAATGCCCAAACACACAAAAAAATGCTCATTCTCCCTTGAAGAGGAGGAAGGAACGTAAATTGCAGGTGGTTCTTAGTATACAGCTTACATGAAAAGGAAACAAAAGCCTTCTTCCTCCATGGGGTTTTCAGCTGATGTCAAACTGAGCCAAGCCTTTATTCTATTACATCAAACATTACTTATGTGGCTTTTTGGAAATTACAGTAGTATGATACTTTATCTTTGTTCTAGTAATATTTGTGGTACCCTATAGGTTTGTTTCATTCTTTTTTCTTGACCTTCTTCTCATTGCCCAATTGTCAATGACACTCATACATTTTACAGGGAAAGAGAAGTATCCAAAAAACTCAGGATAAATGAGAAAAAATAGTTCTCCTCCATGGTATAGTAGGGAGGGAAAATCAAATTTCTGCCACTGTATGTAACTATCTTTACTGCACATATTTTCTTACAAATTATCACCTTACAATAACATGAGGTAAATAGGAAGGTTTCTCTGGAGACCACATTTTGTAACTTTCTAAAGGAGGAAAATACTTCTGATAATCTATGTTTATCAAAGAAAATTATGTGAAACCATCTTTCCTCAAATCTCTAAATGTTTCTCTGATGATGAATATCCACATTTGCTCAAATTCAATTTCAGTTGAAACTGAGTGACAAGGGAATTTAAATTAGGATATCAATTTTTGCATTGAAATCTGAGTGACACCTACATTAGCCATAAGGTCCTTTTGATATCAAAGTAACAAGCTCTGAAAGATCATTGTGACCAAAACAGTTCCAGAAGGTTAATTCCATGTTGCTTCTCTCTTTGATTAGTCTCCAACTTGGGAGTGAGTTACTCCCGGTTTGGACGTGTTTGGCTGAACCATTAGTGACCCACTGGTGATGTCACAAAGTGTCACTGACCCGGCTTGGATGGTGCCGGTCCATGGACACCACTGCTACTGAATATTACTGGCTCATATTCAAATGATCATCCACTAGAATTCAAAGGTCCCTCTCACAGTTACTGTTTTTCATTTTTCCTGCCTAAATGTAAAGCTTTGCTTTTCTCAACATTAAATTTCATTTTTAAGATAGGGCTCTTTGGTTAAGTTTGTCAAGATCTTTTTGGATCCTGAGTTTGTCTTCTGGGGTATTGGTTATTCCTGCCAATTTAGTACCATCTGCAATTTGATGAGTTCCTCTCTATCCCCTCATCTAAGTCATTTATAATACATATACTGCTCAAAAAATAAAGGGAACACTCAAATAACACATCCTAGATCTGAATGAATGAAATATTCTGATTGAATAATTTATTCTGTACAAAGTTGAATGTGCACAACAGCATGTGAAATTGATTGCCAATCAGTGATGCTTCCTAAGTGGACAGTTTGATTTCATAGAAGTTTGATTTATTTGAAGTTATATTGTATTGCTTAAGTGTTCCCTTTATTTTTTTTTAGCAATGTATATTGAAGAGTACTGAGCCTAAGACACAGCCTTGTGGTGCTCCACTGCTTACTTCTCTCCATGTGGATGTAGTACCATTAAGAACTACTCAGCTTGTCATTCAGTTGCAAATGCATCTGAGGGTGATATTGTCTATTCTTTATTTTTCTAGCTTACTAAGAAATTGATTGTGGTCGACTTCGTCAAATGCCTTACTGAGATCTAGGTATACTATGTCCATGGCATTTCACTGATCTACCAATTTAATATTTTATCAAAGAACGGAATGAGATTGCTTTGACATGATCTGTTTTTAACAAACCTGTACTGTTAGTTAGTTATATATTGAACAGGTTTCAAGTTTGAATTCCATTAATTTGTTGCCACATAGAAATGGGGTCTATAATTCATACAGATAGTTGTCCCCTTATTTAGTGACTGTTCAAAGTTATAATGGTACTGAAAAAGGATGATTTGTATGTATGATCCTTGTATGTATGATCATCACAGCCTCCTTGGGATCACAGGATCATGATTCAGGCACTTAGCAACCAGCTCACATTTATGACAGTTGCAGCATTCCACAGCCTGTGGAGCTTCCTAGTCAGCTTCCAAAGAGTTAAGTCAATGGAGAAGCTAGCTGGAAATTGTAAGTTGGATCAATGTCTCATTTAATGAACATTTGTTTTTAATGAGATTTGTTTAATGATCATGGCAAAAAATGAAAAATGCTTCCATTAATGACTGCACTGTTAACAAACAATTTTCCAATCTCTATTGTGATCATGTCAGTGACTATCTGTTGATTGAAGATGTTCAAGTCCTAGGCAAAGAGTTACAATTTGGTTCTTCATTTGTCTGCAACTCTCAAAATGAAAAAAAAAATCACTGCTTTAATCTTATTTCTTCAACTTGCAAGAATTGTGACAAAAATAACATATGCAAGAAATAAGAACAGCCGTGCTCAGTTGGGAACGTGATTCTTAATATGCCGCAGTCTTGCAAAAATGTGGCAAAGTAGAAGTGTTTTGAGCTATCTCCATCATTTTCTTCTAATGAGCAAAAGAGATGTTGGAAACAAGCCAATGTAGCTAATGTGGGCTGTGATACTGCCATCCAATTTCTTAGGTCAATAAGAAATTTGGGAAGAGAAATTTTGGAATGCATAGACATTTTTCCTGCCTTGGCAAAATGAATGTAGGCATTTGATCATCAATGGCTTGCTGAAAACAGTCACCACCTGCTAATTCATGTATTGAGCAAGGCCATCTTTGGAGGGAAAGCCTATGTTTCAGTGCATGCTTTCTTTATAAGCTACCTGTTTATTGAAGTCAGTTGATTTCAAGCTGTGTTGGAATCAGTGGAGAAGTACAAGTATGACATGTAAACATTTGTATGATACAAAAATGTCTTTTGTACATTTATGTGTTGCCCAACCACATATAAAAGAGTGGAATCTGTATCATGATATTTCATCACCTTTTCAGATTTTGTCCTGACTTTATGGAAATCTGTGTATCCACCTACACAGTGATTATTGTGACAAAAATAATGTGTAGATTAGCTTCATTTGAAAGTTGATAAATATTAGTGGGTCTAATAAAAGCATGTGAAGTTTGGTACACATAGTACTACCTCTTTTGAGCTGCAATTAAAACAAGGTGGGAATTGATGAGGAATACATGCAGTATAATGACTTATTAATTCTTGGTTGTGTTGGGCTTTGTAGAGTTGAATGAATTTCCCACAAGTTGTAAGACAACAAAAAACAGTAAAAATGAGTAATGAGCAATTAAACCCTCAGAGAGCAATCTCCATTTGGATAGGGAAATAAGCATTCTTTCCCTCCATGGTTGTGAAATGTGCTATATCTACTGTGGATAAATAAAATCTTCCCATTGATTTCACTGGGAGGTACTGAAGCATGCTGCAATAATTCCCTGCCATTTTCCATAAACTGAAATATGTTTCATGATAGACAGCAATGAATATGTCACAATAGTAAAACACTCCCTTTGTGTCTTTTGCATATTTGCATATTATCTGCAACATCTTACACTTATGCATGACAGGAGCATTACCCAGGCCAGACCTATAGGTAACTTCTGAACTGAAATATTGTATTCTAACCATCGAAGAGCATAATATTTGTTATTTACATTTTGTTATTAAGAGAAATTTTGGGAAACATATATAGTACTTGTGTTTATGCATGTCTGTGTGAACAAAACAAACAAAATATTTAAAAGGATTACAGCTCCAAAGGAAACTGAAACTTTATTTAAAATAAGGGAATCAATGTGCTGTTATAGTTAAAGATACTGGAGTGGAGCCCAGGTTCAAATCTGTACTAAAGCACAGAACTGACTGGTTGGTTTGGGATCAGATATTGTCTCCCAGGTCAGTCTCCCATATAGAATTCATACAACAAAATAGAGATTCCTTTGGAGCTTCTAAAGTACATTAGGCCATAATGTATTGCTTTTCAATTATTTTCTGTTATACCCCCTCAAAGAAGAAGTAAACATTTTTTATTTTTTATTTATTTTTATTTTTATTCATTCATTTTTTATGCCGCCCTTCTCCTTAGACTCAGAGCGGCTTACAACATATTAGCAATAGCACTTTTTAGCAGAGACAGCATATTGCCCTCACAATCCGGGTCCTCATTTTACCACCTCGGAAAAATGGAAGGCTGAGTCAACCTTGAGCCGGTGATGAGATTTGAACCGCTGACCTTCGGATCTACAGTCAGCTTCAGTGGCCTGCAGTACAGCACTCTACCTGCTGCGCCACCCTGGCTCTTTTCTTTTTTTTTTGTGCCCCTCAACTCTCTGATCTGGGCCACAATGGAATTTTAGTGTTAATATTTATTATTTTGCCTATTATAAGTTGCAAGCAAACTATTGGCTGGGGAAAGCTGCTCTACCCACTTACCTGGAAGTAAATCACACTGAACTCAGTGGAGTCTGTTTTTGGTTAGGCAAGCATAGGCTACCATGGTTTGACATGGGACAGACCCACTTAATCAAGCCGATGTTTTAGGGTTGTTAGTCTGGCCCATAAGTGCCACTCTGCCGGGCACTCACAGCGAGTGGTGTGGAAGGAGGCTTTAGGGTGCTGTTCGAAGCTTTTGCCCAGCTGCAGAGGATGCTCCTCCTTGTCCAGTAGCAGGTTCGCCACACTGTTCATGGCTACTGCAGCACCTGCCAAGAACAACAAAAATCCATGCAACCACCCTGCCCCACCTGGCTGCCTTCTCTTCCGGGCTCAGAGGAGTGTGCAACTGGGATAATACTGCAATTTATCAGAAGAGGAGTGTTTGGGTTCCAGTCAACCAGCCATATCTTTTGCAGGATTTTCTATGCTACTCACTCACCGTCTCCATTTCTTCCTCTCCCACCAGCATAGTCCACTTAAATCACCTTGGCTTGCTGATGTAGTTTCCTACATTTCTCTTTATACATATCCTTCAGCTGTTGTTCTGATATATTTATGTCTCTGTGTGTTTTTGTGTTTGTGTGTGTTGGATTTTATAGTAATGAATAGAACAATGAATGGAATCTGCTACCATTCACATCCTTGTTTGAAAAAAATGTAGAATTATAAATATACATTTTGGAATTCAGTGCAGGCTAGAATTAAATTGTTTTATTTTAGGTTTATTTAATAGATGTGTGCACTGCTTCTTATGCCAAAGGGTCTCAATGCATAAATAATGTGAGACTTAAGATATGAGTAGAATCATATGTTAGGCATTACTTTGTTGGAAAATCTGTATCACAGATAATTATGTAAGTTGCATAGAAAAGTACCTTCTGTAAACATATATATATAAAATCTGTATAGCAGCTACTGTGGATTTTCCAAAAATTTAAAAATGTTTATTGAATAAATAGATAAAATAAATGGTATATCTAATATGGAGCTTAATATGGATTGGATTCTCATTGATCCTCACATACTTGATGGATGCTGCTACTTAACTAGGAAATGATACCAATCCATTTTTCTGAATTTCAGAGATAAATGGAATTAATACATTTCAAGGCTATCTCATGCTAGGAGAACAAAAGGGGTGATGCAAAGGTAAAAGCAAATTTCAGAGCTATTAAGATCTGAATGCCAAGACAAATCATCTACCAACAGACTTAGAAAAATAAGGCCCATTTTTTTTAAAAAAGGCAATCAAAAGCCTAGAACATATTCCCTTCTTTTGTTCACACCCAGGTCAGGATGAAACAGCATGAGATAAATAGGGAAGAAGCCCTACCCTAACCAAGGAATCATCCAGGTGTTAATGGTATCCACACCGTTAGGTAATCTATTATAAACAAAGAGCCTATTCTACCTTGCATTGATGATATTACCTAGCTAGGTAATGAAAGGTCTGTAAGAAAGTACCTAACCTCAGAGAGCACCAAGAACAAAGATGATAAGGATTCTAGTATTACCACTGATACCGGTGCGCTGTGTGCACCGCTTCAGTTCTTTTGCATGCGCTCATGTGCATCCCAGTGTGTTTTTGCTTCTGAACATATGCAAGAAGTAAAAATGCACTGAGAGGGGATGTGAGTGTGAGATTTTGGTGATTTTTTTTCTTCCACACATGCGCAGAAGCAAAATATCTCCAAAATCTCACACATGTGCAAATCCCCTCACAAGATTTTGTTTCTGTGCGTAAGCACAAAGCAAAAATATACTAGGACATACATACGCAAGAGAAATGAAGCTGCACATACAGCGCACCATGCACTACCGATGCGCCAACCTCTACCATACCGGCAGCAACCTATTACTGCATACAATATACAGTTAAGGAAGTATCTTGCTTTGGGCAGGGGGTTGAACAAGAAGGCCACCAAAGTCCCCCCAGCTCTATGATTCTAACTCAACAACTCAAACCTGAGCTGAGATTGCGTAGTTGGATGGGGAAGGGTCAATGGAACCCAAAAGTGAGAAAGGATGAGAATTCCACAATCGTTATATACACTTTTGAGAAAGGAAGCAAACAATTATATATTGTTACATGATAATTATTTTTTACCAAGTTTATACCCTCCTGCAATCCAAAAGGACCCTCCATACTTCCTACACAGTAAGTGGGAAACAACATGACAGCAAATCTGAAAGTACAACAAAAAATGTTAGATGGACAAGGGGCCGCCATTGCAAATAGAGGCTCTGTTATAGAGGGCAGAGTGGAAATCTAAACAGAGAGTTTGGGTAGTGTTCCCATACACAGGGGTTGTTTTTGAATCACAACAGTTGGTGGGGCTCAAATGCTGCTTACATTATTTGAAGATCTTGCATTTCTTGTGAGCTTAGTAAGTAGCTTATTTTTTCCTGCAGGGTAAAGTTTGACACTACATATAAAGTACAACTACACTGATTGTCTCTGGAAAAACAAATCTCTCCTCTAAAGATATTGAGCCTTAAGTATCCGTTACGTATCCTTTTTTTCCTTTAGTGTCTGCGTTTCCTGAGAATGACAGCATATTCCCATAGCAGCAGCAGCTGTAGGATATTTCTCTGTATATTTCTAAAGACATTTTGCCTTTTATTTTCACACACACACACACACAATTAAAATGAGCACACAACCTTGTTAAAGGTTACAGTCAGAAGTATGAAAACTTTCAAAATAATAATTCCAATGTCATCTGCTTTATTTCTTGACATGAACGTTGCCCAACACACACAGTACTTTTGTAATGTTCCAAATCTTAAAATTCTGCAGGATAAATTGGAACCTTTGCTGAAAAATCCTCATAAGGACCTAGCAAAACATCTCAGGCTCTATTTGAACCCAGAATTAAGAAAAGAACAGAAAGGATCTGCAACTTGTAAGGATGACCTGGTAAGTTAAAACATGCTCTTTCTTTGCTGCTTTCTTTATTGTTTTTATTTGAATCTAGTAGCCAAACTTGATATGACATGAAAATGCTGCAGTGTTTCCATTGAATAGGTTTTTAGTTTATTGAGGATTTACTCTTAACAGAGCCACAGTGAATTCAATCAGTGCAGAGTCCTTGGAAAAGGGCGGCCTAAAAGTCCAATGAATGAATGAATGAATGAATGAATGAATGAATGAATGAGATTGAGGGAATGTTGTTTTATAATGGAACAGAATGGAACAGTGCAGAGAAGAGCAGAGCAGAACAGAGCAGAACAGAATTCTTTATTGGCCAAGTGTGATTGGACACATAAGGAATTTTTCATTAGTGTATATACTCTCATAAGAAAGAAAGAAATTCTGGAGGCAGAATAAATATGAAAAGATTTGCTAGAAGAGACCATGACTCACTATTCCCCCATCTGATAAAAACTTGAACTTTATTAAAGATATGAAAGGAGACACCCCTGAAACCTCTGCTCAATTTGTAGAACAATCTGTTCTATAAGGTGCCAAGTTTAGGTGTTAAGCCTGTTTGAAAAGGTTGACATGCTTAGGCCTAATTATAACCAAGTTAATAAATGCAATTCTGAATAAAACCATTTTAGGATTAAAAAGACAAAATAGTATGATTTCCTCTCTATAATCACGGCCAATTAAGCCATTAGGCTTTCTTCACTTCTTGGGACATCAGTGCTGCAAGTCTAGGTGTCCTCTACTACCTTCATTGTGTATTATTGTGTATTGGACAAAATTAGATAGATAGATAGATAGATAGATAGATAGATAGATAGATAGATAGATAGATAGATAGATAGATATCAAAATATTATATATTGCGGGGCTTTATTTGTAACCGAACTAAACAAGCCACAAAGGTGAGAAAATGGATGCCCATCATTACTTCTCAAATGAGTCCCCTATGTTCAATATTCCACATTTCCCTGTGAAATTGCTTTGTTCAAAGGTTGATAATCAGCAGGCCCCTCTGGGAGCAGCAGGCAGATGGAGGGTAAGCTAGAATGCTTGAAGTACTGCTGTTGCACTATACTCACTCTTGAGAGAAAGAGAGTGTGTGAGGGAGAAAAGCAAATTCTCTTTGACCTTGATATATGATACTGTAAAATCCAGGGTCTCTGAGAACAGACTGTGATACAATTTTAGAGCATTCATATTGAACAAGGCACTGGACAGTAAAATAATGAGTAGAGTCAAAGGTACCAATTTCCTCAAAGCACTTGTGCAGATAAACAATAATCAAGGCAGAGGCTGTGTTCCCACTTTCACCTAATCATGGCACAAACATCCTTTGGCAACATCTTTTCTCTGTCATTGTCTTCATTTCATTTTAGTTTATACTATACAAGGATAGCCTCAACGCTGTTAGATTTTGTTACATATTACCTTGAATAGAAGACAGACATTGCAGTCACTTGAAACAAACAGTAGAGGCAAGATAGGATTGGCAAAGTAGACAACAAATTTCCTCTTGATATAGTTTTATAGTTTTCTGCTGACTCAAGGATGGATGGAGAGCAGTACAGTGGTACCTCGAGATACGAGTTTAATTCGTTCCGGACCTGGGCTCTTAAGTCGAGCAGCTCTTATCTCGAACGACTTTTCCCCATAGGAATTAATGTAAATAATTTTAATTGGTTCCAGCCCTCAAAAAACTCACAAAGTTAGTCTAAATTATGCAGAAAGACATGTTTTTAATGAAGAAATGTACATGTACATATAAATGAATAATGAAGTTTCTTTCACTTAACTTGTAAACTTTCTTAAACTTTTAAATTTACATATGTTCAACTTCTCTGCCACCCAATCCTGTAGGACAGAGGTCCCCAACCCTTTTTGCACCAGGGACCGGCTTTAAGCGATCAAGAGAGGAATGGGTGAATGAATGGACGGAGGGTGGGAAGGAAGGAAGGAAAGAGGGAAGGGACAGGAACAGAGGAAGGAAGCAAGGAAACTTATGAAAGGGGAGAGTAAGAGAGGAATGAGTGAAGGGAGGGAGGGAGGGAAGAAGGTGGGAAGGAGAAAGAAAAGAAGAAATAGAGGAAGGGAAGGTAAAAGAGAGAAAGAAAAAGAGCAAGCAAGCAAGCAAGCAAGCAAGCAAGAAAGAAAGAAAGAAAGAAAGAAAGAAAGGGGGAAGGGACAGGAACAGGAACAGAGGAAGGAAGCAAGGAAACTTATGAAAGGGGAGAGTAAGAGAGGAATGAGTGAAGGGAGGGAGGGAGGGAAGAAGGTGGGAAGGAGAAAGAAAAGAAGAAATAGAGGAATGGAAGGTAAAAGAGAGAAAGAAAAAGAGCAAGAAAGAAAGAAAGAAAGAAAGAAAGAAAGAAAGAAAGGGGGAAGGGACAGGAACAGAGGAAGGAAGCAAGGAAACTTATGAAAGGGGAGAGTAAGAGAGGAATGAGTGAAGGGAGGGAGGGAAGAAGGTGGGAAGGAGAAAGAAAAGAAGAAATAGAGGAAGGGAAAGTAAAAGAGAGAAAGAAAAAGAGCAAGAAAGAAAGTAAGAAAGAAAGAAAGAAAGAAAGGGGGAAGGGACAGGAACAGAGGAAGGAAGCAAGGAAACTTATGAAAGGGGAGAGTAAGAGAGGAATGAGTGAAGGGAGGGAGGGAGGGAAGAAGGTGGGAAGGAGAAAGAAAAGAAGAAATAGAAGGGAAGGTAAAAGAGAGAAAGAAAAAGAGCAAGAAAGAAAGCTGCAAGCACCCCCCGAGCCCCCCAGGCCGGCTGCAACCTTTTAAAACACGCGCTCCGCTTCGCAGCTGTCTCCTGAAGCCGAACGAGGAAGTTAGCGTTTGGCTTCAGGAGACAGCTCCTTGGCGCTTGTATCTCGAATTTGGGCTTGTAAGTAGAACAAAAATATCTCTCCCCTCCCAGCTCTTATCTCGAGTTGCTCTTAAGTAGAGCAGCTCTTATGTCGGGGTTCCACTGTACAGTGGTACCTCGAGATACGAGTTTAATTCGTTCCGGACCTGGGCTCTTAAGTCGAGCAGCTCTTATCTCGAACGACTTTTCCCCATAGGAATTAATGTAAATAATTTTAATTGGTTCCAGCCCTCAAAAAACTCACAAAGTTAGTCTAAATTATGCAGAAAGACATGTTTTTAATGAAGAAATGTACATGTACATATAAATGAATAATGAAGTTTCTTTCACTTAACTTGTAAACTTTCTTAAACTTTTAAATTTACATATGTTCAACTTCTCTGCCACCCAATCCTGTAGGACAGAGGTCCCCAACCCTTTTTGCACCAGGGACCGGCTTTAAGCGATCAAGAGAGGAATGGGTGAATGAATGGACGGAGGGTGGGAAGGAAGGAAAGAGGGAAGGGACAGGAACAGAGGAAGGAAGCAAGGAAACTTATGAAAGGGGAGAGTAAGAGAGGAATGAGTGAAGGGAGGGAGGGAGGGAAGAAGGTGGGAAGGAGAAAGAAAAGAAGAAATAGAGGAAGGGAAGGTAAAAGAGAGAAAGAAAAAGAGCAAGAAAGAAAGCTGCAAGCACCCCCCCGAGCCCCCCAGGCCGGCTGCAACCTTTTAAAACACGCGCGCCGCTTCGCAGCTGTCTCCTGAAGCCGAACGCGGAAGTTAGCGTTTGGCTTCAGGAGACAGCTCCTTGGCGCTTGTATCTCGAATTTGGGCTTGTAAGTAGAACAAAAATATCTCTCCCCTCCCAGCTCTTATCTCGAGTTGCTCTTAAGTAGAGCAGCTCTTATGTCGGGGTTCCACTGTACTGAATGATTCCATAGCCAAGAAAGGCTTTTCAAGGAAATACTGATATAACCCTTTGGGGATTACTCTAGTGCTAAACACAGGAAATCCAAGAAACCAACATGGTTGCACAAAGATCTCTCTGATAAATTGAAAGACAAAAAGGATAAGTACATAAAAACGGAAAGAGGGACACATAATTAAGCCAGAATATCAGTAGACAGCCTGCATGTGCAAAGATGAAGTCAGAAAAGCAAAGGACGAACCAACAAAGACTTGCAACAAAAGCCAAAGATAATTTTTTAAAAGTTTTAAAAAAAATTTAAAAATTTTTAAAAAGTTTTTAAAAAGCCCCGAGTCTTCGGAGAGGGGCGGCATACAAATCCAAGTAATAAATAATAAATAAATAAACATGTAAATGACAAAAACGGGTCAATGAAACAGTCAGTCCACTAAAGAGAGACGATGGCAAGGAAGTAGCAGTAGAGAAAAAGTAGAGCTGCTTAACTCATTTTTTGCATCAGCTGTTACACAAAAAGAAACTATAGCCCAATCTACCAAAAAAACATAACTGTAAAAGACAGACTAGAAATAAAAATTAAAATGAGCAAAAAAATGGTAAGAGGATATCTGTCTGACCTTGAGTAAATCACTGGGATCTGATGGATTTCATCCCAGAGTTCTGGAGGAGTTGACAGATGGTACCTCAAAACCATTGTACTACATATTTCAAAAATCCTGGAACACCAGAAAACTATCAGAGGATTGGAAAAGAGCTAATGTTATTCTGATCTTCATAAAAGAGGAAAACGGCAGACCCAGGAAACTGCAAACCAATCAACCTAACATCAATATCCAGGAAGATACTGGAAAAAATCATTTAAAAAAACAGATCTGTGAATGTCTAGAAACAAAGTTAATTAGAAGCCAGCATGAGTTTGTTAAGAACAGATCATGCCTAACTAATCTGATTATGTTCTTTGACAAAGTGACTAACCCTAGTAGACCAATGAAATGTTATGGACATAGTATATTTAGACTTCAGCAAGGCATTTGACAAAATGGGCCACAGCCTTCTTGGTAAGCTCAAAAAATGTGGAATAGACAGCATCACCACCAGATGGATTTGTAACTGGCTGATAAACCATAATCAACAAGTAATCCTTAATAGTACTACATACTGTACATTGTTTATAAAACTTCTACAGGTTAAAAATCAAAACAGAGTCTAACATTATCAGTGGACATTGTATACTTGAACTTCCATAAGACTTCTACTTGGCAAGGTTTGCTTCATGATAAGATAGAAAACTGTGGCATATATAGTATCATCTCCAGATGGAATCACAACTGGCTGGCCAATCATACTGACTGTGCAGCCCTCGATGGAATTATGGAGGGAAGCCTGCAGTGGGGTATCTCATGATTATGTCTTAGAACTTGTAGTCTTTGACATCTTAAAACCGGGGTTGGACTAGAAGACCTTCAAGGTCCCTTCCAACTCTGTTATTCTATTCTATTCTATTCTATTCTATCTTCATAAATGATTTAGACAAGCAGATAGAAGGAAAACCCATCAAATTTGCAGATGATACCAAGCTAAGGGAAATTGCTTATATGTTGGAGGATCATGATTCAGAAGGATTTTGACAGACTTGAGCATTGGACCCTATCCAACCCTCATCCAACTGCAAAATGCAGTTCAGTGGTGAGAAAAGTAAGGTGTTGCACTTAAGCAGAAAAAAAAATCAAATACACAGTATAGTATAGATTAATGATGGCGAACTTATGGCATTGGTGCCACAGGTGGCATGTGGAGCCATATTTGCTGGCACATGAGCTGTTGCCCTAGCTCAGCTACAGTGTGCATGTAGGTGCCGGCCAACTGATTTTTGGCTCACACAGAGGCTCTGAGAGGGCATTTTTTGCTTCCAGAGAACCTCCAGGAGATGGAGGAGGGCTCCAGGGAAGCCTTTGGAGCCTGGGGAGGGCAAAACTAACAGGCCATTTCCAGCCTCCAAAGGATCTCCGGGGGGCAGGGGATGCTGTTTTTGCCCTCCCCAGGCATTGAATTATGAGGGTGTGCTTGTAATAGCACGCATGTACACTCTTTTGGCACCCAAGGGAAAAAAGGTTCACCATCACTGGTATAGACAGTACCTAGCTCAACAGCAGAGCCTGTGAGAGTCATCTACGTGACTTGATGACAACATTTAATTACAGCTGTATCAACAAAGGGATAGTATCAAAATCATGAAAAGTGATTATACTGATTTATAATGCACTTGTGAGATCACACTTGGAATAATGCATACTGTTCTGGCACCACAGTACAAAAAAGATATCTGCAGAGAAGAGCAAGGAAAATGATAAAGAGTTTGGAGGCTAAATTGTATGATGAATAAGTGAGGGAGGTAACCTATTGAGGAGAAGGATTGAGGAGACATGATAGCTGTCTTCCAGTACCTGAGAGGCTGTCATAGAGAAGAGGGGTTTGACTTATGGCAGAACAAGAAGTAAAGAATTGAAGCTTAAGCAGTGGGTTGAAGTAGAAGATCTCCAAGGTCCCTTCCAATTTAGTTATTCTGTAGTTTTGTTTTTGAATCTTCCATTTTCACATTTTTTTTCTGAATCTCTTCCAGTTCTACATCTCTGAATATTTTATTTCTAAAAATGAATCTCCTTTGATCTGATAATAATTGTTCAGTACTATTTTGAGTCAGAATTATTTTTTTCTGTAGTACAAACATTAACTTTAAGCAGCCTACTTGTTGGTTTTAATTTATAGTAGCAGGCCTTAGTGTCATGATCTTCAAACACAGTATACTTGTGTCTTGTCTGTAGTTGTCTTTTTTCCAGTAATTGTAAAGGCTAAGCCCTGGTTATCCAGTCATAGCTTCCCAGTTCTGTTGCCCAGTTGTTGACATGCTCAGATATTCTAACATCTGTTGCAGTCCTTGATGATGCAGGCAATAACCAGTTCAGTATGAGACATTTTCTTGTTTCTCAATGTAGTGAACATACCTGCCACCTATCTTTTCCATCATTATAGCAAGTCTATAAGATGGCTCGAGCTCAGAGAGAAGATCACCTATCTGGCTCTCCTGCCTAAAGTAGACCTAGAACTATCTCCTTGTTTCTAGATACCTTTCAAAGAATGAAATGAATAGGCTCCATCAGAGTAATATGGTTAATAATAAAAATGTAGCATAGCTATATGACATTGACATCATATCAGTGCAATCTATAATTCTGAGCACTCAGTATATACTCATTGTATGATCATTTTATTTTAAGGTGTTCACATGTTTGCTTTATAATTTAACTACACTTGCACATGAACATCATACACAATATTCCTATTGCCATAAATCATCTCTAATGACTTCATTTCCTTAGAAATTTCAGAATATGTAAAATACATAAACCCCCTCCCCCATATACATAAATGTCTACATAGATATTATGGTATTTTTATTTATGTATAAGAAATGCATGTATGAATTGTATATTCATTTGAATACCCCTCAGCATGTCCTTTGCCTTTAGTTTCATATGCATCTGAAAATTGTTGCTGCTGCACTTTTTTCAATGAAATTCACATTGGTATGCACTTAAAAATACCCTCCTCTGTTCTTAAATGTTCTGTTTGCACTTCTAGTCCCACATGGTAAATTATGTTTGTGAGAATTGTATCCATCAGCAGATCTATAATAGCTGTACTGTAAATCGAAGTTATCACTTCTAAGACTTGGCATGTGTAAGACTTGGTCAGTTTACACATTTCAGTTGAAAGTTAAACATGACAAATCAAAAACTGCATCCATTTGTTAATTTCATGTTGGTCAGGCTTATTGGCTGCTCTTCAAATAATGAATATATGAACAGCACATATTTCATTCATGTTAAAAGAGAAATTAAAAACCAAGACAAGAAAAATATAGTAAAATAACTACAGGTATTATTAGGAGCCTCAAAACTGCTTAATATAATAACTATATTATTTAAACATAAAACCTCTACAGGTTAAAAATCAAAACAGAGTCCAACACATTATCAGTTTCCATCTCCCTCCTCTCCCACCCACCAACTGACCTGCCCCCCTCTCTCTTACCTGTAATATTACTCATTACTTGTCCATCTTCTTGGGCAGTTAATGATTGTCATTTACAACTCTATCAGAGCTAGCTAACAGAAACCCTCTTCATTATCTCTCTCTTTTACAGTAAGTAAATGCAGGTCTCTACATTATACATTTCTTTCTTTCTCTTCAACTCAGGTAATTGCTATGCTCATCTTTACACTTCTTTCTGGAACTTGGAACTATGCTAGTTTACTTTGTACCTTCTCTGAGCCTGTAATGCTAATTTTCTCTGCTACATTGTCTTGGAGTCGTGAGCTATTCTAGCCTCACTTGTATTGCCTTCATGATGGCAGTTATTAAAATAGTGAGCATATAATTACCCTATCAAAGATAAGACTTAAAACATACCTTTCCCTCATATATATGTGTTTTTAAATGTCTTTTTTTTTTAAAAAAATGTTGTGATTCCAGACTTAGCAATGGGTCAAGATACATAAGGAGTTACAATACAGAAGTCTGAAAGACTATTAATCCTTTTTAGTCCCAGTTTGGGTTTATTTTGTAGTCAGGATCACATGCTCATATGCACAGAAACATTTTTCTCCTCACCTAAGGCTGATTCACACATAACATGTTTTGTTAAATCAGTTATTCAACTGTCAGTGATTCATAGGTAGCTGCATGAGCTCCCTTCTATTGAAATGCATTCCGTGTGAAGTGATATGACAACCGTGTCATTGGGCTTGGAATTCATGCAGGCAGTAATATTGTAGTGAATAAGGTTGGAGGCATGACTGGGGAGCATTTTTAAGGACTCCTGAATCTGACTGTGGTTAACATGAAGTGAAAGGCTATAACTGAATTACAAAGTATATTTGGCATTCAGAAGGTTCCCAGTTTAATCCAGGGCACCTCCAGAGACAAAGGTGGTGAAAAGATACTCTCTGGAAATTTGGAGAGGTTCTGTCAGTTAATGTAGCAATCATGAGCTAAATGAAGCAATCAATAACAATGGTTTTTAATAACCCAAATGGAGAGAGGGGAAATAACATAGAACAATCCAGTTGGACCATGAAGAGCAGCAGGATCAAAAAAGGTCAACATGTTAACTTTTTTCCTTCTATGTTCTCAGCCATGGTCAGTTACAGTTCCTATAGAAAATGTATAATAGTCCTAAATGCCTCTTTGCTTTTGACATCATTTCCACCTACCTATTATCATATCCTAGTAGATGGCACCAGGAAATACAGAAACAATAAAGAACCATAAACAGTGGTTAATGAATGTTGTGGTTAGCTCTGGCCCAGCTCCTGCCCCAAGGAATGTGCAGGTAGATGTGGGGGAAACATCCACATGCCGCAGGCCTGTTTTGCTCCCAATGGAATCTGCCGACGAAGCCTCCTCTGACCAAGGAAGCATGAGTGACAGGAAAGAGGGAAGTTTGGCAGACAGCCCAGGAGGAGATCAATCATCTGTATCATCCTTGGATTCTGAACAAGAATTAATGACACATCCACGCATGCGTAGAGTGATGCATAGGAGACAACAACTGAAGGATTATTACAAGAGAAAATGAGGCCACCTGTGGTTGGGTGGGGCTGCTGTAATTAATGCTACAGATAAAAGTGCAACCTGGTGTTTTAGCCTCATGGCAGTTTATCTGATTCATTGTTTCATCAAGATCGTGGTTTTTGTGCTGTTCAAGATTGTGTGTGGACTCTCTGGACTTTAGAATTAGACTCAATTTCCCAGTTATTGGGTGAGGATTGCATTTAACCTGTGCCTTGTGTGTACGAGAAAATCCCTTTGACATTTAAAAAGGGAGCTGTTTCTGTTTTTCTGTTTATAAAAACCTTTGGGTTTTCCTTTTATCATGTGGTGTGTGTCTTCCTGGACTAATTACCCTGTGATTACGGGTGGTTGAAACACGCCGGCAGAACAAATGAATATATAGGAAAGTAATGGCAAAATACATATGAAGCACCAGGTGCCCAGATGGGTGCAGTAGTTAGAATGCAGCATTGTAAGCTAACTCTTAATTTAATTTATTTTATTTATTAGATTTGTCCTCTCTGATTGTAATTTTAACCATTCAGTCATGTCCAATTCTGCTGTTCTGTCCCAGCGACGAGCCCTCTAAGGAATAGGTCCACACACAGAGATTTTACAAGATTTAAGCATATAATTCTAATATTTTATAAAGCATAGAGATTTTAAAATGCAGTGACAAAGCAAAGAATGTCTTTTCTGTGCCAACAAATTATAATCCGAGAACAGATAGCAAGCTCATCGCTATTTCTCCTTTGATCACACTGCTCTCATTTTCACTGACTCACTTTGAGTTGGCAGGAAGCCTATAGGTAAGAATTTCCTTTTACTCGATTGGTAATTCATTATAATAAACTATAATAAACATCACGAGACTAACCCTTAAATACCCCAAAGGCATGGCCAAGTCTTCTAGAGATCTATTCACACAGAGACCTCCTCCTGCTCATCCACTCACACCTTTTGACATTTCTGAACATCCTGGCATCAAGAAGAGGCTCTTCCTCTTCTCCTGAGTCACTCATGGGCACCTCTGGAGGTTCAACAGGCCCTGGTGGGCTTTCAGCCTCTGACCCCACATCTCCTCCACTGTCCTCACTATCAGACTCAGGTGCCAAGCACACTGGCCTAGGATACCAACCCACACCCATCTCTTGATTCTCAGAATCCAAGATCACCTGCGCAGGACATGGATGGGCTACTACAGCTGCCCTATCAAACACAGCTTCTTTCAGTTGTTGGGATGTTCATCTTTGTATCAGGCTTTATGTTGTTAAGTCAGTGTGGTTTTTGCATGCCCATTCTTCTTGTTCCACTAACCATTCCTAGTATCACTAACTTCTCCAATGACTTTGCACACATGAGATGGCCAAAATAAATTAGTTGTAGTCGTGTGATTGTGATTTCTAATGATGTGTCTGGTTTTATATGATTCAGCATCTCTGTTGGTTGTCCATGGTATGCAATAATTTACGCCAGCACCATAGTTCAAAGGCGTCAATTCTTCTTTTATCAGCTATTCTTAGTATCCAACTCTCATGTCCCTACATCATTATAAGGAAGACTATTGATCTAACTATCATGCTTTTTGTATTTATATCAATAACTCTGCTTTGACAAGTCTTATTCATGTTAACCATTGCAGTGTGTCTAAGGCTATTCTGCATTAGATTTCAGAAACAGGATTGCCATTGTGAACAATTTTAGATCCAAGGAAGATAAATTCTTGAACTAAGTTGGCAAAATTATACTAGAGGATCGCCAGGTTCATTCTATACAAAACATACTTTTTTGGTATTTGTTTGAGAGCACATTAAAGCTCATTGTAAAAATATTCATTTTCATCCTCAGTTGAAGAGAATATGGTGGTATTGAGTGCTTTCCTTGAATTTAGATAGATATTATGCAATTTCTGTGGGTGCTGTGATCCTCAACACATGTTGCTTACACAGAATGCAGCTCCTTTTCATCTGATGATTTCAATTGACCACTGCTTGCCTGTGTAACTCCTATGTTATGCCTATGTTAGCTCTAATCATGTCTCTTTACAATTTAGTTTACTAAGGGACACTCCTCTAACATTTCATGTTCCAATTTGATATTACTTTGTAAAGCATAGATGACTTCTTCTGTCACGGTACCATCAATTGTTGGGCTTTCCAAAGGCTTTCCTCCAACAACATCATAAAATCCCTGACTACTAAAAGCTAGTCCTTATTCTTCTCCAGTAACTTGCAGGATACCATTCAGCCTGGATGGTCCACTGTTAGTATCCGTATCTGAGTATGTTAAGTTATTGCCATAAGGTGTTTTGGTTAGATATTTTTCATTGCTTTTCCTAACTCTCCATTTCTCCAGGTTTGGGTCTGGCATATGGCTGAGTTGAAATGAAATTGATGACATCTATTAAAGTAGATGAGGTGGTGGTCTCCAACCTTTGAAGCTCTGTGGAGCGGGAGAGGGGATGGTTTTGCATAGATGTGTGCTGCTTGTGCAAATGCAGTTTCCCAATGGGCAGCAACCCAGCACTGGGCTATGGCCCAGGTGTTGGGAACCCTTTATTAAAGGATGGCTGATTAATTCTAAGTTTTAAAGTTATCTCAGCCTAAGTCTGAAAAGCTTGCAAAAATTTCAGATACTGCTGCCAAAGGTAGATAGGCAGAGAAGGAAAATATTAATTCTTAAATACAAAGCAATTGATGATAAGAAAATCTTGAGAATTGGTCTCTAAATATTTGTGTTTCTATATCTTTATCATGTCATTCAAAACAACCAAATTTTGATCCAAGGCTGAATATATTGGTTTGAACTCAAAATATAGAAAATGGTCGTTTAGAGTTAAACATGTTTTTTCAGTCTTTAGTATCTCTCCCTCCCTCTCCCTCCCCCCTACCTTTGTTATGCGTGAAAGACATAATGCATAGTTAGGTATGGACAAATCCATTGGTTTTATTTCCTTCTCAGAATAAAATGTCTCTAACATTAAAAATTATTTATTTTATTTATTAATTGGACTTTTATGTCGCCCCTCTCCGAGGACTTACAAAATATAATAAACAATATACAATATCTTAGATCCATTTAATTAGATTTAAAATCTAAAATGCATTTGTTAATACATTTTATTGTAAAAATGAATCATTACTACACATTGAAAGATGAAGTTTGCTAGTCTTGTTGAGATTAAATATGTTATAAAATAGGACTACTTACATTTTTATTTTTATCATGGGTATTGTATCTTAGGATATTGTGTGCAGTTCTTCAGATGCTTCTAAGCTTTGTTTCAGAGACATACAGCCTGTTTTCCTAGTTTTTTCTGTATTACATGAGCTTTTGAGCCAATGTGGAATAAATAGATATACTAGGGGATTCATGGGATCCATGAAGTTAGAAAAACTAAAAATCTCTTTCATTTCATTTCATACTTCTCACAATCAGTAGAATATTGACACTGTGAAACCGCCTCCTATACTATATGAATTGTTTACATGGAAAGACAAATTTTAAAAGGCTAACATTTCATATTCCAGCTCTGCAATCTCATTGCAATGGTGAAAAAAGGAATTCAGATACATATATATATATAATTAATTCATTCATGCATTCATTCATTCATTTATTTTGTATGCCGCCCTTCTCCGTAGACTCTGGGCAGCCCGAGTCTATATATATATATATATTTCATACCTGTACCCGTGGAAATCTACAAAAACAATTATATAAATCTGAATTCCTGTATATATATATATATATATCTGAATTCATGTATGTATGTATGTATGTATGTATGTATGTATGTATGTATGTATGTATGTATGTATGGATAGATGGATGGATGGATGGTATAGTAGTCTTTTATTATATTTGTAATAGATTGATATAATCTATCTCTAGTATAATAATTAAATGTTTGAAATCCATTAATTTAGGGTTTCCAAACTTTTATATATTTATTTTATAATCTCAGAATCTCATTCATGAATTTTGTTCAGGGACAGATTATGTTTTCTTCTTTTTGTCTACTGCATCTGTTCTTTCTCCTTTAAACCAAAATGATTATTTATTTATTTATTTTATTTATTAATAGAGTTGAAAGGGACTGTTAGGTCATCGAGTCCAACCCCCTGCCTGAGCAGGAAACTCTACAGCACCCCAGCCAAATGGAAGTCCAATCTCCTCTTGAAGGTGTCCAGAGTTGGGGAGTTCACCACCTCCCCTGGCAGGCAGTTCCATTGGTTGATCGCTCTGACCGTCAGGAAGTTCTTCCTTATTTCCAGGTTGAATCTCTCCTTGGTCAGCTTCCAACCATTGTTCCTCGTCCGGCCCTCTGGTGCCCTGGGGAATAAAGAGACCCCCTCCTCACCGTGGCAACCCCTCAAGTATCTGTAAACTGCTATCATGTCCCCTCTAGACCTTCTTTTTTCTAGGCTGTCCATGCCCAGTTCTCTCAATCTCTCTTCGTAAGTCTTGGTTTCGAGTCCCCTAATCATTTTGGTTGCTCTTTTTTGCACCTTCTCCAGAGTTTCGATGTCTTTTTTGTAGTGAGGTGACCAGAATTGGATGCAGTACTCCAGGTGGGGTCTGACCAGGGCATAGTAGAGTGGTATTAGTACTTCCCTGGTCTTGGAGCGTATTCCTCTGTTGATGCAGCTTAGGATTGAGTTGGCTTTTTTGGCTGCTGCTGCACATTGCTGACTCATGTTTAGTTGATTGTCCATTGGGTAAGTTGTTTTTTGATTATTTTCTCCAGTATTTTTCCAGGTATAGAGGTCAGACTGATTGGTCTGTAGTTACCTGGGTCGGTCTTTTTGCCTTTTTTGTGGATGGGGACTACGTCAGCTCGCTTCCAGTCTTCCGGTAGGTCTCCAGTGATCCAGGATATTTGGTAGATGAGGAGGAGTGGTTCCGCTATGGTGTCTGCCAATTCTTTTAGGTCTTTGGGGTGAAGTCCGTCTGGCCCTGGTGATTTGTATTCGTTGAGTTCCCTCAGGTAGTCCCTCACTGTGCTTTTGTCTATGTTGAGTTCGGTTCTGGGGCAGTTTGTTGCAGTTAAATTGCAGATTGGTTGGAGGGAGGTTCCCTTTTGTGTGAAGACTGTTGCAAAGTAGGCGTTGAGTAGCTGTGCTTGGTTATTGCTGTCTGTGATTTCTCTACCCTCTTCGTTTTTTAGTGTGATGATTGTTTCTTTGATTTTCTTCTTATTGTTGATGTGTTGGAAGAATCTTTTTTTGTTGTCTTTGACTTCCGCTGCAAGGTGTTGTTCATATTGTGCCTTTGCTGTTTTTATTTTTTGTTTGCAGGAACTGGCTGTTTGCTGATATTCCGCTTTGGTTATGAGTCCTTCTTTCCATTGTTTGTACTTAGCTTTTTTCCCCTTATGTCATCTCCGAGGGCTTTGTTTAGCCATGCAGGTTTAGTTTTGGTTTTCCTGTTTTTCCTTTTCATGGGGATTGCGTTGTTTTGGGCGTCTATGATGCTGTTTTTTAGGATCACCCAGGCTTCCTGAGTGGTTTTTCCTTCTAAGAGTTCGTTCCAGGGGCATTGTTCAAGATTCGCTCTGAGCTTGTTAAAGTCCGCTTTTCTGAAGTCTGGGACTGTAGTGATGTTGGGTATAGTAGCTAGTGATTGCACTATGTTGAATTTGAGGATGACATGGTCGCTCTCTCCCAGTTTCCCTTCTTCTTCTGTTCCCTCTATTGTTTCTTCCCTGTTTGTTAGTATTAGGTCTAATATAGCATTCCCTCTGATATTTATAAAAAGAAAAGTGTTGCAAAATATAAATCCTTGGAATGTTAACATACATGGTTTTAATTGGATTAACAATCTGTGGATTTAATAAGATTAAAAATTTCAATTAGTTTTCATAGGATACTGTTCTAAATTTATGTCAGAAAATATATGTGAGAATAAATAATAATAATTAGTTATTATTAAATAATAAATAATAATTAGCCAGAAGCTCTATAATTTTTAATACACAGCATTTCTTTTTTTTTAAAGTCTCATTTCAAACAATCCAAGAGATATAGCAATAGCATTATATACCACTTGTGCTTTACAACCCTCTGTAAGTTGTTTACAGAGTCAGCATATTGTCCCCAACAGTTTGGATCCTCATTTTACCCACTTGGGAAGGATGGAAGGCTGAGTCAATCTTGAGCCTGGTGAGATTTTTACTGCCAAAATTGCAGGCAGCCAGCAGTCAGCAGAAGTAGCCTCTAACCACTGCACTACCATGGCTCATCATCTATCACAGTAGAGAATGGTATCAAATTGTTTCTGTCATTTTCTATTGTTGAATACAAATTCTCAATATTTATTAATGATGCTTTCAGAAATGGATGAGTATATCCACAAATTTAAGTAGCAAAGGTTTATGCAAAGATGCCTGTGGAACTGATGTGGCAACTAATGTGGCTGATAGTTATGAGCATCATTAGTCATCTTTGGCATAAATAATTGTGGTATATTTGGTCCTTAAACTGTGATGGTCATTTTTAGCATAGGCAAATTGATAGTTCTTCATTGAGAGCATTTCTTTATTAGTTTCCAAATTCCAAATAATTTCAAATACATTGTGAATGTTAAGGATAGTGAAGATTGAGCAGATATTTCAATGCCTGAACATTAAGAAGAGTTGACAGAATTATCTATTTTGGTTTCTAGAATATTTGTACATTTAAAAAAAAATCTTTATTGAGTTTTACAATAAAAAAGCAACATACAAAACCAACCAACCAACAAAGCAAACACTAACAAACATTACAAACAACAACATTGAATGAGTAATCACTTTTACAGCTTTGTCTAGACATTTGTTACATATTTAAAGCTATATGTATAGTTGATTATTGTCTTATATTATTGTTGTATATAATTCTTATCTTGTTTTATCATACTGGAGAGAAAAGGCATGAACATTTATGAGTTTATCTTAATTCATCATTATTTTTATAACCAATTTTTTAAATTTGAGTTTTGTTTTAACCAGTCATACATTTTGTTCCATATTTCGTAAAATTCCGTATCCTCCTTTCCACATATCTCCATCGTCAACTTACATATTTCTGAACACTCTAACATCTTTCTGATTACCATAGAAAATGTAAGGTATTTGTCTGATTTCCAGTTGTGAACATATACTATTCTGGCTGCTGTGGTTATGTGTAGAATTAAATATTTTTTTCTTTTGTATATCTTGCACGAAATGTCCCTAGGAGGAACATTTTGAGCTTTAAAACAATTTCTTTCTGTAAGATTTCCTCCAACCCGCTACTAATTTTATTCCAGAAGGTTCTAACTTTGAGACATGCCCACCATAGGTGGTAGTAAGTTCCTCGCTCCTTTTAACACGTCCAACAATTTGGCAATGACATTGGAAACATATTTGTGAATCGCGCCAGGGGTAGATGCCAACATTAGAACATTTTATAATATTTTTTTGTATGAGGCCACCATTTTGTTTAAGTTTGTTTTCCATATTTTATCCAGGGTAATTGTGTAATCAAAATTTTGTGCCCAAACAAGCATGTTTCTTTTCACTACCTCTTTCATCAGTTTGAATTATAGCTGGATGAGAATATTTGTACTTTTGAAATACAACTTCACCTAACCCTACTTTAATCAAGCTACTTTCTAGGAGAACTGAATTAAATAAATTTTTATGGCATTGTTAGTGCTCCATTAGCTTGCTTGCTTGCTTGCTTGCTTGCTTGCTTGCTTGCTTGCTTGCTTGCTTGCTTGCTTGCAGCCATGTCAGTACCTCACTAAATAACAGCTTCAGTGCAAGTGAGTGTGGGGTTTACTCATTTATATGTATATAAAATATTAGCTTACTTGTAGTGTGGGAAAGGTGTTTGGTGCATGCTTGATCAGGGTAGTGTTTTGTGGCTCATTATTTCTCTATCATCATGTTAGCCACTGTTCTAGTCTTTTCATTTCCTTCATGGATATTTTTAATGGTCTTGAAGGATGTGTAAGTGTGGTTTATCTCTTTATAATGGTTGGGGTGTGTGTGTGTGTGTGTGTGTGTGTGTGTGTAACATATTTTTATATTATACACACACACACACACACATTTATTTATTTTTATTTATTAGATTTGTATATGCCGCCCCTCTCCGGAGACTCGGAGCGGCTCACAACAACAAAACACAGTACAAATCCAATGATAAAAACAGTAATTTAAAACCCTTAATATAAAAACAGTAATACATCCCAGACAAGCCATGCATAAAACGGAATGGCCCGGGGAATCAATTTCCCCATGCCTGATGGCAGAGGTGGGTTTTAAGGAGTTTGCGAAAGGCAAGGAGGGTGGGGGCAGTCCTGATCTCCGGAGGGAGTTGATTCCAGAGGGTCAGGGCCGCCACAGAGAAGGCTCTTCCCCTGGGACCCATCAGACAACATTGTTTCATCGACGGAGAATGCCAACTCTGTGGGACCTAAGCAGTGCAGCAGATGGTGGTCCAAGAGATATTCTGGTCCAATGCCATGAAGGGCTTTATAGGTCATAACCAACACTTTGAATTGTGACTGGAAACTGATCGGCAACCAGACTGCAGAGTGTTGGTGTGACATGGGCATATCTGGGAAAGCCTATGATTGCTTTCGCAGCTGCATTCTGCACGATCTGAAGTTTCCATGTAGAGAGCATTACAATACAATAGTCAAACCTTGAGGTGTTGAGGGCATGAGTGACTGTGCACAGTGACTCCTGGTCCAACTGGTGCACCAGGGCAAACGCCCCCCTCGCCACAGCCGAAAGATGGTTCTCTAATGTTAGCTGTGGATCGAGGAGGATGTCCAAGTTGCGTACCCTCTCTGGGGGGGGGTCAATAATCCTCCCCCAGGATAATGGATTGACAGATGGAATTGTCCTTGGGAGGCAAAACCCACAGCCACTCCGTCTTATCAGGGTTGAGTTGAATCTGTTGACACCCATCCAGACCCCAACAGCCTCCAGGCACTGGCACATCACTTCCACTGCTTCGTTGACAGAACATGGGGTGGAGATGTACAGCTGAGTATCATCAGCATATTGATGATACCTCACCCCATGCCCCTGAATGATGTCACCCAGTGGTTTTATATAGATATTGAATAGCAGGAGGTAGAGTACCAACCCCTGAGGCACCCCACAAGGGAGAGACCTAGAGGTTGACCTCTGACCCCACACTAACACCAACTGTGACTGACCAGAGAGGTAGGAGGAGAACCACTGAAGGACAGTGCCTCCCACTCCCAACCCCTCCAGCCGGCACAGAAGGATACCATGGTCGATGGTATCAAAAACCGCTGAGAGGTCAAGAAGCACCAGGACAGAGGATAAACCCCAGTCCTGGGCCCACCAGAGATCATCCATCAACACGACCAAAGCAGTCTCCATGTTGTAGCCAGGCCTGAAACCCAACTGTTGAGGGCCTAGATAAATAGCTTCTTCCAAGGACCACTGGAGCTGGACCGCCACCACCTTCTCAACAACCTTCCCCATAAAGGGAAGGTTGGAGACTGGACAATAGTTGTTGAAAATGGCTGGGTCCAGGGAAGGCTTCTTGAGGAGGGGGTGCACAAGTGCCTCCTTGTAGAGAGCCGGGAATGACCCCCTCCCCAAAGAAGCATTGACAATTTCCTGGACCCAGCTCTTTGTCATCTTCCTGCTGGTCAAAACCAGCCAGGAGGGACATGGATCCCTCAAACAGGTGGCGGAACTCTCACACACACAAGTATGCATGCACACCCATATATATGTACACAAACACACACATACATATGGAATCAGGATTATTGTGCACATCTCTCGTGCTTCTTAAAGTATCCCTGTACTGAGACATACATATTTAATATATATACATATTAAATTAAATTCCCACAGATGGGCTATTTCATTTTCCACCAGAAAGATCCCTTAACATCCACAATTAAAAAGAACCATTCAACATCATTAAATGGGAGGTAATTACTCCAGTATTGTAAGGAGATGACCTGGCCAGAATATGCATCAGTCAGGGGGTTTACACGGAAGAGTTTACCATTTATTTAATCACCAAGCTTAATTTTTAAGATGTTTACTCATCTCTTTTCTCTCCTTTGTGCCCTGTGAGAAGTGGTAAAGCTTTTTTAAAAAAGATAATGAACTAGATGTCAGAATAGAGGATGATTTTTAATTGGCCATGTGAAAAACAGTCCTGATGGATGATCTCTGGTGGACCTGGGATAGGGGTTTATCCCCTAACCTGGTGCTCCTTGACCTCTCAGTGGCTTTCAATACCATTGACCATGATATCCTTCTGCACTGATGTTAGTGGGGGGTCAGAGGTCGGCTCTTAGGTCCCTCCCTTGTGGAGTTCCTCAGGGGTTGTTCCTCTCCCCCCTGCTGTTTAATATCTACATGAAATCGCTGAGTGTGATCATCCGAGGGCACAGGGTGAGTTATCATCAATATACTGATGATACACTGGCTATACATCTCCACCCCGTGTCCACTCAGTGAAGCAGTGGAAGTGATATGCTGGTGTCTGGAGGCTGTTAGGGTCTGGATTGGTGCTAACAGGCTAACAGGTCCCGACAAGATGGAGTGGCTGTGGGTTCTGCCTCCCAAGGACACCTCCATCAGTCCTTCCATTACCCTGGGGGGGAACACTTGACCCCCTCAGAGAGGGTCCCACAACTTGGGCGTCCTGCTCGATCCACAGCTGACATTGCCCCATCATTTTTTGGCTGTGGTGAGGGGGGTGTTCACCCAGGATTGCCTGGTGCACCAGTTGCAGCCCTATCTGGACAGGGAGTCTCCACTGCCTTATCATCTTGAGATTTGACTACTGCAATGCTCTCTACATGGGCTATCTTTGAAGAGTGTTTGGAAACTTCAAATCATCCAGAATGCAGCTGTGTGAGCAGTTATCGGCCTTCCAATGCATACCCATATTTCTCCAGCACTCCATGGACTGCATTGGCTGTCGATTGGTTTCTGAATGCAATTCAAAGTGTTGGTTATGACCTATAAAGCCCTACATGGCATCGGACCAGATTACCTCCGTGACCGCCTTCTGCCACATGAGTCCCAGCGACCGTTTAGGTCCCACAGAGTTGGCCTTCTCCGGGTCCTGTCAACTAGACAGTGTTGGTTGGTGGGACCTAGGGGAAGAGCCTTCTCTGTGGGGGGGCCCAGCCCTCTGGAATCAACTCCCCCCCAGAGATTTGCACTGCTCCCACCCTTCTTGCCTTCCATAAAAGTTTAAAGACTATCTGTGCTGCCAGGCGTGGGGCCATTAGATCCTAGCTCCTTGGCCAATGAGTGTAGTAAGTTTTGCTGTGTGAATAGGAATGAATGGTTTTGTTATTAGAGTTTTTAAAGGTTTTTTAGCTGTATTAATTGGATTTTTCAGATATGTATATTGTATATTGTTTTGATATGTTGTGAGCCACTGGCATAGAAATCTAACCAATAATAAACAAACAAATAAACAAATAAACAAACAAACAAACAAACAAATAAATAAATAAATAATGAGTGGAGGACAGGGGAACTTCTTAAAGAAGAAGTTACAGGTCTGTGAGACCCAGAAATCTTGCTTGTTTTCCACCATAATTTGCACAATGTGATTTTCTGGATGTGTTTTCTCATGTTGTCTCTCATAGTTGAGGTCTACCCAGGATGTCAATTACAAGCCTCTCTCATCTTTTTAAGTGGGAGAACTTGCCCAATTAGTTTCTATCTTGTTCTGTCTGGGTGCCCCCAGACTTCAACACCAACTGGAAAAAGCAGCCAGACACGCTGGTAAAAGCAAAAGCACTTTATAGTTTGAAAAATAAACACAGAGAAAAACCTGTTCTTCCCAACAGGCAGGCTATGAGACTTCACAGCAGAGTCCTGGTGGCCAGACAATACAGCAGACTTCTTGCTGGCACACCCACCACTGTAGAGAATAAGACCCACACCTTTCCCCCCCCAAGATTTCAGTATTCAAAGTCACAAACCAGAATTCCAAGACGCCAAAGATCACAGCCAGGTCCCAGGACTCCCAAAGATAATACTCCACAAGCCAGGAAGGGTGGGTCTGCCTTTTCAGCCTTTCCAGAGAGCACCACACCCAAACCCAGCTGTTGCCTCTTTGGTGCTGAAAGTACCTGGCTAATTGTCCCCTTCGTTGTGTTGCTCTTCTCTGCCGGAGATCGATTATTGCTTGTGCATTTTCATCTAAGGAATCCAGGCTGCTTGCTGGGGAGAGCTCCCTCTCGGGGGACTCTGGCTGTCCTCCCTCTCCCTCAGCCTGAGATTCCTCCTCCCCGTCTGCCTGAACCTCCTGTTCCTCATCCTCCCCCTCTGAGCAGGAAGCCGGCAGAGGATCAGCCGTTCCCTGAGGGGCCTCAGACGGAATCACAACATATCTGAATACTTTTTTCACACTGTAATTTTCCTGCATTTAAGAATATTTCTTTGTTATAAGAATAATCATTTCTTTGAAATCTATCATATTTAATATGTTACAAAATAATGTTCCTTTTGATATTCTGAATGTGAGAAACACATTAGTAGCACTGTATTTTTCTTTCCATACAGAAATTTGGTTTTCTGCAACTTCTTTAGGTTATAATAAATGTCTATTGCATGATTCATTTGAAGCCACAATTGTTCAGATTCAATGAAGGTCAATGAGACTAAGATGTGACACAAAATTGAATTATGTAGAAGACGGAAAAAAGTTCAGAGCAATCCTGATAAATTACATAACTGAGTTGAAAATAACAAAATTAAATACAAATATGCAAAATTCCATAATTAAAAAATAGAAAGTAAAATATCAGGAAGAGATTTTGCTTAGCAAAAGTATTGTGACAACATTCATGAACTGTAATTGCTATTTTATCGGCAGTGGCTAACAAAAAAGGCAAGTACTGTACTAGCTTAGTTTACTTCTCATAAAAATATTTTTATTTATATCCTATCTTTATTTTTTATAAATAACTCAAGTGGGTGAATATACCTAATATTCTCTCCTTATTCTGCTTTTCCCCACAACAAGCCTGTGAAGTGGGTTAGCCTGAGAGAAAGTGACCCAAAATCACCCAGCTCCCTTTCATGTCTAAAGCAGAACATGAACCCATAGTATTCTAGTTTCTATCTTGGTGCCTTAACCATTATACCAAACTAGCTTCAAATTTATTTATTAAATTTCTATGCCTCCATCTCATTATTTAAAGAAGTTCGCTGTAAAACCAAGAGCAAAGCTCCAAACACACACATGCACCTACATAAGGGGCAAACGCAGTTTAGGAAAATTTGTTCCTCTGTCGCACAGAGCGGTCATTGGGGCTGCAGCACAACCTGAAGCAGAGCTGTGACATTGAGTACTTGCTCACAGTGAGGCCAGGCAAAGCAAGGCTAAGCACAGTTAGACAAAGCGGCAAGATGTTGAGAACTACAAATTTGGTCATGCCTCCTTCCTATATTCCTTAATGGCATTGTCTCTTGGATTCAAGTTTTGCACATCAGAAGGGAAGGAGGCATGGGAGTTTAAAAAAATACACACAATCCTGGTGTCACAACATTAGGTGAAATGGAACATATTTTCCACTAATAATATATGTCTTCACAGGATCAACATTGTATTATTTTGTAAGTGTTGTAGAATGTAATCTTAATGCCACTTGAGTGATGCCAATAAATCTGTGTTATGATGTGTTCAAACCAAGAAAAAAATAAACTTTGGAATGGGAGCAGGAATAATAATACTGCAGAGATAAAATTTCTGAAAAATCTTAACTGATGTTGAAGAAAAAGGAGGACTGCTTGTTCTCTAAAGTTCTCCAGGTCCTCATTCCAGTGGGGGGAAAACCCTAGCATAAAACATGCTAATTATTAAATATAATTTTCATAGTTGCTAGCAAATTTGAATGCCATGAATTACTTATAAGAAAACATAAATTCCCTTGTTTTGATTTCTTCAAAATCCTTTAAACTAGCATGTAGAATGGAATTCTTGTTAATTCCTTATTTAGTATGCAAATAAAATTGAGTGAATCCTCCTTTGAAAGCACTTCTACATCTAATTCTTCTACTTTTATTTTTTTTAAGACATACAATGTCAGAGCTAAATGGCTTTATATAGTCCATTCGTTAGAGAGTTGACTTCATTTTTTTCTTCCTGTTGTTATCTGAAAAGTTATCCCAGACTCTCCCAAGGGACATCTGATGTGTGAAATAGTGCAGCTGAGGGAGAAGACTGGTGATATTCAGCCCATCTTAGTTACAGGTGGCTCTCTCTTCATGCAGACCTGCACATAGAGATTAAGTAATTTGGAAATGAACTTTTTCATTTGCATTTGATAATATCCAGACTTCCAGACAAAGAATGGAGGATGAGGATAGAGTCAATAATTGCTGCAAAAGATGAAGAGTCAGTGAATAGACAAGCTATTCAAACCTCTCTGGACAATGGAGAGAATGGCAGATCACCCATAAATGTTCTAAACAATTGTTCCTCACAAGAAGACTGCAAGATTGCATCTGGTGTTTTTTGAACATTAGGAGATGAGGGAATAATCATTTTGCTTAAACCATGGTCAGCACCTTTTAAAAGGTGCTAAGTTTGCAAATTTCCTTTTCCTTTTCTAATTGGAAATTGCTTATTAACTACTTTTCATCTACCAGACACCTTTGACATGACAAATCTGAAAACACTGGATGAATCTGCTTTTGTTCCTTAATCAAAGAAAAATTTAATTACAAGCTTAAGAACTTTAAAACCCCCAGCAAGTTTGAATTAATTATTAAGAATCCTTTCCATGAGCAATATTTCTGTTTTTTAAAAAATAGTAAAATAAAAATTTTAAAATTAGACACTAGAGGAAACTAAAGATTTTAATTAAAAATAAAGAACCATAAATTTGTCTAACAGATAAAGAATGGAACAAAATATTCTAGCACTGGAAATTTTGAAGGATATTTTTTGAAAAATACATAAAGAAATTAATAGTAATCATGTCTTCCTCTATGGTAGACTGTGTCTAAAAGATATGGAGCAGAAATAAGTTTTACTTGACAAGACAGAGACTGACTTAAAAGTGGATTTGCAAATGCTAGTCTATAAGAGTGACATGGAAAAAATGTTATAATGGATGAGCGTACAAGAAAAACCAGCTAATAATTAATAATTATTAATTAAATATATAATAATATATATTATATATAAATATATAATAATTAAAAGGAATATATAAACAACAGAGAAAGACATGGATAATTTTTCTGTATTGGATTTACAAAGATGCTTATTGAAATTTTGAACAAGTTTATGAAAATAAGTCAAATGAAATGACATTATTTGAACGGACTAAAATAATTAGAATTAAAAGGAAAGGATATAAGTTGGTTTTGTCTGATAAGGATTAAATAGGTATGTTGTTATTACTGATAACTTAATGGAATTTTGAAGTTTGTATTAGTTTTTACAATTGCAATTATAATCTTTAATAAAATTACTTGAAAAAAGGATAATATTCTACCAGTGTTTTTTACATTTTCAATTATGTGCTCATTAGGGATTTCTTAAGAATCCTAACTTGACTATAATGAGAGGAAAAGAAAGAAATACTATATGGAAGGATCTATTCTGGAAATAAAAAGTATTAGACTTAGGACAATTTCTATGATAGATAATGTTCTGTTTATGACTTCAGTAATGTTCCCAGTGGTTGTTTTGGAGAACAGTATTTGCAGAGGATGATGAATATTTATAATAATACTCATGGTAATAGAATTATAGGCTCTTTTTATTATGTCCATTTTTAAGACTAGGAGAGCTCAGAAGACAATGCATGGCTCATCAGGGTTTAGATACTGCTGAAATTTGAGCAGCAGCACCGAGTAAAAAAACCTTGTGTTAATGAAGGAAATGTGTGCATGAAATTAGCTCCGCAGATTATAGTGATTTCTTTTCATGCTGACCAGGAAAGCAGCAATACAGAAGAGAGAAGGTATTTAAGATCAATTATGATAGGAAAAACTGATAATATTAAAATCAAATATTATACTAACCGTGTCTTCATTATTTGTCCAATCTTTCTAAGAAAAGTCAATTATGGAGGTAAGATGTTGCTCTATCTAACAAGGTACAAGGCAAAATCCACAAGAAAATATCTAGTCAGGAAATCTAAGTAACCAATAGTAACTTCAAGCAAGCTTTCCTGTTTTGATAACATCAGGATGTATTGATTACCGCTCCTATCAGCTACTCCTCAAGAATGATGGGAATAGTAAACAAAAACCAAATAGTGCATTACTTTTCTATTGTGTTGATAAGACACTGCCCTTATGGCAAAATTTGCTGCTGATTAGCTAATCTGGTATGAATTCAGATGTTGCGCAACCTGCTCCAAAATAAACTGAATTGAGTTAAAAGTGGTTCAACTAAGTTCAGAGAGAAGGAGATGTTAATTTTTTTAAAATAAAACTTAGTGTAATCCAATTCATTACCTGAATTTTAAAAATGTGTTAATGATCAAATGAATGAATAGGAAAGAACAGGAATGGAAAATAGAACCAAGCATAAAGAAAAACTTTTTAAAAATGTTTTTTCTCCTTTCAAAGTTTTAGACAGGAGTTATGTCAGAAAGCTGCTGGAATTAATATTTGATTGTGAGGAAGAGGAAAATCTTCCACAATAAACTGATTCTATTTATATAGCAACTGTTAAGTACCCCAAGGAGAAAAATAGTATGATTGGACAAGGAGACCACGTATGGTTTCCCAGAACAGCACATATCCGGAAGGTCCTTACCATATTAAGGGTTTATTTATTTTTATTGATTGATTGATTGATTGATTGATTTTGTCCAATAAACAATGAGGGTTTTAGTGGGTATACACATAGTAAAATACATAATGAAGGTTATAGAGGAGATACTCATAGTAAAATATATCTAAAAAAGAATAGAAGAGAAGATATAGGAATAAAGCATATCAATGAAAGAATAGAAGAAGAGATATAGGAATAGAAGAAAGGTATAGGAGATATAGGAGATCAATAGGACAGGGGACGGAAGGCACTCTAGTGCACTTGTACTCACCCCTTACTGACCTCTTAGGAATCTGGATAGGTCAACCGTGGATAATCTAAGGGTAAAGTGTTGGGGGTTTGGAATGACACTATGGAGTCCGGTAATGAGTTCCACGCTTCGACAACTTGGTTACTGAAGTCATATTTTTTACAGTCAGGTTTGGAGCGGTTAATATTAAGTTTAAATCTGTTGTGTGCTCTTGTGTTGTTGTGGTTGAAGCTGAAGTAGTCGCCGATAGGCAGGACGTTTCAGCATATGATCTTGTGGGTAATACTTAGATCATGTTTAAGGCATCTTAGTTCTAAGCTTTCTAGGACCAGGATTGAAAGTCTAGTCTCGTAGGATATTCTGTTTCAAGTGGAGGAGTGAAGGGCTCTTCTGGTGAAGTATCTTTGGACATTTTCAAGGGTGTTGATGTCTGAGATGCGATATTTTTTATTGATTGATTTGATTTGATTTGATTTGTATGCCGCCCCTCTCCATAGACTCGGGGCAGCTAACAACAGTAAAAAGACAATATGAACAAATCTAATATTAAAAGTAATGTAAAAAACCCCAATTTAAGAAACCAATCATACATACAGACATACCATGCATAAATTTTATAAGCCGGGGGGGAAGGGAATATCTCAGTTCCCCCATGCCTGACGATATGGGTTCCAAACAGATGAGCTGTTCCTTCAACTTATATGGCCACCTATCAAATACAGAGAATCTGATGGTTCATAACAACCCATTAAATATAGTTTAAAACTTACAAACAATCCTTGCTTAATGATCATTTATCCAGAAACCATTTGAAATTACTATGGCATTGAATGAAGGAACTTACAACTTGTGTTTTAACTTAACTTACAGTTGCTGCATCACCCTTGCATGATCACATGATTGTGATCTGGGTTTTTGGTAACCAGTTCACACGTACAGCACTTTGCCAACTGTTCTTCAATAATCACCATGCATAATCTTTTCTGCCGCTCCCCCAGAAAGTCAACAAGGAAGCTGATAAGGAAGGTGGCAAGCTAATGCTGCTGCCATAGGATTCCCTGGGTTGCCTGAAAAAGGCTCATCACGTATATTTTGTATAAGTGTTTAACTTTGCCATAGTCACTGTAATGCATATCACATGGTGAAATCTATTAATCAAAATAAACAGTTGAATAATTGTAAGAATTAGCCAGTTCCCAAACTTGACAAAGTAGTATTTACCCTCCAGTTCAAGCCTTAAATTCTAATCTTGGCTGCATCAGCTGCAACCAAAATTCAAGAATGAATTTTTCCTTACCTTTCCTACAAAGGTCCATGTAGCCATGGTCGTGAGGAGATGATGATACCAAGAGATTTAGGCCAAATGGTCCAATTTTCAAAATGCTGTTATGTACAGGAAGGGTTGCAAAAGAGCTTAAATGCACAGATTTAGAAAAGCAAGAAATAGTTGAAAAAGTTTGCCAACAACAACTGCTGATGACATTAGATTTGAAAATGGGGCTATGAAAATGCAGCTAGCCACTGGACTAAGCACTGCCCATCTCTGAAATAACTGAAAATTATATATACATTACATAAATTAATAATTTAAGGAAAAAAACGTGTACATTACATCAATATGTTTACTATATATATATGACTATAAATATAAATACAGTGATCCCTCGAGTTTCGCGTCCTTGAGCATCGCGAAAGGGCTATATCGCGAGTTTTCAACCCGGAAGTAAACTCCACCATCTGCGCATGCGTGCCTTTTTTCTATGGCCACGCATGCGTAGATGGTGGAGTTTCCCCCCCGGGCAGATAAGCTGCTGGGCGGCTTCCCTGGGTCTTCCCCCTCTTGCCCCGGTAAGACCCCAGTGGCGGCCCCAGCAACGGCGTGGGCGGGCGGGCGGTGCGCGCGCGCTTGGGGAAACCCCAGCTCCGCTTCCCAGCTGGGAAGCGGCCCCAGCAACGCGCGCGCGCTTGGGGACATCCCAGCTCCGCTTCCCAGCTGGGAAGCGGCCCCAGCAACAGCGTGGGCGGGCGGTGTGCGCGCGCTTGGGGAAACCCCAGCTCCGCTTCCCAGCTGGGAAGTGGCCCCAGCAACGCGCGCGCGCTTGGGGACATCCCAGCTCCGCTTCCCAGCTGGGAAGCGGCCCCAGCAACAGCGTGGGTGGGCGGGCGGCATGCGCGCGGGGAAACCCCAGGCGCGAGCAACGGGGTGGGCGGGCGAAGGGCAGGCAGCGGTGGAAGTAAAAACACCATCTGCGCATGCGCAGATGGTGTTTTTACTTCCGCACCGCTACTTCGCGAAAAATCGATCATCGCTTGGGGTCCTGGAACGGAACCCTCGCGATGATCGAGGGACCACTGTATATGCAAGGTACTTTTTAATCTAAGGTTCTTCAAAAGGAAGCACTTTCTATTTTTTTGTCTAGTTTCTCATCATATCTTGATATAAAAGGCATTTTTATATCAATTAGATTGGGATATCTTCAATCTAATTAACGCTAGAAACATACAATTTCTGATAAAGTTTTGTCGGCACCTTTAAATGTAATGATCCAAATCTTAATTATGGGGCTTTCCAACAAGTCATCTTTGAGTATTATTTGGAAAATAATCTAGGTGTCAGCACCCCAAATAACAGCGGAGAAATAAATCAGATTCCAGTCCAATTCTCTCATGCAAGGTTCGATTTATTAGCAGAGCCATATTGGTCACGCCATTGCCATCCCAATACTAACTTCCTCCCAGTTCCTCACCCAGATTAAGGTTCATCCCACATCCTCACACCTACAAGTTCATCACGAGGACCAGTCCAAATGCAGGGATTTCACTGACTTCCTCTTACTTCAGTTGATGCAGAACTCTAAGAAAGGAATTTGTTGTGGCTAGTAACTCTCCCTCTCATGCAACTACCCCTTCCAATTCCCCTAATACTATTCTATTCCAAAATTATGGATACTTTAATCTATTGTACCTGAATTATCTATGTCATGGATGTCAAACTCAGGGCCGGATGTGTCATGTGATGGCCATGCCCATCCCCAGTTTAGTGAAGTGGGGGAAGTCCCAATACGTCACATGATGACATGAGTTTGACACCCCTGATCTATGCCACTCAAGTTTAAAGTTTATTGTATTGAGCTTATAACTGGCATATAATTGTTATGGTATTCCTGCAGAACATTATCAGCAGCATCATATTTTAGAGAGCAGCAAAACTACAATATACATTATTATTAGTACAAAATCTCAATATGGATGTTAATATTAAAAATGGAACAAGTTATTAAGCATCTACGGTAATAGCTTCTTTAGGTAGATTAAAATGCTTTAATATGGAGGGAAATTATCTGTTTCCTTGTAACTGCAAAACTATTCAATTTAGCCAATTTAAGATGAATTACTCCTTATTCATTCTCAAAACAAGCTGTTCAGAACTGATTAGAAATGCTCTTATTCTGACTTGAAATGGTGTTTTGAGGTCCCAACAATACAAGTACATTGTGGGATCAAAGTAGTGTTTGAAATAGTTTAAATTTGCACTATTTTGTGCATACCTCTTTACTGTTGTCACAGACATGCCTTTTCAGTGCACCTTGCACTTTTATAATGAAATAACATACATGTTTCTGCATTGTGACAACTCATACCTTAAATTCCTCATGATTTCCCATTTTTTTAAAAAAATATCTATTATCAATGTTCCCTTAGATTTATTTTTTACAAAAGGTTTACTCTGTTTTTGTCCAAGTAAATAGTATAAAATAAGCTAACAAAAATGGTAAAGGGAATAAAAGAAAACAAAAAGATGGGTTTTTAAAAATTATTTGGTTCTCGATTGTATTCCTTCTTGAGGATTAAGACAACCTTCAGTTTGGGTTTAAGTTCTTTGGCACCAGCAAATCTTCATTAAGTTTTCATGTTTTATTAAGAAATCAAACAATGCTAATTAACCTCTATTTTGATTCCTTAAAATAAAAGTGAAGGTATTTTGGCAAGCTGTCTAATAAGATTTATCTATAAAAGTTTTATCTTCACTACCAGGATTATTCATAACTCATCTTTAAGCCGTGATCTGTGATCTTCTTTAGAGGCAAGAAATCATCAGCACCAACAATATCATCCTCATTATAATGAATTAATACTAAGCAACAAAAAATAATAATCAACAAACATTATCAATAATAATTAAATCAGAATTGCTCCTACCAATCTACCAATGGAGAGACTGCAATGAACCAGTCAACACTTGACAAAGAACAAGCATACAGTTTTGGGCTGAGCCATTGGACAATGCAGTGGTGAGATTTAATTATTTTTACTGCCAGTTCTGTGGGTGTGGCTTGGTGGGCGTGTCGTGGCTTGGGCATGGTAGGAGAAGGATACTGCAAAATCTCCATTCCCTCCCCACACCAGGGGAAGTTACTATAAAATTCCCATTTCTTCCTGATTAATTGGGATTCGGGAGACAGTCAGAGGTGGTATTTGCTAGTTCTCTGAACTACTCAAAATTTCCTCTGAAAGTTCTCCAGAACTGGTCAGAACCTGCTGAAACCCATCTTTGGGAGAATCTAAAGAAATAGCCCAAGAAGGCAGCCTGGATAAAGGAGGTAGCAAAAAAGAAAAAAGAAGAAGAAGAAGTGAAGGGATGTATAACAACAACAAAAATGGTGGAGAAAGGGACATCAAGAATTAGCACTAGGTGAAGATGAACTACATGATTTTTGGTTGAAACGTGTTACTGGTCTACATTTACTTGTTGCCAACTAGTTTAATAACATACTGCAAAGAGGTGAAATTGAAGATTGGTTAACTTCTGGTAAAACCTACCTGATAATTCCCACTGCCGACTTACCGGCGGATGGGGTTTGCGGCGATCGGCGGGCAAAGGAGGCGGCCATGTTGGGGCGGAGCCGCGGCACCCACGTGGTGTGGAGTGCCGTAATGACGTCAGCGGGTGCGTGAGCACCGATTGGCCGGGCGAGCCAGGCAGCCCTATATAAGGTGGGCTGCCTCGTGGCGCAGCAGACTCGCCCGGATCGCCGTGAGTCACCCGCCCACCCTCCCTCTGTTACAGGGTGCATATGATGGGTCGCCCTCTGGGGGCCGAGTAGGAATTTTTTGCAGTCGCAGCAGAATTGGCCGAGCTGCGATTGTTTTTTCGCCTACTCCACTCTGTGCGTGGGAGTGTGGTTAGGGGGTGGCCCCACCAACTAGCGCCCCCCCTAGGGTCACTGGGGGAGGGGTGGCCGATAGGGGGCGGAAAATGAAGTAAACAGCAACTGGTGATCTCCTTTAGGGGCACCTCTACTGAGGTGAGGGGCGAGCTCCTTCTCGGATTACAGGGCTCGACCGGCTTGGGTTCGGGGAGGGGGTCGCTCCTGTGGCTCGCTTGCTGGTGATTAACATAGACCAGTAGCGAGCCATCCCACACGCCACGTGGGCGTGGTAATGGTGCAGGGGGTAGGTGCAAGTTTACCAGGACCCGCGCCCAGTTTAAGGAGCTTTCGCCCGAGTGTTGCTCTGTTGAATTGGCTTAAAAGTTAATTCCGCCCCCATTTGATTTATGCACCCTGCAGGTCACGTGGGGTTAATTGTTTAAATAAGTTAATCGGTTAAAGAAGTTAAGTTGAGTTGGTTGAATAAAAGTGACCCCATTATACCCACACCTTGTGTCCGACTATTACTCCGCCTGCGCCGCAAAGAAAGACTTAAAAAAAGAGCCAGCACCAGGAAATACCACTTTTCTGCAGGCAAGAACTGGTATGAGCACAAAATAGACAATGTAATCGAAAATGAAGAAGCTAAAGTGCTCTAGGACGTTAGAATTCAAACAGAGCAAGCATCTGTAACATAACACTACTGACTTAACAATTGCTGATAAGAAAGACAAAAAATTCTCAATAGTGGACATGGTAATACCTAAAAACAACAGAAGAGGAATAACACAAAATAACAAAAAAGCAAAGATTATGTGAATAATAATAGGCATCTTTCCGGCTCTGTGGACCAGCAGCAGTGGCAATGGAGGTGAGAAGTGAGGTAAGGGATGGTTTGCACGTAGGAATGCTGCTTGTGCAAATGGAGCTTCCCGCCCTCACCTGCCACTTGGGTAGCTCAGTTGCTAATGGGCTGTGGCCTGGTAGTGCTCCACAGATCAGGGTTTGAGGACCCCTGTTTCAGGGTTGGGATTCTACTGGTTTCACACTGGGTTTAAGTGAACCAGATGCTCCGATGATCAGCTGGGAAAAAACTGATTTGCTCCAATGATCATGTGGGGGCCCTGCCCACCTGCACCCTTTACTGACCTATATCTTCTCAGCTGACTCGCACCGCAAGGTAAGTCTTTGTAAAACTGTGCATGCGTACACAGGTGCACATCAGGTGCATGGACGAGCAAAGTGCATGCATGTGTGCAAAGCACACAATCACCAAACTGGCTGTTAAACCGGTAGGATCCCACCACTGTCCTGTTCTATACAGACTCACTCACTCATTTTATAATGCTTTACCTATTAAAATATATGGGAGAAATTCATCTCTCTTATGTACAACTGCTGTTATCACATCAGTATGAAGTAGTTTCTTTGAATGTGGTCAAATTATGTTATACTGTATACAAAATTAGGCAGACTCCAACTACCTACTAATAATCCATTGCTATACTCATACTATATAATTAATATTGTTTTTAATGTTTTTATTTGTAATGCTGGTCTGTGACCATAATAAAAATTAAATTCAGGGGAGGTGGTGAACTCCCCAACTCTGGACACCTTCAAGAGGAGATTGGACTTCCATTTGGCTGGGGTGCTGTAGGGTTTCCTGCTCAGGCAGGGGGTTGGACTCGATGACCTAACGGTCCCTTTCAACTCTATTAATAAATAAATAAATGATATTCAGGCATTCCAGCTGTGAAGCAATATGGATACTTTACAAAATCATAATCAGAAATAAAACTGCAAAGCCTCTGACTTTTACTGTAATTAGTGATGACTTCATAATTGGCTTGGCTTTGCCTAGCATAGCTTTCTTGGGGAACTGACAAAGAAAACTCAAGGTTTATTTAAGAGAAGAAAAAACTGGCTTATTTCTGCACATTGAGAGAACAGAAACCTTCTATCAGCACTGCCCGCAATACTGGAGAATCCTTTAGCTAACATTCATAGCACCAAAGACATTAAGAGAGAGAACAACCATAGAATAATAGAGTTAAAAGGGGTCATTGAGAGCCACATGGTCCATTAAGAAATATAAATTAAAACATCCCAGACAGATGTCTAACATAACATCCAAGGAAAGGGAGTCTTTATGGTATTTATTCGCTTTATTGCTTGGAAGTTTTTTCCTTAAATATCAGTACAGTATCATTGCTTAAATCTATTATTGCAAGACTTTTAACTCTGTAAGTAGACAAAGCAGAACTTTTTCTTCTGTGCACCATCCTTCTAGTTATTTATTTATTTATTTATTTATTTATTTATTACTTAGATTTGTATGCCGCCCCTCCGAAGACTCGGGACGGCTCACAACATGTAGAAACAAATCATAAGCAATCAGACAAATTTAAAATATTTAACTATTTAAAAACCCCGTATGCTAACAGACACACACACAGACATACCATGCATAAATTAAACGTGCCCAGGGGGAGATGTTTCAGTTCCCCCATGCCTGACGGCAAAGGTGGGTTTTAAGGAGTTTACGGAAGGCAGGAAGAGTAGGGGCAGTTCTAATCTCCGGGGGGAGTTGGTTCCAGAGGGCCGGTGCCACCACAGAGAAGGCTCTTCCCCTGGGACCCGCCAACCGACATTGTTTAGTTGACAGGACCCGGAGAAGGCCCACTCTGTGGGACCTAATCGGTCGCTGCGATTCGTGCGGCAGGAGGCGGTCTCGGAGATATTCTGGTCCGATGCCATGAAGGGCTTTAAAGGTCATAACCAACACTTTGAATTGTGACCAGAAATTGATCGGCAGCCAATGCAGACTGCGGAGTGATGGTGAAACATGGGCATACCTAGGTAGGCCCATGACTGCTCTCGCAGCTGCATTTTGCACGATCTGAAGTTTCCGAACACTTTTCAAAGGTAGCCCTATGTAGAGAGCATTACAGTAGTCAAACCTCGAGGTGATGAGGGCATGAGTGACTGTGAGCAATGAGTCCCGGTCCAGATAGGGCCGCAACTGGTGCACCAGGCGAACCTGGGCAAACGCCCCCTTCGCCACAGCCGAAAGGTGTTGTTCTAATGTGAGCTGTGGATCGAGGAGGATGCCCAAGTTGCGGTCAATAATTCCCCCCCAGGGTAATGGACGGACAGATGGAATTGTCCTTGGGAGGCAAAACCCACAGCCACTCCGTCTTATCCGGGTTGAGCTTGAGTCTGTTGACACCCATCCAGGCCCCAACAGCCTCCAGGCACCGGCACATCACTTCCACCGCTTCATTGACTGGGCATGGGGTGGAGATGTAAAGCTGGGTATCATCCGCATATTGATGATACCTCACCCCATGTCCTTGGATGATCTCGCCCAGCGGTTTCATGTAGATGTTAAATAGCAGGGGGGAGAGGACCGACCCCTGAGGCACCCCACAAGGGAGAGACCTAGGAGTCGACCTCTGTCCCCCCACTAACACCGACTGCGACCAGCCAGAGAGGTAGGAGGAGAACCAATGAAGAACAGTGCCTCCCACCCCCAGCCCCTCCAGCCGGTGCAGAAGGATACCATGGTCGATGGTATCGAAAGCCGCTGAGAGGTCAAGGAGCACCAGGACAGAGAATAAACCCCTGTCCCGGGCCCGCCAGAGATCATCCATCAACGCGACCAAAGCGGTTTCCGTGCTGTAACTGGGCCTGAAACCCGACTGCCGGGGACCTAGATAATCGGCTTCTTCCAAGGACCATTGGAGCTGGAGTGCCACCACCTTCTCAACAACCTTCCCCATAAAGGGAAGGTTGGAGACTGGACGATAGTTATTAAGCACAGCTGGGTCCAGGGAGGGCTTCTTGAGGAGGGGGCGCACAAGCGCTTCTTTATAGAGTGATGGAAAAACTGCCCTCCCCAAGGAAGCGTTGGTAATCTCCTGGGCCCAGCTCCGTGTCACCTCCCTGCTGGCCGAAACCAACCAGGAGGGACACGGATCCAGTAAACAGGTGGCAGAACTCACAGCTCCAATGGCCTTGTCCACTTCATCAGGTGTCACCAGATCAAACTCTTCCCAGACAGGTGGACAAGTACGTGCCCCAGTCACCTCGACTGACTCGTTGTCAGTCGACTCTGTTTTACAATTGGAGTCGAGGTCGGCCCGAATCCGAGCGACTTTATCAGCGAAAAATGTGTTAAAATCCTCGGCACTACTCTGCAAGGGCTCCCCAACTCCCCCCTGATTAAGAAGGGAGCGGGTCACCCTAAACAGAGCGGCCGGGCGGGATTCCGCTGATGCAATCAAGGCGGCATGGTACGCGCATCTTGCCACCTTGAGCGCCACTTTGTAAGTCTTAATAAAAGCTCTTACAAGTGTTCGATCGGATTCAGACCTACTCTTCCTCCATCGCTTCTCTAGACGTCTCTTTTGGCGCTTCAACTCCCGGAGCTCCTCGTTGAACCATGGGGCTCTACGGGGTCTAACGCCTCGGAGAGGTCGCAAAGGCGCAATCCGGTCGAGAGCCTCCGCAGCAGCCATGTTCCAGGCCTCTGCAAGAGACTCCGCCGAACTGTGGACGAGTGCCTCTGGGATAACCCCAAGCGCCGTCTGAAAGCCCTCTGGGTCCATCAGGCGTCTGGGGCAGAACATCTTCATTGGTTCCGCCTCCCTGCGGGGGAGGAAAATGGTCTGACCATGACAAAGGCAATGCTTCTAAGCCCCTTAGTCTCAGACCATTACTCAATTGCTCGGAAAGGAATACCATGTCAGGTGCGTGCCCTCCCTCATGAGTCGGACCCTGTACTACTTGAGTCAGGTCCACGGCTGTCATGGTGGCCATGAACTCCTGTGCCAACCCAGAGGTTTCGCCGAGTGACGGCAGGTTGAAGTCCCCCAAGACAATAAGTCTGGGGAACTCCACCGCCAACCCGGTTACCTCCTCGAGTAGCACAGGCAGGGCTTTTGACACGCAGCTGGGAGGCAGGTACGTGAGAAATAAGCCCACCTGAACCCCTAAGTCCAACTTCATCAAGAGAGATTCGCAACCCGCAATTTCCGGAGCAATGAGTCTACATAGGCAAAGGTTCTCCCTGGCTATAATAGCCACTCTTCCCCCCCTTCCCTGGGGTGGCGGTTGATGCCATATCTGAAACCTGGCTGGGCAAATTTCCGAGAGAGGAACACCTCCCTCTGGGCCCAGCCAGGTTTCAGTAATGCATGCCAGGTCGGCTTCCTCATCCAGGATCAAATCCCGGATGAGGAGAGCTTTATTTACCACCGACCTGGCATTCAGCAGCAACAACCTGATCCCAGGGCCAGAGTTACACTCACCACCAGTACCCAAGATTGGGCTCACAGAGCCAGAACAAGGGACCGTTATTAAGCAACGATCCCTCGTTCCCCTGGAACGGCTAACTCTGTGGCCCCCGCCATATCTGCCTCTCCCCAGCAACACAGGGATATTCCGGCCCCCTGCCCCCCCAGAGATCGGTGCCCCTTCCTCTCCCGCCTCCCGAGCGTCAGGTGGGCCAAACCTATCATTCACACTACTAACAATGAATTCATCCATACCATAACCCCCCCCACCCATCCAATCATACCAATCATTCCATTCATAACCCCAATTTTGATTATCCCAGTCATCCATTACTTTAGACCCCAGCTACGTTAAAAAATCAATTAAATTAATAACAATATAAAATAGTAGTTAATAATAATCTAAAAGCATTAAAACATTAAAATATAAATATATAAAATATAGGCTAAAGTTATATAAGCTAAAATTATAAATTAGTATAAATTAATTTTGTAGATGGAATAGACAAAATGGAATAGATCAGATCTTAAAATATTCTTCAATCATCAGTAATCAGTCAATCCGGGAATAATGTTCTTCTAGTCTTCAAAGGTCTTAGATCTTAGTCTAATTTAAAAAGTCTTGATCTTAATTTCTCTCTTCTAAGTGTCTTTTTAAATCAGTCCACAAGGGGGCATAGCTCTTCAATTCATCGACAGCCCGCAAGGGGCACAGTCCTTCAGCGACGATACATACAGATCATAGATTAAAGTTAAGAGGGAAAGGAGGGGAAGGGAAAGGAAGGTGGGAGGTGGGAAGGGAGTTGATAATGATGCTCAGTTTTTTGTTTTTTGACTCCCCTTGGCCCCCAGTAGCTCTCACCCTCTGGTGCCATACGGGAGGGGGCTAAATGAATTGCCCCTACATGTCCTCGTTCCTCCGTTGGTGTTACGGCTGACTTCCACCATCTCGACACCGGCCTCTCACTTCCGGAGTCGGGTTGGGGATCCATCTCGACGAGGACTCGACTCCCTGTGCTCCCCACGATTCCTCACATCACCTCATCACCTCCCCGCCGGCGCCGCGAGCCTCCGACCTCTGTTCGGTCCCACCGCCATTCTCCGCGCCGGCCAGATGTTCCTCCGGTGCCGCACTCTCTGTCAGCTCTTCCTCGGCACCTCAACACCCCTCCAGTAGTGACTCCGTCCTCCGTCCTCTCCTCTCTCGAGCAGGGCTGCATCTCGCAGAAGGCTGTATCCTCTGCGAGGCTCCGCCAAACACCAGATGCCGCTGCTGCTGCCGCCATCTCCGCGTCTCAGCTGGCCACCTTTCTTGCCGTGGTCTCTCTCGGCGACCCCCCCAACAGGCGGGAACATTCCCAGCCCTCAGGATCAAAAAAGCAGGGGGACAAAGTGGCCAGTGGACTCTGGCCCATCTCCGACCATCTCGAGCCCGGTTTGACCCATTTTCTGATGATTCCCCATCGTTTCAGAGGAGCAGCGGACCCACCATGCTCCTCACTGCTCACCCGGAACCGGAAATTTGTATCAAACTTCACACAATCACTTTTTCTTTAGGCTAAGCAAGCACAGCTTTTTCAGTATCTTTTCCTTAATTATGTTTGCTGCTCTTCTCAGAACCTGACACAATTTCTCTGAATCCTCTTTAGAGTACAGTACCCACAACTGGACACATTGCTAAGTCCAATCAATGCAAAATGGAATGATTTGATTGCTTCCTATGACTTGGCAATCATACTCTGATGCAGCTTAAAAAAAAAATTTCCAGCCACATCACACTGATGGATCACACGTAATTTAGAGTTTCCCCCTTAATTTATTCTTCCCCTTTGCCCAGTATTACAGTATTACAAAGCCAGGTGTAGCCCATTTTATACCCATGAATATATTTTCCCTAAATATAGAATGTTGCATTTGTTTCTGTTAATTATCATTCTATTAGTTTCACACCATTTCTCTAATTTTTAAGATAGTTTAGAATAATTTTCTAGGGAATCAATTATCTACCCAATATATTTTTTTATTTGCAAATTTGATAAGCTTTCACTCTGTCTCATCATCTGAATAATAAAAATATTGAAGAGTAAGAGCAACATTTGACTGATCTTTCTGGAATTTTATTTTATATCTCTCTCAACTCTGAAAATAAATTATAGATAACTACATTTTCAGTACCAATTTTTACTCAACTATATATTTAAACTTACTTATCAATTTTCTAGCCAACCATTAACTAGCTTGTTAATTAGCATGTCATGAAGGACTTTGCTGAATGTTTGCTAAACTTAAGATATCTTATGTCTGTAGCACTCCCATAATCTGCTATAGATCAAAGAATGATATAAAATTAATCTGGCTTTTATCCATGATGACTTTTAGTTCATTAGTCCATTACATATCCATGTTGACTTACAGTAATTATCACAGTGATTTGTAAATATTTTTTAAACACTTTAGGATCTGTTGGAGAGGCTGCAATTTACCTTCAGCCACAGAAACTCATCACTCTTTCTCAAACCAGCCTACCTCATTGGGCTGTTATTATGAGGAAAAATGCAAGAAGGAGCATTACTCAGGCTTCATTGAACTCCTGAATGAAACAAGGGAGGGAGGGAGTGGGAGGGAGGGAGGGCGAGAAAGAGAGAGATGGAAAAGAGAGAGAGATGGAATTCATCTGTCTGGATATTTTGAGACTCAAGCAATATAAAGGAGTGTACCCCGATTATGTTTCTAAAAGTCTCAAAAATTGATCCTGCTCCTTCACCCTTCCCTTCGACATTTACTTATGAAGAATATTTTTAATAGACAATTTCAAGTAGCAGTTAAATAGCCCTGTCATTTCTTTATTACATGTTTTAATTTACTTTATTCAGGTATACTTATTTTTTTCTGTTATTCATTTTGAACATATCTAAAGAAAACTTTACATACTAATATACTTCAATAAGCATAGCTTATTTTGGGTTTTGTTTTCTTGAAACTAGTTGGGTACTTCAGGACAACTACTTCTTGTTGAGCTGGTCATTCCATTTCTTTTATGGCTCCTTTTTTGTTTTCAGATCTTTAATAATTGATTTGTATAATGATATTCACTTCCTCTGTTGCCCTCTATTTTTCTTTTCCTTGAAATTGTTTGCAACTCTGCTTTTAGGATCTTCTTCTTCAGGAATTGCCACCATTCTGGAGCACCTTTTCCAGCCACAAGAGCCAAATCACCATTCTTTTAAATTTATAAATATTTGCATTCAGTCTTGATTTTGCTTCAACCACTCCATTGTCTGATATGGTTGTCCTGTTACTCCTGGAGGTCAAATTCTGGAACTTGCATTCAGTAGCTCACTGGGCTTCTGAAAGAATGACTGAATTTTCCACTACATGTTTCTGAATGTTTGATTTCCCAAATTATGACTATTACACTATGTGAAATTTCTAGAAACCCTCATTAGAAACTATTGTTATGCTAAGCTATTGGCATCAGTTTTCAGCCCTCAAGACTTATAAAAATCTATAACAGCTGAGCATACATATTGTTTTGAAAATCTTTCCACAGATTTTACTACCAATATTATTCTTTTTATAAGGCTTCCTAGTTAAGAGATACAGTACTTTATTTATGCTATACCTAAAATAGTAACTCAAATCATAATACAGATATTCAATGTTATTTTCCATAAGAAAAATATTTTCTTATTCCTACAATTTATTTACAGTATTGATTTAAGCTTATACTGATGATTTCTTTGTTTGCTTATTAAATGTGCACTTCATTATTTCCTGCAAGCATACACATTAGAATAAAGAACAAGCTGAATAATTATTATCAAGGTAATTGGATAAAAATAATCAACTAGTGTAAGCATATATTGTATAGGCAGAAAACTAAATTTATAAGCATAAGAACACAAGCAAAATTTGCACAGAAGTATGGCATAATGTTGAGTATTATAGCAAATGTTTTGTTAATTTGATGCTGTGAACAGAGGCAATTCAATGTATTAACAGATTAACAGGTCATCTAATCCATTCCCCTGCCCAAGCAAGAGACCCTACCCTATTTCTGACAGTTGGCAGTTCAGTCTCTTCTTGAGAGCTTCCTGTGATGAAGCTCCCAAAACTTCTTTATGCACAAAACACCTCAGCAAAATCTATTTTTGAAGATTTGTGACTTGTCTTTAAAACACAACCCCCCACTTTTGGCTCACAGTGTAAATCTTTTTTTTTCACCTCTCCTTTACTAATATTTTCTCCTTTACTTTTTACCGGGCTTCCCTCTCTTTGCTTTCCCTATTACTCCTTTTCGCCATAGTAACTAAAAATGATTGAGCATTAACTAAAATTTGTACAATTTGCACTGAAATGGAAATCAATAAGTGTTCATCCAGTGAATTTGTATTATTTGTATTAATCATGCTTTACATTTTCTCTTCTCCTTTACTTTGCTTTGTCTTTTCACTTCTGTGATTGCATGGCACAAATGTATACAATGTTAGACCAGGACATAACACATACATAACTATATGGAGTCCATTGGAGTCTTTGGGAGTAGCTACACTCCTCACACCAGGAATATCCAATACAGTTATACATTTTTCAATACCTATTACAGTTTGGGTATGACTCTTCCTCTTCTTAGTGTTATTTCTCCACTATGGCAGGGTCTGCTTGTTGGCAAAGGCATCTTCATTTGGCTCGATCCATGGCGTCATCAGGGGTGATGTTCACACATTGCATGTCCTCCTTGATGCAATCTATCCACCATTTCTTGGGTTGCCACAGGATAACTCCACACAGCCAACTCATCGTGGGGGCAATTTGCCATGGGCAGCTAGAGGATGAGCAGAGCAGATCAGCAAGCAGACGGGTAGAGTGTAAAATGGCAGCAGAGACTGGATGCTTCCCATTTTCACACACACACCACCACCACTGTCATCATTCCAAGCTCTGGGACAAAGAGGCCGAGGAAGTGGTGGCAATGGTGTTAGTACTATGTACAGGCAGTTGGGTTGGCAATATATAAACAAACTAACAATGAATGTTTGTTTGTATTGAAGTACTATAGCTTTAAGAGGAAGCCAGAAAGCATGATTTTCTCTCTCTGCTCTCTCTGTTCTTTCTGCTGATTCACTGTGACTGATGCAGTAAGCTCTGTGTATTCGATGATAGTTTGATGTATTTTAAGCTGCAATGTACTTCTGATATGTAAGACAAAGACAGGCTTTTAATATTATTATTGTATTAAGAGATATTAACTGATTTGAGTATGTATGACCAGACTTTTTAACTTAACTGTGCTATTTCCAAAAGTAAATATTATTTTATATACCTTAACATATCTGTTTTTGTACGACTGAATAATTATTCATATCTCCTGGATATCTGCTGGAATCCCACATTTCTTCTGTGCATGTCCTTGATAACTCAAGGATTCTGCACACTCCTTAACAATGGATGAGGTGGGTGACAGGGAGGTGGCAACAGCCAAGGGCATTCCATTTTCAAACACCCTGCCATCACCGCTGCCGCACTGAGCTCTGAACTGAAAAAGCTGGGGATGCAGCAGCAGCAAGTGGTATAAAAAGGGGAAGCTTCTGGCTGCTGCCATTTCCTTGGCACATGCCCTGTCCACTGCTTCTACCATTTCTAGTCCCTTTGTCCCAGAGCTTAGTGCACCATTGCTAGGTATTCTGCCTACCTACTTGCTTGTTCATCCACCCAGCTGTCCCTCTAACTATTCATAGAAATTTGCCCCTGTGGCAAGTTGGTAGTATGTAGTTATTCTAAGGGCAACTTGGCAGTGGTGAGTCAGCAGAGGCATCTTGGCAGTGGCGAGCTGGTGCCTGGCTGTCAAACTCGCCATAGTGAGTTGTCCCATTCAATTCTTTGGTTATTTCTCCTCCTTTACAATATTACTTTCTGTAGTAGATTAAGGATACCACTTTTGCCCATTTCTTCATGGGAAAACTGGGATAAGCAGCCAAACATTCTGGAACTTATCACTTCAATACCAGTAAGTTTTGTTCAATCCCATTGAACAGGATTAGCAATGTGATTACTCCCATTTTGTGCATTAGTTTGATATATGATTCTGGAAACTCTAGCCAAAACTCTACCCATAAAGGCTATGTTAATCCTGCATAAATCTGATACTTGCAATTGATTCATAAAACAATTTAGTATTATGAAAAAGAAATTGTAAACATGTGAGAATACACCCTATGGTCTAAAGTAGCTTGTACATTTATCCCATCTGTTCTGATGGAAAACTGTCTGTTCAAGGGGTACCTAGATGAGGTTTTCAAAATTGTCTCAAATTCCATTATTCTATTCCAATTCAATAACATCTAAATCCAGATATAGGATTCCTCTAAATATACTACTGGGTTTGTTTCCATCTTTGCCAACCACTGCTTTCTTCTGGCTGCTTTCTATAGACATTTCTCTTAACAGGTAGCACATTCTAAAATTATAGTGATACCTCGTCTTACGAACCCCTCTTCATACGAACATTTTGTGATACGAACCCGGTGTTTAAGATTTTTTTGCCTCTTCTTCCGAACTATTTTCACGTTATGAACCTGAGCTGCCGCCGCTGGGATGCACCGCCTCCAGACCTCCGTTGCCAACTGAAGTGCTGGGATTCCCCTAAGCCTCCCCTCGCTGGGAATCCCCACCTCTGGCCTTCTGTTGCCAGCCGAAGCACTGGGATTTCCCTGAGCCTCCCCTCACTGGGATTCCCTTCATTTTTGCCTGCGCTGCTTTGAATCCCAGCGAGGGGAGGCTCAGGGAAATCCCAGCAAAGCAAGAACGGGTGCTTTGGCTGGCAATGGATGTCCAGAGGTGGGGATTCCCAGTGGTGCAAGGCAAAAGGGGTGACTTTTGGGATGGGTTTGCATGCATTATTTGCTTTTATATTGATTCCTATGGGGAAAATTGCTTCGTCTTACAAACTTTTCTACTTACAAACTTGGTCATGGAATAAATTAAGTTCGTAAGACGAGGTGTCACTGTATTTCCATGAAGGAAACAATCAAGAGTGTTTAGACAAAAAGTCTTCCCTTCATAGAATTATAGGGCTGGAGGGGCCCTTATAGATCTTCTAGTCCCAACCTCCTGCCCAAAATGTTAAGCCTTTGGAAGGAAGTGGCCATGTCCTGTTGGAGTTCAAGATACTTAAAAGAAGAAAAATGGATAATTAGCTATACATCCCAGACAACAATAAGGCTGATTTTAATATAATTGGGGCAAGAGATGAACTGTATTCCATGACTTAAAATCCTAAAGGAGAATCAGAGATAATACTTGGTTGCTCCATCACTGGAGGTTTTCAAAAAAAGACTGAATAATCATTTTTCTGGGATGGTCTAATGACTACTATCTCAGGCAACTCAGGGGAGACTATGGTGGTAATTGAAAATTTCAGGTATCTTCATATCTGGAAATCAAACTCAGGTAAAATTAGTAGATTTTTTTTTTAGTTTTCTTATTGTCAATTTCAAGTTGGATGATGTATACTGTATTATTGTGGCAACATGTGAAGTGTGGTTAGATGGTAGTATGGTCTAATTATTTGCAGCTGGTTAAAGATCTGCATCCAGAGTGCTTATAAATGGTTTTGTCTCATTCTGGTGAAATGTTTCAGGTAAAATCCTCCATTCTTATATGACTGCTATTTAACATATTTATATAGGATCTACATGGAAGAGAATATATATATATTTAGGACACCATACCAGAGGTGTTACTGCAAATCACTTTCACAGCTTGAATACTGGGCCAGTTACAACAAGATGTGTTCATAAAATCCTGTATCAGGGTATGAAAATTAAAATACACAAATTAAGTAAAGAAGATCTTGGAGCACTAGTGGACCACCAGTTGAACATGAACAAACTGGTACTTTAAAAAGCCAGGGCAGTCTTAGACTGTGTACTGAAGTATTGAATCCATGTCCCTGGAGACAGTAATTCTATTGCACCCTCTGTTGTTTAGATTGCATTTAGAATGACTGTGTTCAGTCTGAGTACTACATTTCAAATGAATATGGAGAAATTGGAAGAGATACAGGAGAGAGTTAGCAAGATTGTGAAGGATCAGGAAGATAGAGAGGGAGAGGGAGAACAGAACCCAGCTAGCTGGTTATTATACTGCTGTCCTAGCCTTCAGTGGGGGGGGGGGGACAGTAACAAAAAGTGGGGGAGGGTGATAGTAGAAAGAAGTCTGGAAAGAAATCAATGCCCATCACAAGTCAATTTGCAAGATTACCATTAAACCCATCCGTAGACAGAATACAGATCAAATTGTTTTGGCATGACTTTAAACTTAACACCCGGATGACTGAACTGCTCTTGTGATAACTTTCCAGCCTTTCATTTATATCAAGAACTGTCTTAACACATTGTTCCAAACTTGTAATACATATTCTATCCAACACCACCTGAATAATGAAGTCATGCCTAATATTAAGAAGAGGAAATGGGAAGAGGGAGTGGGCAGGTGAAGGATGGAATATATGCCATTGGTAATCTGTTCAGCAACAAACCAAACTGACATGGATTCTCATATTCAAACCTGCATTCAGTTATCCCAAATGTAAGATCAGTAGAATATTCTCTAGATCCGTGATTTTCAACCTTTTTTGAGCCGCGGCACATTTTTTACATTTACAAAATCCTGGGGCACACCACCAACCAAAATGACACAAATCGAATAAATAAATAAGTAAATAAATAAATAAATAAATGAATACATACATACATACATACATACATACATACATACATACATACATACATACATAAATAACCCCCTCATATATACAATCCCATGTAACATCCCCTTATAAATACAGTCAATCATCAATCATCCCTCCTCAAATTTATACCACTGTCTCATTTCTGGGTACTTCTCCTGTCTTTCCCCCTTTTCTCTCTCATGTTTCTCATTTCTCTCTCTTCTTCCCTTTTCCCCTCATTCCTTCTCCCTCTCACTTCTCCTCTTTTCCCATCCCTCTCTCTCTCCCCCCTTTATGCATGTGTGTGTGTACACACTCGAACCATTTCCAAAACCAGTTGAGGGCTGGGTTTTTTTTCTCTTTTATTCTTTTCAAAAACAGGTGTGGGCTGGGGGGGGGGGTTCTTATTATTTGGGTGCTTTTTACAATATGCTTCAAGAATCACCTCTCTCTCTCTCTCTTTTGTTTCTCTCTCCTCTCATTCTCTGCCTCAATCATTTTATCATTTCTCCTTTTTTCTCATTTCTTCTCTCTCCTTTCCTCTCCCTATCTGTCTCTCTTGCTTTCTCTCTCTCTTGCTATCTCTCTTTTTCTCTCCTGCTTTCCTTCTCTCTCTCTCATTCTCTCTCTTATTTTCTTTCTCTCTCTCTCTTGTTCTTTCTCTCTCTCATGCTTTCTCTCTCTTGTTCTTTCTCTCTCTCTCTCTCAAGCTTTCTCCCTCTTGTTCTTTCTCTCTCTCTCTTTCTCTGTTGCTCTCTCTCTCGTTCTCGCTCTTATTTTCTTTCTCTCTCTCTCTCTCTGTTGCTCTCTCGTTCTCTCTTATTTTCTTTCTCCCTCTCTTGTTCTCTCTCTCTCTTTTTCTCTCATTTTCTTTCTCTCTCTCTTGCTCTTTGTCTCTCTCTCATGCTTTCTCTCTCTTGTTCTCTCTCTCTCTCTCTGTTGCTCTCTCTCTCATTCTCTCTCTTCCTTTCTTCTCTGTGGAGGCCGGCGAAGGTTTTCCTTAGTTTGAATGTTCTGAGCAAGCTGGCAGGGGGATGGGAAGCAGCCCCTTTACTGACAGCCCAGGACGGGACTGTGAGAGGGGTGGGCATTCCCACAGCGCTCGGAGTGGCTAGCGGACAGATCGCCAGCGCCACTGCAGCCACCAGGAGGAAACGGGGGAGCTGCCTTTCTGGCAGCAGTCCAAAGTGGCGGGATTAGTCATCTGTTGTCCTCAGGAAGGCAGAAGCGAAGCGCCCCCACCGCCCACTCGCTTTCCAACGGTGCACCCATTGCACCGGGCTCTTTGCCTGAATCCGCCTCCTTTCTGAGGCTCAAGTGAGCCTCCTTCGCCGGCAGCCGGGGGGTCGGCTTCACCCCCTGCCCAGCCGAAAGTGTGCGTGTGAGGTGGGGAGAGGATGCTTCTGCAATGGCATGGCCAGAGAGAAGCGGGATAGCAAGGTGGCGGCATTCTTCTGCCTGGCCTGGGCGCTCTGCTTGGTTTTCCCGGGCTTCCCGCAGCATGTAGGTGGCCGAGAAGACCGAGCAGGATTGTGAGAAGGGTGGGTGTTCCCACAGCGCTCGGAGCGGCTAGCGGACGGATCGCTAGCACCGCTGCAGCCACCGCTGTGGGAGGAGCCGCGCCCCAAGAAAGCTGGAAAGAAGGACGGATCGGGCGGGCGGGGACAGCCACAAGTGGAAGCCTCAGCCCTGGAGCTCCCACTTGCAGAAGCCGCCCCTCCCCCGGCTATTGCCTGCCTCTATTCGCGAGGAGAAGCCATGCACGCGAGGGGGCCGACTTTCAAAGCAACCTTTGCCAGCCTCCCGCGGGAGGGTGCCAATAGCAGCGGCGGCGGGGGGCAATAGCCGGGGGGGGCGACTTCTGCAAGTGGGAGCTCCAGGGCTGAAGCCTCAGCCCTGGAGCTCCCACTTGCAGGAACCGCCTTGTGGCACACCTGACCATGTCTCGCGGCACACTAGTGTGCCACGGCACACCGGTTGGGAAACACTTCTCTAGATAACCATATCATACATGTAAATTTTGGAATTGCTAATTTCAATGTTGAGTTTCAGAGGACATTCTCTGCACAGACAGTAATAAAACAGATGAAAATTATTTTGGTATTCATCTACCTTGTTAACTACCACAATTAATCCATAATTTAATATGCATAAATAAAATGAGACAGAGCTTCAAATGAATATCCATTGTCCTGTGTGAGACTTTGATAACAGTGGATTTAAGGGCAGGAAGAGAAGCTATTTCTATATGGGAAACCAAAGTGAGAAGAAAAGAATAGAAAAGATATCTTAGAGTAATTAAGAGAAAATAAGCAATTACACTACAATTCCCTTCTACCCTATAGCTGTCATGCTTTCACTGAGACAATGTTCCTTTCAATGAATATGAAAGCATTGTTGCATTGGAACATTAAGTCATAATGCAAATCCTCTTGACTCACAAATGTTGTGTAATATTGCACAAGCGCTTATTATTGTTCTTCAGCAACTGGCAAGTTGTATTATCAAGCAACTGCAATGGGCATTCAGTGTCGGAGACCTTTGACACATTTCTGCTATTATTAATAATAATAATTTATTAGATTTGTATGCCGCCCCTCTCTGCAGACTCGGGGTGGCTCACAACAACAACAACAACAACAACAACAACAATAATAATAATAATCTACCGGTGGTTCATTTTTCATCTGTCTAGATTATCAATAAGCAGCTTCATAACTCAAGAAGTTAAATGAGCAAAAGAAATAGAAAATAAAAAGATAACATGATTTTTTCCACCACAGTTCCTTACTTGGTACTGCAAAGGGAAAAAATATGGAATTGTGAGAATTCATAGTAACAGTGTCCCGTTCATCTGCTGTGTTTGAAAATCATGATTCAGTAATGCCATACCAGATCAGAAATAGGTCTCAGTTCTATTCTAATGTCCCATCAGACAAGGAAAGGAAGAGTTACCCAATGCCATTCTTTCCTTTCAGGTCCACAGGTTGTACATAGGAAACTCACCATATGGAAATCTCCAAAGGAAACTATCTTGAGCTAAAATTGTTTGCTTTTGTTTTCTTTTGTGAAGCATATCTTTAATTGTTCCCACAGTATTTTTCAACATCAAGCTGATGGCAACTTTGAGGAAATGGAACCCTGTTGATAAACCCTAAAAAATAATATCATAGTAGCTTGCTTTTCAATGAGGACTATTTGGCATAAAATTATTAGTCATCTCAACAGGTGAAAGTTATATGTGATATTTAAAAGAGAATTAAAGGTCTACTTCTCAACATTTCACTGGCCATGATAAAGTCCTTCTTTTGGCTGATGCTGTTTCTATAGCCTAGAACAGTGATGACGAGCCTATGGCATGCGTGCCACACGTGGCATGTGGAGCCATATCTGCTGGCACACAAGGCTTTATCCTAGCTTAGCTCCAATGTGCATGTGCATGCTGGCCAGCTAATTTTCAGCTCACCTGGAAGCTCTGGGAGGGGATTTTTCATTTCCGGAGTGTCTCTGGGGGGGGATGGGGCGAGCATTTTTGCCTCTGGAGCCTGGAGAGGATGAAAAACAGGCCCTCCAGAGGTTGGGAAGTGGGCTGTTTTAGGCCTCCAGAGGGCCTCCGGGTGGGCAGAGGAGGCCATTTTTGCCATCCCCAGGCATTGAATTATGGGTGTGGGCACTCACGCATGCGCGATAGAACACACACATGCATTTTCAGCACCCGAGGGAAAAACGGTTTGCCATCACTGGCCTAGAAGCTCTCAGAGGACAGCTGAACTAAAAACATCAACATCATTTTTGTATAATGAAAGGTTTGGTGGTGCCTGTAACCAACTAACCAACTAAAACCAGCAGATCTGCCAAATGAAGTACTCTGGATCCTTAGTAGTCTTTTCTGCTTTGAACATGTGTCCATCTAAAGGTACAAATGTTCTGTGGGACAAAGATGCAAGCAGCATTGCAGGAAGGCAACATTGCTGGCTATAAAAAACTGTGTTACTCATCTGTTAGATTTTGAGAAATTGGAAGGAATAAATACAGGGCAGGAGAAGAAATGACCACCAATTAGTTAGACTCCCATGATAGCTTGAAATGGGTTTCCATATTATTTCCATTTCCTCACAATTCATATCGATTGCCTGAGAAAAAGCCACAACAAATTGGTATGAAAGTCTGCTGGGAATGTAAAAATGGTTGGTAGGTGAGTACAATAAGAAACAGTGTAATGCAATACAGGAAAGATAGTACAGTGAAAGCAGAAATTGTCTCAAAAGTGTTCTTAATGATGATTCCATGGGAAAAATACTCAGAGCTTAAATCTCTGCCTGTTAACTCAGGATTACTGAAGTCTTCCTGAAATATTTCATTTTTACTTAGTTCTCATAAGCAGTACATCTTTAATAATTAAATACTCCTTTTGTTAGTATTTACAAAAGTTAATATCAATTGTACCCAATTGTATGCTAGAAATTGTTATAAATAAGATAATTTCAGTTTTAAGCAGTACACCAAAGAAAAGAGGGGTTTTATTCTTTTTAAAAAGAAGATATAATTGACTATTATATAAGTGTTTGCTTTCATTTTCAGGGAATACCTTTCAGAAAACCAAAACCAGTTCATCGAAGACCTAGTATGTAAAAAAAGCTATAATGATTGGTAATACAGTATATTGCTGCTGTGATGAGAAACATTTCCTTTGCTCATCTAAATGTCACAATTGTGCTTGAAATTTTCTTACTTTTTGCCCCGTTTGTCCCTTTAAGGTTAGGTTAACTAATTGAAACAAACCTTGGAAATTATAATAGGCAAAATAAAACTAGTTTTCACTGATATACAGCAAATCTGTATCTGTCTGCACTTAGCACTATCACAGTGTTACAGTGCATAATTTAAACATGATTCCATAGCCATGTTTTCTGGCTGAACAGCAGCTCTTAATAGAACATGAATGTCTAAACTGAACAAAAATGAAAAAAAACCATGTTATTTTAATTATTTTAATCAGACAGCACATTTTCCCCCTTTCCTTCACCTTTAAAGTAGTTGCTTCTTGTGAAGCCTAAAAAAGGGCTGATGTGCTTTTACAAGATCAAAGCACTTCTTCCAATAATGTTTGAATTGTGAACAGCCCTACTTCATACAATTGATCCTCACATATTGAAGTTTTCCATACAAAACTTACATATTTATAGATAAAATAGAGTGGGGATTTATTCTGGCTTAGCCTTGTATAGCCCTTTAAATATATTCCCTCTCAAAGAGGATTAAACTTCTGTAAGAATGAAGAGGTTGATGAGACCCCCTTTTAAGGAGTCAAAGCTAGCTTTGAAGTCTTGGCAGACATGGATCCTTCGACTTAGATCCCACACTGCCATCTCTCTGTCTCCAATCAGAATACAGACCTAAGCAGGTGACTTTACTGAGTAGACTGCTGTTCCTAAGTGAACGAACAGCTACACCTGGCTGGAGACTGTGAGTTTTAGAATAGTGTATTAGCCCAGTGTTTTTCAACCAGTGTGCCGTGGCACACTAGTGTGCCGCGAGACATGGTCAGGTGTGCCGCGAAGCTCAGCAAGAGAGAGAGAGAGAGAAAGAAAGCAAGAGAGAGAGAAAGAGAGAGAGAAAGAAAGAAAGAGAGAGAGAGAGAGAAAGAGAGGCAGGGAAGGAGGGAGAGATAGAAAGAGCAAAAAAGAGAGGAAGGAAGAGAGAAAGAAAGAGGGATGGAGATTGAGGGGAAGGAAGGAAGAGAGAGAAAGAGGAAGAGAAATAGAGTAAAAGGGAGGAAGAGAGAGAGAGTGAGAATTTTTTTGTCCAAACTTTTTTAGCCCCCCCACTCTCCCCCTCTGCTCAATGTGCCCCATGATTTTGTATATGTAAAAAATGTGCCGCAGCTCAAAAAAGGTTGAAAATCACTGTATTAGCCTAATCTCATTCAAATGCTAAAACAACCCCCTCCCTCTCTCTTTCTCTCTATCTCTATCTCTCTATCTCTAGGTCGCCTTTTTCCAGGGGACTTGGACATAAAAAGTGTTAGTCAGCTTTGTGTCCTGCTTTGATAATTAGCTATTTGTCCTGTTTCGGCCTATAGAAATCTTTACTTAATATCTTTACTAAAGAAGTTTCCATATATAACTCTAATGGCAAAAAGTGTTGAACTAGTTCCTCATATTCAAAATACCCAACCCACTAAAACCTCAATCAGCTTAAATTGGAGGCAAAACTGCTTTCTATACCTGGCACTGTTCCAGCTGAATCCCCTCAGGCCAATTACTTTCCTATAACACCATCTTCTGAATATGAATTGGCCATGATAATATCTTGACTTGAAACAACAAATTACTTTTCTAAGCTAAAAAGATGGTTGGTCCAAAAGTCAAACCTGTATATAGTCCTCAGGTTGCTGTAGCAATTGGGATCAGAATTTCCTTCACTAAGCAATGTGGTTGTAATGAGTGGCATCATGTGACTGAATTGCTTAGTAATGGCAATCCTGGCACTCTCCATCACCATCATTGATCAAATTCCATTGGTCATTAGCCAAGGACCTACTCTGATCCAAGTCATCCCCCTGTTTGATCACTCCAAACTCTGAGTCTCAGTCCTTCCAAGATAATGGACTGCCTCCCCTTCAATTCCCCCCAATTGCCTGTTCTTCTCCATTCTGCAGGAGAGAGGCAAGCAATCTGAACGTGCCAAGTGGGCTGTGGAAAATTACTAATGGCATGGGAATGGTCTGCCTGAGTCAATAAAAGAACTAGTCCTTTGTCTCAAATAATGCTTCTAGAATTATAATCTGATGCGTGTGTTTTTTACAAGGATGGTGGCTTTTCCTCCTCTCTCAGCAGGATGCCATTCACATTTTAATCCAGGAGGAACAACGTAATGTGATCTGAGAATCAGCAGGGTGGAGTGGGCTGGTGACCACGGGAGGCTGATTTTCATGTCTTTCAGCTTGCCTGCAGCCCGTGTGGCATGTCGGAATCACCTGCCTACAGTATCCTCTGTCTGCCGCCAGTGCCACTGCGTGAAGACGAGCCTTTGACTGCCACCCACTCATTCTGGCTCACCGACTCTCAGCTGTTCCGTGTCCCATGTAGTGTATCTGGATAACCTGCCGTGCCCTGCCCTGCCCTGCCCTGCCCCATGCCTCTGCCCCCATCTGCTGCTTGGACAAGGAATCAACTTATTTGCACTGTGCAGGTTACACAACCCAAGTGTGCAAATCAAGGGACCAGCGGGCTGCTCTTGCAAGCCAGGCTGATTGCCCTGAAATTGTGTTCCCACCAAAATAAATCCTAGTGCTTATTTTGAACCCCTCAAAATGTAAGACCAGGTCTTATTTTCAGGGAAACACAGTATATGATGCTTAGGCTGTTAGTGGGCTGTAGGTCAGGGGCTTCTTGGCATGCCAGAGATCTGGGGCTGCAGAAGCACCTGAGCCACAAGTCATAGCAGCTTCTGCCCATCACTGTGGCACAAAGGCCCCACCACCTCCAGGTTGCCTCAGCTCAGAAGCTGCCTCTTCAAGAACCAGGCCAAACATTGTTGGTCAGCAGCAGGAGCAAGCAGATGGTGAAGGTCAAGCTGGGACAAGACTGCCAACTACCTGAATTTTGATCAGTTGGACAAGAGGATGCTGCAATACCGCAACAGCTATAACTTTGAGGATCAAATATCAGTACCACTCATTCAGCACTGTCATAATTTCAAACAGCCACTGGTTGAAACTCAAGTAGTAACAGTATCCTTTCAACCCTAGACCGGTCCTAAACCACATTTTTATCACTACTTTGGTAAATCCTAAAGAGAAAATCCCTTTATTCTTATGGGGTTAAATCTATTAGGGTAGTAAAAGCAGAATGCTTCCCTATACTTTCATTGATTGGTCCAATGGAGTTTCCCCCATTAGAAATCCAACTATACTTCTTCATATGTGCAGTAACTGCCAAATGTCCATACTACAATATACCTTGGGAAATCAGTCTTTTCATTCCAAAATTCATTAATGTGATCTGTGCCAAACTACTTTGACTTATTTAAAGAATGACTCATTCAACAAACATATAAGTCTCACTACAACGATTTATTCTTCATCTGCACCAAGCCTAACTCTTGATTTTTGCAGAATGTTGTTCCTCCTGGATTAAAATGTGAATGGCATCCTGCTGAGAGAGGAGGAAAAGCCACCATCCTTGTAAAAAACACACGCATCAGATTATAATTCTAGAAGCATTATTTGAGACAAAGGACTAGTTCTTTTATTGACTCAGGCAGTCCATTCCCATGCCAGGAGTAATTTAATTAGCCATAAATCATTCCTGCTAGGCAATGTCAAGTCTGATTTTGAATATACTGGGAGTTAGCAAATTACTTGTAGTTATTTTGCATTGCCTCTTTACAGTTTCTAAATTGTTCTAAATTGCTTGAATCCTTATTGGAAACAATTCTTATATTTCCAAATTCTGTCTAGTTGGTTAACACATTAGAAATATTTAAATGTTACAATGGATCATCTTTCATTCTTCCTTTTTCCTCACCTGCTCAAAGGAACTGAGGACTACATATATAGAAATCTGGTGGGGCATTTGACATAAATTGCATTTGATATTAGCCCTGGCATGTGATATGAAAGCATCATTTAACATCTCTAAAACAATTATTACTTGGAACAAAAATAAAATTCTAACCCTAGACTGATTAGCCGAAGAACTTTCTTCTTTCTAATGTTCCTGCAAGAGAATAGCATGTAGCGTAATGTGACATGACGTAACATGACATAACATACATCCTTAGAACAGGGGTCATAAAGCAGTTTTTCTCAAGGTATGATCCAAGACGTCTCAAGGGTTGACAAATCAAAATAATTTGCAGCCTATTTTAAAAATATTAAAAACCTGTCACAAAAATCATGAGAAGCAGTAATGGCCATAGATGCATCATTTTGAATTTTTAATACAGTAAATATTGATAACTATAAGTCATTAAAACAAAGGGGGGGTGTTGGTGTCCCCCATAATTTTTAAAAGCAAGAAGGAAAAAAGTGAATCAGTGAAAAAGACAAAGCAAATAGGCACACCTTGGTGGATTCCCCCCCCCTCCCGCTCCCAACTATGTTTATACGACGCCTAGAGGCTAAAACATATGAAGAATGGTTGCAGGAACTGGGTATGTCAAGTTTAATGAAAAGAAGGACTAGGGGAGACAAGATAGCAATGTTCCAATATCTCAGGGGTTTCCACAAAGAAGAGGGAGTCAGACTATTCTCCAAAGCACCTGTGGGCAGGACCAGAAGCAATGGATGGAAACTAATCAAGGAGAGAAACAACCTAGAACTAAAAAGAACTTTTTAAGCAGTGATCGGAAGCCATTTGTCTGAAATGGTCTAGAGCTGTGATGGTAAACCTATGGCACCATAGGAGCCATATTGAAGGGCATGTCAGCTCCACTGTGCATGTGCATGCTAGACAGCTGATTTTCAGCCTTTCGCCCTCCAGAGGCTTCAGGGAAGCTTCCCTGAAGCCCCAGAGTGAAAAAACCACCCAACGGGCAAAATGGAAGTTTGGAAAAATGAACTTCCAGTTTGCCTGTTGTGCTGTTTTGCACACTCCTGGACTTCAGGAAGCTTCCCTGAAAACTCCAGAGTGCAAAAAACAGAAAAATGGGTAAACCAGAAGTCCATTTTTTTGAACTTCTAGTTGCCCATTGGGCCGATTTTTCACCATCCCAGGTACACATGCATGAGGGAAGGGAATGGGTGTGGGCATGTGCACACATACTAGCACATGCACGCACACACTTTTGTCATGCAAGCCAAAAAAGGTTTGCCATCACTGGTATAGGGTTTCCTGTCTGAACATTGGGTTGAACTAGAAGATCTCCAAGATCTCTTCTCTTCTCTTCTCTTCTCTTCTCTTCTCTTCTCCTCTCCTCTCCTCTCCCCTCTCCTCTCTTCTCCTCTCCCCTCCCCTTCCCCTCTCTTCCCAGAGATACTATAGAGAGCCACTGATTTCTGCAGTAGTTAATAACCATTTACTTTCAATTGTTCTCAATTTCAACATTGCTTTCATTTTCATGTTTATATTTCTTCATCCTCCTTCACAACCTTCTAAAAGTTTCCAATATATTTTCAGCAATTTTAGTCTACAGAGCAACTCCTCTTCTCCCACCACTGTGCTTCTTAAAATAAAGGCAATAGGACTCTCTGGAACCAAGTTCCATTGAATTCAGTGTAGTTCGCTTCCAGGTAAATGTCTCTAGAATTGTAGCCAAACAGAAGCAGATTCTTTGTATGAGAGCCATTTAATAATTATTCATATGGAGAATCAAGATATTTGTTTTATATTTTAACCATTGTATCAATTACTGTTTATAGCCTGTGTTGAATTTACATTTTCCCTTTTATATATAGATAAATTACTAAGTTAATGTAATGTTATGGTTAAGAGAATGAAATCTATCAAAATAAATCAAAAATCATTGCTTTGCATGTCATTACTGTTTAAACACTGTATGTAGTTTTAAATAAACCATTTTGCCTCAACCCTCCTCCTATCAGAATATTCTGTTCCATCTTTTAATGTTGTTATATGGACAGTCTCTAGAAACGCCATCTTTCTGCTGCTCCCATGCTCCTATTTTTCAGAGAGAAAAGCACTTGCTCATGTGAGCCTTCAGATCCACTGACCATTTATTGTCACTTTCATTGCTCATTCTCTTAAAATGGGGCATGTGAATAATTTCTTTCAGATAGTTTAGCATGATAAGATTTGCTAAAATGAAGCTGTGACAGTTAATGATACTCTCTTTTTCTAACTCTCCAGGAAGTGATCGTGGGATAAGTCCTGTAAAATCTGAAAATTGGACCATGGTGACACCAGTTCCACATGTAAGTGAGCAGTGAGCATGGAAGTGAAAAAGTGCAGAGAAGAGTGACAAAGATGATTAGGGGACTGCAGACTAAGCTTAAAACATATAAAGGCCAGTTGCTAGAATTGAGTATCTCTAGTTTAATGAAAATAAGGACTAGCATTGAAGTGATAGCAATGTTCTAATATCTCAGGGGCTGTCATAAAGAAGAGGGGATTAACCTGTTCCACAAAGCACTGGGAGGCAGGACAAGAAGCAATGGATGGAAACTAATCAAGGAGAGAAGTTACTTAGAACTAAGGAGAAACTTCTTGACAGAACAATTAATCAGTGGAACAACTTTCTTCCAGAAGTTGTGAATAAACCAACACTGGAAGCTTTTAAGAAGATATTGGACAACCATTTATCTGAAATGGTATACCATGTCTGCCTAAGGTGGAGGGTGTTGTTGGACTAGAATACCTCTAAGGTTCCTTCCAACTATGTTATTGTACTCTATTATAAAGGCCTGTTATGTGAATGCCCAACACCCAAGGATAGATTATTACAAAGCACTTCTTATTTCTAACTATCTTTACTGATAGACTAGGCATATTTCTAGCATTCTAGATTAGCCAATGGCTGTTCAGTAAATAGATTCTTATGCCCACATCATCTGATCCACCAGAACACTCATGAGCTTTGCCCCTTATCTATAGACAAGTGACAGGTGAATTCAAATTTCATCTCATTACTTTCTAATATATATTTGAAGTCTTATTAAAAGGAGACACATAATACGAAAGTATATATTAATAGGCACCCAGACTACATATGATTTTAAAATTTTAAAATAGAAATGCATTAATAATTTAGTCTGTGACAACTTTGTCGTTGTAATGTCTGTTCTGTCAGGGGTCTGTAAGAAAAACTGTATAAAATATATATTTCCAAAATGTTCTGTGTTCCGACTTCAAAATGTATATTTATATCTGTGTGAATGATAATTGCATTACAGTATTCAGAGAATTATGAAAGGTAAATATTAATCTAGGATGCATTGACAGGATATGTTAATTTCATATTTGAATTCACAAACAATTTATTTAAGTTTCCTAAATTCAGGAGTACAGTGAAACCATTGTTTAACTAGAAATGAGAGAATTGTCCTGTAATAAGTCTAAATATTTGAACTTCAGTTTCAAACACTCTGTTACTTACTGGTTTTCTTTACCTCTATGGTCTTGGCAGGATCTGGTTTGTCTTTCACAAGCAGCATTGTGTTTGAGCAAAGTAATTTCTACTGGATCTACACACACAGCACTGAAATTAAGAAAATGAAAGTGATCGTAGGTTTAATTTCCCTATTGCATGGTTCATAAAAAACCCTACATGCTCACTAGATGAGAGCAAAGTGAACATTTTGGCTTTGGGTTTTTTTTCAGTGTCTCTTTGCTGTCACCTAGTTGATATCTTCATTTTTGCAGTACAGCTCTAATGGACTCATGCATTATTTCCCCCCAATCACCCCATACATTTTCAGCTCTGTATTGCTGTTTTTTACCTCTGTCTATGATGCTGAAACAGGATGTTTTGAGAAATCCAAGAGTCTAACACATAGTCTCACTAATGGGTTCAGTTGAATAAAATGACGGCTGTTATATGCCAATCTCCCACTAGTACAATTCACACTGCAGGTTTTGCTGGGATCTAAATTATATTTTAATCACTCTTTCCACTTCTGAAATTGACAGAAATTATAGGGATGGGAAGCGAGCTATTATTTAATACCCTAAAGAAAGTATTCTAAAGGAATAGTGACATGCAGAGGACTCCTGAGTACTCTATCACAGATTGGAATTTCAAGGAATTTATGAGCCATGTGTAAGTCAAAAAACTTTTTAAAAAGCTTGGATATCTCACAAAGGAGAATAAATATTTTCTTTTCTTTCCAGTATTTTTTTTATTTTTTTCCACGCCAACAAATATGCAATATCACATACCTTCAATCCTTGATTACATTACAATAATTCATATCTTTTTACATTCGGTATTCATCATCCATCAAATGCTGCTTCTGTTTACTTTTGACACCTGGATTATCAAAAAGATTGTTCTAATTTCTTATTCAAATTTAAAATGCTATTAGCTAATACATTTTAAGATGCTTTCGCTCTAATCTCATCCTGTACATTAATGCCATAGTGCTTGAATCATCTCCATATATCCTTAATTATCTATTTCATGTATATTTCTTAACCCTAATTTTATAATAATTGTCCTTTAACAAAAGGGAAAAAAAAACAAATTACATATCTTCAAATATTTCCATTCATATCAACTGAATCCTAAATTATATCTAACCATAACTCTAATATTACCTGGGGGGAGTCAAAACTATATCAATTCAAGGGCATAAATTCAATTAATTTTTCTCAACATAATATTCAGAACTCAGTTAGCCTAATTAGTAACAATTCCTTTTAGTAGGTAAGAATTTTTTTCAATATCCTGCTTTATTTATATTTTTCACTGTAAACCATCATGCCCTACTCTGCGGAGAGGGGCGGCATACAAATCTGATTAATAAATAATAAATAAATAAATATTTATGTCACTGTCAACCCAGTGTAATCATTGTGCCCTACTCTAATTATATCACTGTGAAACCTATGTGTTCTTCATGCCCTACTCTATTAGTATCACTGTAAACCCAGTGGAATCAGTGTGCCCTACTCTATTTGTTTCACCATCAATCCAGTACTACCATCATGCCCTACTCTATTTATGTCACTGTAAACCCAGTGTAATCTTCATGCCCTACTCTATTAGTGTCACTGTAACCCAGTGTAATCATCATGCCCTACTCTAATTGAAATCACTGTAAACCCAGTGTAATAATCGTGCCTTACTTTATTTGTATTTTTCACTGCAAACCCAGTGTAATCTTCAGATACTACTCTATTTGTATCACCGTGAACCCAGTGTAATCCTCATGCCCTTGTCTAATTATATTCTTCACTATAAATCCAGTGTAATACTGTTTTTATTTCCTTTTCCCTAAATTTCAATATAATCATCCAATATGATCATCACTAATTTCTATCTCTATTATTCTATTATTCCGTTATTTCATTATTCATTCCAATAGATAATTCCCATAATCTTACCATATCTTTTAATTAAACATTATTACATATACAAAAATTAATAATCCTACCCTATTCTATTTGTTTTAGCTTGCTGATTAATTCCCCCCTCTATCTTTCCCTTCCTATCCCCCAATCCATCTTTATTTCTCTTTCCCAATGTAATTCCCAATAATAAAATCTAATTTAAATCATCATTAAGCTCAAGTTCATCTATTTATCAAAGATTATTCTTTTATAGTTTTATAAAAGAAACTATGGTTGGTAAATCCACAGTAACTGAATTTAAACATGCCTGGGATAAACATATATCCATCCTAAGATAAAATACAGGAAATAGTATAAGGGCAGACTACATGGACCATGAGGTCTTTTTCTGCCTTCAATCTTCTATGTTTCTATGTTTCTATAATAATCCTCAGTATTTTCGCATACTTGATTTTCTTGCATCACATTTTTCTTTTGCCAGTTCTATAGGCATGTCTCCATCAGTCAGTTCAAGAGTATTTTCTCTCAAAAGTTATTTCGATCACAAACAAAAGTGGGTAACATCCTTTTTAAAAGTTTCCAATAGTTGGCAAACAGAAAGCATAGCCACAACAGATAATATGCTCCACAGCCAAGGCTAGCAGCTGTTAAAAACATAATCCAAAATTCCCCCTACAATGGCTCCTCCAGCCAGTAGATGACAAACTTTTATTTTTTCTATTAGTTTATTCTCTTAAATCAATAATTAATTCTCTTCAAAAATCAACACATAAAAATAAATCTTGAAAAATGCTTCAATAATCTAAATTAAAAATCTTTATATCTTTTAAAAATCCAATGTTGGACATTTTGATATTGCCTTACCGCTAGATAGCCACTTCCTCTCCAGTTTCTGGCAAGTTTTGTTTCTGTTACAAAAATCAATAAAATAAAGTTTAATGTCTCTTTTTGGCAGTCATCACTCACCAGCACATAACCTGATTTCTTCTTCACTTCTGCAGCACTTCACTTCATTCTCTTCCCAGGTGTTACTGCTCTTCTTCAATCCCTGCATTGCATTGGCTCTGTGGCTTCATCGGCTAAGCATGGCAGCCTAGCTGATTTCGCACCACCACCGCTGGAGGAAAAGTCAGTTTACTGAGGGGTATGCCAACCCAAACCAGATTTCCGACAGCACTCCCATCTTCACCTCCCCTTGAGGGAGGATCTGGCCTGGTTTAATAGGAACCGCTGGGATTTGGAGGGCCCCCATGGACGAAGGGGAACTCCATGCCACTGTGGCCATTGACCCTGCCCCTCTCCCATGAGCAAATATTTTCATATCAACTCCCCACTACAATGTCTCCAGAAATCCAAATATCAAAAATAAAAGATGAAATTATAGTTTCATTTAATGTTATAGCATTCTTAACATCCATCAATCCAGAAGTGGCAAACAAACCCATGGCCGCAATACTATACAACATGTGTAACCTAGCCAAATGCACTTACTGTTCTGGTAGCAGGCCATCACTGGCTGTCTCATAATCATATATGCTCTCTCCTTCCTGCTGCACTCTCTTGCTGAATTTGTAGCAGCTGATTACCTTTGAAGGAGCTGGTTTGAACTGCTTCTGCAGGCACCCTTTTAGAACCACCCAGACAACCATGTTGGCGATCTCAGGTTTAGATAGAACTACTACAACCTCAAAAACATTCGGACTGCAGTGGTTTAAGAATATTGCCCTTTTTCGATTGTCTAGGAAGTCCTCGAAATTATTGGCTTCCAGGAAACAGTCGAATCTGGCCTTGTAATTATCCCAGGTTTGTCTGGCTTGTTTGAAAGTGTCGGTGGATGTATGGATGAAGACATCGTAGCTTCTGTTGCAGTCTTTCTCTTTGTTCTTTGTTCCGCTTTTGAATCTGGTGCCTCATGTTCCCCACTTCCTTCCAGCTGGGCTGGATTACTTTGCCTTGGTTTTTAAAACTCTTCAGCTTCCCGCCTTCATTGTCAATGCTGAGTTCAGATACTGAAGAGACAGGAGACTGGTGGAGTAACTTCAGCTCTTTATTAGGTAACAGGGAGTAACTTCCAGCAGCAGTATACAAAAGGCAAGGGGTTTAAATAGGGAGACAATCCAGCAGGGAACCAATCAGAATTTTCCTACTTTACCTCCCTATCGAACTGGAGTAAAAACTTCCCATCTTCTTCAGGACATAACAATAACATCACTTGGTAGTCACAGAATACAGATATACAGTGTAATTAGGTATCATTAACATGGTGCTGGGAGAAGGTACAAACTCAGCAGTTAGAAACATTGAGCTTGTAAACAGGAAAGCTGACAGCCTGGATTCGAAACATGAATGCTGCATGACAGGGTAAGCTCCCATTACGTGCTCGAGCTCCTACCCCTAGCAGCTTGAAAATATGTAAAAGTAAGTAGATAAATAGGTGCCACCATGATGGAAAGAAAAAAGTATTCCATGCACCTCAGCAAGTAGTCATGCTGACTAAATGATCACATAGATGTCTTCAGACAATGGTAACTTCTTTAGATAAGATTTGGAGATGGGCACTGCCCCCTTGAATTGGACATGACTGGCAGGGGAAACCTTTGCCTTTCAACATATACTCAATGAATTAAGGAAACATTTGCTTGAGTACTTCAAGATAGACCAAACTAGGAAACCAAAATCATGTGGACCAATGGTAGTACTTTAATTGTAAAGATATAATGACAGAGACTTGCACGTATGAATGCGCTCCTCCCTCTCCACTTTATAAGAATTAGGGAGAGCTTGTCTAATGTTTTCTCAGTTTGCATTTCTGCCCTGGCTCAGCCCTCTGTTATCTGACCATTATCTTGGCAGAAGCTCTTTCTCCTGCTCCTCAAAGCCATTTCGGCTTCCTTCTACAACAGTAATGGCTAATCTTTTCTGGATTGAATGTCCAAAGTGCACACACATGTGTGAATTCAGGCACACCCCAAATATTAAAATGCAATGTGTGTGTAGCCCTGTGCATGCACTTTTGTGCATGCGTGTGCATCCCTGCATGCTCACTCCCCTGCATGTACATGCGCCTCCTCATGCCCAGCTCCTGTGAATGTGCACATAGCCCCATGTGCCCATGCATGTGCCCCCATGCATGCATGCATCCCTCCATGTGCCCAATGCCTCCTGCACATGCATGGCAGAGACCTGAAGGCCAGCTGGCTGACCGGGGGCATGTGCACACGTGTGGCAGACCTGAACTGTGGTGATAGTTCATGTGCTAACAGACATGCCACCCTTGGCATATGTACCATAGGTTTGCCATCACAGCTCTATATTGAGTCATTACTAAACCTACTTTCCAAGATTTAAAGAAACTTTTAGCTCTCCTTGCATAGATAATCATTCTTGCATAGATAATCATATTGTCATCTCCTTTACTTTCTACAGAATCCTGTCTGAAAGAGGTTCAGGTTATATTCTATGCAGGAGGCTTTCAGGAACAGAAACAGCTAAGTCACAAAAGCTATGGATACTAATTCTTGAAAGATTGTCAATTAGACAATAAGAATGATATAAAGCTTTTCAATCAGTTCATGAACTATAATGGACTAAAACAGAGACATATACTTTCTAGGACCCCTTCATCACCCTACCTGACTAAGGACAAATTCCTACCTTTTCGTACTCCAAGCAAGTGGAGAGCTTTTCTCAAGTTGATCACTCGAGTTTAGGAATTTATTTATTTATTTACTTACTTACTTACTTACTTACTTACTTACTTACTTACTTACTTACTTATTTATTATTTAGATTTGTATGCCGCCCCTCTCCGTGAACTCAGGGCGGCTCACAACAGGCATAAACAAATCGTACAAATCCAAATAGATTCAAATAAATTTAAATATTTAAAAAAGTTTAAAAAGAACCCCGATATACTAACAAGCACACACACAAACATACCATACATAAATTGTACATGCCCGGGGGAGATGTTTCAGTTCCCCCATGCCTGACGACAAAGGTGGGTTTTAAGAACTTTACTGAAGGCAGGGAGAGTAGGGGCAGTTCTAATCTCCGGGGGGAGTTGGTTCCAGAGAGTCGGGGCCGCCACAGAGAAGGTTCTTCCCCTGGGGCCTGCCAACCGACATTGTTTAGTTGACGGGACCCGGAGAAGGCCCACTCTGTGGGACCTAATCGGTCACTGGGATTCGTGCGGCAGGAGGCGGTCTCGGAGGTATTCTGGTCCAATGCCATGAAGGGCTTTAAAGGTCATAACCAACACTTTGAATTGTGACCGGAAATTGATCGGCAACCAATGCAGACTGCGGAGTGATGGCGAAACATGGGCATACCTAGGTAAGCCCATGACTGCTCTCGCAGCTGCATTCTGCACGATCTGAAGTTTCCGAACACTTTTCAAAGGTAGCCCCATGTAGAGAGCGTTACAGTAGTCGAATCTCGAGGTGATGAGGGCATGAGTGACTGTGAGCAATGAGTCCCGGTCCAGATAGGGCCGCAACTGGTGCACCAGGCGAACCTGGGCAAACGCCCCCCTCGCCACAGCTGAAAGATGGTTTTCTAATGTGAGCTGTGGATCGAGGAGGACGCCCAAGTTGCGGACCATCTCCGAGGGGGTCAATAATTCTCCCCAGGGTAATGGATGGACAGATGGAATTGTCCTTGGGAGGCAGAAACCACAGCCACTCCGTCTTATCCGAGTTGAGTTTGAGTCTGTTGACACCCATCCAGGCCCCAACAGCCTCCAGACACCGGCACATCACTTCCACTGCTTCATTGACTGGACATGGGGTGGAGATGTAAAGCTGGGTATCATCAGCGTACTGATGATACCTCACCCCATAGAGGGAAGGTTGGAGACTGGACGATAGTTATTAAGTACGGCTGGGTCCAGGGAGGGCTTCTTGAGGAGGGGGCGCACGAGCGCCTCTTTATAGAGAGTTGGAAAAACTCCCCTCCCCAAGGAAGCATTGGTAATCTCCTGGACCCAGCTCCGTGTCACCTCCCTGCTGGCCGAGACCAACCAGGAGGGACACGGATCCAGTAAACAGGTGGCGGAACTCACAGATCCAATGGCCTTGTCCACTTCATCAGGTGTCACCAGATCAAACTCTTCCCAGACAGGTGGACAAGTACGGGCCCAGTCACCTCGACTGACTCGTTGTCAGTCGACTCTGTTTCCCTATTGGAGTCGAGATCGGCCCGGATCTGAGTGATTTTATCAGCGAAAAACATGTTAAAATCCTCGGCACTGCTCTGCAAGGGCTCCCCAACTCCCCCCTGATTAAGAAGGGAGCGGGTCACCCTAAACAGAGCGGCCGGGCGGGATTCCGCTGATGCAATCAAGGCGGCATGGTACGCGCATCTTTCCGCCTTGAGCGCCACTTTGTAAGTCTTAATAAAAGCTCTTACAAGTATTCGATCAGATTCAGACCTACTCTTCCTCCATCGCTTCTCTAGACGTCTCTTCTGGCGTTTCAACTCCCAGAGCTCCTCGCTGAACCATGGAGCTCTACGGGGTCTAGCACCACGGAGAGGTCGCAAAGGCGCAATCCGGTCAAGAGCCTCCGCTGCGGCCTTGTTCCAGGCCTCCGCGAGAGACTCCGCCGAACTGTGGACGAGTGCCTCTGGAATAACCCCATGCGCCATCTGAAAGCCCTCTGGGTCCATCAGGCGTCTGGGGCGGAACATCTTAATTGGTTCCACCTCCCTGCGGGGAAGGATTGGAGCCAGGAAGTCAAGCCGTAGTAGAAAATGGTCTGACCATGACAAAGGCAAAGCTTCTAAGCCCCTTAATCTCAGACCATTACTCAATTGCTCGGAAAGGAATACCATGTCAGGTGCGTGCCCTCCCTCGTGAGTCGAACCCTGTAGTACTTGAGTCAGGTCCATGGCTGTCATGGTGGCCATGAACTCCTGTGCCAACCCAGAGGTTTCGCCGAGTGACGGCAGGTTGAAGTCCCCCAGGACAATGAGTCGGGGGAACTCCACCGCCAACCCGGCTACCTCCTCGAGTAGCACAGGCAGGGCTTGTGCCACGCAGCTGGGAGGCAGGTACGTGAGAAGCAAGCCCACCTGAACCCCTAAGTCCAACTTCACAAGGAGGGACTCGCAACCTGCAATCTCCGGAGCAACGAGCCTACGCAGGTAAAGGCGCTCCCTGGCTATAATAGCCACTCCTCCCCCCCTTCCCTGGGGTCGAGGTTGATGCCATATCTGAAACCCGGCTGGGCAAATTTCCGAGAGAGGAACTCCTCCCTCCAGGCCCAGCCAGGTTTCAGTTACACATGCCAGGTCGGCCTCCTCATCCAGGATTAAATCCCGGATGAGGAGAGCTTTATTTACCACCGACCTGGCATTGAGCAGCAGCAACCTGAGCCCAGGGCCAGAGTTACACTCATCACCAGTGCCCTGGGTTGAGCTCACGGAGCTGGAACAAGGAATAGTTATTAGACAGCGATCCCTTGTTCCCCTGGAACGGCTAGCTCCGTGGCTCCCGCGATATCTGCCTCTCCCCAGCAACACTCCCCAGCAATTGTAGCTCCAAACAGAGGAATGACCTGGTAATGGGTAGCCAGGGTTGGACCTGAGTTCTAACTAAAACTTTTATACACATTTAAACTGAAATTCAGATATTTCAAGGGAGTTCCTCATATATAAAGAAAAAGAAATATAATAAATATTGATATTAAATTAAATATCAATTTTAAGGAAAAAATATATGGAAAAAGACAACTGGACTGTTGTTGTTTTTTTAGGAAGAAGATATTTTACTTCTCCTCCAAGAAGCCTCATCAGTTGTGCATGGATGACCTCCACCATCCAGGCACAACTGATGAGACTTCTTGGATGAGCAGCAAAACTTCTTGTTCCTAAAAAACCCCAAAACAGTCCAGTTTCCCTTTGAAAAAGGACCTTTGACACAACTATGACCCGGATGACTAAGAATCTCAATAAATTGTAAAAGAGAGGGGCTTTTTAAAATCTTTACTTTCCAGGTGTTTGAATAATAGCTAGTATTAACTTTTCAGGCAGAGTTTTGGTCTTCCACGTAATATTAATAAGATATTTTTGAAATGCCTAAAAACGGAATGAAAATTAAATCATCACTTATTTAAATAGATGATTGTTGAGATTTAAATTCAATCTTGGACAAGATGACTTGTTTTTATGATGCTTGCCGTATAGTTGAAGCAATTCTAAAATATATCAGGAAAAATGTTTAGTTCACACTCCATCAATGCTTTGCTCTATGGTTTCACTTCTTGCTGGCTTTGCAACATAACAAAGCCAAGGCCATAATTCAGCACATTTTTAAATGTATTGGAAGTTTCACCTGTTTTCCTTCTTGTTTTACCTCCTTCTTCCTGCTGATGGATGATATTGGTCTGTACATTCATTAGAGAGAGGGAGAACGGCTGAAATACCTACCTGTTTCTTGGCATTTTTCATTACAATTCTGTGATTTTTAAGTGTCTCTGCCAAGTTTGAAAGCGATGGGTACGTTTTTTTAAAGGCTAAATGTAGAGCTCAGATCCTTGTTTGCATTGTTTAGTTAAAAGCTTAAACTGTTATTCTGCATCTTTTTCTTTGAATCTTATTGCTGATATTTGAAAGACTTAGATCAATATGGTATTATTTGTATGTTGACTCTGACAGAGCCCAGTGTTGTTGCACCCTGTGCAAAGTTGTATTTTGTTTTACTTTTATAGAAAAGTTGTTTATTATTATTATTATTATTATTATTATTATTATTATTATTATTATTATTATTTAGCAAATAAAAAAGCATTGACTCATATCCTGGCTAGTTTACACAAGCTTAGATCTCTCTAGTCCTAATCAAACATAATAATCAGCATGACAGAAATATGAGATAAAACTAAATGAACTTTTGAAATCATAAATTTATCTAAAGTTAGCCATGTTACACAGAAAATAGATGTTCTAATAGCTATGAATTAGGCTATAACAATGAAAATAGAAAGGATTCAAACCGAAGAGAATGGACAATCTTGTAGGCTCAATTTCTCCATTCAAAGAATCAATTATGTTCCAGTATGTAGAAGACAAGCATGTTCAGGGAGAAAAATTGTAATGTGTCCTCTCATGTAAGTGAGAAATAGGTCTCATTCTTGAAATAAGCCCATAAGTTATCAGAAATTGTAGGCCAGCCACTAGAGGCGGACCAACGGGTTGCGATGGGACTGGACTACACAGCCACCGCCACCGAGGAAGGAGGCAAAGGTGATCGCACTAGATGCCGTGATCACCCAGCATGCCCAGCGATCAGCGTAGGACAGGATGGGGGCCTGAGGACAGGGCAGTGAGGCCCCGTATAAAGAGGCAAGTTCTCATTCCTTTGCTCAGCAAGGAGCTTCGCCCATAGCTGCCCAGGAATGTTTGGAACATAATTTCCGCCCCATTTGATTTTCCTCTGCAGGTCCAGATTTAAAGTAATAAAGTGACCCATAAATCCCAGCTCTGTGGTCCATGTGCTTATTCCAGTATCCGATGCAACATTCAGCCTGCCAGTTGTCATTGTATCTTCACCAAAGTGAAAAAAGAAAGAAATACCTTGCATTACCTTGCCACATGAGTCAGTCCCTCCATCCTAGATATTATGAAAACAGTCTATAAGCCTTAGACCAAAGATATAGGAAACAAAGACTCTTTTTCCTGGTTAAAAGCAAAGAACCAGAAGGCGGCCTGCCATTTTTACAGTCAGCTAGTGCTACCCTGCTCTAACATGACAAATTGGCATCCCCAGTGTGGCAGCAAAGTAATCAGACTGTGACAAATGGTTTACTTAGAACAATTTGTTTTCATTTTACTGGAAATTTCCGCAGTCTTAACAAAGGGATTTTCTTTTCCTTTCTTTAAATGGTGTTTGAACACTGCTAAAAATGGAAACAAAAATGAATGTCTAGGCCTTGGAATCATTTTATTTTTGGTAGCCTTGCAAATAAACTGCTATCTATGAAGAAATATGTCTAGTCGAAAGGGTAAAGGGCTAAATCATATTTTACCAATTTGCATGTGCCCATAAATACTTATGGCTCAGTCTGCTTTGGGTGATGATGATCAAATATGATGATGATGATGCAAAGCCTTTGACTCAGTGGTTCATGACAAACTTCTCTTAAAACTCAAATCCTATGGCATCTCAGGACTCCTCCAGAACTGGATTACTGCATTCCTGTCAAACAGGCAACAAGTTGTCAAAATCGGAAGCCCCATTTCCTCCCCTGTCCCTGTCAAAAGCGACGTTCCCCAAGGCAGCGTACTAGGTCCTACTCTTTTCATCCTATACATCAACGACCTCTGCGATAATATCGCAAGCAACTGTGTGCTCTTTGCCGATGATGTGAAACTTTTCAACACCACTGACAACACACTCACTCTCCAAAAAGACCTTGACTATGTTTCAGATTGGTCTAACATCTAGCAACTTCGAATCTTAACCAACAAATGCTCTACCCTCCACATCGGCAAAAAGAACCCAAACCTCATATATGAACTAAACAAACAAATTCTCACAGCAAACCCACACTCAGTAAAAGACCTCGGAATACTAATTTCAAATGACCTAAGTGCTAAAGCCCACTGCAACAATATCGCCAAAAAGGCTTCCAGAGTTGTAAACTTGATTCTACGTAGCTTCTGCTCTGGCAATCTCACACTACTGACCAGAGCCTACAAAACCTATGCCAGGCCCATCCTCGAATATAGCTCATCTGTCTGGAACCCTCACCACATCTCAGACATCAACACTCTCGAAAACGTCCAAAGATATTTCACCAGAAGAGCCCTCCACTCCTCCACCCGAAACAGAATACCATACGAAAACAGACTAACCATCCTAGATCTCGAAAGCTTAGAACTGCGGCGCCTAAAACACGATTTAAGTATTGCCCACAAAATCATTCGCTGTAATATCCTTCCGGCCAACGACTACTTCAGCTTCAACCGCAACAACACAAGATCATGCAACAGCTTCAAACTCAATGTTAATCGCTCCAAACTTGACTGTAAAAAATATGACTTTAGCAATCGAGTCATCGAAGTGTGGAACTCATTACCGGACTCAATAGTGTCAACCCCCAACCCCCAACATTTCTCCCTCAGACTCTCCACGATTGACCTCTCCAGGTTCCTAAGAGGCCAGTAAGGGGCGTACATAAGTGCACTGATGTGCCTTTCGTCCCCTGTCCAATTGTCTTTCCTTTCCCTTTTATCATATATATTCTTTCCTTCCCACCCACTTCTCTTCCTCTTTACTTCCTATCTTTACTTCCTATCTTTTATATATCACTTAATGTCTATTCTCTTTCATATGTATTGTATATTGGACAAAGAATAAATAAAAATAAATAAATAAATAAGTTTTCAGAAATACAAAACTTGTCTGATGTTCATAGGTGACTTCAACTGCAGTGATTACCTCCTAATTACAAAAGGGTATGGATAGAGAATTGGGAATTTCCTTTGTGCCTCTAGTTTGTTCTCAATTCCCTGCCCCCTTTTGTTCTCTTTGATGCTTTCTCTGATCCTATATATTGTAGCCACATAAGAGCTACTCTAGTAGATTTGTCAATACCAAACCATTATTGTAAGCAGCTACTTATACTTGAAAATTTACCAAAGTTTCTTTTTCAGAATGATGAATATTCAAATAGATAATATGAAGTATAATTGGGTTAAGAGGCTGCCCCCTCTTTCAACTCTTCCCTCACTGATCATCATCTAAACCATATTACAATTTTAAGAATAATTAAAATCTCAACTCTCAACTACAACAATAACTATTTATTTTGAATATTGCTTTCAAATTTACCATTGTGGTAGCACTTAACTGACCTTGGAGATCCCTGAAAAGCTAAGCTAATGAGATGTGTTTAGTATTTGGCAGTGAAATCACAATGATTGAGGCTAGCAGAGAAAATAAACATCGTCTTAAAAGAAAACCATATTTTGCATTGGTGGCAAAAAAATCTATATGGATATTTCCATGCAATCAGGTCTTACTTGAAGGAATATATCTTCTTGCACTTTTATCTCTTGAATGAACATATTCAAAAATGAGGTAAAATATTTATGTAATTTTTACTGCTTTTATCAAATCCAAAGATTTGTGAATAGAAGGCAAGGCACACATATATTCCACCTTCTACTCAGAAGTCCACCTCTTGGGTCAGTATTCAGGACCTGAAGAAACCAGGAGACAATAAGCAGTATGGATGACTTCAAGAATTCCAGAGCTATCAGTTTTAATGAGTGACAAAAAAAATCATCCCAGAGATTTGTACTGCCCCCACCCTTCCAGCCTTTCATAAGATTTTAAAAACTCACCTCTGCTGATAGGCCTGGGGCCCTGAGTCTTAACATCTATCCCAGTCAATGATTAAATGAATATTTATAATAGGATGGATGTAGATGATTGGTTTTTAACAAATTGGGGTTTTAGAATTTGGATTCAGCTAGATTTTTTAATGTTTTAAAATTGAGGGTTTTAGAGTACATTTTAATGTTAGATTTCTTGTATGTTTTGTACTTGCTTTGTGAGCAGCCCTGAGTCTCAGAAGAAGGGGGGCATAGAAATCTAACAAACAAATAAATAGATACACTTCTGTTCAAAGTAAGATTCTTGAGGATTATTGAAAAATCTCCATTGGTAGAATGACAGAAGATAGAAATCATGTAGGAAGGCATATACATAAGTGTCAATCATCTTAGTCTTTTCCCCTTAGCAACCCAAACTTATAATGTCATTGCTTTGCTTTGTATGCCTCTCTTTTACATGTGTGTGTGCACACCTGCATGCCTTTAGGTCCACGTCAGGTCCTGACGGCTGCCCGGACTAGGCCCTGAAGTTATCTTGGCAAGATTTTCAGAAGTACCGTATATACTCGAGTATAAGCCGAGTTTTTCAGCCCCAAAAATGGGCTGAAAAACCCGACCTCGGCTTATACTCGGGTCACCACAAGAGGGCACCGGGTGACCACAAGAGGGCGCACCGCGGGAGCCCGGCAGCTGCAAAACACACGGGAGGGGCGAATCGGGGAAACTGCCAGGAGAAAACTCAACCCCTGTAAACCACAAGATTCCTCGAACTTTTATTTTTTAAAAAATGCCGCCCGCCTCAGAGTAAACGCCCCGTGCGTATAATTAAGTGACTGGGGTTTTTTTCATGCGTCAAGAGGAAAGAATTAAAAACCTCGGGAAATAGAGCGCCCTGCTTGTAACCGCCACTAAAGCACACAACCTCCACCCACCCCCACTTCGCCAGCCGCCACACCTTCGGTGCAGTCCGGATAGAAGTGCGGGGCCACATCTTCTCTCCACCCCACCCACCCCCACCCAATATCCAAACTCTGTAGTGTTCAGGAGGACAGAAAGATGCTTTTTGGGGCGGAGCACGCCAGTCTCTCTCCGCGCTCCCGTCTAGTGCACATCACCCCCAGGGAGGGCGGGATTGACTCTCCGGCAAACGGTCCGAGCATCCCCCTCCACACCCGTGCATCTGGAGTAAGGCGGCGTCTTTTAACACACACCCCTTCAGCCATGCTCGCAAAGCCACCCATCCTCCTCCTCCTCCATCCCTCGCCGGGGGGAGACTCCCCTCCTCCGCCCCTTCTCTGACCTTGTAATCCTCGTGGCCGAGGTTTTGCAGGCGCTGTTTGCCTGAGGGGGGCCGGATTTCCACGCCGCCGGCCGGGGGCTCCTTCGGGGTTGCCTCCGCCGGAGAGTGCTGTTGCTGGGGCTCCTGGTGGTCCCGAGATGGGGCGCGGCGGGCTCCGCGCTGCCCCACGCTGAGCGCCGCGAAGTCCAACGTCTTGCTCTTGAAGGCGCCCTCCACGTTGCAGAACATCCCGCCATACTTCTGGCGGGGCACTTGGTCGGCGGTGCCCGGGCGCGCCAGGTAGACGGGCAGATCTTCCTCCCCCACCGCCGCGGGATCCGGCCGCTCCCGGCCTCTCCGCCCGCTGTGAGAAGACATGGCCGGGAGTCACTGGGGTAAGTCAAGCCGGCGACTCCGTCTGCGAGGCAGAGAAAGAAGGGCGGACGGGCGGGAGACTTCCCGGGCGCCGCTGGCTCGGCTCAGGCGCGGAGTGACTGATGACTGAGAGAGAGAGAAAAGGAGCGCTCTCTCTCCCTCCCTCCCAGCAGCCTGAGCCAAGCCAGCGGCGCCCGGGAAGTCTCCCGCCCGCCCGCCCTTCTTTCTCTGCCTCGCAGACGGAGTCGCCGGCTTGACTTACCCCAGTGACTCCCGGCCATGTCTTCTCACAGCGGGCGGAGAGGCCGGGAGCGGCCGGATCCCGCGGCGGCGGGGGAGGAAGATCTGCCCATCTACCTGGCGCGCCCGGGCACCGCCGACCAAGTGCCCCGCCAGAAGTATGGCGGGATGTTCTGCAACGTGGAGGGCGCTCAGCGTGGGGCAGCGCGGAGCCCGCCACGCCCCATCTCGGGACCACCAGGAGCCCCAGCAACAGCACTCTCCGGCGGAGGCAACCCCGAAGGAGCCCCCGGCCGGCGGCGTGGAAATCCGGCCCCCCTCAGGCAAACAGCGCCTGCAAAACCTCGGCCACGAGGATTACAAGGTCAGAGAAGTTGGCTGGCAACTTTGCTGCGTCACTCGGAGCCCCCTTTTACTTCCCTCTTGGAGCTCCTGTCTTGCAGCTAGCTGCCTTCCCTTCCCCGGGTCCAGCAAAGTTTCCAGCTTGTACAATTACTGCACTAATTCCCTGATTAGATTTTGAGGTAAGTTCTCTCTCTGCTTTTTTTCAAAGTCTCCTTTCTATAGAACTTTGATAAAGTTTCCCCCTCCCTCCCCCCTCTCTCTCAAGAGACACAGAGAGCGAGACAGAGAGAGAGAGAGAGAGAGAAGGAAGAAGGGTAGAAGAAAAAGAAAAAGGAATTGAGTACTTTTTAAGGGCTTTGTTGGATTCATTCTGTAGATTTGTTATGGTACAAGTAATATACAATCGTACTAATTTTAGCCTGCCAGTAGATTGTAAAAATAAGATACATTATGCTGCTTTCTTCTACTCCAGAGATTCATGAATACTTAAGATGTTTAGCATTTCTGTACTCACTTAGCATTAAGTTTTAGTGTTAAATAATATTAATATTTACCTCTTGGATTTAAATCTATTGTTATTTCTGTGTGGATTTACCTCAGAATAAGTCTCAGTTTTTTGGGAACTTGCTGATAGATATGCTTAAAACTGCAGTCCATCTGTGCAGTTGCCTGTAAGTAAGTCCTATTGAAATCTGTAAGGCTTAACTCAGAATAAAGAGTTGATTTAATATGCAATCCTGTACATAAATTTACTCAGTAATTAACTTGGCTGCATGGCTTGGGGTAGTTTGGTAGAATGTTATGCAATTTTTATGTCTGAAAATCTTTTATTCTTAGATGGGAAAAAGAATTTTGTGAAATTATTGTGCAATTTGAATTTGAAAAAATATTGTTTTGTTCTTCTCTCTACTTTATCATTGGATTATAGAGAGAAAAATTGAGTCTCTAAAATACTGTTTTGAGGGATTTTGCTGATTGAACTACTTTTTTTACTTTTTAATTTATTTAATTTTATTTAATTTATTGTAAATATCAGATTGCTTTTATTTACCCACTTTGAAATAAATATTGTTTACCCTCTTTAAAATAAATATTCTAAAACATTTAATCTACCGATGTCTCATTTAATGTAATTTTATTGGTTTCCATTTTTATAAGTTACCAGTAACCACTGCATTTTCTAACCTCGGCTTATACTCGGGTCAATAAGTTTTCCCAGTTTTTGTGCCAAAAAATGGTGCCTCGGCTTATACTCGGGTCGGCTTATACTCGAGTATATACGGTAGTTTGCCATTGTCTCCTTCCTAGGACTTAGAGAAAGTGACTAACATTACCGAGCAAGCTTTGTGCCGAAAGATAGATTAAAACTCTTAGTTTTCCAGTTTTTAGTCTTAACCACTACACCAAATACTCTCTTCACTTTTTCCTTATATATTTCTAATTAAGATTTTCATATTTTTTCCCTATGCATATTGAAACATGTCATCATTTAATTGTCAAATGAGTGAAAGGTTACTGAATGGACTGGTTGTTGGCCTTGTGTAGGATAAGACTTATGATATTGGCTAATACAACAAAATGAGTTAATAAAGGTTATTATTAAAATAAGAGTTTCTAATTTATTAGCAATGTGATAATGCAAGAGAAAATTACTGGTACTAATTTGACCTCCAGAAAACATCTAAGAGTACATATGGCTCTTGCTTACACTGAATAATTTATCGGCAGATGAAACCTGAGTTTCATACACACACACACACACACACCATAATGTACTGTTGGTTTGTAGCTGGAATGTTTTATTGACTACATGTCTCTATTAATCTGATTGATGTAGACTGTTACAATTGTTGGCATTCAACTAAGTGTCTCAAATAGGTAAATGAAGTTAGATTTACAACTTCATAGCAAGATATTCACATTTGTATAAAACTATACAGGTAGCTTAAATCTTTAGGGAAAAGGAAAAGTAAATGAAAAAAAGGAAAGGGGGGAGAGGGGAGAGGGGAGGAGAGGAGAAGAGAGGAAAAGAAAAGAAGTTTAATTTTGTAATCAAGAGCCATAGGGAAAGAAAAATGTCTCCAGGTACTTTGAACTGTCAACAACTACTTGTAAGCTGCCCAGAGTTATCTTGTAGGGGAGATAAACATAAACATAAACATTTAATAAGTAATTAAAAACAAACAAACATGCCTCCCATTCATTATATTCCCTACCACAATTATTTCATGTATTATTTTTACTTTAAAATAATACAATATTTCCCAGTAAATTCCATTAGTTGTCTATAATAGCCCATTCTTTTAATTATATTGAAAGATTGAAATTTAAACTTTAAAGATAGTAACCTAGAATATTTTTACATTTTTAAATTTAATAAAGGGGATTGTGAATTTTTAACAAATAACATACCATGGCAAAACAATTGTTTCCCATTTATCATACCATGTATATCCAAGGGAAGATTGATGAGAAACTGTAACTTCCATTGGTTCAGCTATATCAAAAAGGCATGTTTGTTTGAATGGCATTATGTTAAAGAAAACTTTCATTTTGGTGCTTCTTGACTATAGTTTTGCCATCTGCCATTTCCCTTAATCCCTCAAAGTTTGGGACTGCATGACTCCATCAGATATCTGATTGTACCTGGAGATTATTGCAAACTCCCAAACTCACTACCGATTAACAAAGACAAGATCTGAGTTTCTACCATTATTTTATGATGAAGATTGTTTTTAATCAGTGTACCAGAGCTACAAAACGTAAAGAGGATATTAAAAATCAATTCTTCTTGCCAAAAAAGGGGACGGGGCTCTGGGAACTAACATGACAACTTTGGGTGACAGGGTAGAAAAAGTGATTTAAGGTTGATTATGCTGGTGGGTTTGAAATTCTGTTCTCCTTTGATTTGGATTGTTGCAAGCAACTAACATTTATCTCTGAGTCAATGCTTTGAGAAACATTTTCAATTTGGTAGGTGAAATGAATAGAACCTTATAATAGAAGTATACAACTGCTGAAATCCAGGAACACAACATTTGCCATAAATTAATCCAGTACAAAGATATGATGGCTTGTTGAGAAGAAAAGTAATGTTCTGTTGATCAAGACAAAGAGAGCTTCTACATTTTTTCTTCTTTCTAACTTCATCATCTGGCCTTTTGCTGTTGTACATGAAATAAATCTATCAAAAGAGAGCTGCAAGGGACCTTGGAGGTCTTCTAGTCCAACCCTCTGCTCAAGCAGGAGATGACAAGTAACTCTCCAGTCTCTTCTTAAAAGCCTCCACTGATGAAATATCCACAATTTCTAAAAGCAAACCATTCCACTGGTTAAGCGTTCTCATTGTTAGAAAGTTTCTCCTTAATTCCAGGTTGCTTCTCTCCTTGAATAGTTTCCATCCATCGTTTCTTGTCTTGCATTCTGGTACTTTGAAAAGTAAGTTGACTCCCTCCTGTTTGTGGCAGCCCCTTAAATATTGGAATACTATTATCATATCACCCCTAAAAGAAAAGTATTTTCTCTAAACTGGCCATATCCAAGTCCTGCAACCGTTCTTCGTGTTTTTGTCTCCAGGCCCTAAATCATTTTAATTGCTCTTCCTTGCACTTTTTCCACAGTCTCAACATCTTTTTTGTAAGGTGGTGACTATGTGACAACCATGATAACAGCTTGAGAGTGAAAGACAACCTAAAATTTAACTAGGCATCAGTTTGGTTGAATCTTTTAGGTCCTAAAACCTAGTAAAGTTCCATACATATGAAGTTCAGCACAAATTTCAGAGCTGCCTTCAGGCAACTGAGAGCAATAATTATTTCCATTTTGTTCCCAATTTTCAGTTGAGATGTCGGTGTAATACCCAAAGAACTTACACTCCAATTGTCACTGCGGAAGATCTGAAAACTGTGGAGATGAACAAAACAGACATTCATTTCCAAAAAGAAATTTCGGTGAGTTGGCTCTGATAGGAATTATGTGTAACTACATGAGAATTGAGGAATTTCTATGTAACATAAACCATGGCAATGCTCTTGACTAAAAATTAATGTCAAGAATAGTCGCCATACAGGATCTTTGGTCATTCTGTGTAATGAAAAGTTATTTATACAGAAATTCCAATCAATTTTAACAGATTTCAATTGTTTCAACTAAATTTTAATGAAGTAATCATATTAAAATTTAGTGCCTAGTACAATATTTTTACCATAATAATAGTGCATATTACTATGCACATCTATTCAGGAGCAAACCACACATAGTCTAATGAGACATATTTGGAGCAAAAGAGCATATACAGTAATTGTAATTTGGTTTTCTATTCATTATATTTATTCATTAAATTTGTATCCCACCTTTATAACTTTATAAGTAACTCAAGTTGGCAATCTTACTTTAATACTTCTGCCTCCTTCTATTTTCCTCACAACCACCACCATGTGAGTAGGTTGGGCTGAAAGAGTAATTGATCTCTATAGGAATGAAGGTTTTTGTATTTAATTTTAGCTCGGTATTTTGAGTTCAAATGCCTTAAGACTAATTCAGGTTGAAATGGATTTTGTTTTGAGAAAGTTCAACAGAAGGCCATTCCTCATATGCCACTGACGTAATTTTTTATTTGCTGAAAGTAATATACTCATTTGATTTTCGTGAATATGCCATACAGCAAAATCTGCAATTTAAAGACTGCCATTTAAAGTGGTCCCTCCAAATCCCTTTTTATTCTATTATAGTCATAGAAACCCAGCTTAACTCTCAAGATTTATAGGAGCTGTCCCTGGTCCTGAGTCTGACTCCCTCAGCTCTTCTATTAAAGGGATCTCTTTTACTTCCTATATAATTTATTTTCATCAGGTTTGTTTCCATACCTTCCACCAACAGGGGAGCAATAAGGGACTATTTTCCTACCTCCTCTAATTATGAATATTTTACAGCTTTTAATTACTCATATCATTAAGAAACATCAGATGATTAGTATGATAAAACAGGTGCAATTAAACTTTGAGCTACTAAGGTGCTATACATTTTTAAGGACAGCATATACTAAACCAAATCAACACTCCATCTCACTCACTTGAAATGCACTCACACAACTTTGTCTTAGGTAGCAAGTGTTGGCTCCCACCTGAATAGATGAGTCTTCCATCTCCCCTTTTCTGACTGACCAGATTTCAAATCCTCTCTTTGACCTCCTGCTGTCAGACTCCACATAATCTGCATTGGCTGATCTGTGAATTGGCACTGGCATTCTTTGCATAAAGATTTGACCCTCTTCCACTGCTTGCTCATAATTTATCTATTTGCCAATGGAGGAGGGCTGAGTGCTCTGCTGTGGCTTTAGTGGTCCTTCTTTTCTTTTTTGTCTCTCTCCATCTCTATCCCAAATGTTGATTTTCAGATGGCTCACAGCCCCTTCCTCAGAACTGGTTTCCTTTCCTTTACTACTATTCCCACCACCACTACTTGAGAGATGGGTATGTGTTGAAATAAGACTTCTTCAGACTTGAGAGGTAGTACCATTCAGTCAATGTGCTTTGGTGACCTAAGAAGAAGAGAGCATTTCTAAATATAGCAGGAATGCAAATGGTGCTGGAACTAAATCTGAAAAAGAGACAAAGAACTAATTACTCTGCAAAAAAAAAACCCCACCCCAAACCAGCAGTGATCTGAAAGAAGGCAAGACTATGTAGAAGAACTTGTCCTATGAATCTTCATTCTGTGCTTAATCTATTTATTTTATTTTAATTTGTTTTTATTCAGCCTGCTTAATTTTTTAATCTGATAACCACAATTCATATCATAATGAAATTAGAATATAATGTGCAGCTGAAATACACCAATACTTATTGTGCAGAGTAAATCTGATTTATTAAAGTGCCCAAATGTTTTTACTTTGGAGCCTTCAACCAGTGACAGACTGTTTGGACAAATCCTTGCAATTTATTGTTATGAGGAGTAAATCTCATAGGAGTCAGCTATATTTAAAATATTTTTTAAAAATATTTGCTGCGTTTTTATACCATAATGTGATGTCATTTGCAGTGTGAAATTTCAATATGCAAATTTCAGACAGATCTGCTGAGCAATAGTCTGGAGCAAATGGGGGAATAGGAACAATATGCAATAATGCCTCTTCTTAAATATGGTACAGTTGATGCTGTGGGACAGAGATCAGGAGGAGATCTAAAAGATTAATTCACTACCAGAAAAGACTTGTTAAGTCATTCACCTGGTAAAAGTAACTTGCAAAACACTGTACTGCAACTGCTAAGTGAGTCATTTTTCCAGTCTAGAATCTTTAAAACCACAATGCTAATCATTTTAAAGACAATCATATTTACTGAAATTATTCTTAAGAACTCATTATTAAACTGAATTAATGTCAGGAAAGGTTAATCAGAGTAAATTATATGGCTAGTGTAGTCACTAGCCAAAATAATTAGCAAATTCTTTAATTCTTCAATTACATTTATGGCTTTATTCAACTTTTTTTCAATTATCTGAAGATTTATTTTAGAAACTTAAGGAATGTTTTCATAGGTCTTGCTCTGATCTCTGAATCTGTACAAATAATACTCACTGAGCTACTTTTACAACAAGCTTAAATAATGGATATAAAGTATTACTAATCTATAAAAATATTATTTTGTCAGACCTTGTACCAGTTATATCAGCTTTGTGCTAAACCCCCCCCCCCCATAAAATGTATATTTTACTAAAAAGAGGAAAAATATTATATCTATTCAATCAGTTGAAAGGAAAATCAGCATTTATGTTGTAGTGCTCTTGATGAGGGGCAAAATTACAAATAAAGGACTGGGCTTAATAAATTCCAACCTTTTCTTTGCATCACTAAATATCAATCTTTGCAGCCTTTAAAAGTACCTAGTGATCTGTAAAATAGTGACATTTGAGGCTAGGAAGGGATGAAAATTATATGGCATTTGGCAGACTTGTTAAACATGCTTTAGTTAATATTGGTTTATGTACAATTTGCTGAAAGTAGCAGCTTCAGTAATTCAGAAACTAGAATTTTACTAAGTATTGGCATATTTGAGAATTTAAATGTATTTTCCCTCTACAACTACAATGTACCCCCAAACATATTCAGTAAGTATGATACAATTATTTTTTTAAAAAAAAAACTATTTTAAAAATATATTTATTAAATGATCACTTATTATTTATTTATTTTCATATATTTACAGTGTCACTGACTACTGAGGTCTCCCAATACAAAATACATGAAATAAAAATGTAAAATTCAGAAACAAACCAGCACTGAAAAGCCTATTTTGAAAGTTGGGTTTTTATAGCCTTTTAAAAAGTCATTGAAGATGGGCTTCTCACCTCAACATACAGTGTTCCCTTGATTTTCGCGGGTTCAAACTTTGCGAATTGCCTATACCACAGTTTTTCAAAAAATATTAATTAAAAAATACTTCATGGGTTTTTTTCTATACCACGTTTTTTCCCGCCCGATGACATCATACGTCATCGCCAAACTAATAGTTTTTGCAAATAAATAATAAAAAAATAATTATTGTTAATAAATAATTATGTTTATATATATCAGGATCACTAAGTATCTTATTCAATGGTGAGTATCAGTAATAATGGTGAGTTAAGGTGAGTTGTTAAGGAAATGGGAAATGGTAATTTAGGGGTTTAAAGTGTTACAGGAAGGCTTGCGATACTGTCCATAGCCAAAAATGGTGTATTTACTTCCGCATCTCTTCTTCGCAGAAATTCAAGTTTTGCGGGCTGCCTCGGAACGCATCCCTCGCGAAAATCGAGGGAACACTGTATATGTATTCCAAAGTGGTTCCAGAAAAACACTAGCTGCCAATTCACAAGTTTTCCATTTCACACAGATGCCCAACTCAATAATATGTGAAGGAGGATCTTTGTTTTGCATCATTTCCAAATGGGTTATTATCTATAAAGCAGCTGCACTCTATTCTAGATAGCCTTGATTTTACACCACCAAACTGAAATAACAAAAACAAAGCCATAATTTCAGGATAAGAAATGTTGAAATATTGCTTTGGAATTTCAGTACTAAGGGATGAACAAATGACAATCTAATATTTAACTATCTTATTGAAAGCATGTTTTGGTAAATTTAATCATTCTCAGTTCCTAGTTTGTGATCACATTGATAAATATTACAAAATTTTTATTGGTACAGATCTGTTTGTCAAATAAATTTCCTTGTATGAAAAAGCATCTTCAATTAAGGTCATTGAAATGTAATCTCCTAGCAGGCATTAATTTGCTTGAAAAAGGTAGAATGAAGAACTATTTCTACATATCTGCTGCAGCCATAGGAGTTTTAGTTACCTTGACTATGTATCAGAAATGATCAAACAAGTGGCAACTTCAAATCTCAACCAATAAATGCTCTGTCTTACACATTGGCAAAAAGAATCAGAATACAAAATACAAACTTGGTGGACATGACTTTGTAGATGCCCTTCATTCTGTCAAGGATCTTGGAATACTCATATATCCACCCCCATCCCAGTTAAAAGCAGTGTTCCCCAAGGTAGTGTACTGGGACCAATGCTCTTCATTCTCTACATCAATAACCTTTGCGATTACATCACAGGCAACTGTGTCCTCTTCGCCGACGATGTAAAACTCTTCAACACCACTGATAACACAACTACTCTCCAAAAAGACCTGAACTCTGTTTCTGAGTGGTCTAACATATGGCAAGCTCAAATCTCAACTAGCAAATGCTGTGTCCTACACATTGGGAAAAAGAATCTGAACTCCAAATACGAACTGAATAATCAAATTATCACAGATAACCCCCACTTGGTAAAAGACCTCGGTATACTAATAACAAAAGATTTAAGTGCCAAAGCCCACTGCAACAACATAGCCAAGAAGGCTTCAAGAGTTGTAAACCTAATCCTATGTACTTCTGCTCTGGCAATCTCACACTACTTACTAGAGCTTACAAAACTTTCGCCAGACCCATCCTCGAATACAGCCCATCACATCTCAGACATTAACACCCTTGAAAATGTCCAAAGATACTTCACCGGAAAAGCCCTTCACTCCTCCACTCGAAACAGAATACCCTACGAGACTAGACTTTCAATCCTGGGCCTAGAAAGCTTAGAACTAAAATGTGGCATCTGGAGAATTGCTCTAATAAATTTGGATTGAACTAATTCTAGTGGGGTAAAGTGTAAAGCTGAAGCTGGTGGTCCAAGCAAGGACCTGTAAAGAAGCTGAGCTAGCGACTTGGCCTTAAAAAGCTTGATAGCAGCAGGAACATAATAACCTCCCTTTGTACAGAAAAAATTGAGAATGATCTTTGTCCCAAGGCAGCTGCATATTCTCCATTTGCTTTCCTTGAGCCATTGGCCTGAAATACCACCCCCCAGGTATTTAAAGGTGGTTACCTGCTCTATTTTGTGCCCATCAAGATACCATGAGTAAATTTTTGGCCTTTTTGCAAAGGCCATGATCTTTGTTTTTTCATAATTTATACTCAGGTTATTGTTATTACAGTACTGAAGAAGGGCTTGCAAGGCTCTTTTAAGGCCTACTGGTGTCCTGGAGAGGATCATGGTGTCATCTGCATAGAGCAAAAGGGCGATGTTTCGGTCACCTATTTTGGGGTGGTGGTGATTTGGTTTGTTCAACCATTTTGCCATATCATTTATATAAAAGTTGAAAAGTAGAGGGGCCAGGATGCACCCCTGTTTAACCCCTCTTTCAGTTTAAACTGGCTTTGAGAGGGACCCTTGCATATTACACCTCACCTTGAGGGACGTCTTGGTATGTAGGGCACGTAGTAAATGAAGAAGCCTTTGATCAATGGAGGCAGCTTCTAACTTCTTCCATAATTTAGTCCTAGTTACTGAATCAAAGGCTGCCTTGAGATCTATAAATCCAGCATATAGTGGTACAGGACTATTTGAGATGTATTTTTCAATAAGATGGCGGGGGACTAAGCACTGATCAATAGTGCCCCTTCCCTCTCTAAAGCCGGCTTGCTCTTCAGTGATCAGATTCTCAGAATCCAGCCACTCCTCTAGCTTGCCTTGTAGGTGTTTGGCGTAAAGTTTACTAATTATATTTAATAGACTTATTGGTCTATAATTGTCAGGGTCATCTCTTTTCCCCCTTCTTAAAAATTGGGATCACAATTGCCAAGCCCCAATCCTCTGGGACATAGCCAGTGGAATCAATATACATCAATAGCACTGCCAAAACTGGTGTCCACCACTCTAAGTTATTCTTCAATATTTCTGAGGTAACCAAGTCAGCTCCAGGGGCTTTGCCTGATCTGAGATGGCCAATGAGTTATTTAATTTCAGACTCTGAGACTGGGGGCCAATTTGGCAAGTCCTTCTTTGTAGATCTTATACTTTCTTTAGATGGGTCTTCGTACATCCTCTGAAAGTGAAGTTCCCAGGTGTTAGTAGGTATAGGAACGTCTAATGGAGTATGTATTTTATCTGAGTGTCTGGCTATTAAATGCCAGCATAGAGAGGAGTTCTTTTGCTTTGCAGCCCCAATAAGCTGTTCGCAGGAGGATCTTTCATCTTGTCTCTTCTTAAGAGCAATTAGTTGCTTATACTGTTTTTGAGGGTAACAAGATGGTTTAGGCTTGTTTTGTTGCTGTTCCCAGTCTCACCTTTGTACCGCTTATAAGCCAAGGTGAGAGCTTTCTTGGCTTCCACACAGTCCTTGTCAAACCATTGTTTCGAGGTAGTATAGGACCTCTTAGCTGAAAATTTTCGATCATATACTAGAATTGGTTGAAGCTTATGGATTATACTTGTATATGATTCTAGTGAGTTTTGGGAAGGGTTGGCTGTGATAAAGGCTGAGCGAAGTTTTTGAAGATTATCCTCTGATAGAGCTTTTTTCACCTTTTGGTCAAACTCTACTGTAGAAAATATGACTTCAGCAACAGAGTGATAAATTCCTGGAATTGACTACCTGACTCTGTGGTTTCTTCCCCAAACCCCCAAAATTTTAACCTTAGACTGTCTATTGTCGACCTCACCCCATTCCTAAAAGGTCTGTAAGGGGCGTGCATAAGTGCACCATTATGCCTACTATCCCTATTGTCCTCATTTATCTGTGTTTACTTTGTTTATGTTTATACCTATACCTGGTATCTTGTACATGTTTGACAAACAAACAAACAAATAAATAAATATGTTTTCAAGGATGTACCTGTGCCTTGAAATCCAGGTACCAGACAATTCTGAAAAGTCAGGAGTACATAACAGAAGTCAGAAAGATATTGAAGTGTTATAAAACATAGAACATAAAATAACAAGATTGGAAAATACTTTGGAGATCTTCTAGTCCCTCATTCAAGTGGGAGCCCCTATACCAGTGATGGCAAACCTATGGCACAGGTATCACCGGTGGCACACAGAGCCATATTTGCTGGCACACGAGCCATTGCCCTAGCTCAGCTCCAATGTGCATGTGTGTGCCAACCAGCTGATTTTTGGCTTGCCCAGAGGCACTGGCAGGGTGTTTTTGGCTTCCAGAGAACCTCCAGGGGGGGTGGGGCAGGACATTTTTATCCTCCCCTGGCTCTGGGGAAGTCTTTGGAGCCTGGGGAGGGAGAAACATGAGCCTACTGGACCAACCAGAAGTTGGGAAACGGCCATTTGTGGCCTCCAGGGGGCAAAGGAAGCTGTTTTCACCCTCCCCAGGCATTGAATTATGGGTGTGGGCACTCGTGCATGCATGACAGCATGCACACATACTCTTTCAGCACCTGAGGAAAAAAAGATTTGCCATCACTGCCCTATACCATTCTGGACAAATGGTTGTCAAACCTCTTCTTGAAAACCTCTGGTGGAGCTCTGCTCCTGCATCCCATTTTTGCGAAAAATGGGTCCATTTTTCACAAAAATTGAATGGATAGAGTGTTAAATCAGAGGCTGGAGGCCGATGAAGAGGATAACAGCTCTTTATTTAATAATCAGGAACATCTAAAGTGACCAGCTCGCAGGCAGGTAGCAACTTAAAAAACAAGCGGCCAAAACCGCACCTTATATACATTGTTACTAGTGCAGGGATTGGTGACAATGTTTCAAGACTTCGCGCTGGAGCTTCCTATTGGTTGAGCCTGGAGGCTCCTTATTGGTCATGCCCAGGCTTCCCATTGGTTGCGCTAGCAGGCTTCTTATTGGTCGCCCTGCTCCAATTAGCGATCACCTTTATTCTAGCAACTTGCAAACATAACATAGAGGGTCTGGGAAGCCTGCAGACAGCTCCTGGGTCCTGGGGGGTGGCAAAAATGTCCTCATTTTTTGAAAAAATGGGTGGGAAATGGCCCATTTCCTGCAAAAATAGGGGCATTTTTGCCATCCCCCAGCATTCAGGAGCAATTCTATTGACCCCATTTTTGCAAAAAAAAAAAACACAACACCCCAAAACCCCAGGTGAAAATGACCCGTTTTTCACAAAAATTGGTGGTTAATTACCCCATCTAGCATGACTGGAGAAGAATTGCTGGGAGTTGAAATCCACTTGTCTTAAAGTTGTCAGGTTTGAAGACCCCTGGGTTAGGGATTGGGATGCAAGGGTCTTCAACCTTGGCTAGTTTAAGACTTGTGGACTTCAACTCCCATTCCTGAAGTAGCATGATTGGAGGAGGAGTTCTGGGAGTTGAAGTCCACAAGTCTTAAAGCTGTCAGGTTTGAAGTTTGTAAAAAGTGTACATGGTTATAGAAAATATTCTGCTATACTGGTATTTTATTAAATAATACAGTATATCACTACACCATTTGGTTCAGAATACTTTTTTCCTTGTTTTCCTCCTCTAAAATTTAGGTATGTCTTATATTCCGGTGCATCTTATACACCAAAAAATACGGTAGATTATTATAGTTGAAGGAAAAATTAATCTTTATTTCAATGCTGACTCTGTGCCTTTAAAAAAATTCTCTGAAAACCTTTTACCTTCTCTCTGCACTTTTGGCCTACACACCATGCCTAATTAGCACAGATTTTTCACGTTCATGGATAGATTGGAAATTTGGTGACACTTAATGAGAAAGGTCTATTACCATGACCAGGCTAAAATTACAGTTAGAGGGCATTTGCTTGCTCCAAAGACTGACTGCATGCATACAAATATTTTATTATTAACATACAACGCACAGAGACATGCAGGCACATGCATGCATGAACTCTACCTAGTCCTTCTAAATGGAGATGCCAAGGTTTAAACTGAGCATCCCGTTGTTATATTGCTTCAACTTCCTTACTTAGAAATTGGCTCTTATAAAGCCTTGCAAAAATATTGTTAAGGAGATGGAATCCTATTAGACTTTGCTGCCTAATCTCCATAAGGACATTTAATTCTAACTCAGTTGAATCTGTATTAAATGCAGACCTTAAGTTATTGAAAATTCTGAATTTTAGATTATAGTGAGTCATGAATATATTACTTCTGCAAATAATGTCCTTTTAAAACTATTCTTATGGATCTAAGTTTCCATGATCTTGGGCTACAATTACAGCTGTCTTGTTTCAATAAAATCTATAGGACCGTGCTCTCCAGCACATCTCCAACCTGGTTTAATTTTAAAAAGCCAACCATATTGAGATATATTGTCAAAGTCAAGATATATGGTGGCAGGAAGAAGGAGGGAGGAGGGAGGAAGAAGAAGCACGAGGAGGAGGAGGAAGAAAAAAAAAGAACAGTTACACAACAGATAACCATCACTAACTTACTATCAAGAAAATATAATAAGTGTATCATGAAGACATCAAGAGTCAAGCTAAAAGGTTTTACCACATTTTTTGACCTCTTTGGAAAATTCTACCTTCTACCAGTTTTCAAGGAAGATAGTGTTTCCTGCCCTTCTCACAACCTATACACAGATATAGGAATTCAAGTCTGGCTTAAAACAAACAAAGCAGTATAAATCATTAGTTATATATACTCAACTAGTTTTTAAGACACCCATAAGAATGGCAAAAATACAATAATCATATAACTTTTATTACTATCACCCAAGACAATGGAAATAGCAAATTACATTCTTTTAAAATGCATGTCCTACTTTCCATCTTCTCTAAATTACTCTCTTGAAAGCTTTGAATTGTGCAAATTCAATTTCTTTGTTGTTTAGCATTGAAAATTACAACAAAAAATTGAAAGGAAATGGGTAAAGAACAGATCTTTGGATAACAGTATTATCATTTGAGCCATTTTCCCTTTCTACAAAATGCAGATAAATACAGAAAAGAACAAGGGCACGCTTCTGTTATTGACAAATTTTAAAAATCATACAATTTAAAAATCCGTACCAATGCAGTGTTGGCTGACCATGAGTCAGTTGAGGTGAACAGGGGCTTGTCTTAGTCCTGTTGTGTGGGTAACACCTGATGAACTGGACAAAGCCGTGGGAGCTGGGAGCTCCGCCACCTGTTTTTTGGACCCGTGTCCCTCCTGACTGGTCTTGGCCAGCAGAAAAGTGACACGGAGGTGGGTCCAGGAGATTGTGAACACTTCCTTGAGGGAGGGGTCCTTTCCAGCTCCCTACAAGGAGGCACTTGTGTGCCCCATCCTCAAGAAGCCTTCCCTGGACCCAGCTGTATTCAATAACTCTCATCCGGTCTCCAACCTTCCCTTTATGGAGAAGGTTGTTGAGAAGGTGATGTGTCACTCCAGATCCAACGGTCCTTGGATGAACCCGATTATCTGGGCCCGCAACAGTCAGGATTCAGGCCCCACTACAGCATGGAAACTGATTTGGTTGCAGTGATGGATGATCTTTGGCAGGCCCAGGATAGGAGTTTATCCTCTATCCTGGTGCTTCTGACCTCTCAGCAGCTTTCGATACCATCAATCATGGTATCCTTCTGCACCGGTTGGAGGGGTTGGGAGTGGGAGGCACTGTTTTACAGTGGTGGTTCTCTTCCTACCTCTCCAGTCTGTCACAGCCAGTATTAGCAGGGGGTCAGAGGTCGACTCCTAGGTCCCTCCCTTGTGGGGTTCCTCAGGGGTCAGTCCTCTCCCCTTTGCTGTGTAATATCTACATGAAACTGCTGGGTGAGATCATCCAATGGCACAGGATGAGTTACCATCAGTATGCTTATGATATTCAGCTATACATCTCCACCTCATGTCCACTCAATGAAGCAGTGGAAGTAATGTGCCATTGTCTGGAGGCTGTTAGGCTCTGGATGGGTGTTAATAGGCTCAGACTCAACCCCAACAAGATGGTGTGGCTGTGGGTTCTGCCTCCCAAGGATACTTCCATCTGTCTGTCCATTACTCTGAGGGGGGACTTTTGACCCACTCAGAGGGGGTTCACAACTTGGGCATCCTCCTCGATCCACAGCTGACTTTGGACCATCATTCATCATCTTTCAGCTGTGGAGAAGGGGGGGGGGGGGTTTCCCAGGTTCACCTGGTGCACCAGTTGCAGCCCTATTTGGACAGGGAATCTCTACTCACAGTTCTCATGCCATTATCACCTCAAGATTTGACTACTGCAATGCTCTCTACATGGGGCTACCTTTGAAGAGTGTTCGGAAACTTCAAATAGTGCAAAATGTAGCTGCACAAGAAGTCATGGGCCTTCCAAGATATGCCCATGTTTCTCCAACACTCCGTGGACTTCATTGGTTGCCAATTGATTTCCGGACACAAAGTGTTGGTAATGACCTTTAAAGTCCTACATGGCATTAGGCCAGATTACATGTGGGACTGCCTTCTGCCATATGAGTCTCAGCGACCGGTTAGGTCCCACAGAGTTGGCCTTCTCCAGGTCCTGTCAACTAGAAAATGTTGCTTGGTGCGGCCGCTTTGGAATCAGTTCCCCCCAGAGATTCGTATTGCCCCCACCCTTCTTGCCTTCCGCAAGAGTCTTAAGACTCATGTCACCAGGCTTGGGGCAATTAGATCTTGGTCCCCTGCAGATGAATATTATTTATGGATGAGTCTGAATGTGTATGATTGATTTTAAAATATTGGGGATTTTAGGGTAGTTATTTAGTTTAATTAATTGGATTTGCCATTGTATCTTATTGTAAGCCACCCCAATTCTTCTGAGAGGGGTGGTAAATGAATAAATGAATAAATGAATGAATGAATGAATGAATGAATGGAGATTGTTTTTTGATTGTTTAAAAAATAAAAAGAGGGGTAGGATGTGAAAGTGCGTAGGTAGCATGATATAATTTTATAAGCCTCATATTTTAGTGTCAAGCTTATCAAGAAGCCAGGATGATTCCATGATGAGAAAACAGTTTACAGTTTTCAGACCCTTTGTATTGATCCACTAATATTTGTGGTAGTGAGTGGATGTTGTAATTTAATATTCTTTTCCTAAAATTATAATTTTTAAATTCCAGACATGAAAAATAATATGCTTATCTATATTGCACTATTTGATTTGCCTTGTAAGTTTTCTAAGGACATTACATGAAATTTCAATTGTGATAGTTTTACTGTAGTCAAATGTTTATTTTTTTTCTTTATGAAATGTTGGGGGATAGAGTATTTGTATAATATAACCATAATTCTTCATTCTACTTTTATTGTCATATTATTTCATATTCATTTTAAAGGCTTCCCTTTAAAGAATTAAAGAAGCAATAGATAGCCATAGTAAAATTTCCATTTATTGAACAATAACTATTAAACCTACTTCAGCTACTATATAGCTAAAGAGAGATAAGATTCCAGAAAGATAGTTCAGGGACATTCTTCTGAGTCAAATTCTAGCTAAAAATGAACTGCGGAACACAAAAGAAAGTAAAAGAAGCTACATAAACATTGCATTCTACACTGAATATTTCCTGAACTGTGGCAGAAGTAGCATTGAACAGAAATGGCTCTTCTAACCTCTTGCCCTGTTGCAAAGGGATTTGAAGTTTGGGCTAGAAAGCACATGCATCTGAACATGCACAGAGTTCAGCATGCAGGATGAAAGCAGTTACAATCCTTTTAATTTTTAGATGTTTTCCTACAATGATGTAAAATACAATGTAGCAATTTTTGTGACTGTCACTGTAACAGTAATGCTGTTCTCAATCACTCAGGGGCACACTTTCTTTTTTTAATTTTTTTTTCTCTTTCTCTTTCTCTTTCTTTCCCTTAGTTCCTTGAAAGGTTTAATTATTTTCTTCTTCACCTATGGAAATACCCTTTTGTTTTTTAAAAACACTATTTTTATTCTACTGTTGTCTTTAGTTATTCACTTTAATGTGAAAGGCCTAAACGTCCTTCCAAGAAGAGAGAAATTTTTATTAAATTGGATCATTTAAAATGTGAAGGGTTGGGGGTTTTTTAATCCTCATATTCTTTCATATGAGAAAAATATTTTGTCTTCACCGAGATTATTAGTGGTGATTTAAAACCTATCAAGGCTGTAGTATATTTTATTAACGGGTCTTGAACATGTGTAGTAGTTAGAAACATAGAAACATAGAAACATAGAAGTCTGACGGCAGAAAAAGACCTCATGGTCTATCTAGTCTGCCCTTATACTATTTTCTGTATTTTATCTTAGGATGGATATATGTTTATCCCAGGCATGTTTAAATTCAGTTACTGTGGATTTATCTACCATGTCTGCTGGAAGTTTGTTCCAAGGATCTACTACTCTTTCAGTAAAATAATATTTTCTCATGTTGCTTTTGGTCTTTCCCCCAACTAACTTCAGATTGTGTCCCCTTGTTCTTGTGTTCACTTTCCTATTAAAAACACTTCCCTCCTGGACCTTATTTAACCCTTTAATATATTTAAATGTTTCGATCATGTCCCCCCTTTTCCTTCTGTCCTCCAGACTATACAGATTGAGTTCATTAAGTCTTTCCTGATAAGTTTTATGCTTAAGACCTTCCACCATTCTTGTAGCCCGTCTTTGGACCCGTTCAATTTTGTCAATATCTTTTTGTAGGTGAGGTCTCCAGAACTGAACACAGTATTCCAAATGTGGTCTCACCAGCATTCTATATAGTGGGATCATAATCTCCCTCTTCCTGCTTGTTATACCTCTAGCTATGCAGCCAAGCATCCTACTTGCTTTCCCTACCGCCTGACTGCACTGTTCACCCATTTTGAGACTGTCAGAAATCACTACCCCTAAATCCTTTTCTTTTGAAGTATTTGCCAACACAGAACTGCCAATACAATACTCAGATTGAGGATTCCTTTTCCCCAAGTGCATTATTTTACATTTGGAAACATTAAACTGCAGTTTCCATTGCTTAGACCAGTGTTTTTCAACCAGTGTGCCGTGGCACACTAGTGTGCCGCGAGACATAGTCAGGTGTGCCACGAAGCTCAGAGAGAGAAAGAAAGCAAGAGAGAGAAAGAGAAAGAAAGAGAAAGCAAGAGAGAGAAAGAAAGAAAGAGAGAGAGAGAGAAAGAAAGAAAGAGAGAAAGAAAGAAAAAGAAACAGAGAGAGAAAGAAAGAAAGAGAGAGAGAAAGAAAGAGAGAGAAAGAAAGCAAGAGAGAGAGAAAGAAAGCAAGAGAGAGAGAAAGAAAGAGAAAGAAAGAAAGCAAGCAAGAGAGAGAGAGAAAGCAAGAGAGAGAGAAAGAGAAAAAGAGAAAGCAAGCAAGAGAGAGAGCAAGACAGAGAGAGAAAGACATAGAGGGAGGTAAGGAGGGAGAGAAAGAGAGCAAAAAAGACAGGAAGGAAGGAAGAGAAAGAAAGAGGGATGGAGAGAGAGAAAGAAAGAGGAAGGAAGGGAGAGAGAGAGAATTTTTTTGTCCAAACTTTTTTTAGCCCCCCCTCCCGCCCCGCTCAATGTGCCCCAGGGTTTCGTAAATGTAAAAAATGTGCCGCGGCTCAAAAAAGGTTGAAAATCACTGGCTTAGACCATTTATCTAGTAAAGCTAAATCATTTACCATAGTTGAATAAAAAATAAGCAGTCCTATAGGACAGTGATGGCGAACCTATGGCACGGGTGGAGCCATGTTTACTGGCACATGAGCTGTTGGCCTAGCTCAACTCCAATATGCATGTGGTGTTGGCCAGCTGATTTTTGCTTGCACAGAAGCTCTGGGAGGGCATTTTTTGCTTCCAGAGAGCCTCCGGGGGGATGGGGGAGGGCATTATTACTCTCCCCTGGCTCCAGGGAAGCCTTTGGAGCTTGAAGAGAGCAAAACACAAGCCTACTAGCCCCACCAGAAGTTGTTTTCGCCCTTCCCAGGCATTGAATTGTGGGTGTGAGCACTCACGCTTTTGCCATAGCACACATGCATGCTCGTTTGGCACCCGAGGAAAAAAAGTTTCACCATCACTGCTATAGGATATTCTTTAATATTGGTGATTAAATGTTCTGATAACCAAACTACATATAGTAATTATTTTATTAAGTACCATCAAGATATTTTATATATGTTTAGAGTTTTTTATGCTATATAATTATATCATTTAATTATTTTTTAAATTTTAATAACATTTAGACATTTAGTTGTGAGCTGCCTCGAGGTTTCGGAGAGGGGTGGCATACAAATCTAATAAATTATTATTAATCATTATTATTTTATTAAATCATAAAGCTAGTCCAACTAAATTTAATTTCTGTATGTATAAAGTGTTACAAATTTGCATATTTGGAATTCAATTTGGTAGCAATTACATGGCAATTTTTAAATCTATTGGAATATACTTCATTTCACTCCAGCTGTTTAGTCATATAGCTTACTAGATACTACAGTGGAACCCCGACATAAGAGCTGCTCTACTTAAGAGCAACTCGAGATAAGAGCTGGGAGGGGAGAGATATTTTTGTTCTACTTACAAGCCCAAATTCGAGATACAAGCGCCAAGGAGCTGTCTCCTGAAGCCAAACGCTAACTTCCGCGTTCGGCTTCAGGAGACAGCTGCGAAGCGGCGCGCGTGTTTTAAAAGGTTGCAGCCGGCCTGGGGGGCTCGGGGGGGGTGCTTGAAGTTTTCTTTCTTGCTCTTTTTCTTTCTCTCTTTTACCTTCCCTTCCTCTATTTCTTCTTTTCTTTCTCCTTCCCACCTTCTTCCCTCCCTCCCTCCCTTCACTCATTCCTCTCTTACTCTCCCCTTTCATAAGTTTCCTTGCTTCCTTCCTCTGTTCCTGTCCCTTCCCCCTTTCTTTCTTTCTTTCTTTCTTTCTTTCTTTCTTTCTTGCTCTTTTTCTTTCTCTCTTTTACCTTCCCTTCCTCTATTTCTTCTTTTCTTTCTCCTTCCCACCTTCTTCCCTCCCTCCCTCCCTTCACTCATTCCTCTCTTACTCTCCCCTTTCATAAGTTTCCTTGCTTCCTTCCTCTGTTCCTGTCCCTTCCCTCTTTCCTTCCTTCCTTCCCACCCTCAGTCCATTCATTCACCCATTCCTCTCTTGATCGCTTAAAGCCGGTCCCTGGTGCAAAAAGGGTTGGGGACCTCTGTCCTACAGGATTGGGTGGCAGAGAAGTTGAACATATGTAAATTTAAAAGTTTAAGAAAGTTTACAAGTTAAGTGAAAGAAACTTCATTATTCATTTATATGTACATGTACATTTCTTCATTAAAAACATGTCTTTCTGCATAATTTAGACTAACTTTGTGAGTTTTTTGAGGGCTGGAACCAATTAAAATTATTTACATTAATTCCTATGGGGAAAAGTCGTTCGAGATAAGAGCTGCTCGACTTAAGAGCCCAGGTCCGGAACGAATTAAACTCGTATCTCGAGGTACCACTGTATTTTGCCACTCATTATTACCTCACCTAGAACACAAAGCTGATAGAATTATACAATGAAGTGAAAATATATCATTCTGAGCTGATTGCAGGCTAGGAAAAATACAAAAGACTTGTTTGAGAAACTTTGGAGAAAGCTGAAAGAGACACCAAAAAAACTTCGAGAGGATAGAATGGAGGAACAATGAACTGAATTTTTCTGAGAAGATGGAAAGACTTTGTAGAATGGATTTATTATATTTCACCACAAAACAACTGACTAGAGATATAATGTTTTTCTTTACAACTAAAGTTTTTGAATACTGAATGCTATGGATGGAGGTTTATGACTTTGAAAATGACAATTGGGAACAATCCCAATTAAAACTTTAAATAAAAGTTTTATTATTCAGAATCAAATAAGGATATTGATCCTGAATGGATCAGAGATAAAGATTGTGGTGATTTGTGGTAGACTTTCTATGAGTTAAATACAATAATGAATTGTTAACAGAGGGCTCTGAAGTTTTACTTTACTATTGGTTTACCTGTTAACTACCATTTTTTATATATAGTAGATAGCTGACAGGTCAGTTGGTAGCAAATGGATATGTAGAAGTTTATGAATTATTGGGTTGCTTTCCAAGGAAAATAACTATAGAACTATTGCTGTAATATATTTATTAATATTCAACTTGGAGAACAATATATGTATTTTTTTATTTTTTTCAGTGCTTTTTAATATTTTGTCTATCTTTTTTTGGTTTTTATAAAAGTTCTTTTTTTTACTCTGGAGTTTGCATTTTAACTTTTTGAATTAAAAAAAATGTTAAAAATACAAAAGTAATCAATAAATTCCAATTTGAAATTAAAATATCAATCTGTGCAAATTTTCACCGAATCAGAGAAATAACTTTAGGTCATATTTCTAAGCTGTCTAGTGTGGGTAATAACAACAACAACAACAACAACAACAACAACAACTGCAGCAGCTGCAACAGCAATGACAACAATAACAAGAACTTACTAAACCTGCATGCCACTTGTTATCAGTGATTTTTGATGGCTCAAAACAATTAAGGAAATTATAATAAAATAAATAAATAAATAGATAGATAGATAAAGATACAAGATGGAAAACATGATGAAGCCAAGGTTTCACTCTCCCTCCTCAAATGCCTGAATAAAGAGCCAAGTCTTCACAGGTCTTCTGAACCATGGCAGAATTGACACCACTGGATTTCATGGGGAAGCCTTGTTCCAGAAGAGAAATGCTGTTATGTGTCTGAGGAACCATAGATGGCATTGTTTAACCAAAGAATCCAATAACATGCCAACCCTGGGAGATCAAATTGGCCAGGCAGATGTTAAGGAGATAGGTAAACCTATGCATCTTGGGGCCTTATAGATAACAACCAGGACTGTGAATCACACCTGGAAGCAAACTGGCAACCAGTGTAATTTGCAGAGTTGTTGCATGGCATATACCGAGGCATGCCAACCACTGCTTTTGCTTCTGTGTTATGAACTACTTAAAGCTTCTGGATGGTGTCAAGGGCAGCATTATATAGAGTACATTGCAGCAGTCCAGCCGTGAGGTGACGAAATCATAAGAATGCAACTGACTCACTGGATTACTTTTTTCTTCCTATCATTTTGCTAATAAGTGCAGACAGGGCCGCCATCAGGAATTTTGGGGGCCCATACAGCCTAAGTGTCTGCCCCCCCCCCATTTTAAAACTACTTTAAGTCGCCGAGCCATTCCATCCCCCGGGGATCATTTCCCGCTTTATGCCAAGCGAGGCGGTCCCATAGGCCAGTGTTTCCCAACCTTGGCAACTTGAAGATATCTGGACTTCAACTCCCAGAATTCCCCAGCCAGCGAGGGAAAGAAAGAGCCTCCTGGCATCAGTCAGGAGGAGCGTGGCTTATTTACGGCTCCTTGGCACTTCTCCCTTCTTGGAAGAGGCCTTGTTGACAAAACCATGTGCTTTCTAGCGAGGGGAGAGGGGAGGGGGATCCCACACCCCGCAGCCACCGGCGAGGAGCTGGAAAGGACGAGGGGAGAGAAAAAGCAGGGCACCAGCAGTTGGGCGGGTGTCTTGAGGGGGCACTCTCATCTGGAAGGAAGGGAAGAAAGGCAAGGGCGAGCTAGGAAGGAAGGAAGAAGAAAGGAAGGAAGGAATGGTAAAAGGGGCGATCAAAAGAGGAATGGGTGAATGAGTGGACGGAGGGTGGGAGGGAAGGAAGGAAAGAGGGAAGGGACAGGAACAGAGGAAGGGCGCAAAGTAAGCAAGGAAAGGTGTGAAAGGGGAGAGTAAGAGAGGAAGGAGTGAAAGAAGGGAGTGAGGGAGGAAAGAAGGGAGGAAGGAGAAGGAAAGCAAGAAATGGAGGGAGGGAAGGAAGGAAAGAAAGAAAGAAAGGGAGAAGGGACAGGAACAGAGGAAGGAAGCAAGGAAACTTATGAAAGGGGAGAGTAAGAGAGGAAGGACTGAAGGAAGGGAGGGAGGAAAGAAGGTAGGAAGGAGAAAGAAAAGAAGAAATGGAGGGAGGGAAGGTAAAAGAGAGAAAGAAAAAGAGCAAGAAAGAAAGAAAGAAAGAGAATGAAAGAAAAATAAAAAGAGATTGGGAATGAAAGAAATGGAGGGAGGGAAGGAAGGAGAGAAAGAAAGAGAAAGAAAGAAAGCAAGAGAAAGAAAGAGAGTGAAAGAAAGCAAGAAAAAGAAAAAAAGAATGAAAGAGCAAGAGAGAAAGAGAGAAAGACAGAAAGAGAGAAAGAAAGAAAAAGAGAAAAGAACGAATGAAAGAAAGAAAGAATGAAAGAAAGAAATAAAGGCAACTCCAAAAAAAGGCTCACTGAGCGGATGCATGAAAAGAGGGACCGGGATCTCCACTTGCCTCCCCCTCGCGCCTCTCCCTTCCCACCCTCCGCCCCGCAGCAGGAAGGCGAGCGAGCAAGCTGGCGCCCACCAAAAAGAAGCCATTGGCTTCAGGTGGCGGGCGGTGTTCACGGCCCTCCCCAAACCCCCAGCCCAGCACCTCCGGAGGCTGAAATTTGCGGCTCTCTTGCCCTCGCAATCCTCAGGGGGACACAACACTGGCGGAGAAGCCGGCCAGGCTCAGCCCTCTCCAGACTTCCCCAATTGCGCTTCCCCAGCAGCGCGGCTTGGCTTCTGGAGAGCCGAGCCACCCCCGCGGTGGCTCCTCCTTCCGCGGCTGCCATCAGGGCTCCCTGCCTGTCTGCCGGCCTCCCTGCCTTCTTTCCTCGTGGGGGTGGGAAGGAAGATGTGGGCCGCGGTCGGAGAAGCTCTGCAGAGGCAGAGTTCGGCGAGGTGTCTCTGGTCCTTTTGCTCGCCTTGGCGCGCTTTTCCCTATTGCAATCGGGGTTGGAGAGTTTTTGGTGGGGGCCCCCCATTTTTCAATTTGGCCGGGCCCCTGACGCCAGTACCAGTAATACTGGCCTATCGGCGGCCCTGAGTGCAAAGTCTGCTTTATTTTTTATAGTACTTACTTATTTTATTTTTATTCATTTATTTTGTCAAACAATTATAGGGTGATAATTTGTACTAATAAAACATTAGATAAGTAATGATAAAAAGTAACAAAAGAAGACAATAGGACAGGGACAGTAGGCACAGCGGTGCGCTTTTGCATGCCCCTTACAGACCTCTTAGAAAGGGGGAGAGATCAATTGTAGATAGCCTAAGGTTAAAGGTTTTGGGGTTAGGAGTAGAAACCATAAAATCAGGTAGTGCATTCCAGGCATTGATTACTCTGTTGCTGAAGTCGTATTTCTTGCAGTCAGGTTTGGAGCGGTTGACATTTAGTTTAAATCGATTTCGTGCTCATGTGTTGTTGCGGTTGAAGGTGAAGTAGTCGTTAACAGGTAGAACATTTTGGTATATGATTTTATGAACTATAATTAAGTCAGAATGGAGACGATGGAGTTTTAAGTTGTCTAAACCAAGAATTTCAAGTCTGGCGGAGTAAGGTATTTTGTTGTGAGAAGAGGAATGAAGGACTCTTCTTGTGAAATATTTCCTATCATTTTGCTAATAAGTGCAGAGTCTGCTTTATTTTTTACAGTACTTACTTACTTATTTACTGTAGATCAATTGGGAATCAGACAGAGTCACTGGTCCAAAATCATCCAGACAGTTTTCATTCCTAAGGCGGAACCAGAAACAACCTTCTGGTTTCTAACCTGGTGTTCTAATTGCTAGACTAGACCAAACTGGTTCTGTAACCAACATGGCCCACCAGATGGAGCTGTATAAAGGTTTTCCTGACCATAGCTAAATTGACTCTTCAATTAGGAGTCACCAGTCTAGAATATGTACCAACCCTGAAGGGGAAAGTGCTAGCCCATTCAAGGCCATCATATTAATGATACCAAACCCCACACTGGCAAATACCCTCACTCAAAGTTTCCTGTTAATCTTGAAAAGAGGTGAAAAGTAATTAGAATTCTGTGATACCCCACAAAAAAGGAGCCTTGTGGTTGATTTCTCATTGCCGCAATAGTGCTCACAATCCCCAATCTACAACTAATTCAGAAGATACTGTGGTGAATGGTATAAAAAGTTACCAAGAAGCATAAGGATAGATGCACCACTACTCTGCCAAGCTCTGCCAAGCACAATCAAAGCTCAATATTAACTCCCAAAGTGAAATGGGATTAGTGTCTAGGCCATGGAAATTCTTTTTTAAAATATTCATGAATTGATATAATTCTTTCAACAATAGTAGTTAGACATATACTGCATCACAATGCTTTGCAGCCCTTCTAAGCAGTTTTACAAAGTCAGCATATTGCCCTCAACAATCTGGGTCCTTATTTTATTGACCTCAGAAGGATGGAAGGGTGAGTCAACCATGAGCTGGTGAGAATCAAACTGCCAAATTGTTGGCAATTGACAGTCAGCAAAGAAGTAATGCATTCTAATCACTATGCCACCATGGTTCTTCTTTCAAATGTCATATACTATTATAGTAATCCTAATCTTTTCTTGAGTTAACATCTGCTGGCCCAATTACCAATCCTGTCCTGACTCTCTTGCTTCTGTTTCTGTGGCCCAATTTCCTTTCAAGATAATGGATGACTAAAAGATTGTATAGCAAGAAATTGCTGTTCTTGTATAGTGTTAGATTAAAAGGGAAAATACTGTTTTACTATTGCTTCAGTTAAGGACAACATAAACCAGTAATATTCATGGGATGGGGACAAGACATTTGCATGAATTGATGAACAAAATAAATGTTGACAGATATATCAGTGCTCTGGTTTGATTCAAGTGTGAGGGGGGGAAAAACCTAAATTAGTGTTCTTTATGTGCAGGAAGAAAAAAGATTGCAAGAGGTGAGGTGGAAGCGGAACAAGTATTTACCTTGTAAAACCAGTCCAGGTAAAGCATCATATTGTATTGCAACCACTTATTTCTAAGCAGACAATGAAAATAACACACTTTAGGATCGGTTTCAGCTACCCTTCAAGAACTAATTATATAAGATGCACCAATGTATAAGACACATCTTAGTTTTGGGGGAGGAAAATATTCATATTCATCCTTAGTCTAGTCAGTTTCAGCACATTATTTTATCCCCTGGTTAGGGCTTTTAAAAAACTTATTTGGAGAGAGTAGCAATGATAGAGCTTGCAAGCTAGTAAGAGCTGGGAACATTGTTAGAATCTGGTTAGGACTGGAAAGAAAAATTCTGAGCAAGTAGAGCAATGAAAAAAACTGCAAAGACTTAGGCTTGGAAAACATTCTTAGCAGAGAATAACAATGAAAGATCTTGCAAGCTAGTAAGAGCTGGGAACATTGTTAGAATCTGGTTAGGACTGGAAAGAAAAATTCTGAGCAAGTAGAGCAATGAAAAAAACTGCAAAGACTTAGGCTTGGAAAACATTCTTAGCAGAGAATAACAATGAAAGATCTTGCAAGCTAGTAAGAGCTGGGAACATTGTTGGCACCTGGTTAAGGCTGGAAATAAACATTTGGAGCAAGTTAGAGCAATGAAAAAAATCCTGCAAAGACTTAGGGCTTGGAAAACATTCTTAGCAGAATATAACAGTAGAATTCTTTATTGACCAAGTGTGATTGGACAAACAAGGAATTTGTTTTGGTGCATATGCTCTCATATGAAAGATCTTGCAAGTCTGTAAGAGCTGGGAACATTGTTAGCACCTGGTTAGGGCTGGAAATAAACTTTCAGAGCAAGTAGAACAATAAAAAAATCTTTAAAAGACAGGGTTTGGAAAACATTATTCACAAAGAGTAAAAGAAATTGAAAAAGCTTGCAAGTGGGTAAGAGCTGGGAACATCATTAGCACCTGGTTAGGGCTAGAAAGAAACATTTGGAGCAAGTTGGAGCAATGAAAAAAATCCTGCAAAGACTTAGGGCTTGGAAAACATTCTTAGCAAAGAGTAACAATAGAATTCTTTATTGACCAAGTATGATTGCACACACAAGGAATTTGTCTTGGTGCATATGCTCTCATATGAAAGATCTTGCAAGCCTATAAGAGCTGGGAACATCATTAGCACCTGGTTAGGGCTAGAAAGAAACATTTGGAGCAAGTTAGAGCAATGAAAAAACCCTGCAAAGATAGGGGTTGGAAAACATTCTTAGCAGAGAGTAACAGTGAAAGAGCTTTCAAGCTGGAAATACTCCCGTCTCCCACAGATACTTCTAACTCTTGCATCTAAAATAGGATCCATCACATCCCCCTCCTCCTCTGACACCATCACATCTGGGGGAGCTGTGGCCCCAATCCACTGGCCTATGACCCACAGATGGATCCAGTTCATTCTCATCAAAGTCCGAGGCCAAAGGAGCTGGAAGTGAGACAACCACAACACAGATCTCCCATAATCATACCTTTTCTCACCAGCATGGGATGAAGTCATGCAAGAGTGATAGCGTTTTTAATTTCATCACCATAATGCAGTCTAGCTGGTATTTAGAAAAATCAGAAAAGTGGCAGCTGAGTTTTCAGTAGGTCTTTATGTCCATTTTAAAGGACATGGAATATGTGAAGGGTGGGAAAATAACCAAGCAATGATACAATGCGACTATATGCTGCATATTCTCCCAAAAGGCATTTTTCATGAAACGGAAAAATCTGTTCTCTTGAACCTGTCGCTTCTATAGGGGCTAAATGTGAGGGAAAGAATCCCACACAAAGAGACCATTTGTCTCTTTTCCAACGTTTCCACTGTCTTCCCTCCTTATATATGTCCCCCAAAGAAGAAATTAATTAAATTATGTCATGCTTGATTTTATCTGATTTGGAAGCAATTCATCACTCTTCTGCTAGTTCTATTAGTCCAGGCGATCAGCATATTAATTCATTTGTGAGACTAAGCTCAAGGGTAATTACTGCGGAGAAACTTAATGCCTCAATGTGTTAATGTCTGTAATCAGAACTATTTTCCCAGTGTGGAACAATTGTTAGACAATTACAGTTGGATATGAATGCCCTCACAGACAACCAAGGCTGTGTCAAGTGGGAGATATCCAGGACGTGTTTTCTAAGAACAGGATTACAAGCAAACTTGTTTCTTGCAGTCTCTTTTGTCTAGCTTCTGCCAATTCAGCCACCTTCCTGAGATAATGTATTGTTAATTCCACTTAAAATATTTTTTCATTCTTTGTGTAAGGAAAGGGAAGGAGCAAAATAGATACAAGACACAAAAGAACCACTTGCTTCTGAAAATGTCAGTGGGCTTTGCTGTTACTCTCATGAGGCAAAAAAAATGCTTCTTTTTTAATATGCAGCTTCTTATGCAGATATTACGCAGAAACCAGAAATGCAAGAAAATGGACATAGCATTGTCTTATGCTAAAAACAAAATAATTTAATGCCTTTCAACTAAATTGAAATAAATTGATGTACAGTGTTCCCTCACTTTTCGCGGGGGATGCGTTCTGAGACCGCCCGCGAAAGTTGAATTTCCGCGAAGTAGCGATGCGGAAGTAAATACACTATTTTTGGCTATGAACAGTATCACAAGCCTTCCCTTAACACTTTAAACCCCTAAATTGTAATTTTCCATTCCCTTAGCAACCATTCAGATTATTACTCACCATGTTTGTTTATTAAAGTTTATTTAAAAAAATATTTATTAAAGGCAGACAAAAGTTTGGCGATGACATATGACGTCATCGGGTGGGAAAAACCATGGTATAGGGAAAAAACCCCGCAAAGTATTTTTTAATTAATATTTTTGAAAAACCGTGGTATAAACTTTCCGCGAAGTTCGAACCCGCGAAAATCGAGGGAACACTGTATTGTATGAAACCTATAAAACCAAACTGTTGTATCCTGTAATGGCTACCCTGTATCTCTGTAATAGTTTGTTCCTTGTTAAAGCGCTGTCTGAGCTAGAATCAGGAAGTCGCTCCTGATTGGCTCAGACGCGGCTGCTCTTGCTTTAGCGGGAACCACAAATGTATAAAAGGAGCGGTTTCTCCCAGGCAGAGCAGACGGTACTAGCTGAAAGTCACTTACCTTTTCTGAGCTGAATAAAGGTACCGTTCTCACCTAACCCTGTCTCTGGGTTTACTTCACTGGCGACGACGGACGAAAGAAACCACGCGTGCAACATGAACAACCTCCAAATTGGTCGGGCTCCTGAGTTCTTTGATCCCGAGAAGACTTCCTGGGACGACTACTTAGCCAACTTCGAGATCTTCCTCGAGGCAGCAGGAATACGGGACGCCGACGCCGATCGGAGACGGGCTATCTTCCTAAACTACTGCGGTCCAGAAATCCGCGCCCTCGCCCAGACTCTCACCGACCCGCTGCCAGCAAGATCCGTCACTTGGGACGTCCTGCAAGCCAAGCTCGCGAGCCATTTCAAGCCAACAAAACCAGCCATGGTTTTCTGGCACCAGTTCTCCAGAATGGCTCAGCGCGAAGCGGAATCAATCAACCAATTTGCAACGCAACTTCGAATAGTTCTTGCGAAATGCAAGTTTGACAACCCGGAAGCTCGCCTCACCGATGCCTTAGTTTTCGGCATGAGAAACGCCTCGGTCAGGAACAAACTCCTCACCGAAGACGAACCGACCCTACAAACAGTGATTAAGCTAGCACAAACCGCAGAGGTCGCCGACGCTGCTGCTAAAGAGCTGAGGGAACACGAAAGACAAGAAGTCATCGCAAAAATAGACTCCACGTTTTCCCGCGCCGAGGACCCAGACGACCGCAGCCCACCAGCTCGCAACGAGGACAGCTGTTTCCTGCTGCAAGACCAGCCGAGACAACACAGATTTCCTCACCCCGCCACCCCCTGCGCCGGCTGCTGAGGAAACCATCAGCGCCAACCATGCCCCTTCCGGGACGCCATATGCTGCCGCTGCAACCGACGCGGCCACATCGCCGAAGCCTGCAGAGCAGCTGCAACGGAGGAAACCTTCTCCACTCTGCGCCATCAACAACCCCAGAATCAAACACCTCAACCGCGAGAAAACCGACCTTTCCGTTTTTCGGGCCGAAAGAACTACTCAGCCGCTAACCGCGACTACTCAAGAGGTAACACTAAATTTTCCGTGAATAACACGGCAACAAAAAATGGGGGCAAGATTGTAATTTCATTACTACTGAACAACAAGCCATGTTCTATGGAGCTTGACACGGGGTCTAAATACACCATTATGCCGTGGGAAAAGCTTAAATTGTACATGCCTAGCCTATCTAAATCTGAGCTATTGCAAACCTCATTGGTAATTAGAGATTTTCAAGGGGGGATAATCTCTGTTCTGGGCAAAGTGAATGTACCTATTGTGTTTAAGAATGTCAAATGTACCCTGCCTATGATTGTTGTTACAGGGGCTAAGCACTCTCTCCTGGGGTTGGCTTGGATGGAACCTTTGGGAATTGAAATTTCTGGTATTTGTACTGTTAACTCTGATAGCATGCCTAACTTTTTACAGGAGTTCCCTGAAGTGTTTAGCCCCACCTTGGGATCGTATAAAGGGCCCCCTATCTCATTTTCTATTGACCCCAAGGTCCCGCCTGTCCGGCTCAAACCTCGCAGGGTACCCCTTCCGCTCCTCCCCAAACTTGACCTGCAGCTGGATAAGCTCATAAGCCAAGGCATTTTAGTTCCTGTGGAGCAGGGACCATGGGAAACACCCATAGTCACGCCTCTAAAACCAGATGGCTCCTTAAGAGTTTGCGCTGACTATAAATCCACGCTAAATAAGGCCCTCCAACATCACCCTTACCCCATTCCGGTGGTACAACAACTCCTGCACTCCCTGGGGGAAGGGAAAAGGTTTGCAAAGATCGATCTCGCGCAAGCTTATCAACAGTTACCTGTCGATTTACCGACAGCAAACACGCAAACAATTGTGACCCACAGGGGTGCCTTTAAATGTACCAGATTACAGTTTGGAGTAAGCATAGCCCCAGGGATATTCCAAAGCATAATGGAACGATTGTTATCAGGGATTAAAGGGGCCATTCCCTATTTTGATGACATCTTAATTGCAGGGGAAAACCAAGAACAGCTCAACAAAAGAATAAGGGAAGTACTTCAGAGACTTCAGGACAAAGGGTTAAGAATTAAGCCTGATAAATGCGTCTGGGGAACCAACAGTGTAGAATTCCTAGGTTATAAAATCGATAAGGAAGGTATCCACCCCACGACTGAGAAACTGAGAGCCATTAGAGAAGCCCCAGAGCCACAAAATAAGACGGAATTGCAAGCTTTTTTAGGCCTTCTTAACTTTTACTCCGTCTTTTTAAAACAGAAGGCAACAGCAGCAGAGCCTCTACACCGCTTACTCCAGAAAGAAACCCTTTGGACTTGGGGGAGAACTGAACACGAAGCCTTTGTACAGATAAAACAATTATTAACTTCTAAAAGTGTGGTAGTCCAGTATAGTACTTCGCTACCCATCAGGCTAACGTGCGACACTTCCCCTTACGGCGTGGGAGGAGTCTTGGCTCACGTTTTGCCTAATAATACAGAGGCCCCAATTGCTTTCTTTTCCAGAACGATGACCAGTACTGAAAGAAATTATAGCCAACTAGATAAGGAGGCTCTAGCTTTAGTGGCAGGGGTGAAGAAGTTTCATAATTACCTTTTTGGGAGAAATTTTGAATTGGTTACCAACCACAAGCCCTTACTAGGTCTCTTAGCCCCCAACAAGCCTACCCCTCCATTTATGTCCCCAAGACTAATCAGATGGGCCCTTTTCCTCTCAGGATACCAGTACGAACTCATCCATAAAGGGGGTAAAACCATCAACCACGCAGATGGTCTCAGTAGGTGCCCCATGGCAGAGTTAGTGGAGGACCCGGCCCCATCTGCTGATGTCTTAATGATAGAACTCGAGGATAACCCACTAACTACTGCAAAGGAGGTGGCTGCACACACGCAGCAAGATCCAATCCTAAAACAGGTGGTAAACTGTGTACTTAAGGGATGGCAAAATGACTCTGTGAAACCTGAATTGTGTGACTTCAAAACCAAAAGACTAGAATTGTCATATGTAAAAGGTTGTCTGTTGTGGGGGGATAGAGTGATCATTCCTAAAAGCCTAAGGGTAAAAGTACTCGAAATGTTACATGTGGGCCATCCTGGGATTGTCAGGATGAAGGGCCTAGCCAGAGGGCACTTATGGTGGCCAGGTTTGGATGCTGATATTGAAAACTGGGTAGCCAAATGTGACCCATGCCAAGAATCACGGCCTAACCCCCCCAAAACAACTCCAGCAGAGTGGGAGCAACCTGCGGGGCCATGGTCCAGGGTCCATATTGATTTTGCAGGGCCAGTGGGGTCACAATACTTCTTAATAGTAGTGGATGCATTTTCCAAATGGGTGGAAATCATAGCAATGAACAACATAACCACAAGTGCCACCATCAAGGTGCTGCACAGGCTGTTTGCTACCCATGGTTGCCCTGATATCCTAGTGTCTGACAATGGGCCACAATTAACGGCCAGGCAGTTTGAATTGTTCTTAGATAGTCTTGGAGTCAGACACGCACTCATCTCGCCTTACTCGCCCTGGGCTAATGGTTTGGCAGAACGCTACGTTCGCGTGGCAAAGGAAGCATTGCGCAGATCAGGCCCTGGAGATGTACAACAAAATTTGGACCAGTTTTTGCTAACCCAGCACATTACCCCAAACACTCACACGCACGTAAGCCCTGCTGAGTTACTAATGGGAAGGAAACTAAGGTCCCCACTAGATAGGTTACACCCAAGGTTTTGTACAAATAACCAAATGTATGTAAACCCTGAAAGACAAATGTATTTGGGTCAAAATGTGTTTGTAAAAAATTTTGATGGAGGTGTAAACTGGATGAAGGGAATTATTGTTAAACAAACTGCTCCTAAAACATATATTGTAAAACTGGAGGATGGTCGAATGTGGAAGCGGCACATTGACCACGTACGAAAACGCATGGAAAACTCCCGGGAGCAAACCGCTGACACAGACCCTCCCATTTCAACAGACTTTAACACGCAACCCGATTTTATAGACATTCAAATGGACTTATCGGGTCAGAGAGAATCCTACAGCGACGCCGAACCATCTTCCTCCTCCGAAGTCAGTGTTGTGTCTGCCAGGACGAATCAGCAGGCCGGAGCCCAAAACAGGCCCCAGACGCGCCGGGGGAGCAACAGCGAGCCGACCTCCACCGTCGGTAGCGAGGACGCAACTGAACTGCGCAGGTCGGAGCGAGCCTCGCGGAGACCCGGCAGATTGGACGACTTTGTCACATGGCTTTCGTGATGGATGTATCCAAACTAAGGAGGGAAGGGTGTTGTATCCTGTAATGGCTACCTTGTATCTCTGTAATAGTTTGTTCCTTGTTAAAGCGCTGTCTGAGCTAGAATCAGGAAGACGCTCCTGATTGGCTCAGACACGGCTGCTCTTGTTTTAGCGGGAACCGCAAATGTATAAAAGGAGCGGTTTCTCCCAGGCAGAGCAGACGGTACTAGCTGAAAGTCACTTACCTTTTCTGAGCTGAATAAAGGTACCGTTCTCACCTAACCCTGTCTCTGGGTTTACTTCACAAACCAAAAGTAAATCATAATTTAGGCTGGAGAGAATGGTAAAAAGAACTCAGTCTTCTATGGAATGGCAAACTCTCTTGGAAAATTTGACTCTACAATGAACAGCCACTGTATACCTGTCCTTCTTTACCCAAGTCAATGCCTCATTGTAGAGTCAAAATTCTCCTTTGCCTAGTTGATACTATGACAATCTACACATGAGGACTGAATGACAAAACATACCTTCCACCTGGTGGAACAAATCAAACCGCTATCATCCCTCCATGCCAGGCCTCTGACTGTCAGCCAAATGTAAAACTGCCTAACACAGTTTTAGTACTGAGTGAGAACCAAGCCAAAGTCACTTTTGTCTTTCCTTGCCTACCTGATTTATGCCAAGAAATACAGATTTCATGCTTGAAAAACTCCCTTTCTTCTGACTTCCTTAAATAATTGATGACCGTATGATCTTTGGTCTTCTCCAGTTTTTCCTTTAATGCATACTGCAAGGTGTGCATTTTAATAAGAACCAGCTTAATGCAGTCAAACTCTTTCCAAACCAATACATGAATTGTAATGCAATTATACTTAATTATTGATCATTTCCCAATTTTGTGATGGGGTTCCCTTGCCCCAAAGAAATTTAAAATGTCAAAAGAAATTATCACAAAAATGTACACATTACTGAATAAGATACTCTAAACATGTATACTGTATTAAGAAAATAGACATAAAACTGGAAAGTTGAATATACATTTATACACCTTAGAAAGTTTCTTTCAAAAGGCATATGAATGCATATGTAAATTTTCAAGTCAGTGGAATAGAATAAATTTGTACTTAGAAAAAAAGGTTTATAGAAACTAAAGCCTTTTGACTGCTAAAATCTCCCATTTGGTAGTTGATATTTACATTGTGAGTGGCATTTCCAGAGCCAGCCTATGGAATGTTATCAGCCCACATGATTAAAGCAAAAAGAATCTCTTAAGCTGGGAGAATGATCCTGATCAATATACATTAGACTGTTCAGTTTTGTAATTCTCTCAATGAAAGTTTTTGTAGAGTTGCAATAACTCATCCAGATCAAACTGTGCAAATAATTATGGTCCATGTAAACTCAGTATTTAATATTATTAAATACATTTACCCAAGTTTCAGCTTTTATTCCTATGATAAGCTTTTATTCCTATGATGAGCTTTTAGCAGATGGCAAAAAATGCCTTATAACCAGATTAAATGCTAGTCCTCCTCCATTTAGATTTGCTCTCATTTCAGTTACTGGGCATTGAAGAACTGTTTCTTTTAGTCAGGGATGAAATGCAGCTGGTTTCCCTACTGGCTCAGAAGTGTGCATGCCATTATCACATTGCGGTTTTAACCCTCTGTGCATGCGCAGAGAGTTAAAACCGGGATGTGACCGACATGGGTGCATGGGTGGAGCCTCTCACTGCTAGCAGCCTGCATGACCCAGGTATAGCCAGCAGCATTTCAGCCCTGTTTTTAGTTCTTTTAAATTCATTTACTAGGGAGTTAAATTAGAAGACCTCCAACATCCCTTCCTGCTCTATTCTGAATTGAAGTGAAATTATCACTCAGAAATACATACATGAAGGGAGATTATCAGGAACGTCATCTGGAGCTCCTGGAAAAAGGATACTAAGGAGAAATATGATGATGATGATGATGATGATGATGATGATGATGATGATGATATTCTTATTAACTTCCATATTTGGTTCTGGATGGAGTTGCAACTCCCCAAACAGACCTGTTCCACAAACTGGAATCCTTCCTGGACTCAAGGAACAGGTGGCAGCTAAGGCTAGGAAAGCTCCACATGGTGTGTCAGTTTCGCCTATACATGAACTTGGAGGTCCTGCTCAAAGTAATTCTGTTAATGTATGAGCAGAGTAATCTACCTGTTTGTTTACCAAGGTCGTGCACACACAAAAACATCTAGATTGAGATTAATTGTGAATAAATACTACTCAGCCACAAACAGATATACTAACTTGAATAAAAAGTTACTTTGAGAAATAACATATTTAGATAAACAGTCTATAATCATACACATAATAAGTCAGAATAACAATCCAAATATTATCAAGTATATAGTCTTTCTTACCAGTTATCTTTGTCATAATCAGTAAACAAAGATATCAAGCTAAAACACATTTTAACTAGTAATACATAATTACAATGCAGAGAGATTGCAGAGACATTGAAGAGCATATATGCAGTGAATATCCATTAACATTGAGTAGCCAGACCAAGAGAAACAAAGAGGGTGACTCAGAGAAATAAGATATGAACTCCAGCTCCCTCTTGTGGCAGTCTGCAACATCTCAGCTAAACAGACATAGCTCTGTTATAGTACATATTGTTGGTTTATATATTGCCAACCCAACTGTTGTGGACAGAGTCCTAACAAATTCATACCCTTACTCCATACATACCATACTCCCAGTTAGATTCATGTATCACACTCTACATGGGCCTACTTTTGAGAAACAAACCTAGAGTGCTGAATGTGACTAGAGCCCAGTTTCCTGATTATATTGCTAACGGGCCAAATAATTGCTCTTCTGTATTTTGAATGGGTTATTTCTAAATTTTTTAATGGTTTCCCTTATTATATTGTTTTAATTTTTTTAAAAAAAATATTTACTTGTAATATATTTTATGAACTCACACAGACATATACACACCCTGTTTTCCCAAAAATAAGACATCCCCTGATAATAAGCCCAATTGGGCTTTTGAGTGCATGGGCAATAAGGCCAAGCACTTAATTAAGACAGAGTCTTACTTTTGGAAAACCCAATAGACACAACCACTCACACACACACGCACACACTGTGTATATGTGTGTGTATATATATATAAATTGTGTGTGTGTGTGTGTGTGTGTGTGTGTAACATATTTTTGCTGATAATGAGAGCAAAGGGAAACTAGTATAGATCTATTTCAAATTATTTAGCTCTTATCAGCTAGCCATACCCTGGGTAGCCTGCCTATAAGGCAGTAGCTTTAACCCTTTGGTCATACATTATCCTCCTTGTATCAGCCTGGAGGGGCCAAGAGGCATAGAAGGAAGCAGTATGCTCCTTCCCACACCCTGAGATAGTTTATGACTTGCATTTTGTTTGCTCATGGTCCCAATTTGTTGAGAAAGCCAGCTTTGTGAAAGAGTGGCAACTAGCTTTTAAACTTCACCACAGGGTCTGCTTGTCTCTCCTAATACAAACAGCAAGGAAACCCCAATCAATCCTGATTCCTATCTTAATCAGTATTTTGCCCTTTCCCTTTTGACAGTTTGTTAATCAGCAAGAGAGTTTGCCCTGCGTTTACTAGCTGACCATATGGTGAGAAGGACAAGAGGGGATGAGCAGGCAGAGATCCAAAAATTGTTTTTAGCTTCTTGCACTGCTCAGCCTTTCCTTTCCTGCAGTGTGTGAGGCTGAAGAGCTGCCTTTTTTTCTGGACGAGGAGTTAAGTTACCATATTTTTCAGAGTATGAGCCACACCTTTCCCCCACCCACCCCCCAAAACCAGGGATGTTGCTGTGTCTCATAGGTTGAACTCAGCCAATTTTGGCCTCCTGAAGCCCTACCCCGCAATCCATTTTTGCAAACAATGGGCCCGTTTTTTGCAAAAATGGGGTGCACAGAGGATCTGGGAAGCCTGCAGAATGCTCCTGGAGGCTAGAGGAAGGCAAAAGCACCCCTATTTTGTGGAAAATGGGGCATTTTTGCCTTCCCCAAACCCCTAGGAGTACTCTGCACGCTGCTCACACCCTGTGCGCACTCCATTTTTGCACACACAAAAAAAGTGAAAAACAGGCTGTTTTTTTGCAAAAATTGGCATTTTTGCTTCCAGCAGCCCCCAGGAGCACTCTGCAGGCTTCCCAAACTCTCCATGTGCCCCATTTTTTCAAAAATGGGTGACAATGGGTCCATGTTTGCAAAAAATGGGGTGGACAGAGGGTTTAGGAGGCCCGCAGAGTGCTCCAGAGGGCTGGGGAAAGGCAAAAATGCTCCTGTTTTTGCAAAAAAAACCAACAACAGGGTGTGCAGAGGGATTGGGAGGCTTGCAGAGTGCTCCTGGGGACCATGGAAGACAAAACGTTTACGTTCCTCCTTACTTGTTTGAAATCTTGGTGAGACTTTTATATACTGGTACGTCTTATCGTTCAAAAAATGTGGTACTTTATTCCAATGCAGCCCACAGGCTCTTGTACTTGAGAAGGTCTTTTGAACTGAGATGAACCAGGAGTTGGTTAATACAAATATTTCACAACTCATTGACCTTTTAAGAAATATATATTTTTGGTATTTGAAGAGAAGCCCACAGCAAAATTGAAACAGTAGTGGACTCGGAGGTCCGTATCCTTGGAACAATCCTGTCTTCTGTTGAGAAGAAGTGAAATGAAAAGATGGTTTTTACTATTATATTTCCAATAGTTCCCTTGATGCAGAGAGAAGGTGTTATAAGCGAAGTCTCCCAAGGCTCTGATACATTTCAAAAGCTGTCAACACCCAGTATAAGGTGAGAATAAAGCATAAGATACCAATCAAGATTATAGTTCATTCAGCATTCCTCATTGCATGGTGGCTGAACTGTGGCCTACAGCCTTTTTATTTTGTTAACATGCCCTTTTCTAGCTTAAGTTAGGAAATATGTTTGATATTCAATGTGATATTAGCAAATTCAACACAGTTGTACAAATTGCCAGAAAAAATGCTTTCCAACTATTTGCCTTGGTTCAGTATTGTGATCCTGGCTGCTTTTTTAAAGTGACATTTTCTTTCTTTGCCTTCTTTCTTCAGCATCATTTGTCCATACTGCTGGATGATCCTAATAATGGGAGCATCTCCTCCAAATTCATTGAGTTTCTACAAGAGGAGACTGCTGAAATACAGTATTTATTTTGCGCAAACCTAGGTGTCTAAGAGGCCCGTCTCTCTTTATAATGTTAATGGTGCCCTTTATATGGGCAATATGTAGGTGGGGCAGAGGTGGATGTTTAATGTTTCCTGGACTAGCTCCTTTGCATAGTTGATTCGTTTGCTGTTCTCTTTCAGCTCTGCTCTAAAATTAGCAATTGCCACACTGTAACTATAAAATACTTGGAAGAGTATTTGCATGGGAATGATCCCATGGAAAATCTTTGCAGGGCATTATTGGTAGACACAAGACAAGCATCTTGGCTCAGAGTGTGAAATCATCAAAGGTATATCATTGTTATTGGTGACCTTTGCTAAAGCACAACACCTCCCTGCTTCCTTCATGCCATCTGGGAACAGAGCAGAAAAGAAAAATAATTGTGAAATCTATGCTGAAGTAGCAGTACAAATAGAAGAGATTTGTGGAAGAGATGGAAGAGAGGACTTTAACAGCTGAAGTCATTGTAGGAGTGAGCTCTGTAGTGTGAAACAGTCCCATGGGTTAATCAAGAAAGTATTTTTTAAGAACTTTATGTGCAAGTTAATTTAAAGTTCTCATACCGTACTAGGCCATACCCCTGGAATATCGGATACAGCTTCATACATTTCAAAATGTAATCAATTAAATCAATTAGGAGATTAGATTTCACCATATTTTGTATACCAGTGGCAAAATTTACAAATCACATAATCAATGCAATCCATTAACACAGACAAAGGGAAGAGGTGATGGACTGGAAAATCTCTATCAAGGGCATTCAAAAGTTGTAATTAAAAATACATTACACCCAGAATACAATGCTTCCGGCGCGTTATTGCTGCCTGAAAGAATGTTGCATGTGCTTCCAGCTTTATGCTTGCATGGAAGTTCCATATTGATGGAGATCATGTTTTATTTAATACTAGGTTAGCTGGAGTAGAAAAGCTCTAATGTAAACTGAAGCTTCATGGATTAAGTTCTTGCACTATTACTGAATGCCAAATAGGAAGGTGAACTATTAAGTTCTCGTCTGTCAATCATATCATCTACTGAACCATCTAAACTTTTCCCAAAATTTATCCTTGAAATTAGATGCTGAGCCATGGTGTTTTTTCTATATCACAGATATTTAAAAGCTTCAAGAATAAGAGTCTCATAGAGTATGTTTGATGCTTACTGTGTAAGGGAATATAGCCACTGCCAGTCTGAAGAGTGGAAATGGAGAAAAAGGAAAGGTTTTTTTTTACTTAAATCAATCACACTTCCTGTTGAAGGAGTAGTGGTAATGTTCATAACATTCTCCATGCATTCAATTTATCTCACTACAGTAGGCAGACTACAGATATTGTAATTAATCTACAATCTCATCGTTCAATTTTATGATACTCAGGTCCACCTCAATTTCTTTGAATAGATTTTCTTCATTCTATACAGACCCAGGAGCATTAGGCAAGTAATAATCTTTGAAGCAAAGTTAACATAACCAAATTAAAATGAGTCCAATAAAATAGTATGATTAATGACTGTCTGCATGTGTGGTGTATGTATGAAACACTTAACATAACCCACCAAATACAAAGCATTTGACTGCCTACAAGGCCAGTTTCTATAATTATGAAAGTATTTCATTCTTGCAATATCAAAGGCAGGAGAATTTTTTAATTAGCAGGACTTATAGGGTATAGTTATTTCTACCTGAGCTTGAGATACTGGATATTGAGGAAGGCTACAAAATGAGTTTGTGTATTAGACTCAGTTTAATGGCCAGTTTATGACCTAGGAAGCTGGTGGAAAGTTGTTGGGCCTTTTGTACTGAATTGTGGCTTAGAAAGACAAGAATGAAGAAATATCTCTATTGGCTTGTATCCAATATTTCCTTATGTTAGTGAAAGCATACCTTAGGTTAATTTCATATAGACTATTTCAGCGAAGCATGTGATTAAGTGGTGAATGAAATAGGCAGAGACAATTGCTTCTCTTCCTCCACATGTGAATGGAAAGAAATCCTGTATTCAACATCAAATTAGAATTACTGTAGTCTGACTTCTGGGGTGGGGGCATGAAGAGCAGGTGAGGGAAGCAGGGCTCTGCTCCCCAAACCTGGATCCTTAGTGATCGGAGGCTTGAGATTGGGCACATTCATTCTCAAGGAGTGGATGAGAAACCAAGGAACCTAACAAGCATTTTGGCGAAAGGCAATCACCATGTGCGAAGAAGGGGAGAGCCTCAGAACTCTGGTGCAGGAGAGCTTCCTAATAACATGGCAGTGGTGGTGTGGTGACAGCCCATTGTAACAGAGAAGACAAGAGATACATTACAATTCTGATTCTACAGCAGAGAATCTACGACAGGGCTGAGCTATCTCCTCCCAGCTAGTAGGGATGAGTCAGCATGGGAGCTGAAGCAGAAAGCTCCACCCCCTCAAAACATGTGCTGTGGGTAAACTTAGAAAAAAGGGAGGAGAACCTTTTATGGCTACTTAAAAAAAACTGAATTAGCAGCTAAACAAGAAACTCACCCCACAAACTTACCAGGGCTCAGCAGGTATTCTTTCCAAGTTTCCTGCCATGTTCCTTTCTTCCTTTTTATTTTCTGATTTATTTTCCTTTTTTGAAAGTGCTCTGCTTAAACAAAAAGCATCTATATGATGCTTATGAATGTAGCGGTCTCTGGGGTTGAAAAGGTTGGGGACTCCTGGCTAATCGCATGTCTTACTAAGTTTCACAATTTCAGATTTAGATGACAGATAACACATAACTATTGTTTGGGGATCAAAAAGCAGATAAATTTTGTGTGTGTGGGGGGGTGCTTCTTCATGGAACAGACAGGTTTATATTGTCTAAATGTCCATAAGTTGAGACTTGCTGTGAAAGCCCTGCTCATGTACGGCTGGGAATTCTCACACATTGGATGAATTAGCAAAAGCAAATACAGCCAGAGGGTGGATCAATTTACATTATGAATGCTATCTTCATAACCAAGAGAGCAGAAAAAACATCTTTGAAAGTGTCAAGTCTGCAGAAACAAGAAAATCTATTTTACTTTAACTTATGGATTTCTGTTTTACTATCCCTAGTTATGGATTATATACTGTAAATGGAGAGAAGAAAGATAACCTGGCTAAGGCTATCGCTGCAATATTTTCTTCCATTCCCTGCCTTTCACTCATGTTTCCTTATATTCTAGGGCGTTCTTCTGTTATCATAAATAACAAGTTATGGATCATGACCTTTGCAATTTCTCCATCTCTTTTACCAGTAGTAGCTATAAGAGGGATATGTACTTTCTTCTCTGTAAAGAATAATGTAGTGTGTATATGCATGTGTTTCTGTTCCTCTCTTGTTACATTTTTGCGTTTGCATGTACTGTATATATAGATGCACAGGGAGGCTTGTTTCTGCTCTGAATCAGATGAGAGAAAGAGGAAATGGAGGTGAGCTTAGAATGGAGTGGTCATCAAATTTCTGACTCACTGTTTAATTGCATCTGCTCTAAATTACAATAATAATTTAATAATCCTATAGCTTTTGTATATCTTCTTTACAATATTCTGTCTGGTTATAAAATATGAGAAACACGGAATATCAGAGCTGAATGATTCAAGAGGAAAACCACTAGAAATGCAGGTTCAGGAATCAAAATGAAAATTTAGTGTCAAATGATACTTTTTCTCCTTTCTTGTGAATACAGGAGTTCATTTTTTAAAGTAGCATTATTATTATTATATACACAAAAATGTAAAACCAAGGCTGCCAGTTGGTGTTAACATTCATATACATTTTATGGCCGGATGGAAATTTTATCAATGCACAGATTTTCTAAGTGTCATCCCTGATTTTTCTGTATCGCATCTATTCTGTCAATAACTACTGAGACCATTGGTTTATACCATTGGACTATTGGTTTATATCATAATCTTTCAGTTTTGATTCTCAGGTCTTGATACCTTGTAATTTTCAGAGTTTTGTCTTCCATTCTGTTATGCCCTATTATCCATGCTTTCTTCTTTTCAATAATGGTTAAATCTGGTGTATTATGCTCCAAGACTTTATCTGCTTCTATTTGGAAATCCCACAATATTTTAACCTGTTCATTTTTTACTACTTTTTCAACTTCTGTTCTCACCAATGTTTCGTTACTGGCACATGATAATCTTTACAGATGTTCCAGTGAAAATCTGGACTGGTGACTGTTGTGTTGTTGTTTATAATTCTGTTGTGTGATCTTCTTACACAAATATATCATCTAAGTTTCTTCTGCCTCTTTACACAATCTTTTGACAGTTTTTCAGTTCTGACTTTTGATGAAATATCTTGCTCTTGAGCCATCAACTTAAACCTTCTGTTCCAGTTGTAAGTCATTGCCATGTATTATCTTTATTCATTTTCCCCTCAATTTTTATAGAAATTCACCATGTAATGTTTTCCATGGCTAACACTGTTCATGCTTTTATTTCATTATTTCAATATTCATGGTTTGTTTTCGGCACAATAAGTAAGTTCCAATTTTCCTTCTTTTTCAGTCAAAACTGTCCAGTCCAGTTAATAATTTCAGATAGTATCATATCATAGATGTGGCCCAGAGATTGATGCCTCTGATTGTATGTTTCCACAGCTCCATTATGGTTTTAGCATTTTTAACTCTTTGGATGTATTCCTTATTAATCATATTTTTAACTTACTGATGTTTAATGTTATCCAACTATAAAATACCAGATACTTGTAGGCTTCATCCTGTTGGTTTGGCCATACAACATTTCAAATCGATTATTATTTGTGATATTATTCTAATTTATTGCTAATATGGTACATTTCTCTATTATTATTCCATATGATGATGATGATGATGATGATGATGATGATGATAATAATAATAAATTTTTATTTTTATTTTATTTATAGTGCCCTTTTTTAACAAAGGGCATAATAGCATGTTAGCAATAGCACTTTTTAACAAAGCCACAATCCGGGTCCTCATTTTACCACCTAGGAAGGATGGAAGGCTGAGTCAACCTTGAGCTGGTGATGAGATTTGAACCGCTGACCTACAGACCTACAGTCAGCTTTAGTGGCCTGTAGTACTGCATTCTACCCACTGCACCACCCTGGCGCAGTGGTTAAAGCGGTGCAACATAACAACAAGAACAACAAGAACAACAAGAACAACAAGAACAACAAGAACAACAAGAACAACAAGAACAACAAGAACAACAAGAACAACAAGAACAACAAGAACAACAAGAACAACAAGAACAACAAGAACAACAAGAACAACAAGAACAACAAGAACAACAAGAACAACAAGGTTCCGGTTCCGGTTGGAGGCAGGAGGAGGTGGGGGATATGCTGCTCCGTCGGACTACGGTGGTTAACATCAAAATATAGGAGATAGAAAGCAACTTAATCTCGACCTAGTCTCACAGACCTAGAAGGTGAGCACCCGTTGCCCAAGAGGACCCTCTTTTGCTGCCCCGTGCTATATTCCTTGCTCCCAGAATCTGCGGTCTGGCTAGCCGGGCTCCGAAATATGGCGACCACAAAACAGCGCTGAGTTGCTTGTTTTTTGCACCGGCGCTGCAGCGTGTTGTTTGTTGCCTACAACGTACTGCTTCCTGCCTCTGCTTACTACTACCTATTTTGGAGGACAGAGGGGAACTTGAAATCCCAAAAGGAGTCGACTCGTCCCAGCTCAGGGGGGTCTTTGCTGCCCTCCTGTTCCACGGCGTTTCCGTTCCCCCCCCCCTGCTCTGCGGCGTTTATTTTGCAACATTCTGGCCGCAGCGACTTTGTTGAGGATAGGGGGGCTTAGAGCTTCAGAAGGAACCTGTGCCCAGCCTGTGCCTTGCCTAGGAAGATCCCGTTGTCCCCGGCTCCGCGGCTCCACGGCATCTGCTTTAGACTGTCATTGCCACGGAATTTGCTGAGAAATCAGCTGGGGCGCGGAAAATGGCGGCCGCCAATTGGATCGAACTACCTGTAGCCCTTTCCTCTTTTTTTTTTCTTCAGTGAGTTATGATCTCAGAGACTGAGAGGCTGAACTGAGCTATTGAGCCAGCCAAATCGAAACAGCCAGACCCACCAGACACACTAAACGATCCTGAGACGCGGGAACACCGAATGGTGGGGGTGTTCGGCGTCAAGAGACCAGCTAGGTGGGGAATTGCAGGAGGAGAGAAAGAGGAGTCAGAGGGCTATGGGAAAACAAAGAGGCCAAGGAGGAGAGTACTATTATGACTATCAAAGGAACATACTGTGGCTGTATGGAGGTTTGGAATGCCACTTTGGCTATTGCTGGGAACACAACAAACTGGACATGTCAATTTATGAGAACTATAGTAATGAGATACTGCTGCAAAACTACTGGGAATCAACGGAAGGCCGACCAGTGGATGGGACAAGAGAGAAGGAAGATCTGAAATCATTGTCATTAAAGAGTCTGAGAGACAGGGAAATTAGTTCAATAACCAGCATACTCGGGATAAGGACATTCTACCGCCCCTTCTCTGAGGAGTGGGGGAGATATAGAATGACTCTTGACTCTGAGAAATTTGTGACTTTACCATCTGAGACCTGTTGCTATTTACTGCTGTTGTTATTTGCTGCTGACTGGGTTCACTTTAATCAACTGAATTGCTACACTATTACCTATATTTTATATATTCTACATTTTCTATTTGTATTTATTTCTTTTTTTATTAGTATTTTAACCTATAGTATTTTTAATTATAAATTGATTCATATTTTAACTAAATTATTGGGGGGAGGTTTTAGTGATGGATAACTGGGGTGGGCATAGGATGTATGGAGCAACTGATTGGTATGGATGGGACGGGTGGGATGGGTGGGGTCATAGTATGGGTGAGATGAATGAGAGTGATGTAAATAATATACTTGGCCAACCTGGCGCTGGAGAGGCAGGAGGGGGAGGGGCGGCTATCTCTGGGGTGACAGAGGGTCAGGATATCTCAGTGCTGCTGGGGAGAGGCAGATATGGCGGGAGCCACGGAGCTAGCCGTTCCAGGGGAAGGAGGGATCGTTGCTTAATAACGATCCCTTGTTCCGGCTCCGTGAGCTCAACCCAGAATACTGGTGATGAGTGTAAATCTGGCCCTGGGATCAGGTTGCTGCTACTCAATGCCAGGTCGGTGGTGAATAAAGCTCTCCTCATCCGGGATCTGATCCTGGATGAGGAGGCCGACCTGGCATGTGTAACTGAAACCTGGCTGGGCCCAGAGGGAGGAGTTCCTCTCTCTGAAATTTGCCCAGCCGGGTTTCAGATATGGCACCAACCTCGACCCCAGGGAAGGGGGGGAGGAGTGGCTATTATAGCCCGGGAGAGCCTTTGCCTGCGTAGACTCGTTGCTCTGGAGATTGCGGGTTGCGAGTCCCTCCTGGTGAAGTTGGACTTAGGGGTTCAGGTGGGCTTGTTTCTCACGTACCTGCCTCCCAGCTGCGTGGCACAAACCCTACCTGTGCTACTCGAGGAGGTAGCCGGGCTGGCGGTGGGTTTCCCTAGACTTATTGTCTTGGGGGACCTCAACCTGCCGTCGCTCGGCGAATCCTCTGGACTGGCACAGGAGTTCATGGCCACCATGGCAGCCATGGACCTGACTCAAGTAGTTCAGGGTCCGACTCATGAGGGGGGGCACTCACCCGACATGGTATTCCTCTCTGAGCAACTGAGTAATGGTCTGAGACTAAGGGGCTTAGAAGTGTTGCCTTTGTCATGGTCAGACCGTTTTCTACTGCGGCTTGACTTCCTGGCTCCAATCCTCCCCCGCAGGGAGGCGGAACCAATTAAGATGTTCCGCCCCAAACGCCTGATGGATCCAGAAGGTTTTCAGAAGGCGCTTGGGGTTCTTCCAGATACACTCGTCCACAGTCCGGCAGAGTCTCTGGCTGAGGCCTGCAACAAGGCTGCAGCGGAGGCCCTTGACTGAATTGCGCCGCTGCGACCTCTCCGTGGCGCTAGACCCCGTAGAGCTCCATGGTTCAACGAGGAGCTCCGGGAGTTGAAGCGCCAGAAGAGACGTCTAGAGAAGCGATGGAGGAAGAGTAAGTCCGAATCCGATCGAACACTTGTAAGAGCTTTTATTAAGACTTACAAAGTGGCGCTCAAGGCGGCAAGATGCGCGTATCATTCCGCCTTGATTGCATCAGCGGAATCCCGCCCGGCCGCTCTGTTTAGGGTGACCCGCTCCCTTCTTAATCAGGGGGGAGTTGGGGAGCCCTTACAGAGTAGTGCCGAGGACTTTAACATGTTTTTCGCTGATAAAATCGCTCGGATCCGGGCCGATCTCAACTCCAATTGTAAAACAGAGTCGACTGACAACGAGTCAGTCGAGGTGACTGGGGCTAAACGTCTTTGTCCATCTGTCTGGGAGGAGTTTGACTTGGTGACACCTGATGAAGTGGACAAGGCCATTGGAGCTGTGAGTTCTGCCACCTGTTCACTGGATCCGTGTCCCTCTTGGTTGGTTTCGGCCAGTCGAGAGGTGACACGGAGCTGGGCCCAGGAGATTACCAACGCTTCCTTGGGGAGGGGAGTTTTTCCAACACTCTATAAAGAAGCGCTCGTGCGCCCCCTCCTGAAGAAGCCCTCCCTGGACCCAGCCGTACTCAATAACTACCGTCCAGTCTCCAACCTTCCCTTCATGGGGAAGGTTGTCGAGAAGGTGGTGGCACTCCAGCTCCAGCGGTCCTTGGAAGAAGCCGATTATCTAGGTCCCCAGCAGTCAGGTTTCAGGCCCGGTTACAGCATGGAAACTGCTTTGGTCGCGTTGATGGATGATCTCTGGCGGGCCCGGGATGGGGGCTTGTCCTCTGTCCTGGTGCTTCTTGACCTCTCAGCGGCTTTCGATACCATCGACCATGGTATCCTTCTGCGCCGGCTGGAGGGGTTGGGAGTGGGAGGCACTGTTCTCCAGTGGTTCTCCTCCTACCTCTCCGGTCGGTCGCAGTCGGTGTTAGTGGGGGGTCAGAGGTCGACCTCTAGGTTTCTCCCTTGTGGGGTGCCTCAGGGGTCGGTCCTCTCCCCCCTGCTATTTAACATCTACATGAAACCACTGGGTGAGATCATCCAAGGGCATGGGGTGAGGTATCATCAATACGCCGATGATACCCAGCTTTACATCTCCACCCCATGTCCAGTCAACGAAGCAGCGGAAGTGATGTGCCGGTGCCTGGAGGCTGTTGGGGCCTGGATGGGTGTCAACAAACTCAAACTCAATCCAGACAAGATGGAGTGGCTGTGGGTCTTGCCTCCCAAGGACAATTCCATCTGTCCGTCCATTACCCTGGGGGGAGAAACATTGACCCCCTCAGAGAGGGTTCGCAACTTGGGCGTCCTCCTCGATCCACAGCTCACATTAGAGAAACATCTTTCAGCTGTGGTGAGGGGGGCGTTTGCCCAGGTTCGCCTGGTGCATCAGTTGCAACCCTATTTGGACCGGGAGTCACTGCTCACAGTCACTCATGCCCTCATCACCTCGAGGCTCGACTACTGTAACGCTCTCTACATGGGGCTACCTTTGAAAAGTGTTCGGAAACTTCAGATCGTGCAGAATGCAGCTGCGAGAGCAATCATGGGCTTTCCCAAATATGCCCATGTCACACCAACACTCCGCAGTCTGCATTGGTTGCCTATCAGTTTCCGGTCACAATTCAAAGTGTTGGTTATGACCTATAAAGCCCTTCATGGCACCGGACCAGATTATCTCAGGAACTGCCTTCTGCCGCACGAATCCCAGCGGCCAGTTAGGTCCCACAGAGTGGGTCTTCTCCGGGTCCCATCAACGAAACAATGCCACTTGGCGGGACCCAGGAGAAGAGCCTTCTCTGTGGCGGCCCCGGCCCTCTGGAACCAACTCCCCCCAGAGATTAGAACTGCCCCTACCCTCCTTGCCTTTCGTAAGCTACTCAAAACCCACCTCTGCCGCCAGGCATGGGGGAATTAAGACTTCTTCTCCCCCTAGGCTGATACAACTGTATGTATGGTATGTTTGTACGTATGCTGGTTTTATATATTAAGGGGTTTTAAGTTAGTTTTTAGTATTGGATTTTTACTGTACATTGTTCATGACTGTTGTTAGCCGCCCCGAGTTTTCGGAAAGGGGCGGCATATAAATCCAATAAATGAAATAAATGAAATGAAACAAGAACAACAAGAACAACAAGAACAACAAGAACAACAAGAACAACAAGAACAACAAGAACAACAAGAGTTGGAAAGGACCTTGGAGGTCTTCCTTCATAGGCAGGAAACCCTACATTACTTCAGACAGATGGTTATCCAACATCTTCATTAAAAACTTCCAGTGTTGGGGCATTCACAGCTTCTGGAGGCAAGTTGTTCCACTGATCAACCATTCTGACTGCCAGTAAATGTCTCCTTAGTTCTAAGTTACTTCTCTCCTTGTTTAGTTTCCACCCATTGCTTCTTGTTCTACCCTCAGGTGCTTTGGAGAATAGATTACTCCCTCTTCTTTGCGGCAACCCCTGAGACACTGGAACACTGCTATCATGTCTTCCCATGTCCTTCGTTTTATTAAACTAGCCATGCCCAGTTCCTGTAACCGTTCTTCATATGTTTTAGCCTCCAGTCCCCTAATCATCTTTGTTGCTCTTGTCTGCACTTTTTCTAGAGTCTCAATATCCTTTTTGCATCATGGCAACCAAAACTGAATGCAGTTTTCCAAATGTGGCCTTATCAAGGCATTATAAAGTGGTATTAACACTTCATGTGATCTTGAGTCTATCCCTCTGTTAATGCAGCCTAGAACTGTGTTGGCTTTTTTGGTAGCTGTTGCATACTGCTGGCTCATATTTAAATGGTTGTCCTCTAGGACTCTAATATCCCTCTCACAGTTACTACTGTGAACAATGTACCACATATACTGTACCTGTGAATTTCTAAATGTAGAAACTTACTTTTTTCACCATTGAATTTCATTTTGTTAGTTAGCACCCATTGTTCAAGTTTGTCAAGATCCTTCTGTATCTTGAGCCTATCTTCTGGAGTGTTGGCTATTCCTGCCAGTTTGGTTTCATCTGCAAATTTGATAAGTTTCTCATCTTTCCCCTCGCCCGAGTCAATGATGAAGATGTTGAAGAATACTGGGTACTGGGCCTAAAACAGAGCCTTGAGATACTCTTATATTATATTGCTATATTACTATATATTATATATTATATTATATTATATTATATTAATATATTACTATATTATATAATAATAATAGCAATCTACAGTTAGATTCACAGTCTACGATTGGTGGAAATTTAATAATTCAAGTCTTAATCAAGGACCTAAGAGATATTAAGATAGCATTTAGGAATATAGGCAGTCCTAAGTGAGATAGTTGTTGTTGTTGTTGTTATTATTGTTGTTGTAAAAAATGCAACAGTTATTTATTTGTCCAAATAAAGAAATGCTAATTAGAGGGTCTGCTTGATGCTGAAGCTTTTTGTCCCCCTTTAAAAATACTAAATAGTGGGTTTCTGTGTATTGTTAGTAAAATCATTACTCTTACATTACATAAAGAGATGGGTTTTTTTCTCCATCTCAGACATATGGAAGTTTATAGAAACATTTCCAAATCCAGTTTCATTTAAATTAGGGAGAACACCAGATATTTAGGATTCAACACAGAATCATGCAAGAAAACTGGGGTAATTTAATCCAATCACCTACTGATTGAATTATTATCTAACTATGCAATCCTAGTTTGGAACAATCAAGAGGTGGATTGTGCCTGATCCCCAGCAGAGAGGACCTTGAAAAGCTTCCAGCTGCTAATAATGAATAGTCAGCTCAAATCATCTCAAATCCTGTTGTCCATATTGTCTGGTGAAGGATGTCATTGCTAGATTATGGTGTTCAGGTCTGAAGTTCAAAAAACTGTTCCCCTGTGCTCGATTAAAGCAGAGCTCAGTTGCCCTAAAAACAATTTTCTCTCCTTCCCTTTTTTAAGATCAAAGAAGGGAACTGATTTTTGAACCAATGGAAATATGAAGGAAGATTGGTTCTATTTCTATATATAACATAAGAGGTTTACAGAATTAACATTATCCTATTGTATTTTTATTTCTCTTCCTCAGAAAAATATCTTTCTGGAGAGAAGACAATGAGTGCAACATATCTAATATTTTCTTTACCTGATCATCTGCTTAGTTACTTCTCCCTACTAGTTTGATGGGCCACTGCAAATTTAACAATCTGTACAACAATACCATATTCAAACTTGTGGCAAATAATTTTTTTATTTTTCTCTCCAATCACAATGCAGTATAAAAAATATACCAACACCATCCAGTTGCTTTACAATAGATCAATTTAACAAATTATGGTATGCAAATCCAATACTACCTCCTTTACTTTTAACATCTGGATAAAAAATAGCTGCTCAATTTTCTTATGTTATACAAGTATGCTATTAATTAAAACACCTTTTAAGCTGTTCAAAATTTTTAATACCTCAGGATGATTAGGCTGTGATATTTCGAATTTCTCCAAATCACTTCCATGTCAATATTCATGTATAGTCAATAACCTTAAAAAAAAAAAAAATTAACGCCTAATAATAAGTAATCCCTAAATAACTAAAAAAATACTTACAGTAATAAAATCAAGGGGGGGGGAATGAACCAAGTGATATCGCATAATATTGCCAAATTAGCCAGATTAAAAACCTAATTAATAATTCCTTTATATAAAAATTAAAAACAGATAAAAATAAAAAATATAAAGATTAAAAAAAGAAGAGAGAGTAAGAAAAGGAAAAAATTTACACAAAAGAAAAAAGATAAGGAAAAAAGGAAAACCATAGCAGATAAAAAAGAAAAACAAGAAGAATGCAGAACAAAAAATAAAGAATAAGAGGAAGAAATAAAAGAAAACTTTCCTCTTCTTCTCACTAACTTCCCCACATCCCTCCATATAACACCATCCAAATTCACAGTATCTTTGATTCAACCAAAAAGAAAAACCCGCTGAAATCTTCCAACCCACTCAAAGCTATGTATCTATAAATCAAAAAAAAGACCAAAAAAAGAAAAAAAAACATCCATCCTAACCTTTTCCCTTATCTATATCTCATTAGATCATGCGTTTCATTGTCATCCACGGCTAGCTTTGACACAGGCATTGCAACCTGGCCGACCTCGCACCACCGCCGGCGTGAGACCAGGCCAGTTCTCCCGGCAGGGGTTTGCCAACCCCCTACCAGGCTCCTAGTAACGTCCCCTACGTCACCTCCACTTCAGGGTGGATTGGGCCTAATTCATCAGAACCGAGACCCCTGAATGGTGGGGATTCGGGGCTACCCTAAATGGAGAGAGGGCAGCCCCATGTTGCCGTGGCCATTGACCCCGCCCCCCTCCACCATATTCAAACTTGATACATCTTATAAGAAGTTAAAATTCAGAAAGAGAAAAACAGTCCACAAGCTATGGACTAATGTCCTCAAGTTACAAAATTCAGTTTATACAGTAGATCAATAAATAGGAGCAGTATCTATTCCTCCCTTCTCCATAGACTCAGTATATTAGTGTAAATTGCTTAAACGTTCCAATTTGTCTTACTTTATATGTTCATAAATAACACACTGTTTCTCTGGATTACTATTAGCTAAAGCAGAGCACAAATACATCCTCCAAAACTCTGTATGATAAATAGTTAGCAATGTAAAAAAATAATGATAGGAATGGAAATAGGCCTATGAGAAGCAAACCAGCTCCATTGTCAAACTGACTCCTCCCTTGCAAAAAAAAGCCCAGATTTGCACTGATATTATTTAGCCATTTGGGGCTATAATAATAATTTAATTTAATAATAATTTATTAGAGTTGTATGCCGCCCCTCTCCGAAGACTTATGGATGGCTCCACCTCTTTGCCCCACTTCTCAGGAGTTATAATTGTGAGAATAGAAGCTGAGTTTTTGCTGGAGAGACGGAGTAACGACACGGACACAAGAGCTGGATTTAAATTGGGTCATTTTTATTAACATAAATTTGCATAATTTATTCAATACTTTGCATAAATTAGCATAATCAACTATGACCCGGAACTGGACCTGCAGGGTCAAACAACTACTTCCGGGGCGGAAATGACGTTATGCCAAAAAACATTCCTGGGCAACTCATGGGCGTATATCGATGCAAGTCCAGGTGAGGGCCAGGCCGTCACCTGCGACCCTGCCATACTGTGCATGAGGGGGGTCCCACCGGCTAACCGGAATCCGGGAATTAAAGGTGCAGGACCCAAAGACAGGTTCCCCCCAGCTGCTCAGGCAGAAACTCCCTCCATGAGCTTGCGGAGAACCTGTCAATCATCCCCAAAGATGCCCAAGGGAGAACGCGCGGTTGCTAAACCACCCCAGTTTTCCGCCCCTAACCTGCCACAGGAGTGGGGGTCAGATCTCTATCTTGGCCCCCCGACTCCCCCCTCTAGCTGCGCCAGCTCACGCAGAGACCGCTGCAGGTCCTGTAAGAAGATGGCGTTCCCCCGCTCAGACAGGTGAACGCCATCGGCCCGGTAAAGCCATGGCCGGTCTATTGTGATAAGGGGATGGGGCACTACCACTCCACCTAATTCCCTAACTGTTTTACCCATAGCCCTATTCACCCATCGCCTAGCCCGGTGAATGGCCCTAAGGGAAGAGGCGTCCCTCCACACAAGCCTAGGTAATATTTCTGACCACACCACTTGCGTGGTGGGCCATACCTCACGAAGCCTTCGCAGGTCTTCGCGTGCCTGGATGATCAGCGCCAGGCCTCCCAGCATGCACAGGTCATTGCCACCTAAGTGCAATACCAGCCACCTGGGTGCGGCCACAGGACGCTGCCCACCCAAACCCACTTGGGCACGACTCCAGGAGCCGCCCCACCTACTGCCGGGCGCAGCCACAGAATGCTGACCGCCCAGCAACGCCGGTAGGAGGCCCTCCCACCGCATACCTCTCCGGCCCATCCAGGCAACCCTGACCCACTGCCCCAGGGACAGCTGGGTCCCGATGGCGCTCCTGGCCGCCAGGCGGCCGGCCCAGAAAATCATGCTGTGGCCACACAGCAGCGCCGCCGGTATCACGTTAGCCTGGGGACCTGCAAGAGGACACACACAGAGAGAGGTTACCTCACCTAAGCCCTGCCTAGGATCCTCAGTGGGCCTAACATAACCCAGATATGCCGCTGACCGCCAACGGCCGATCTCCCGAATCCACTGGGCCGGGAAACCAGAAAATGCCGTGCTAGTGGCGGCGCCGATACGGAACGAATGCGTTCCCTAACCGGCGGGATCCAAGCCCACCTGGGCCATTGCCCTGGATACTAAAGCCCAAAATTGTAAACGGGTCAGAGGGGCACCGTCCCAATGCCTAGACAGGTACCCCGGACCTGACCCCCGCAGAAACAACAACGCTATAGGGCGGCCACCGTACACACCGATTGGTCGGCGGCCGCACTAAGCTAGATGGTAACCCCTCTGCGTAGCTGATCTGTCTTAGACCCCTTACCACAAGGGACACCCCCCCTTGTCTAAAGGCCAGATCAGCGTACTGGAAGGCACGGAGCGAATTGTCAGCCTGAGATGAGGCCAGGCCTCGCTGACCCTAAGGGCCCCAAAAAACATGACACAAGTCGCTGCCCCAAAAAAGACGGGCCTCTTACAATGAGGAACACAGACTGCCAAAACCACGTTGATTAAAGACAGCTGCTCCACCGTCAGAGCCTGACGAGTGTCACCAGGGGCCCCCGCTTGCTCCCTCATGCAGCCTTCCAGCACCATTCGGATGCAAAGTCACCCGAAAAACTGCAAACCCCCCCGCCTTGGACAGAAAGGCGAGGCCGGCTAACCAGGACCGGATCGTCCTAACTGACAGGCCACGCTGCCCAAGCTGGACGCAGAACCCGGCCAGGCGCTATACAGGGACAGGCCAGCTAAGCTGGTAACCCCTGCCCTGCCTGAAATCCCCAAACTCCTACCCGCACACTGGTATGCCCCAAGGGTGCCGGGCGCTACAGACAAGGGGATTGCCCAGGATGCCTCGTCTCTCCACCACTCTGGATCCCTCCCAGACTCCAGAGGTGGCCGGGGAACTCGTCTGGCACCTCTCGGGCCCACGGGGCCAGGGTCCGAAACCTGGACAACTGACCACGGGACAAGGCCTCAGCGACCCCGTTATCCAACCTGGGGACGTGCCTAGCCAAAAATAATGCATTTAGGGACAAGGACCTGCGCACAAAATGGCGGACAAGCCGCATGACCCTGTCGCTCTTAGAAGACAGGGCATTCACCACATGGACAACCGCTAGGTTGTCACACCAAAAGTGCACGGTCTTGTCCCTAAACTGCTCCCCCCAAAGCTCTAAGGCCACTATTAAGGGGAAGAGCTCCAAGAACGTCAGGTCCTTAACCAACGAAGAGGCACTCCATTCCGGAGGCCATGCCGACCAGCACCACTGGTCACCTAACACTACCCCGAAACCACAAGTCCCCGCGGCATCAGAGCAGAGCTGCAACTCAGCTTCCAAAAGAAGCTCGTGCCTCCAGAAAGGCAAACCATTAAACCTGACCAAAAATTCCCGCCACACGCCGAGGTCAGCCCTGACCCCAGCGCAGAGGCGGGTACGATGATGGGGCAAACGGAGCCCCTTCATCGCATTGTATAACCTCCTGGAAAAAGCCCCACCAGGAACAACTACCCGACAGGCAAAATTAAGAATGCCTGCCAATTCCTGAAGCTGCCGTAGGGTCACCTTCCGGCAGTCCAGCACCTCATCAAGCTTCCTTCTGATTTTGAGCAACTTCTCTAGGGGCAACCTGGCAGATTGCTCCTCTGAGTCCAATTCAATACCCAGAAAGGTAATCCTGGTGGCGGGGCCTTCGGTCTTCTCAGAGGCTAAAGGCACCCCTAATTGAGCACAAAGGGCTTCGAAGTCCCGCATCAGAGCAAAACATTGCTCCGAATGCGCAGGCCCCGCCAACAGGAAATCGTCAAGGTAGTGAACGACCATACCCAGACCACTTTGCCTCCTGAGCGCCCATTCCAAAAAGGTGCTAAAACTCTCAAAAAGAGAGCACGAGACAGAGCAACCCATGGGCAAGGCTCTGTCCACGTAATAACCACCCTCGAAATGGAAGCCCAACAGCTCAAAGTCGTCTGGGTGCATAGGGAGGAGCCGGAATGCCGACTTAACGTCGCATTTACCCATAAGGGCTCCCACCCCACACTTCCTAACCATAGTCACGGCTGCATCAAAGGATGCATACCGGACTGAACACAGCTCGTCAGGAATGAAATAATTCACTGACTCCCCTTTTGGAAAGGACAAATGGTGAATCAACCTAAATTCACCACTCGCCTTTTTGGGGACCACACCTAAGGGAGACACACGAAGATTCGGGAAGGGCGGTTCCGGGAAGGGCCCGAGGACCCTGCCCTCGGCCACCTCCTTCCGAATCTTCTCCCTAACAATGTCTTCATGACCAACAACCGACCCAAGGTTGTCAGACATGAAGGCCTTCTTAACACCCATGTAAGGGATCCGAAACCCCTCTGAGAAGCCTAGCCAGAGAGCGTCCGCTCTCTGGCAAGGGTGGTAGTCACCCAACCAACCCTCAAGCACTCGCAAATCAATTGGGCTGGGCCCCTTTTCCTCCAGCAGGCGGGGGAGGCTTTGGGAGACCCAAGCCCTTCTTTTCCGTCCCCTTCTTGGGGCGGGGGCACACGGCTGCGGAGTGGTTCCCCCCACAACTCCCGCAGGCGTGACGAAACCTGCAAAGGGGACGAAAACACGCCCCCTTTGCAGCGAACTCGTGACACACCAAAGAGGCCCCTTTTCCGACAGCACCCGCCACGGCCTCCTCTTCCATAAAGTGACCGCTATCGGTCCTATCACAGCCCTCCTTCCCAGACATATGCGTGGCCTGGAACCACAGGTCCGGAACCACCATATCCCAGGGCAAGTAGGGGTCATGGGCAATACGCATCCTGAACCCCTTATCGTAATGCCTCCATATGGTGCCCCCATATTCAAAGTGGGCCCTCGCTATAAGGTCGATATATTTCAGCAAGGCAGCGGCCCTACCCGGCTGCCTCTGAATCACCACCGACGCAAAGGTCAGAAAGGCGTACAGCCACGAGCTGAAGCACTTTGTGACCTTTGTTTTCTTAACCTTCTCCCCAGGGACCACCTCCTTGTCCTGTTTAGGGACCTCCCTGTTTAAGATGGAGAAAAGATCGACATACTCCCCCCGCCATATTGCCTCCTTCACTGACGGGTGAAGATGGTACCCTAAAGGCGTCGCGGGCAACCCACAAGGGATGGCCCCAGGCTTGATGCTGGCGAACGGGTCCCACACCGTGGTGGCCCCCGATCCCAGCACACCAAGCCCCGGTGGATACACAAAAGGGGGCGGTGGCATAATGGCCGACTGAGGAGGGATCCAACCCCCCACCCCCGCCCCAGATGGGAAAGATACCCCCGGGGCCCCTACTGGCGGGGCCGGCGGGGACCAGACCTGTCCACAGGTGCCCGCAGCAGCCCCCATGAAGCTGGTGCAACTCCCCGATGCGGGCGGGATGAACCCGGCACCCTGCACGGGAAGGAGCGGTGAAGTGCCTACGTGTGGTGCGACCTCACCTACCCCGTAAGGGGTAGAAGCCATCCACGGGGGACCCATCCTTGCTGGTCCCTGCAACGATGACCACTGCCCTGACTGGGCCGTCTGCCCCGCCGGGGCCGTCTGCACGGTGTGTGCCAGCTGCGAGGTGTGGGCAACCTGCCCCTCCTGGGCCGGCTCCTCTTCGGGGTCGGCGCCCCAGGCTGCGGTAGCGGTCATGGGAAGCCCCTCCGGGCCAGCACCTGACCGCCACCGCTCCAAATCATCAAGCCGCTCCAGTACCCTGGCCCAAGAAAGAGAAGGGGAGACCTCAGGTTGAGGGACCGTGGGCATAAAACCCCCCACCACCACCACCGGGACCACCCCCGGGGGCCCCTCTGCCGCAGCCCGAGCCCGGGCAGACGGCCTGGCAGCCCTCCTAGGCCGAACCACTGGTTGGGCCGGGAGGGCCTGAGCTTGCCGCTTTTTAGGGGCCATGTACCTAAATTAGTGTATTCTATTTTTTACACAGAAAGAAATAGGAGGAGGGAACAACCCCAAAGGCCTGTACCCACGAGGCAAGGCCTGCCCTAAGCAGCAGGCCTCACCAACGCCGACCTCACGAGGACGAACCTCCTCCCCCAACGGCGGTGGCAGCAAGGCCTCACTGCTCACCGCTTACCACCTCGGCCCTTTATAGGCAGGGCCGCACCCTCCCAGGTACCCCTGCCGCCTGAGGAAAAGCCCCCTAGACCCCCGACCACCGGGGCGACTAAGGCTCCAAACCAGAGCGGAGACCAGCCTATGCTGGCTCCGCTGACCACTGGGCTTCCCCTGCCGCCAAAACGCCAACAAAGAAGCCTTCCCGCCCGACTCCAGCCACTCAAAATGGCGGCCGCACACGAGGCCGCCCTTAAAATGGCCACCGCGAGCAGACAACTAAGTGTCTGCTCAGCTCTGCAGTCCGGGCGAAAAGGGAGAGCCCCGGGCCTGCTCGCCCTTATATAGGGCAAGCAGGCCCCGCCCAGACCAATCAGGAGCCTGGCCAATCAGGCCCTGATCTCCCGAGCGAAGTCTCGCATCGCGAGACTTCGCCCGGGATCCAAAATGGCGGCCGCCATGAGGGACCGTGTCTCCCGGTCCCTCCAGCAAAGCCTGCCTGCCGGGTAAGTCCGGCGCTGCCCATTTTATCTGTAGCTGTAATGGAAATATTAACTGATATAAGTTTCATGGAAACTTTTAAAAAACCTTGTATGCATTAATGTTGCATAGAGCATACAAACCATGCCCAATGGGTCATCATTTCAGAGATTTTTTTTAGCAGATTCTTCAATGCCTTCAACTGTGGTAGAGCTTCTGAAGTACTCCCTGCAGTGGAGAAGTTAGAATATATTCAGAGAAAGGCCTGCCTTGAAAATAGCCCATGTTAAACTGGAGAGCAAAGTTATATGTCCTCACAGGAAGTGTTGTACAATGGCTTGTATTATATCATACACTATTTTATTAACATATTTGTCTCATTTTTTTATTTGCCAAGTTTCAATTGCATGGAAGTCATGGGGCCTGGAGTTTGGATACATTCTTTAATGAGCTAACATTGGAAATAACTCAATTCAAAAATTGTTACCCTATGATGCACCATTTTATCCAGTTAATGATCATGGAACAAGAGTTTTAGTTCTATGTTTCTGTCACCATATCCCCACCCCCAAAAACCCCCCACACATGAATAAAATGCAGGCATAGAAAATACCATGTTTTAAAATTAGATTGGTGATAGTGTGTGTCACAGAGAGAGAGAGAGAGAGAGAGAGAGAGAAGCAATGATTCGGTTTATTGTATTTCAAGTATAGGCTTTGCATTAATCATAGCAGATGGTAGCCCTGCAAATGGTTCAGTGCTTATGTCAACTGGCACATGCAATGGTTCAGTGCTGATCTAAATAATGTTTGGAAAGCATGGTTACAACAACAGCTACAAGAAATCCTTTCCGTTCTGACTCATGTCCATGTTTGCTTTTCAGGTTATCTTTCTCATCATCTCACCATGACAAAGCTTGTGATGCTTGCCAAAAGAGCACAGAAGGTTGGAGAAAGTCCAGAATCTTCAGCTCCAAGTCATCTAAAAGGCTAGAAAAGAAGGGGAAAATGAAAGGCGGAGAGCCATTGACAAATTTTATTCAACTCTGTTGACCCTAGTGATCAATTTGTCTTTCTAGACAGCAAAACATACTCAGTCTTGGGTCTATGGTTTTTATATGAGAAAAAGACCTGTCAATACAATCATATGAATCCGAACTATTTTTTTTCTGGAGGAATTTTTTTTAAAAAAACAGCTTTCTTTAAAGCTGATGTTCCATTGGGTATATGCCTTCTGTAACACAAAGTAGATGGCTACACGGGGATGGCTGAAAAGGAATCCTTTCTTATTTCTGCTGTAATAACATATCTTGTTTATTTGCTAGGGCCCCCCAGGATCAAATCACACAGATTTTCTCTTGCATTATGTAAAAGTCTTTTTTAAAAAAGGACAATACTATATTGTATGGATCTATGAAGGTTTATCTGCTCGCAAAAATCACAATGGAAAAGGTCTTGGGAAACTATTCCACAAATGGTATTACGTTTTAACCTGGGGTTTTAGTTTTTTTAGAAAGAAAAATATATATGACATACTTGTTTCTAACTGTTCTGCAGTAATGTTTCAAGTTTGCTACCAATCTATTTCATTTTCTAAAACATTTTACTTTACCCCAAATACTATAGGTTAAACTAATTATCACAATCTAAAATGAATGTCTATAAATAAACATTTTAGTAATGTTTTACATAATTCCTCCACTTAGGAACTATCTTATAATGCGGGAAAGGATTCACTGTGGATTACAGTTTAAGCATTCCTGTAAAATATTAGATGTTTTCCCTGCAATTAAAAAATAATATATCATTCAAAAATGCATCCAGTCCAATTGCCATTGCTTAGAAGAAACCATGTGAAATATTGTAATCATGACTCCCAAGGCCAAATCAAAAATATGTATGACTGGAATTTGTGTAACCCCTTAAACCAGTGATGGCCAACCTTTTTTGGTTCGCATGCCAAAAGGGGAGGGGTGGGGGGGCTTGCATGTGTGATGTGCCCACATCCCTTCCCTCCCTCTGTGTATGAGCAACCCCCCTCACTGCCCCCCCCATGCATGCACACAGGCCTTTTGAAGCCTGGTAAGGTCTTACAGTGGGGAGGGCTGCAAGATGCATATCCTACCTGACACTTGTAGCTTCGTTGTGTTCCTCGGTCTTGTATCCAGGGCAGCCTGTTATAAAACCAAAGTCTCGTGAGTTTGATTGAAGTTTGATTGAACTCATGAGACTTTTTTTAATAATGGGCTGCTCTGAAAACAAGACAAGGAACGCAACAGAGCTATAATGACCATCTCACAGCCTGCCCAGCCCCCGCCCCACTTGACCTGCCACCCCCCAAACTGCATCCCACTGCAAGATAGGCACCTTACTGGAGTTTAACAGCTCACTGTGTCTCCGTGTGTCTGCCGGCTGGCCTCTTTAGTGAAGAAAAGCTTTCAAACTCTTCTCGCTGTGAGAAGCGCCCTCGCGGGAAGAGTTGCTGTAGTTTGCAACCTTTTTCCCCTAAAGATAACAGCTGACAGATACATAGAGCTGTTAAACTCCAGAAAGATGCCTGTTCCCCCTGCTGAGGGGGTAGGAAATGGAAATAACTTCTGCCGCACATTCCCCCTGAGGCAGAAGGGTCGCAAGAGCTTTGATGAGAGCCAATGTAGCCACTTGCCAGTCACCCAGAGCACGCCGTTTGGAAGGGTCGCCTAAGCTGGTGTTTGTGTGTGCAATAAGAATCCTTTGCCAGGATCCAGCCAGCCAAGGTGAATGGTACCAGTGCTGGCAGAGTTTCCCGTTGCTGCTGCCTTTAAGGAGGACGAGATATGAGGGAGTTTGGTGGCAACCAGAAGGCTCGCCAGACTGCCTCAGGAAGAAGGCGAAAGTCTGTGCTCGCCGGTGTGGGAAGTGTGCGGCTGGGTAGGACACATTGTTTTCTGCCAAGGGTGTGGGAGGATGGAACTCTTGTTGTTTGAGGCATCAGCTGCCCTTCCTCCCTCCCTTCTCCCTTTCTTTGCATTGAGAAAGCAAGATGGATTGCCATGGCTGGATGCCTCCCCTGTGCTCCCCCAATTTCTCCCACCCAGTAGCAGCAGCAGCAGCAGTGCTGACACCTGGATATATCATGCTTCTTCTCTCCCCCCTCCCCATTTATCTTCCTCAGAGATGAAGCGTGCCTAGCCATTATGGGGCTGCTCAATCTGAAGTGGGATATTGAAGCTTGGAGAAGCTCTACTTTCACCCGGTGGGAAGGGGGTTTTTTGGGAGGGTATGTGCATCTTTTCCCCGGCTTCTCCAAGCTTCGTTCTCCCACTTCAGATCAAGCAACCCCATGAAGGCTAGCCATGCTTTGTCTCCACCCCTCCATTCTGAGGAAGAGAAATTGGGGGGGGGGAGAGAGAAGGAGCATAATGCCCTCAGATGGAATCTCCATCCTGCCCATCACGGATCTAGGAGATTATAAAAATATTGCATTACATTAAACTACTTGGCACTTCCTTCATTTGTCTGAATGAATTTTTACATTGAAAAACCTTTTAGAGGGCTGTTAAGCACTCAGAGAATGCAGCATTTCAACAGGAGGACAACTGGAGGGCAGGACGGAGATGACATAGGGCAATGGAGATGACATAGGGCAATGCCTCGCATGCCCTCTGATATGGCTCTGTGTGACACCTGTGGCATGTGTGCCATACATTCACCATCATGGCCCTAGACTCTCATTATCAGCATCTAGCACAAGGACCCTTCTGTAACTCCTTTAGGTGGGATCGGCAACATCCTATAGTTGTGGGTCCCACTTCCTTTTTAGAGTTATCTTTTTCAATTAAAAAGAGAAGTTAGAAACAAGTTTCTTGGTAAAAGTTACCAGCAGTGCTCCTTGAAGAGTGTCCAATTCTTTTAATAGTCACATATTAGATAGGGGAATATTTAAATAATGAATTAAAGAAGAAGGATAAAATGGCAGGAGTGAGCGCCCAGTGGACTGTATTTAAAAAAAGCCATCATAAAAGCCACAGGACTGTATGTAAGGCATATAACTAAGGATAAAAGGAAGAAGGAACTGCTATGGTTTAGCAATGATGTAAGGGCTATAGTCAATGAAAAAAGGTCTGCCTATAGGAGGTATAAAGAGTTTGGAAGTATAGCTGACAAAGAGGTGCATAAAATAAGACAGAAGGAGGCGAAACAGATAATATATGCTGCTAAAGCCTCAATAGAGGAAGAAATTGCCAAATCTGTAAAGAAGGGGGATAAAACCTTCTTCAGATATATTAGTGATAGGAAGAAGAAAAACTGCAGCATCAGAAAGCTTAGTACTGGGGACAATACATACATTGATGGGAATAAGGAGGTCGCTGACCATTTCAAGAGCTACTTCTGTTCAGTTTTCTAAAAGACACCTTACAATATAATACTGTTGATGGATATATTATTGCTTCCAGCTGTAGGGATTCAGCTCCAGTGATCTCAGAGGCCGATGTCTTTGAAGAACTTGAACGATTAAAGATAAATAAGGCAATGGGTCCAGATGGCATCCACCCCAGAGTTCTTAAAGAACTCAGATCTGTCGTTGCTACCCCCCTGACTGACTTGTTTAACCAATTCCTGTTAACAGAAGATGTTCCTGAGGATTGGAGAATGGCCAGTATTGTGCCTATCCACAAGAAGGGCAGTAGAGAAGAAGCTCGTAACTACAGGCCAGTTAGCTTGACATCAGTTATAGTTAAAATGATGGAGACTCTACTCAAAAAGAGGATAAATCAGCACCTAAAAACCAATAACTTATTGGACCCTAACCAGCCTGGCTTTACTGAAGGCAAATCATGTCAGACTAATCTCATTGATTTCTTTGACTATGTTACAAAGGTATTGGATGAAGGTGGTGCCATAGATATTGCCTATCTGGACTTCAGCAAAGCCTTTGATATGGTTCCACATAAAGAGCTCATAGATAAGTTAGTGAAGATTGGACAATACCTGGATAGTTCAGTGGATTTGCAGCTGGTTGAAGCATAGACATCAGAGGGATGTTGTTAATGGCGAGTATTCTGAGCAGAGACTGGTTACAAGCAGTGTGCTACAAGGGTATGTTCTGGGACCTATTCTTTTTAATATATTTGTGAGTGACATAGGGGAAGGTTGATAGGGAAGGTTTGCCTATTTGCCGATGACTATAAAGTGTGCAATAGGATTGATATCTGTAATATGGCAAATGATTTAACTTTACTAGATAAATGGTCAAAGCAATGGAAACTGAAGTTTAATGTTTCCAAATGTAAAATAATGCACTTGGGGAAAAGGAATCCTCAATCTGAGTGTTGTATTGGTAGTTCTGTGTTAGCAAAAACTTCAGAAGATAAAAATTTAGGGGTAGTGATTTCTGACAGTCTCAAAATGGGTGAACAGTGTGGTCAGGCGGTAGGGAAAGCAAGTAGAATGCTTGGCTGCATAGCTAGAGGTATAACAAGCAGGAAGAGGGAGATTGTGATCCCGCTGTATAGAGCGCTGGTGAGACCCCATTTGGAATACTGTGTTCAGTTCTGGAGACCTCACCTACAAAAAGATATTGATAAAATTGAACAGGTCCAAAGACGGGCTACAAATATGGTGGAAGGTCTGAAGCATAAAACTTATCAGGAAAGACTTAATGAACTCAATCTGTATAGTCTGGAGGACAGAAGAGAAAGGGGAGACATGATTGAAACATTTAAATATGTTAAATTGTTAAATAAGGTTCAGGAGGGAAGTATTTTAATAGGAAAGTGAACACAAGAACAAGGGGGCACAATATGAGGTTAGTTGAAGGGAAGATCAGAAGCAACGTGAGAAAATATTATTTTACTGAAAGAGTAGTAGATCCTTGAAACAAACCTCCAGCAGACATGGTTGGTAAATCTACAGTAACTGAATTTAAACATGCCTGGGAATAAACATATATCCATCCTAAGATAAAATACAGGAAATAGTATAAGGGCAGACTAGATGGACCATGAGGCCTTTTTCTGCCGTCAATCTTCCATGTTTCTATGTTTCTAGACAGAAACACAATGAGCTATTTAGAGCAGTAGACAGTTGAAATCTACATACCTAAAGCTGCTAAAGTTGAGGAACAGTGCTCCAGCAGATTTGCCTTTTGTGGAGTACATAAAAGCAGCTTGTTTTTATTGATTTATTTTATTTATGTATTCATCAAATTGAAATGGCTACCCATGTCATGAAAAAGTGTTTTTGGGTGGTATACAATCAATGCAAAACAACATGTGAATAAAATTCTTATTAAAAAATAAAAGTCACAAATGCTAAGAGAAGGCAATAATGGTGCCACCTCAGTATCTCACTGGTCCCCTGAAACTTCTGAAAAAATCAACAGGCATAAAGCCAGTCTCACTTCAGAGTAGGGGTGGAGAGATGATCCATAAGGCAGGCACCATGGAAGAAGTCCCATCTCCTGGGACTTCCTATAGACATGACCTATAACATGCTTCTTCTGCTCGATCTGATGGAACAGGCAGATATAATCAGGGAAAAGTGGTCTTTCAAATAACCTGGCTCCTAGGAATCCTGTTCATTTCCTCAGATCCAACAGGTTAAAAGTGTTCCTAGATAACTAGGCAAAACTGCTTCTTATCAATCTTTTCTGGATCTGCAACAAGGCCAAGTCCAAGTGTGATCGAAGCTGAGTGAATTTATCTCCAATGCAAATTCTTCCCCACATATATTCCCTATAAGAGATTCTCCAAGCCCCTCTTACTGCACGATTGAGATCTTCCGTGGTGTAGAAATTCTCTGGCAATATCACCCCCATGAAACGTGAGCTGCTGTCAAGCAACGACAAGGCCAAGGCAACAAGCACACTCAAAAACACCTCTGACAGCTGGTATTGCGAGCATAGGCTCTAGAGCAGTGATGGCGAACCTATGGCATGGGTGAAACAGGTGGCACGTGGAGCCATAACTGTGAGCCATTGCCCTACTCAGCTCCAATGTGCATGTATGTGCCAGCCAGCTGATTTTTGGCTCACACAGAGGCCCTGGGAGGGCATTTTTAGCTTCTAGAAAGCCTCCAGGGCGATGGGGGAGGGCGTTTTTACCCTCCGCCGGCTTCAGGGAAACCTTTGGAGCCTGGGGAGGGTGAAACATAAGCCTACTGGGCCCACCAGAAGTTGAGAAACAGGCCATTTCCGGCCTCCAGAGGGCCTCCGAGGGGGCTGCGAAGCTGTTTTTGCCCTCACCAGGCATTGAATTATGGGGGTGGGCACTTGCACAGCCGTGATAGCATGACCCATGCTTATTTATTTATTTATTTATTTATTTGTCAAACAATTATAGGGTGATAATTTATACATATAAAACATTAGATAAGTAATGATAAAAAGTAGACAAAAGGACAGGGACGGTAGGCATGATGGTTTGCCATCATTGTTCTAGAGCTTCAAATGTCAGCTGGAGGCATGGCCTGTGGCTGGGCCAAGACTCGTAGCCACCCTCAACCTAGGAAGAGATGTCCGCTATTACTGGGGAGGAATCACAGGTGAAAGGAATGAAGAGGAAATTTCCAGGAATCCAGAGAAGGGAGCACCCTCAAGGATGGGAACTAATGCATGTATCCTTTGATGCCAAGGATTGAATCTAAAGAGGGGGTATCTAGGCAGAGGGGCAAAATTTATACTACAGATTTAATCCTGATTAGCCAAAGTCTTCCGATACTTGAAGGGTAGCTCCACCTCCTATGGAGAAAAGCTTGCATGTATGTATGTATGTATGTATGTATGTATGTATGTATGTATGTATGTATGTATGTATGTATGTATGTAAAGGATGTATGTATGTAAAGGATGTATGTATGCTCCAGCATAACGCCTTGAGCAACAGTAATACCTCAAGCAACTTCAATTAAACTTGGTACACAGATAACGTACCCTCTGGAGACAAATACTGTGGAGGTAAGACACCCCTAACACCCCGTTTTGTCTCACAGGAGGCTGCAGGGAGACCTAGTAGGCCAAAAATGGGCCCCAGCAGGGGTCGTGCACACATGAGCAGGAGGTGGAGGGAATACACGGGCAGCACCGGGTCATCAGTTAGTATACAATAAAAGATAGGTGCACCAGAGAAGTACTGCTTTTTTGCTTCTATTACCACCAAAAGTAGGCTTTAATGTGGCTCTAACAATGTTCCGTTTATTTATTTATTTATTAGATTTCTATGCCACCCTTCTCGAGGTGACTCAGGGTGGCGCACAACATTAAATATAACAATATATATGAAATCTAAAACTATAAAATATGAAAATTTACTAAAACACTTTAAAAGACCCCATGTACACTCACACACATTCATCCAATCCAATCATATCTCATATTGTCCAGAGACATAGAAACATAGAAACATAGAAGACTGACGGCAGAAAAAGACCCCATGGTCCATCTAGTCTGCCCTTTTACTATTTCCTGTATTTTATCTTACAATGGATATATGTTTATCCCAGGCATGTTTAAATTCGGTTACTGTGGATTTACCAACCACGTCTGCTGGAAGTTTGTTCCAAGGATCTACTACTCTTTCAGTAAAATAATACTTTCTCATGTTGCCTTTGATCTTTCCCCCAACTAACTTCAGATTGTGTCCCCTTGTTCTTGTGTTCACTTTCCTGTTAAAAACACTTCCCTCCTGAACCCTATTTAACCCTTTAACATATTTAAATGTTTCGATCATGTCCCCCCTTTTCCTTCTGTCTTCCAGACTATACAGATGGAGTTCATTAAGTCTTTCCTGATACGTTTTATACTTCAGACCTTCCACCATTCTTGTAGCCCGTCTTTGGACCCGTTCAATTTTGTCAATATCTTTTTGTAGGTGAGGTCTCCAGAACTGAACACAGTACTCCAAATGTGGTCTCACCAGCGCTCTATATAAGGAGACAGTCTCATAACTCACGGCCCCCATGCCCACGAGAAAAGGTAGGTTTTTCAAGCTTTATGAAAGACCAAGAGGGAGGGGGCGGAACGTATCTCTGGAGGGAGTTCATTCCAGAGGGCTAGGGCCCCCCACAGAGAAGACCTTTCCTCTAGGCCCCGCCAGTTGACATTATCTGGCTGACAGGACCTGGAGAAGGCCGACTCTGTGGGACCAAATGGCTGCTGGGATAAATGAAGCAGAAGACAGTCCCAAAGATAATCTGGTCCTAAGCCATGTAGGGCTTTATAAGTCATAACCAGCACTTTGAATTGGGTCTGGGGACTAATTGGCAACTAGTGCAGCTCGTGGAGTGATGTTGAAATGTGGGCAGATCTTGGCAGTCCCACTATAGCTCGCGCGGCTGCATTTTGCACAATTTGTAGTCTCCGAACAGTCTTCAAAGGCAGCCCCATGTAGAGAGCATTGCAGTAATCGAACCTTGAGGTTATAAGGGCATGACTGACTGTGAGAAGTGACTCCCTGTCCAGATAGGGCCGCAACTTGTGCACAAGCCGTACCCATGCGAACGCCCCCCTCGCCACAGCTGAGAGATGGTCTTCTAAGCTCAGCTGTGGATTGAGGAGGATGTCCAAGTTGCGAACCCTCTCTGAGGGGGGCAAAGATCCCCCCCAAGGTAATGGATGGGCAGTTGGTATTAACCCTGGGAGATAAAATCCACAACCACTCCATCTTGTTGGGGTTGAGTCAGAACCTATTGATGCCCATCCAGACCCTGACAGCCTCCAGACACCAGCACATTACCTCCACTGCTTCACTCAGTGGACACGGGGTGGAAATGTATAGTTGCATATCGTTAGCATACTGATGGTAACTCGTGCCTTCGGAAAATCTCACCCAGCGGTTTCATGTAGATATTAAACAGCAGGGGAGAGAGGACCGACTCCTGAGGAACCCTACAAAGGAAGGACCTAGGAGTCAGCCTCTGGCCACCTGCTAACACTGACTGCGACCGACCAGAGTCATGCCTGGTGCCATACCTGAAACACAGCTGGGCATATCTCAGAGAGAGGAACTCCTCCCTCTGGGCCCAGCCAGGTCTCAGTAACACACACCAGGTTGGCCTCCTTCTCCAGGAGTAAATCCCGGCTGAGGAGAGCTTTGTTAATAACTGACCTGGCATTAAGCAGCAACAGCCTGAGTCCAGGGTCCAGATTTCTCCTATCACCAGTACTCCTATCACCAGGGTCGAGCTCATGGGGCCAGAACAATGGATCACTTTCAAGCAGCAAGGCCTTGTTCTCTGCATGCGGCCTACTCCATGGGTCCCACCATATCTGCCTCTTCCCAGAAAAACTGGAATACTCTGGCCCTCTATCTCTCCAGAGATTGACCCCACCCGCACCCCCTGGCCTCTCCATCATCTGGCAGGCTGGTCATCTCACCCCAATCACTCATCCAATCATTCATCCCATTCATACATCCCATCCAATCCATTCCACCCAATCTCCCTTAAAAAGACCCCATAAATTAATTAAGATTAATTAAAAATTAATTAAAATTAATTAAAAAGTTGTTTATAAAAGTTATTAAAAATATCCATTAAAAGTATAAAGTCCAAGGTATAGAAAATATAAAAACCTCTCCCTTCCCAAAGGGTGGGGGGAGGTAATGTTCTTAAAAGATCCTCTCAGTCTGAATGACTTCTTTCCATGCTCACTATAATGTTCATTACAGTAGCCTACAATGAGATTCATTAAAATAGCAAAGGTCCAGAGAGATTTGGAGGAGGTCAACGGCATGTTGCTCAGAGCAACGACCTCAATCTAGTGATGTTAAATTAATGATAGTTTCTGATAGTAAATTAGTCCAATTGTTTGTGGTCTCTGTTTCTCCTTATTCCCTGATGATATCAGTCTCCAAGGCTAAATAGTCTTTACTCTCAGTAGTTTCCAAGGGCCTACTCCCATTGGCAGCTCTCACCTACCCGTTCCCTTCACTTGCCAAGATTTTTCTTTACAATTCTACTGTCCAACTCTGCCTCCAATGACTGCTCCCACCAGCCTTGTCTGCAAGAGGTCCAGTTTAATTGTGAGTCTGCCGGCTGTTCTCACCAGTCAAACATGTTGGCTCTTTTAATTCCAAGTCCCTCTATCCACGCTATCAGCACCGCTGCCAGTTGCCAGCTCTGTATGTTCCCCACCACCAAAACAACTGTCTAAACAGCTTAAACAACTAGAAGAACAGCCCAATGCCAGCCGCTCTTATCTAGTTGAGTTCATCCTTCGGTGAGTTTCCATTTCATCTCACTTAGCTTCTCAGTAAAGTTTGGAAAGTGATGGAGGAGAAAGGTCACATAGGGATGAATCCAATTCAAAGCCTCAGTCGGAACCGAGAAATAGCTCCCAGCTCCTTCTGAAACCCCTTCAGTCCCTCAGTCTCTGGGAGGAGACCAATATAATGGGTCCAATGATCTGGCCATAAGGTGGGGAGGACTTAAAGTTTTCCTAATCAAAGATCATCTAGCCATTGCTCTGAGAGAAACACCAGAGCTGGTGTGTTCCCATTGTCCCATTTCAGGCCCTAGGTGACCTTGTATAGGTCCATGGCAACCATGAATTGCTGAGCCACCTCAAAACTCATGCCCAGAGAAGTCATATTAAAGGTTCCTCAGACCATAAACCTGGGGGACTCCACTGCCAACCTGGAGATGTGTTATGTAAGAATCAGTCTAATTTAAGAATATCTTTGCCCTCTCTTTGATTTTCCTTTCTGTCATTTGGGAATCAAGGAAAATAACATGCTGAACTATTAAAGATAATCCATTTAGAACCACTTATATGAAATATTCCCTGGCACCTTGGTACACTGAAAGCTTTTCCTTGAATTGTGTAACATGTGGACACATTTCCAAAACCATTAATATAAATGGGAAAAACTCTGATGATGCAAAACATAAGATAATGATGGTGACCCTATAACATGCATCAGCATTCAACTACTATTCTCAAAAGCAGACCCCATTCTTGTGTGAGTTTTGGAGGTTGTGGAGGCTGTACAAGAATGGGGTGTACTCTTGCACAGCCTCTGGACCTTCCAAAAATGAGGTTGTTTTAGTTGTATTTCCTTTTAGTAACAAGTTGGTTTTCTTTACATAATGGCACACTGAGCCCAAAAGGTTCACCGTCACTGATATAAGCCCACCTGCTCCTAAAGAATGAAAATTTGCAGTGTTTTCTTCTTTCTGGGTATTCTTGTGACACTGAGCAAAGTGTTAATGAAGGCAATATGTTGAAAAACACTACTGGGGCCAAGGCCTGGAAGTAGGAACCAGCTGTTCCCTATTCTTTAGGCTCTGCAGATGTACATGGTGAAATGCTGGAGGACATTTTTTCTCATTGATATGAGCAATAAGGCATGCAGATCCTTCCATCTCATTTCTATAAAATGCCTTCTGCCTTAACTCAGTATTGCGAAACAATTTCTGCCCTCAAGGGAAAGAGTGGAAGAACATTCATTTGGTTTCCCAGCTGTGGTGCATGCTGCTGAAGATTCTTCCTCCGCCAATGAATCCAAAGAGGGTCTTTGAAACAAAGAGCACTTCAAAGAAGAACATCTGAAATGCCACACCAGGACAAGCCTGCATTTTCCACGTACTACTTTGAGAGACTCATACCCTGGCTGGCTATTTGGTCCCTCCCCCCATGTCCTGGTGCAGTGCCAAAGCTTTTCAAACAGGATTTGTCTTTTATTAAATTGCACTCAAGTGAGGCAAAGGGCACCATTTCAGTGTAAATCAAGAGAATGGGCTTTACTTAAGCTCAGATAATTCTGAGCAGATCCTTATAGGTAACAAAAAATGTGATTCCTCTTAGCTTCCATGTCATTGCACTGAGAGGCTTGCCTTTGAAAAGCTGCTTACTCATAATAAAAGCTGACATTTACACAGAGCTTTGCATTTTGAGCGATCTCTACAAACATTAACTAATTAATCCTGAAAGCTGTGCTGTGACACAAGTAAGAGCTGTTCTGCTTGAAAGAGAGAAGAGAAAACAGCCTTTTCCTAGGGCTTTTTTTTTTGTGTGCCTATGTTCATAGTTCAGGATGAGATTGGAGTTGCTTGTAGTTCAGCCTACGGCCTGGGGAACATTCCCAAAAGACTAGCTGCAGTGCTGCTAGTTACCCCAATGCAAGTGTCAGCCCCATGTTCATTCTACTAATGGCAAAAGGGAAGGAAGAAGAAGTGGAAACAGGCTGAAGGGTTACAGAACCATAGCAGGTAGCAGCTTCTAGCTTCACTTCCTGGGCTGAAAAGTTAAGTAGGCATGATGCTGGTTGCTACATGGATAAAAGCAGTGAGATAGAAAACATTTTATGCACAGAATAAATGATTTGGCTGATTTGTGGATGGAGCAAAAGCTGTATTCTCCACTGACTTTACCTCATCCAGAATCAGAAATGTGGGTGGCATTTGTGAGATAAAATCTGGAAAACAAGATTCTGGATGGAAAAAAAGAAAATACAGTTCCTTGGACTGGAGGTTGCTTGCCCCTTGTGACTTGAATGTGAAATTGGGCAATGAAGGGCTGCCCATTGCTGGCACTTCCGGTGCACTTCCGGAGGCCGGCACAGATGCACATGAGGGCGGTGGGTGGGAGCATACGCATCAGGGTGAGATTTGGCTTCTGTGAATGCACGGGAGACCAAATCAAACATGAGGACTTTTGTACATGTGAGATTTTGGCCATTTTTGCTGATTTCCTTGCTTCTGCAGATGCAGGGAAGTTTAAAAAGGTGAAAATTGCTGAAATCTCACACGGGCGAGCATTCTCTCATGAGATTTGGCTTCCTGGGTGTGAGGAGCCTACAGAGGCTATACATCCCCCAACTGGGGATTTGCAGCCCCCAACTGGGGATTTGCAGCCCCCAACTGGGGATTTGCAGCCTCCAACTGGGGCTTTGCCAGGGTCTGAGGACAAGGAGATAAGGGACCCAATCCTGAATGCTTGGGTGAGAAGAATGAGGGGCCGGCAGGAGCAGTTGAGAAAGATCAGGAAGAAGAAGTCAGCACAGTTGTGCATAGTCAGCACTCCCCGAGAGTATTTAAGAGGAGGAGTTTAGAGAGTGTTCTTTGCAAGAAGTCAACGTTTGTGCCTCTGGAGGAGAAAAGCCTGTAAAGAGTATTTTGCCTGACAAACCTGGATTCAGTACTGGACATTTATAGGGTTAATCTTGTGAGTAGACACTTGGGAAGCAAGTGTGTGTGCCATTATCTTATCAATTTGGCCTCATGCCCAGATTTTGGCAAAGGAAGAGGCATTGCTTTAATTTGCATTTGTGAAATAACAAACTAGTAGAAAAGACTCTTGTTTTATTTTGAAACCTGTGTGTGTGTTTGAGTTTTTATTTGTAGCTAATTACTGCCCAGCTGCCATGCAAGACAGAACAGTTATGAGGCATCTTGCACATCAAGAGGTATTATGGAAGTGATGCTCTGACCATCAATAAATCACACATACCCCAGAGAGAAGAAAAGGGGAACTTTTTGCCTAGAAAAGGGGTAGGCAAAGTTGGATCTTCTATGACATGTGGACTTCATCTTCCAGAATTCCCAAATGAGCATGATTGGCTCAGGAATTCTGGGAGTTGAAGTCCACAAGTCATAGAAGAGCCAACTTTTCCTACTTCTGCCTTAGAAGAATATATTACTGCTGTTTTAATTAAGATCCTATAGACAAGTTGGATTTAGAACATAGAATCATGGGGTTGGAAGGGACTTAGGAGATGTTTGGTCCAACCCACTGTTTAAGACAGGAACCTTATACCATCCTGGTCAAATAGTTATTCTATCTATTTTTAAAAACTTTTAGCAATGGACACTTACAACTCCAAGAAGCAAGCTATTCCATTGATTGTTCTCCCTGTCGTAAAATGTATCCTCACTTCTAGGTTGGATCTCTCTTTAACTAGTTTCCACCAATTACCTCTTGACCGGCCTTTTCATGCTTTGGAGATTAAATTGATGCCCTCTTCTCTATGAATGCCCCTCAAGTACTAGAAGACAGCTGTTAAATTACCCCTAACTCTTCTCAGGCTAGACATACCTGGTCCCCTCAATGGTTCATCATACAATTTAGTCTCCAGATCCTATATCATCTGTGTTGCTGTTCTCTGCACTCTTTCTAGGTTCTCAGAATCTTTTTTGCATCATGGTGACCAGTAGTGGGTTCTAAAACCTTTTACTACCAGTTTGCATACACGCTTCTGCCCATGCGTGATACTTCTGCGTATGCACAGAACCGTGCACAGAGGGAACCTCTCACTGCCACACTACCGGGCCTAAGAACCAGACCAAACCAGGAGCAACCCACCACTGATGGTGACAGAATTGTATCCAGTATTCCAAGTGTGGCCGCATGAAGTATAAAGTGGCATTATCTCTTTTTGTGATCTTGATGCAGTCCAGGACTGTATTGGGCTGTTGTTGTTGTTGTTGCTGTTGCTGTTGTTGGCAACTGCATATTGCTTGTTTATACTTAAGTGATGGTCCATTAGGACATGGGTCCCTAATATCCAGTCCATGTGCTGGCAATGGTCCACAGCATGCCAGAAACTGGGCCATGCAAACAAACAAAGCCCTGTCTATGGGATTCAGGCAGCACACAAAACCACATCCCCTCCAGGCTGCAGAAAAACCTCTCTCCACAGAACTGGTCTTTGATGCTCAAAGGTTCAGGGGCCATTGCACTAGGATATCAAGATCACTCTCATACTTACTATTACATTTTCCTGTATAAGTACAGGACCTTACTTTTCTCACCACTGAACCTCATCTTGTTGGATAGAGTTCAATGCAAGATTAATGTGCATGACCTTCAGAAGGAAAATGGATGAAATGCTGACAGTAACATTAAAGTTGTGTGCTTTTGTGTATATTCATGCACTTTTGTGCTTAGGCACAAGCTTCATATGCTTGTGAAGAAGCAGTTTCTAAATTATTCTGTTTATTGTACCTAGAGATTCCAGACCTGCTTCCAATTCTAGAGTGAGAGGACCTGGACCAAGCAAATAATTGCCCTTTTGCCCAAACTCAGACAATCCAGATGAAAGTGACATTGTTTGGATTACATGCCCAGAGCTAAGCACTTTTGTCATTCTTGTTATTCTAAGCACATCTGCAGATGAAATCCTATCATAAAATCCTGGAGCTGGAGGCTGGACTGGCAATAGCAAAAAAATGTGAAAATGAAATGCCAATCCAATTGTATACTGTTACTAAGAAAAGTGCATGGATATGTCTATATTAACACAGGGAACTCTGCTAGACTCAAGGGTTACATTAGACAGGGATCAGCATCTTGATGTGTTGCCTGTTTTCCTGTGTAACTTGGCCTTCAGATATCACTGAATCCTAGAAATGGACTGGAAATATGCCAGACATTTTTTATTTATTTATCCTAAAACACTGCTGAGGTTTTTTTTGTTTTTTTGAATGGAGCTTTTATTGATTTTTTTTAAAAAAAAAATTACCTGGGAATCTCCAAAAGTGAGTTTTATATTAGAGAAGATTTTTTAAATATATATATATAGTTTTCCTAAAACATTTACCACTCACTACAGTTCCTTCTAATAATTTTTCTTGGCACCATGGCTGCAGTTTAGCTACTTCAGCATTGCTAGTTACATATCTCTAAAAAGACCAGTTCAAATTCCTGGCAAATATTATTAATCTCAGGTTTCCAAATGCACTATTCTTCCTGAATCAGGATCAAGACTATCTGAGGTCCAAGCATAGCAATTTGCTGGGCTTTTCCCTGCTCCCATTTGATTAAAAATAAAGCTATTTCAGATTTTCAATGTGCATGAAAGAGAACCAAGGAGAGAATTTTGCTTATTTGGGTAATAGCAATCACACTTAGACTTATATTCTGCTTCATAGTGGTTTACAGCACAGCCTTCTCTAAGTGGTTTATAGAGTCAGCATATTACTCCCAACAATCTTGGTCCTCATTTTAACCGAGCTCAGAAGGATGGAAGGTTGAGTCAACATTGAACTTAAATCTAGAATTTAATATTCTATTAGCTGTTGTCAGATTCTTATGGGGTAATGCAGGGGATGTATAGGAGTCATAGCTGGCTCTAAAGGCAAAAGAGAAAATGAAAATACAGTGATACCTTGTCTTACAAACTTAATTGGTTCCCGGACGAGGTTCTTCAGGTGAAAAGTTTGTAAGATGAAACAGTGTTTCCCATAGGAATCAATAGAAAAGCGATTAATGTGTGCAAGCCCAAAATTCACCCCTTTTGCCAGCCGAAGCGCCTGTTTTTGCACTGCTGGGATTCTCCTGAGGCTCTCCTCCATGGGAAACCCCATCTGCGGACTTCCGTGTTTTTGTGATGCTGCAGGGGAATTCCTAGCAGGGGAATCCCAGCATTGCAAAAACGAGTGCTTCGCTGGCAATGGGGTTTCCCAGTGAAGGGAGCATCAGTGAAATCGCAGCATCGCAAAAACATCCATTGCCAGCAAAGCGCCCATTTTTGTGCTGCTGGGATTCCCCTACTGGGATTCCCCTGCAGCATCACAAAAACACGGAAGTCCGCAGATGGGGTTTCCCATGGAGGGGAGCCTCATGGGAATCCTAGCAGTGCAAAAACAGGCGCTTCGCTGGCAACGGAAGTCTGGAGGCGGGGCATCCCAGTGGCAGCGGTGGGTTTGTAAGGTGAAAATAGTTTGTAAGAAGAGGCAAAAAAATCTTAAACCCCGGGTTTGTAACTCGAAAAGTTTGTATGACGAGGCATTTGTAAGATGAGGTATCACTGTACTAAGGTTTGTCTGAGCTTGTAGGTTTGGTTGAAGTTTGGGCTGCTCTGAGATGATGCAATAATTGAAATTAGGAGATTATGCAATGTAGTTAGCTCTGTGTCTTCTGCTAAATGGTAGTGAGTTAATCCTATTATGTCCTGAAGGATCATATCCTGTTCTTATCCCATCACCCTGGAGCTGAAAGTCTTTTGTTTTGTAAATAGGCTGGCCCAATCTTTGTTAATGGGTTACCAAATCTGCACTTCTAAAAGCTGGTATTTGGCAAGTGCTTCTTTGTCCAGTTGGCTGGAATACTGCTCAGATGGTGAAAGTGTCTTAGAGTAATGTGAAATGGGAGCTTCCGATCCATTCGGAAGTTGATGACTGAGGATGGTCCCCACTCCAAAAGGTGAGTGTCATGAGGGGGAATGTCTCACTGTACTGCATGAGGAGGCTGTTGGATGAAAGTAAGTCCTTTACGGCAGGAAAAGCTTTGATCTCTCTTTGTTCCCATGTCCATGTGGCTGTCTTCCCCAGGAGCCTATGGAGGGGATCAGCAATGGTCTTCTGTTTTAAAAAGATGGCATAACAGTTGAGAAAGCCCAGAAATGCTTGTAACTCTGCCTTGTTTGTGGCGGTCAGTGCCTCTTTGATGGCTCTTAGCATCTGTGGGGTGAATGCCAGACCCATTGATAATGAATCCCAGGAATTCTACTTTGATGACCTCAATTTTGCATTTGTCCCTTTTTACTTTGAGGCCCTTTTACTGGAATTAACCTAGCACCTCACACAGCCTGGTCATAAGTTATTCCTCCTATTTCCCTGAGATGAGGATGTCATCAAAGTAGGGAATCACTCCAAGGATTGCTATGCAATAATTGTTCCATCATGTTCTGGAACAGTCCTGGAGCCATGCTTACCCCAAATTGCAGATGGGTGCACTTAACACCCCCCCCCCATGTGTGACTATTGTCTGGGCTTCATGGTGGTAACAAATGCTGTTACACTTGTGCAAGATCTAACTTGGCAAAAAAAATCTATTTCCAAAAGAGTGTAGCAGGTGTTGCACTACAGACACAGGATAAGCATTTGGCTGCAGAGCTTTGTTAATGGCACCCTTATAGTCCATGCACATGCTAATTGAGCTGTCAACTTCATTGGGGTAACAATGGGGGTCTCCCATATGGCATGGTCAACTGGCTCTAAGACCCCTTGAGTGATCCGTTGTTCATCCATTTTTGGCTGAATTGCAAAAGGAACTTTAATGGGTGTGACACTGCGGTTTAGTTAAATGATATGGACTTGCCCTTATCATTACCTAGACTCCCATTGAACACATCTGGAAAGACCACCAGTAGCCTGTCCAGTTTGTCCCCCTTGATTTAATGCAAGCTGGTGATTCCGATGCCACGAAGCTTGAGCCATTCCGATGCCACGAAGCTTGAGCCATTCTATTCTGAGCAGCATTGGTCTGTTCCCCTCAATGATGGTTATGGGTAGCTTGCCTCTGAACTTTTTGAAACTCAGGGGTACTTCTTCTCACCCAGCACCTGGATGAGATTCTCTTGGAAATCATTGAGGTGGATGTGCTGCAGCTTTAGCTGGTGTCTGGTGATGGTCAACAGAACTTGCTTCAGAATTCACTAGGACATGGGTTTATGAATTCACACTTTGATGCAACCTCCTACAGTTTGGCTTTGAGGTTGTTGATGGTTTCACTTTTGCATTGGCACTGATGATAGAATTCATTTTTCCCTGACCGTCAGAGGGACTGGGGGTGCGTAATGGTCTTTTAATGTAATTTGCAGAGTTGTCCATGAAATGGATTTGGTGTCTGTGGGTACCAACAGGGTCTGCGGCATTTTATAGATCTTCAGCTCATAGTAGGTTAGGAAGAGAGTCCTCTTCCTGTTGTTGAGTAGATCCTGGAAATTGTTGGTTTTCAGGAACTTGCAAAAATGGCTCATTTGGTGTGCTGTTCTTCTATATTTGGACTGAAGATTGCTGGAACTGGAGAGGGTTGAGTAGCCATCCTTAAATTTGGCCAGATCAATATGATGCTTGCTTCTAAGATGGCCATGGATGCCATGAGCTGCCTTTGTTCTGTTGTCCTTCTTCAACCACATTTGTCGCCAATGTTAGATTCACACGGGAATTAAGGAGTGAAACACAGAACAGTTCAGCACCTTTATTTCTTCAAAACTGAATGCAATATGAACTGCCAGCAGGCTGCAGGGACATTGCTTTTAAGGGCTTCCCTGTAGCCTGCTGGTCATTGGCAGCAGTTCATTTCTCCCACCGCTAGATTAGCTAATCAGTGGCGGTCATATTACATTAGAACTCCATACAGCAGTATGTAACAGGACTATTCTTAAAACATAGAATAATACATTTGGAAAGAACCTTGAAGATCTTATAGTCCAACCCCTTATTCATGCAACAGACCCTACACATTCCAGACAAATGGTTGCCTGGCTTTCTCTAGGGATTATAGATTTTCCCTTAAGAAGACAGCCTATCCATTTTCTTTAAATCTGGAAAAGTACTCTCAGGGTTATGTGGGTATCGGATAAAACGGGCAAGTTTTTCTCAACTTCAATATTTGTCAGCTACCTGGGATTCACTGATGACTTCCAGCATGTTCAGAGTGATTTCCTCCATATTTATTTTCTGCTTGCCTGAGGGTAGGCTGTCACAATCTTGCTGTGTCATATGTCAAAGCTTTACTATGCTCAGACACTAAAATTTAAACTCAATCACATGCAGTTACTTCCATTAAAGCTGATCTTTTACACAGATGTGGGACTATGATGAATCATTTTCAGTTTCCTATTGCCTGTGTGGGTGAGGATGGACTGAATACCTGAATACATTGACAGCATCAGCATCAAGAAAAGAATACTTTAACTTCAGGACAAATCTATGTATGCACTCCAGACATTCAAAAATCCCAATTTATAAAAAATGCATATGAAGTCACAGAAACAACCATCATATGCAGGAATCAGAACCTACCAAGGAAATTCTTTTTCAGATTAAGAGGGCAATCCTTCTCTTACCATCTATGCAAATCAGAAAATTTTGCCCATTCTCCTTCTAGGAAGGAGATGACAGTGAACTCTAATTGGTGAATTTATAGTGAAATGATATCCTTCATTCAAGGTGAACACATTATTAAATCAAAAGACGATTTGAAGTGAAAAGGTCGTATGTGTCATGGTTTACCTATTTATAGTTAAAAGAAAGGTTCACTTTAGATAAAAATTGTGATTTTAAAGCTGCTAACAATGAATTTGAAATGGTACTCAGTACCAGTGATAAACATCTTGTAGCTAAGGTTTATAAAATATTGTTACACATAAACCTAGGAATATGTTAAAAATTGCATGATTCAGTGGGCAAGAGCAATGGGAAAATGTGTAGAATAAAAGACTGAAATTCTCATCTTAAAAGATTATAAAAATGATGTACTGGTGGTATTTGTTGCCAGATAAACTATCAAAGGGGTATAAGGATGATTCAAATATTTGTTGGAAATGCATATGAAATGGAGGTACTTTTTAATTATATGTGGTGGACCTATTAAGACAAAGAAATATTGGTTATATATCAGGAGTGGGTTCTATTTTTTTACTACCAGTTCTGTAGGCGTGGCTTATTTTGTAGGTGTAGTTTAATGATCATGTGCCTGAGTAGATGCGGCCAACTTCACATCACTCATGCCCACTCACATGATCCTCCCACCAAACTACACCTACCGGAAAAGGAAGGAAAATTTCTCCTCCTTTAGTGGTCCCGCCCCATCCCCTTCCACCTCCAAATTGATCTTTCCATCTTCGGTGCTGCTGCCACTCTCAGCTCCAGTACCGCAGCTGGGACTTCTGGAAGTTGGGAAATAGGCCTCTGGAGGGCCTCTGGGGTTGGGGAGAAGACTGTTTTCACCCTCCCTAAGCTCCAAGAAAGGCTCTAAAGCCTGGGGAGAGCAAAAAATGGGCATCCCATCTTGTGCTGGGAGCAGGGGATCATGCACATATGTGCAAAGTAGCCACATGGAATTAAGGGTGTGGGCATGTGGGCATGTGACCTCCCATTCTCCTTCCTTTTGACACGCTAACCAAAAAATGTTCACCATCACTGGTCTAGGCTTTGACGCACTCTGTTCTCCTTTTAATGGCCAAAGCATTCATTTAGAGAAATAGGGATGAGGTCATTAGGTGAAATACTTCACTTAACAACTGTAATAACATGTGACCATAATGGGTGGCTTCTATTACATTTGCATCTTGAGGACTACCTGTACTCTACCCCTTCATATGTGCATTTTTTTCTCATTGAGTTCTGCAGTTCTGTCTTTAATTAAGAATGTTCTTAAACAGAAATGCATTGTATTGCAGGGAACTCCAAACTCTTGGATTTGGTTTCTATTTTGATAGATAAAAAATTGCTGTCTACTCAGAGGTGCAAGGTCTGAGAAATTGTCAGGGTCAAACTTTGTTGTCTTTTAAGCCCAGGATAGCCATCCCTGAATCCTTGGGTTCAGGAGCAGCAGCAGCGCTGGGTGGAAATGTGACCAACTGTTCCACTTCATGGCATTTCATCTTGCTGATGGTACTGTATCTATGAATGTATGGCTTTCTGGGCAAAGCTAAAATGCATGTTTCATCCTGCTATTGCAACAAAAAAAGGACCTATTTTCCCCCTTTGGATGAAAAGAGAAATTCATTGACATTCCACAGCTTTGGCAAACTGATTGCAGGAAGATTTTTATGAGGTATAGCGTGATCAAAACAAATGAAGGCTAAACAGTTGGAGTTTATGTGTTATTAAGGAGATGGAATTGGTTACAGACTGCAATTTCTAGGCTGTGGATAGAATCATTCATTTATATACAATGGTAAATGTTGCAGATGGTATTTATTTATTATCTCTCTCTCTAATATTGCACAACAGCCTCAATCTGAAGAGGTCATTTTATATATGCATATCACCAGAAATTACTTTGCATTACAAATTACTTGTAAATCTGTGAATACAGCCACCTTGCCCTGACCTGCTATATTGCTTGGCTCTTTAATCATTGGAAGTTTTTGTTAATCTCTAATAAAATTATGAGCTACACTTTGGGGAAATAGGAAAATGTAAGAACATAGTGAAGCATTTATTTTGACCCTGAGAATTGATTCAGTGAACTGGTATTCTCTTTGGCCATGAGGTTTTGTTTATGATTCTTTCCTAACTCTTCCCAGAGATACCAAGCATAGGATGCAAAAAGAACCAAAGGCCTGGAGCCATATATTTGACAACAATGCATCACAGCATTCTAATTGGCTATACTATCTTATCATCTCCTTTCTCCTGTTCTCTCCTTTCACTTTGGAGTTTTCTTTCTGAATGGATGTTCCACATTCCATGACATTGTAGGAAGAGAGCCATGAAGGAGTTCAGTAAGGGGCATGCATAAGTGCACCAGAATGCCTTCCATCCCCTGTCCTAATGTTTCTCTTTTACTCGTATCATGTAGATAAATACTATTATATCTTTGTACACCACCAACACATACTTGACAAAACAAAGAAACAAACAAACAAACAAATAAAATAATGTTTCATGGGCTGCAGATGAAATAGCAGACCATGAAATAACAGATCATGAAATATCTAGACTGATGTAGGACATAAATTGGAGAAAGGAGGAAGGAGATGAAGATAGTTTTGTTATGCAACATGTAAGTTACATGCGAGACAGATTAAAGTAACCTATCAATTAACAATTGTAATGTGTTAAAAACCCATTGGGTTTGTTCAGGCCTTATAGTAATGCTTGAATTTTTTATATACTTGTGTGATTTTGACAGTCTCTCATTCAATGGTGCTGTTAAATTCTTATGAGAGCTGCAACTGATTATTCTGAGTAATTGAAATGTTGCTATATTATTTTGTCCTTGTTTTGTGTCCTGATATCAAACTTGTATCCATTAATTATTTTGTGCAAAGTCTGTCCCATTTGTCCTCTATAGAATGCAAAGGGGCATCGCTTGCAGATTTTGGCATAAATCATATTAGCGGAAGGAGCATATGAAGGTGTCTGAATTTATTGGGGCCAGTAATGATGTAAACATGGGGGAAAGTAGTCTGGTTGTTATGCTGGCATCTTTAGTGTGTTATTTCTTATAGCTTATGAGAATCTGCTGCACGTTGAGTAATTGTATACAAGTACTGGCCATCTACCCAGTGCCTGAGAAAGTGCAGTATCATTGTTTGGTATAGGTTGTAGCTTATTAATAATGTTATTGAGTATTTGAGCTATAAGGTATACAAGACAACCAATCACGTTCTGGTTTTGTGTGATGTACTTTATAATAGAGGAAATGATCATGTTGAATGGATTTGTTTATTGTTCTTGCTGGATTGAACTCCCTTCTGACAGAGATGCCCAGATGAAGGGATTCAACTAGGCAATCATGTAGCTCATTAAAGCTTATGCTTTTAAATAAAATGTTTTTTTTAATAAATATAAAGAAAGAGAAAAGGGGGAAGTAGGGGAGTAGGGAAGGATGAACAGGGGGAAAAAAGGGAAGATAAGAGGGAAGGTGGGGAAGGGAAATACACAATCAAAAGGTTTGAGTAAGTAGTAACATTATACATTGTAAATTGTGAATCATAGTACATATATGTTTTATTTTGGGGGGGGATGCTACAAGATCCCCCTAATTTTCAACTTCCCATAGTCCCTGAAAACAGTTATTGACTCTATTTTACTCATAATTAATATGTAACATCATAAAATACAGTTGATCAGCAACATTCACTAAGGTCAAATATATGAAAATATATCATTAATTATACATAACATAATAATGAAATAATCTTTTTGATTTTTCTGTGTTCATTTCACAAGTTTAAAGGGAGAGCAAGTCATATTCTAAGAGTCACTGTTATACCCCAGTTGGACTCAACTTCTGATGAGGAGTGGTAGAGTCAGAAGCTTCCAGGGAAAATATTCCTGCTGCACCTGGCTGAACAAATCTAGCAAGCTCCCTGGCAGTCTCTCAGACTCTAAAGTTCACCAACCAATTCCAAACAGATATGCCTCTTAAAGATCCAAATGCAGATAGAACCTGGCTGCAGGACAACATCCAATATGTAAGCTCCTTCAGTTGGTATGTATGTGGTAGAGCAGTGTGACTTATTTATTGACATCCCTCTCTGAAAGAAACTCTTGAGAACAATTTTTCCATCTTCAACTCTGTCCTATTTTCCTTGTTGTGCTGTACTCATTTTTCTCTTGATTTTTCCCTTGGATTTGTCTTTTATTTATCAGATTCCCTGGTCTCAATCTGAACCAAGGAGTTTTTACTTATATAAAAATCCTGCCTGAGTTTGCATATCTCTGGACTGTTGCAAGCATCTAGTTTTTATCTTGAATCTTGGATTTAGATTATTATTATTATTATTATTATTATTATTATTATTATTATTATTACTATTACTATTACTATTATTATTATGTCAATACAACACAGCAAACGAGATCACTATGCTGGATTTCATATTTCATCACCAGTTGGGTGCTTCCCAAGCACCTAGGATTGCATGTTGATGATCCATGCTTTCTTTTTCTCCACAATCAGGATGTCTGGTGTGTTATGCTTCAGAATTCGGTCAGTCTGAAGTCAGAAGTCCCACAGTAGTTTTGCTTGCTCATTTTTGACCCCTTTTTCGGGCTTATGATCCCACCAGTTCTTTGCCACTGGTAGATGGTAGTTCTGGCACAAGTTCCAGTGGATCATCTGTGCCATAGCATCATGTCTATGTTTGTAGTCAGACTGTGCAATCTTTTTGCAGCAGCTGAGTATGTGATCAATTGTTTCATCTGTTTCTTTCCAGAGTCTGCACTTTGGACCGTCTGTTGATTTTTCAGTTCTATTATTGTTGTTGTTGTTATTATTATTATTTATTAGCTTTGTATGCCGCCCCTCTCTGAAAGACATGTCTGCAGGTCTTTCTAAATTGAACAATCTTTGCAATCAGGTAACCATCAACCATCCCAATCACAACCTTTTTGGGACTGGTTCATGGGGATGGAGTTTCTAAGATATTGAAGGGAATTAATATTAATATTTACATTCATTGGGAAGAGATTATAAGAGAATATCGCCGGCTGACTTACCGGCCCCACGGCGCTGTTGCGGAAGGGCCGGGCAGACTCGGACCCTTCCGATGGCGGCCGCCATCTTGTTTTCGGCCGAAATCTCGCGAGGCGAGATTTCGGCCGAGAATGCCCTTCCCACGTGGCCAGGCATGACGTCGGGTCCGGGCGGGGCCTGCTGGCCCTATTTAAGGGACAGCAGGCCGGGAAGAAAGCCTGTTCGCCCGGACCTGATGCTAAGAGCAGACACTCGGCTGTCTGCTCTTGGAGCCTTTCGGCGGCCGCGTGAGGCGGCCGTCATTTCGGGCCTCGTTAGAGGCTTGGGGCACTGCTCGTCGCTCGCTTCGCCCATCCGAGGCTGCCGGTCTGCACATTTTCAAGGAGTCTTGGGCAGCAACGGGCTTGCGGCAGGAGTCCCGCGTGAGGCCCCCACCCCCACCCCACGTAACAGGCGGCCGCGTGTTGCGGTCGCCATTTTGAGAGCCTCATCGGAGGCTCGGGGAACGGTTTGGGGGCTTCGGGTCCGGCGGGAAGGCCGTTTGGCTGTTGCCCCCCCCCTATTTTGGGGGGGGATCCTTCTGGTAGCCCCCTTGGGGACGTGGGGGGCTAGGGTGGGGGCTTGCGTGTGCGGCCCCTCCCGGTTCGTGGCCCCCAAAAAACAATAAAAATAAAACACAACATAAAATAAAAAAGGAGGACGGTTGGGCCCTCGGTGGCAGCTTCATGCTGCTGCGCTGCCTGTTTGGGCAGAGGCCTTTTGCTGCCCTCTTGGGGCCTGGGGGCCCCAGTTCCCTCAGGTGTAAATTAAGAACCATGGCACATATTAATCATACTCCTAATGAGACTGATGATGGTTGGAACGATGTCATATATTTGTAGGCAAGCATGGACATAGGCAGGAAAAGACCTATTGGTCCCTCTGGTCTGCCCTTGTTCTGTTTCTGTGTTTTGTCTTGGGATGGCTGTATGTTTGTCCCAGGCATGTTTGAACGCTGTTGCTGTGGATTCAGCTACTGGGTCTGCGGGAAGTTTGTTCCAGGCCTTTACTATTTCAGGGAATCATGGACAAACTTCATTACAGCTATTATTTAACTTAATCAGGTCAGAAAACTATTAACAAGGGAGATCAGAGCAGCAAACAGGAACTACTCTGAATATATCCTAAGATTTTTATTAATATTGCTTCTTCATTGCTTATTTGGCCCCTATGACAATCATTAAGTGTTGTACCACATGATTCTTGACAAATGTATATTTCATTTATGTACCTTGAGAGCATATGCACCAAGACAAATTCCTTGTGTGTCCAATCACACTTGGCCAAGAAAATTCTATTCTATGGCGTTTTTTCGGGGGGGTGGGGGACTCCTAACCAGGTTTGCCCCCTTCCCCCCCACAGCTTTTGCCGGGGCCTGGTGCTTTGGGGGCAGGGGGTTTGACCGCCAACCCTGGCCAGAGGGCCTCCGCCCCTTTTGACGGCTTACCCGTCGGGGCCAGGGAGATTGGGCAAGGGGGCCACCACAGGGTGGGACCCTTTTGCTGCATTGTCCTGGGCTTGCGGCAGAGGGACTTGTTTCCCCCCTTTTTGTATGTATAGCCATGCGTGCGGGAAGGCGGGGCTCCCATGCCGCTGCACTGTACCCCTGCCCTGAAAGGGCAAGCCCCACCTACGGGGGGGGGGAAACTGGGCCCAGCCCATTTAATTATAACAACAACTACAACAACAACAATGGGGTTGGTTGATGGACGACCACCCCTGCTCGAGAGCGGCCGCTCTCTTGCTAGGTTTCTCTAAGGGATTCGGGATCCCTTACATGGGGGGTTCGAGCAGGCCTTTCGGTTCAACAACCTCCGGTTGGTTGTGGGACATAACGGCTTGTTCGGTCCGGGACAGCATAAGAGGTGGCCATGGGGAGGGGCCTTGGGCCCTTCCCGGAGCCGCCCTTCACGAATCTTGGGGTCTCCCCATTCAGGGGGGTCCCCTGATAGGTGGGTGATGAATCTAGGTTGATTCACCACTCGTTTTTTCTTAAAAGGGAGTCAGTGAAGGTTTTCGTTCCTGACGAACTTTGTTTGGCCGGCTTCGTATCCTTGGAGGCGGTCGTGGCCATGGTAATGCAGTGTGGGGATGGAGCCCTTATGGATAAATGCGACATTAAGTCAGCATCCCGGCTCTTCCCTATGCACCCGGACGGCTTCGCGCTGTTGGGCTTCCATTTCATGGGTGTTTTTAAGTGATCGGGGGTTTTTACCCACGGGTGGCTCCCTCTCATGCTCTCTTTTGGGAGAGCTCGAGCACCTTCTTGGAGTGGGCGCTCAAGGGGCGCAGCGGCCCGGGCTCGGCGTTCACTACCTTGAGGGTTTCTTGATGGCGGGGACTGCGCGTGCAGAGCACTGCTTGGCTCCAATGCGGGTCTTCGAAGCCCTTTGCGCTCTGTTGGGGGTGCCTTTAGCCTCTACGGGGACCGAGGGCCCCGCCACCGGGATTACCTTCCTCGGTATTGAATTGGACTCAGAGGTGCAATCTTCTAGTTTGCCCCTGGTCAAGTTGGCACAAATCAGGGATCACCTTGGTATGGTTCTGGGGCTGCGGGAAGGTCACTCTTCGGCAGCTCCGGGACCTAGCTGGGATACTTCATTTTGCCCGCCGGGTCGTGGTGCCGGGCAGGGTTTTTTCTAGGTGGTTATGTACTGCGATGAAGGGGCTCTGTTTGCCCCATTATCGTACCCGCTTATGTGCAGGGGTCAGGGCTGACCTCTGCGTGTGGCGGAGTTCTTAAAACGTTTTAATGGGTTGTCTTTTTGGGAAGCAAGAGCTTCTTTTGGAAGCTGATTTGCAGTTGTGCTCTGGTACGGCATGTACTCGCGCTTTGGGTTGTGTTGGGTGACCAGTGGGCTGGTCTGCGTGGCCTCCTAATGGGGGCCTCTCCTTCGGTTAGGGATTTGACCCTTTTGGTAGCTCTCCCCCTTGATAGTGGCTCTAGAGCTTTGGGGTGAGCGGTTTGGGGGGCAGGACTGTGCATTTTGGTGTGACAGCCTAGTGGTTGTCCGTGTTGTGAACGCCCTGTCCTCCAAAAGGGACAGGGTCATGCGGCTTGTCCGCCAATTATTTTTTGGGCACAGGTCCTTGTCCCTGACCACACTGTTTTTAGCTAGGCATGTCCCCGGGTTAGATAACGGGGTTGTGACGCCTCGGCCCATGGTCAGTTGTCCTGGTTTCGGACCCTGGCCCTGCGGGCACGGATGTCGCCAGCGGCTTTTCCTGTCCACCTAGGGGCCGGGGGGCTACTGTGCAGTAAAGAGGCGAGGCTTCCTGGGCTGCGGCACTCTTGGGAGTGTCTGGCACCCAGGGGGGGGCTTCGCAGCGGGCAGGTGAACTGTTTGGGATGGCAGGCAGTATACGGGCTACCCCTATAGCTGGCCTGCCCCAGTTGTGTACCTGGCCATATTGGTGTCCAGCTTAGGCAGCGTGGCCTTTCGGTTGGGACTATTAGGTCCAGGTTGACCGGCTTCGCCTTGTTTAAGGCGGGGGCGGGGTTATTGGTTTTATGGCGTCTTCCGCAGTGTGACTGTGCGGGAAAGTTGGGCCGGGGCCGCATCGCGGGCCGCCGGGTCAATTTGGTGCCTTCCATCTCATTATTTCAGTAGGTGGGTGCTAGTATGTAGGGTTTGGCCAGGCCACGTATGTATCCCGCCATTCGGGAACGCTCGTTCTCGAGAGGCGCTGCCACTAGTGCGGTAACGGCCTCTCGATACGGAGGATTCGGGAAGTCGCCCGCCGGCGGTCAACGGCCTGTTTTAGGGTACGAACGGCCTGTTGAGGGTCCGGGTAAGATCTTAGGCCAGGTTCCTCCTTTGGTCCCCTTCTCTTCAACCCCGCCAGGACGCGACCGACGGTGTTGCTTGGGGTCAGAGCGCTCCGAGACCACTCAGCAACAAGTTACCATCGGGGTGGGGACCCTGCCGTCGTGGCGGCTGGGTCCTGGCTGTCTGGCTGGGGAGACGGGGTGCGCGGTGGGACGGGCGTTTCCACCGCTATTGCTGGGAGGGCGGCATCCCATTGCTGCGCCCAGGTGGTCCTGGGAGGGCGGCATCCCATTGCTGCGCCCAGGAGGTGCTGGGAGGGTGACATCACGTTGCTGCGCCCAGTTTGTCCTGGGAGGACAGCATCCCATTGCTGCGCCCAGGTGGTGTCGGGGGGGCGGCATCCCATTGCTGCGCCCAGTGGGGCTGGGAGGGCGGCATCCCATTGCTGCGCCCAGTCGGTGGCCAGGGGCGGCATCCCATCGTTGCGCTCAGAGGTGTGCTGGGAGGGCGGCATCCCATTGCTGCGCCCAGTTGGTGCTGGGAGGGCGGCATCCCATTGCTGCGCCCAGTTGGGACTGGGAGGGCGGCATCCCATTGCTGCGCCCAGCCGGTGCCGGGGGTCGGCATCCCATTGCTGCGCCTGGATATGTGCTGGGAGGGCGGCATTCCATTGCTGCGCCCAGTTAGTGCTGGGAGGGCGGCATCTCATTGCTGCGCCCAGTTAGTGCCGGGGGCGGCGTCCCATTGCTGTGCCTGGATGTGTGCTGGGAGGGCGGCATCCCATTGCTGCGCCCAGTTGGTGCTGGGAGGGCGGCATCCCATTGCTGCGCCCAGATGGTACTGGGAGGGCTGCATCCCATTGCGGTGCCCAGGTAGTGGGCCTTGCACCGTGGTGGCAAGGACCGGTGTGGGCCTGGGGGTCGTTTTCGATCTGCCAGGTTCGCGAAGCCTGCGGTGGCTTCGCACTGTGCGGCCCTCCACGCAGGTGGTGTGGTCGAGATCCTCTTGGGGGATCGCTGGTGGGTCGCCATTTTCCCTTAGGGCCCTTCACCGGGTTAGACGGGGAGTTAAGGCCAGGGTACGGTAGTCAGAAAGTTAAGCGGGGTGGTGTGGCCCATCCCCGCATCACCATAGATCAGCTGTGGCTTTACCTGGCTGCTGGTCTTCCTCTGTCAGAACTGAGGAACGCCATTTTCCCTTTTGGACCTGCAGTGTCTCTGCGTGAGCTGGCGCGGATAGAGGGGGGAGTCGGGGGGCCAAGATAGAGATCTGACCCCCGCTCCGTGGCAGGTTAGGGGCGGAAATCTGGGTGGTTTCAGCAACTGCGCGTTCTCCCTTGGGCATCTTTGGGGATGATTGACAGGTTCTCTCCAAGCCCATGGTGGGTGCTACCTGCGCACTTGGGGGGAACCTGTCTTTGGGTCCCGCTATTGAAGTCCCAGGGTAGGGGTGAGCCGGCGGGACCCCCCTCATGCGAGGGCATGGCAGGGTCTCAGGTGAGGGAGAGGTCCCTCACCTGGACCAGCATCGACTACGCCCATAGTTGCCCAGGAATGTTGACCTTTTACGTCATTTCCGCCCCGGAAGTATTTGTTTGACCCTGCAGGTCCACTGTTTCCGGGTCATAGTTGAGTATGTTGATTTATGCAAATTTATGCTAATTCATGCTAATTTAATTAATAAATTATGCAAATTTATTATAATAAAAATGACCCAAGTTTAAATCCAGCTCTTGTGTCCGAGTCGTTACTCCGTCTCTTCTGCAATAAGCAGACACACAATGGGGAATGCCACAGACTGTGTAGTGTGTTGGTGGCTGTCAGCACCCAGAGCATTGCTTTGATGTGTATTCTCCATTGTGTGCCTGCTTATACTCTTGTAAACCCTTTTTCTCCAATCTTTCTGCAAAGGGAAAGAAAAAGAGAAACATGTAGTCAGGCACAGGAAAACGTGTAGTGATCACATGTCTGAGGGACCCTATGACGATTTTAAATGAGGGCATTGGTCATAAATTGTTTTTCAGCACTGTTGTAATTTCAGTCACTGAATAAGTTGGTAAGCAAGCCTGTCATTTTACACTCAGAGATACTTGTATAGATAGAAATATATTAATCAAATGAAAACCATATATAGTTACCAAAGACTGTACTTGAATAATTTTAAAAGTTTCTTGTGGTGTTTCATGTTTCAATAAATGCAGGTTTGCACTTTTAGATATCATTGATCCAAAGAACAACAAATTTCAGTTCTTTACTATATTGTAATAGTAAATATTGCAGTTGAAACAACTAAAATCATTGTATATACACATTTTGATGATTAAGAAAGGGAGTCAAAAACTGACTCGAATGTGTATATATGTGTGTTTGTGCACGCACTCCACACACACACAAACCAGAAAGCCCCAGACATCAATTGGTTCTGGTTGACCTTTATTGCCTTCTTTCCAGATCTTCAATATCTCTTTTGCAGTTAAGCAACCAGAACACTATTCCAAATAAGATCGCATTATATCTTTCTAGAAAGGTATTATGTCTTTGGCCATTTTGTTATTGATTCCTTTCCTAATTATGCTCAACATGAATGTTGCTTTTTCACAGAAGCCACACTAAGCGTTGACATTTTCACTGAGCTCCTTATCACCAATGGCAGCTCATGGTCTTTCCTTGTAAACATCATGGCTCTATATTTCAAGTAAGATTTTTTTATACCCCTGAATTGCACCACTGTTTACTTGTTTTCTGCAATAAACCTTTGCCATTTTTATGAACTTTCTCTGATCGGGAGAGAAGGGGTGTGGTAGTGAAGAATCATTTCCTTTGCAATTGTGGTTGCAGTTGCTGGTCATACAAAATTATTTGAGCACATCAGGCTTAGCAAGGGTTCTCACTTGGAGCCCTTTTCTTTAAAGCATGGCATTGACTTCTCAAATAGTTAGCACAGTTGATAAAAAAGAATAGTCATTCACCAGGAGTGCTGGTCCATTCATTCTGTTTAAAGTGTAGAGCTTTAGAGAGCAAGTTAACTACCAAGTTGGCGCACACACAACCTTGCCAATTGTGCACTATCGGTTCATTGGGCAGAAGCTGCCTTCAGCAGCTTGTGTAATGTCTTTCTAAATGAGCAGCCTTGGGCTTCAAATTAATGTTATTTTCTCTAGTAAAATGCTACTTGATTAATCTTGTTTTGCTAGCTAAATAACATTAGGTAATGATAAAGACATTTAGCAGTAATCTAGTTGCTTGCATATTTTCTGCAGGTGCTGGAATACATGCAGTTTTGATGGGTTGCCAAACTCTTGTCGCAATCATATCAATAGTTTCTAAACCAATCCCAATCCTCTTGTCAGAGCAGATCTTTACTCCACTCCAAACTGAAGTATTAATTAAGTCTATACAACTCACAGCATTTAACTTCACAGCTGTTCATAAAACAAAATAGATGGGAATGAATCTGCTAAATATAGTTCTGTACTAGATCTAGTCATAAGAATGATCTCAGAACTCAGAGGAAATGTGAGAATTTACATTCTATGACCAGAATAGGGGTCCATGTATCAAGTTCTGTTTCATGGAATTCTGTTTGCATCAGACCAATACATTTGTTGATTGGGAACTGCTGGAACAAACAACAGTTGCATTTGGCATACTTGAACAATGTCAATTGAATACCGGCAATCTAAATTCTGAACCAATATGCTTACTTTCACAGTGGGACTATAATAAATGAGACCTTCAAATACAAATTGACATTATCAGTTCTTAGTACTTAGCAATACTACTGAAAACCCAGTGTAAAATTTAAGGAAGGTCATAGATTACATGGATTTCACTTGTCTCAGAAATGCATTGGAAGTTCCCATCATTGGCTGCAAAGAAGGGAGAGAACAGGAGGAACTGGGACATCTGTTTCACTGATGTGTTGGAGATTACAGTAAGATCTAGACTGGGAGTGACCATTTTTGTCTGCATGGGTTACAGATTTGTCTGTCTGTCTATCTCTATCATCTATCTATCTATCTATCTATCTATCTATCTATCATCTATCTATCTATCTATCTATCTATCTATCTATCTATCTATCTATCTATCTATCTAGATTTCTATGCTGCCCTTCTCTGTAGACTCAGGGCAGCTTAGAAAACAAAAATAAATGCAAAGTACAACATATAAAAAACCAAAACATAAAATCTGATTCTAAAATCCCAAAATTATTAAAAACAAACACCCATATTTATCCTAATACAATCATACAGTGATAGGCTGTGGGTGTGGCTTATTTTGTAGGTGTGGCTTGATGGTCATATGACCGGGTAGGAATGGCTTGCTGGCCATGTGACCAAGTGAGAGTGGCTTGACAATCATGTGACCAGGGCTGGTTTAAAGGTCATGTGACTGGGTGGGAGTGGCTTACTGCCCAAGATAAATTTTCAAATAGGAGCTTGGACTCTTTTTCAGTTGATTAAGTCACATTATTTAAATAGCCACAAAAAGGACAAATGATAGACAGCATTATTTGTTGAGCACAGTAACATTTTAAGGTTTTGTACTGAACCCACAAGGTTCAGTATGATAACAGATAAGGCAAGTAGGTCAATCTTCTTTAATTGCTATAAAAGTTAAGTTCTAGATGTAATAACTCTCAAAGCAAGGTTGAATCAAGCAAGGTTTATTTTGCTAACAGGACAAGGAAGTCAATTCAGTCAAGAAGCAATGGAGTATTGAGTGCGCTATACAATGACAGTTCTCCTATTTATACAATCTAGCCCAGCAACAGGGCAGTTTTACAAAGATACATTTTAAGCACCAAAAGAAGGCAACCAATCAACATGCAATAAACAAATCTGAACTTTTGACTTTTACCCTGTCTGGGTAGGTCACCCAGGCAAATATCTAACACTAGATAATGATTAAAATTATTAAAGCATTTATGGGTAAAAATATACTATTTAACTATTTCCTATTTTAGGGTCATGCTAAGGTACTAGAGAAGGCAGGACAATAAAAAAAACTATTAAGTATTCAATAAATAGTGCATAAACTTACTATCCCCACTGCGTTCCCCACCCATGGGGGCAGCAGCCCATTACTGCAATCATAAACTTGTATCATCAGCCGGAGCAGGATGCCAGCACTCAACAGCCCCAGGTCTGCCAGGTGAGTTTTTAAAACCTTACAAAAGGCCAGGAGGGTGTGAGTGGTGCGACTCTCTGGAGGGAGTTGATTCCAAGAGGCCAGGGCTGTCACAGAGAAGGTTCTTCCTCTAGGTCCCGCCAGCTGGCATTGCTTGGCTGATGGGACCTGGAGAAGGCTGACTCTGTGAGACCTGACCGGCCCTTAGGATATGTGAGGCAGGAGATGGTCCCATAAGTAATTTTGTCCTAAGCCATTTAGGGCTTTATAGGTCATGACCAACACTTTAAATTGTGTTCAGAGACCAGTCAATAGCCAATGTAGCTCGCAGAGTGATGGTGATATATGTGTATACCTTGAAAGGTCCATAACGGCTTGTGCGGCTGCATTTTGCACTAACTGCAGTCTCTGAACCTTCTTTAAAGGTAGCCCCATGTAGAGTGCACTGCAGTAATCGAACCTTGAGATGATGAGGGCATGAATGACTGTAAGAAGAGACTCCCTTTCTAAATAGGGCCGCAACTGATGCATCAGGTAAATCTGTGCAAACACACACACACCATTGCCACAGCTGAAATATGATGTTCTGAACTCAGCTGTAGATCAAGGAGGAATCCCAATTCTCTGAGGGGGGTCAAAAATAAAACAAACCATCGTAGAACAATGCCTCCCACTGCCAACCCCTCTAGTTGGTTCAGAAGGATACCATGGTCAATGGTATCAAAAGCTGCTGAGAGGTCAAGATCATCCATCAGAATGACTAAAGTAGTTTCAGTGCTCTAGCCAGGCTTGAAACTAGACTGCTGAGGCCGAGATAATCGGCTTCATCTAAGGACCATAAGATTTACTTATTAGGGAGGATCTAATTGTTGGATATAGTAAGTTATGCATTTCTCTTTACTAGAGAGACTTTTAATTTCTTTCAAAGTGATAATTTATAGATACAGTATGAGGGAAGGAAGTGCTGGTGGCTGAATATTGTAAACTAATGTTTAATAATCTCAAAATTCTTGGATATAAACAGTCAAAAATCCAGATTTTTAATAAACAGTTATTGTCAGATCCCTACCATGATTGCTGCCATTTCTATGGGGAGGGGGCCTGGATTCCTTTATTTGCTTATTGCCCTCTTCCTGTTTTTTGTATATCCCGTAATCCCTTAGTTTATAACCCTAGGTCTGACACCTATTGGCCCTATGCTTTGATTTACCTTTGGAGGAATGTGTTAAGGGGGAAGAGCCATCTGTTTTGCCTCAACTCTGAAGCCTCCTGAAAGAAGCACCTGGGAACTGTCACTTATCTCTTTCCCAGGATGGCCTTTCCTACAATATCTTTTGACAGTGTGTATTGTCTCATTCAACATTGGACAACAATGGAATTGCCTAAGGCGAACGTAGAGCTTGCTTTGCTTTTGTTTTCCAATCACCTTCCTTTCAATAAAAGATTCCTTTTGAAAAGCTGAAGTTTCAAGAGTTCATGCTTTCTTGAAAGGGGAGGGGAGGCAGACTTTACAGGTATTTAGTTTATGATTAGGATTATTGGTATATTTCCTTGGTGCTTCTGTGGGGTTACCTTTGCTAGAAGAAAGAGGGTAAAGTTTATTCTCCTAGGTAACTACCATTTATTTATTTATTTATTTATTTACTTGAAATCAGAAACCAAACTGAAATATTAAATATGGACATGCAATATTTTGCATATTAAAATAGAACCTATAAAATCAAATAAACTATATGTATAAATCCCAAGCAGGAAAATAATGAAAACATCACTTTAGCCTCAAAATGGCAACCAGCTGATCTAAGTTTGGGTGTGTTCAAGTCCATGGATTTTTGATGATTATTGTTATGGAGTAGAAACTTGTCACGCTGAGGATTGACAGCCTCCAAAGACATTAAGAAACATCCAGTAGTTAGATAGTTAACTCTGTTTATTAATGTAGCTCCTCCCTCTCTATGATGTAACAGTGCTTTGCTCACTTCCTCCTTCTTGCAGGAAGAGAAGCTCACGCCATATTAATCTCATCTTTGTCTTTTAGAGATGTAGACGTGTTTTCAGCCTCTCCAGGCTAAACTTATATTTCTACTTTTCTAATAAAAGCTTTGATTCATTTTAACATGAATGCTTGTGCTTTAATATCCATTTGCCTCCGGAAAGCCTTACTTCAGTTCTAACGGACTGAGCACTCTGTTGGTAAGTCTTTCTGATCCAACATGGTACCGAGAGTTTGGTTCCTTATTAAAGCAACAAGCGCTTACATACCGTAAGCACACTGGCTGTTTTCCCAATGCCAGCTAAAAGGAAGAGAAATCCTTTAACTCAGAGTTACATCGATGGAATTTCCGAGGGGCAATTAGCTGACCTCAAAGACCTCATTCGTACTACGGAAGAGAAAAGGAATTTCATCATGTCTCAGCAGCGTATGCTGGAATCCTCTGATGCTGACGCTCCTCAACAAACCATAAGTCACTCTTACATGATTGAGAAGGGGAACGGAGATGAAGTTAAAACTGTCCTTGGGGTCCCCATAGACACTACTTCTACTCAGCCGAGTGATGAAGAGGTAGAAGAGGAAACTCTAACTCCCTCCCAAACTCAAAGCCTCCAGTCATCAACTTTGCCTAAAGCTACTGCTAAGACAAAGCACATTGAACCGCCTTGAATCTAGAAAGAATTGAGGAAATAATTGGAAAGCTTGAGAATGAAATTCGGAGTTTAGAGTTATTCTGTATTCACCTTGATAATCTACCTTGTGGCAAAAATATTGAGCAGCAAGATTCTTACTTTTGTTACCTGCAACAAGTAACTGAGTCAAGAAAAGAGTTAAGGGAATTAAAGAAATTGCAGTTAAAATTAATAACTGAAAAGATGGAGTGTGTTTCTCTGGCAATTCCTATGCATGCCCAATCCAAACAAGCTGATAGCGATGGAATTTCTTTGTCCTATCCAGCCGATGGCAGTCATGTGCAACAGAGTCAAACCACCCACTCAATTTCAATGGATGACCCACTTAACACTGGGCACGCCTCAATAATCTCCCATTTCTACCCTGCTGCCACGTCACAAAGAGAAGCCTTTCCTTTACAAGCTAAAAGAGGAAGGGGGGTTGAATTCCCCACAGCAGTTGCAAGAGAAAGGAGGGAGGATTTCCCCACAGCAGTTGCAAGACAAAGGGGGGGTATTTTACCCACCGCAGCAAGTTACGCAACAGCGGCCACTAGTGGATGGTATGCCCACAAAGCAAAGGCATTTTCTGAAACTAGAACAAGTGAGTTTTTTCATCCTTTTGATGCTAAACCAAGTTTCTCACAAGCTTTTCAGGCTGCACAAATGCAAAGGGACCTACCTTCTCAAATTCCAGGAACCTCTGCTTCACAACAGAGACCTCCAGTCCAGAATCTTCAGATCCCAACCCAGCTTCATCAACCTTCAGCTTTGCCAGTGGGTGTTGTGGCTCAACCACAACAGCCACAAGCAGCTATGGCAGCTGCATCTACAAGGCAAGCTATCACCTCATCAATCCTGAAAGGTGAGTTCATGTTGAAAGCGAATGGGCAGAACTATAAGATTTGGCTTCACAGGATAAGATTGCTCCTACTGGCTCATCAGATCGATCAAATTGCTCTGAATCGTCCAGTAAGGCGCTGGACTGAAGAAGAAAGAGAAGCTGACATCAAAGCAACACTTCTCATTCTTATGAGTATAGACTCACAATTATCAACCAGGTTTTCATCTGACATTACTTCTGCTGAGCTGTTAGAGACACTAGATGGTATGTTCAGGCCAATTTCAGAAGAAGGCAACTTCATTCTGCTATCCAAATTTCATAGTATTAAACTTCCTACTGGGAATGAACTTGCTCCACACTTATCCAACATGCTATCAATGCATAAAGATTTGGAGGAGAAAGGATATCACATGGACTTTACTCAAGTCAATGCTGCTATCATAAATTCCCTTGGCCCTGAATGGAGGGAAGCCATTTAGAAACATAGAAACATAGAAACATAGAAGTCTGACGGCAGAAAAAGACCTCATGGTCCATCTAGTCTGCCCTTATACTATTTTCTGTATTTTATCTTAGGATGGATATATGTTTATCCCAGGCATGTTTAAATTCAGTTACTGTGGATTTATCTACCACATCTGCTGGAAGTTTGTTCCAAGGATCTACTACTCTTTCAGTAAAATAATATTTTCTCATGTTGCTTTTGATCTTTCCCCCAACTAACTTCAGATTGTGTCCCCTTGTTCTTGTGTTCACTTTCCTATTAAAAACACTTCCCTCCTGGACCTTATTTAACCCTTTAATATATTTAAATGTTTCGATCATGTCCCCCCTTTTCCTTCTGTCCTCCAGACTATACAGATTGAGTTCATTAAGTCTTTCCTGATACATTTTATGCTTAAGACCTTCCACCATTCTTGTAGCCCGTCTTTGGACCCGTTCAATTTTGTCAATATCTTTTTGTAGGTGAGGTCTCCAGAACTGAACACAGTATTCCAAATGTGGTCTCACCAGCATTCTATATAGTGGGATCATAATCTCCCTCTTCCTGCTTGTTATACCTCTAGCTATGCAGCCAAGCATCCTACTTGCTTTCCCTACCGCCTGACTGCACTGTTCACCCATTTTGAGACTGTCAGAAATCACTACCCCTAAATCCTTTTCTTTTGAAGTATTTGCCAACACTGAACTGCCAATACAATACTCAGATTGAGGATTCCTTTTCCCCAAGTGCATTATTTTACATTTGGAAACATTAAACTGCAGTTTCCATTGCTTAGACCATTTATCTAGTAAAGCTAAATCATTTACCATATTACAGACGCCTCCAGGAATATCAACCCTATTGCACACTTTAGAGTCATCGGCAAATAGGCAAACCTTCCCTACCAAACCTTCCCCTATGTCACTCACAAATATATTAAAAAGAATAGGACCCAGAACAGATCCTTGTGGCACACCGCTTGTAACCTGACTCTGCTCAGAATACTCGCCATTAACAATAACTCTCTGATGTCTACGCTTCAGCCAGCTGCAAATCCATTGAACTATCCAAGGATTAAGTCCAATCTTCACTAATTTATCTATCAGCTCTTTATGTGGAACCGTATCAAAGGCTTTGCTGAAGTCCAGGTAGGCCCATAGAACAACACAGAGACTCTGTAACATACTAACTGAAGAAGAACAGTTGCTTCACACTAACTTTAGGCCAATGTCAGCAACATTCAAACCTAACTTGGCCAAGAGCGGTCAACAGAAAACCAGTACACCGAGATACTCACGCCAGAAGCAACCCAAGAAGGATGACACTCGTAAGTCTGCTGATTTGCAAAGTGTTCAATCTGGCGAGTCTGATCCTCCCACATATCCAACTCAACCCAAGGGAACACAGAAGAAAGGATCCCGAGGAAAGAGTTCTGGGACTGCAAAAACAACTCCCAAAGACTCCAAAGGTGAGAAACATGCTTATGTTAGCACTCTCCTCCTCAAAGCTGTTCCTGACAAGAGTCCACTCTACGACATACGTCAATTATGGACCCTAGACAGCAGAGCAGCGGTACACTTTGCATACCAGAAGGAATCCTTCACTGAGCTACACCAGACAGATGTCAAAGAAGTGTTTGGATTTGCAGAATACCTCTCCAAAGTGGAAGGAGAAGGAAAAGTCTACGTCAAAGAACTGGACTGCCACATCTCAAGTGTTTTCTACGTTCCAACTGCCAAGAACAACATTCTTAGCGTGTATCGCCTGAGAAAAGAATTAGGGACTGTAGTAACCCATGACCTTTCAGAGACTTACATGACCAAGAATGGCAAAATTCTTGCTACTGCCATTCCCATTAGAGGTGTTTTTTATTTAAAACCTAAACCTCCAACCAAGGGTGATGTAAGTATAAAAGTTCCAGTGAGCGAAAGCACAGGTCCAGAGAGACAACCTGGTGCAACCATAGGCTCAGAGGCTCCTAAAGCCAATGAAGTCTCCGAGGTTCCTAATGCTGTTACAAATGTTAAACATGTATTAACAAACAAATCTTTTCATTCCAGGTGTATTCACAGATGGCACCGTCGCTTGGGGCATGCTTCTTACCCCATTTTAGCAAAGATGCCTGAGTTTGTTGATGGTTTCAAAATCGATGGGGCTTGCAAAGTTCATCTAGACTGTAAAGTTTGTAACACAGCAAAGTCTAGGGCAGCTCCTATACCTAAGTTTGCTCTTAGATTGTCAACACGCATTTTTTAATTGGTCCACACCGACGTTGTCGGTCCATTTCGGCCTACTAAAGGTAACCGTAAGTATTTCTTAACTGTACTCACATTTTGGCTTTGTTTTTCTATTGAAGCAGAAATCTGGAGCGTTTCAGGTCTTTAAAGACTTTGCTGCAGAGGTACTTACCCAACACGATGTCTGGATCAAGCGAATTCATGTCGCAACAGTTCCATGGATGGATGACCAGGAATGGAATCCGTCAGCAGACCTTAGCACCCTCAACGCCTTCGCATAACGGGATTTGTGAACGACGTAACAGGGTCCTGCAGACAATGTTTCGTTGTCTCCGTGAGGATGCAGGATTTGACTTTTCATACTGGGGTGAAGCATTAAGGTATGCTAATTACATTGTTAACAGAACATGGAGTAGCGCAATACAAGAGACTCCTTATTACTTGCTTCATGCTAAGCCTGATGTTCAAAACATCTACATTTTTGGTTGTTATGCCACTGTTAACATTCCACTTGAACAAAGAAGAAAAGGAGGTCCCGTGTCAGAAAGATTGAGATTCATCGGTTTTGATGAAAGCTCTAAATACTACAAATTTGCTGACTCTCACCATAGAGCATATATTTCCAATTCAGGCAAATTTGAGGAAGACACAAATTGGTCCAGTATACATAGTAATGATACTTCAGTTTATTTTCCTAAGGATGGTATGGCGGAACCTGATTCTCAGGCAGCTATTCCAGATGATCCTGATGTTCCAGATGATGAACAGTCTTCGGCAGTCGCAGAGGAAATCCCTGACGATGAACTTGAAGGCGGAGATGATGATGAACAATGGACCAGCGTTCCAAGGCGTTCAAAGAGAACCACCAAAGGAACTCCTCCAAAGAGATTTGCACAGCAAGTATCTCAATCTCCTTTTCCTTTCTTGTGTAATAATCTTACACTTCCACCTGATCATTTTCATCAGATCAAACTTTTACCTGAATCTGAACAAGAAAAATGGTATGAGGCTATGGAACATGAGCTGGAGTGTTTAAAGAAACTGAAAGTGTTCCAACAGGTGGAGCCTCCTAAAAACAAGAAAGTCATTGGCACACGCTGGGTGTATAAAGTCAAACAAAAACCTAATGAAGGAAAGCTGTACAAAGCTAGACTTGTAGCTCAAGGATTCTCTCAAATTTATCCAGATGACTACACTGACACATTTTCACCCACAGTCAGAAATGAGAGTGTCAAGATTGCTCTGATCACTGCTACTGCTTTGAACTTAGAGGTTTTTCAGTTCGATGTAGAGACTGCCTATTTGAACGCTGATCTGAATGAAGAGATCTACGTCAAGGGTGCTCCCAGGTTCCAGGACCGAGAAGGTGATGTCTGGTGTCTGAGCAAGTCTTTATACAGCCTGAAACAGAGTGCCCTTATGTGGTACCGCCTCTTAACCCAAAAGCTAAATTCAATGAGCTTTATTAAGTCCGTCTCAGATGAATGCGTGTTCACAAAAGGGCAAGGTAAGACTTATGAAATTGTTCTTGTTTATGTTGATGATATTGTTTACATTGGTCCCAATGAACGCATGAGTGAAACTTTTGCAAAGGGTCTTGAGAAACATTTCACCTTAAAAAGCCTAGGGCATATCAATGATTATCTAGGTGTTCAGTTTGAAAAAACTGAGAAGGGGTTCTCTCTTTCACAAGAAAGTAAGGTTGACCAGCTTTTGCAGAATTGTAACATGTCTGATGTGAACACTTGTCGTTCCCCTATGCAGACTGATTTTTACAGGTTAACCCGAGAAGAACATCCTGAATTTGACAACCAAACGCTGTATCGGTCAGTGATTGGATCGCTATTGTACATCAGCAGTTGGACAAGACCTGACATTTCACTGAGTTTGAATCTACTGTCCAGATACGTTGGAAAAGCAACCATGTTCCACTGGTCTTGCATAAAGAGACTGTTGAGATACATGAAGCTTACTAAGGACATGAAGTTGTTCCTTGAGCCGAAACATGATAAGTACCCTGAAGTGATTTGTTATGCAGATGCTGACTGGGCAGGTGATGTAGAAACACGAAAAAGTACTTCTGGTTACATACTGTTCTTAAATGGTTGTCCTATCTTTTGGAAAGTTAGGAAACAGAAGTTTATTTCTTGCTCTTCAACTGAGGCTGAATATGCATGTGTTTCTGATTGTTGTAATGCATTAACCTGTGTTTCTGCTCTCATTGATAGTATTTGGGAATGTCCAAAGAAACCAATTGTTATCATGGAAGATAATGTTTCAGTCACATATATTGCTGAAGCTGAATGTGTTGGAGCTCATTCACGGCACATTGACATCCGGTATAGAAATACCAGAGAGAGTGTGAAAGCAGGATTCATGAAAATCCAGTATGTGCCTACTACTGAGCAGATCGCTGACTTGCTGAAGAAGCCGTTGCCAGTTGATCAACATGAATACCTCTCCAACAAAATGTGCCTTAAGTGAATTGATGCCTTGATGTCTTGATGTCCCTTATGTCTCTGATGACTGCCAAAGAAGGGGTGTCACGCTGAGGATTGACAGCCTCCAAAGACATTAAGAAACATCCAGTAGTTAGATAGTTAACTCTGTTTATTAATGTAGCTCCTCCCTCTCTATGATGTAACAGTGCTTTGCTCACTTCCTCCTTCTTGCAGGAAGAGAAGTTCACGCCATATTAATCTCATCTTTGTCTTTTAGAGATGTAGACGTGTTTTCAGCCTCTCCAGGCTAAACTTATTTTTCTACTTTTCTAATAAAAGCTTTGATTTATTTTAACATGAATGTTTGTGCTTTAATATCCATCTGCCTCCGGAAAGCCTTACTTCAGTTCTAACGGACTGAGCACTCTGTTGGTAAGTCTTTCTGATCCAACAAAACTTTCTTTGGAGCTATTCTGGAAAAGTCTTGTTAAACCTGTTCTATTCTCTATGAAAGGGTGGGCTCAGTAATGTGGATTGCCAGTCCTGACACAATGAACAGTACAATATTGTTGACATGAGCTACAATATTGTTAGATGACTGCAACTGAGCATCTTAATAGTCACCTAGACTGGGAATGTTATTAGCATATCCCACTGCCAGGTTTGAAAACAGGGCATTGAGCCTTTTACTAATGTAAAAGCTCTTTTGGTTGAGTGAGAAAGTATCTTTAAAAGATAGTTTGTAACACCATAGAGATGTGATAAAAGTTTCCTGAAGCATAATTTGGCACTTGAGATCCATCAGCTTACCAGTCAAGATCAAGGTTAAGTTGTTTAGTCTCAGAAATAGCATTCTTCAAAAAAAACAATCATTGTTAGCTATTGAACTAGAAGGCCAAAGAGAGTTATCTTTTCTTTTTTTCCCCCTTTCCATGAGAAAGAAAATGTACAAGTTGAGCCACTTCCATAATTCCATATCAACCACTATTTAATGGGCATATTCTTATACAGTTGGCTAACGAAGGAGATGCTGATTCTAAGATAGGAAATCCTAATTAGGATCTAATGCTAACACTTGCACGGGAAGGGTTAATTGTAGCAGCCAGCACTTTTTTAATATGTATATGTTGGCGGTTGTGAAGTTCTGGAAGATTTTAACCTTATCATTTTCCATTGTTCCATTGTTATTGCATCAGTTACTGCTCCTTCCTTTTTAATTCATGGTATGGCCGCACAGAATGTTTTTTTCTCTAGTTCTTTTGGGGAAATTGGTATTTTCTGAATTGTACATAAAGTACATTTTGTTTATATGAAGATGGTGTGATTAGGAGGGGCAATTGCCTCAAGAGGGAGAAAGAAGAGAGAGATAAAGTCACAAAGTATAACTGTTATCAGTTAGAAATAGGAATCACAAGACTGTCCAATAACTTTTATTCTTCACTATGCCTGCCTAGCAGAACTTACAACAAATTCAACTCTCTGTAGGGTACTGGAGATAAACGGAGGGGAAGGGAGAATGATTTCATAAATTTAAGCTACCTGGCTTCTAAAGGCATTATGTTTTTCTAAAGGCAGAGTGGTGGTAGAGCAAAACAGGAATCACCTTGGCTCTGAATAGTTTTACTGCTACAGGAGCAAAATTGCCTATCTAATTATCTCAGTTGTGGCCTTCTGTGCAACAGATGAAACTTCATAAGATATGTTGATTCCTTATGGAGAACCAGTGAAAGATGATACCTTAGTATTTAAAGCACTCAGCCTGCTGTATTTGAATGTTGTAATTTGCCATTTATGTTGCCTTTTAGTTAATGGGACCATGTGGGTCTCCCTCTCTCAACAGACTCAAACTCAACCCGGATAAGACCGAGTGGCTGTGGGTTCTGCCTCCCAGGGACAATTCCATCTGTCCGTCCATAACCCTGGGGGGGGAATTATTGACCCCCTCAGAGAGGGTCCATAACTTGGGTGTCCTCCTTGATCCACAGCTCACATTAGAGAACCATCTTTTAGCTGTGGCAAGGGGGACGTTTGCCCAGGTTTGCCTGGTGCACCAGTTGCGGCCCTATCTGGACCGGGACTCACTGCTCACAGTCACTCATGCCCTCATCACCTCGAGATTCGACTACTGTAATGCTCTCTACATGGGGCTACCTTTGAAGAGTGTTCGGAAACTTCAGATCATGCAGAATGCAGCTGCGAGAGCAATCATGGGCTTCCCCAGGTATGTCCATGTTACACCAACACTCCTCAGTCTGCATTGGTTGCCGATCAGTTTATGGTCACAATTCAAAGTATTGGTTATGACCTATAAAGCCCTTCATGGCATCGGACCAGAATATCTCCGAGACCGCCTTCTGCCGCATGAATCCCAGCGACCGATCAGGTCCCACAGAGTCGGCCTTCTCCGGGTCCCGTCAACTAAACAATGTCATCTGGTGGGACCCAGGGGAAGAGCCTTCTCTGTGTTGGCCCCGACCCTCTGGAACCAGCTCCCCCCAGAGATTAGGATTACCCCCACCCTCCTTGCCTTTCATAAACTTCTTAAAATCCATCTCTGCCGTCAGGCATGGGGGAACTGAGACATCTTCCCCAGGCCTTTATTGTTTAAGTATGGTATGTTGTGTGCATGTTCTTTTAGCCCTGCTGTTCTGTTCCGGTCGTATGTGACCCGAAAGCCATGTTTGAGTCCCTGTAAAAAAATTTCCCTGCACATCTGAAACTTGAAATTTCATGACTTTTCATCATTTCAGGGGTTCTCTCTATGAGAATTTTTTTGGGGGGATGGGGGCTTAGTTTTTGCTGGGCAAAAAAAGTCACACTTCTTCTGTTCCCGGGTCACCCTGACCCGGACCGAAAACTCTTCATTTGCAGTGCTTATGTTTGGTCTTTTTGAAAGCTTTTTTCACATGGAAAGTAGTCTGAACATTTCTGCACACAATGATATGAAAATTGAAATGAAAAAAGTAAATCTTATTGGTTTATTTTGCTGATATAATGCATGCCCCCCCCCGTTTTTGTGAATTCTTTTTCAATTTATGGATAGTTTTGCTAGCAAAATGCATTCTATTTTACTGAAGTTGGTGTGGGATTGGTAGCTTGAACATTTCTGAATATAAGAAAAATATAAAGGAACTGAAAAAAATGATTCTTACTGGTTTTTTAACATCAGAAATAAGCCCCCCCCCCTTCCCGGCTGCTTGCAACCATTTTCACTTTATATTTACGCAGGCTTCAAATCCAAAATATTTTTAATATCTTATGCATTCATTTACTCATTTTAACATGGCTGATCATCATAAGAATATTTGTGGGGGTGGGGGAAAAATTTTTTTCTGGGCAAAAAAAAAAATCACGTTGACTGTTTCGGGTCATATAGACCCGGACCAAAATGATTTTTTTTAGGTACTTGAATTTGGACTTTTTGAAAACTTTTTCCACTGGAAAACTAGTTTGAACATTTATGAACATAATGATATGAAAATTGAACTGAAAAGATTGAGGCTTATATTTTTATTTTGATCAAAAAGCCCCTCCCCCATGCTTTCTGAATTTTTTGTCAATTTATATTTTTTTTAGGCTACAAATCTCTAAGGAATATTCCTCCAAAAGTTTTGATATACTAAATTGAACAATCCTAAACATAAGAAAAATAGAAATGAACTGAAAAAAATGATTCTTATTGGTTTATTTTTGAATATAAGACCATATTGTTTTATACTCGAGTATAAGCCTACTTGAGTATAAGCCTATTTGAGTATAAGCATGGGGGCCCATTTATGAGCAAAATAAACCAATAAGGATAATTTTTTTCAGTTCAGTTTTCATATCATTATGTTCAGAAAGGTTCAAGCTACCAATCCCACACCAACTTTAGTAAAATAGAATGCATTTTGCAGGCAAAATTATCAATAAACCCAAAAGTTTTGATATACTAAATTGAACAATCCTAAACATAAGAAAAATAGAAATGAACTGAAAAAAATGATTCTTATTGGTTTATTTTTGAATATAAGACCATATCGTTTTATATTCGAGTATAAGCCTACTCGAGTATAAGCCTATTTGAGTATAAGCATGGGGGCCCATTTATGAGCAAAATAAACCAATAAGGATCATTTTTTCAGTTCAATTTTCATATCATTATGTTCAGAAAGGTTCAAGCTACCAATCCCACACCATCTTTAGTAAAATAGAATGCATTTTGCAGGCAAAATTATCAATAAACCTAAAAAAAAATCACAAAAACGGGGGGGGTAGGCACATTTATGTGCAAAATAAACCAATAAGGATTAATTTTTTCAGTTCAATTTTCATTCCATTGTGTGCAGAAATGTTCAAACTTGTTTCCAGGTGAAAAAAGCTTTCAAAAAGACCAAATATAAGTACCTAAAATGATCAATTTGCAGTCCGGGTCAAATAGACCCGGGAACATAAGATTAGGGAGTTTTTTCGAACAGAACAGCAGGGTTAAATTATGGGTTTTTAACTTTGTAATATTAGATTTGTATTGTATATTGTTTTCTATTGCTGCTGTGAGTCGCCCCGAGTCTGCGGAGAGGGGCGGTATACAAATTTAATTATTTATTTATTGGATTTATTGGATTTATATGCCGCCCCTCTCAGAAAACTCGGGGCGGCTAACAGCAATCATAAACAGTATACAATAATAATCCAATACTAAAAGTGAATTAAAAAACCCTTAATATAAAAAACCAAACATACATACAAACATACCATGCATATAATTGTAAAGGCCTAGGGGGAGAAGGAATCTTAATTCCCCCATGCCTGGTGGCAGAGGTGGGTTTTAAGTAGCTTACGAAAGGCAAGGAGGGTGGGTGCAACAACAACAACAACAACAACAACAACAACAACAATAATAATAATAATGATAGAGTTGTTACTCCAATGATAAGTTATAGGTTGGAGTAACAATTAGGTTATCCTTTCACGCTGTCCCCAAACATTTCTGCTTCAGAGTCCCCAAGGGCTTTTCTATTATAGAAATGGCTGAGTAAAGTATTTCAGAAATAAAGGTAGAGATATAGTGTAAAGTGTTTGCTCAAGAGGAGTTTCCTCTTGAGGTTACTTTGGTGTACTACACAAAGGAGGGCTATTATATATCCTATCCTCTCGTTCTATTTTGTACAGCTTATAGAATCAATTTAGGGTAGGTTGTACAGTACATACCATGGTTGGTTGTAAAGATGTTTCTATATAGGTAACTTAGGTATTTTTCTAAAATGGGTCTCAGGTTTATAATTTTCAGTTACATAAGTGCAAGTTTTCTTCATGTCTGTAATCATATTACAATCATTCCTTTGACCTGCAACAGCTTTTCTTAGATTGCATTAGATATTAATGTGAAGCCAACATAATGGAATTGTAAATACATAAGAACATAAGAACAAAAGAAGAGCCATGCTGAATCAGGCCAGAGCCCATCGAGTCCAGCATTCTGTATCACACAGTGACCCACCAATTGTACATGGGGATCTTGAGTAGAAAGAGAAGGCAAACCCCTCCCTTTCCCTTGACCCCCAACAAATGTTACTCAATGAAATCCTGCCTTCCTCAACAAACATAGAGGCGGCACATGGACATCCATTTCAATAACCACCAAAACACTTGGCATCCATGAATATGTCTAATCCTGCCTTGAAGCTATCAAGGCTGACAGCTGTCACAACCTCTTCTGGAAGTGAATTCCATAAACCAATGACCCTCTGGGTGAAGAAATATTTGTCCTCGCTTTCTTACCTGTGAGCTTTAGGGAGTGCCCCCTCATCCTAGTACTGTGTGATAGAGAAAAGAATTTTTCTCTATCCACCTTTTCTATCCCATGCATGATTTTATACACTTCGATCAAGTCACCCCTTAAACTTAGACATTAAGTTAGAAGACCACAGAGTTTTGCCCTAGTCTGTTTGATGCAGGCATTCTGTTTAAAGCATTCCTGATAGATGATTATTCACCTTTTGCTTGAACACTTTCAGAAAATATGATTTTTTTTTCCTTTTGGAACTTGTTTCTATTACCAACTTACTTTTACAATTAGAAAGATTTTCCTAAAATTCAACAGGGATTTGCCTTCTGCAATTTAAGAATGCTATATCACCTACTGCAATTATTTCAGATGGAATTGTTAACTTCCATTTGCAGCATCAGTTGGGTTTAGTGTTTTTTGTGCCCATTCAGGCTGATGGAACAAAAGACAGCTACTAGCTTGTGCTAAGTGATGGTACTTTGCTTTGATAAGGCTCCCCCCCCCCCTTGGCGATGATGCAGTTCTCTTTAATGTGGCTTTTAATATAATTCTGAACTTTCAGAGTTGAAAGATATTTCTGCACACAAACCACATATGCACAGGTGCCTTTTGGATGTGCTGGGTGTGTGATTCAAACGGAAGAGAAATGAAGTGAAAGGGCAGCTTTGCTTTCAGAAGTGGAGGCATTGTGAAGAATATACTTCCGATGAATAGCAGTATGTGCAGTCTGGATCTGAAGCAGGCAAGGATGCTGAAGTTCTGAAAACTTCACATCACAGTCATGAATCTTCATCAAAGAGTAATACCTATCAAAGTTTTGTATAGCCCTAGGAGCTGCATCCAGAAGAGAGAAGGAATCACAGAGGTGAGTCAACTTTATATAATTTTTGCCCATCTTGAGAAGTCACAAGAATGCCAAAATGCTGTCTTCTAGCATATCAATAAACACACTAATTGTTCTGCAACCCAATAAGACCGACACAGACTTCAGAGGATAATCAGAACTGCAGAAAAAACAATTGCTGCCAACCTGCCTTCCATTGAGGACCTGTATATTGCACGAGTCAAAAGGAGGGCTGTGAAAATATTTATGGACCCCTCACATCTTGGACATAAACTGTTTCAATTCCTACCCTCAAAACCCTACAGAGCACTCCACATCAAGAAAACTAGACACAAGAACAGTTTTTCCTGAACGCCATCACTCTGCTAAACAAATAATTCCCTCAACACTGTCAAACCTTTTATTAAGTCTGCACTACTATTACTACTAGTTTTTTCTCATCATTCCTATCACCCATCTCCAATGATGGTTGCTCACATGAGATTTGGCTGCTGCGCATGAGCAGAAGCAAAAAAGCAGTGATAGGGGACAGGGGAAAATCACCCAAATCTTGGGTGACCATTGGCGATTTCCCCCTATTTCTTTGCTTCCACACATGCATGGAAGCAAAAAAAACCCTGGGGAAATCACCGGTATGTCACTGGCTGTATGCGTGCATGGCTCCTGACCTACCGGAGCTGCATACCTGAGTGTATGAGTCCTACCGGAGCTATGCTTTTGGGTGCACCAGCTGCTTCCCGCCATTACCCATCTCCTCCCACTTATGACTGTCAGACTGTAACTTGTTGATTGTATCCTTAAGATTTTTATTAATATTGATTGTTTCCTGACTGCTTGTTTGACCCCCATGACAATCATTAAATGTTGTACCTCATGATTCTTGACAATTGTATCTTTTGTTTTATGTACACTGGGAGAATATGCACCAAAGACAAATCACACTTGGCCAATTAAAGAATAAAGAATTATATTATATTGTTTATTAAAATTGTGAAATAAAACTTGCAAATAAAACAAGTCATCATTCATCCCTGCCATTCTTTTTCCCAATCCCTATTTCTGCACCTGCTGTAACCTGTTGTTGCTAATCCTGAGGTTGGCGGCTATCTTTACACTGCTATGAGAAAGTCCTTTGAGAGACCCTTCTGAATTTGAATGATCCATGGATGGTGAATGGGGACAAGTAGAAGAGTCTATTCAGCAGTATACACACAAGCTTCTGACTCAACAGCAGCTGCACCCTTTATACAAATAAGGGAGGACTAGGAATGATTCACAGAAGCAGTGAATTAGATGCTCTTTATATGATTCATCAACTGAGAGTACAAGTTCCATTCCTGAGAAACTAACCAGAGACAAGCCACTTTGGGATCCTGAATTCAAGGAACATTTCACACACAAACACGCACATGTGTGTTGTGTGTATAGTGTGTGTGTGTGGCCATCTTAGGTTTGGGCTAAAATAATAGCAAAAATAGAGAAAAATAATAAGAGAATTTATTTAAATTTACTTAAATAATACACCTAAGAAAAGTTTAATCACCTCCTTCATAATATATCTAGCCTTTTAGATTCTTCTATCATAGGCAAAGACCTGCACATATAGACAGTTTGAAGAAAAGAGAGCCAGTTTATAGTGAAGGCACCAGGCTAAAAATCAGGAGACTGGGTTCCAGTTCTCCTTAATTTAATCTAATTTATTTGATTTATATGTTGCCAATCCTATACGACTCAGACATGAAAGCCAACTGGGAGTCAGTCATTCTCATCCCAACACATCTCACAGAGTGGTTGTGTGGAAAATAGGAGAAACAACAAATATTAGGTATATTTGCCACCTTGAGTTACTTATAAAGTAATAAATGCAGGATATCAAATAAGCATAATTTTGCATTTGGAAAATCTGCATGACAGTGCACTGCAGAAGTGTGTTTCACTAGCCTATTTCACAGACCTGTGGAGGTTACATCATTTTTAAATACCCTTCATAATAAAGTGGATAAAGTTCAACAATTGAAATAAGCAGAGGGGATTTTTCTGCAAAGATTATTTTGTATCTCCCGTCACTCAGCTGACATGTAATATTGAGAGTAACAAATAGTTTTCAAACAAATGAAGTCTATGAACATTACAGTGGTATCTATGAAGTGACCTTTCCAAGCTACTAGGTATAAAATGTTCAGGTCATTCATGAAAACAGTGGCAATCCAAGAAAGATTGGAGCATTTGAAAATGTGCCTTGAAGAGCAAAATGACCTTTATGGTTTCACACCTCATTTAAATGACTCTCGTGAGCCTTGATACTTTCTGCTCATAAGGCGAACCATGACAAAGGCAAGGCTGGCACTTTGAGACCCAGGCCAGCTGCCAAATGTTACATTGTTTGCTATGAGTTTCTCAGGTTTTGACACTATTAGTGATCTTTAAATAAGATCCAATTAACTTCAGTATTTATTTATTTATTCATTCAATTTTTATGCCTCCCTTCTCCTTAGACTCAGGGCGGCTTACAACATGTTAGCAATAGCACTTTTTAACAGAGCCAGCATATTGCCCCCACAATCTGTATTTACTGTATATGTGTCATGCCAAAGGAAATATTGCCCTTGAACTGTGCTTTCCAATTAAATTTTACATACAACAATTAAGTTTTGTGGAAAGCTATCACCTATGGCCCAGAATCCTTTCTTGCTGTCTGTTCCTTGAACATAAATGGAAGGGCTGTGGCCATCCCTAATTTGCCATGCTAGAGTTCCCCTTATTCCTCAGCATAATCTGCGTTAGTCAGGGTTGCTGGGAGTAAGGGAAGCCATGCCTCCTTCTTTCCCTCCCTCCTTTTCTTTGCCTTTGTTAAATCCATCTCCTTACTATTTACTTCCCTTATATTACAAGTTACAAACTTCAACACACCTTGATGGTCATCAGATAGACTCATATATTTATTGCTGCCTCTCTTTCATGGTTTTAGTAAATCCAAACTTTCACTGATAATTCCAATCAACAGCATCCACCAAAAAGAACCAAGCAAAAGGGAAAAAGAATAAAGAGAATTATTATAGCGCATGCATTGCTCTGCCAAGGAAACAGATCCAGCTGGTTCAGGACTTATTGGATACCTGCCTTAATGGCCCGGAACAGCTGACAGCTTGGGTGATGATGGCTTAGAGATAAATGGAGTCACTTCTCTAAAACATTCAGAAACAAAATGGTTCACTGCTTAGCTAGTACACATTCATGTAAGCATGTAAGTGACATTTTTAATGTGTTTTACGGAAGAGACTTTGTGTCTATGGTTTAAGTCTCACAACACTCTTCACCCCATCAACCACTAAACCAACCAGTCACCCTAGTGGGATACAAATCCCATGAGCATAGCCACACTTTCTTTTGGTAAGCTATTATGGGCAAGGCTTTATAACTTCTCGAACCTCTTTCCCATTGTCCAGTCAAACAGTATAGCTTGTCCATTCAGGTAATACCTGTTTGGGAGGTGTGCTCTATACTGTCAGCCTTCCTTTTTTTGTTGGTGTTTCCAGCTCTTTTTCTTGGTGGTCTAGCTAAACAAAATATTTTTAAAAAATCATGTTTCAATGCTTAGAACACAACTATTCAGAGTTATTGAAATGTTGTGCATCTAGACCTGTCACCCTGGTGTTTAATGAAGAGGTCAGCTGACTCATTATTTGTGTCCCAGTGACCCTTATTGACTCATTTAAGTGTGTTCAATATAATTCTTGTAAGAAAACTTTTGAATGTTAAGGATTAAATAAGATGAGTATTTATTGCAGTACACTTTCAGATACTTTTGGAGTCCAACTCTCATCAATCTCTGTTTATATGGTCAGTGGACATAAGCATTCAGAAGGCCACTATGCCTTGATGCATACATTTTCTGCCCACAAATCTTAATTAATATATGTGTCAGTCTACAGAGATTGCAGGCATCTGCAAAAGGGACCAGGTGCTATAACATATGCTCAGATGACATGATGCAAATGCTACCCCTTAGTAAGCAATGCTACAATCCCAGTATGAAAGATCGAGATTGCATCATGCCATTTCAGTACATGTTTCATTCTTTTGGATGTCTGAACCTTATAAATAAATGTCTATGATAGAGGATTCCAGTTTCATATGTTGTTCTACTTTAAACAAAGGAGTAAGTGCCAATAGTAAAAATGGGCTACAAAATTGAGTTAAATGAGGTCAGTAAAATTTCTGAAGCTAGCTAGGGAAACAATTATAAAGTTTACTTGGCACTTGTTTACAAATAATAAACTATCATTTACTGGCTAATTATCATTACTAATTAGTTTTGCAATTACATCCTACTTGTGCCTTCAGAGTATATTAATTTATCTGTCTCTTTTCTATAGTGACAAACTCTACACAAGACCTGTACATCTTGTGGAAGGGAAAGAGTCATGCTGATAAATAAAAAGCCCTTGCAGACCACAAAGGAATCAGTTGTTCAAAGACTAATAGAATAGCAATAGTAAATATATTGACTTTAAAACCACTAGTGGACTACATAAGGCTAGAGCAGGACTAGTTTACATATTTTCATTACTTCCTCCTACTTTAAATAAGGTATAGTTTTATTATTTTAAAATTTTATTTTTTCCAACTTCCAATCTTCCTTCCTTCCTTCCTTTCTTTCTTGTCCAAGTGTGATTGGACACACAAAGAATTTGTCTTTGGTGCATATGCTTTCAGTGTGCATAAAAGAAAATATACATTTGTCAAGAATCATGAGGCACAACACTTAATGATTGTGATAGGGGTCATATAAGCAATCAGGAAATAATCAATATTAATAAAAATCTTAAGGATACAAGCAACAAGTTACAGTCATACAGTCATAAGTGGGAGGAAATGGTGATAGGAATGATGAGAAAAAAACTAGTAGTAATAGTAGTGCAGACTTACTAAATAGTTTGACAGTGTTGAAGGAATTATTTATTTAGCAGAGTAATGGCATTCGGGAAAAACTGTTCTTGTGTCTAGCTGTCTTGGTGTGCAGTGCTCTGTAGGGTTTTGAGGGTAGGAATTGAAACAGTTTATGTCCAGGATGTGAGGGATCAGTAAATATTTTCACAGCCCTCTTTTTGACTCGTGTAGTATACAGGTCCTCAATGGAAGGCAGGTTGGCAGCTATTGTTTTTTCTACAGTTCTGATTACCCTCTGAAGTCTGTGTCGGTCTTGTTGAGTTACAGAACCAAATCAGACAGTTATAGAGGTGCAGATGATAGACTCAATGATTCCTCTGTAGAACTGTATCAGCAGCTCCTTGGGCAGTTTGATCTTTTTAAGTTGGTGCAAAAAGAATATTCTTTGTTGAGTTTTTTTGATGACATTTTTGATGTTAGCTGACCATTTTAGATCCTGAAATATGATAGAACCTAGAAATCTGGAGGTCTCTACTGTTGATACTGTGATGTCTAGTATTGTGATAAGTGGTAGGATGGTTTTTGAGTTCCAGTCGCACCACGAGGCTAGTTGTTCAACCTCCCATCTGTATGCAGTTTCATCGTTGTCTCGAATGAGACCAATCACTGTTTTATCGCCTACAAACTTCAGTAGTTTAACAGATGGATCATTTGAGATGCAGTCATTGGTATATAGTGAGAAGAGAAGTGGTGAAAGTACACAGCCTTGGGGGGGCCCTATGCTAATTGTACAGCTATCTGATGTGATTTTGCCTAGCTTCACCTGCTGCTTCCTGTCTGTTAGGAAGCTTGTGATCCACTTACAATTGTGTTCAGGTACCACTAGCTGATTTAGTTTAGTTAAAAGTATGTCCAGTATGATAGTGTTGAATGCTGAACTAAAGTCCACAAAGAGGACCCTAGTGTAGGTCTTTGGAGATTCAAGACGTTGTAGGATGTAGTGCAGAGCCATATTAATAGCATCATCTGTCAATCTATTTGCTCAGTATGCAAATTGCAGGGAGTCTAACAGTGGATCCATGATGGTTTTCAAGTGGGAAATCACTAGCTTTTCAAAGGTTTTCATAACTACAGATGTTAGAGCAACTGGTTTGTAGCCATTCAGTTCCTTGTTCTTTACTTTTTATAAAAATGTATTATGGATTTCAGTGTCACCATAGATTTTGGACGAAGAAAGATCCCCTCAGGTATTTTTGAAGTGGCCAAAGCCTCTGGCCTATATTGAGTCACAAAAGCTTGCTGCAACTAAAAGCATTACCACTGTTGTGAAGCAGTGAAAGCAAATTCAGTTTGAAACCAAAGATGAAAAAGCAATCAGTATATAATAATAGTTTTAAAGCCACATTCTGACTTCCACCCACCATTTCCAACGAAGTAAGAACACTACCTCCTCGTCTGTCTTCTCACAGCTGCTATAGATATAAGAACTCGGAGGATCTCATACACTGTAAGAAATAGGGAAATTATGTTTTAAATATGCCAGAAGAATAAGAAGTAGGTATGCCTAAAAATTCTATACTTTTCTTCCTGTAATGTCTATTCCCCTATGTTCATCCTCCCTATCATAGAAGAGACTCCTATAAAAAGTATGACAAAGATGCTCTAAGAACATGCTAACTTTATTTTTTCAGATTCTCAGGTGCACTGCAACATAGAAACATAGAAACATAGAAGTCTGACGGCAGAAAAAGACCTCATGGTCCATCTAGTCTGCCCTTATACTATTTTCTGTATTTTATCTTAGGATGGATATATGTTTATCCCAGGCATGTTTAAATTCAGTTACTGTGGATTTATCTACCACATCTGCTGGAAGTTTGTTCCAAGGATCTACTACTCTTTCAGTAAAATAATATTTTCTCATGTTGCTTTTGATCTTTCCCCCAACTAACTTCAGATTGTGTCCCCTTGTTCTTGTGTTCACTTTCCTATTAAAAACACTTCCCTCCTGGACCTTATTTAACCCTTTAATATATTTAAATGTTTCGATCATGTCCCCCCTTTTCCTTCTGTCCTCCAGACTATACAGATTGAGTTCATTAAGTCTTTCCTGATACGTTTTATGCTTAAGACCTTCCACCATTCTTGTAGCCCGTCTTTGGACCCGTTCAATTTTGTCAATATCTTTTTGTAGGTGAGGTCTCCAGAACTGAACACAGTATTCCAAATGTGGTCTCACCAGCATTCTATATAGTGGGATCATAATCTCCCTCTTCCTGCTTGTTATACCTCTAGCTATGCAGCCAAGCATCCTACTTGCTTTCCCTACCGCCTGACTGCACTGTTCACCCATTTTGAGACTGTCAGAAATCACTACCCCTAAATCCTTTTCTTTTGAAGTATTTGCCAACACTGAACTGCCAATACAATACTCAGATTGAGGATTCCTTTTCCCCAAGTGCATTATTTTACATTTGGAAACATTAAACTGCAGTTTCCATTGCTTAGACCATTTATCTAGTAAAGCTAAATCATTTACCATATTACACACGCCTCCAGGAATATCAACCCTATTGCACACTTTAGAGTCATCGGCAAATAGGCAAACCTTCCCTACCAAACCTTCCCCTATGTCACTCACAAATATATTAAAAAGAATAGGACCCAGAACAGATCCTTGTGGCACACCGCTTGTAACCTGACTCTGCTCAGAATACTTGCCATTAACAATAACTCTCTGATGTCTACGCTTCAGCCAGCTGCAAATCCATTGAACTATCCAGGGATTAAGTCCAATCTTCACTAATTTATCTATCAGCTCTTTATGTGGAACCGTATCAAAGGCTTTGCTGAAGTCCAGGTAGGCAATATCCACGGCACCACCTTCATCCAACACTTTTGTGACATAGTCAAAGAAATCAATGAGATTAGTCTGACATGATTTGCCTTCAGTAAAGCCATGCTGATTTGGGTCTAATAAGTTATTGTTTTTTAGCTGCTGATTTATCCTCTTTTTGAGTAGAGTCTCCATCATTTTAACTACAACTGATGTCAAGCTAACTGGCCTGTAGTTACCAGCTTCTTCTCTACTGCCCTTCTTGTGAATAGGCACAACACTGGCCATTCTCCAATCCTCAGGAACTTCTCCTGTTAACAAGGATTGGTTAAACAAATCAGTCAGGGGGGTAGCAATGACAGATCTGAGTTCTTTAAGAACTCTGGGGTGGATGCCATCTGGACCCATTGCCTTATTTATCTTTAATCGTTCAAGTTCTTCTAAGACATCGGCTTCTAAGATCACTGGAGCTGAATCCGTACAGCTGGAAGCAATGCTATATCCCTCTATAGTATTATTTTGTAAGGTGTCTTTTGAGAAAACTGAACAGAAGTAGCTATTGAAATGGTCAGCGATCTCCTTATTCCCATTAATGCATGTATTATTCCCGGTACTAAGCTTCGTGATGCCGCAGTTTTTCTTCTTCTTATCATTAATATATCTGAAGAAGGTTTTATCCCCCTTCTTTACAGATTTGGCAATTTCTTCCTCTTTTGAGGCTTTAGCAGCATATATTATCTGTTTCGCCTCCTTCTGTCTCATTTTATATACCTCCCTATCAGCTATACTTCCAGACTCTTTATACCTCCTATAGGCAGCCTTTTTTTCATTGACTATAGCCCTTACATCATTGCTAAACCATAGCGGTTTCTTCTTCCTTTTACCTTTAGTTATTTGTCTTACATACAGTCCAGTGGCTTTTAAGATGGCCTTTTTTAATACAGTCCACTGGATGCTCGCTCCTGCCATTTTATCCCTCCCCTTTAATTCATTATCTAAATATTCTCCCTTTGCATTAAAATTTGTTTTTCTGAAATCCAATACTTTGGTTGCATTATAGGATTGCTCACAATGAGTTTTTACATCAAACCACAAACATAGATGGTCACTGCAACCTAAATTTTCTCCCACCTTGACATCTGAAACCCAATTCCCATTCGTAAAAACTAAATCTAGAATATTCTCCCCTCTAGTTGGTGTCTTAACCAGCTGTGCCAGAGCTGCTCCTGTAAAGGCCTCTACTATATTCTTACTTTTGCATGTAAGGGCACTGGGGATATTCCAGTCAACATCAGGCATGTTGAAATCACCCATAACCACAATATCTCCCTTTACTGCCATTTGGGTAATTTCATCCACCATCTTGTTGTCATATTCCTCGGATTGCCCTGGAGGCCTATAGATCACCCCAATTCTAATGACAGAACCTTCTTTATTTTGCATGCAAATCCAGAGAGTCTCTAGATCTTGACACGTATTTTGAATTAGTGTTGTTTTTAGACTTTCTTTAATATAAATGGGTACTCCACCTCCCCTTCTCTCTATTCTATCCTTCCTATACAGTGTATATCCTGGTATGGATATTTCCCATTCATTAGAATCCTTAAACCATGTCTCAGTTATGGCAACCAGGTCCAAATTATCTCTATATATTATGGCCATTAATTCACAGAGCTTGTTGCTCAAGCTTCGAGCATTTGTGCACATTACCCGAAGAACATTATTTTCGTTATTAGTTTGCCCCTTATCATCAACAACTACATCTATATTATTTGCAGCTCCCTTTTCATAAGCTTCCAAAAACTGCTTTATCCTCATTGGTCGGGGACAGAAATCACCCACATCAGTTACATCTCTGTCCCCTTTACCTAGTTTAAATGCCTGTCCAAAAAAGTTCTGAATTCCTCACCGAGCACCTGGGTACCTCTGTATGATGGATGCAAACCATCCCTCTTAAACAACTCCCTATTAGACCACCTACTGACATCATGACTTACATAGCCAAAACCTTCAGCTTTACACCACTGCCTTAACCACACATTAAACTCTCTGATACACGTTGTTTTATCCTCTTGGCCACAAACCGGTAACACCTCTGAGAAAGTCACTGAATCAGTTATTTTACCCAGCTCCACACTTAGACATTGAAAATCTCTTTTTACTACATTAACATTTCTCTGGGACAAATCATTTGTGCCAAGATGCACCACCACATCAACGTTATTACCTTTACTCACAGTCTTAACAATGTTTGTAATCCGCCTCCTGTCCCTGCTGGCAGTGGCCCCTGGGAGACACCTCAGCACCTTAACCACATCCTTGCTCTGTTCCAAATCAACACCTCTAACGGTCGAATCACCCACAAGAAAATGTGTCCTCTTTATATATTTGGTTGTATGATATTATTTATAATCAGGATTGCTAGGGAATATGGAGTATCAAGATGCTTGCTTTTGATCTTTCAAATTTAATATTTAAGTTCTCACATAAAAAAGAGTTTGAATGATGAAAAAAGATTATCTGAATATGTTCTAATTATCTATTTTACACTCTTCTTAGTGTACCATTTAGAATAGCATAGACAATTGCCCTACAATGTCCTACTGAAGCACAAAGTGGACAATTTATGTTTCCCTAGACACAATCATAACCACTGGAGCTGGAAATTAATATGCTAAGAGATGTGGATGGCCAAAGTGTTTAGATTAGCATTTGTGCATTTAAAATTAGAATTTCCTCTTTGAACTTCATCGGTAAGACTTATGAGAATATTGCAATCATAAAGCAAAAAATATATATCTTTATAAATGTCAGTGACTCTTAAGAATGCTCTTTGCATATTATTTTGACATAATTCAGAGGAAGAAAGGAAAGGAAGCATTTATTCAGGCCAGTACCTCAACATCAAAACCCTCCCAAAAACAATAAACACTAAAATGATTGCTGCAGGATTGTTGCAAATCCTCTTTCAGGATGCAACAACAAAGTCTCCTAAATGTCTGTTCCATAGAAATTGAGCTCCAAGGAGTTTTCATGCAGAGTTTTCATGCAAACCCTGGAGTTTTCATACAGAGGTTAACAGCTTATGCCTCATTGATGTGAATAACAAAATAATAGAGTTATAGACATCCTCCCCATCTTTTCCAAGGCCCTCCAGAAGCTGAAAATATCCTCCCAGAGCCTCCCTGCAAACAGTCAATCAACTGGCTGGCATGCACATGCATGTTGGAGCTGAGCTAGGGCAACAGCTTGCATGCCGGCAGATATGGCTCCGCTTGCCACCTGTGGCACTTGTGCCATAGGTTCACCATCACTGTCCTATACCATCTCAGCCAATCAGCTGTCCAGTATCTTTTAAAAAGCCTCTAGTGATAGAGCATCCACAATTTCTGAAGGTTTATTTAGAATTCCTATTTTTTAGGTTGCCTAGTTAGTTTTCAACCATTGCTTCTTGTCTTTCCTTCTGATGCTTTGGAAAATAGATTGACCATCTCTTCTTTGTGGAAGCCCCTCAAATATTTAAACACTTCTATCATGTCACTTCTAATCCTTCTTTTCACTACACTATACATATTCAATTCCTGCTATTGTTCTCCAGCCCCTTATTTATCTTTGTCACTCTTTAATGATTTTTTTTTCTAGAGTCCCAACATCTTTTTTATATGGATGCAGTATTCCAAGTGTGGTCTTACCAAGGCCTTATAAACTAGTACTAACACTTCAGGTGATCTTGATTCTATCCTTCTGTTAGTGCAACCTAAGATTACATTAGCTCTTTTGGCTGCTGCCACATGCTGCTAGCTCATATATAAGTGATGGCCTACTAGGATTCCAAGATTCCTCTCACAGTTACTGCTATTGAGCCAGGTTTCACCTAATCTGTACTTGTGTATTTGGCTTTCCTTGCCTATGAGTAAAACCTTACTTTTCTTTACATTGAATTTCATTTTGTTGGATAGGGCTCAGTATTCAAGATCCACCTAGATCTGGAGTCTATCATCTGGAGAGTTGGCTAGTCCTGCCAGCTTATTGGAGTCTGCAAATTTGATGAGTTCCCTTTCTATTTCCTCATCTAAATCATTTATGAAGATATTGAAGAATACTGGACTTGAAATGTATAAGACTAGGCAGCCAGTGTACACAGTTGTGTATTCACTTGAACTTTCCATCATCTTAACTATTACATGATATTGTGGTATTACAACAACCAGAGTTAATGCCTTGTATGCGTAACCCAGAGAGTGTTAGCCTTTCTCATGTCCTCAGAATCTTACAGCATGTAAAGCAAAGCACCCTGTTCCTATTAGAAAGAGCTGGGGATTTCCTAGTCTCAGATGCTACTTTATTATTTTTTAAGGGCTAAAATTAAATGAAATTGCTGCTTTCTTGACAAAAACTGAGAAGTCAATGATTATCCAGATATTACCTAACAGAATGTCTAGGGTTTTTTCCTAAGTCCTGTACCATAAAATAGAATGTCTTTCAGTGCACGCTATTTATGTACCACTTGTAGTTTTTATATGGTCTCCTGAGGTTCATAAAGCTGCTTTATATTATGATTGTGGGTTGTGGCCTTTTTCAGCCTCCTTGAGTATGCTAAGCACCTTCTGCAAACAAAGACATACTGGTTTCTAGATGAATTATGTCCTTTCTGATACTCCAATTTGAAGTATAGGTTTTTTTTAAATGTACAATTTATAAAACCATATTTTGTCTATTATTCACATTATATTTTCCAATTAATGTCACAAAACTCTTTTTCTTCCACAGTTTAAGAGATGAATTGATGTTAAATGTCAGTCTCCAAATGTTGAAGTATAGAATATGAGTAGTTTAACTTTCAATTATGTTGATAATCAAACCCCAGAGCTAAAATTCAGGCAAATACAATACTGCGGATTGAAACAAGCAACCCTGTCAGCTTTTATGCTGATATATATATTCCATATTTTTGTTGCCAGCACCAGCAATTATATGTTTTTTAATCTATACAGTGGTACCTCTACTTAAGAATTTAATTTGTTCCATGACCAGGTTCTTAAGTAGAAAAGTTTGTAAGCAGAAGCAAATTTTCCCATAGGTATCAATGTAAAAGCAAATAATACATGCAAACCCATTAGGAAAGAAATAAAAGCTCAGAATTTGGGTGGGAGGAGGAGGAGGAAGAAGAAGAGGAGGAAGACAGTCACTGTGGAAGGAAGAAAATGAGGTGAGGGGGATTTTTAAAAATCCAAAACTTTAAGGCTTAAAAAAAAGAGGGACTCTGAGGCAGCGAGGAGGAGAACGCACCTCCCATACACCCGGCATGAGGCTGCCTCCCATACACTGTGCCAGAGGGAGAAACCCAGGCGGGCAAGAGAGGGGAACCTCCCACTCCTTTGACTGAAAAACAAGTGCTGCTGCTGCTACCTGCTTCCTTTTCCTTCCCATGCTAAAGGGCTCCCCTCTCTTCTCACTCACTTGCTTTGTAGCCGGCGCCTTTCCTTCACTGTGGTGACTCCTTGGTTTGGCTGAAGCCAAGTTGGTCCAGCCGGGGCAAAGTGCCCCCTTTTGCCTTTCCATGCCCAGATGCTCTGAGAGGCAACCTCGTGCCGGGTGTATAGGAGGCAGTGTGAGGGAGTCACCAAAGCGAAGTGGTTTAAGCACCCAAAGAAAGGAAAACGCTCTGTTCGCTCTGGGCTGCCCAGAGAGAAGGGAGTGTTTCTTTTCTCTGGGTGCTGGCAGAGGTTTATTCCCTCTCAAAGCACCCAGAAAAAGGAAAATGCTTTGTTCACTCTGGACTGCCAAAGCCTCCTTAAGCGCCATTGAAAGGCTCCTTTGATAGCCCAGAAAAGCCCAAGATGGCCGGGATTAAAGGGGGAATGGCAGGAAACTGGCCAGGCCTTCATGCCATTCTCAAATTTCCTGGGAAATTTTTCTGGGCTTGGGTTCTTAAGTAGAAAATGGTTCTTGAGAAGAGAAAAAAAACCTTGAACACCCGGTTCTTATCTAGAAAAGTTCTTAAGTAGACACGTTCTTAAGTAGAGGTACCACTGTACTGTAGTATACATTTCCCTTTTTTGCTTCACTGCACCCAAAATATTTTTTATTGTGAAAATTCTCAGCTTCTGTTCTTAGAAGTGGGTGCTGGAATAAACACCGCTTGTCCCTACATCAAAACAAAGCTTCTATGCAAACAGATGCAATGTTTTCTCCCTCTTCTTTGTAAAGCTATATAGCACTTCCACTTATAGGGGAACACATGTCTAAAATAACAAACCAGGGCCAGAGTTCTGAGAAAAAACCCACCCACTTACACTGACTTAAGAAAATTTGATCCCCAGTTATACTTACTGCATCTCATTAAGGCTTTGCTCCAGGTTGGACCACTTTGCTTCAATTATATCCTTTCCAAGATGACTCTTGGGTTTCTTGGGCTAAATAGTAATAGCAATAGCACTTATATACAGCAGTCTCTGGGTAGTGTACAATGTCAGCAAATTATGGGTCCTCATTTTATTGACCTCGACTTTTACTTAGTAAAGCCAATCGAAATATCTGTTTTGTTTATTGCATGCATGGAAGCAAAAAAACCATGCCGAAACACACCTGTGTCTCCATGTGCAATTTTGCTACCTGCACAGGTGCAGTAGCATAATTGCTCTGGACTCCCCTAGCACTCAGAGCCACAGTGGCAAACACATATCACTGTTCCACCTTAGCAGCCCACCTCTGGTCTTAGGAGATGGAACAGACTTCATCCTAGCTGGTTCCAGCCTGTTTCCAAGGCTGTCATGTCCTGAGAGTGATCTGTTATCTGCCTAACACCTCAGCATTCTCAAAACAACTTTGCAGCATCACATTGGTTTCCAGTGGACTGATCAGAAGGGTTGGGTTTGGGGAAATGGGGAAATGGAACAATTGCTTTGTGCTTTTTATGAGGTCTTCAAGTTTCACCTGACTTTACTGTAACATTTTCTCTCAGTAAAAGTTCTTTTGATCAATTCAATGGAGTCATGTTGCTTCCCTGAGGGACTAACTGGGACAGGACCTTACATACTTTTTAGGAAGACCAGGATGACAATAGGTTTGACAAGTTCCACATGAATCCTTACCAACTATTGAGGACTGGCAAACAGTTAGTTGAAGAAAGTAACTGGAAGGATTTTTCACTTCAGTGGAATTATTTGAAATTGTGCCTTTAACAAGGAATTCCCACCCTTAGGTCCTTTTCCCCATAAATATATCTGTCCTGGGATCTTTCATATCATTAGTTTTCTTTCTTATAACACATATCCAAACAGGAACTGGGGAGACCCAGATTCAAATCCTTCCTAAGCCATGGAAACTCAGTGGGTGACTTCAGGCCATTAATTCTGTTTTGGCCCTACCTCTATAAAAAGATTAGAAAAACCTCATGCAACCTGCCTTCTGCTTTGGTGGAGGAAAAACATTATATAAATCAAGCAAATAATGTGATGATTTACTAAAAATGTTTCTTTACAAGTTCAAGATATATGGATTTAAAATGGTTAGACTCAAAATAGGGATTGCTTCATTAGAATTTCACTTCCCCCTGATGTCCCCAATATTTCTACTGCCTCATCAAAGGGCTTATTCCGCTGTACTGATCCTGCTTGTTAGTGGTGGGGAGGCTTCCCTCCCCTAAACATTTCTTGAAGATACAAATGCACTATAACATCCTCAACAATCCCCTGCCTTGCTTCACTTCAAAAGTGGGGACTTGCTGAGTGGTTTATTTATTTATTTATTTTGTCCAATGCACAATACATATTGAAGAGGATAGACATGAGTTATTATATATAAAGAAAGGATATAAAAGTCCAATACACAATGAGGGTTTTAGTGGGTATATATCAATATACACATAGTAAAATACATGATGAAGGTTATAGAGGAGATACTCATAGTAAAATATATCTAAGAAATAATAGAAAAGAAGATATAGGAATAGAATATATCAATGAAAGAATAGAAGAAGAGATATAGGAATAGAGGAAAGGTATATAGGAGATATAGGAGAGCAATAGGACAGGGGACGGAAGGCACTCTAGTGCACTTGTACTCGCCCCTTACTGACCTCTTAGGAATCTGGATAGGTCAACCGTAGATAATCTAAGGGTAAAGTGTTGGGGGTTTGGGGATGACACTATGGAGTCCGGTAATGAGTTCCACGCTTCGACAACTCGGTTACAAAAGTCATATTTTTTACTGTCAAGTTTGGAGTGGTTAATATTAAGTTTAAATCTGTTGTGTGCTCTTGTGTTGTTGTGGTTGAAGCTGAAGTAGTCGCCGACAGGCAGGACGTTGCAGCATATGATCTTGTGGGCAATACTTAGATCTTGTTTAAGGCGTCTTAGTTCTAAACTTTCTAGGCCCAGGATTGAAAGTCTAGTCTCATAGGGTATTCTATTTCGAGTGGAGGAGTGAAGGGCTCTTCTGGTGAAGTATCTTTGGACATTTTCAAGGGTGTTAATGTCTGAGATGCGATATGGGTTCCAAACAGATGAGCTGTATTCGAGGATGGGTCTGGCAAAAGTTTTGTAAGCTCTGGTAAGTAGTGTGAGATTGCCAGAGCAGAAGCTACGTAGGATTAGGTTTACAACTCTTGAAGCCTTCTTGGCTATATTGTTGCAGTGGGCTTTGGCACTTAAATCTTTTGTTATTAGTATACCAAGGTCTTTAACCGAGTGGGGATTATCTGTGATAATTTGATTATTCAGTTCGTATTTGGAGTTCAGGTTCTTCTTCCCAATGATGTGTAGGACAGAGCATTTGCTAGTTGAAATTTGGAGTTGCCATGTGTTAGACCACTCAGAAACAGCGTCAAGGTCTTTTTGGAGAGTAGTTGTGTTATCAGTGGTGTTGAAGAGTTTTACATCATCGGCAAAGAGGACACAGTTGCTTGTGATGTAATCGCAAAGGTCATTGATGTAGAGAATGAAGAGCGTTGGTCCCAGTACACTACCTTGGGGAACACCGCTTTTAACTGGGACGGGGGTGGATATGGTGCTTCCTATTTTGACCACTTGTTGTCTGTTTGATAGGAATGCTGTAATCCAGCTGTGGAGGGATCCTGAGATGCCATAGGATTTGAGTTTTAGGAGTAGTTTGTCATGGACCACTGAATCAAAGGCTTTGCAGAAGTCAATATAAATTGCATCTGTAGATTTCCCTTGATCTAGATGAGTTGTCCATATATTTTTGCAGTGGAGGAGCTGCAGGTTGCAGGATAGTTTTTTTCTGAAACCAAATTATTTATTAGAGAGCAAATTATTAGTTTCTAAATGGAGAGTAATTGATTTGTTTATAATTGATTCCATGACTTTGCATGGGACGCAGCATAGTGAAATTGGTCTGTAGTTATCTACAAGAGAGGGGTCTCCTTTTTTGAAGATGGGGATGACCATTGCTTTCGACCATAGCTTAGGAAGTGTGCTGGTTCTGAAGGATTTTTCAAAAATTATGCTTAGTGGTTCAGCTATGGCAGAAGAGAGCTTTTTTAGAAAGTATGCACATAGACCATCTGGTCCAACTGATAGAGAAGGTTTAAGGTCACATAATGCTTTTTCAACTTGGTCTTCAGTGAAGTCTACTTGGGTTAAATCATTGAGGGAGTTTGAGGTGCGATTGATGAAATTGGGGGATGAGCCATTGCTGTTAACTAAGACAGAGCCAAAGAAAGAGTTGAAGAGGTTGGCTTTGGATGAATCATCATAGTATTCTTTGTTGTTGGGTCCTTTGAGAGGTGGGATTGGTCTAGAGTCTTTGAGTTTATTGTTGACAAAGTTGTAGAAAGCTCTATTAGATTTGGTGCGTAGGAGGTTTTCCTCTTGTTTGCTGTAGTAGTTAAGGCATTCTGCTTTTATTTGATTGCAAATGCTTTTATATCGGCTTTTGAAGTTGGAAACTTGTCCTTTTTTGTTTTTCCTCCAGAGATTTTTTTCTTGTTTGTAATTTTCTTATTGAGATGGGGAGGTTATTTTTTTTTGTTTATGGAACATGTTAGAGGTACATGAAGTCTGATGATAATTTTAATTTCGAGTAGGAATGTGTTGTAGAGGTCATCAGTAGTGTAGCATTCAGAGAATAGAGTTTTCCAGTTTAATGTTGAGAGGTGGGCTTCAATGAGTTCGTAGTTCGCTTTTTTGAAATTGAATTTTGGTGTTGTATTATTTTGGTGGTTCATAGTGTGGCTTAAGTTGAGACTGAAGTTTATCATGCTGTGGTCGCTGTTGGAAAATGGTTCTGTTATTTGTAAGCCATATATTGTACTTTTGCTGTTACAGAAGATGAGATCCAGACAGTTATCAAGTCTGGTATTTTTAGTTACTAGTTGGTCAAGTCCCAGTTGGGTGACGGTATTATATATAGTAGAATGGATGGGTTCCGTGCTGCATTCATTTAAGGACCAGTTGATGTGTGGTAGGTTGAGGTCTCCGAGGAAGATAATGGGGTATGGGCAGTTGGTTGCCCACGTTAGTAATGTGGATAATTTGTTAGCATGTTCGATGTCGTAGTCCGGGGCTCTGTAGCAGAGTAAGAAGCGAATTGTGGTATTTAGGGATAAATCACAGACAATAGTTTCAGGTACCAATAAATCCTGTGCAACTTTAAGGATTTTTAGGTTCAGCGATTTTTTGTAAAATAGAGCTACTCCACCTCCTCTGCGGGATTCACGGTCTGATCAGAAAACATGGTAGTTTTTTTATGTGATAATGGAGTCTGGGTAGGAAGCATTTAGCCATGTTTCACATATAAAAATTATATCAAAATTGGAGGTGTCAAGTAGAAGGAGGAATTCAGATATCTTGTTGACTAAACTTCTAGCATTTAATAGTTTACATTTGAGATTGGTCTTGTGTTGAGAATTGGTTTTGGGGTGGTTAGAGGAAGTAAGGGGCACGCTTTCCTATTCTTGGTTTGAGGTGGTAGGGTTGTCCATTTGTTGTTGTGGAATGGTGGTCTGGCTGGTGTCAGTTTGATGTTGTGAGATGGTAGGTTGAAAGTTAGACTGGAAGATGTGGGGAGAATTATGGGTTTTGGGTTTGATGCTTTCTGTGCGGTAATCTATGTAAAGGTTTGTTTCACCAAGTTCATAGCGTCTCTTGAGTTCTGCCCGTAGTTTGCGAGAGCGAATACGTTGGAGGAGAGAAAGATCTGGTCTGGATCTGAGTTTGTTGAAGGACTTGTTATTTCTGGCAATGTGGTTAATGGTCTTGATGAATTGCTGTTTTATTTGTTCAGTTTTGCATACTACTTTGCAGAAGCGGGGAGCTATTGAGCCATCGTTATACTTGTGCTCAGGTCCAATTCTGGTAACTTCCAAAATGTCTTCTTGGGCGAATGTTTGTGCATGAGAGTGATGTTGGTGGATGATATTTCTTATTCTTGTTATATCTGATTCATGACTTTCATCAAGACCAAAGAGGATAGCATTCTGGCGTTTTTGTTCACGTTCCATGGCATCCTTGACTAGGGTAGAGATATCAGTGGTAGAATTAGTGGGTTTTTGGAGTATTGGAAGTGGTTGAGGTTGGGGTGGTGGAGTGGTGAGTGGTATTTTGTCGGGTGGATTCAGTGTTTGGATATTTTTCTCCATGGATGAGAGTCTTGATTCAATACTTTTTTTTGAATTCTTCTTGCGTTTTGAGAAGTCTTGGTTCAATACTTTCTATTAATGTTTTTTGGGTTTTGATGGTTTCTTTTAAGGTATTAATCTCATCAGACAAGTTGCTAAGTATATTTAGCTTGGGGGCGCAGGATGAGCACATATAAAGAAATGAGGAGTTTGCTTTTAGGAAGGTGTCAATATGTTTAGAAATATTGAAGCAGCTTTTGTGAGCAGACTGATTGCAAGTCTGGCATTTTATGAAACCATCATGATCATTGATAATGTCTTTGCATTTAAAGCATTGATAGCTGTGATTATCAATTGTTGCTTGTTGTTCTTTTTGTTCTTGTTGTTGTATATTCTTTTTGATTGGCATTTCTGCTTTGAATTGAGCTGTTCTGTGTCAGCGTCTGTCTACCAGGGTGGGTGTGTGTGTGTGTGGGGGGGGGGTGTTAGTGCTTCAGGAAAGTCTTTTGGTTACCCTGCCTGAGTTTCTGGCTTCCTGCTCAGTGGGCCTCTTTATGACTTTACAGCCTGTTGAGGGAGAGGCAATTAGGAGTTTGTAACTTTAAGAGAGAGGCAAATAGTTGAAACAGGCAAGAACAATGGCTTTTGAATGCCCAGTAACCGCCCTTCTTCCTTCGCAGCCAGCACCTAGTAGTTTAAGCTTGCCTTATTAACCCAAATGGTGTTTGATGAGGTGATTTAGAAGATTTTTCAGTCTCCCTTTGAATGGAGCGTTTACAGGTCCTTTTGTTGTTAATAGGACTCCTAGCACTTGTTCAAACTAAGGGTTTCTCTCTTGGTTATTCACTTGGCTTACAAGCTTCAGATGCTCCAAGCCTTGGTTGATAGCTCCGCTGATGGCAGGGTAAGCTTGGTTCTGCAGGGGGTTCGGGCAATGGCAAGAAGTTTGATGGTGCTAGGGTGCTGGAGGTCCTGGGGTGCTGGGCAGATTGAGGCTTTGTGGTGTTCAATGGGCAGTAGTGATCAATCACTTACGGTTTGATGTCTTGCCTTTGTCTTGCCTTGTTTCCTCATGGAACTTTTCTCTTCTCTTCTCTTCTCTGCTCTGTTCTGCTCTGCTCTCCCAGAAATGTTGATTGGAAATGTTTTTAAAATATTTATATTCAATAAAATTACTTTTAAAAAGAAAGAAAGAAAAGAAAGAAAAGGAAGGCAAGGAGCTGCCTCTGCCTCTGCCTCTGCCTGTCTGGGACAAATTATTTCAAACATTTATATTCAATAAAATTACTTTTAAAAAGAAAGAAAGAAAAGAAAGAAAAGGAAGGCAAGGAGCTGCCTCTGCCTCTGCCTGTCTGGGACAAATTATTTCAAACAATTTTTGGACTTGAGGTCAAAGAATTCAAGGCAATTTTCTTTGAGCAATGAAAAAGCCAGATTGTTTAAATTTTCTAACCAATCTCTGGGTCTGTGAATCCCAGCAGGGTAGACCAAACCAAGAACCAACACCACTGGCAGGCTAAACTACTTTTCTCAAGGTTGTCTAAAATCTTGATAAATGTTGCAAGACTGATTGCTCTGTGATTGTTTCTATTATTATACACAGATGAATTAAATGAGACATCTGTCTGATGCTCTTCTGCATATTTTACATATCATTGACGTGAATGTTTTTCACCCTTTCCGTGTAAGGGGAAAATGTAAGGTCATGTTTATTACTCTCTACATCAGTGATGGTAAACCATTTTTCCCTCGGGTGAAGAAAGCATGCATGCACACACTATCGCGCCAGCACGAGTGCCCATAACCATGGGAAGGGTGAAAATTTATTTATTTATTTATTTATTATTTATTACTTAGATTTGTATGCCGCCCCTCTCCGAAGACTCGGGGCGGCTCACAACATGTAAAAAACAAATCATAAGCAATCAGACAGATTTAAAATATTTAAATATTTAAAAAACCCCATATGCTAACAGTCACACACACAGACATACCATGCATAAATTAAACGTGCCCGGGGGAGATGTTTCAGTTCCCCCATGCCTGCCGACAAAGGTGGGTTTTAAGGAGTTTACGGAAGGCAGGAAGAGTAGGGGCAGTTCTAATCTCCGGGGGGAGTTGGTTCCAGAGGGCCGGGGCCGCCACAGAGAAGGCTCTTCCCCTGGGGCCCGCCAACCGACATTGTTTAGTTGATGGGACCCGGAGAAGGCCCACTCTGTGGGACCTAATCGGTCGCTGGGATTCGTGCGGCAGGAGGCGGTCTCGGAGATATTCTGGTCCGATGCCATGAAGGGCTTTAAAGGTCATAACCAACACTTTGAATTGTGACCGGAAATTGATCGGCAACCAATGCAGACTGCGGAGTGATGGTGAAACATGGGCATACCTAGGTAGGCCCATGACTGCTCTCACAGCTGCATTTTGCACGATCTGAAGTTTCCGAACACTTTTCAAAGGTAGCCCCATGTAGAGAGCATTACAGTAGTCGAATCTCGAGGTGATGAGGGCATGAGTGACTGTGAGCAATGAGTCCCGGTCCAGATAGGGCCGCAACTGGTGCACCAGGCGAACCTGGGCAAACGCCCCCCTCGCCACAGCTGAAAGATGTTGTTCTAATGTGAGCTGTGGATCGAGGAGGACGCCCAAGTTGCGGACCCTCTCTGAGGGGGTCAATAATTCCCCCCCCAGGGTGATGGACGGACAGATGGGATTGTCCTTGGGAGGCAGAACCCACAGCCACTCCGTCTTATCCGGGTTGAGCTTGAGTCTGTTGACACCCATCCAGGCCCCAACAGCCTCCAGGCACCGGCACATCACTTCCACCGCTTCGTTGACTGGGCATGGGGTGGAGATGTAAAGCTGGGTATCATCCGCATATTGATGATACCTCACCCCATGTCCTTGGATGATCTCGCCCAGCGGTTTCATGTAGATGTTAAATAGCAGGGGGGAGAGGACCGACCCCTGAGGCACCCCACAAGGGAGAAACCTAGGAGTCGACCTCTGGCCCCCCACTAACACCGACTGCGACCGGCCAGAGAGGTAGGAGAACCACTGAAGGACAGTGCCTCCCACTCCCAACCCCTCCAGCCGGTGCAGAAGGATACCATGGTCGATGGTATCGAAAGCCGCTGAGAGGTCAAGGAGCACCAGGACAGAGGATAAACCCCTGTCCCGGGCCCGCCAGAGATCATCCATCAACGCGACCAAAGCGGTTTCCGTGCTGTAACCGGCCCTGAAACCCGACTGCTGGGGACCTAGATAATCGGCTTCTTCCAAGGACCGCTGGAGCTGGAGTGCCACCACCTTCTCGACAACCTTCCCCATAAAGGGAAGGTTGGAGACTGGACGATAGTTGTTAAGTACGGCTGGGTCCAGAGAGGGCTTCTTGAGGAGGGGGCGCACAAGCGCTTCTTTATAGAGTGATGGAAAAACTCCCCTCCCCAAGGAAGCGTTGGTAATCTCCTGGGCCCAGCTCCGTGTCACCTCCCTGCTGGCCGAAACCAACCAGGAGGGACACGGATCCAGTAAACAGGTGGCGGAACTCACAGCTCCGATGGCCTTGTCCACTTCATCAGGTGTCACCAGATCAAACTCTTCCCTCCCATACCCTCCTGGAGGCCCTCTGGAAGCCAGAAACAGCCTGTTTCCCAACTTCTGGTGGCCCAGTAGGCCCATTTTTCACCCTCCCCAGGCTCCAGAGGCTTCCCTGGAATCTGGGGAAGGCAAAAATGCTTTCTCCCATCCCTCTGGAGGCCCTCTGAGGAAGCTGAAAATGCCCTCCCAGAGCCTCTGTGTGAGCTGAAAATCAGTTGGCTGGTGAGCATATGCATGCTGGAGCTGAGTTAGGGCAACGGCTCATGTGCTAGCAGATATGGCTCTGTGTGTCACCTGTAGGTTCGCTCTACATCATGGCAGTCTGTTTTCTCAGCATTATTGTTTTCAGTGTCAATTCTCCTAGTATGCAAAAGTCCTGCTTCTGCCCATAGAACCATTTTCACCTGCTTCCTTTCTTCCAGAGGAAGAGAACCCAACCTAGAAACATTTTGGTCAATTCCCCCCTCCATTCTGCACCAAGCCACGTCAGTTTAATGCTGGACTTCTGGGTGACAAAAACTTTAAGTCTTCCCTATCAGTGGTATTGAGCCAAGGATAATTGCTTCTCTCCCTCCAAATGAATTGAAAATTAAAAAGGAGTTTATTGATTGCAGGCTTTGGGGATATAATGTAATACATTTAGTGAAAATTATTTGGGATCTAGGTTTCTTTAAGTACTAGTTTATTTTTTTTAAATAACATATGTTAATAAAAAGGAATGAGCCTCCCCCCATTTATGATGATTTTTAATATATACCGTAGGTTCAGACTACACATGTATGCACAAGCATATATTTGAGTAGTGGATTTATCTTCTTTGTTGTATCATTTGTGACCACTCCAGGATAGACAACAGAAAACAAGTCATCTCACAGCAATTGCTCTAGGGAAAAGTTAGCTAAATTTCCATTTACTTCATAGGCTTCATATTTCCTGTGGTTAATTGTGGTGTAGAGGAAAGCCAGATGGCAAAGAGAAATTATAAATGGACTGAATGCTCAGAAGCAGTGTAATCAGGACTCCTGCCATGGAAGGCTTTGCAGGGAGGCAACAGTCTGGAACCAGCAGCTCAGCAGCAGGCAGAAAAAAGTAAACAGGCTGCTTGAAGTGGTAAAATGAGTGAAAAGATACATCAAGCAAATGCACCTTTCATGGAAATATTTGAGATAAATCCAAGTGTTAAAACCCTTGGAAACACATCTTTCCCCAGGAACAAAGTGATGCAACCGGTGTCCACTTTATTGAAGTCAGTCAGTTGGTCTTCCTATCTGCATCATTGCACATTTGCCATAAAAATACTGTGAGCAGAATTCAAACAAAAAATATTGGAAAGAGAGTCAGATGTAAAAAATGCATGTCAGAAAGGAATGGTCCCCTTGTTGCAATTATGAAAATTCAGTGAGAACCTGAAAATGATCTTAGAGAGCTGAAGAAGCTTTTTGGATGAGAAGTGAAATGTCTTCAAATAAAAACCAGAAAGTCCAGTTATATCTGAGACATTAAAGAAAGATCCAACTTAAAATTAAGGAGAATTTTCCTGACAGTGAAAGCAATTAATCATTGGAACACTTTGCCTCCCTAAGTTGTGCATTCTTTGTCACTGGAGGTTTTCAAAAAGACATTGAACAACCATTTGTCTGGAATGGTATGGCGAACCTATGGCACGGGTGCCACAGGTGGCACACGGAGCCATATTTGCTGGCACACTAGCCGTTGCCCTAGCTCTGCTCCAACGTGCATGTGTGTGCTGGCCAGCTGATTTTTGGCTCACACAGAGGCACTGGGAGGGCGTTTTTGGCTTTCAGAGAGACCTGGGGGAATGGGAGAAGGCCTTTGTGTTTTTTCCCTTCCTGGGTACAGGGAAGCCTTTGGAGCCTGGGAAGGGCAAAACATGAGCCTACTGGGCCCATCAGAAGTTGGGAAAGAAGGCCGTTTCCAGCCTGCAGAGGGCCTCTGGGGGGAAGCTGTTTTCGCTTCTCTCCAGGCATTGAATTATGAGTGTGAGCACTCGCGCATGTTTTATAGTGCATGCCCACGCTCTTTTGATACCCAAGAAAAAAAAGGTTTGCCATCACTGGTATAGGATTTCCAAATAGTACAGGGTTGGCTTAGAAGATCTCCAAGATCCCTTCCAACCCTATAATTCTATGTTCTATGTTTAAATTTTTTGTTAAAAACTTCAAAATTAACTTCTAGGGACTTCACAGTACAGTATTTTGCATTTTATTAAATGTAGGTTCTTTCCCTGTTTAGAAATAGATAGATAGATGATATTTATTTCTTTATTTGGCATATGGCAAGAGAGAGGATACATATAGATGTGTGTGAGAGAGAGAGAGAGGAGGGAGGAAGACGGAAGGAGACAGGGAGAGAGAAGTGACAGAGATAGGTGATAGGTTTGTCATAGCCTCACGACAAAAAAGTGAGAGAAGTTTAAGCATTAATCTAATCTCCTCCCTCTTAAACTAGCAGCACTGAATGAGAGTTGCAAGACATGTTATATCTGTTTCACTTTCCCATCCAGAAGATGAAATCATATTTTAAGATTGGCCTTTTTAAAGGTCTTAAAACTTCATTTACCCTTGGGCCTTTCTTCTTCATTAGTTTCCACCCATTGCTCCTTATTCTGTCTTCAGGTTGTAGAATAGGTTGACCCCCTATTCTCTTTACTACAGCCCTTTAGATACTGAAGACTGCTATAAAAATAGTTCAAAAACTATTTTTAAAAGTGTTTAAATTCTGGAGAAAAATAAAGGCATTTGTGTTGCTAAAGGGCATCTGTGTGATAAATATAGCTCTAGGGATAATCTGATTATCTGAACTTTATCATGTCTGCTGATCATATGCAATCCAGTGCAGAGCATGTTTCCCAGCTAAAGAATCACTCTAGCTAAAGCCAAGTGCTCTTGAAGAAGAATTTGTTTCTACTTCTCTTATAATTATATTCTTTCCGAGATGATTCTTGGGTTTCTTGGGCTAAATAGTAATAGCAATAGCACTTGTATACAGCAGTCTCTGGGTGGTTTACAATGTCAGCAAATTTATTTATTTATTTATTAAATTTGTATGCCGCCCCTTTCCGTAGATTATTCTCAACAATCTGGGTCCTCATTTTATTGACCTCGACTTTTACTTAGTGTGGTGGTTCCGTCTGAGGCCCCTCAGGGAACGGCTGATCTTCTGTCGGTTTCCAGCTCAGAGGGAGAGGCTGAGGAACAGGAGGTGCAGGCAGACGAGGAGGAGGAATCCCAGGCTGAAGAAGAGGGAGGACAGCCAGAGTCCCCCCAGAGGGAGCTCTCCCCAGCAAGCAGCCTGGATTCCTTAGAGGAAAATGCACAAGCCATAATTGATCTGCGACAGAGAAGAGCTACTCAGAGAAGGGATCAATTGGCTAAGTACTTTCAGCAGTAAAGAGGCAACAGCTGGGTTTGGGTGTGGTGCTCTTTGGAAAGGCTAAAAGGCAGACCCACCCTTCCTGGCTTGTGGAGTTTTATCTTTGAGAGTCTTGGGACCTGGCTGTGAACTTTGGCGTCTTGGAATCCTGGTTTGTGCCTTTGACTACTGAAACCTTGGGGTGGGTGTGCCAGCAAGAAGCTTGCTGTATTGTCTGGACATCAGGACTCTGCTGTAAAGTATTATAGCCTGTCTGTTGGGAAGAACAGGTTTTCCTCTGTGTTTATTTTTTCCAGCTATAAAATACTTTTGGCTTTTACCAGAGTGTCTGGCTGTTTTTTCCAGTTGGTGTTGAGGTCTGGGGGAACCCAGACAGAACACTTAGTAAAGCCAATCAAGATACCTGTTTTGTTTATTGCTAGTTTTCAAAAATTTGGATCCCCTGACCCACTTATTTAGGATAATTGTACCTTCCTAGGAGAGAGAGAGAGAAAGAGAGGCTGGAGGCCTGGATTGCTGCTTTTATAGGAATCTTGGTCGCCCAACTAAGATAAGACCACCCTAGATTTGAGTTAAGAATTTCTGGCTTGTCTTAATTATATCCATTGTTATTTTCAGCTCCTGCTTCTTGGCTGAAGAAATCAACAAGACTATTAGAATTGATTTGAAGCCACCAGTCTACCTCTCTGTCTAGGTCCCTCAGGGAACGGCTGATCTTCTGTCGGTTTCCAGCTCAGAGGGAGAGGCTGAGGAACAGGAGGTGCAGGCAGACGAGGAGGAGGAATCCCAGGCTGAAGAAGAGGGAGGACAGCCAGAGTCCCCCCAGAGGGAGGGGGACTCTATTAGAATTGATTTGAAGCCACCAGTCTACCTCTCTGTCTAGGCCCTGAAGCCTCTCTTCTTTCCCAGGAGCTTCCCACATTTTTACTTCAGTCACTCTGAGTGTTTGTATGTGTGCTTGTGTGTATTTATTTATTTATTTTATTTTATTTAACATATAGCTACCAATTTTATAACAAACTGTAGGTGGCTCCAGAGGTGAAATTCAGCAGGTTCTGACAGGTTGGGGAGAACCAGTAGCGGGATTTTTGAGTAGTTTGGAGAACCAGCAAATACTATCTGTGGCTAGCCCCAGAGTGAGGTGGGAATGGAGATTTTGCAGTATCCTCCAAGCCATGCCCACATCCTCCAAGCCATGCCCACAGAACCTGTAAGGAAAAAAATTGAATTTCACCCCTGAGTGGCTGGTCCCAATCAGTCTTTTTGTTTTCTATTTTTAATTTTATACCTACTCTTTGTTATTTTAAATTTACTAATTTTTCGCAGCTAAAATCATTCAAATTAGCTATATTTTCCAGCCCAAATAAATTACCTGAATACTTTGATTTAAGGTGCCTTATGCGTGTCAATAAAAATGGAAAGGGATAGTTCTACAGTAAGTGTAGCAATTTAGTTCAATTAGCTAAACCCATTTTGGATCATTGTTTGAAAACCTCTCAGTGAATTTGTATTCAGAGATAGTTTTAATATTTGAAGAGGAAAGAAGGCCAGCAGATAGAGAATTCATTATTATATTTGATTATAATATACTCCCAATGTCATTGTTTGGGATCCAAACATAAGATGATGCAAAGAAATAAGAATGGAAACCTGTCTGTAGCTCCTGAGTTATAGTAATCACTTTAAAAATGTCAGAGTTCATGGTCCTGGTAATCTAGCAACGGTTGTAGATCACTTGTCAAACTAGACATGATTCATTCTATTATAATTTCTTTCTTTCTTTTTTAGAGCAGTAGATGCTATTTTATCTGCTGAAACAATGTGGATGAACCATCCTCTAGGTCAGGGTTGCCAAACTCAAGCCTGCAGGCCATGTCTGGACTGTGAGGTGCTTAGATCTGGCCTGCGGGGCCCACACACACACACACACACACACATATATTTATTTATTAGTTGGCCCCTCTCCGAAGATATATATATCTTAGTTTCTGAATGTAGCAAATTTCGCTGACAGACAGCTGCAGAAGGCGACTGAAAATGAAGCCCTGGAGGGCCGAATGCAGCCTTCCCGAGTTCCATTTTCACTGGCAGAAGGCTGTAGGAGAATCTCCCCAGCCCCGCCCAGGCAACCAAAGGTTTTCCCAACGTGAGTGAGTGAAGTTGATCTGGCCATGCCCATCTTGGCCATGTCCCTCCCCCAAAGATCAAACACAACCCTAATGCAGCCAGGGTTTGTCACCCCTGGTCTAGGTCTTCTGATGTTACAGTAATCTAACAACGGTTATAGATCACTTGTCAAACTAGACATGATTCATTCTATTATAATTTCTTTCTTTCTTTTTTAGAACAGTAGACCCTCCAAGAAATATGATCAAGTGTGAAGAGACAATAAAAAGTTAAGTTTCATTCAAAATCGGATATGTGTATATTTTAGGAAGGTTGAGTGTTTTTTTCATTCTTCAAATTATCATAGCAATTTCAAACTGATATGCATTGTGATATACTGTATAATATAATTTGTAGCCTTGGAAGAACTAGGCTAGAAAACAATAAATTTATGCTATTTGAATTGCATAGTATCACAAATATGCCATTATAGCTGGGAACAACTGAGTTGTGGAGTCCTTGGTGCTTTTGGAGTTTGATTCTTTCCTTGGGACATTTCATTTAGTTGATGTGGTAGCATCATCAGTGCAAGTGAGTGTGGGAATTGCACCCTGTTTATATACAGTAGTTTGCCCTGCCAGGGTTGATGGGGATGTGGTTTTTCTCAATAGATGATAATATAACTCTATTATCATTTTTTTTTATGGTGAGCACACTGCCCCACATTAAAAAATGAAATTCTGCTGCCTGCTCTCAAGAGAAATATCCAAACACATATATAACTCATGTATACACATGCTATATATATATGTACCTGCACCCATACATAAATACACACATACATATATTTTTTAATATATAAAATTAATCACCTTTGTAAACAGCATAGCACATTAATTCATTCACTGGCATCCTTCAGTCATGCTCTGGAAAGAATTCCTAAAATGCTGTATGTAAAGCTGGAGTATCCTCTCCAGAGCACAAGGCCTGGGTAGATTAGTATGGAGAATAGACTGTTACCCAAGTAGCAGATTCCCCCTTCTTTACATCTCTGAAATAATCCAGTGGAATGGCAAAGCCAATCTGATTGGTTCCAGTCACATCATAGGAGTTATCAGAATGTTGCTATACAAAGTTACAAACTGCTTCTGAGACTCCAGTTCTAGATTTTCCCTCAAAGTTTACTCCTGAAGCCTTTTCCAATTATGGATGTAGCCACAATGCAGTGGAGGTTTGTACCCAAAGTTTCCCTTCTACTAGAAGATGATTTTGCCACTTTATCTACTGTTGAGTCCTCTTCCACCTTCAAAACCATTGACCATCTTCTCCTGTAACCCTGGAAAGAGGTCATTGCAAGGTGCATATTGCAAGTATGCAAATAGCACATTCACTGTCAAGCTTTATCTTATATACGCAGTTGGAAAAATATTTCTTGATCTTTCTTATGTAGCCTGAACTACAAGAATTGATAAAACATCAAAATTAGCTACTCGTAATTCCTAACAATTTCAAAACTGGCCTCTCAAAGATGTGGCATTAACAGTGGTATCTGCACAATAGAGATAGTGGATAAGATAGCAGATGTGGGCATTCATATGAGGTAGAGCTTTGATTGCCAATTTGTGAATGCTTTTATCTATCGCTACCCACAGATGTGACTATGATGATCATCTGTCCCTTCTCTTCCTACAATATTAGAAAAGGAAGAGACAGTCCTGCAGGTGAGTCTATAAACTTAATTTAAACAATGATATAAATAATTACATGGAGTGTGTATAAAGTATGCAATATGCTTATATAAGGAGCGATATACTGTATTTTTCAGATTATAAGATGCACCTTTTTCCTCCCTAAAAGAGGCTGATAATTTGGGTGTGTCTTATACTCTGAATGTAGCTTATTTTTCAGCCCTAAATAGCTGCTAACGATCTTCCCAGCTCTTACCTTGCAGGCTCTTTCATTGTTTCTCTCTGCAAGGAATATTTTCCAAGCCCTAAGTCTTTGCAGGGTTTTTTTCATTGGTCTAACTTGCTCCAAATAAGTTTATTTCCAGTCCTAACCAGGTGCTAACAATGTTTCCAGCTCTTACCCACTTGCAAGCTCTTTCATTTCTGCGAAGAATGTTTTCTAAACCCTGTATTTGTAGTGGGTTTTTTTTTACTGCTTTACTTGTTCTGAATGTTTCTTTCTAGCCCTAACCAGGTACTAACAATGTTCCAAGCTCTTACTGGCTTGCAAACTCTTTCACTGTTACTCTCTGCAAAGAATGTTTTCCAAGCCCTAAGTCTTTGCAGGGTTTTTTTTGCTCCATTGCTCTAATTGCTCCAAATGTCTCTTTCCAGGTGCTAATGATGTTCCCAGCTCTTAATGCCTTGCAAGCTCTTTCATTGTTACTCTCTCTGAATAAAGTTTTTGTAAAGCCCTAACCAGGGGATAAAATAATGTGCTGAAGCTCACCAGACTAAGGATGCTAGCCAGATGGATACCTGATAAGCAGATTCTTTTCCTTATTTTCCTCCCCAAAACTAAGGTGGGGTCTTATACTCTGAAAAATATGGTAATTGGATGAGAAATTTGAAATTATACTATTATTTTGAACATGATGAATATCATCTTACATTTTATCCAGAGCAGATTCACAAAATAAACAAGGCATAATGTTGTTTTGATTTCTACCATTTTCAGAATAAATGGATCCAAATAATTCTGAGTTACAAAGGGAAGATAATGTCTATTTTGTTCTTCCAAATTCATGCCACAGTTTATACCAGAATCTAATGCAATTGTGCCAAGAAGTCCTATGGGTCTATTTAGGCACGCCCAGTTCTCTGCTCATGACTGGCAGGAACTCAGCATAGTCAAATATATTCTTGTGTTTTCCATGCATGATTTGTAACTCACTAAGGCATGAGAGATGTTTACTCTATGAAGCAGCCCAGGCAAAATGTAATGTTTTCATTGTATGTTAGATGTATTAAATATGGGGATATTTATAATCTACCACAAATTTACTAATTTGATAGTTCTTCTAAATATGCCCACTCAGCTGATATTAAGGACTGCATTATAAAGTATAATTGGAGTAAAATTCAATACCTTCCCTAAATCAATTCTCAGTGTGCCACAACATGTATGCCATTTGTTACATTCAGAAATTAAGATATATAAGGCAAGACTGTAGTCAATTGTACCAAAGTATGTGGGAATATTTTCATGCAATAAATTATACATATGTAGATTGTAGTTGGAATTTGTTTGTTTGTTTGTTTGTTTGTTTGTTTATTTATTTATATATTTATTTATTGGATTTATTGGGGCGGCTAACAACAGCAATAAAACATTATATAACAAAATCCAATACTAAAAACAGTTAAAAACCCATTATATAAAAACCAATCATACATACAGACATACCATGCATAAAATTGTAAAGGCCCAGGGGGAAGTGTATCTCAGTTCCCCCATGCCTGGCGGCAGAGGTGGGTTTTAAGCAGCTTTCGAAAGGCAAGGAGGATGGGGGCAATATCAAAATGTTTTGTAACACAGGAGTCAATTTCAGAACCAGGCTACACAAATGGCAGATAAGTACCTGCAGCTTCACTTTTGAGAGTGGTGGCCAGTGAAGGATTACCAACATTTTTACTACCACACTGTGGGCGTGGCTTATGCAGGACCCCCTGCATTTTCTTTCAACATCTTTCAGTGCGAGTTGGGTACTCTGGGGTGGAACTCCATTTTCATTACCTCACTGTGTTCCCCCCATCTGGGCAATATCCCACCTCTGCTCGCACAGCTCTTCTAAAATTATATACATTCAACTTTATTTACTGCGATAGGAAGAACATACCCAGAGCCCATAAGGGAAAAAAAAGAAAAAAATTCAAAATTTTACTACCAGTTCTACGTACCTGACCGTACCCATAGGAGCCCATCACTGGTGGTGGCATGCATGTGCTTGTGTGTGGAATTCCATTTGTGAAGATATGATCACCCATTGCTTGCACAGAATCATGCCCTCTCCCAATACCTGCTGCCACCTCTGCTGCCAGTCCAGAAAACCGAAAAGGTTGTGGACCACTATTCTAACACATTCATTTTCTGTAATCCTTTTAAATGTTTACAGTTAAGTCTTTCACTATGGACACTTCTGGATCGCAACAGTCTTCCTGCCCTTATATCTGAATCTCATATTTCAGAGTGACCTTGAGTTCAAGCAACACTTCCATTCCTTTGCTGTGATGCCAATTCCGAGATCGTCTAAAATGGTAGTCAGTACCACCCTCTGCTATTTTGGTTTGGGGCAACATTGTTAAGTAAATAACCAGTACTAATAACAGACAGAAACATTGACACAATAAACATTTTGTTTACTATTTTATTGAAGTTCATTTATATTAAATTAAAAATATATTTCTGACAGATTCATATAACAAAAAAGCAGAACAGTTTTCAAATTGTTCAGCTGGGATGATCAGTGTAAGATGAAGCGAAAGCAGGCTGAAGTCTACATTTGCCTTAACAAACAGGTAAAGCTCTACCCTAAAGGACCTTGATAGGGAAGTTGAGTGGGAAGTAATCACACTAAGAAAAAGAAGACACTGGTTTCTCCCCCAGCTTCCCAAACAAGAAACAGAAAACCCAGTATGAAAGGGAAATCATACTAAAATATTTAGATGCCTAGTAATATTAACAAAAATCAGTTGTGTATTTTCAACAGTGCATGTTCCTTCAAAGCTGAAAGATGAAAAAAACTAAAAGTTAAAATAACAATACACCACACACAATATCCTACTGTGTAAGCAAGTGCAGGAAGTTGAACAAACCACAATAGTGCTAACACAGAATCACACAGAATGTCAAAATGCAGTCAGGATCTGGAAAGAGATAAACCAAGATGGAAGAAATGGGAAGAAGGTGGCGAGAGGGGCAGTCACAGACCATTCACTTATATACAAATCAACCTTAGACAATCATGTTCCAAACAATGATGCCCACAAAGGGAAATAAAAGCTACATTAATCTTATTTACATAATGCAACTAGCCATATCTTTAACAAGCTATAAAAATACTATTCACATTTTCAAATTAACAAACAGTAGGGTTTTGTTTTTCATGTTTGCTTCAAAAGGTCAGCTAACTTTGAATGCATTGTGCAACATGAAATGAAGATGCAAAACTCACAATGTAGTTTCACCAGCCTTTCCCAAAAGGGGTTCACAAGATTATGGTCTTTTTATTGGCATGTTAAATGAGAATACCTAGAACATAGGGAAATTGCTACATTTAAGTTTGCAAGCAATACAAAATTGCAAGTTTTGGAAAATCATAAATGGGAAGTTTAGAAATTCATAAACAAAGCACTATTCCTGCCCCCTAGAACAGCACTCATTGCAAAGAAAGCATAATCCAGTATTCCTCAAAACCGTACATCAAAAATAATATATTGAATAGAAATATCTGACTATTTTCATAATTGCTGTATTAATAATTTTAGTAATTTATTCTAAGAAGGAAAATATGCATATACTTTTTAAAAAAATTAATAATAAAAAGTAGGATTTTAAAAGGGGGGGGGGAATTGATTAGAATTACAGATGGGGTTTTCTGATTGGCACGCTATGCATAGCATTTTCAAAAAATTGGGCCTACTTCAGCAAATGCAATGATAAACCTGAAGCTACTTTTAAACCAGAGAGCAATGGCTAGCATCCTAAAAGTAGCAAGCTAGTCATCACAAATCTATATCACTGGTTTATTCAAATTAATACATGGATCTACAAATCATTTATAGAATGGCAGCCAAATATCCAGAGTTAGATAGGAAAAAAACAGAAATGGATATTTTTGTTTACATATACAGAAGGAAATTGCAATTTTTTTCAAAAAATTCAGACTACTGTAACTACCTATCTAGCTATAAATAAGTATTTTTGCATATGAATCAAGAAGTAACTGCACAGGTCTTCAGTTTGATCCATTGCTCAATCATGGCGTAATATGCAGATTTAAGAAAATTTAATCTCACTGACAGTTGAAATGACTTCAGTAGCAATCTATCGAACTTGGAAGATTTGTATAAAGCTGTTGAAAATATCTAGGTTGCTCTTTAGCTTTTGCACAATTTAAATGTTTTTAGATGAGCAGGGCCACATAAGAAACAGATCTCTGATCACTTGGCCAATTATTTTAACAGAAGGTAACTGGAAAAAAAATCCAAATCATCTATGAATTGGATTATGAACTTTCTACCTACACAGTATCCATTTGTTTCCCTGCATTCAAAGTTAGCTTGTCCTTTGCACGGCTGCTTGTTTTATTATCGACCCATTCAACAGCAGTACCAATTTATGCTACATATTTCAGAGTACTTCACTTCAAAATAACAGATTACATATCTACATTTATAAAATAGCATTCACAGTTTACTACTGTGGGTATTCCCCCAAAAATACTTTAGGCTCTGGAGTGCTTATAGGTCATTACCCAAGCTGACTTTCATGTCAGTGGAGTGCAATTGCTTTTCAATGAAGTTTATTAAATTCATCCCAATGAAAAGTGCTTTTCCTTGCAAACATGCCAAAGGTGCATTTCAACTGGTTTATCTTGCAGTGCATTCATTTATTCTGAACAGTGCCTATTTCATCTTCTTCTACAATTAACTTCTTCATCAACCAAAGCCCCAAATTTGATCTGTTGCCCATTTTCCTTTCCTTCGGTTTTCTTTATGTGTATCCCACAGCTATGGGATCCTATCTTGTACAGGACTTTTAGGAAGTTTTAAGAATCTGACTGGGGAATTATCAACCTATCTTAGGACACTTTAACATCAGTACATTAGGCATGCCTATAGCCTTCTAGGCTGAGATAATAGGGAACAGATTCTCTCTCTCCCACCCTTCTATTTCCAGAGGTCTATAATAGGGGAGGAGTGGAATTAGAGAATGCATTTTTATCTCCAGAGTTGGAGATTCCCGAATTTTTTTTTTTAAAGCCTTTGGCCACTGGCATACCTCACAGGGAGTCTAGGAGTACATCGTAGTATGATAAAGTTTTGATTTTTATGTCCCAAATTAATTTGAAAACAGTCCATGAGTGTCTGCAAATAGATGGTTGTGAGCAGTAAGCATGGCTTCTGAGTGCTGTATGACCACTTATCTCTATCTTTTGCTGTTCCAATCTAATTATTCAGATCAAAAATTTCTAAAAATATTTTTATTGGCTGAAAACAAAACTTTTCATCGCTGTATTAGCATAATTCAATCTGACTTTCCTCATTAACCATTTTCAATCAATTTTCTTGACTTTGGATGAGAATGTAAACAGCCCTTGCTGTCTGAAACTAAAGAAAGTAATCCTTTTATGAATATATTTTTGGAAAAAAATACTCACCCTTTTTAAATATAAAGCCAATAGTCTCAGAGCATCTCAGTCACTTTGCATATTCAGGCTCCAGGTGTTTCAGCTTCATTGCTTACGTAAGAGCCTTTTTTCAGAGGCTGACTATGGTTGTGCCACAACGATATTAATAACTATACCCAGCTTCTCCCTATTGTTTCCACTATGATCAGTAATAGTTAACATTAAATACACACTTCTTCTGTGCAGTATTTTTTCACAAGGAAATAGATGTATGGAAATCTACCATTTTCTTTTAAGCTGAATACAAATTTCTGACATCAGATTGAAAGAAATAAAAGACAGTTTTACAGAGGTTTCTGTGTGGTATGTGCTGTGTTGCTAAAGAGGAAATGGCAGCCGGGACTGTATGCCAAAAGTGCACTTCTTTTTATCTACACTGCTTCTGCCAGTTTGTTTGGGGATTCTTGCCTCTGGCTATGGAGGATTGTAGTTGGCATATGTGAATAGGTCCCAGCATTGCTTATAACACTTCTATAAAAGTTTTAGCAATTGAGAAAAACAGCCTTCAAATTCTAAATGCTTTCACCAGAACAACGATGCTAAACTAATGTCAACTAAAGGGCCTCAACTAAGCAACACATTAATTATATTAATTAATTAATGTAAAAATAATTTACATTATTTGTATTCACCCTGTAGCACCTTTATTTGCTCTCAAATGCAGCAAGCGCAAAGGCAGTTGCAACATACCAATTGCCCACGCTTTTGACAATATCTGTACCTTATTAAATTAATGCCTATTGTAAAAACATGACATACATGCATATTTATTAACACCTGATACCAATAATATTAAATACTAAAGGTTTTAACTGAAAAGGTTGAATTAAAGAAAATTGATTTTGACATTTTAAAATCTCAGGATAAAATTATTACCTTAATTTATTGAAAATAACCTAAAAAGATTGCTAAGACTATAAAGTTAGTTAAAACGTTAAAAAGATAAAAAGTGTGGGCAGAAAAAGAAAACATCATATATGTCAAGGAAATCTTCAACATTTCTTTGTAACATGTCTTCATTTGAAGGGCACTTCACTAATTCTAAGCCTATCTATTTTCTGCTTATATAACATATTTACTGTTCATGTGGAAAGAGCAGGGTATCATATGAAAATAGGTTTAATAGAATAGTGTAGAATAAAAAAAATATACATATAAAATTATATCTAAATGAAAATTTAAGACAGAATGGCAATATCTTCAATCCCAAATGATTCTGTTTTACCAGAAGGCTCAATCTCTGAAATGAGAGAACTTTACAAATGAAAAAAATATGTTGTTGAAACAAATCAACTGCTGCTGTCATGTGAGATACTTCACTTTAAATTCAGGACATTTGTCTATCGGGTTTTCAAGAAAATCTTGTACAATGTAAGAAATGTGGTAATTATAGTCATATGCCAAAGTCATTAAATCTCATTAGAATGAAATTATGTCATGAGAAACGAATATACGAACAAAATAATAGTTAGATGTAGAGAAAATTCTCTATCCTAGGTTTTCACTGGTTTTGAAGTCTCTAATCTATCTCTCTCTTGGTTCAAACGACATTGGTCTTTTTTGCAGCTTTCTTAAAGCATGATCAAAGATTAAACTGATATAAAATAGACTAGATCTTTGCATTTACCTTTTGATAGGCTAATCTATTGACAAAGAGTAATGTTATAATAATTAGGCAATGATTATGATAATTTCTTCTCTGAAGCATATAACTTTCAAGAATAGGAACATTTGCCACAGTACTCTATGTTCAAATCTCTGTCTTCAAATCTTGGCTGCCCAAACAAACATTAATTGCTGAATGCTTTGGCAAGAGTCTGCAAAAAAAAATAATTATGGAAGACTAACATAAGGTGTGATTAGGTATAATAACTATTTTATAAATTGATCAAGTTGGTTCTTATAGCTTCTACATTTGCAGAATAAGTGCTGTAAACCAGCTGGTAGAGATGGCTAACAAAAGGAACTCAATTCTGAAGAGGAATTCACTTCAATGATACAGAAGAGAAAAGCTTCCTTTACCTTTATAGGCTTTTGTAGCAATATGGCCCCAGCATATTCATCCTGTACAATACCTTGTATTTAAATAAGCAATAGGTTGGATATAAAGCAAGTATTTTAATTAGAGGGAGATTAAATTGTGTGTGACAGCTTGGTATATTCCACATTTTATTTAAAGCCCACTTTTCTTATTTTAATAAATAACTTAAAGTAGCAAATATACCTAATCCTTTTTCTTTCCCACAACAAAAACCCTGTGAGGTTGAGCTTTTCTGCCCAAGGAAGGCCTAGAATTCACAAAGAGGTTTCTTTTCTGATGCCTTAATCACTAGACCAAATTGGCTCACAGGTTTGCAAATATACTTGGGTGGGGAAGGGGAAGAACTGAATAAGAGCTGGGACCACTCATGGCAGAATATACATTTTGCATCCTATGCCATTTTACAATATAGTTCTTGCTTGGATTTTTTTTTCCCTCCACCATTGAACACAATGGTAAAAGTGCCCTTCACAGTCCAGGATGTTCTCTACAGGAAACCTAACAAGATAAAATTAATTCACATGGCATGCAATGTAGTTGGGTCTTAAGATATAGCTTGAACTTAAACATTAGAATAAACTTCATTTCCTTTTAATTGCTGTGTTTTCCAGAATTTGAAAAAGTGATCCAGGGAAGAACTTTCTGCTATGGCCAAAAAAACCAAACAAAAAACCCCCACTTCTGTTTTCCTTTACTGTGTTTGTGAGGGGTTTTAATGTACAAAATTACAGCATATAACTAGACTTCCATTTTTAGTTTGGAACAGAATGCTCCAGTGCTCTAAGGGCTCTTGAAAAGTGATTCTACTACAAAGGAAGAATTCCATTTCAAACATCTTGTAGTAAGCATAAGATTCCACATGCTAATTTGAGGATCAAAATTTATATACCCTTCAGTTACATTGATATATCTTATGCTGGCTGAGAGTTCTTGTTGTCTGTGGATGATAGCTTTTGTTCAGTTTATTGGCTGTAGAAGGGTTCTGATATATGCTGGCTCAGTTCAGTTCAGTACTCAAACATTATGACTTTCTGAAGCATCATTTTCTCTCCAGCTAGTTTGATAAGGATTCCTATATCAGCTAAGAAATTTAATCAGCAGCATTGGTCATGGATAGAAAACTTTCTGAAGCACCAGAACAATTACAAGCACCAAAATTGCATGCTGATAGGTAGATAGCATAAAAAAAGATTTCCCTCAAGTGATGCAGTTGAACTGCAGCTGAGAACCATTTTGGCCTTCACTTTGAGGCATTATCGTCATTAACATGCCATTGCTTTCCTGCTCTCCCCACCAACATGCACCGAACTGCTGATGTAACCATTAGCCAATTTTGGCCCTTTTAACTGAGAGCACAGAAAATACCATTTCAAAGAGACCCTCCTAGAGAAACAAACATCTTGCTCATTGGGAAAAGGGTAAGTGCTAGTGCTAGTTCCTAATCTACTAACCATACTTGCAATGCATCTGGGCTGCTTGGTCACTGGCGTAAATGTAAGAAGTTTTGGCAAAGCTGTGAATCTGCCTTCTTACATTCAGTCAGTCCCCAATGGCTGCTGCAAAGTAGACTTTGCACTCTGACAGAAGGTTTTTAACTGGGCCCTTTCTTCACAGAGGCTCAGGGTTCAGCTCATGCCTGGAGTTGAAGAATGCATTGGGGATTGCTGCTGCAAAAGCAAAGAAAGATTGCTCAGAATGGTTGACTTCTTCCATTTCTTCTTCCTTCCAGAGGAGACATTTACAGGGGCAGGTTCCTTTTACCTTTTCCTGCTGGTGTGCATCGCAATGTTGCGCTTGCACATCCCGTTGCACAATTTCACTTCTGTGCATGTTCAGAGAGCCAAAACCCACCCAAAATTACACAAAAAAAATATGGTGGCATGCACAGATCTGCACAGACAGCACCAGAGCCATCATGCTAAAATTGTGTCATCAGCGGGCTAGTTCCATAGTACCTGCACTGGACCTGGTAGGAATATACTCCTGCTAATGCAATAGAAGTGAGATATGGCTGCTGATTTATGTTGCTAGGAGGAAGTGGGATGAAATAGGGGTTCCTTCCATTGATAAAGCAGGATTCTCAAAGAGCAATTAAAAGTAGCTTCAACTAAATTTCAAGTACCTGAGCCATGATAATACTGTCTCGAGTCTCTAATCTGATAGTATGGAACCAAACAAGTTGTACACCAATTTTGAACCAGACAGAAGTTGTGGTATAATGGATTACCATTGTCACTAATTATATGCCTCGCATGACAAATGAGAATTATGTAAATTACACAAATAGATTTCACTGAGATATTTGTGGATATTTGCCCTGGCCAATAGTACATTTAGTTCATTTTTCAACTGATTTTTTTGTACTGTAATTTAGAATATTAATTTTTATAGCATAGACAATACTTTAAAGATCAATGGTAATCACAGTTTCACATCTATGGCTACTGTGAGATTTTGAATTAACTATTGGTTGGGAAAATTTAAATTTTATGCTTTCTGATTTAAATACTTTGATTCTAAAATCCTAAGGAAATAAAACAGTAATTCTGAATGTTAACATCTATTACTATACAACCCAGTATTTTACACGGGAAAAATAAAGCCGGGGTGGCGCAGCAGGTAGAGTGCTGTACTGCAGGCCACTGAAGCTGACTGTAGATCAGCGGTTCAAATCTCATCACCGGCTCAAGGTTGACTCAGCCTTCCATCCTTCCAAGGTGGGTAAAATGAGGACCCGGATTGTGGGGGCAATAGCCTAGCTCTGTTAAAAAGTGCTATTGCTAACATGTTGTAAGCTGCCCTGAGTCTAAGGAGAAGGGCGGCATAAAAATCGAATAAATAAATAAATAAATAAAATAAAGCCAATATGATGTTGGGATTCAATCTGCCTAGTCTTTATGATGAAGTATGGAGAGAAACATGCCTTAACATTGGCCCAATGGTGTCCTAATTACTGCATGGAGAAATTTGTAATACAGTATAATTACTTTGATTTATTTACTTAATTACTGAGTTTTTAAAACGCTACCTAATAACTATTAAGTGTGGGATTGTTTAAAAGAAACTGTGTATATAATGTATGAAATGTAGCAGGAAAGGATTATCTTCCTTTCAAATCCATTCATAAAAAAAGCTATCCATTCATAAAAAACATGTTTTAAATAAATGACCCTGTATTGCAATGGAAGACAAGTTTGTTCTAGGGTCTGGCTATGCAACTCCATTACTATAATGCCAGCAGTGAAATAAGGAGGAGTCTGACCTGCCAGGCTCTCTTCTAGAATCAAGGGAGATGAAATTTACACAGGAAACTCTTAAGATCTTATAGGCGGGACACAGAAATGTGCTAATTAATGGCTATTTCTTTGGAAAATAAGGAGTGTTGCAGTTTCACGGCTCCTTCTGGCAAGTTCTGTACATAGATAGGGAGGTGGAAGCTACTGCTAATTGCAGGATTTAACAAGCTATCAACCTGGAAGAATCAATGATTTAGGCAACTGGACTACAACATACACAGATCATACACTAGGTCCTTTGCTGTGCCTTTAGCCAATAAATATTGGTTACAAGGCTATGGCTGATTATAAATGTACATCAGGTACCTAGAAGACACAAGCTCTTTGAATGAAGATAAAGCAATATTTTGAAATATTCCTGATTTTAAGATTTCTCTTTTAAATTAAAAACATATCTATGACTTACATTTTAACTATTTTTCCTTTTTACAACACTTAGCTTGATGGATGGTTCATATTAACTATTAAACCTTTAAAGAAGAATTAGAAGGCTGCAATGTAAATTTTTTTAAAATCAAGGTTTAAAGCAAGGCATGGATAGTTTGCAAAAGGTGGCAGAATATATGTTATGATATTCTGATGCAAATTGTGCTACTGTTGTATACAACACTGCAATGCATGTAGAAAAAAAGAAATTTACATCATGTTATTGTAATGCTTGTTTTGCCATTTTGGCACCATCATAGTTAGCAATGGGGACCTATAGAGTTAGGATTTTGTTTGCCTAAATGAAAATCTGGCCCTCATCAAAATTTCATCTCATATTAAATAGGAAGAAGGGAAAAAGAAAACTATTATGCACATTTAAGCAGAGAAATAGTTTACTGTTTTATCCTTTTTCTATGGATATCTGCAGAATATGTGGAGTTCAGTTTGAGCATTTTGGGCCTAAGGGTATCCAATAAGCTGCACCTTGAAGAAAAATAAATTCCTTATCTGAAGAAAAATATCCATATAAAGTCAGAAAGCTTGTTTTGAGACAGTACAGTCAAATACTTTTCTATATATCATTAACATCTGAGTTTTCTAATTTGAGAATACCGGTAAGCTATATTCTAGAATATAAATCAATCATGGGCAGAGCAATTAATTTTGTATTATCTGCTTTCCAAATTACATTGGAAAATAGATTTGAGTTTGCAAGATTTGATGGTTTAGTTCTTTTTTTATCTAACCTACTTGTGTGGGTCCTTTGTGGTCACAGCTATAGACATCCTAAGAATTGGCTCTGTAAATTCTGTCCAGATTACTAAGTATGTGTGCCATGCTTTGGCTCCTGCTTTAATCTCCAGCAAAATCATTCTGTTGTTGATAATCTCATGGGATATGCTTTGTTCTTTGCTGAATCCTCCAAAAAACCATGCCTTCCATATAGCATACTGAGTGAATGAATGAATAAATAAATGACCTGTTATTTAAGGGTATCAGCTTTTATATCCATCAGCTGTTAAATAAGTAAAGCTTACCTCTTGCAAAGGTTTCATAATATTCTTCTTTATATTTGTGAAGACAATCCTCACCTTTTTGAACTTTAAATTTTGTCCATCAGGATTAAATATCAATCTTATTTCTATACTGATTCTCTGTTCTTCTACCTTTATTCACTGCTTTGAAATTAATAAATAGCAGGCTGTATGCACTAAGGTAACTGATTCCCCCTAAAAGTGCATTCCAAATATATTAAGATAGGAGAATGGAGGTGATTCTTTTTCTATTCTTGTGCCTTTCAGTGCTACAATTTCAAGAAACTAACTATTTCTCTTTAAATCAACATGTAAAAGCCAAAAGTAAAAAATAAATGAGCAAATGCTGGGAGACTACTTACAGATTTGAGAATATAACAGCCACAAACACCCATATTTTTTAAGTACTTGTTTCTTCTTTGTGCTAGAACAAAACCTCTCAATAACAGTTTCACATTAGTCTTTACCAGAGAGCTCAAATCAGTCCTTCCCTCTTTTACCTTCAGAGTTCACTTCATATGTGCTCCTTTTCTTGTAAGAGCCAATATTCAAAGTTGGTATTTCAATATCATTCCTGTGAGTAGTACTTGCACTGATGAATGAAGTTCCAAATGTTTGACTTTCACTTCGGTTTGGCAATTCCAGACACCTTTCATATATATAGATATAGTATATTTATATATATTTATATTATTATTCATTTTACATTTTAAATTATTTTATTTTGCTGGTCACTTCCATATTGCTTTATTCGGATTCCAGAATAAAGTTCAGAGTAAGGAGAAAATGTAAAGAGAATGGAAAAGTTTAAGTGCAAACTAATTTTCCAGTGATTTCCCAAGTGTGTTTTACCTGCCCTTATTTTTTTTCTTCTTCCATTTTCCCTCCTGACCCTGCCTTTAAAATGTTAATGTGTTTAAAAATCCAGTGTTATTCTTCCTTCTAGTGCTATATAATGCTCTCAGCTTTAGCTGATAAAGAAATGGAGGGGAGAATTATTACATGTTGCATTCAATGTATATAAAACATGAAAAGGAGGCTCTCTTTATATAAATATTCAATATTCATTGGCACTGTGCCCTCAAAAAACCCAAGCTGGTTTGTGTGTGTATGTATGTGTATGTCCTGATACAATTTTTGACTTGTAGCCACCTGTAATTTCATGCACCAGAACAAGAATAATGAGGTCTCTGCCTTGGAAAAGGATTCACAACTGCAAAAGTAGAGAAAGCTACTGGCCATAAGCAAGCTGGATCAGACATTTTGATTAGGGGGCAGTTGAAGAAATTGGCCTTTCAATCTTAGTCATTAGGTCATTACCTGTGGTATAAAAATTGTCTTTTTCTACTCCCTTCCCACCTTTTCAAACTGCCTTGCCTTCCGTGGGAATGCTTCAGTGACTCTGGCACTTCCTGCTGATAGAAACTGACCAGGGTGACTTTCTTGGGTGTCCCCTGAGCTGTATCCCTATAAGAACACCAGCCTAACAGAAAGGCAACCACATCAAAGGCTGTTCCTAGCATGCGTGGCTGGTCTGATCTTTTCTTCCTCTAAAATAAATGCTTGGAAAGGAAGAAAAGCCAGACCTACTTTTTTCCTTTTGCTTCTTCCTAAATTCCTGGAATCATTGACTTAAATGAGTCCCTTCTCTCTGCAGACATCAAATGGAGGGAAGATTTGGCAAGAGAAAGTAAGAAAAGGGGGAAGGAGGAAAAAAGGGGGAGGAGGAAAGAGAGGAGGAGAATGCTGGTATGGTTTCACCATTTCTCCCTGGAATTACACTATGGTGTTTCGGTGTCTGTAGGGTGGAGGGGGCAGCATCATGCCAGGCTTCAGAGAGAATTCTGAGAGGTATTCGGGATTCTCCGCCACAGTGGGCCGGATCCTTCCATTTTGTTTGTAAAAATATTTTGTGCTGTATTCCTGCAGGTAGTCCGGATGCTGTAGGGTACTTCGTGGAGGCAGGCTGTGATTCCAATAACCTGGGTTGTCAAATGCCCTTTTGGGCTTTTCTGGCAACGGAAGCCCATTTTTCTTCAGGTACTCTGCATTTTCAAAGGTGCTTGCAAAGGTGTTGAGGTACAGGGGCTCATTTACATATTCATCCTCAACTTTGGACTGCCCAGTTTGGCTGTTGTGATAATCTGGGTTGTCCAGAGCTTGAAGATCACCGTTCTTCCACCGAGAAACAAATGGATTCTCCTCTACTGGATTCAGGTGATCTTGGAAAAAGGAAAGAAATGTTAATTGAAATGAAAATAATTTCTACTGCAATGTATACATTAAGGAAACATAACATTATAAATTTGGGGAAATAGTTTGTAAAAACTATACATGTACACTAGGGAAAATGCATACAAAATCTATAATTGAGTGAAAAGACTTACATTTGAAACACAAATTTGGAAACACTCAGGGAAATGACTAAAAATAATTTACAGGTAGGAATTGGGGCTAAAGATAATAGACAAAACTATCTCATCTCCTTTAGCCTATCCATACTTTAAGTTCCACAATGGAAACATTTCTCTGAGTTCTTTTTCATTTTGGGAATAAGCACTTCTCTGATCAAACATTGTCAGCTATGGACTATTCTACTCCTAACACCTAACATTTCTGGTACACCTTTAATCTAATACTGGTTTTTCTGCAGTGTTGTTTTATTGTTATACTTTCATGTTTTTATGCTTATACTTAGAATGCTACATCTTCATAACCATAAGGTGCTGTCTTGCTAACATGACTTTCAACTGAGATAAACTCAATCACATTTTATGTAAGTGAAAACAATCTGCTCAATAGGTAAATACAGAATCAAAGAACTGGTTTGTTACCTCCTGGTCTGCAGAAACATATAATTTGGCTTCAGGTAAACATTGTGTGGTGTGCGTGTGTGTATAAACAAGATTGGGTAACAAACAACATTGGGCTACTTCTTAATTTCTTCTGCATTATCATGGAATATTTCTGATGGGGAGCTCAATCTATTGACAGTTTTGCACATATGCCTCAATATTAGAATTAGTAAGGCAAAAAATGTTTCTCTTCATTGCTTTATTAACTCTTAAGGAAACAAAACACTTACATCCAAAATATTATCTATCTTATTGTGACAAAAGGGGTTTTGAAAGATGTACAAGGCTCAGAGAAAATAATAATTAATGGTTATATCTTGGATATAACCATTGGTTATATCTTGGATATCAAAGTTGATCATAGAAAAGATCAAAATATCAAAAACACCTTGCTTTTTAAAACAGCTTGCTTTTTAAAAGTTTCCTTGCATTTCAACATTTAACAATAAAGATATAGACTAAACCAAACCCCAAAACAAAAGCTATGCAAGGAAGCCAAATAATTCTTGTGGAATTAAAAAAAAATGGGATTGGGGATCAGGGAGAATGGACTGCTGAATGAGTGATATAGATTTTAATTACTCAACAATGCCAAAGGTTGATGCTTGACCAAACTGTATCACCTCTTCCTAGAAAGAGGCAATGAATATAACAGGGAAATGCTATCCATTTTCTTTTCCGTATTATATGGTTGAGTATATTTAGGACAGCAGGAAACTAATGATGCATTTCCTCTTAGCCCAGTGATCATGCTGTTCAGTTGGACATTGGGGGAAAAAAACACACCTTTACTTATTGGTATGCTTGATTTTTTAACATAATTGGGGATTTTTTATTAGTTTATCTTGTCTTAATTAATTGGATTTAACCATTGTAATTTATTGTCTCTTTTATATGTTGTAAGCCGCCCCGAGTCCTCAGAGATGGGTGGCATATAAATCCCGCAAACAAACAAACAAACAAACAAACAAACAAACAAACAAACAAACAAACAAACCTGTTTTGCATTTTTCTGGCATTGGAGTCATATACCCTTCTTCATCCAGCTCGGTTCTTGGCCCACGCTCTGGGATAAAAACTGTTGGGTCAGCGCTATACCTCTGAGTGATACTGTCATCTTGTGAAAGACTTGCCACTTGTTTCCGTAAAGTACCATTGCAGCAAGTGTCATCACAGATCTCAGCAGCTCCTTGCCTGATGGGAGCTTCTGGAGCTATACCTGGTATGGCAGTTCTGTATGGCAAAGGAACTCCTTGTTCTGTAGACAGACTTCCATCTCTGTAGATAAACTGATTCTATAAGAAACATAAAACATCATGTGAAAAAATCCCACAGATTTAACATTAGAGCTTAGTTTCATGCATATAAGATGTCCAATTACTTGGTCAATAGGTACCTTTGCTATGCAGATGTTTTAGTTGTAACTGTTTCAGTCAACATTACACAGATTTTTTTTAGTTTGTTGTTTGACTCTGCAAGCATTGGCTAAAGGAACTGAATGAATTCATAGGTTTGCATTATTGCTGGATTCAACTAAAATTATGTTGACTAAAGATGCTTAGTTTATGCTTTTCAAATATTACATTTCAAGAACTGAAAGAGTGCATTTTTCTTGGATTTCAGATTAGCATACAAATAAACGGATACCTCAAATAAGATCCCAACACTAATCCAACCTTCTATGACTGCCATATCTAAATTCAACATTAAATGTAAATAAATCAGGTCAGATTCTATTTAACATCTTTCCAAAATCTGATGATCTCCATGTTATTTATGTTAGAAATTACTAATTCTAAATTAGTAATTTAATTTAGTAATTTAATTTAATTCTAAATTACATTTATAAAAATGTCATTTCTGTGTTGTTGTTGTTTTTAAATATCCCTAGAATTACAACAGATTATCTTATATATACAACCACACTTCTAGGGGTAGTAAACTATCTCCCATCCCCCAAAACTTGGTCTGAGAAATTGTGCTATATTATTCCTGCCAATTCATTTTGCATTTCCTATAATTTCTCAGAGGCTTTTGCCAAGATAAACCTCAACATTTCACATAATACAAACTGTGATGGAAAGAACACCAAATGTCCTAACTATGGAAATTAGCTGGCCTGCAGAAATATTCCTTCAGAGATCTCCGCAACTGAGTCCACTCTAGTAGTCCTCTGTAGGAGAGGGTAGAAGGCATTCACAAACAGGGTACAAGTATCATAGACATCTGGGATATTATATATACCCAGATGCCTATGACTTCTGTCTTTATCCTGAATTACTATAACAATACTTATATATTTTGTATAGAGTTTGTACAATTTTGTATTTTGAAGTTAATCTAGTACTTTATATCTCTTTTGGTAGGCAAATACTTTATTACACAATAGAAACATGCTATAAATGTTAGTCACTGAGAATCATTTTACTTCCCATTAGATGAGTGGATGTTTCAAATGTGAAAGCATTTTTATACGAGCATCCAAATTTTGCTTTAAATAAAACTCTGAGACAAAAACATACTATTCTCCCCTCCTTTTTGAATTACTTCATTGTTTTAACAACAGTAACACAATTCTCAAACAGTATGTTGACTGAATTATGTATTGCTATTTAACTATGTATAACTGGACTGGTCTAGAACAGTGTGCAAGAATGGCACAGAGACAGAAGTAATACTGACTCTTGGTCATTTCATCAATAATAATACGAGCCCTTGGAGAAATGCTCAAAGGATTGCCTAGATGAATTGAAATTTTGAAGTTATCAGGCCAGAGTATTCTGACTTTGCAAAAAAACCCACTGTATTCAGAACTGCCTGTGAACTTAAACGATAGCTTGACAGTTCTTAGGTCCTTGGTTAGGACTTGAACTGTTAAAATTTTAGCAGTCCCAGACTGTATATCAACAATATTGTTGAGGGCCAAAGAGTACAGTTTATTGATATAGCTGTATTAGGAGATGCCAGAATCGAAGAAAAAGAACTGGAAAAAATTACGAAATATCGCAACATGGCCATTGAAACTACATGCCTATGGATGAAACATGTAACTGTGATACTCATTGTCATTGGGGCACTTGGTACCGTGTCCAAGAATTTCAAAAAAACATCAAGAACTGCAAAAAACTGAGCTACTCAGATCATCATATATTTTAAGTAGATATTTGGTTATTAGGTATCTAGGATGCTGGCAGCAACCCGTATCAACTATTACCACCAGATAGCGCTATTTGTGACACTTTAAAAAATGGTCAGTTGACTGAGTTTCATGTTTAAATAATAATAATAATAATAATAATAATAATAATAATAATAATAATAATAATGTATGCCGGTTCTTGAGCTGATATATAATTCTCCTTCATTCAGGAGCAGGACTAAAGGGTGAGAGGATTTTGAAATCTTTGAAATCTCTCCCTCCTCTCTGAGAAAGACAATCTACATATCACATGATGTTGGAGCTCTGATGTCAGCAGGCAAACACTGAAAGAAATTTAGATAGTCATCCGGGAGAGCAGACCACTTCCTTTCTTCTTGACGAGGAGATCTGGATTATCCAATGGATTGCAAGATATTTTCTTTATCAGTTTAAAGTTATTTAAATTATGTATTGCTATTTAACTATGTATAACTGCATTTATTTAAAACAAATATAATTGAACAAATATTTATTTATATTGTTCCAGGAATTAAATTTATTGACTTGGTTGTTATTTTTCATAAAATATGAGGAAAGGAGAATGTTCTGGCATTGTGTGAATTTCTTCAGAAATTAACAATCAGTTTTTTTGGGACTCACTGGAGTCTTTTAAAGCTAGTCTTTTAAAGAAATTAACCATAGCTATAATTAATGTCCATTCAGTAACCTTATACTGCATTTTCTGTGGATCTGTGTATGTATTGTTCTTTGAATCCATACAAACATATTAATATTATGATTTCCCTACACATTTAATTTTTATATTTGCCTTCAAGCTATTTGAACTCATCTGCATTAAATGTGGCAATTTTTGGTTGTTATTAGATTTTTTGTTTCGTTGGGTTTATCAGGTATCACAAAAACTAATTGTCCCTCCAACTGTTTTATCTGATTACTTTTTTCAGAGGTGGTTTAAACTTATGAAGATTTTTAATATACAAAACTTTTTCAGTATCATTAAACCAATCTAAACTAGAACCGGCACACCCATCCTAGCTTAAAAAAGTACTATGGACCAAAGATAATACTTTGAATCTCCGAAATACTTTTAAGATTAAGGATAATCTTATGATGTTTAGCACTCACTAATATTATTATAAGTTGTAACCAAACAATGTCCAGAGAACCCTATTCAACCAAACAAAGCAAAAATTTATTGTAAGGCAAATATTAATCTCTACTAACATCTGATTCTATTCTTGAATTTTCTGTTAGAGTTAATGAAATTTGTGTCATTCAGCTGGACCAAGCAACAAAACATGATCAGCTCTCACCTTGGAGAATGAAAGAGTACATGGGATGGTGGAATTCATGAAGAGAGAAGAAGAAAGATACATTTAAAAGGACAAACAAATCCTAAAAGATGAAGGTTGATTGTGAAATACTTACTCCTGACATAGGGGTGTAGGCAGGAGGAGGGCTGTGTCCAATTTCACTCTAATAGGAAAGAAAAATGGAATGACCAATATAGTAAGAGGTTACATGGATGAAAATAAGTCATATGAATTCTGTGAATTGGTGGAAAAACCATGAACAAATTAGAGAGATTTATTCAAACAACAGTCAAATTCACCCCTTCTTGCTCAGCACATGTCCAGATGCAGTTTTATGTGAGCGCAAGGTATGGAGGATTTGACTGTAGAATAATTAAAGGAAGTCTGAAAAGAGGTGTAGGATTTTTTTGCACAAAAGAATGATTAGCATGCAGCAGGTCAGTTGTCCCTCTAACATGAAGATTCAAATGGGATGATCTACTACTACTCACCTGGTCTAAAAGGAAGAAAAAGGATATATTGCTTAACAATGAAGACAACACATAGATTTTACCTAGATAAGTATATAATCATGAAATATTCATCCTCTATTGTCTGGCTAAAATACAGCAGATAAAAAGAAATACCCATTTCTATGGCAGATTTTCAATGACTGAAAAATTAATGTGTTCAGAGTTCAATCACAGAGAAAGACAAGACTCTATTGCTGGATGCTGCTTCTCTCCATGTTTTCATCCCAGTAATGTTTTGATGTCCTGCATCTATTGCTAAATTTCCTAACAAAATAGATGTAGAATGTTTATTTTTTTAAACCACCCTCCCAATATCAGTATCATGAACCTGTATGCATCACAATGTATGCATTGTGAAGACAAATATCATACATCATCAGTATCATGAACATGTTCTTTATGCATGTTTCTTTTTAAGGAGGATTTGGAAAACAGTATGATTCCCATAGAGAGAATAGTCCCTTCTGACATTTCCAGTTCCCCTGCAATGAAGTTTTGTTTTGTCACAGTCTCTATTTAGAATTGGGATTTAGCTGCAAGTGGCTCAAAAGATTAAAGAGAACTCTAACATCAATATCTGTCCACACATATTTAGTCACAATAAAATGACTCTTGGTCTGCACTCATCATAAGAGGTCTGTAAGGGGCGTGCATGAGTGCACCTTTGTGCCTACCGTTCCTGTCCTAATGTCTTTTTATCTTTTCTATCTCTATTTTATACTTATATTATGTTAAACATACTACAATACAATACAATACTATATTTGTATGACAAATAAATAAATAAAAATAAAATAAATTTAGCAATTTTCACTTTTCTATCGAGCATGTCTCTTTTCCTTCTTACTGACTGCATATTTTTTGTAGAGTGCTACTAATAAATGTGGCCATGGTATTTCTGGTGCTTACATATACAGGGGGTGGACAAAAAAAACCCGGAAACACCTTGAGAAATCATCAAAATATATTTTAATAATGTGGCAAATACAGCTTCAATTCTCTGAGGTATTGATTCATACAAATTGTGAATTGTTTCCAAAGGAATTTTAGCCCATTCTTCAGTTAAAGCACCATCCAGTTCTTTTAGAGATTGATGGTGGTGGAAATTGACTTCTTACTTGAATTTCTAAAATCGACCATAAATGCTGAATAATGTTGAAGTCTGTTGATTGTGGTGGCCAGATGAGATGCTGAACTTCATTAGAATGTTCCTCATGTCATTCTTTAACAATTCTTGCTCTATGGATTGGTGCATTATCATCTTGAAAGATGGCATCCCCCTCTGGAAACAGTTCTTGAACCATAGGATGAATTTGGTCGGCCAAAATTCCTAAATAGTGATGGGTGTTAATTCTTCCATGAAGGGAAATAATTGACCTGGCGGATTTCCAAGAAATAGCACCCCAGATCATCACTGAACCCCCGCCATGTTTGACGATTGGGAGAAGGCAGTCTGGATGAAATGATTCTTTTGGCTGTCTCCAGACGTAAACACGGCCGGAGGTCGGAAAAAGGGTAAACAATGATTCATCAGAGAAAATCACATTTTGCCACTGCTCAAGGGGCCATTTCTGGGGGTTTCTACACCACTCTAAACACTTTGAAACATTTGTCTTTGAGAGCAGAGGTTTTCTAATTGCAGCTCTTCCGTGGAATCCAGATTTGTGAAGCTCCCTTTGAACAGTTTTTGTGGAAACTGGGTTCTGTATGTGTCTAAAATCTGCAGTGATTTTAGCAGCTGCGGTCTTGCAATCTGCTCTAACAATTCGCTTTAGAGTCCGATGGTCTCAGACAACTTCGACTTTTGACCAGACCTGTGCTTGGTCGAGGATGTTTTCCCTTCTCTTTCAAAAACAGTCATTAGTTTTGAGACATTACCTCTTGAAACGCCAAACATTTGGGCACTTTCTGTTACACTAGCGCCTGCCATTCCAGCAATTTGGCCTTTTTGAAAGTCTGAGAGGTCTGGCATTTCTAGAAGGTTATAACCAATTTCCTTAAATTTCTGTTAAAAAAAGGTAGTTTAAAAAAACATATCAAATAACAGAATTTTAAAAAAACAAAAAACCATTAAAATACATCAAGTTTTGATTGATTTGAACATGTTCAAACATTATGATGCCAAAAAGTCAAGGGTTTCCAATTTTTTGTCCACCCCTTGTAGATTTTTTTAAATTTTTTATAATATATTATAATTGTTTTGTAGAAAAGAAGACATGATTTAAAGACAAATGGTGCACGAATAAGAAATATGTCAGTAAAATGTGAAACGATGTCAAATCAATCTTTTCATAATTCTTACTTATGTCAGAGTAGAAGTAGAGAGTCAATACATGGGCAAGTTTGGCTGTGATAAGTCTGATGAAGCTTGTATCTTTAAAAAATATAAAGGAAAAATAGACTACAAAAAAGCTTTGATTGTCTCAATTTATAGTGACTTAAAATACATTATTATTCAAGGTGAAGAACCTTCACTTGGCTACTTGGCCTCCAACTTATTTTTGTATATTCTCTCCCAAAGGTCTTTTTTCTTAGTTAAGCTCATATTCAAGAACTCTACTCTTCAGCTGTCCATTCATTTTAATAACCAATAAAGTACAAAAGGCAAACTCTATTAAACCTCTACAATATTTTTATGGATGACAGAGACAGTTCAATGTTTAAGTATACAGAACGTATCATCACACCTGGTTTTTCTCTTAGATCATGATATTTTTGGGTAGCAACTCACTCTATAATGTGTTGGTCTTACAGCTTTTCTTCTTGATTACATATTTGTTTAAAATAACAACACTTTATAGCTACCAGCAGTATTGTTGAAGAATCACTACAATTTGATATATGTATTTTTATGTAACCTTCTGAAACAGCCGGGCGCTTCTCGGCGGCCTCCGGAACCAGAACCTGAAAAGTTTGGGTTCGGGTTCGGGAGAACGCCGAGAAGCCCCCCCGGCTGTTTTAAAAGGTGATAGCCAGGCGGTGGTGCCGCCCAGCAGAGCGCCATTTTGCAATTTTTTTTCTTTTTGCACACATTAATCGCTTTTACATTGTTTCCTATGGGAAACAATGTTTCGTCTTACGAACTTTTCGCCTTACAAACCTACTTCCAGAACCAATTAAGTTCATAAGATGAGATATTACTGGACATGGTTTTATTAAGGGGTTTTAAATGTTAAATTGTCTCTTTTTAGATGTTCTTTCTTGTTGTAAGCCGCCCAGAGTATTTCGGGAGTTGGGCGGCATATACAGTGATCCCTCGATTTTCGCAATCTCGTTCTTCACGAAACGCTATATCGTGATTTTTCCCACCCGATGACGTCACTCTCTTCCTTCCTTTCTCATCTTTCTTTCTCTCTCTCTTTCTCTATCTTGCTTCTTCCTCTCTCACACTCTCTTCCTCCCTCTCTCATCTCTTTCTTTCCTTCTCTCTCTTTCTCTATCTCTCCCCCTCTTGCTGGCGGGCGGCGGGGGGGCAGCGGGCGGGTGGGCGGGCGGGGGCATCAGCGAGGAAGACCCAGGGAAGGTTCCTTCGGCCGCCCAGCAGCTGATCTGCTCGGCAGTGCAGTGAGGAGACGAATCGGGGTTTCCCCTTTGCGCGGGCGGCGGGGAAACCCCGATCTTCATCTGCTCGCTGCTGCTGTGCTGCCGAGCAGATCAGCTGCTGGGCGGCCGCAGCAGCAGCGAGCAGACGAAGATCGGGGTTTCCCCGCCGCCCACGCAAAGGGGAAACCCCAATTCGGCTCCTCGCTGCACTGCCGAGCAGATCAGCTGCTGGGCGGCTGAAGGAACCTTCCCTGGGTCTTCCCCGCCGCCCACACAAACTCCACCATCTGCGCATGCGCGGCCATGAAAAAAAAGGGCACGCATGCGCAGATGGTGTTTTTACTTCCGCAACCCTACATCGCGAAAAATCGATTATCGCGAGGGGTCTTGGAACGGAACCCTCGTGATAATCGAGGGATCACTGTAAATTAAATACAAATAAAAAATAAAATAAAAAAGAAGCATGTTTTCTCTGCTGCAGTGCCTGCCCTTTGGAATAAACAACCTCTCCTCAAGATCTGGATGGCTTCCTCTATGGCAATACCATGATGACATTCAGGAAGCTACTGAATACATGGCTATTGTTCTGGAACTTGGAGAAAGTTCATGGATGAGTCCTGTTGGATAGGGGTTATATTAATATGTCCATATTTGGGGCACTCAGGAATGGTTTCCTTTTGTGGTTTTTAAACTGGAAATCCTGCAGAGATGGGCACCCTCTAATAGTTACAATCCATGCACACACCAAAGAAAGTAAGCTAGGAACAGCTGAAATGTGGATTACCTGAAATTGTAATGCAATGTGACATCTATTTTAATGTAGTAATTAAGGCATTTGGTTAAAAATCAGGAGACTATAAGTTCTAATTCTGCTTTGTGCATAAAACCAGCTGGGTGAAATTGGGTTAGTCACTTTCTCTTAGCAGGAGAGAAGGAGGCATGACAAACCATTTTGGTTTGGCAAAAAAACCCTGTAAGGAATAGTCTAGGCAGTCTCTGAGAATTGGACATGACTGAGCAGAATAAAAAAAATGCAATTGTTTACAAAACGTTTTAAAATTGCTTTCTAATTACATAGCAATTTTAGAAGCTTCAAAAACACTTTTTTGTGTTTAAGATGCAAACCAGACTTCTGCCATCTGCCCTCACTTTATTGATGATATATGCATTTTTCATTGGTTGAAAGAATGATATATTGGCAGAAAGCAATACAGAAAAAAAAATCCTTCAAATGCTATTTTTATATAAATAGAAAAAATAAATAAAGCTCCATATTGGGACAATAGATTGAAAGAAATTCTTGGGTCTTGAATATATCTCTGTTTTGCAGAGACTAAAAACTAAGAAATCTGTGTGCATCCATTCCTGTGAACATGTGTATATGAGTTTGCTAATTACTAAAAACAGACTTCTTTCATTGCTTGGCACAGCTGGTGATGAAAGAATGTTTTAAAGAAGCAAAGCCGATCTGTCAAAACACTGCTAAAAGTGCTTTACCATCTACTCAGTTCTGTTGGATTAGTGACTGGATTTAATTTGCTTTCCTTATTCTTTTATCACAATTACCAAAGCAATTATTTCTGTAACCTTGTCCATGATGTTACATTATAAAGTACCCCAAATTATTTGTGTCTTAATAAAGTTAACAGACAGTATTGTCTCTATGCACAGCCTTAATATTTAATCAGCAGCAACTCTGGGGCAGATCTGACACAAGCATAGATTTCCATTATATGAAATTACAATCATATGAACATATTTATTTACTCTTCACTCTATTAAATCAATTGTTATGTGCAATTTGAAATCATATTCATTACTCAATCAGTAGTCATTTGACTAATAATTTGAAACTTTTTTCCTTTTGGGTTTTTGGAATTAATACTGAGCTACCATTGCTTTCATCAGCCATTACATTATTATGTAAATAATAATGTCTAGTATTGTCAAAAGCATGGGCAACCAAGAAATAAAAAAATTCATAACTCTAGATCTTAATTTAAAACCAAAGAGATAATGAAACATAAGTACTCTGCCTCTTCAGCTGAGAAATCATTGAGAACATACAAGACTCTACAAGAACTGATGGTTATGTGCTCTGCTTTTGCTTCCATTTATTGACTTTTTTCTCTTGCCCAGTGTTTCTTAAACTTTTTAAATGTTATTTTCATAGGAGGGCGCAATGGCATGTCTTTGCCTAGCTCCTGCCAACTAACAGTTCAAAAGCATATAAATGCAAGTAGATAAATAGGTAGCACTTCAGTGGGGAGGAAACAGCACTCCATGATGTCATGCTGCTCACATGGTCATTTTTTCCCTTGCATAAGGCATTTTGATTCTTTCAGTTTTCACTAGTTTCCCCTATTGATCGATGTGGGTGGCACATTTATCTAGTCCAAACCTCTTTGTAATATCTTGATTATACATACAGTGTTGAGAAGTGATTCTATTACAGGTGGTATTTTTCCATACAGATTCAAATGATCCCTGTAAAAGAAGTAGATAATCTGGGAGACATTTTTGATGTTTGATTGCGGGATTTAGGCTAAATGGAAATGAGGATTATATACTTACACTGTTAAATTTTTTTGTTAATTGTATTGGACATTTATTGATCAATAAAGAAAGCTACCATATTTTTCCAACTTTTTTTATTTTATTTATTTATTAGATTTGTATGCCGCCCCTCTCCGATGGTACAGACTATAAAAGGCACTTAGAAAATCTGCTTCCCAGCAATTTGCCTCCTTGCAGCAAACAGCCTGGTCAGCTTCAGCACAGCATAATTTAGCATGAGTAGCTGATTGGTAGTTGGATCTGCCTCCCAGAATACCACCTATCCAGGGATTACCACAATGAAAACATCTTAAATCCAATTTAACTTTAAAACCAACTAATCTAAAAACCCAAATTTATTACAAATCAATCACTCCCATTCACACAGCAATCATACATTTCATTCATCGGCCAGGGGGCAAGTAATTAATAGTCCAAGCCTGATGGCACAAATGAGTCTTCAGACTCTTGCGGAAGGTGAGGAGGGTGGCAGCAGTGTGAATCTCTGGGGGGAGCTGGTTCCAGAGGGCCAGAGTTCCCACAGAGAAGGCTCTTCCCCTAGTGACATTGTCTAGTTGATGTGACCTGGAGAAAGCCAACTCTGTGCGACCTGACCGGTCGCTGGGACTCATGCGGCAGGAGGCGGTCCCTTAAGTAATCTGGTCTGATGCCATGTAGGGCTTTATAGGTCATAACCAACACTTTGAATTGCGTCCAGAAACCAATCGGCAGCCAATTCAGCCCACAGAGTGCTGGAAAGATATGGACATAGCTGAGAAGGCCCATGACTGCTTGTGTGGCTGTATTTTGCACGATTTATAGTTTCTGAATGCTCTTCAAAGGTAGCCCCATGTAGAGAGCATTACAGTAGTTGAACCTCGAGGTGATAAGTGCATAACTATAAGTAGAGACTCCCTCTCCAAATAGGGCCACAACTGGTGCACCAGGCAAACCTGGGTGAACTCCCCCCTTGCCACAGCCGAAAAATGATGTTCAAAAGTCAGCTGTGGGTCAGGGAGGACACCCAAGTTGTGGACCCTCTCTGAAGGGGTCGAAAATCCCCCTCCCCAAGTGATGGACAAATAGTGTCTTTGGGAGGCAGAACCCACAGCCACTCTGTCTTGTTGGGGTCGAGTCTGAGCCTGTTAACACCCATCCAGACCCTAACAGGCATCCTGTTTTCAGCCTCTGTGCTCCCCATTTTTGGCCCATTCCAGCCAACAGGGATTGCCGCCACCGCTTATCCCTGCCACTTGTAATGGGAAGAAAATGGGATGCGCGAAGGCCAAAAATGGGGCAAGCAGAGGTGGCAATAGGTGGCAGCAGCAATAGGCCCTGATATTGCTCATAGATGAACTGCCTTTTCTTACAATGCATGTAGCTGGGTTTTGTACAACAACTTGGAAAATCCATCAAACCAAGTGGGCCAATTTTCCATTAGCCAAACATGCTCTATGTAACTATACTTCATTTAAATTTTAAGTATTATCACTTTTCGGGTTTTTTAGATGTTATTTTATTTTGTATAGGTATATGTGGCCGGCAAAGCAGGCAGGAAAAGCACCATCATCACTCCATGCAAGCCCTTGGTTCATAGTCTATTTATATTTTGTCATTTTAATTATTCCAATACTTATAATTGTTTTGATGTCTCTATTTTTATTGATTGTAAGCTGCCCAATGTCACTGTAGAAAGCAGAAATATATAGTATAGCGTAGCACAGCATAACATAGCATAGCATAACAACAGTCTGCTTTATAATTTAAATATAGATTTTATCCTAGCACTCACTTGGAATACCTTGTTTTATTCATGTATTTTAACTTTCTCTTAAATTTTATTCTCTCTCTCTCTCTCTCTCTCTCTCTCTCACACACACACACACACACATACACACATACATGTGTTCAGAGAGTATTCTGCTTGTACTACTCTTTGATCATAACACAATTGAAATAATAAAGGCAAAGGGCAGATATTTTTGGAGTATGTTCTCTCTTAATGACATTATATTAAAGGTTGGAAACTCTCATGATATTTATTAAATTTATCCACCAGAGATAGTCTTATCTCCCTTGATTCCTTCTATTATGGTCCAGAGGGAAAGTTCAGCCTTCTTTTCTGACATGCTGTGACTACTTTGTAAGGGCTCCAGCAGGATAACCTATTAAATTGAGACAGGGATATGCAATATAAATTGCGTGGGTCAAAGTTGGGAAGTGACCCTCACTATATGCATTCTTTCCAAGTTAAATCATACTCATAACAGTTATTCATTAGATTGGTGAGAAAGCAGTTTATATAGAGAAGACAATCACCAGAATTACTATCTTCAAAACACTGCCTAGTCCAAGTCTAATAGCAGCATTTGTCCTACAAAAACCTATCACTTATCTAGCATTCTATTCAATTCCTATTTTGCTAGGTCTCTAACTCTGAATGGCTACCAATAGAAATTCCCCTTTTATAACCCTGTAATCCCTTTATTGAAATATAGTTTGGGTGATGGATGGAGCTCAGGGTTTATTGGATGGAATGCCCTTCCTGATGCCAAACAGCGTTTATAGCAGATATGGGGGGGTGGAGTTGTACCCTAGGAGAAATACATCTGCTGCTACCTAGGATTGAACTCTTAGCCTTCTGAGTAGGATGTGAGAATCATCACAACTAAACCAACATATTGTTCTATGAATTGCTATTAATATGCCTATAATTAATAATATGGATACCCAGTAATGTTAAGCTGGTACACACTGGTGCAAATTGTTTCCCCATTTATTTATTTATTTATATGTTTATATATTTATTTATATATTTATTCATTCATTCATTCTATTTTTTATGCCGCCCTTCTCCTTAGACTCAGGGCCCATCTTTAAAACTTACTTGAAGAAATGTAATTACTAGCAATTCTGAGGTCCCACTTAATCCTGGAATAAAGAGAAGTTAAACTCAAACATATATCTAATAGATTGACAGCTTTGATAAATAGGGCCCCATGCAGGAGAAGATAAGCTCAAAAGGTCGGTATCAATAGGATATCTCCTACAAAACAAAAACAAATAGTAAATAAACATTTGCAAACTGATGGAGAAGCCAATGAGATTATAAAAAAGTGGCTAGAATAGGAGAAATGTCAGGAAAGTAGAAGCTTGGTGAAAAGTGTCAAAACTATCAGAAATTGAGAAAGTCATCATAAGAGGAAAAGTCACACAGTAAAACATAGAAACATAGAAGTCTGACGGCAGAAAAAGACCTCATGGTCCATCTAGTCTGCCCTTATACTATTTTCTGTATTTTATCTTAGGATGGATATATGTTTATCCCAGGCATGTTTAAATTCAGTTACTGTGGATTTATCTACCACGTCTGCTGGAAGTTTGTTCCAAGGATCTACTACTCTTTCAGTAAAATAATATTTTCTCATGTTGCTTTTGATCTTTCCCCCAACTAACTTCAGATTGTGTCCTCTTGTTCTTGTGTTCACTGTCCTATTAAAAACACTTCCCTCCTGAACCTTATTTAACCCTTTAATATATTTAAATGTTTCGATCATGTCCCCCCTTTTCCTTCTGTCCTCCAGACTATACAGATTGAGTTCATTAAGTCTTTCCTGATACGTTTTATGCTTAAGACCTTCCACCATTCTTGTAGCCCGTCTTTGGACCCGTTCAATTTTGTCAATATCTTTTTGTAGGTGAGGTCTCCAGAACTGAACACAGTATTCCAAATGTGGTCTCACCAGCATTCTATATAGCGGGATCATAATCTCCCTCTTCCTGCTTGTTATACCTCTAGCTATGCAGCCAAGCATCCTACTTGCTTTCCCTACCGCCTGATTGCACTGTTCACCCATTTTGAGACTGTCAGAAATCATTACCCCTAAATCCTTTTCTTTTGAAGTATTTGCTAACACAGAACTGCCAATTTGCTAACACAGAACTGCCAATCCCCAAGTGCATTATTTTACATTTGGAAACATTAAACTGCAGTTTCCATTGCTTTGACCATTTATCTAGTAAAGCTAAATCATTTACCATATTACAGACCCCTCCAGGAATATCAACCCTATTGCACACTTTAGAGTCATCGGCAAATAGGCAAACTTTCCCTACCAAACCTTCCCCTATGTCACTCACAAACATATTAAAAAGAATAGGACCCAGAACAGACCCTTGTGGCACACCGCTTGTAACCTGACTCTGCTCAGAATACTCGCCATTAACAATAACTCTCTGATGTCTATGCTTCAGCCAGCTGCAAATCCATTGAACTATCCAGGGATTAAGTCCAATCTTCACTAATTTATCTATCAGCTTTTTATGTGGAACCATATCAAAGGCTTTGCTGAAGTCCAGGTAGGCAATATCCACGGCACCACCTTCATCCAACACCTTTTTGACATAGTCAAAGAAATCAATGAGATTAGTCTGACATGATTTGCCTTCAGTAAAGCCATGCTGATTTGGGTCCAATAAGTTATTGTTTTTTAGGTGCTGATTTATCCTCTTTTTGAGTAGAGTCTCCATCATTTTAACTACAACTGATGTCAAGCTAACTGGCCTGTAGTTACCAGCTTCTTCTCTACTGCCCTTCTTGTGAATAGGCACAACACTGGCCATTCTCCAATCCTCAGGAACTTCTCCTGTTAACAAGGATTGGTTAAACAAATCAGTCAGGGGGGTAGTAATGACAGATCTGAGTTCTTTAAGAACTCTGGGGTGGATGCCATCTGGACCCATTGCCTTATTTATCTTTAATCGTTCAAGTTCTTCTAAGACATCGGCTTCTAAGATCACTGGAGCTGAATCCGTACAGCTGGAAGCAATGCTATATCCCTCTATAGTATTATTTTGTACGGTGTCTTTTGAGAAAACTGAACAGAAGTAGCTATTGAAATGGTCAGCGATCTCCTTATTAATGCATGTATTATTCCCGGTACTAAGTTTCGTGATGCCGCAGTTTTTCTTCTTCTTATCACTAATATATCTGAAGAAGGTTTTATCCCCCTTCTTTACAGATTTGGCAATTTCTTCCTCTTTTGAGGCTTTAGCAGCATATATTATCTGTTTCGCCTCCTTCTGTCTCATTTTATACACCTCCCTATCAGCTATACTTCCAGACTCTTTATACCTCCTATAGGTAGCCTTTTTTTCATTGACTATAGCCCTTACATCATTGCTAAACCATAGCGGTTTCTTCTTCCTTTTACCTTTAGTTATTTGTCTTACATACAGTCCAGTGGCTTTTAAGATGGCCTTTTTTAATACAGTCCACTGGGTGCTCGCTCCTGCCATTTTATCCCTCCCCTTTAATTCATTTTCTAAATATTCCCCCATAAAAACCACCTATATTGAAACTTAACCAAAAAAAACATTTTATATTGCAGAAATAAATTCAGGCACGCAACCTAAAATAGCTATAAAACTATCAACTACAAACAAAATGGGAAAATTATTGGTATTTTTGGAGATTCTTGATATTTCTCCAGATTTTACATGTGATTTTTTTTGTTAAGAACATGCAAATTAATGGAAACCTGTTTGGTTATTTAACATTCATATTTCAGTAATGAAAGAAAAAGGACAGCAAAGAAAACTGAAGCTTTTCAGAATTCAAATCCTACTGGCTACTAAGAGCAAAATATGATTTCTTGCTAATCCTAGCTTTATGTATTTATTAAGATTCATTTATTAATTTTTTTATATCCATCTCACTATCAAGTGACTTTAGGAGGCTTAGAGCAAGATAAAAACCACAATATAAAACAGTAAAATGATAAATATTAAGATTAAAATGTTAAGGATATACCCTGCCAGCCAGAATTCCCTGATTGAGAGGGTTCACAGTATGTGCCTTCTGTCAGTGCAAGGGGAGTGAGACTATTCCGTTGGGGTGAGGTGTTTCCTCAGGTAACCTGGACCTATGCTATAAAGGGTATAAAAGGCATAACTAACACCTGATCTGGAAGTAGATTGGCAATCACTGCACCTTGTATTACATGGACTCTTATGAGGCACACCATAGGGCCCCCAAAACTGTCTGTGTGGCTGCGTTGTATGCCGCCATAGCTTCCAAATACTCTTCAAGAGAAGCCCCATGTAGAATGTGTTGCAGTAGTCCACTTGACCAATGATCAGTGTCTGAGTGACTGAGTTACTTTATTTAATTTTACCTAAAATGCTGTAGAATGTGGAGTCTGGTTTCTGAGTTCTATATTGCTTTAGGTAAATTCCTCAGTAGCTCTGATAAGGCCTACTTTTCAAGTTAGAGTTTCTACTTAAGTTTTAATTCAAAGCTATCAATTATTCAGTGAGTATGTACTAGTATTTGTGGAAGGAACCTAAATCACAGCTACCTGCCCTATAAATGATACAGCTGCTGCCCTAAGTGGAAAGAAATTCAGGAAAAATCTGTGTGGAATAGAGACAGATGGTTTATGCAAGTGGATCTTTATAATATGCTGCAGATACCCCAGTGGTGTTACAGCTAGAAAATATAATATAGAGCTGTCCCACCAGCTCAGAGCAAATATTTCAAAAGAACAGGATGGTATTTACAACAGATCTAAGCCAAAATGAAATCAAATTGAAGGACAGTCCTCAAGGGAAGACATGCTTCTTCCCCAAGAGCACCAAAGGGAAAAATAGACACTGCTTCAGAGAGGAGAATCTACAGAAATATTTCAATTTGCATCCAAAGTAGGCAGGGACATTTTCAGAGACATTGCAAACTAGACTAGAGCATATGGATACGGCAAGGGGACAAGACCTTTCCTTTTTTATTTTTTTCTAGGAGAAAAAATACAGAACCAGTTAGCAGCCTCTTAGCAGTCTACCATGACAGCGGTAAGATGAACTAGAGGAATGGGAACACTTACTGCTAACGATTCCCTGAGCATCAACTGCAGGTTGTGCCAGGAAAATGGACCATCAATCAGAGGCTTCATCCTCAGTTTGAGTCTTCATTCTGCGCTTGTTACACACAAGGAGCTTTCAATTATGAAGGAAACGATCAGCGGAGAATTGTCAGCTGACTTCACCTTCACTTTTCCACCAGTTCTAAAAACATTATGTCCAGGATGATACCAGTTACAGCTGAGACTAGAGAAGCAGGCATTCAGGCTGTTAGGAGGAATGTTGTAAGCAGCCTTTTATCATTTTGTTCTTTGTCTACAGCGTGGCAATGCAATATATTACATATATTTCCTATCAAAGAAACATACCCTGATTACAATGGGGAATATTACACTGAAACTATTATTACCTCATAGATTGACCCCCTCACTTTTTTTGTTGGCCTATATAACTCTTTCGGCTTTGTAGTTTGTTTGTTTTAAATCAATTTTTATTACAATTTTTTGTTCCCTCCCTCAAACATACGTATTGTTCAGATCAATTTTACATCTTTCATATACAGTACATAATCCATTGTATATCATCTCTCAGTTTTCAATTTCAGCCAAAATATTTTCTTTGCCTACTCCTTTATCTTAACTTATTTTCTTCTTAATATATAAGTAATATTACTAATCACCCTAAATTCCTGATCTCTTACAATAACATAAGTTAACTGTCTTATTTCTGTTCATTACTGTATATATTTCTCAAATTTTCTAACTACTGCATTTCAACTTCATCTCATAATTTAATTAACTTAATGTAATTTAAGTTGTCTTTATTACCCTTTCACATTCCATCTACTCTTCTATTTTACTATCAACAATATACATCACCATCATCTTCAAATCTTACATAAAAACCATTTAACTTGATTAACTATCCACAGTTAATAATATTAATACAATTTCATTAAATCTACTAATTTGAACCCTATTTTCCACTAACCTTCCTTTCTTTAATAATTTTCCTTTAGTCTCTCAAAAATTCCACTTCTTGTTAATTTTCTCCTTTTATCCCATTCCCTTCTTTTTCTTCCTTTTTTCTTTTTATGTATCTTATATCTTTCTCCTGAGTCCTTTTTCTCTCTGTTGAATATATTCTTTGAGTGGTTCTCACCCCATTTTTCCCTCTTCCCACTATTTATCCTCTTTATCCTTTGATTGATTCTTTTTTGAGGGACATTCCCTTCTGTCAACTCTTTTTGTGCCACTGTAAATCCCAATGAAATCATCAAACTGTTTTTTGCTTTCAGTCTCTTCTTCTTCAATGTTGTTTTTTGTTCCTCATTTGTATTCTCTTTTACTAGCTTCTATCCTATTTTTTGCTCTATATATTTCAACAAAATTTCGGACTCCAGGACGGTTCCGATCTGAAGACCTCCCTGACAACAGTTTGTCAGATTGGATTTTTGCAGACCTCATCGGAGCCCGCTATTTTCCAGTCTGTGTCACTGCGATGCTTTCAGTTTCTTTCTGCTTTGTAGTTTTTAATGGATGCACACAGATCAATGATGAGCCTCAAGTGCAACCCTTATCTCTTAGTGGATTTCACCAATTTAATGAAGCGGTTAAAGCATCAGGCTAGAAACTGGGAAACTGCAAGTTCTAGTTGCTAGAACCTTAGCCCAAAGCCAGCTAGGTGATCTTGCCACTTTCTCTGAGCCCTAAGAAGGAGGCATTGGCAAATCACTTCTGAAAATACTTGCCAAGAAAACTGCAGGGATTTGTCCAGGCAATCTGTAAGAATCAGACTTGATGGAAAAAATAAAAAAGGTACGATCACCCCTGAGTATGTTGTACTATTGGAGGCTATATTTATTCTGGCAGAACATAGTTATTCTGGTCTTTTGTCTTTGACTGTAATAAATTTGGTTTGATAGTTGCACAAAGTATTATTCCAATAAACTATTCAGTAATAGACGTTTCCAGATCAATGATGACAGGAATGTTAAGAGACAATTCCAATAAAGTAACTCGCAAAAAGAGCTGCTGTTTCATGCCCTAAATTATCTAAAATAGCAAAGTGGCTCTGACTAGCTATAGCTCTTCCTAATCTGCTCTTCAGAAGACACCTTCCAGCATTAAATCTGGGAGTGACATTTGAAATCTGTATGGGGTTTTATGACCAAAGTTACCATGTGGTGTATCAGATATATGTTGTCACTCTATCTTCTTTCTCATCTCCTCTCCTTTTTCAATATCAGGTAGGGCAGGGTTAGGCAAAGTTGCCTGTTCTATGGCTTGTGGACTTCAACTCCCAGAATTCTTGAGCCAATTATGCTCACTCAGGAATTCTGGGAGATGAAGTCCACATGTCATAAAAAAGCCAACTTTGCCTACCTTTGAGCTAGGGTATCAGTACTGACGAAATCAAAATATCTTCATCATAGGTGTTGACCTAACCCTATTCAATTAGATTGCTAATGTGACTTCTCTTTTTGAGCAAATGATCTTTTATTCAATACTCTTATTGAAAGCTTGGTTTTTCCATAAATGCTTTCTTCTCAGAAACCCATGATAGCTGTCCATTCTACCTCCACTTAATGTTGTTTGCATACATTCATGATGTGAGAAGATTTGGACTTCCATCTGTTGTTGGAAATCTGATTTTTTGAATATTGTTATGGTTGTAGGTGTGCACTTCAGAGGCTGGTGTGGGTTCATCTACCATTGCTTTTGCATGTAGGAAGGGTAGAGCAAGGTCAGGGAGGCATTTTGCCCTAACTGTGCATGGACCAAATGACAAAATTAGAATGATGGAAAAGGAGGAGGGAGGAGGTGGTGGTCAAAAGCCTCAAACAGCTTACTGGGTGACTTTGGACAGCCACTGCTTCTTGGGAAGATAAAATGAGGAATGAAGAATCACAGCCAATCATATGTCCTTTCTCAGTGAGTGAATGAAAATATAATTAGAAAGTCAAGGTGGTGGCTGTGTTTTACTGCTCTTGTAGTAAAGTATCCTTGGCTTGCCTCCAGGGGTTGAGAGAATTCAAATGCTATTGATTATGTTATGCCTTGTTTACAATGTTGTTATTGCTATCAGACTAGATTGGACTGCACTACATTATGCCAATGGGGAGGGGGGCACCATGGTTCCCTCTATCATGTTTCATTGATAGAACAAAAGCTGAGGAAGAAACTTCTGAAGTGCCTTGTTTGTTAAATAATATGGTTAAAATCACTTTAATGAGATAAATTCTTTCAGTGGCCAGGATAGTTTCAAAGCAAATGAATGATAGTATTTTATAAAGTAGAAAACAAAATGCCCTCAGTACTGTATTGCAGTGGTTACCAATCTTTCAGACCACAGGGACCACTAAATTCTACGAGTCTATGGAGAGGGGCAGCATACAAATCTAATAAATAAATGAATAAATAAATGAATAAATAAATGAATAAATAAATGAATAAATAAATGAATAAATAAATTAATTAATAAATAAATTAATTAACGAATTAATGAATTAATGAATTAATGAATTAATGAATTAGTTAATGAATTAATGAATGACTGAATTAATTAATTAATTAATTAATTAATGAATTAATTAATTCATAACTAGTATGAAATTTTTAAAAAGAAATACATTTCTAAAATATTGGAGCTAGTGAAAGGGGTGAGCATGGTCCACACAGGAGGCTTCACTTCATGGCTGCTTGGCCCCTTAACTGTGGCCTGTGGATCAGCTGAGCCAGCAAGGGCGGGTGCCTGGAGATGTTTCCGGTGTACTCTTGCAAGCCCCAGCCCTGCCCACAGTGCCAGGCAACCTCGTAGCCAAGGATTGCTTGCTTCCTCAGCTCATCTTGCGGCTCCGGAGCAGGTGATGACCATGGTTTGTGCTCCAGCAGGCCTGGAGCTCAGGTGTTTCTCAGACTGCTGCTAAAATGAGGGAGAAAGCCATGTGATCCATCGGAATCGGCTCTCCCCAAGCTGCTGCTGCTGCTTGAGAAAAGGATGATTGTGGGAAGCATGCCCTTACGGTAAAAGTACAAATTCCCAGCCCTCATTGACTCAGCTAATCCATGGGACATGGTTTAGGGGCTGAGCAGAGATGAGGTGGTCATGCTCGCTGCCTTCTGCCCTTCAAAAAACATAAGATCTCCCTGAAAATAAGCCCAAGTGCTTATTTTCAAGCCTAAAAGAAAATAAGTCCCATGGAAACATGGTAATAAAACATAAAAAATGCAAATGTCCAGATTTTTCTACAGAACACCAAAATTTTCTCATGGACCACCAGTTGCTGACCATTACTGTATTGTATTGTAACTGCAAGAGAGATGCTAACTGATATTTCGCTTCAAGATATATGGAGGAAACAAGGATGGCCTGACTTTGAAGAGTGAAATGTTGAAAAGTGTGTGTGCTGTTTTTAATTGATCATGAGGTATGGGGTATGTAGAATGAAACTGATCACACAGTTTTCCACTGATATCTAGAGAAGTGATTCTTTACATTAATACATTTTTGTATCAAGCAGACTGAGTAGAGGAGGCAAAACCAAGAGAGAGGACTATAGATTCCTAGTTGCCTGTACATTGTTTTCCTTGTCTAATTCCAATCCTCTTTTCTTTCCTCAATACTACTTTCCCTTTGCATTGCATGATCTCATGCATTTTGTGACCTCTATCTCCATGCCACACCATCAAAGGTGACAATATCAACAATACGAAAGCTTTTGATGTCTCAAAGTCTCGATCTTGCCTGACTGTTATATACATTTTTAAATGCCCAGGGGATTTAAAGAAAACTTAGCAACATATGAGGCCTGGCATTCTGAACTTTCAAGTAGGAACACTTTTAAAGCAGGAATGAATCAAAAGGCCACATGCTTGGCAGCAGCAGAGAGAAGGGAGAACACAAAAAATATTTGATGAACATGTTTCACTTGCCCTCTTTCCTATTACCCTTTCTCTCATTGCCCCCCCCCCCTGTACTTTATCCAGTAATCAAAGGATATTGTGAGCCTCTCAAAAGCCATCATCTCTCATTGAAAATGAAATGGAGCACATCTTCTTCAAAGCTTTTACAGAAATCATTGTAGAAACACGAGAAAAGGTGTGTGTGTGTGTGTGTGTGTGTGTGTGTGTGTGAGTTTGAATGAGTGTCAAGGGTGGACAGCCTAAACATCTGCATACAAAGTTGATGATAATATTCTCAATTTCATTATGTAAGAGATAAAGAAAACCATAATTGGATATTCTTGGCCAGAGAAAGGAAATAATAGCTGCTTTGATGAAATTTTCTCCGTTTCAAATGAGTTAACATAGATCTTGGAATCTACTACAACAATATTTATTATTATTTTTATTTATTTATTTTGTCATGTACATATTGGTAGAAAACATAGATATAATGCTGTTTATATACACGAGTACTATACATGGGTACTAATAAGAGGGAAACATTAGGACAGCGTGCCTACCGTCCCTGTCGCTCCTTACTGTCCTCTTAGGAATCGGGTGAGGTAAACAGTTGATAGTCTATGGGTAAAATTTTGGGGGTCAGGTAGTGAGTTCCAGGCATTAACTATTTGGCTGCTGAAGTCATATTTTCTACAGTCAAGTTTGGAGCGATTTCCATTTAGCTTGTATCTGTTGTATGCTCGTGTGGTGTTGTTGTTGAAGCTAAGTAGTTGTTGACAGGAAGGACATTGTAGCAGATGATTTTATAAGCTATGCTTAGATCATGTTGAAGGTGATGTAGTTCTAAGCTTTCTAAGGCTAGAATTTCAAGTCTGGTTGTGTAAAATATTCTGTTGCGAGTAGAGTAGTGGAGGGCTCTTCTTATAAAGTATCGCTGGACATTTTCTAATGTATTTATGTCTGAAATGTGGTGTGGGTTCGAGACAGATGAGCTGTATTCAAGGAGTGGTCTGGTGAAAATTTTGTATGCACTGTTTAGTAGTGTGATATTACTGGAGAAGGAGCTATGTAAGATTAGATTAACAACTCTTGAAGCCTTTTTGGTGATGTTGTTGCAGTGGGCTTTGGCACGTAGGTCATTTAATATGAATATTCTAAGGTCTTTTACAGAGTGAGGGTTATCTGCAAGGTCTTGACTATTCAGCTTGTATGTGGTGTGCTGATTCTTTTTGCCAATGTGTAGGAGAGAGAATTTGTTGGTTGAGACTTGGAGTTGCCAGATGTTTGACCATTCCGACACAAAGTCAAGGTCTTTTTGGAGGGTAACAGTGTTATCAGTGGTGTTGAAGAATTTTACATCATCAGCAAAGAGAACTGAGTAGCTTGTAATTTGATCGCAAAGGTCATTTATATACAGCAATCAGTACCACTGGTGGCATGCGGAGCCATATCTGCTGGCATGAAAGCTGTTACCCTAGCTCAGCTCCAATGTACATGTGTATGCCAGCCAGCTGATTTTTGGCTCACACAGAGGCTCTGGGAGGGCATTTTCTGCTTCCAGAGAACTCCAGAGGGATGGGGGAGGGCATATTTACCCTCCCCCAGCTCCAGGGAAACCTTTGGAGCTTGGGAAGGGTGAAACATGAGCCTACTGGACCCACCATAGAGAGATTGGTCTCTAGTTTTTTACTAGACTGGGATGTCCTTTTTTGAAGATGGAGATGTTTGTCCATAGGTTTGATAAGGACCATAGGTTTGATAGGGAACTAGTCCTGAAGGACTTTTCAAAGATTATGCTTCATGGTTCAGCTATGGCTGCAAAGAGCATTTTTAGGAAATATGCACATAGTCCATCAGGCCTGTTTGACTGCCTGGACAGGTTTTCTTGGTAAGATGTCAGAAGTGCTCTGCCTTTGTTTGCTTCCTAAGGCTGAGGGAGAGTGACTAGTGCAAGGTCACTCACTGCTTCATGCCTAAAGTGCAATTAGAAGTAACAATTTCCTGGTTTCTAGCCTAATGGCTGCAAAATTCAGACAAAATAAGAGTTAGGAAATTCAACCTGGATCTGCCAATTTGGAGGCTATCAAGTCCCAGTAAGGCAGAGTTCATTTAAGTAGTTTTTCTGTCATGGTTAAGAGTGTTAGGAGAATGTAAACACCCCCACTCCCCAGAAAGGAATACAGTACTGCATTGCTCATAAGTTATTACTTATGATTTGTGTAATACAATGTTCATATAGGAAGATACCTTGTATGTGGAATTATAAAAATAGTACTATTTGCACTAACACAATTGGACATTAGGAGGAGACTAAAGACTTTAAGCAGAAGAAAAAAATTAAAGATATCAATAAATACTGGGATTTAAATAATGATACAAAACACTGTAACAATAGAAATATTAAAAGGTATTTTTGAAGAGTAAAAGATACCCCAGATCCCTTTAAGCAATAAATGGGATTTGCCATAGACATAAAGCAATTGAAATGAAAAACAATGATAAACAATTTATGGCATCAGCTGAGTAGTTCATAGCAGATCTGCCTGACAGCCTATTTTTTACTTCATAACCAAAGAATAGTTTTTGGCTTTTTAGAAAAATATGCACAGGCATAACTGCAAAGGACAATGAACATATTATTTATAAGATCAAGAAACATATTATTCTATGAATATCACTGAACCTAATTTTGCAAGAAAGCTGAAATCTCCCTGAGAAAATTATCCACTGAAATATGATGGAATCAAAAACCCTGACAAAGAAGGAATTATCTTCTTTATTTAATTGTATAAATATTCAAATAAATGTATAATTTAATGAGGTAAGTCACTTTTTCATTAAACTCAAAGAAAAGATTTCATAGCTATAGATTCTATATACTGTAAGAGCATGGCAACTACTATAAAATTTAATTTCCCAGTAACAATGAGTATAAACAGCTTTAAACTGCATCACTTTATTTCCAATTCGTGGTAATCCCATCAATTGCAATAAGTCCATTTAATATTCATATTCATTAGCGCAAACAAGTCTACTTTCCAGTTAGCCCAAGGAAGCCATATGCCAAAGAATAGTGAGTGTAAAGACCAAGCTTTGAGTTCATTTTCTTGTTCTGTTTCAGCCTTGCAATGAATAACAATTCATGGTTAATATGTTTTAGAATGTGCTTTCCTCTACAAAGGAAAACTCTAAATATGTTTTAGCCACAGAATTAAATACTCTTTACTATAGTAGCTGGTGGAATCTTTATAGGTTCTTGGGTGGGAGACTTTTCAAACCCTGACCACTAATACAGTTTGTGGAGAATTGCCAGGGATCCAAGTCAGGGGTCATTATACATCCAAAACATTATTTATCTACTAAGTTTTGGGTTGGGTCCCAACAGCAGAAAGGAGTACAGGTACATTTTGATCTATATGCCACATAGAGGTGGATTGGCTGGCGATGCCCCCAAATTGGCTCTCTCGGCGGCACCATAGGTGCTGCCATCTTGTTTTTTGCTTCTGTGCATGCGCAGAAGCTGGGTTTCGAGCAGTGCACCCATGTGGCATGCTTGTATAGCATGCAATGCACGTGTGTGTGTGCAGTACATGACAAAACAAAACAGCAGTGAGGTAAGCCAGAGCCTACCCCTGATTCCACATATTGCTTTAGACAAAGGAAAGAAGAAAATATTTAGACAACAGACAATAGACTCTGGAAAGACAAAAATATATTTGGATAAAGCACATGATTGAGTGGCAAAGTGGTTGAAGCTTGGACATAAACAATTATTGCCTCCCACTTTTCCTGATGAAATCCTGTTCAGTTCTCTTTCCCTAAAATGCTTGAAACTGCTTAAACTTCCTTTTTCCATAGAATAGAGGTAGTCATTGACTTATAACAGTTCATCTGGTGATGATTCAAAATTACAATGGCATTGAAAAAAGTGACATGAACCAAGAAGCCTGAGTGACATAACCTATATCAGATACTCTATTGAGTACAGGTAAGAGAAGGGGAAGAGCCTTCTCTGTGGAGGGGCTGGCCCTCTGGAATCAGCTCCCCCCAGAGATTCATACTGCCCCCACCCTCCTCGCCTTCCGCAAGAGTCTTAAGACTCACCTATGTCGCCAATCCTGGGGCAATTAGATCTTGCCCCCCTGACCAATAAATGTGATGCATGGTGTGATTGAATTATCTGATTGAATAATATATAGGGTTTTTAGCTGTAGTTTAATATATTAGATTTGTTTTGTACACTTTGTTTCTATATTTATTCTGTGAGCCATCCCGAGTTTTCAGAGAAGGGTGGCATACAAATCTAATGATCTTTCAAAGTTACGACACTGAAAAAAATGACTTACAATGCATACTCACACGTGTGACTGTGTTCCTACAGTCACATGATCAAAATTCAGTTGCTTGGCAACCAACATGTGTTTTTTTTATGGTTGCAGTGTCCTGGGGTCATGTGATCCTCATTTGTGACCTTCCCAACTAGCTTCTGACAAAGCAAAGTCAATGCAGGGACAGATTGGCTAAATGACCCTGAGTTACTTAATAACTACAGTGATTCATCTAACAACTGTGGCAAAAATGATTATAAAATAAGACGTGACCCACTTAACCACTGCCTTGCTTAGCAATGGAAATTTTCTTCCCAATTGTGGTAGTAAATTGGGGCTACCTGTACTCTTTTGTCCTTCATATTTTAGAGAAATGCAGACCTAAATGACTGTCCTTAATCTGACATTTTCCATCATCCCTAGCTACTTAGCATCAGAATATAACATTTAGTCAGTGGATTGCTTTGCCAGTGATCTCTGTTGAGTATGTGTGTGTGTGCCTTTGTTCAGCCAAGTCTTTTTTTACTTCTTACCCTGTTGGAGTCAATTCTTGCCCTTGATGTATAGACGGGTGGAGGAATATTAAATGCCTGAGGGACAAGATATTCTTCAGCATCCATCATGTCTTCCAGGTCTCCCTCATCCAGTAGATTCTGGAAAAATTTGCTGTCATTTGGGCTTGGTAGCTTCATGCGATCATCACCCTGTACCCATTGATAGAAAATTAAAAATGATTACATCTATCTGGTTGGCTGACAGAAATCAATGTTCTAAGCTATCCCTGGAGGCTTTAGACTGGACAGCTATTATAAGACTCCTGCTGTGAGGAGGCAGTTGGGCTAGAAGATTTATTTTATTTATTTATTGTATTTATATGCTGCTCACTCCAAACGGACACTGAGCGGCTAACAATCTGAATAAATACAACAACAATAAAACAGTTAAAATCTAATAATAAAAATGAATAATAACAATAATATAAAAAACATACATACTTTCAATCAGCCTAATTCCAGGCCTACCGGAAAAGCCAGGTCTTTATGGCTTTCTGGAAGACCGGTAATGCGGATCTCTGGAGGCAGTTGGTTCCAAAGGGCCGGAGCTGCCACAGGGAATGTTCTTCCCCGAAGTTCCACCAGCCAACATTGTTTGGTGGATGGGACCTTGAGAAGGCCAACTCTGTGGGCTCTTACTGGCCGCAGCGAGGTATGAGAGAGGAGGCCCTGAGCCATTTAGGGCATTTGGAGACTGACTGGCAACCAATGCAGTGTGCGAGAAGTTGGAGCCATACGGGCAGACCTTGGTACACTTGTTATTGCATGTGCTGCTGCATTCTGCACCAGCTGAAGTCTCCGAATGCTCTTCAAGGGTAGCCCTGTGTAGAGTGCATTGCAAATAGTCAAGAGAGGAGGTGATGAGGGCGTGAGTGACTGTGCGGAGCACTTCCTGGTCAAGATAAGGCTGCACCTGGTAGACAAGACAGACTTTTGCAAAAGCCCCCCCCCTCCCAGCCACGGCTGAGAGATGTTGTTCTAGCCTCAGCTGTAGATCTAGGAGGACACCTAATTTGTGAGCCTTATCCAAGGGGGGGATTTCTTCCCCTCCCTGTATCACCTTTAGGAGGAAAGACCCACAGCCACTCAGTCTTATCAGGGTTGAGTTTTAACCTGTTGACTGCCATCCAGATCCTAACAGCTTCAAGACACCAGCACATCACTTCCACCACTTCACTGAATTGACATGGGGGAGTATCATCAGTGTATTGTTGGTAAGTATCATCAGTGTATTGTTGGTAAGTCACCCCATGTTGTCGGATGATCTCGCCCAGCGGTTTTTTGTACATATTAAATGGGAGAGGAGAGAGGACCGACCCCTGAGATACCCCACATAGGAAGGGCCTAGGGGTCAACCTCTGTCCTCCCACTAACAGCAACTGCGATTGGCCAGAGAGGTAGGAGAACCACCGTAAAACAGTGCCTCCCATTCCCAATCCCTCTAGCCGTCACAGAAGGATACCATGGTCAAAGTATTGAAAGATGCTGAGAGGCCAAGTAGCACCAGGATAGAGGAGTGACCTCAACACCGGGTCTGCCAGAGATCATCAATCATCAAAGTGGTTTCCATGCTGTAACTGGGTCTGAAGCCAGATTGAAATGGGTCTAAGTAATTCGCTTCTTCCAAGGTCTGCAGGAGTTGGAGTACTACCACTTTCTCAACAACCTACCCAACAAATGGAAAGTTGGAGTCAGGACCTGTAATGTCCCTTCCAGCTCTATGATTCTGTGATTCTATGGATCTGGCTATATTATATTCTTTCATACTTCTCCTTATTGAATACCCTTGTTCTTTCCATAAAAAGCAAAAACAATTTTAAAAATGTATTTGATAGTATTATTTCCTAAATATCAGGATTATGTCAATGCCAAATCAAGACCTTGTATTTAAACTGTGTTATCAATAAAAGTATTGTGGAGAGGGGTAAACCCAGCAAGAGATGGTAAGAGATGTTGCTACTTTCCTAAAATACAACTATTGCAATGTGAATTATATGCCTAAATATACAGAAGCAAAGCTTGTAATAGCCTAATAATAGATGTTTGTTTTCTATATCAAGAGAACTAAAGTTTAGTGGCTTGCAGAAGTCTATTTATGGGAAAGGAAAAGTAAACCTCTTTCCTCTATAGTGACAAACCTCTTTTGCAGATTACGTCTCTAGCATCTCCAGTGAAATCTACTAATAGATGTTGGAGAAAATCTTTGTCTGAAATCTTTGAGTAACACTTCCATTCAGTTTACTATTCTAACCTAAAGGGCAAATAATTAATGTCATGTAGGGCAGCTTCTTCATCCCGTTAGAATTTTTCATCATGATTCTTAGTTTAAAGGAATATAATTCTAATAGGTAAAAGTTAATCTGATTTCTCACCTGAATTTTGAGTAAAATAACTTTCTTTTGTTTGCAAAGTAGGAAATCTATTGTTCTAGCAGTGGGCTTTTGACTGTCTTAACTTTCTTTTCTGTGTTCTTTAGGGAATCCTGGGATTGCTGAAACTGTCTTTATCTGTCACACTGATATCATCTTGCTCCCAGGCCTCACTCTTTATCTTTTGAGGTGCTGGAACAGAAATGCAAACTTTGGGGAATGTGTAGAATCTATGTTACTTGAATCCAAAATTGAAAGTGTTCAAGCTACCAGCCATTCTTAATGTATTTTAACAATTCGGCTTTTCATTTAAACTAATCTGTACTAGCATTTACCAGAACAGCCTCTAAAGGAGGAAAGAAAATATATTCTTTTTAACTTTAATGCACATTCTTTCCAGAGTTAAAAAGCTTTTGCTGAATAGAACTATATATATTTAATGGCTAGCTTCATATAAATAAAAAGTATTCATTGTATTGCTGCTGTTAATATTTATAGAAGAATCTAATATATTTATGAAAAAAAATAGTGCATATGCTAATTGTAAGATGAGTACAAATATAGCACATGCAGAACATCTTGAGATAGAAACAAGTGTTTTCATCTTGCTGGAAGCATTCTGTGCCCATTCCAACCATCCTCAGTCTTGAAAGATCTCTGTTTTAAGCTCAAAACTATTAATAAATATACAAAAAGAAATTGGGTGAGAATTAAAATATTTCATCTTACTGTTGTTCTGCCTAATGATAAAATAAATATAAAAATAGCACAAGAGAAAAATAACCCACCGTAGTTTGCTCTTCAGCTGAGGCAAAGAAAAGGAGGTTTGCTGATCTAATACATATTTGTAGAGAATCTTAGTGTAGTTAACCTTGGTGAGGCAAATGCACATATAATGTTTGTGTTGACCAGCCTCTTATCTGGACCACCTTCAGCATATTCAGATGTCACCATATTTCATTTTCTACTAAATAGAAGTAACATATGTCCCAATTTATCTGTTTTCAGTGACTTGAGAACACTTCAACTCCCTCAAAACCCAAAACAGTAGTAGAGACTGTTCTGAAAATGAATAGGCATTTCAAAAATTGAAGGTTTTTAAAAAAACCACACACAAAATGCTGAGAAAATGGTTGCATGTATATAGCCATTATCAGCCAGGAAGGAGCAGGAGAAGAAAGATAAGATAATTCGGGCCACTTACTTGAATGACTAAATATCTTTGAGGATCCCGAGCCATTCTCGAAAATTCAGCAGCCAGCTCCTTGAACTTGGGCCGACTGTCAGCATCAATCATCCAACCTATGGCCGTGTGCAAAAGGAGAGAAAAAGTGATTTTCCTACAAGACTTCCTTTTTTCATAAATGGTTAACTAAAATAACTGCTTATTATCCTCAATTTGATTGTGTCCTCAAATTTCCATTTTAAACATTATTTTTTACTACACTCTGCAAGTCAATCATCTTATTTTTTAAAACCTCTTTCTGAAACTAAACACATTCATTAGGCTCTGACTTACAATAAATATTGGTATAAGGTACAATTAATATATATGGGTTTTTTGCATATATTCTTTTTTTCTTTTTTACTGTTCATTTTGCTTTACATATTATCACTACAGTACGTGACTGCTTGCGTTATCTGTTCTGTAAGGCATTATAGTTATTTCTCTCTCTGCTTGTCCTTGAGAGCTATAATATCCACCTTCCAACTTCTGAATCCCATTTTGAGTCTGACAATTGGATGTTCATTCTAGCCGTTATGTAGATTTTGGTTGCCTTTAATATTCTTAACTAGGTACATCTTTTAGAAACTTCTTTATATTCCAAGGACAAATATCTTTAATGTGGCTAAACATGACAACATGAATATCCATGTGGTTTTTTTAACTGAATTTCATGTCTGCCATTATTAATATTTCTGTGTACCTGTTAATGGTGGCTATAGGAATAGCACTTGCAGTTACATATTACTTTACAGTGCTTTATAGCCCTCTCTAAGTTGTTTACAAAGTCAGCATATTGCCCCAACAATCATGGTCCTCATTTTACTGACCTCAGAAGGATGGAAGGATAATTCAACCTTGAGCTGCTGAGACTCAAACTGCTGGTAGTCAGCAGAATTAGCCTGCAATATTGCATTCTAACCACTGCACCGCCATAGCCCTTATATCTGTGTATATACACCTTGGTTGCTATCTGCGGTTGCTAGAGAAGCACTTGTCATGCAAAATAAAGTTTCTTTTTCCTGTCTCTTATGAAGCTTAGAAGAAATTATCACTTTGCCCTACTTCTCTTCTGTAAGCCAAAGGATACAAGGTATTACTAACAGAAGATTCTGTTCAGCAGTAGCCTATCTTAGAGCAAGCCTAATTGAAGATAGCATTGACATGCCTACAAATCTGTCATTGTTCAACAGGAAGTCCAAATACAATGAGTCTTACCTGCTTATTTACAATCTCCCTTCTTTGTTTAGCTGGAATGTATGATTGACACCAAAGACAACTTGTGGAATTGCCTCTAATATACAATCATATTTATGTTTTCAAATATTATATGATCGCTCAGTGCAGTATAAAAATTCATAAGAAGAACTATGGATCCATTCCATATAGATTCATACTTCCCAAACCATGATGATGCAATTAATTCCACCAAAATAGGGATGAAAAATCATATTGAGCATTTTTCCTATTGCTCATAATATATCAATAGGTCTCTTTTATTTAAAATGAACCAAAAAAATTATTTGGATAACTTTATTAAGGAATCTAAGGTTAAAAAAAGGATAATGAAATAACAATGATGACAAGGCCTAATAATTTATTTTCAGAATCAGTGTTTTTGTTTTTTATTATCAGTAAAACAATATATTTATCGGCACATTTCTAAAGCAGCTTAAAATAAATATCTTAGATTTAAATAAAATTTTAATTTCCAGTGCAAAGTTTAAAATTCTGATCTAGTTTGTCTGACATGAATAATTCAGACGACCTAAATCATTATAATCTGAAGTTTATCTCAAACGATCCATCTGTTAAACTACTGAAGTTTGCAGATGATACAACAGTGATCGGACTCATTCGAGACAATGATAAATCTGCATACAGATGGGAGGTTGAACAACTATCCTTGTGGTGTGACCAGAACAATCTAGAACTGAACACACTCAAAACCGTAGAAATAGTGGTAGACCTTAGGAGAAACCCTTCCACCCTTCCACCTCTCACAATACCAGACAACACAGTATCAACAGTAGAGACCTTCAAATTTCTAGGTTCTATCATATCTCAAGACCTAATATGGTCACCTAACATCAAAAACATCATCAAAAAAGCACAACAAAGAATGTTCTTTCTGTGCCAGCTCAGGAAGCTCAAACTGCCCAAGGAGCTGCTGATACAGTTCTACAGAGAAATCATTGAGTCTGTCATCTGCACCTCTATAACTGTCTGGTTTGGTGCTGCAACACAACAGGACGGACACAGACTTCAGAGGATAATCAGAACTGCAGAAAAAACAATTGCTGCCAACCTGCCTTCCATTGAGAACCTGTATACTGCACGAGTCCAAAAGTGGGCAGGGAAAATATTTACTGACCCCTCACATCCTGGACACAAACTGTTTCAACTCCTACCCTCAAAACGTCGCTACAGAGCACTGCACATCAAGACAACTAGACACAAGAACATTTTTTCCCCAAAAGCCATCACTCTACTAAACAAATAACTCCCTCAACACTGTCAGACTTTTTACTAAATCTGCACTTCTATTTCTACTAGTTTTTCTCATCATTCCTATCATCCTTTTCCTCCCGCTTAGGACTGTATGACTGTAACTTGTTGCTTGTATCCTAAGATTTTTATTAATATTGATTGTTTCTTCATTGCTTATTTGACCCCTATGACAATCATTAAGTGTTGTACCACATAATTCTTGACAAGTGTATCTTTTTTCTTTTATGTACACTGAGTCCATATGCACCAAGACAAATTCCTTGTGTGTCCAATCACACTTGGCCAATAAAATTCTATTCTATTCTATATCAGAAGAATCAATAAAAATGTTTATTTGCCCACTGAAATCATATCAACCAATATATTAAATAAAAGTTTTCTGTGGACAACTTTTGTGGATGGATTTTCAATTATTACCTGCAGTCAGATATGCACCAGGCGACAAAACAATTCATCATTGAAATGTCAACTGAATTGTGTGTAAAGCTTCCAAAGGAAAAATATAAATTTATTTTTGTTACTTACAAAAGAATTCTAAAATGTTATGGATTTAAATTTCTTGTATTTAAATCTACTCTGAGAAATGCAGATACAAGAACAAAAGATGAGATATTAACTGTTCTTAAAAGAACCCAAACCAAACTAAAATTTATCACAGTTAATGGGTCCAGTTTACAACCTTTTCATTGACTGTGATTTTGACTAACTCAAGGCCGAAATATCCCAGATTAATTATGGATGTTTTTACATTTTCCTCATTCCCTGCACTATATTATTTTTTTGACATTTTGGTTGATATCAATTATGGTTTTTCTTTTTTATTTTTAACTTTCATGTGCTAAAGACTTGATTATCATGTAGCATATAATACCAGAAGCAGGAATTCTTCTTTTTCTTCTCCTTCTTCTACTTAGCCAGTATACAGTTAATGGTTTCTATACAATTGCTATGCCATGCTGCTACCACTCAAATCAAACTATTAGTTGGATCATCTACTTTGTGCCTTATGATGTTTTTACCTGTATATGTGAGCAGCAGACCACATGGAAGAAATGGCTGTTTGTTAATCTCATTTAAATTAAATGAGAAATACAGCAGAGCATTTCTTAATTCTTTTAAAATTAAAACTGGAGCTCCGGGATTTACATCTTCTAGCAGCTGAACAGTTGGGGAAGGGATGTGCCAGGTGAGAATCCAGATGCAAATATAAACAAAATAATTTGTCTCCAGATTCTCCTTGATTCTAATGTTCTCACAGAGATGCACTCTGGTTAGCATGGCATATCAACATCTGGTTGTAGAAAGGAAAACTAGTCCCCCAAACTGGTTTTGTTTCATTCTATTTTTTATATTGTAATTTGAAACAATGTTTATCTCTTTGCAACTTTTCATCTATGTGTCTAGAACATGAAATGTTATCATCTAATAAATGAGTTATCATAGAAAGGGATGTCATTTAGTCTGCAATGGATTTGATGCATAGCAATACTTTGTGATATTATCCACTAACAAGAAGGATTCAGCTAACACAAGGCCCTTCAGTCAGATTCACCTCTTTAAAAACTGCAAGATGTTAATGAATGGTGAGTTGCTACCAGTTCACACTGGTTTGGTGAACCAGTAGCGGCAGCGGGAGGTTCCACCCAACCAGATGGACATTATCAAAAATTCTCTGTGCAGAAGTGTTGCATGCATATGCCGCCATGTCCTTCCATTCCTGAACCAGTAGCAAAGGTAAATGAAACCCACTACAGATGTTAATGTATATTATTTGAATATAATTTACATAACTGCTTCAATTATGCGTCAAAACACCACACATTACTACAAAGGATTTGTGACAGCCAGCTGCAAGGAAAACCCTTTCAGTTCATCAAAAAAGCAAGAATAAAATTAAAGCTACTCACATTTCACCATTACCATGTAAACATCAATGGTGCAGATAGGAGGCTGCGGTAACCGCTCTCCTTTTTCTAACAAGTCAGGAATATCTCTTGTTGGGATCCCATCATAAGGCTTTCCACCAAAGGTCATAAGCTCCCAAATAGTGACACCTAAAGCAAAAGTGAGAATTCTTACAATAGTCCATGCATACCTGAAACACATAATCATTTACCTGACTATAATATTGTAGTCAATTCTTGTTAAAAATATGCAAAACAGGCTTTTTCCATGAGTCAAAAGATAAAATAGAGGCATTCTGTGTGAAGTGAACCAATTTTAAAGATCATCCCTACCTTACCATCTCAGATATTGATGAAATTTGGCACATAGTTTCTTTATGATATAAAACTATGCTGTTCAAAATTTTAGTTCAAAAGACTAAACATTTTAAAGATCATCAGAGATCAGAGATTCCTGTTGGATTCCTGAACAACATATTCTAGCAATTCTTCCAGTACCAGCTTGTCTCTGCAGCACTGATGTTTTACTATGGCTTGGAAATCATTAAGATACTTCCTTTAGGTTTGGGAACCTACGCAAAGACACCCAAAAGAGGCTTGGGAACCTCGTGTAAGATGCCCACCTTCAGGCTTGGGAACCTGTGGCAAATGCCCCATCCATGACTGGACATACCTGGCTATCGGGCATGACCTCTTGGCGATGAGCCACCATGGACCAATGCATGTTTAAAGCACTAATTGACTTATACAGACATTAGAAACATCAATGGGCCTGTTTCCTCTATCATGTAACAATGTTGACAAAACCCCCCACTTTTTCAGACCCTTATTTGAAACCTGGCCTCATCATTCCATTTCCTAACAAACATTCCTGTTTTTTAATATTTTAGAGAACTGTCTTATAACATCTTGTGTTCTTTATTTTTTTAAAAAATGCTGCTTATTGAAAAATAATCACTTTTACTGCACTTGTATCAAAGGTGCAGTGCAGAAATGATAGGCTGTCCACAAACAGTTGATGGGATTTATTTCAATCCTTATATGAAGAGAATCCATAATTAAAACAATATATTCCTAAAGACAAGAAACTGCTCTTTCTAATGGTGCTAAATTGAAGAGGATTGAAGCTGTCCCACAGGATCAAACAGGGCATCAAAAATAGCCAAAATTTGGCAAAAATCCGTTAAGTGCCAAATTTGAACTCTTATATTTTTTCAACAACTTGAAGGAAAGTGCTGCAAATTGGAAGTCCTCATTGCAACTGTGTACTTAGTACACCTGCCGAAAATCAACCTGAAAGGCCAAGTAGATTTGAAAGTACAGCAGCCTGAAGTTTGCTGTAAATCCATTTTTCAGGATTTTTTTTTTGCCAGGTTTGAGCCTGAACCACATAAAAAGTAAGAGGACTAGGTGAATGGGGTTTTGCCAGTTTATAAAGACTTACAAGTTGTGCAGGTTCCCCAAATATCTCCAACATACTACTGAAACCTCCGCGTTTACAGCTTCTAGAAGTTGGGCCAGTGTCATTTTTGCCAACTCAGCATTTGGCAAACCTTATTTGAGGTCTCCTAGAACTCCCAATTCTTAGTCTTTTGAACTAAAATTTTGCACAGCATAGTTTTATATCAAAAGGAAACTATGTGCCAAATTTCATCAAAACCTGAGATGGTAAGGTGGGGACCACTGGTCCACTTGACATGGAATGACCCAATAGAAGACAAGTGTTCATACATGTATCACTTGGCATCTACCATCACTCAAGTATCTCTACTACTTTTACCCATCCTTAGCATTTTCTTTGCCATTATTTTCTCTTGAAAAATAATTAATAATTGAGCTTTTGCATGTTAAATCTTCTGAGCACTTTTAAGCACTGCATGGTGGATTGAGACCATAAATTTTAAAACTTGTATTTAATCTATCCTAACCTGAAATTGTAAGGCCATTGTCAAAATCAAGATATAAAAAATACATGAAACATATGTAAGGCCACTCTCTTAAGATCCTTGGAAGGACTATTTCTTTCTGGATCTTAGAGACAGCTTAGATCTGAAAATCTAATGATGGATATCACTTTCTGATTCCTTGAAATCTTCTGAGCTTTTCTTTCCAACATTTTCTTTCCATCACTTTTAACACTTTCACATTTAAAAAGACCAAAGGAAAGAACCCATCGTAATCAATAAAAATTTTATTATGGTCAAAGGAGGATAGTCAATTAAAAAGCATAAAAATAAATGAGAGTATAAAGATAATTATTATAAAAAGCTGAAAAATATAAAATTGAAATGCATATTTAAAAACAAAAATGGAAAAAGGAATCTAAAAGGAGGGGTAGGAGTATTAGATGGAGATAGGAGAGCATAAAGTCTGTATTTGCAAACTAAATCTATTACAGTAGAGAACATTCTTAGAATGATGGACTAGATGCCCATTAAGACTAGTTTATGGCACAGGGTATTTATGTGATGGATTTTAAGCACTGCTATGTAGTACTTCACAACAGAATACCCTACGATACTAGACTTTCAACCTTGGGCATAGAAAGCTAAGAACTAAGATGCCTTAAACAAGATCTAAGTATTGCCCACAAGATCATATGCTGCAACGTCCTGCCTGTCGGCAATTACTTCAGCTTCAACCACAACAACACAAGGCTTCAAAATGGGGCACCACTTCTAGGAAGGATCACACGGATGGGTTTAGGTTATTTTCTTGGAAACAATGGAGAAATTGGGGGGGGGGGGTTCATTACCTTCTTCTGGCCTATGTGTTATTTCCAGGTGGTCTATATTTAGAGTTTCCCCCTGTAGTCTCCCATCCAAGTAAACAGCAGAATCCCATATAACTCTGTTTAGCTTTTTCAAGATCATCTAAGGCTTTACACAAGGTTTTAGAGCAGAGTAGAGTACAGTGTAGAGTAGAATAGAAATCTTTATTGGACAAGTGTGATTGGACACACAAGGAATTTGTCATTAGTGCCTATGCTCTCAGTGTACATAAAAGAAAAGATACACTTGTCAAGAATCATGAGGTACAACGTTTAATGATTGCCATGGGGGTCAAATAAGTTGGGTTTGGGTGAAACTTGACTTTGATCTTCGAACCTGGCAAGTTTAAGGCTTGTGGACTTCAACTTCCATTCCTAAGGTAACATGACTAGTGAATGAATTCTGGGAGAAAAGAAAGGAAACAAGGAGAGTAGAGGAAACAGGAGAAATTTGTAGAGTGTAAAAGTATTGATAGAGATAGAAAATTAGGGAATTGATAATAATAATATCTTAATGTTTGCATGTTGATTGTAATATATAAAATGTAGATATTGAAATACAGATATTAATAAGGAAATATATTGAAAGTTAAAAAACTGTAAAAGAAATACAGTTTAACCGTATGAAATATGACAACAGTATAGCTTACTGTAAAAAGAAGAAATTTAGAAGTTGAATTTTCTTTTTTTCCTTTCTCTTTTTCCAATTTTTTTCTCTCATTCCTTTTTTCTTTTTTGCTCTGTTTGTATGTATGTTTATATGTATCTATGTTGTTATGTGATTATAAGTCTAATCAATGTTCTAAATGTATTTTTAATATTTATATCTAATAAAAATTATTTAAAAGAAAAGAATTCTGGGAGTTGAAGTCCACTAGTCTTAAAGCTGTCAAGTTTGAAAACCCCTGGGTTAGGGGTTAGGTGTGCAAGGGTCTTCAAGCCTGGCATGTTTAAGGCTTATGGACTTCAACTCCCATTCCTAAGATAGCATGACTAGTGGAGAAATTCTGGGAGCTGGAGTCCACTTGGAGCTGTCAAGTTTGAAGTTTGTAATAAGTATACTTGGTTGTAAAAAGTATTCTGCTACACTGATATTTTATTAAACAATATAATACTACACCATTTGGTTCAGAATACATTTTTCCTTGTTTTCCTCCTCTAAAATCTCGGTGCGTCTTATACACTGAAAAATACGGTAGTTGATAAAGAAGATTCTCCCATTTGGCTGTGGTGTCAAAGTATCAGATGGTGAGGCTGGAGTGGAGGGACCAGCTGAATAGGGAAAGAAAAATGAAGCTCTTCCCATCTACTTCATCAATCTTTTCACCCGAGCTTTGCTATTACTGGTGGTCTATCACCCCAACGCTCCACAATGTAGGATAAGAGTGCCTGTTCAAGGGTGGAAATATCTATGCAATGCCAGTCAATTTAACTCAAAAGCTAAAAAGTTGAATATCCATACAAAACTCTGTAAATCAATAAAACATAAATTGAGACATATAGTAGGAGGCAGTACAAGGAAAATATAATTTGAAGTGAGTGAATGCTGAAAAAATTACTAAAGAGGCCAAAGGGAGGGAGGAGGGAGTAATTGCTATTTTTGGTCTCTTCGTAAGTAAATAAGTAAACAAAGTTGACCTAAAATTATTGCTTTTCTAATTCAGAGCATCAGATGTTATTAATCACATTTCCATTTATTCAGAACAAATGAGACCTACATATTTTTTTGGTTTATTTTAAAGATAATTTAAAATATGTCAATAAGCAAGGAAGCACATCTTACAAAGCAACACATCTAGCAAGCTGTCACTTTTAACTTCCAGAAGCAACACAACCACATATACGTAAATATGCAAACACACTAGGATTTCTACAAATGCATATAATACATTCATTATTCAACTTTCCCTAGCATTATTAACTATATTTTCCTTGTATTTATTGAGTTCCACTGTACACCATCCTCAAATTACAGGTACAACATGCAAGCCAGGAGGAGAGGAAAAGCCTGATCTGGAAAGAGTCTGGGTGGAGTGAGGGTGGAAGATCCTCCCCATAAGAATAGAATAGAATAGAATAGAATAGAATAGAATTTTATTGGCCAAGTGTGATTGGACACACAAGGAATTTGTCTTGGTGCATATGCTCTCAGCGTACGTAAAAGAAAAATATACATTTGTCAAGAATCATGTGGTATAACACTTAATGATAGTCATAGGGGTCAAATAAGCAGTGAAGAAAATAATGGATCATTGGTGTGAAAAGGATAGCTTGTTAAGAAGAAAAGACTGGATGCCAGGGGCGAGAATATATTTGCTGTAAGTAGAAAGTGTAGAAGTTGGAGCAGGAGCAGAGGTGATATTCAGCTGGTCCAAGTAAACCAGTAGTAGCAACCTGTGGGTGGGCCTGCGCGCCTGCCCCGGCACTATGACATCCTATTTATCCATGTTTTAAGTCAGGCGCATGCATGAAAACTGAGTGCATGAGCAAAACATTTATTTATTTATTTATTTATTTATTTATTTAATTAATTTGTTTTGTCAAGTACGGATTGGTGGTATACAAAGATATAACAATATTTATATACATGATCCTAGTAAGAGAGAAGCATTAGGACAGGGGATGGAAGGCACTCCAGTGCACTTATGCACACCCCTTACTGACCTCTTAGGAATCGGGAGAGGTCAACAATGGATAGTCTAAGGGTAAAGTTTTGGGGGGATAGGTAATGATACTACAGAGTCTGGTAGTGAGTTCCATGCATCAACTACTCAGTTACTATAATCGTATTTCCTGCAGTTGTATTTCCTGCATGCGTGCACGGAAGGTGTGCCCACAACTGAAGCGAGTGTGTGCTGGGCAAACCACTAGGGAAATTATGAGAATCCCATCTCTGTGCAGGGGTTTCTGAATACTGCAAGAGTCAAAAAAAAAGGGGAAAGCAGAGGAAAAATGCTTCTTTCTCACAGTCAGTGGAATCACAGAGGTGAGGAGAAGTTGACTTGGGATAACAAACCTCCTGCCTTTCTGAGATCAGGCAGGAAAAGAGGAGAGAGACAGAGAGAGAGAGAGGAAGAGAGGGAGAGGAGGCTGACCAAGATACACCATGTTTCTTTTGTGTGTTTTTTTAAATTCAATATACTGACATAGTTTGTACAGACACACACACACACACACACACACACACACACACACACTTAGTATAAAGGCACACATGCCTGCTTATTCACTACAATGTATTTTTGTTTCCCAGACTTTCCCATTTGGGATTACCTTTTCATGGGAAAAAAATTGACAGTTTGCATATTGGTAAAACATTGCCAGCTTTCAATGAGAACACATTAGGGAAAGAAAGCAATCATTTCTTATAATTTATTCATTTGTTGTTGCCAAATGCCTCTTCTTTCAGGTGGATCTTTGATTCTGTATTGCTCCAGGCAATGTCATTTCCTGTGCAGTCCCATCACTCAAAGGATGGATACTGGAAGTTACAGGTCACCTATATCTGGCCTTTGCTAGTAAGTTTGGCTCCTTAGAAGGGTCTCCTAATTTTAAGAAGAAATTGGAACTGGGATAAATTCCAGTGCCTTCTTTTAAAAATTCCCAACACTCAACCCTCATCATATGGAAAAATAATTTTTTGGTGCCTTAATTACTCCAACCGAACCGGTTCAAATAAGGATTAAAAGCTTTAATGCACTTAGACAAATGGCTGTGACTGTCCTGTGTAGAGCCTCAGCTAAGGAAGCTCAACACTTATTTGCTTCTTTCCTTTCTAATTTTGTGACAAAGGCTTTCCTGGGGTTTCCTGTCTTCGTCTACTGAACTGGCAGCCCTTTGGATGTCTTGGTGTTCAGGGCAGGGCTACACATTGCTCAGCCAACAGGATATTTTTGCTTGAGTGCCTGTACCTTCTCATTATCAGACTCACAGAAAAAGCAACAGAAACAAATAAAGGAATTTTCAATAACAAGCAAGAATAGAATTAAAAAAGAAATGATCCTAAATTAAATTCAATTAATTAAATTAAATTCAAAATCTGTTTTTACAGAAAAATTAAGGTGTTGTCACTCTCAAAAATTAAAAAAAGGAAATGTGTTATACAGTGCTCCCTCATTTTTTGCGGGGGATGCGTTCCAAGACCACCCGCGAAACACAAAAAACCACAAAGTAGAGACGCTATATTTGCAACATAAATATAACATAAAAAAACATAAAAAGCATGCCCCCCCCAACCGATGCTGCTCGCCCCTCCATGTTGTGGTTGGATCTGGCCCAGCACCTGCCCCAGGGAATGGGGAGGTGGATGCAGGGGAAAATTCAACATGTCACAGGCCTGTGTTATTGCCGACATAATCAGTTCAGAGTTTAGTTTCCTTGGATGAAGAAGAAGATGGGAGTGACTCGGCAGAGAAGGGCTTGGCACACAGCCCTTATCTTCCGTTGATTCAGATGATGACATTTTGGACCCACGCAAGCACAGAATTATGCGTAGAAGAGACCAAGTAAGAACATATTAAAGGAAATAAGGGAGGCCACCTGTGTTTGGGTGGAACTCCAGTAATTAGGGCTGCTGCTATAAATAGCAGCATGTGGGTTTGGCCGTTGTGGAAGAATATCTGATCGGAGTTTGTCAGGAATCTTGTGTTGCTGGACTTTGTTGCTTTTTCACGCCTTTGAAACCAAAGCAGAGCAACGTGTGTGTGTGTCTCACTTTGTTGGAAGAAGAAGGGGTGTGAAGTTTCTTCACAGCTGCTAGCTAAGTACTTAATGACTGCTTAAGGGAAATTGTACAGACTACCCGGTTGTTTGGGGAAGAGTGCTCTTTGCAATACAAAAAGAGTGCTTTGTTTATTTTGAATTTTGTGATAAAGAACATCGTTTTGAATTTTCAAACATGTGTGTGTCTGAAATTTGTACCCTTCAATTTTCGGGAGGCTCATATCAGAGAGCTCGGCAGAACAGTCCGCCACTTGCCCCTTGCCCATCGCTCCTTTTTAACCTGTGCCTTAAACCAGGAGAGAAGGGAAGGAGACGTGTGTGTGAGAGAAGAAAGGCTTTGGGTGCAGCCAGCGGCCGCGCTCCATCCAGCTCTATCCTCGCAGTTCTGCGCTGGGCTCTCCTCCTCCGGAGCGATGACATATCTTCCACCAGCACCATGTTAACAACATTACTGGGCTCAGGCAGTGGGGCAGGGGAAGAGGAGGAGGTGGCAGAGGCAAGGGGCTTGCAAGCACCCCCCACATGGCAAAAGGCAATCGCGGTGGTTGGGGGACTGCTATCAATTCTGACAGCAGTGAACAAAGCCACCAACCCAGGGAAGTGCCGTGCTTGAAAAGCTGCAGCTTGGGCACGGGAGGAGGGCGGCTCGGGGTTTTCTCTTTCTCTTTCCCCCTGCCACCACTGTTGCCTCTCCTTCTGTGGGTTGCTTCCCCCTGACAGTCTTCCTCCGCGTGGCCTCTTCTCCTTTCTCTCCCCTCCTCTCCGGTTCTTTTGGATTCTGCTCAGCGCCCCTGTCAATAGGAGTGGAGAGGGATTTGGAGGTTTCAAGGTGATCCTGCTCAGGGAAGGCTGCATGGGGAAGACTTCTCTAGTCCTCCGTTACTGTGAGAATAAGTTCAATGACAAGCATATCACCACTCTGCAGGCATCTTACCTAACCAAGAAGCAAAATATTGGAGGGAAAAGAGTAAAATTGCTCCTGCTCTGGATAATTATACAAGAGACATTGTACAAAAAAAGAAAAGCCGTGGCTTGGCTTCCATGCTCGCCTATGGGGGAGGGGCAGATCGTGAAAACCCATGGTGTTCAAAAACTCGTGGAGTATTTTTTCCATTAATATTTTTTGAAAACCCATGGTATAGCCTTTCCGCGAAAGTCGGACCTGCAAAAGTCAAGGGACCACTGTGTGTACATTTTCTTTCTTCACACGCATACTTTTGCAAGCTAAGTGTAAGATGTTGATCTTGTTTACACATATTGAATGCAGCAAGGAAGTTATTGTTCCATGGTAAAGCCCACAAAGTTGCTCCAAATATATTAGCAGCACAATTATTAACATGGGAAAGACTCAGTTTTTTCCATTTGACTTATAATTATGAGGTTTGAAAATGTGCTTTCTATGATTTAGGAAGGTATGATACAAAGAGCTCTTCCAGATAAAGGCCTCCTTTTGACTTTTAATCACACAGTATCATAACCAATGCACGCAACTGAGTTACATTTCTATTCCAGTCCCATTTTAACCATGGATATAAATTTTAATACTACCAATCAAGTTCCTCTTGAAATGGGAAAGTATTACTATTTTGCATTTCATTTCTGTCTCCACCAGATGCTGATTTTGCCAGTGTCCCATCACTGGGCATTATTTGTAGAACATCCCCTCTCATCCTGTTCCTTCTTGGATGCAATCGTATCATCACTCCGCATAACCTCACTCTGCTCCATGCTCTTTTCCCCTCTTTCTGCCAAGTATTTTTGTGAAGATAGAATCTGGCCTAATTTCAGAAAAAATCTCCCCTTCCCCATTTCCTTTTAAAACTGATCATTCACTTACAGGCCATGTGAATAGTTTCATGCAATCTTTCCAACAATAAGCTTCAACATTTTCTTTGTGGAATGCTCAAAGACACATTGGTATGCCAGCATGGCATCACTAAGCATTTCACCATGACTCCTACAGGTATGAGCCATGGTAGTAACAACCCACTTGTTTTCTTGCTTAAAAATTCTCCTTCACATACAACATACCTACTCCAACCTTGTCTCATAGTAAGATGTACACTTCTACATATAAAACCCTGGGTTAGCAAAACATTTTAAAGATATCAAGTTTCATTAATGTCAGTAACAACGAACAGAAGAATGGATGATGAGAAGACTTTAAACTAGTGTTATTGGTTCTCTTGAAGTGTACTAAATAGGTGATACTGAGTCTTCGGAGAGGGGCGGCATACAAATCTAATTCATAATAATAATAATAATAATAATAATAATAATAATAATAATAATAATAATAATAATAATAATGTTCTGAGTTCCACTATCTGCCAGCATTGAGATAGAAATGACTAGGTTTGATTAACTGAAAATCTATAAGTTCTACATACTGTATACAGTTTCTGAGAATGGTATATGTAGAACTTATAAACCTGAGAACCTCCACCACTGTGTCTTTTGCCTGGCCAAAGAATGCCGGAAGCGCCTGTGGCCGCCCTGCACGGAGCTTGAAGGCAGTGCTTGGAGTTCTGCTCTCCCTAACCCGAGAGAAGAGTGCCGGTCCTAAACAGAGGGAAAAGCACTTTTGGAGCGCAGGATGAAATGGGGGTGCACGGGGCGGGGGGGGAGATGGGGCTCCCAGACAGAGAATCATTCGTGCAGGAGGCTTTGAAACTGCCACAGACACCGCTTATATTCTCCCTGACACCAAAGTAAAGGACAGAGGGAGTTCCGCCATCCCACATTGCAACCAGGGCTGGTATGCCCGGCTGCGGTGGGATGGCCTCGGATGGCAGCAGCAGTTGGCGAAGGGCGCTCTGAATGAAGCTGCCTCAACCAAAGAGAGGCAGCCCGTGCCCAGCCTCTGCCACAGCCGCTTGCTTTTTGGCCTGCTGGGAGGGCTCCTCGGTCAATGTATGCCGGTCACCCGTAGGGAGGGAAGCAGCCAAGGGCTGCAGGGCGGCCTCGGGGACAGCTGCCAAAGCACAGGAAGGCTGCCACTGCTGCTGCTGACCACTGCCCAACTCCTCCCACAACATTTGATGTATAAGACGCGCCCAGTTTTTGAGGCACTTTTTTGAAGTAAAAGGGTGCATCTTATACATCGAAAAATACGGTAATATGATAATATAAATTGCATTTAATATTAGCATATAGCTGAAAATAATGAAGACAATGAAGATGAACCTCAAGTGAATTTTAAACTGGATTTAAAAGAATAGGCAATGAATAACCTCAAAGATATCCATGGGGGGAGAGGACTACACAATCTAACCCCACCAGTTTTTTACTTACATTATTACACTTTAACTTTTTTGATTGTCTTCCCCCAGAAAATGCCCATGGATCAGATGGTGATTTGAAATATAATTTGTCTACATATCTTTATTGACGGAACTGCTCTTCCAAACATCATAGAAAATGACATGCATGTGCAAATACACAGAGAGAAAGAGGAGGGGGGCGCCTGATAAAGAGCTAGTATTTTAATAAAGGAGGAAAAAAGCCTATAGCCAATTTAAAAAAAAACACTATGTACATTGAAAATCCACATAGGAAATAAACATAATAGTCAATAAATTAAAAGTAGGATAGTGGCAGCCATGTATTATTAAGCCATTCAGTATTATAACACTAAACAGGTTTGTTGTTTCTCATTTAAGAGGCACTAGGAATAAGGCTGTGATTTAATAAAGGTATCCTAATAATAAGTCCCAATGTACTTCGGTTTACCTATGAACAAGTTAAATAGGAAGACGCTACAAATCCAGACTTTAGATTAAAAGTTCATGTTGGACAGTTTTCCAGAGTAAAATTAACCATTGCCAATGAACATAGCTAGGTTGCAAAATGAAGCAATAAGCGGCAAAAACATGTATTTTACAGATGAGCAATTTAAACCACAATGTTTAGCTTTCTCAGCTACAGAGAATATGAAATTAACCGCTTTGGAAAACAGTTGGATAAAATATTGGATAAAACATTGTTTCTGGACAAGGACATTGTCTCTGATGAGACTTCAGCTACTATAGTGGAATATATTATAAAGGGTAGGTTTGGTTTTTTTTGCATTAGTGTATCAGAGGTATATAGCTTCTTAAAATTCAATTCTTTTTAACAAAAGGAGCAGATAAATTATACTAAAACAAGTCAAGTAGTTGTTCAAGTGGCCAATAATAGGAACCAATACAATGAGCTTGACATTATAATTAATTACATTAACCAAATTCCATGCATATGGGTTTACAGATGTACCTGAACTTTTTTTATATAAAGGCAAAGTTGTTTGTGAAATTTCCATGTTAGTTTTTCCAGCTCAAGTTTAATTGTCCAATCTTGTATTTATTCTGTGATGTAATAATTTATCAATTATGAGCTAAAACTCTTGTTTTTCTATAAGATGGTATCATCATCATCCCGATATTCATATATTTTAAGCATATAAATGTTGAATATAAGAAATGTTAAGTTATGGTACACAGCCATTTTTATATATTCAGAGATCAGTAAGAAAAATATTCATCGTGAAAACAATGTAGTGGCAGAATAATATTAGTTATGAAAGAGTAGGATCACATGTGAAGTCCCTAAACTTATTTATTATTAATTATGCCAATGCACAGGAATTTATTCAGTTAAAGGTTAACACTATATTGGCATTTGATAAGGCTCAACACAATTCAAAAGGGGCTAATCCATTTGTGACTACATAGAGATTCTAGGTTGATTCCTCTTTTGACTCCCCCCTCAGGTTTTGCTACCCCTTCTTCTACAAACAGTAAGGCAAAATACTGCCCTAGGGTGGTTTCAACAAGCTGACACAAAGACTTCATGGAAATGCAATTTTTTCAACATATAAAACAAATACTATACAGATTTAAAAAAAACCAAAACCTTCACTTATTACCTTTTTTCCCAAAATAAGGCATCCCCTGATAATAAGCCCAGTCGAGCTTTTAAGGCCAAGTGCTTATTTCGGGGTTCAAAAAAATATAAGACAGGGTCCAATTTTGGGGAAAATATGGTATGTGGAAACAAAGTTAAATAGGTTTGGTTAACAACATGTAAACTAGGACCATCATTTTCAAAGTCAATTCCTTGCATATCCAGGAATTTAGAAAAATATTTTTCACTGCATCCTCTAAGACAGCAGCTCTCAAAGGGTAATTGGGGGACATCTAGGGTCTCCAAAACCCTTTTATGGGATCCAAAAAGTCAAATAATTAAGTATTTGAAAATTTCTTAGATTTAATTTTTAGTACAGTAAATATTGATGTATACCATATTTTTCAGTGCATAAGACACATTTTTTTAACCTCAAAAAGGTGCTTTAAAAATTGGGTGCATCTTATACATCAAATGCTGCCAAGGCCACCCGGCAGCACTCGGCGGGAGGGTGGGCAGGGTGCCAGGCATAGCGCCAGCAGCAAATCATTGCTTTCCAGGTGGCTGCCCAGCGCCTCCGCCTAGCAGGGACAAGGCGAGCAGCAACTACTGAGGCAGCTTCCCTTCAAGGAGCAGCAGTACCATCCACACCCAAGGCCCCTGCTGCCAAATCGTAAGTCTGAGGAATTTGACAAACAGACCCTGAAGGGGCAGAGCTGTCTTCCGCACCAGTGCTATGTTCTTGGATGGTGGGCTCAGCTTGGGCGAGCGGCTGTGAGCCGGCCCCTGCCACAGCCGCTCACCCAAGCGGAACCCGCCATCCAAGATCATAGTGCTAGTGCAGAAGAAGGCTCTGCCCCTTCAAGGTCTGTTTGCCGACCTCCTCAACCTTGCAATTTGGCAGCAGGGGTCTGGGCCGTGGATGTGACATCCCCGGTGCTGCTGCTTCTCAAAGGGAAGCCGCTGGAGCTGCCCCAGCTGTCACTACCTCCACCGGGACTGGTTAACTAGGGCGGCCTGCCCACCTTGCATTTTCCAGTTACTTCTGCCCTACTGTCCTTGCCTTCACTTCTGACCACGTGACTCCACCTCCGCCTTCATCCCTGATCCTGGCGAAGCTGCCTCTTTAGTTCCACGGTACTGTTGTACCTTATGATTCTTGATGAACTTGATGAACACAAAAGAAACTATTGAAGATGGAGGCACTAGCAGCATTTGGTAGTTTTAGGGTGCTGGGCTCTTGCAGGCAGAGCAGGTGGGATTTGTGTGTGTGTGTGTGTGAGTGAGGAGTTGATGTGTTAACTACAGTACTCCCTCCCACCTTGGAGACTTCTTGCAGTCAGTTAATTTGTTTTTCAACATTTCCATTGTGTAGGCAAACAGCCTTTCCAGTTCCAGAGTCATATTAACTCATTCTTAAGCAGTCAAAAAGGCAGCCCTAGGAAGAATGTGGACATTAATGTCCCTTGCTTGTGAACACCATTGGTCTTTCTTTAAGATTTGTCTTAAAGCTGTCAAGTTTGAAGACCCCTGAGTTAGGGGTTAAGAGTGCAAGGGTCTTCAAACATGGCAAGTTTAAGGTTTGTAGACTTCAATTCCCATTTCTGAGCTAGCATGACTGGTGGAGGAATTCTGGGAGTTGAAGTCCACAAGTCTTGAAGCTGTCAAGTTTGAAGTCTGTAAAAAGGGTACATGGTTTTAAAAAGTATACATGGTTGTAAAAAGTATTCTGCTACACTGGTATTTTATCAAACAATATACTACTACATCATTTGGTTCTGAATACTTTTTTCCTTGTTTTCCTCTTCTAAAATCTAGGTGCGTCTTATACACCGAAAAATACGGTATTTGAATAATCCTTTATTTATGTCCATAATTGAGGATGGAATTGTGATAGAAAGTCACTGTGGTCATAAGTCAAGGTATCCATATGACTGAAAGTAATTTTCCAGCCTTTTCTGTAGTGCTCAGTAAGCAAATGCCACAGTAATTAAGCAAATCATTTTTTTTGCTAGAAACTGGCAAAAAACATAACGAATAGCAGTTGTGTGTGGATCCTCAATCATTTTTAAGAATGTGAAGGTTTGAGAACTGCTGCTCCAAGATATGCTTAATGGGAAAAAATAGGACTCACAAATCTAGCTAGTGGACTACCTGCTTTTTCACACTATTATTAAAAATAGGTCATAAAAGGGTCTTAGCAAATACATAAAATGTTATTATTTACAGAATATAATTCAATATAGATTTTATTTTACCATAGCTCCAAACATCTGTCTGGTGTGTGAATTTCCTATAATGTATACACTCAAGAGCCATCCATTTTATTGGCATCTAGAATGAAAAAAGAGAGAAAAATAAAAACAGTTAGCAATCATAATATTTACATATTAATTGTCTTTCCAATCAAAGTGAAAAACTAGATTTTCAGTTTCATATTCCAAAGGTATTGCCATTGATCATCCTTTCAGAGATACCAGCTTCCTTTCCTGATACCTGAATGCCTTCAACAATGGCAGAACTTCTAATGTACTGGAAAATTTGTTAATCATTTGGGCACATTCTTTAAGCTACCTCATTTGAGATATGTTGGTTGAAAACGTTTTGCCCTATGATGCATTGTTTCACCCAGTCACCCAAAGGAAAGTTCTGGTTGATACACAGGGGTGGGATTGAAAAATTGTTAGTTGCTGGGTGGTTGTGACTTTGGTGGTGTGGCCTACTCAGCTTCCTGCACCACAGCAGGGGGGGCTTCCCAGGCTCCGGAGGCTTTCCTCAAGTCTCCAGGAGGACAAAAATGGCCTCTCCCAGACTCCGGAAGCCCTCTAGAGGCCCTCCAGAGTCAAGAAACAGGCCCATTTCTGGACTTCTAGTAGCCCATTTTTGCCCTCCCAGAGCCTCCGCATGGGCCCTGCACTTACCTGGCATCTAAAATGGTAGCATGGTAGACTGGGCAGGGTCAGCCAGTCTTTGGAACTACCACTTTGGTGAACCAGATATAAAATTGACATACGGTTCACTCAAACAGATCTGAACTGGCTAACACCCCCCCCCCAACACACACACATTAAGGGGCGAGTACAAGTGCACTAGAGTGCCTTCCGTCTCCTGTCCTATTGCTCTCCTATATCTCCTATACCTTTCTTCTATTCCTATATCTCTTCTTCTATTCTTTCATTGATATGTTCTATTACTGTATCTTCTTTTCTATTATTTCTTAGATATATATTTACTATGAGTATCTCCTCTATAACCTTCATCATGTATTTTACTATGTGTATATAGGTATATACCCACTAAAACCCTCATTGTGTATTGGACAAAATAAATAAATTATAAATTATAGATTAACAGGTAAAATAAAGTGGATAGACATCAAGGATTAGTTGTACTTTGACTTGTTCTTTTTCTTTAAATAAATGTAGGGAAGAGAAACTTGGTTTATGAAAGCAATAAATATGCATTCTTTTTTTTTATATTATCAATTTCCCATTTTATGTTGGATGTTAACGAACTGGTTTAATTTAAGACTTTAAAGAAATCTACCTTTCCACCATCAGCACTATATTCCTTCTCATCACCTTCCAGTAGCCTAGCCAGGCCAAAGTCTGTGATCTTCACATGATTTGGAGACTTCACCAAGACATTTCGTGCTGCCAAATCTCGATGAACCAGTCTCCTCTCTTCCAGGTACATCATTCCCTAACAAGCAAAACCATAAAAAAGAGTATTTTGTTATATAATGGTTATCTATGTAATAGGCATTAGAGCTATCTTACAAACAGCCATTTATTATTTTTAATCCATTTCCATCGCTTTTCAGGACTGTTTGTTTGTTTGGTTAGTTAGTATATTTAACTAATAAATCTCTTTTCCTCCATTCAATCACATCTGACTCTCAGCCCAGAGTAGTCCCTACAATTTTATTGGCAAGGTTTTTCAGAAGTGGCTTGCTATTGCCTCCTTTTTAGGGCTGAGAAAAAGTGACTGGACCAAAGTCAACCAGCTAGTCTTTTGCCCAAGGAGTAATTAGACTTCCTGAACTCCCAGTTTCTAGTCTGTTGTCTTAACTACTACATCCAACTAGTTCTATTAATGAAATAATGTATATAAAATATAATGTGTGATTAGATAGGCTTTTTAAAATTTCTTAAACATAGCTATGGATTGGATCAGGATATTTCAGGAGGGAACTTCATAAGATTGCCACGAAGAAACCCCTTTTCTGGTATCTGCCCATTAGTTGATTATGGTGATGTGCTATTGTCCAGGGGCTTGAAACAGACTTTTTCAATAAATTCACTTGGGTGTAGAAGATCCTTCATGTAAACTGGATTGAAACTGTTTTTGGTTTATTTTTAATATTAAATATTGCACCTCAAAACTACCGCACAAGCAGTACACTTTATACAAAACAAATTTAACGTGATCTGATTATTTCCTCCACCTGCCCCCACAGATATAAAAGAGCTACATTTCACATAATTTCTGAGTCATCTTGAAAGGCAGCCCCATATACAGATTATAATAGTCAATTCTAGATGTAATTAGATCATACAAAATTGAGATCAGATCTACATGACCTAATTGAGTTCAGAGCTGATGAAGTAAGACAGATAGAAAAACACCTCTAGCAACTATGTTTATCCAAATAGGACAAGTCCAGAAGGACCCTGAGTTACAATCCTAGTCCTAAAGGAAATTTGTTTCAGGAAAAATGAAGTTTTATTAAATACTAGTTTAATTCTTGAAATTATATTAGCCATTTTCCATATCCAATCTTTAACTTTTAAAATTCTCAATCTATCTAATATTGCCTCTAAACACTATTTATGAGATACATAATCTTCCTGGAATTGTTGATACTGCAGTCCACCATCATTTACTGGCTTCACATACCGTATTTTTCGGAGTATAAGTTGCACCTTAGTTTTGGGGGAAGAAAATGGGAAAAGAATCTGCTTACCAGATGTTCATCTGGCTAGAGTCCTTAGTCTGGTCAGCTTCAGCACATTATTTTATCACCTGGTTTGGGTTTTTTTTTAAAAAAACTTATTTGGAGAGAGTAATAATGAAAGAGCTTGCAAGCTGGTAGGAATTGGAAATATAGTTAGCACCTGGTTAAGGCTGGGAAGAAACATTTGGAGCAAGTTAAACTGATGAGAAAAAAACCCTACAAAGACTTAGGGCTTGGAAAACATTCTTTGCAGAGAGTAACAATGAAAGAGCTTGCAAGCTGTTAAGAGCTGGGAACATTGTTAGCACCTGGTTAGGGCTGGAAAGAAACTTATTCTGAGCAAGTTAGAGCAATGAAAAAAACCCTGCAAAGACTTAGGGCTTGGAAAATATTCTTCGCAGAGAGAAACAATGAAAGAGCCTGCAAGGTAAGAGCTGGGAAGATCATTAGCAACTAGTTAGGGCTGAAAAAGCCCCCCTACATTCAGAGTATAAGACACAGCCAAATTATCAGCCTCTTTTAGGGAGGAAAAAGTACTCCAAAAATATGGTAGATACTATGTAAGATTATAGTATGTAAAATAAAATAGAATACTGTGCTACTAAAGGCCACTAAGCAAATCGTTTTCCTCCTCGCCTTCCAACCTGGCCCCCAATTTATTCTGGATGATTGTCCAAAGTTTTAGAACTAATGAGCCTTAGAGGATAGAATAGGAAATCAATCTCCAATTTTAAAGGTAGGAGAGGAACAGGCTGAGGACCAGCACCAGAAATCCTTACTCTGTATCATTAAAATTAGCCACAAGGCTTGTAGGTTTGAAAACATCCTCTTCCCAAAAAAATAAATAAATAAACATTGCTTCCTATCAATCCATTAGCATAGTTTGTTTTTTAAAATTTATTACAGGGTTCTTTTCTTCTCAATTCAGTGACTATCTCCTTTCACATTCACATCTACAGAGATATGCTGATGTCTTCAGCATAAAATAGTTCCCCAAATTCTTAATACTGAATTGGTTTAATCCAAACACTCTTGATTAGCTTACAGTTATTGAATCACATAATTCAAGGGGAGTTGGAAGGGGTTCTTTAAATCATCAAGTAGAAATGCAAATTAAAGCATCCCCACAGATGCCTCTCGACTTCAGCAAATCCAATGAAAGGGTAATTGGTTCCAATGTGAAACTGTCCTCATGTCCCTTGGGTGTAACCAAAAATACTTTCAAAAGAAGCTAATTCCTCACAGGCAAGGTTTTCAGAACAAAGAGCACATCAAGTCGAACAACAAAAGCTACCCTAAACAAAGCATATCATGGCTTAGTTTTAAGAGGTTTAGAATGGTAACCATAGCAGTGCAGCAATGTGAGTGTCAGGATCTCAGGTAGTGTAGTGATAAATGGGGTAGCTTAGACCCACATTCTCTGACAGTCAGGGTCACTACAGGAACTTTGAATCAGTTAATATATCTTAGTTCAATCTTATCCATTGGGAAATTGCCATGGGGTGGGGGGAGAGGAAGGAATAAATGTAGGCAATAAAACCATTTGTAAGAAATAAAATTTTAAAATAATTAATGCAAAAGGCCTCCAAATATGTCTTTCTTCTTTCATTTTAGTTTTTAACTAAGTTGTGGTTTAATAGGGCTCTCTATATGCAAATACTTAAACACTTTACAACGCTGCCCTTGTGACCTTTAGCACATTTTTTCATGCTATGCCTCAATAGATACTAAAGCATTTTTGTTATATTAAGCTATTTGAAAATAAAAGTTACCAAGATAATTGCACAGATGGTTCTTAAAAGAATAATTACATTTCTAGAAGTATAACTATGGATAAATATAGCTGTGTTACAGGAAAATGGTGTGATGGCTATTATAAATAATTTTTACTAAGTGTTACAAAGAAGAAATTTACATGAAAGTTCTTGAAATACGTAATGGACAATCATCAGAACATCAGCTCATGTTTTCATTTATTATAATAGATTTTAAAGTATTTGACTGGAAGAGGGTTAAAATACTTTGGATAAAAATAAACAATAGTATTTTCACATGGCTTTAATGGGACAAAACAGATGCATTCTCTCTTGTTAGTTGCAATCAATGCTGCTGGCTATTCAATGGCAGAAATATAGACAATTGAAAGATTAGCCTTTGTGATATCAAATCTAAATCTCTAAAATACACACACACACACACACACACAAACACATGGTGAAATATTGGAGATCTATACAGTATGCATGTGCAAAAAATAGCAGATAGATTGGAGCCAAAAAATAATATGATAGAACCACAAATAAGTCAAGACTCTACAGTCTAATTAGGCCACAATCCTCCCAGAATTAATCCTGTGGAAATTAACAAGTGCTGAATTAGTAATGAGAAACTTGAAGTAAAGGACATGCAGAAGCATGCAAAATAGAATACCAATATTTGACTGGGCTTTTCTATCCTCCTTTTTGTTTAATATGCAAACATCTAATTCAGCATTATTCTTTAGCGTTATTCCCTGTTAGCTTTTCCATTCATGTATTTGCCTTTAAGAAAGCATCAAATCTCTGGTTCTGATTGGCCTATAGTCAATGTATATACAGTGAAGGGCTACCAAATTTTTTACTACCACATTGTGGGCGTGGCTTATGCAGGGTGCTCTGCATTTTCTTTCAACATCTTTCAGTACAAATTGGGTGCTCTGGGGTGGAGCTCCATTTTCGCTACCCCACTGCATTCCACCCCATCTGGGCAGTAGCCCACCCCTGGGTGTATATATCAACAAACAGGACAGATAGGTGGATCCATTGATGGTGGAACTAAAGGAGCACATGAAGTCACAAGATCAGTAGCAGATAAGCAGCATACTTTAGTCTACCATTCCTCCTAAATCACTATTTGAGGCAAGAAGCTCCCCTTTGCTCATGGACAGCAGTTATCTTGTAATACTGCAGCTCCTTACTCTAAACATATTTAATTTAGCTTCCCTTCCAAGATAATGGCAAGTAGTAAACACTTTACTATTGCATCTCCTCTTAAAAACTGTCACAGTAAACTACATATTGATTTTTCTCAGCATCCTATTAAGAAAGTTTGAGAGTGTCTGAGCACACACAATATATAAACAGAAGTACTGTTATACTAAAGCTAAAACAAAACTGGTCAAAATAAAAAGAAGGCAGAAAAGGAAGTTTAGGCTATTTACTATTGCTCAGGGAGATGTTCTGTTTAGTTATCTCTTGTCTTGGGTCTTTCAGTTGACATTTCAAGCATAATAAACATGACATTACATCTCCCTTTCCAGGAAGCACAAACAGTTAAGCAATCTATGAATTTTATGAAATAAATTTACATATATACAAGCTACAAAAACTTAAGAATTCCAAGGAATTCCTACAATAACAAAAAATAATCACAACGGAAAGCTGAGCCAATTCACTTATCATACATCCTGAAATGCAATGACATGAGGGAGTAGTCATGGTGAATTTTAGCTTAAATAGTTGAATAAGGTTAAATTTGGAAAATACAGAAAACCTCGGCAATAACAATACTGCCACCTTCTCAATAAAAGTATTTTCTGAAGAAAATATTTGCCAAGTAGAATTCAAGAGTGGAAGACTTTAGCCTATACATTTATTTTTTGATCTAGTAACAATAACAAGCTACACAATAACTGATTTCATTAAATGAATAAAGCTTTTCACAAGGCAAGTACATACCTTTTCACAGGTAGTTACAAAATTCCTAAATGATGTGTTAGGTCAGGGAAACTGCCTAAATGCCATGAGGAATGAATTTTTTGAAAGATAGAATTTTCTTTCATATAAACATTCCTAGAGAAAGCAGACTACTACATGACCCGTAGATTCTTCCAATTCATCTTTAACTATGGCTAGGTATAAAATAGGGCCAGAATTATCTGCCAACTGAGATTCATTGACAGTAGTATCGAATGTAGGTAGTTCTTTTCTTGGTATCTCTTTATCATCCTTTTCCTCCCTTTTAGCAGCAGTAACTAATCTTTTAAATGCTGTCATTTATCATGAGTCTTTTGGTCAAAATGTAAATTAAAAGCATATATCTATTTTTTACCACTTGCCTTGTAGCTGACACACAAGAATGATCTCAAACTATAAAATCGCTCATCATTATCAAGTTTTTCTTGCTGAACATATCATTACAACTGCTACTGAAATCCTCCAGTATTGAATCACTCCTTGAAACAGAAAAAGAAGTCAAACACATTTCCAACAGTTGTAATAAAAATCATATCGAGTTGCTATTAGTGACGGGTGAACCGAACTTGCACAATTCAGGTCCGTACCGAATTTTGTGGTGTTCGGTATACCAAACCCGAACCCAAAGTTTTAAAAAAATCTGTGCTGAAGTTCGGGTTCGGGCAACATGGCGAAGCGGCAGACAAATGGACAGCCTTCTTCTTACCTGAAGACATGTGGTCTCTGGACATCAAGGTAAATGAAAGGCTGGGATTGGCCATGTGTCCTGCTGACCACTCATTGGCCAGCAGCATGCATGGCTTGCATTGGTCCCCAAGGACACCTGACCTGCCTCTATAAAAGGCAGCACCTTGCTGTCCAGCCCCATTGTAAGAGATACCAGCTAGCGAGGGAAAGTCTGTGTTATTTATACTGAGAGGGAGAGATAGATTAGCTTTCACTTTGTGTCTGCTACAAAGAAAGAGAGACCTCAAAGACTCTTCATACAAGTTGAAGAGACAGGAAAACTTTGGTGAGTAATGCATCCAGGCAGGGAAGGGCAGGGCTGAAGAAAAAAAACCAGGGGGAGGCAGGGGGCCAGTTGCTCTCTGCTACACTTCCACTTTTATATTTTTAAAACTTTTTTCCTTTCATTCATTTTGTGTACAAATGCATGGAAGGGCACAACAATATTAATTTGTGGGGGGTTTGGGGGTTATTTATTTCTGTATCCTATACTTCCACTTTCAAATTTTTAAACCATTTTTTCCCATTCATTCATTTTGTGTACAAATGCATTTTAGGGAACAACAATATTACTTTGGGGGTATTTTTGCAGTTATTTTATCTATCCTATTCCTATACTTCCAATTTAAAATTTTTAAACCATTTTTCCCATTCATTCATTTCAATTTTGTGTGCGGCACTCAGTAAGCCACTCAGTAAGCCAAAAAAAAAGGTTGCTGAGTCTGAACAAGCCTGCTGTTCCTGTCTGAAGAAAAGGTCTCCAATGCGGTCTGGGGTCCTTCTAGTCTTGGAAAGTAACACCTGCTTCCAGGGCGAAAGCTATTTCCTGTATCCAGAGGGAAGGGGACTTGTCCAACGTGCAGATTGGTTGGATGGAAAAAGTTCATGTAGGAGTGATAAATCGAGCCATTTCAGGAATTACAAAATGCAATGGCTCACATGTTGAAGGTCGCCCTGACTCTTTTGAGAATCGCAGAATAATAATCAAATAAATAAATAAATACATAAAAAGGGGTGGACGGACACTTTTGTCTCACTACTGACCTCTGGCACTCGTACTTTTGGGTCCACCTCTGGGCCACTTTCTTTCAATTTTTTTTTGTGCATTTCCTTTTTATATATATATAACAAAAGCCACTAGAACTCTGTCAATTTATTTTTGTGTAAAACAAGGGCCAATTCCTATCTCTGCATCTCTTTCTTCTATCTAATCTGAAGCCTCTAGTGCTCTCTGAAATTTAATTTTCGGTCAAACACAGGGCGACTTCATGTATCTGTGATTTTGACGTTTTTCTGTCTAATACAAAGGCTCTACTGCTGCCTGGGCATTTAAGTTTTACAAGGCATTTTTTCTCTAATTCTAGTTTCACCTGAATGCCACATCTTCATCTGTTCCTTGGACCAGTGTCACCGCACGCCTTCAAACATGAAGAAAGCTGCGAAAAAGGGACATGGCTGTGCTGGTTGTGGTGGTGGAGGTGATGGAGCTGGTGCTGCAGGGGCAGGTAGAGGGCGTGTAACATCTGCGTCTCCTACCCTTTCCTCTGGTGCAAGCAGGCACCGAGGTTTGATGCAAGAAGTTGGAGATGACATGGCATGCCGCGCTACCTCTTCCTTGGTATTGCCTTCTACACATTCCACCACATCTGTGTGTTCACTGCCTGAGTCATCACCCACCTCCAAAGCAGCCATCTTACCCAGAAGCAGCGGAGTCTTTAATGCTATTCTCTGAAACTTGCAACTGGGATGCCATGGGGCGTCCACCTGGCCAATCCGCAGTTGCAGACCTTGGGCTTCTGGATAGCCAGGAGCTTCTGCCAGAGAAAGAGGAGGTGGCCATGGCATCATGGGGGGAAACCACGATAGATGATGATGAGACCCAGATTGCCGCTCCTGCAGCTTACTGCAATGTAGAGTCTGAGAAGGAGGCTAGCAGGCAGGAGTCGGTGGAAGAAGATGACGAGGTGCTAGATCCCACAAGGACTGAAGGCCAACAGAGTTCAGAGAAGGAAGAGGCTGTGGTAGTCTCACAGCCACAGGCAGCCAGCAGAAGGGGAGGAAGAAGGCTGCAAACCCTCAGCGCTGAGTCTGCTGGTACTACTGCCCACTGTGTCCAGGGGCCGAGTACGCCTCATGTGTCACAAAGAATCTCACCAGCGTGGCATTTTTTCAAGCAGTTAGCAGAAGACAAGAAAAAGGTCGTTTGCAATCTCTGTCACCAGTCCTTGAAGCGAGGGAGAGATCTTAATAATCTCAGCACCAGCTGCATGACCAGGCACCTGATTTCAAAACATGACCTTCGGTGGAGACAATACCTTAAAAGTATTCAAACGCCTGGGTCTTCCTCTTCTGCTGTGGCTGCCTTGGCCACTGCCAATGCCCCCCAAACAACAAGGTCACTTGTCTGTCCCCAAAGGGACAATGATGGATCACCACCAACACCAACACCAACGGCAGCACCGGCACCACCGGCAGCAGCAGCACCGGCAGCAGCAGCACCACCACCACCATCGGCAAGCATGTCTACACCGTTCCAGGGAAGCATTCATCAGCTGTCCATCCCTCAAACTTTTGAGAGAAAGAGGAGGTTCGGGCCATCCCACCCACGAGCCCTGGCCCTAAATGGCAGCATTTCGCAGCTGCTTGCATTTGGAATGCTACCCTACCTCCTGGTTGAGACACCAAGTTTCAGGAAATTTCTTAAATTGTCTGTCCCACAATACTCTGTTCCCAGCTGCTATTACTTTTCACGCAAAGCCATCCCTTCCCTGCACCAACATGTAGTGGAGAAAATTCGGTGTGCACTGCAAAATGCTGTCAGTTCCCGCGTCCACCTCACCACCGACACGTGGACCAGCAAACATGGCCAGGGCCGATACATCTCTCTCACTGCCCACTGGGAATGAGGTGGGAAACAATTCAGCGCATATCCTTCCACCACCCAGGATTACTGGACATCAGTCGGTGCCTGCTGTTGCCTCCTGATCCTACTCTGCTTCCCCATCTTCTTCCTCCACATCCAGTAAGCGCAGCCCGGTAACCTCCTACTTCAGAACGGCCATGGGTAAACGGCAGCACGTGGTGCTGAAACTCATCTGCTTGGGTGAGAGACCACACACCACCCAGGAGCTATGGACCGGCATCCAGGGGCAGACAGATGTGTGGTTGTTGCCGCTGAACCTGAAGCCGAGGAAGGTGGTGTGTGACAACGGGCGAACCTTGTGGCAGCCTTGGGCCAAGTGGGGTTGACGCACATCCCTTGCATGGCACATGTGGTCAACCTGGTGGTGCAGAAGTTCCTGGCCAATTATCCTGGCCAATTATCCAGGCATGTCGGCACTGCTGGATAAAGTGTGTGTGGTGTGCATACACTTTCGACATTCCCACCCTGCTGCTGCTCGCCTATCTTCCCTGCAGAGGAACTTTGGCCTTCCCACCCACCGCCTCATCTGCGATTTGCCAACCAGGTAGAATTCCACGCTGCATATGCTTAAAATGGTGTGTGAGCAACAGCAGGCAATAGTGGATTACCAGTTTCATAACCCCCAGTCAAGTAGAAGTGCAGAGCCACAGCACTTTACTCCCAATGAGTGGGCTTCCATGAGGGATATTTGTTCCATCCTGAATGGCTTCCAGTATGTCCCCAATATGGTCAGCGCTGACAATTCTGTCATCAGTGCTAGCATCCCCATGGTTTGCCTACTGGAAAAAACCCTTCAGGCCATGCAGGTTGTGCGACAGGAGGAAACAGAGCGGCAGGCGGAACAGGAGGAGCAGGTGGAGGAAGGCCCATTTTCCCAGCAAATCCATGTCTCAAAGGATGGGGGGCTGTACCGACAGCAGCCAGATACTCCGCTGTCCAGCCAGCATAGAGTTTTGGGGCAGGAGGAGGAGAAGGAGGACTTGCAGCAGGGTGGCCCCCAGTGCAGCTCACAGGCACCAATGGAGCATGGCTGGAAGGGGGAGCAGGAGGAAGAGGAGGAGGAGGAGGAGGAGGAGGAGGAGAGACCTGTTGCTAAAAATATCACCTTGACTCTGGGCAGTCTGGCTCACATAAGCCACTACATGCTCCAGTGCCTGCGGAATGACTCCAGGGTAGCCCGCATCCTCAACTCGGCCAGTTACACCCTGCTGGATCCCCATTATAAGGACCGCATCACCTCCTTCATACCAGGGCCTGAGCAGGAGCACAGAATACAAGAGTCCAAGGGTGCGCTCATGGATGCACTATTGGAAGGGCTCCCACAGCAATTGGACTGCCCAGTGGTGGCACGCGGAGTAGGAGTAGGACACAGTCGGCAACGCAGCGGGGACACTGGGAGCACCGCAGGGGGGTGGTCATTGGAAGACATTGCAAATATGCATGACGTCATATTTGACATCCACACAGATGCACCTCCCTCGGATGTGATGTCCCATAGCAGAAGGCATCATGTGACCCGCATGGTGGATGAATACCTGTCCACGCGCATGGTGGTTCTTAGCGATGCCTCCACCAACTTCAATTTTTGGGTAGAAAAATTGAACACATGGCCAGAGCTTGCCCTCTATGCCCTGGAAATGCTGGCCTGCCCTGCGGCAAGCATCCTGTCAGAGCATGTGTTCAGTACCGCAGGAGGGGTCATCACTGACAGAAGGATCCGCCAATCCACAGTCAACGTTGACATACTGACATTTCTTAAAATGAACCAGGCATGGATCACAGTAGACGTTGCTGTTCCACCACCTGAGTGAGTGGTTAGAGCGTTCGCTACCACCAACACCAACAACACCCTCATAGTTGTAAAATTCATGTTATGTATGTATATAGTCAGTTATATTTTTATGGTGAAAGTTTGGGTATAGTTTGTGTTTGACTAAAGTTTGTGTTCAATAAACCTATTTTTTGCACAGATTTGTTCTGGGAGCCTAAATGGATGTTCCATTCCAAGTTGTGTCACCTATTGAAAATCTGAGATATCCATGTGTATTTTCATGGGAAAACTTTTAGTGTGTCCTGAGTTCGAATCCAGTCAATGGCTGTACTGTGCACCTGGACAGGAAGAAAACATTTCTTTTGGAAAAATGGTTGCAGGGAGCCTAAATGCAGGGAGTCTTCGTAGAGGGGCAGCATACAACTCTAATAAAGTATAAATTATGTCCCCTCCCAGAACTGTCACCGTTTGTAAATCTGAAATATGCAGACTTACAGTAATGGGATGTAATGGTCTGGTTTGGGTTTGACAAACACGTTTTGTGTTCTCTCTCCACCAGTTGCAATTTCCCAACACTACCCTCAGTGTTCAGTCTGCTGTTACTACTGCCCACAGTGGCCAGTGATCCAGCGCGCCACATAGCACATACCCTCCAATCACACAGGATTCCTGTGCAAAATCTGGTGGGTGGCTGCTGTTGCCTCCCCCCACCTACTCTGCGTCCCTGTTCACCATCCTGCAAATTTAATTTGTGGGCAACGACAGGGCTGCCTTCCGTGGCTCTATTTTTTTAAAGTTCGGAGTTCGGTTTAGGTTTGGGTTCAGGGTTCGGTGACGTCACCTGAATTTTTTGCGAAGTTCGCCTGAATCGGCAGAACCTGAACTTCGTTGGGTTCGCCCATCACTAGTTACTATCATTGGAATCTTCACACGAAAAAAATAATATACTAAATAGCAAGGACAGGCAGTATACAGTTATCCCAAATTGCCCTTCTATAAGAGAACAAATCCACAACTTCTCTTTTATTTTGATTTGTTTATACTGAACTAAGCAATAGAATCAAAATACTTTTGTTGAAATCCCAGCTTATTTCTGATGAAGCAAAGGAGCTCAAAGTTATTTCATGCTCCTTTCTTATAACATCCACATATGGATTGCCAGGATCTGGGAGAAAAATGAAATGCCGCAGTAGCTAGGGAACAACAACAACAACAACAAAAAATACAGGCAAGAAAGAAAAGGACTATTTTTTCCATCTACTGTTTTTAATGCTCCCAGGAATCACTGTCATTTCCCTTCTTCTTCAGAAGGGTTAAATTGAAAGAGCAACATCGCTTTTTGCAACTAATAAAGGAAAATGCACAACTGAAAAACTGTGGGAGTCTTTTCCCTTCCCCCCTTTTAAATAAAACACATATTTAATAAGCAATTTGCCATTCTTTCTAAGATAGTAAAATAAATGTTGGAATGACAATAACTTGGAGGAGGTGAGGAGGCTTTTCCCTAAAACAGAATACTGAATTCCCCATTCCTTTTGTTAAATGAAGCATTAATACTGATGGAGGTTCTTTTTTCTCTTTTATTTAACGAGAGGCAAAATCCAAGTCCCAGTGGCTAGATAGTGTAGTTTCATGAACCCAGTTATTAACCCAAGTAACCATGCAGTAATCCAATTCTGTTCAGGAATCCATATGATTACCTGGAGGTAAGCAATGATTACAGGAAAGGAGCCTTCTTGTAGGCAGCAAAAATTATGCTGATGAACATCTCATTCCCCTGGATAAAAATGTCTAAGTTGAAACTTGGAAACACATATTCACAGGGGAAATTAATGGATTTTCAGGCCAGTTTGCATCCAAGTTTACCCCAAGGTAATTTAGCTGCAATGTGCTACATAACCTAAACAAACAATTTTTAAAAATCATTTCAGAACAGTAGATCCACAAATCAGCATTGCTAATAACTATAATACAGTCTTGTGCATTTTTACTGGAAGCACATGAGTAAAAAAGACAAATGTTATCCTGTATTGACCTAGCAAGCAGTTAGCAAACATTTAGATACTTCTAATAACTGAGTGAAGAAGGAATTGAGAAAAGAAGGAATTAAAGAATGATTTAAGATGGTGGGAAAAGAGGAGTAGGATAAGGTGACCAGATGTCTCGCCTTCAGTGGTACACTCCCACTTTTGAATGATTTATCCCACATCCCGTGGCGGTTCAAAAATGTCCCAATTTTGTCCCAATTTCCCCAGTCCTGAAGCCTGGCAAAGTTTGCAAAAAGTTTGGAGCAAACGCGCACATAGCCGTTCCAGGGAGATGCCGAGCTTCAGCCCTTCGGCTTTGGAGGCAGCCTCTCCCGCAGCTGCAGTGCCCTGCCTGGCTGGAGCTTCCCTGGAGGAGGCGGCAGGTGAGCTTTGGGGCCCGGCTGTGGCAGGTGAGCTTTTCAGCTCTTGGGCTGAAGGGCTCGGGCCCAAGGTGGACCTGCAGGGGCAGCAGGGCCGGGCAGCTCTCACGGGTGTGGGGCAGCAGGGCGGGTAGCAAAGGCGGCAGCAGCAAGCAGGGGTCAAACTAGGAGGGGGGGCACTGGCAGCAGCGGCACTGGGCAGTAGCCACAGGATGGCGGTGGCGGGGCGGACAGCTGCAAGCAGGAGTTCCAGGGTGGAGGCACCAACGGTGGCAGCTGGACTTGTTGCTAGATGGCGTACATGCTGGCGCTGCGTTGGGCATGGGAGCGAGGCTGGCACCTCCATCCCACCCCAGCCAGCAGGCCAGTGCTAACACTATACAACATTTGTTTGTTCATATCTTTTAGTGTGAAAACTTGTCTCATTTGTAAACTGTTTTGTTTTGGTAATTGATATTCATTTCATCAGTATGAGAACTCTCATATGATGCAAAGGATTGAAATTGTTTTTAAGTATCCAACTGTATTAATAAATTATATTTTCAAAGCTGAGGGAGCAACTGTTCTCTTGCATTTCAATGAGAGCCCCTAAATTCACTCAAGAAGGTTTCCTTTATTCTTTATGATTTACATAGATTCAAAAATGGAATAATCCTCATTTTTAAAATTATAATTTAGTTAACATAACCAGCAAACTGATGCATTATTTTCTAAGTCTAATTTTCAATTGCAATAGCAGTACTATGACTTATACCCGTGATGGCGAACCTATGGCACGAATGCCACTGGTGACATGCAGAGCCAGCTGATTTGGGGAATGGCCATTTTGCCCTCCATATGCTTCAGAGAAGATTCCAAGAAGCCCTGGAGGCAAAAAAAATCACCAAATGAACTGGAAATTCGGGAAAATGCATTTCTGGTTTGTCATTGTGCTGTTTTTTGCACTCTGGAAGGTTCAGGAAAGCTTCCTGAAGCCCTAGAGTGCAAAAAACAGCACAATGAGCAAACGGGTATTTTGAACAGAGTTCGGGCACAGAACGTAGCAGCAAGCAAGGGGCATTTGGAAGAGAGTCTGAGGATCTCTTGCCTGCTGCTCCGTTTTGTGCCCAATCTCTCTTCAAATGATCTCTTTATGAGCTCAATGTATTCTTGTCTTCATTTCCCCCCACCCCAAAATGATCTCTTCCAAACAGTTTTCTTTACTTTATGAGCTCAATGTGTCCTTGCCTTCCTTTTTCCCCCACCCCAAAACAATCTCTTCCAAACAGCTTTCTCTTCTTTATGAGCTCAATGTGTCTTCAAAATGCCCCTTGCCTTCTGCTACGTTCTGTACCCGATCTCTCTTCAAAATGCCCTTTGCTTGCTGCTACGTTCTGTGCCCAATCTCTCTTCAAAATGCCCCTTGCTTGCTGCTATGTTGTCCACCTGACCTCGCTTCCAAAATGCCCCTCACCCCATGCTACCTTCACCGCCCATTCTCTCTCTTCTCCAACGCCTTCGCACTTTGCCATGACGGTAGCCGAAGGGTTGGGGGAGTGGAGATCCTGCACAGCAAAGCCTGGCTCCAGTTCCCTTGCGATCATCGGAGCCTACAAACTTAAAAGCACTTGTTTTGACCGCTGTTTGCAGCAGCAGCAGCAGCCAAGAGAAAAGCGAGGGTTTGTAAGTTGAAAATGGTTCGTGAGAAGAGACAAAAAACCCATGAACACCCGGTTTCTATCTCAAAATTTTGTATGTAGAGGTGTTCGTTAGTAGAGGTACCACTGTATGTGTATATGTGTGTGTGTATACACAATAAAATGATACAATTGGTTTGAAAAGAAGAAAAGCTATACAATGGAAGGAACTGCATCATACATTAAATATATTCAGTCCTCAGAAAACCAAATGCATGGGCTTGGCTAAAGAAGGCATCTGGATTAAAACAGGCAGTGAAACAAGTGAACTTAATTACTGCTATTGGTGCAAACCATTTCTCTCCTAACCAATGGAAATATGAGGCAAACTGCAGCTCTTTCAAACAGGCATGAAATTATAATGATGGGGATTTTAATTAGCCTGACATCTGTTGGGAGTCCAACTCTGCCAAACGTGGACCTTCTATGTAATTTTCAATTTGTCTTTTTGACAACTTTCTTCTTCTGAAAGTAGAGGAAGGCATAAGAGGGTACCTTTGACCTGATACTAATCAATAGAAGATATTTAATTAAAAAAGGAAGAGATATTGAGAGGAAATGACCATGAAATGTAGGGTTCTTATTTTATTTTAATAGAAACTGCATAGTCAAATATATATTGGAATTTAAAAAAAAACAGCAATAATAAATAGGATCCCCTGGCAGGAAAAGGTAATGGGGAAAGCTCAAACTGGATGTGAATTCCTAAAGGAGAAATTGCATAAATGTAAACAACCAGGTGCAATGCTCCCTCTAAGGCACACGGCCATATGGCCGTGCGTGCAAAAACAACCCCCGCGCAGTCTTTTTCAAAGCCACACACAATGGAGCCAGGCGTTGGAGTTGGGGATGCATGCACACGTGCGCCCCATCCCCCTGCCAGCCCGCCGGGGGCACGGATCCATGCCCCGCGTGCTGCTGGCGCCGGCATGATGATCGTCTGGGGAGGGTGCAGATATACACCCCGCGTGCTGGCGGCACCGGCCAGCTGATCATCTGATAGAGATAGAGGGTGAGAGGGCGAGAGAAAGAGAAACAGGGGGAGAAAAAGAGAGAGAGAGAAAGCAAGAGAGAGAGAGAAAGAAAGGGGGAAAGACAGGGAGAGAGAGAGAGAGAAAAAGGGGGGAGAGATAGAGGGAGAGAGAGAGAGAAAGAGAAAGAAAGGGGGGAGAGAGAGAGAGAGAGGGAAATCAAGAGAGAGAAAGAGCAACAGACAGAGCAACAGAGAGTGAGAGAAAAGGAAAGAGAGGGAGAGAGAAAGTGAGAAAAAGAAAGAGTGAGAAAGAGAGAGAGAAAGAGGGGGACAGAAAAGAGAAAGAAAGAAAGAGAGAGAGAGAGAGAAAGCAAGAGAAAAGGAGAGGAAGGAAGAAGGGAGAGAAGGCAGGAAGGAGAAATGGAGGGAAAAGGAAGGAAGGGAGGGAAGAAAAAGAAATGGAGGGAACAAGGAAGGAAGGAAGAATGAAATGAATGGAAGGATGGAGGAATGAAGGACTTTTTTGGGGGGGGGGTAATTTTTTTTATTTTTTTCTCAACATACATTCAAATAATACAGTGTACCATCTAATTTTCCATGAACAAAATGCAGTATTTTTTTAGTAACTACTATCAATTATAAAAAAAGTTGCAAAAGTTTTTTTTCTAATGTTGTCATCTATGTACATACTTTTCCTTTCATTTAATTACCTCCTTAATGTTCCTTCAAAAAGTACATAGAAACATAGAAGACTGACGGCAGTAAAAGACCTCATGATCCATCTAGTCTGCCCTTATACTATTTCCTATATTTTATCTTAGGATGGATATATGTTTATCCCAGGCATGTTTAAATTCAGTTATTGTGGATTTACCAACCATGTCTGCTGGATGTTTGTTCCAAGGATCTACTACTCTTTCAGTAAAATAATATTTTCTCATGTTGCTTTTGCTCTATCCCCCAATTAACTTCAGATTGTGTCCCCTTGTTCTTGTGTTCACGTTCCTATTAAAAACACTTCCCTCCTGAACCTTATTTAACCCTTTAACATATTTAAATGTTTTGATCATGTCCCCCCTTTTCCTTCTGTCCTCCAGACTATACAGATTGAGTTCATTAAGTCTTTCCTGATACGTTTTATGCTTAAGACCTTCCACCATTCTTGTAGCCCGTCTTTGGACCCGTTCAATTTTGTCAATATCTTTTTGTAGGTGAGGTCTCCAGAACTGAACACAGTATTCCAAATGGGGTCTCACCAGTGCTCTACATAGCGGGATCACAATCTCCCTCTTCCTGCTTGTTATACCTCTAGCTATGCAGCCAAGCATAGCTATGCAGCAGAACAGAGCAGAGAAGAGAAGAGAAAGTTCCACGAGGAAACAAGGCAAGACAAAGGCAAGACATCCACGAGGAAACAAGGCAAGACAAAGGCAAGACATCAAACTGTAAGTGATTGATCCCTACTGTCCATTGAACACCACAAAGCCTCAATCTGCCCAGCGCACCCCAGGACCTCCAGCACCCTAGCACCATCAAACTTCTTGCCATTAGCCCAAACCCCCTGCAGAACCCAGCTTACCCTGCCATCAGCCGAGCTATCAACCAAGGCTTGGAGCCATCTGAAGCCAAGAGAGTGACCAAGAGAGTAACCCTTAGTTTGAACAAGCGCTAGGAGTCCTGTTAACAAAAGGACCTGTAAACGCTTCATTCAAAGGGAGACTGAAAAATCTTCTAAATCACCTCCGCAAACAGCATTTGGGCTAATAAGGCAAGCTTAAACTACCAGGTGCTGGCTGTGAAGGAAGAGGGGGGTTTACTGTACATTTGAAAGCCATTGTTCTTGCCTGTTTCAACTATTTGCCTCTCTGTTAAAGTTACAAACTCTACAACCCTAATTGCCTCTCCCTCAAGACACTATAAAGTCATAAAGAGGCCCAGCGAGCAGGAAACCTGAAACTCAGGCAGGGTAACCGAAAGACTTTCCTGAAGCACTAACACCCACCCCACCCCACATCCTATAGACAGACGCTGGCACAGAATATCTCAAATCAAAGCAGAAATGCCAATAAAAAAGAATATACAACAACAAGAACAAAAAGAACAACCAGCAACAATTGATAATCACAGCTATCAATGCTTTAAATGCAATGACATTATCAAGGATCATGATGGTTTCATAAAATGCCAGACTTGCAATCAGTCTGCTCACAAAAGCTGCTTCAATATTTCTAAACATATTGACACCTTCCTAAAAGCAAACTCTTCATTTTTTTATATGTGCACATCCTGCACCCCTAAGCTAAATATACTTAGCAGTTTGTCTGATGAGATTAATACCTTAAAAGAAGCCATCAAAACCCAACAAACATTAATAGAAAGTATTGAACCAAGACTTCTCAAAACACAACAAGAATTCAAAGAAAGTATTGAATCAAGACTCTCATCCATGGAGAAAATGGAGAAAAAGACAATAATAAAATTAATAGACCTTTAGGATGTGAGAAGCAGAAGTGGAATGGGGCTCTCTGATTGGATCCAGCAAATGGATCAATCTAAGAAACAATTAGTAACATTAGAGCGACATGATCTATCAAAAGTTATGCCATACCTACCCATGGGATAAAGGAAATAAACAGCATACATATTTTAGGAGACACAAAATAAGAGAAGCCTTGATGCAAGTATGGCAAGAGATTAAAAGCAAACATTACATGAAAATCCCTAGGTGGCAGGGTTCCTCCCGGTTCAGACTGGTTCACCAGAGCCAGTAGTGACCCACTGGTGATGTCATGATGATTTCACCGAACCAAATTGGTCAGTGCCAGGCCATGGGCACTGCCATCTTTTTTTAATTTATTTTTTCTTCTGAGCATGTGCAGAAGCCATGTTTCTGGCACTGTACATGCAGTCACCATCTTGTTAAGAACATAAGAACATAAGAAGAGCCATGCTGAATCAGGCCAAAGCCCATCGAGTCCAGCATTTTGTGTCACATAGTGGCCCACCAATTGTCCATGGGGATCTTGAGCAGAAAGAGAAGGCAAGACCCTCCCTTTCCCCTGACACCCAACAAATGGTACTCAAGGGAATCCTGCCTGCCTCAACCAACATAGAGGAGGCACAGGGACAAACAATGGATTTTGTTTTTGGCTTTCTTATTTTTTAATTTTTTTTCTGAACATGTGCAGAAGCCAAGTTTCCAGCATTGTGCATGCAGTCGCAATCTTAAGCAAGTAAACCAGCAGAAAGGTAAGTTAGAACCCACCCCTGCTTGGGTCCCATCAACCTTTCAGTCCCAGAGAGCAGCTGAAAAATGCCCTCCTCCATGCACCCATGCACCATTTTCTGTTCTTGCCTCCTTCTCGTTTTTATTTAATTTTCCCTTCCCCCTTTTCCTGAGAGCAAAAGAAAGTGAGAAGGGGAGTGGAGGGAGAAGGATCCCAGAGTGGGAAGGGAAGGGATTGGGAAGAATGAGAATGAGGCTCAGTGAAGGCTTGGAGAATCCAGAGCATGCCTTTTCCCTTCTCTCTTGCAGTGCTTTTATTTCCAAAGCAGCCACCCCCACTAGTACTTCCATTTACAGAAGAAAAGCTCAGACTATTGCTATGACTTTTTGCTCTTATATTCTGTTGTTTAGGTATAAATTTTGTTAATGTAGAAATTTTACTTAGAGCCTATTACACAACGAAGCTAGCTGCCCACCTGGAATCACGTGTATCTATTAGGAGTAAATCCCACTGGAACAGAGTAGCCTTACTGCCAAGTAAAAATGCATAGGTTTTACGGAGTTGAGAGATAGGGTATTGATTAGTATCAAGTGTATTATGGAGAGAAATGAAAACTTCTGTAACAGCAGATACTTTATGCCCAGACCAGGTGTATCTCTCTCCCTCTCTCTCTCTCTCTCTCTCTCTCTCTCTCTCTCTCTCTGTGAGTGAGTGAGAGAGAGAGATAAATAGACAAAGAAAGAAAGAGAATGGGTGAAAGAATGAGAAAGAAAGGAACAAAGAAAGGAAGGAAGGATTAGAGAGAGACAAGAAAGAAAGAAAAAGAGAGAAACAAAGAAAGAAAGCGAGAAAGAGAAAGAAAGAAAGAAAGAAAGAAGAAGGAAGGTAGAGGGGAGGACCCCAACCTCGTGCTGCAGCAGGAGACCTTACATTGTCTGGATTATTTTGATGCCCCTAACAGAGGATTGCCAGAAAGGAGAAGGAGTTTACTAAGATAAGACGGTCATGCAGAAGAAGGCAGTGATAGTCCTTGATGTATGACCACAATTGAGCCCAAAATTTTGCTTGCTAAGCAAGAACATTATTAAATGTGTTTCACCACAATTTATTCAATCCATGACATCTCCTGCCTCTAACAGTCATGTGCAAACTAGGGAAGTACATCTGAAGCAGGTGTAATGTTCTAATGTACAGAAAGTATGGTTAAATATGTGGCAGAAAGTGGACTCTGTGTGTTTTTCCAATGAAGTAAGTGAGGTTGAATGTGTATAGTTTTAGAACAGAGGTGTGTATGTGTGGGTGTGGGTGTGTGTAAACACATACAGTATATATGAATAGAATAGAAGAATAGAATAGAATAGAATTTTATTGGCCAAGTGTGATTGGACACACAAAGAATTTGTCCTGGTGCATATGCTTTCAGCGTATAAAAAAGAAAGATACATTTGTCAAGAATCATGTGGTACAACACTTAATGATTGTCATAGAGATCAAATAAGCAATGAAGAAACAATCAATATTAATAAAAAACTTAGGATACAAGCAACAAGTTACAGTCATACAGTCCTAAGTGGGAGGAAAAGGATGATAGGAATGATGAGAAAAACTAGTAGAATAGAAGTGCAGATTTAGTAAAAATCTGTACTGTTTAGTAGAGTGATGGTGTTTGGGGAAAAAAACTGTTCTTGTGTCTAGTTGTCTTGGTGTGCAGTGCTCTGTAGTGATGTTTTGAGGGTAGGAGTTGAAACAGTTTATGTCCAGGATGAGAGGGGTCAGTAAATATTTTCCCCGCCCTCTTTTTGACTCGTGCAGTATACAGGTCCTCAATGGAAGGCAGGTTGGCAGCAATTGTTTTTTCTGCGGTTCTGATTCTCCTCTGAAGTCTGTGTCGGTCCTATTGGGTTGCAGCACCAAACCAGACAGTTATAGGTGCAGATGACAGACTCCATGATTCCTCTGTAGAACTGTATCAGCAGCTCTTCGGGCAGTTTGAGCTTCCTGAGCTGGCGCAGAAAGAACATTCTTTGTTGTGCTTTTTTGATGATGATTGTTTTGATGTTAGGTGACCATTTTAGGTCTATTGTAGATAATGTATCTTTTTGTGTGCCTGTGTATAATATATATGTACACATATAGCATATATACATAGTATTAAATAGCATATTTTTGATGTTCACTAGTAGTAAACAGGGAAATTGTATCTCGTTCAGGCCTTTGAGGCCAGGTACTGTAATCCTAACCCTTGATGTGAGTGATGTCAAGTTGGCCACACCCACCCAGTCACATGACCACCCAGTCACATGACTGCCAAACCACACCCACCAGTCACATGATCATCAAGCCACTCTCACCCAGTCACATGACCAGCAAACCACTCCTACAAAATTAAACCATACCCACAAAATTAAGCCACAGAGTGGTAGTAAAAAAAATGGGAACCTTTCCTGGCTAGGTGGGTATCTTCAGTGGAAGCAATAATCTATCCAAATACCTTAGATGCAAATAAAATGGTTAACTATCAATAACTTTTAGACAGCCAAGGAAATCTTCAAAATAGACAAAATTGGAAGACCAGGGAATAATTGGATATTACCGGGGGGTAGGGGGTGTTCTTATTGTTGTGTGCCACCCAGTCACATTATTTGAATTGATGGCCTTATAAATAAAATGAAATAATGAGATACAGCTGTAGTACCAAGAATCTCTGTGTGTGCTTGTGTGTGTTTTGTTTAATAAATGATCCAGGAGCATTGCTTTAGTGATTAAGACAATGAGGTTTTCCCAAAATCATTAACGCATGTGAATGGCCCTTATTACTAGCCAGCAGAATATTAACAAATCTTCTCTGCCTTTCCCTGTTCCCTCTGTGCTTCATCACTGACCTTTTGCCAATACAATTACAACTGGGAGAGTACATTGTACAGCACATGCACTTTCTCCAAGAAGTGTATTTTAAATGTATGACTTCTGCTTCATCAGTAGTCGATCAATAGAGATGTGGATTACAATTAAGTGTTGATATGTCTGTAGGCCGTACTGCTTATCCTCTGTTTTTCTTTACAAATTAATTAAAAATCAATGAAGTGCGCAGCCCATTAATAAGTCAGCCTACAGATTAACAGATACTGTCCCTGCCTTCCCCAACTGCTATGAAGTAGTACAAATGCAATTAAGGCATATTTGGTACTAGAGATAACGGAATGCAATAATAATAATAATAATCAGATTTTTCTTGAGATTCTGACTATTATACTACAAAGCTTTCTTTCAAAGGAATGTGTATATGTAATTCTTCTTTAATACGTATTTTCACTAAAGAAGCAGAATATTTCTGATTAATTTTCAGGTAGAACATTTCACTATGTTAGAAATTTATTTCCATCACATTTAGACTATATATATTCTATAAAATTTATATGAATATTAAATATTTAGATGAATATTAAATATTTAGATTAGCTTCTGTTTTAGGACAAGTACTCTTCAATGTTTTCATAAAGAATCTAGACAAGGAAGTAGAAGGGGAACTCATCAAATTTGCAGACAAAACAAAGCTGGCAGGGAATACAGAAGACAGCTCAAGATCGAAAACTATCTTGAGAACTTGATCCCTGGGCCCTATCTAACAAAATCAAATTCAACATAGATAAAAATAAGGTTTCACACTTAGGCAAGAAAAAAACCAACTGTATAGATATATTAGGTGAAAATTTGCTTAATGCCAATAACCGTGAGAGGGATATTGGGGTCCTTAATGGGCAATTAAGGGGTACAGCAGCAGGCAAAAATGCCAATGAAATAGATAGATCATGTGAAGTTATAGTACTGTTTTACAAAGCATTAGTAAGACCACACTTGGAATACTGCATCCAGTTCTGGTCACCAAAGGTAAAAAAGATATTCAGATTTTGGAAAGTGTGCAGAGAAGAGCAACAAAAATGATTAGGAGGCTGGAGGCTAAAACATACAAATAATGATTACAGGAATTGGGTATGTGTAAGTCTAAAGAAAAAAAGGACTGGGATGACATGATAGAACTGTTCCAATATTTGAGGGGCTCCTGCAAAGATGATGGGATCAAAGTCTTTTGCAAAGCACCAAAAGGCAAGACAAGAGACAATGCATGCACATGGGGGGCGGAGTGCTGGAAACCAGAAGAGCAGCTCCCTGGCGGGCACTTGTGGAAGCATTCGAAACCAGAAGAGCAGTTCACCGGTGTGCATGCACCCCAGAAACCTGCTCTTCTGATTTCTGGTTTGCATGCGTATGCGAAGACCAGTGTGCTGGAAACTGGAAGCTCAGCTTCCCAGCATGCATATATGCACCAGGGAGCTGCTCTTCTGATTTCTGGTGCTCCCGTCTGTGCAAAAACCAGCTGGCCAGCATGCAAGTGTGCGCCAGAAGCCAGAAAAACAATAGGTAACAGCTGTTGCCTATGGCATGCATGCCATAGGTTCGCCATCATCAGTATAAGGGCTCTTGCTCGAGCATTATTCTATGTTCTATGTTCTTTCAAAATTCTTTTCAGTTAACTTTTTCTCCTAGTTACATATGTTTTCGTGTTTACTGTCTGGTTAGCTCTTATCCAAAGATAAAGAAGGCAGGCAAGAAGTAAGGAGTGGAAATATTACATATTTATTTATTGTTGTAATTATTTTATATGGTATTTCATTTGGTGTCTGTGAGCCACCTAGAGTTGCCTTTTGTAACATAGGCAGCAGACAAGTTTGACAAATAAATAGAAATAAATAATAAATAATAAAAAGATAGATCCAACCTAAATTAAAGAGAAATTTCCCGTCAGTGAACACAATTAATCAATGGAACAGCTTCCAAAGTTGTGGGTGCTATCCATCACTGGAAATTTTAAAGGAGAGATTGGGTAGCCTTTTGTCCAGAATGGTATAGCTTCTCTGCTTGAGCAGGAGATTAAACTAAAAGATATCCAAAGTCCTTTGCAAGTCTGTTTATCTTATATTCTAAAACTAGACAACCCATGACCTATCAGGTCATTTCAAAAATATTTCCTTACCTTTTTTACTCATGCACCCCTGCACAATCTCCCTGACTTGCACAACACTCTCTTGAATTCTTGTATTTCTCTGTGTGGGGGACAGTGTAGGAAGGCGTGGCATGAGGTTGAAAGACTGCATGGGAGTGTGTGATTGCTGTAGTGGAAGCAGAATAGATTGTGGAAGTTGTATGTGTGGGGAAAAGTTACCTCAGCAACTTGAACCTTTCCTGCCAGCTTCCCCATTGCTGATGCTTTCTACCAGCTCCCCATAAGCAAAAATTTCCTTGTGGGAAGCTGAAAGGGAGTTTACACTTCTGGCTGGTTTCCCCACTGACTTGTGGAAAGCTGTCATGGAGCTTTGGAAATGATAATCATATGATTCCAGCTGATAGCTCTGAAGCAAAAGGAGTGTGACATTACTGAAGTGTCCATATAACTTTCCCAAATTTTATTTCCTTGGGAATAATGAATCGTGGCATTCTCTAAATTATTTATTTGAAGTAACTCAGTTCAAAAATATTTGTCTATGAGGCATTGTTTTCCCCAACTGAAGATCACAAATTAACAGACAAAAGTGTTTTGGTAATAAACAAATTGGTAATAAACAAATTTGGTAATAAACAAATTGAAAATCGTTAGATCAGCTCTCTCCCTTTGACATACAAGTTTCCAGGTAGAAAACTGGAATAAGAACAAATCCTAGATTTTAGGCCACCATTCTAAGATTGTGCAAATCACAAAGGTATGAGTGCAAATATCTTGAGGCAAAAAACTATCCATTGCATTCCTGCCTAGATAAAAGCAAAGGGATGCAACATTATATACTCCCTCCTTCCTTCCCTCCTTCCTTCTCTTCCTCCTTCCCTCCCTCCTTCCTTCCCTCCCTCCCTCCTTCCTTCCCTCCTTCCTTCCTTCCCTCCCTCCCTCCTTCCTTCCCTTCTCTCCTTCCCTCCCTCCTTCCCTCCCTCCTTCCTTCCCTCCTTCCTTCCCTCCTTCCCTCCCCCCTTCCCTCCCTCCTTCCCTCCTTCCTTCCCTCCTTCCCTCCTTCCTTCCCTCCTTCCTTCCCTCCTTCCCTCCTTCCCTCCCTCCCTCCTTCCCTCCTTCCCTCCCTCCTTCCCTCCCTCCTTCCTTCCCTCCTTCCTTGAAAAGCACTTAAATAATGACAGAATAAAAAACCCCAGCCCTCACCTGGGTTTCCCTCATCTGCATCGCCTCCTTCTGTGTTTCCAAGACGGTTGTACAGTTGCTGCACCTTGGTTCGTATAGTGTTCGTATCCAAAGCAATGCTCTTTTTGCGGCAGTCTTGTACCCACACGGACAAAGCAGCTTCCATCTTCATAAGGCGTTTGTTTCTAGGCGTCACCATTCTTTTTGCAGCCTTGTTGAACATTATCTGAGAAGTTTGCCTTATCTTCTTTTCGTCTTTCCGAATGTATCGCACAGTCGATTCGTTGATCCCATAATGCCGACCAACATCTACATTAGAACGTCCCGCTTTCAGCATGTCCAAAAGTTCAATTTTCTCCTTAATTGTCAGCATCTTCCTGCTCTTTTTAGCGTCGCCTCCTCCACTCCGCGTGCAACGTTTAGGAGCCATCTTCCAACAAGTCTTAACAAGTTCCAACAGTTACAACAGTTCCAAAAGTTCCAAAGCACGCTGAGCAAACAACACTGATTGGCCGAGATTTCTGTCCATCAGCATTGTCGGGCGAAATGTTTGCAATGACAACGCTGATTGGCTGTAATTTTGCTGCAACACCGTTGCCGGGCAAACTTTTTGCGATGGCAAAGCTGATTGGCCGAGATTTTGGCCAACCAGCAATGGCAGACGTCAGTTTGGTGATGATGTGTGACGTCATCGGGCGGGAAAAACCGTGGTGTAGGAAAAAAACCCGCGCATGTATTTTTAATTTATTATTTTTTGAAAAATCGCGATATAGCGTTTCACGAAGATTGAGATAGCTGGCGAGGCACCGGCTAGAGGGCTGGACCCCGCCGCTTTGCTGCTGCTCCCGCCGCCGGCTTTGCTGAGGTCAAGCGCCACGCACGGCGGCAGGAACTGCGGGGGGTAGCCGGCGTACGCTCCGGCTAATGAGCCCTTGCCGCAGCTATCCGCCGCTTCTTTCTTCTCCTCCTCACCTCCGCTACTCCCGCCGCCACCTTTGCTCTCCCCGCCGGGCAAGAGGCAAAGGCGGCGGCAGGAGTAGCGGAGGTGAGGCGGAGAAGAAAGAAGCGGCGGATAGCTGCGGCAAGGGCTCGTTACGCCGGCTACCCCCCGCAGTTCCTGCCGCCGGGCGTGGCGCTCAACCACAGCAAAGCCGGCGGTGGGAGCGGCGGCAAAGCGGCGGGGTCCAGCCCTCTAGCCGGTGCCTCGCCAGCTATCCACCGCTTCTTTCTTCTCCGCCTCGCCTCCGCTACTCCCACCGCCGCCTTTGCTCTCCCCGCTGGGCAAGAGGCCGGGCGAGCAGGCCGAGGTGCTGGAACGGCGGGCAGGTGGCGCTTGGCACCCGGAATCCCGTCTTCTCGCCACCGCCTGAGCTCCCTCCGGAGCCTGCCGCCGCCACCGCGCTTCCTCCGCCGGCCGAGGAGTCCTTCTTATCCACGCCGGTAGTAATGGGATACTGATCACACATTCTACAGCCTGTGTGATCAGTATCCGGCGAATTTCCTATACTGTGGAATCAGTATTCGGCGTATAAGACGACCCCCCACTTTGGAAAAGATTTTCAGGGGTTAAAAAGTCGTCTTATACGCCGGAAAATACGTTACTTGTAAAGTTGGGATCTATACCTGTTGTGAGTGTTCCCTGTCAGCCTCTGGAAATGTCAGATTCAGAGGATGACAAAGAGGCAGAAGTTGTAATGTACCCTGATTTAAGAGAAGTGGGGGAGAGTAATGGAGATGAGAGTGTAGCTGAAAATCAATTAGCTGAAAATCAATTAGACGTTAACATGAAAAGCAGTTCTTCTTCAGAGAATGGGGGGTAGCTGACAGTCCTTGGTTAAATGCCAGATTTAGGACATTAGCAAAAAGAAGGGAGGAGACCTTGGGGAAAAAGCTTTGAATCTGCTATTTCAGAATGTGTAAATTAATTAATACGTCACACGCGGAGGTGCCCGGAAATGAAGGCTACTTTTGTGCAAACTGCATATTGAAAGATGGACGTCTGTTGTCGCTTCTGAGAAGTAAGCTTTTGATGTTTTGAGATATACTGTGCCAATTTAGATTTGATGTGATTCAGAGATAAGCTACTGCCAAGTATCTTGCTTCAGCTAAATTAGAGAGGATTTATTGCTCTGTAAAATTAATGATCGGAATGTGCCTGAGCATACAGGATTGTGTGGAAGAGAAATAAAAACTTATTAATTTGAAAATCTAAGCCTTGAAAGAGAGTTTTTGGGGCAGCATATAGCTTGACCAGAACAATACCAACATAGGAATTTATTTAGTGCCCAGTTGTTGGTGTTCTTTTGTGTGTGTATGTGTGAAGATACAGACAAAGCATACCATTCCACGGAAGTTCCAGCAAGCATTGTCCTAAGTATTGTTTTCCTTTTGTCTCCTCATAGGTCATATTAAAAAATAAATAAGAAAGCTAGTAAACTTCTCTCATAACCCTTAGGCTTTAAAAACTGCAATATGCATAGTGAAGCTACTGCCATGCACCACCGCCATCCTCTTCCTTCTAGGACCAGACAGAGCCAACCACTAGAATGCAAAAGGCTCTTGGGAGCAGCTTAACATATGTAAAGGTTGAAGCAGATTGGAGCTTAATGGAAAACAGAAAGTATGCCGCTGCATCTTTCTCTGAAGAATTGCTTTCTGAGACAGCCCAGAAATATAGGATAGGAAAATTGCGACAAACATTTGAAATTCAGATCATTATTCTGAGGAAGGCGCTTCAAGTCCAGCTCCTTTTACTGTAATCATCCTTTACAGTAAAGTAAAAATCAAATTTCTCCTTGAGCCAGATGGGCTAAAAAACTTGCTTCATGGTTCTTGCCTGCTATTTGTAGGTGACAAAAGCCTAAAAGCTATAAACCCTTCATAAAACCTTTTCTTCTTTTGTGCTTTTGAATGCTAATTAAAAAATACAGGTCAATCACAGGACACTTATTGTTCATGTATTGACTCTCACTGTGCATATTAATAAGCCCAGCATGCAGACTTTTGGTCTTTGTTTTCCTGACTGGTAAAAGACACATGACACAACCTCCTCCTCATACTGAAGAATTTCGTCTCACCAGAAGATTGGGCAGATTATTTTGAGAATACCATCCTGTAAGTTACAAATGTGCACTTAAACACTGATCCTCATTTAGTAGCCACATCTTTCTATTTTTAAAAATCATTTTACAATATAATTTATCATTCCAAATGACTTTGCCTTGCATTTTTTGGAAAAGCTGTGATATAGTGATTTAAATCAGAATATGGTGATGAGAAAAATCACATGGAAAGAATCTGGCAAGCATGGTCCAAGCTGATGAGGTATACCTCCTTTGCTAGGCCAGGCTATGAATTGCTAGGAAATAAATGGAGAATCCATTTTATCTTATCATACTTCTTCTTCACACTATTTGATCTCACACTATAAGGAGTATTCAACAATGTCAAAAACAAAAACATTTTTTTTGAAATGTTTAACATTATTAATTCACAACCATCACAAAAGAGACAACAATATTATTTTAGGTTGTCACTTACATTATAAACTTTAAAGATATCAAAATTATCAGAACTTTTAAAAAACCTATTTTATAGCCATCAAGGCATTTGTTTGAAAGAACAGATAGTCTTGTCACTTTATGTTCATTAGTTACACAATTTTATCAAAGTTGATATGCTCTCTGAATATTGTAAACTTTTACTGTGTATTTCACTTGCTCATACCTATTTCATACCCTTACAGCCTCTATAATACTTCTTTCATTCTGAAAAAAGCCTTTACCATGAAATAATGTATGAATACATTTACACATCTAAAACAATAATTTGGAGGGAGGGGGAATATGAGTGAGCTTCTATAGTTTAACATTCATGTCCACTGTTTCAGTTATGAAGAGCTATTTGAAATTATTTGTGGGTAATAAAACCTATGATGCAATTAATAAATACCCCCCCCCCCATTTATTTATGCCTCTTTTGAAGCCAATTCATATTTCTTCTCTTCTACATATGCAAGTAATACTGAAAAATTATGCACATGCTCATATGAACAAACAAAATCTGTAAACCAAGAAATGCAGACAAAATTAATAAAATTAATGATCAAAGGAGAAGCAGTGAATGGAAAATGTGGCATCTAGAAACTATGACTGATTTCAAGAATAAATATTCTGTTTGCTTATCCTCTCAAGTAACACAGTTTTATTTCTGTAACAACTTTAGTAGTATAGAATTCCTACCCAGACCATATTCCTAGGGCAATAATGAAGTTACAGGAAATCTGACTCCATGAAGTATGTCATATTACATGACCCACTTCATAATAAACATTATAATAAACGTTTATTTATAGTGCCCTTTTAACAAAGGGCATAACAACATGTTAGCAATAGCACTCTTCAACAGAGCCAGCATATTGCCCCCACAATCTGGGTCCTCCTTTTACCCACCTTGGAAGGATGGAAGGCTGAGTCAACCTTGAGCCTATGATGAGATTTGAAACGCTGACCTACAGGTCTACAGTCAGCTTCAGTGGCCTGCAATACAGCACTTTACCTGTTGCGCCACCCCAGCTATTTTATTTAGCTATTTTATCTATTATAGTATAAATACATTTTTAGTGCTCTAGAAAGCTCCCTACACATCATGTGTTGCTATAAAGGAAAGATGATGTGAAAGTGAACAATGAGTTTCAAGGCTTTAAAACTGACTAATAGCTGATTTGCAAGTGTTTACAAAATAGTCTTCAGTGAGATGCTTCCTGGAAACTGTAAAAGATGGCTTAGTTTATGTATATGTATATGTGTATGTGTATGTGTATGTGTATGCGTATACGTATACGTATATGCATACATATATGTGTGTGTATGTGTCTGTATTGGGGTGTGTGGGGTGCTCAGAGAGTGGTAGCACCTCTGGTGTAAGGGCAAGCCATGTCCTTTAATGGCAGCTCATTTAGGACAGCTTTTAGGACAGTTTGTTCTCCTTTGGTCCCAACCTGTGACTCTCTTCTCACCTGTGGCTCCTAGTAGCTGTAACATGCGCAGTGGACACATCCTGGGCAACAGCTTCGACCAGCTCGCCAAACCTGGCTGAGAGTAGCAAATGGATCATTGACCTTCACAGCGAGATAGGAACTTGTCTATATCGAGCATGTGAAGACAGATTCCGGCAGACTGAGTGGATGAAACTACTAGAATAGGTCAACGGCCATGAAAGTGGTCTCTGCAAGCGATGTGGTATGCTAAGAGTGCAGCAAGACATGAAAGATGCCCTGGTCAACCATTAGGAGAAAGGAAACTCTGACTGCAAACCTCCACTGCCTTGTGGCTATATCCATCATTGGAAAAGGCTTCAGGAGTAAACTTAAGCTGGAATCCGGAAGCCAAGTCTCTGAAACAATATATATACCCTCACTGGGACTTGAACTTGCAGCCCTTTGCTTTGTAAGGCAGAGAATTAACCTCTAGGCTACAGTATCCAATCCCTTCAGCTCTGTACCAGGGAAGGGTTACATGTTTTTTTGTGCCGAATCACCCTGGTATATTAAAGGAACATCACAGCTCCTTTTTTGCCTCTCGGGCCAACATATATAATTCAGAAAAAAAAAATCCAGCAATACCTACATTTGGTGGAGAAAAATAGATTTAACAATGCACACTTCTATATTTTGTAGAACCCCAATACCAATTCCAAGAATATAAAGGGCATTCTTTCCAAAGTACAGTACTTTAAATAGAATGATTTTCATCATTCTAATCTACATTCTACATTCTAATCAGCAAAGAATGTGGAAAGTAGCCACATTGGAAAACCATGCCACTCATTTAGATAACAGAAATTTGGCTCATGACTTATGAGCAAATAAACAAAGCTGTGCAGTACTCTTTTGTTGGCACAGTTATTCATACTTTAACTATACCAAATCCTGAATTCGGAATAGAAACATAATATATGTATAAAACTAATAATAATTCTCAATAATTCAAATACATTTTAAAATAGGTCCTTAAACTATCTGACTGAATGACTGTAACTTGTTGCTTATATCCTAAGACTTTTATTAATATTGCTTCTTCATTGCTTATTTGACCCCTATGACAATCATTAAGTGTTGTACCACATTATTCTTGACAAATGTATATTTTATTTTATGTACGCTGAGAGCATATGCACCAAGACATATTCCTTGTGTGTCCAATCACACTTGGCCAATAAAAAAATCTATCTATCTATCTATCTATCTATCTATCTATCTATCTATCTATCTATCTATCTATCTATCTATCTATCTATGAGATACACACATATTGCTCCCTGTCTCTTTGTTCTGTAAACCTGTACCCAAATCTATTATGATAGCTGAAACAGTATTCAGCTGTAACAGCAGAAGGCCCTCTTGAATGCATAACATTAGAGCAGAATACAAATGATCTTTTAAAATTTGTCGCTAAACCTGTGGCTAGAGAAAATGGGAAATATGACCTTTTTTTGCATTTTTTATAGGGTTTTATAGGGAAAGAAAAAATTATCCAACAATTTCTCAAGGAGAGGATTTCCTCTTGGCAATGTCACAGTAGTACTCCAACCAAAAAGTAGACGTTCTGCATGACATTTCTTTTCGGATTTAATTGACTTCATGGGAAGCCAAGGGGGTTCCCTAATAATAACAGTCAGAAAGATGATTTTATAATAAAAAACAGGAAATTCCCCCCATATGTTTATATTAAACCACAATGAAACTGGTGGTGGGAAGAGTAAGATAAGTGTAACACTGAAATCAATAGTGATGTAGAAAAGAGACATTCGGGATTAAGAGAAGTGAATCCTGAGGGTCATTTGTTCCTTGCTGGGCCATGCTTCAGTACCAAGATTTATTTATTTATTATTTATTTATTAAATTTGTATGCCACCCAACTCCTGAAGGACTCTGGGCGGATTCAGATTCAGTTTACAGTCTATATTCACAAAAGAAGATGCCCAGAAATCTCCTAATACCTCATAATCTGAGTATACCAGGGTGATTAGATGGGGAAAAAAACCCATATAATTGTACATAATATTTCCCCAAAGACAATGCTGCAAATAACTATATCAAAATAACTGTTCCTCCCATGTATTTCTAATGCAAATGCAATCAAATCTGCAACACAGAAGGGGGAAAACACTAATGAAATGAAGCTACGAAAATCTGTGGAAAACTCTAATTCCAAAACAAATTTATGGGAGGAAATCTGGTTGAATAGAACAGCCATAGTAACTGCACAGAATAGTAAAATAATGAAATGGAAAAGAGGCACTTATCCCTGGCATTTTGGAAAGAGACATAACTAAGTGTCAATGTATGGCTTAGAGTTCAAATACATTTATTAATTGTTGGAAAAGCTTGTTTTGGGAGAGAAAAATGGAAATGGAGATCACGAGACAAAAACTTAAAGAACCCAGAAGAAGTTTCCAAATTTTCCTCTTATGCCCACTATTGTTTCCATCAAACTTCCTGGCACCATACCCATTTGCTATTAGGTCTGATTTTATTAATTAAATATTCGGAAAAAATATATATAACAAAGTAAGCAAATACTGTATAACAAAGCAAGCAGTATAACAAAGTAAGCAATATTTTCAAAGTGATCTGAGTTGCATTCTTTTGTTATTTGGAATTTTAGTTGTAGAATAGTTGTAGAATTTCAGGATTAATTGAATTTTCTAAATATCAAAGCCACGTAATTATTTAAAAAATTGGCAAATGCATTATTTAATTGCTTCATTACTAATTAATTCTACCTACTTTAATAGATTCTTTCTTTAGCATTTTAGAAATAAAAGAGGTTGCTATTCAATATCAGTTACTCAAAAGAATAACTGGTCTTGCAAACTGTAATGAAATTGGAATCCAAATGGAATCCATCAGCCACTAGATACAATCAACGTTATTCTCCTAAGCCTAACAGGACAGATTCCATACAACAGAGTCCCTATCGGACACAAACATGCAGTGAAGGGCTACCAATATTTTTGCTACCACACTGTGGGCGTGGCTTATGCAGGACGCCCTGCATTTTCTTTCAACATCTTTCAGTGCAAATTGGGTGCTCTGGGGTGGAGCACATTTTTTGCCACCCCACTGTGTCCCCCCCCCAGTCCGGGCAATAGCCCACCCCTGCAAACATGGGAAGCTAATTTATTTCCATTGGGAATAGACTCTTGAGGTTATGGCTCTATACTGTAGATCAGAGGTCTTCAAACTTGGCAACTTTAAGACTTGTGAACTTCAACTCCCAGAATTCTGGGCTGCTATGTTGGCTGGAGAATTCTGGGAATTGAAGTCCACAAGTCTTAAAGTTGAAAAGTTTGAGGACCCCTGCAGTACATGATAAATCCTTCCTTGCTTTACTTTATTAAAAACAACATGACTGGTTAAAAGTGGCTTCCTCTACATAAGGAAAAGACATCATGAGATAGTAAAACATGTTATTTTCTCTCAGGTACTTTCAGACAATGTCACTATTTGGGATTAAAATGTTTGCAGATAAAACACACAATCTGGCACAGTAAGAAAGCAGGCATCATGAAAATGTACTTGCTGTGTTCTCTTTTGTCTATTTCAAAGAGATAGTATCCATAGCTTTTCTTTCAGTTATTTTTAATGAGTCACCCATACATTCTTCCATCTCTTTTATAAGAATTATGAGATTCTGCAAATCATTCTGGCAAATTCTGTAAATCATTCATTCATATATATGAATGCGCGGGTGCACACACACACACACACACACACACATACACACACAAACATGCACATACAGTTTAGCAAAGTTACTGGTTATCAGTTTATGAAACATCTGCTTTCTTCTACTGCTGGCTTCTGCCACTATTCTCTCTTATTTCAAATATTTTTCAATGAAGCCTCTTTCTGTTCTCCATATTTCAGCTAAAACAATCAGCCCACGGATTTCACCTTTCCATTCATGTGTATGCAGCAGCAATAAAGAAAGAAAAGGAGGAATCTTGCCTTCTCCCCAACAAATATATTCACACATACTTTTAAACTAGGACTTTCATATTGCTTAGCAATCCTTTCTAGATCACCACAATATTTTCTGCTGCTATTACTCTGTCTGGGGGATAGTTCTATGCAATATCAAATATGCCAAACTTGGCAGCATCTGGGATATCATATGAGTTCAGGGAGCTGGGGCCTTTGCTTGTGTCAATAGTGTGTCTCACATCTTTGAGGCACGGAGACATAAAGGTCACCAAGGAAGGGCACTTAAATCAACACAGAACTCTCTGACAAGTTAAACTTAAGCTTACATGGAAAATTGCTTTTTTTTTCTTTCTTGGAGAGCAGAAAAATAAACCCCTGTTCACAATTGCCAATATCTTATTGCCAGGCCACCTGCAGACTATTAAGATAACCCTAGCTGCTCTATCTATCGCTGTCTCTCTCAGAGAGAGAAGGGGGGGCATGGGGGGGGAGAGAGAGAGACAGACAGACAGACATACTTATAGAAATATTTCTTGGATCAAGGCAAAGCTGCAATGTTTAATTCTAATTTGTGTGCAACAATACATTTATCTATTCATTCATATGTTATTGATACTTTTTGAAAATCAACTTTTTCATATTGTTGACAACTTCATTTCGTATATCAGAATCTCCTATTCTGATTCATGAAAAACAATGCTATAACATATCAGTCTGTTTCCTTTGATTAGCAACAGTTCCTCAGGATTTCATACTCCCAATTTTTGTAGCTGAATCTGGAAATACCATATATCAAACTTGGAAATCTCCATATATGCAGTAAATTAGAAAATCTATCCCTGACCTACAGCCATTCCTATAATTATTATATAGACAAAAGAAGGGAATCTGTGGAGGTTCTGGGATCAGAAGTGATGGCAGTTGGTAATCTGGACACTAAACCTGTAAACTGGAAAGCTGACAGCCTAAGTTTGAGGCCTGAATGCCACAAGATGGAGTGAGCTTCCGTTATTCGCCGCAGCTCCTGCTCACCTAGCAGTTCAAAGCATGCAAATGTGAATAGATAAATAGGCATCTCTCAGACAACGCAGGCTCCCTTGGCTGAGGATAGGAGACAAGCGCTGTCCCTTGACTTGATCATGACTGGACAGGTGAAATTTAAACCTCACTTTTTTCCTATTGTAAATGAGAACCACTTTTTTCTTTATTATTTTAAAATAATAACAACAGCAACAATAACAACAACAGGCTCCTACAATAGGGTTACCATTTCTACTAGCTCTGGTGACCTAACAAACCATACAAAAGCTCACAATGATTCCTTTCTTTTCCAGGGGTAAACCTAAAATCTAGATATCTCTCTCTGAGTTTAAAATCCTTAAGGGCTGAAATTTAGTGCAGTTTTCTACATCATGGACTACATCAAGAAAAAGAAATTAATATGTAATATAGATAAGAAAGAAATGTTCTTGTTGGGCAGACCAAGGAATTGTTAACTGTCTTGTGTTGTGCTTTGCAGTGACAAGCAGGATTTAAACGTAAATAAGCAATAAATAAATAAATATTCAGAAAAATTCTGGCAATATTCAGAAAAGAACTATTAACTAATTTCTGAAAAGGAAGTCAGAAAGGGGGGGGGAACTTGCACCAGAGACCGTAGTAAATTGCTTGCAAATACACAGCCGACGGATTAAAACCGCCGGCTGAAATTACCTCCAGGGCTGGGAGACGCTGGCAACAGCTCTTTCGAGCTCCGGACTTCCGGGTTCCTCTGGAACCCGGAAGTTCGGCTTTTGGCAGCGCGCCAGGGTAGCGCGCTGCCTGCTGGATGGGGGAGGTCATGAATCGCCCTATTTAGGGGCGATTCAGGCAGGACCTCCCCCCGGGTTCCTCAGGAACCCGGAAGTTTGGATTTGGCAGCGCGCCAGGGTAGCGCGCTGCCTGCTGGACAGGGGAGGTCCTGAGTCGCCCTATTTAAGGGCGATTCAGGCAGTACCTCCCCCTTGCCCTCGGCTTAATGAAAGCGAACAACCCAGCGTTGATTGTTCGCTCGCTGGATTCTGCACGTGGCGAGGCCTACTGGGTCTCGCCCAGGTCGTGAGTCCGAGGCTGCTGGCCTCGAATTTTTTCATTTCAAACCGGTGTAATCAGAGCCTTGAGCTCTGATTCTTTATGTTTTTACAGACAAGGGATTTTTAGGGGTTTTGGGTTTCCCTTCATTGGGAGGGGTGGTAGTTCGAACCCCCCCCCCGCGGCATGTCTCCCCCCCACGGCGCCCCCCCCCCGTGTGACCTCACCCCCCCACGCCCCTCCCCAGTTAGTTTGGTTTGGCTTGGAGAGTAGGATTGCTTACTCTCCATTTAGGGGGTGGGATAAGAAATTTTTTCAGTGTATGTGGCGGGGCGGACTCAGAGGCCTCAGCCTCTGAGTCGTTCAATTTAATTAGTTTTCAAAGTTGTTGGGGTTTTTTGTTTAGTTTCCTTTTTCTGGGACAGGAGGGGAGCCGTTGCACCCCCCCCCCCCCCAATTTAGGCATTTCAGGCGGTTGGTGGTGGGGGACAAGGGCTGGTGGGCCTTGCCTCTCCTCCCCCCCATTCGGGGGAGGGGTGGCAAGGCCTTGTGGCCTTATAAAGCCATCCCCTTAGGGGATCAGGCTCTGGATCAGGAGTAATGCAGGGCACCTGTGGTTTCCCAGAGGGTGTTTTTTCCGTATTTTGTTTTTGATTAATTGGGTTTTGCCTGGGTTAATCAGGTTTTTCCCCCTTTCAGGGTCCCCAGGCCCTCCCATCCAGGGGATGGGGTGTTTTGGGCCTAATTTTTAGGCCTTCTTTTAATTTTCCATCCTTTTAAATTTTCTTTTTCTGGGCCTCCTGGATCCCAGGCAATTTTCTGTGGACCAAGGACCCTCCGCCTCTGAGTGGTTACATTTAATTAGTTTTTGATGTTTTTGGGGGTTTTGGTTTATTTTCCTTTTCCTAGGAGAGGAGGGGAGCTTTTACACACACCCCCAATGAGGCATTTCAGGGGGTTTGGTAAGGGGGGACAAGGGCAGAGGGCATTGCCTCTCCTTCCCCCCCATTCGGGGGGTGGGGGGAGTGAGGCCTTGTGGCCTATAAAGCCATCCCCTTAAAGGGATCAGGCTTTTGATCTGGAGTAAAGCAGGGCCCCTGTGGTTTCCCCTGAGGGTGTTTTTTTTTTTCTGTATTTTTTTTTTTAATTAATCTGGGTTTTGCCTGGGTTAATCAGGTTTTCCCCCCTTTCAGGGTCCCCAGGCCCTCCCATCCGGGGGATGGGGTGTTTTGTGCCTACTTTTTAGGCTTTCTTTTAATTTTTCCATCCTTTTAAATTTTCTGTTTCTGGGTCCCGGGCAATTTTCTATGGACTCAGGGCCCTCCGCCTCTGAGTTGTTAAATTTAATTAGTTTTTGATGTTTTTGGGGTTTTTGTTTATTTTCCTTTTCCTAGGAGAGGAGGGGAGCTTTTACACCCCCCCCAATTTAGGCATTTCAGGGGGTTTGGTAAGGGGGGACAAGGGCAGGGGGCATTGCTTCTCCTTCCCCCCCCCCATTCGGGGGGTGGGGGAGCGAGGCCTTGTGGCCTATAAAGCCATCCCCTTAAAGGGATCAGGCTTTTGATCTGGAGTACAGCAGGGCCCCTGTGGTTTCCCCTGAGGGTGTTTTTTCTGTATTTTGTTTTGATTACTTGGGTTTTGCCTGGGTAATCAGGTTTTTCCCCCTTTCAGGGCCCCCATGCCCTCCCATCCAGGGGCTGGGGCGTTTCGGGCCTAATTTTTGGGCTTTCTTTTATTTTTTCATCTTTTCAATTTTTCTGTTTTCAGGGCCTGCACAGCGTGGGCCCCAAGAGGCATGCCTCTTCACAAGGTTCCCAGGGTCCTCGCCCCAGGAGGGCCGGGGTTCCTTCAAGGGGCCAGGGGGGCAAGGGAGGCTGCTTCTGCCCCTGCGTGCTGCCCCCTCCAGACAGCCGGGCTGCCACAGGGGCCGAGCCAATCATATCTGCTCAATCTTTTTCTTCCCTCTTAGATCGCCTGGACCACATGGATGCCCAGTGGGAGGCCGCCTCCGGGGCTTGCGGCTGACCAGGCCCTCAGCGACGTTGGGAGCCCCTCCGGGCGCCGAGGGAGTACAAGACCCGGCTCCAGAGCGGAGCGCCCTGGCACTACGGGATCCCAGGTCGGCGGCCAGGACCCCCTTTGGATGGCAGGGGTGAGCGATTGCCAATGCACCCACACCGTTTTCACGGGGGTTCACCCACCGTAACCCCCCCCCGGTGGGGCCGACCGGTTTGGGGCCCATTTTGGGGTCCGGCACTTCGACAGTGTGCTTGGCAAGTAGGGTGGGGACCCGGGCGACTCCGCGGTGGCGGGGGGGTTGGTCACTGTACCAGGATTTGCCCCCTCCCCTTGCGGCAGCCTGTTCTGCAGTGGGGCCGGCCAGTAACAGTGCGGCCACCTCGACTGACCCATGGCGCGGCCATGGCGGCGATCCCTGTGGGCCTTCCATCTCACTCCCCTAGGGTACCATATCCACCCCCCGATTAGGGATGAGAGATGGCGAGGTGAATATATAGACCTCTTCACTTTGTTGAATAGGGAAGTGCCCAAGAAGGAAAGGGATTAGGAGGCCCGAACTGACCGGGCCAAGAGGTTAAGGTGCCAAGGTGTTTCAGGTCTCGGCTTTACGCCTTCCTGACCTATGCCACCCTGATAATACAAACAGAACCGGGCAGGGCCCCGGCATTTTAAATATATCAACCTCATTGCCATGGCGTTCTTTGAGGTCAAAGGGGATGCCTGGCAGAGGTACGACAGGCTTTTTGTATTAGGGTGGCTCATGATCCTACCCTGTCCTGGGACCGGGAGGTGCCCGACCTCTGGTTCCAGGCAACCTGGAAGGGTGGGACTGAGCAACGGACTGATTGCAGTCATCTGATGGAGGAGGAGGAGCCGCCGCGTCCCACACAATTGTGGGGCGGGGTGTTCGGACACCCAAATCTGTTTTGAGTTCAGTGCAAAGGGCTCATGCGGACGCTCCTCCCGTAAATTCTGGCACGTGCCAAGTGGGGGGGCTCCCACACCACACACACACGTTCACGCCACAATAACAGGAATAACAGGAATAGGACCGAACAGGCCATTATGGCGACCAAAGGGCCCCATCCCGGTAAAGCTTAATGTTTAGCCAAACTCTTGCGGGGATATTGCCCGCCCGAGTGGGTAGCCGCGATCCTCTGGGTTTTAGGGAAGGTTTTCGGATTCCTTACCAGGGTCCGTGTAGAGTTTTTCCTTCTTGAGACCTTCAATCGGTGGGGGGAACTGAGGAACTAGCTAGGGCTAACATTCGGAGGGGGTTGTGGAAGGAAGGGCAGTAGCCCCCCCCCACTTTCCTTCCCCCGCAGTGCCTAATGCCAAGCTTTAAATAGCAGCATTTGTGGGGCCGTGATTTTACCTGGGGGTGCCCCTAGCGCCAGGGAAATGGAAGGGCCATCCTCCAGGACTTCTTTTAGGGGTTTATGACGGCAAGATTTACTTTTCCAAGCAGACTTGCACTTGCACTCTGACGCCTCGGGTTCCCTTGGCTTCGGGGTGATGCTAGGAGATAGGTGGTACCACTATCACTGCCAGCCGTCTGGGAGGCGGCTGGCATATGTAGGGATTTTACCTTTTTTTGGAATGTTTTCCCCTAGTGGTAGGATTGGTTAGCGGGTCTGGCATTCATCGCCAAGGTGCACAGGTTCTCAGACCTTGTAGCAACTTTCGAATGGGAAAGGTGATAGAGGGATGGTCACGGGGACAGCTGCCCCAGCGGCTTTGTCCATAGCGCAGCTGTCGGCCTTCAGCCACACGTGGGCAGGCTGGGTACTTCGCTACGAAGCCTGCCTTTCCCAGGCAACAGCTATGAGCTTTCCCTTGGGGCTTTAGAATACGCGAGGTTGTGGCCACCTCTTTTAGGGTAGCTAGCGTGCGCGCGCTCCAGTGGAGCAACGCGCATTTTCAAGGAACAGGCATCGGCCGGGGAGGCTGCGGCCTTTCGCTCTTAGGTGAGCCCCCCCCCATAGGGTCCCCATTATCGGCTGTTTTAATTGTCTGTTTTGTCTTTCAGCCACTTGTGGTTCTCAGCCCGAGGGTGGCTCTTTGGGCCACAGTTTTGTTTCTGGGCCGGGTGTTTTGCTGCAAGGTCTCCATAGGATCGCTGCTAGGCTGGAAGATGGATGTCGCCTGGGGCCGCAGGGGACGGCGCTGGGAGGGGCTCCTCCCCCTGGTTTTGGCTGGTGCTGGTCCGAGAGAGCCCCCGAGTGGTGGTGTCCACCTCGGGCGCAATGACCTCGGGTTTCTGGCTGGCTTGGCGGTGAGCTCCAAGCCCGCGATGACCTTTGGGCCATCGCCGCTGTGTGTCCAGACACATTGGGTGTGGTCTGGGATTGCCCAGATTTGTCTGGCGAAATGCTGTATCCCCTAAAACCGTTAACAGGGCCAGGTTAAGGGTCAACCAGGCCATTGGGAAGGTTGTTAGGGAGTTGGTGGGGTGTATAGTAGAGCATCCCTGGATAAAATTTAGAAAGCCCTGGCTCTACCGGGCCGTCGGCGTTCACCTCTCAGATGAGGGGAATGCCATTTCCCTGTCGGACCTGCAGAGGTGCCTCCAGGAAAGTTTTAGGAGGCTGGGTGGGGGTCGGGGGGCCAAGATTGAGATCTGACCCCCCTCCATGGCAGGTTAGGGGCTGACATGGGCATTTAGAAGCGACAGCGCATGCTCCTTTGGGCATCCTTCAAAGGGTGATGGGCCGCCTCTCTCCAGGAACTAGAGGTTGGAGCAACGTCGGGGATTGGAGAGAGGATGTCCATGGGAATCACCGGATCCAATTTCCCATGGGGATTGGAGGGTGAACTCCTCCCACACGTGAAGGGGCGTGGCTTGGATCCAGGTGAAGGTGGTTACCTTCACCTGGTTCAGCAGGAGTTTTTGCCCAATGTTGCCAAGGAATTTTTTGGTAGGAATTTCCGCCCCGTTAGTTTTGGCCTCTGCAGGTCCTTAGTTCATTCTGAATTTGAATATTTAAATTGACGTATTTAAATTTATTTAAATTTATGTTAATTCAATAAATGACCCATATTTAATCCACAACATGTCTCAGCATCGTTACTCAGCATCCGGGGGTAAATACATTTGCAATATGTATAGCTTGTCAGGAAACCTCTTTAAATGTTTAAATGCAGATATAAATCGCCAATTATTAATATAAGATCCAAGTTAGAAATGTTACAAATCTCTACATTTTTTCTTAACTTTTAATATCAGTTAAGTTATACTAAAATCTTAGCTACGCCAGAAGCCTGAACTGTTTTTAAACAAAGTACAGTAATCATTTAAAGCTAAGAGAATTTTTTTTTAGATGGCATATGTGTCAAATGTTGTTACGAAGCTTTTTATTGATTGATTAAACATACTGCAAAGCAAGAAAGAACATAATTCAATTTAGGAAAACCTGATGAGTATTATTCTGTTTAGGCAAATATTAATAATGTAAAGTTTGTACATAATATTGCTCTACAAATGTATGTTATCAATATGTCTGTAACAAAATATTTCAGAAGGAAAAGAGGCAAAATAATAACTACATATTTTTCTTTATAGTTCTACACTTACGTTCTCTGTCTCTCTTATTCTCTCTTTCTCTTGATTTCTTTCTCTTCTGTCTCTAAAAAATGGAAGCTAGTAATCTGGAGATAATGGCTCATGTGCAGGGTCCAACTGTTCCCTTTTGCAGACTCACTCATTATAATACATATGGATAAAACAGGAAATAGTTCTGCTTTCTGAGCAATATACAGTGTTCCCTCGATTTTCGTGGGGGATGCGTTCCGAGACCGCCCGCGAAAGTCGAATTTCTGCAAAGTAGAGATTCGGAAGTAAATACACCATTTTTGGCTATGGACAGTATCACAAGCTTTTCCTTAACACTTTAAACCCCTAAATTACAATTTCCCATTCCCTTAACAACCATTTACTCACCATTATTACTGGTAATCAACATTGAATAAGACACTTAGTGATCTTGATATTTATAAACATAATTATTTATTAACAATAATTTTTTTGTTATTTATTTGCAAAAATTATTAGTTTGGTGATTACGTATGAAGTCATCGGGCGGGAAAAGCTGTGGTATAGAAAAAACCCACGAAGTATTTTTTAATTAATATTGTTTGAAAAATTGTGGTATAGGCTATTCACGAAGTTCGAACCCGCGAAAATCGAGGGAACACTGTAATTGAATTACATGAAACATTGAGTACATCAAAAGACAAGCTCTGCTTTTACTGTAGAAATAACCCACTTGCAAAATGGTGGTCTTCTCAGTGCCTATCCAAATAGTTATCTCCTTTCCCACATTTTTCCTGTTCTTTTTTTTAAAAGAAAATTTTACTGTATTTCAAAAGTGCATAGACTAGAGCGAACACAAACAGAAAGTGGATCAACACCTCCATATTTTTACTATTGTTTTTTCTGAAGTTAACTTGAAGGGAGCTATCCCGGAGGTGCATCATTGTCTGGGAAAGGTGGTGGTGAATGGTCCCATTCCTTCCCTGCTACTCACTGTTGTGAGTGTTCCCTGTCAGCCTCCGGAAATGTCAGATTCAGAGGAGGACAAAGAGACAGAAGCTTTATTGTACCCTGATTTCAGAGAAGTGGGGGAGAGCAGTGGAGATAAGGGCATAGATGAAAATCAGTTAGATGTTAGCATGAAAAGCAGTTCTTCTTCAGAGAATGGGGGGGGGAAATGTGAGATTTAGGAGATTAGAAAAAAGAAAGGAGGAGATGTTTGGAAAAAAGTTTTGAATCTGTTATTTTAGAATGTGTAAATAAATTAATATGTCACATCCTGAAATGCCTGGAAGAGAAGCCGCTTTCATTCAAACTGCATGTTGAAGGATGGATGTCTGTAGTCGCTTCTGAGAAGTAAGCCTTTGATGTTTTTATGATAAACTGTTCCAAATTAGATTTAACATGACTCAGAGATAAACAACTGCCAAGTAGTCTTTCCTCAGCTCATTAGAAGTAATTTTTAGCTTTAAACTCAGCCTGTGAGATCAGAATGTGCTCTAGCATACAGCATTGTAACCTTGAAGATTTTTCCAGTGTGGAAGAGAAATAAAGACTTATTAATTTGAAAATCCAAGCCTTGAAAAGAGTTTTTTTTTGCAGTCGCTTCAGCTTGACCAGAACACTCACTATGGTAGCAGAACAAGAGAATAACAGAGTTGGAAGAGACCTTCCCTGTTCTTCTAGGCCAACCCCTATACCATTTGAGACAAATGGCTGTCCAGTATCTTCTTAAAGGCCTCCAGGGACGCACACATCGTCTGAAGGCAAGCTGGTCCACTGGTTTATTGGATAATATACTGCATACAGGAAACATGGGGAGGGAGGCAGGGAACAACTTCTGTGCTCACCAACATGATTTTCTAGGACCCTAACAAAATTACCTAGTAATAAACATAGAAACATAGAAGTCTGACGGCAGAAAAGGACCTCATGGTCCATCTAGTCTGCCCTTATACTATTTTCTGTATTTTATCTTAGGATGGATATATGTTTATCCCAGGCATGTTTAAATTCAGTTACTGTGGATTTATCTACCACGTCTGCTGAAAGTTTGTTCCAAGGATCTACTACTCTTTCAGTAAAATAATATTTTTGCATGTTGCTTTTGATCTTTCCCCCAACTAACTTCAGATTGTGTCCCCTTGTTCTTGTGTTCACTTTCCTATTAAAAACACTTCCCTCCTGGACCTTATTTAACCCTTTAATATATTTAAATGTTTCAATCATGTCCCCCCTTTTCCTTCTGTCCTCCAGGCTATACAGATTGAATTCATTAAGTCTTTCCTGATACGTTTTATGCTTAAGACCTTCCACCATTCTTGTAGCCCATCTTTGGACCCATTCAATTTTGTCAATATCTTTTTGTAGGTGAGGTCTCCAGAACTGAACACAGTATTCCAAATGTGGTCTCACCAGCATTCTATATAGCGGGATCATAATCTCCCTCTTCCTGCTTGTTATACCTCTAGCTATGCAGCCAAGCATCCTACTTGCTTTCCCTACCGCCTGACTGCACTCTCTACCGCCTGCATTTTAGCATTTTTTTCCAGTGTCTTCAGAACAATTTAAGAGAAAACAACAAAGGCAGTAGAGGTGGTTGTGTTATAGATACCTTATGCCAGGCACAAGCATGTAATGAATCTAAGGAGAAGGGCGGCATAAAAAATTGAATGAATGAATGAATGAACGAACGAAAGAACAAACAAACAAACAAACAAATAAATACATAAATAAAATGATAAAATGATAACATACTGTAACTTATCAAAGGTCAAAATGTTTAAGCCGTTTATTTCCATCCATTATAAGCTTTTTTCTACAAACAAGAAAAGGAACACAGGAATTGAGTAATGTTAAAGGCCTTTAAAAACAAATTGTATAGCATCCTTCAAATACAATTTTATTTTTGGTCATAAGTTGTCACTATTGATCAACAAAATAGCATTTCTCTGGAAAGTTTTGGGCTAAGGTTCGTGAAATATTAAAAGTAATGGGCACAGATATATAATAATAGTTTGTTACCAAGAAAAATAATGCCCTCTTTTGCAATGATGCTTAATATGTTTCTCTTTGTCAGGAGAAGTTGTTTAATATTAACGTTGAACTGGAAGCTGTACAATTCTTGCTAATCTAAGCAGAATTTTAAATCCCCTTTTTTAGATCTATGAACAGTTTTTTTCTTCCACCCAAACACATCAAAAGTTCCAGGTTAGTTAAAATAAAAGCACTTTCATGTAGACATCAACTTCAAAGCAAGTTAATATATTGTGATAATCACAGATAGTGCCCATGCATGCATGTGAAGCAGGATTGTCTCAGCAATACTAATAACAGTTTAAAGATTGAGCATTCTCTATCAATACTTTGGAATCCAAAATTTGCATGTGCCTAACTGGAATAATTTCTCTCTCTCCAAGGGCAGCACTTTCCACTTTCTGGGCCCCAAAATGCTTCTGAAAGAATTCGGGGACAAATCTTTATTAATAAACCAAACCAAAAGATGGATGGATGGATGGACATAAAAACAGCTCAGCTATTTAAAAGCTTAGGAGAAAAAAATGTAAAGGCCCGCAACACTAAGCCAACTGGGGATAGCATTCCAGAATGGGATACTATTATGAAAAGTTTCCTGCTTCTTTTGCCCCTGGGTCCCCCTCAAATTATGGAGATTATTGAAGATGGCCAGAGCAATTGGGGAAACAAAAATTGGAAGAGGTGAACTTCCAGTTTTATAAAGTCTGTCTTTTCCCACTGATGCTCACACTAAATTTCATCCAAACAGTACATGCTATACTGTAAGGACTGTTCATGTTATGGGTGATAATGTCTAACTCTTTAACTAGAACTGTTGTTCTTTCTCTTGCCAAACAGAGCCAATTTTCTCTTAATGCAGGCTTCTCACACTGGCTGAACCAGATTGTAATGTTTAAATAATCCCTGCTCTGATTAATACAACATGAATATGAATGCAAATAGAAGCCAATATTGGTAGAAGATTGTAAATGCCAAGTCTCTTGAACATAAAGCAAAGAAAAAGAAAGAGAAATCTGTACCCATGAAACTAAGATCAAATGCCTGCCTCTATACACAGAAGAAACCCACTGCATGTGAATGAAGGTTGCCAGGATGTGCATAAGTTCCAGCAGAGATGTGGATGGCAAAGAGAACTGATGCATGAAGCTTATTTGACAAAACAGAGCAGAGTTCTGGTGGATGATTTGTGTGTGAAGCCACTGCCAAGAAAATCCATCTCATTGTTTATTTAGGCGAATTTCTACTTGGCTAGAGAAAAGGAAGGTGGAAAAATATTTCATATAAGAATCACCTGACTCTTTCTGTCAGATAGATCTGCACTTACATACCTGTAATTAGATATCAATTGCTGCATGATAGAAAGTAAAGATAGGAGTATTGATTGACTGATAGGAAAAATATTAGATGGATAGCTCTATAAGGGGAATCTGGTGAACAAGAAATAACCAGCCTAGGATTTATTAAAGAGATGATTCTTGGTCTGCAGCAATGGATAATTTAGATCCTGCAGACATACAGTGTATGGGGGGGGGAGGCACATTTTTATTCTCTACAAAATTTTCTCTTGTACATAGAAGAGATAGTGTGTAAAAATACTCTTAAAGGATAGCATAATAGTATATGTCTGTGTTTTGTGATTTCATGTATTGCAATGTCAACCAGAGTGGCAGATGAGAAAGCTGGCAGCTCTCCAGAGAGCTTCAGCTGAAACTATTGTGCAGAACTCTGGAAGAGTCAAGACCTGATCCTGCATGTAATGAGACCCAGCCTAGCTTGGAAGGGAAAATATCCTTCCCCAACTCACTGCTTCTCTTCCATCACTGCTATAAATGCATATATAATGACGGGAGGAGCAGAAAGGAGAGTGAGCAAAAGCAGCCAGACAGCCTGTCATAAAATGCTCTTTCTGCAGGCAGTTTTCCCAGGAGATCCCTCTCCAAGAAGTTTTCTCTTAGAAAGAAAAGGTAAACGTCCAGTGTACTGCGATACTGTTTAATGGCTGTTTAGCTCTTCACTTTAAAATGCCAATGACATATTTTGTTGTTTCTTAAAACTGGATTTGCCAGCAATGAATCTAATGAGGAACTATCAGACTTAGAAACTTTTGTTCATAAATTGGTCATTTTTAATATTAATAATTTATTTTTAATGTGTTCTGAAAATATATTTTATACTACCTTTCACTGAATTCCAAGACATATGCCAATTAAACATAGCAACTTTCCCCTCTATAGTATCAAGAGAACTTTTTTTAACATGGGGAAAAATTCATGTTCACAAAATTCTGATTTTAGCAGATTAATTTTCTCCTTTGTTCTCTTGGACAACTGACTTACTCATTTTGATATTAAGTTTCTTTTATTATTTATTTATTTATTTACAAATAATTCAATAATACATTATACATGTAAATACATTAGAAAGCATCCAGAGATACTTTATGAGAAGGGCCCTCCACTCCTATACTCACAACAGAGTACCTTACGCAACCAGACTTGAAATTCTAGGCTTAGAAAGCTTAGAACTACGTCGCCTTAAACACGACCTAAGCATAGCCCATATAATCATCTATTACAATGTCTTTCCGGTCAACAACTACTTCAGCTTCAACAATACAGAAGCACACATCAGATACAAACTCAAAGTAAAGTGCTCCAAACTCGACTGTAGAAAATACAACTTTAGCAACCGAGTAGTTAATGAATGGAACTCACTACGAGACTCTGTAGTTTCCTCACCAACCCCCCAAAACTTTAATCTTAGACTATCCACTGTTGACTTCACCTGATTCCTAAGAGGTCAGTAAGGGGTGTGCATAAGTGCACCAGCGTGCCTACCGTCCCTGTCCTAATGTTTTCCTCTAATTAGTACCCATATGAGGTATATAAATAGTGTTATATATTTGTATACTACCAATATGTACATCACAAGTACTGGTAAGTGAGTGAGTGAGTGAGTGAGTGAGTGAGTGAGTGAGTGAGTGAGTGAGTGAGTGAGTGAATAAACGAATGAATAAACAAACAAACTAACTAACTAACAAACTAAACAAACTAAACAAACAAACAAACAAATAAATAAGACAGTGAACATACCTAATACTCCTTCTTCCTCACATTCTCCTCATGACAATCTTGTGAGCAATGTTCCCTCTATTTTTTTTCGGGCAGCAAAGAATGACTGAATGAATGAATGAATGAATAAATAAATAAATAAATAAATAAAAGAAAAAAATCCCTTCTTTTTTATTAAAAGAAATTAATAATAAAACAAAACCAAAATCTATTACTATTAAAACTAAAACAACCAGCAAAACCAAAACCACAACTATTAACAAGATCATTAAACTGGCCTTCCTGACAAAAGTGGGACTAGAACTCACTGTCTTCTACTATAAGGCCAGACCGGCTGATTCTTTAAAATCTTGTAACATACTACTATGATTTAACAGTGTCAGATCAATTAGTTTATGATATCCAAATTTAGAGCATATAACTAAGATAGATATAACAATAGAGTCTACTGGCACAAAATCAATGAAATGGAGACTGATAGACTCCCTAAGTCTACTAGAGCAAATAAAATCACAATCACAAATATCCTGGCTCACCAAACTAACAAATTTTGTAAGAAGCTGTGGCCTTCCTGTCTCTTGTATAACAGGAGAATGGTTTTAAAAAAGAGCTGCCCAAAGAATTAAGGATATAGAAGCACAAAATGATATAGGTAGCTATCCTTAGTAAGATGGGCAACTTTAAATGGCCGAGCAAACAAATACTTTTCAAATAGATAGCTATTTAAAGTTACAGCTGCCAGAACATCTTAGGGAGATATTTACATGAGCAGGATTTGAACAGCTTGACCCAATGGTTAGAAATGGGAGATTCCATTTTATATCCTGCATTGGAGATCTCTGCATTTCTAGAGCGGCAGAGGTAGAAGATCTGGCTCACATCCTATTTGCTGTTGCTTGTATAAGAGAGTGAGAGATGGATATCTTGATTTATGTACCAAACAAATGATCCATTGGGATCCCCATATCAAAACATATGTGCAGCCAGAATCTGAAAATAACATTTGACACAGCACATTACTTAAGCAAAATAGTTTGGTTGATATGTGAGACTGGAGTAGATTGCAGGGGTGACATCAAAATATACTTTTATCACATTTTATTATCTATATATTAAATTATTGTATTTTATGCCAATTTCATTTTAAATTATATTTTATTAAAACTTCATTTTAAATTGTATTTTATTCAATTCCATTTTAAATAATTTTTTATCAGATTTTAGTAATAATTTGTGTCTGGAACTTTGATATGTCCCAAGGGCTAATCAATAAAGTAAACTGATGTTTAATTAGTTTATAAAAGCTCTATGGGTCAATTTTGGGTGGAATAAAAAAAAACAGTCCTGGAATACTACATAGCTCTATTGGAGTGATGGCAAACCTTTCCTTGGGTGCCAAAAGAGCATGTGTATGTGCTATTGCGCATGTGCGAGTGCCCACACCCATAATTCAATTCCCGGGGGGGTGAAAACAGCTACCCCCAGATGCCCTCAGGAGGCTGAAAATGGCCGGTTTCCCAACTTCTGGTGGGCCAAATAGGCTTGTTTTTCACCCTCCCCAGGCTCCAAAGGCTTCCCTGGAGCCGGGGTAGGGTAAAAATGCCCTCCCCCATCCCACTGGAGGTTCTCTGGAAGCCAAAAATGCCCTCCCGGAGCCTCCGTGCAAGCCAAAAATCAGCTGACCGTAACACACATGCAGGTTGGAGCTGAGCTAGGGCAACATCTTGTGTGCCAGCAGAGATGGCTCCACGTGCCACCTGTGGCATCCATGCCATAGGTTCGCCATCACTGCTCTATTGTATCCCCTTTTGTACTATGCTTCTATTCAGTAAGTAAATTTCAGTTTTCTTGTAGCTTTGAATACTATGGTAGCCCTGTATCCATAATGTATATATTATGTAAATGAATAGCAAAAGCTGGATAAACACTCTGGAAAGGACTCATTAGATACTGACAGCTTCAGCTACAAGTTCGGTATGCGAGTATTGCTGTGAATATTAGTTCTCATTAAATTACAACAGGAACAAATACTGCCACTCTGATATGACATCCTGTCTTTCTAATTTCTCTGTAATTGCTATCCATGTAACTGACTGTTTGCATTTAGCGGGGAAGCACACCAAAATATTCATGGAGTGACATTCATGTAGGAGATCAGAGATCGATTTGCAGTTCAGTATTTTATAACTGGGACCTTTTAAAAAATCAGAAGAATGAAAGGATCAGGAGATGTAGACATACATGGTTATCTGAAAATGTGCCATTCTCATATCAGTTGAAAAAAAATACATCCATAACTAGGAGCAGATCATCTGATGATCAAGCTACTATTTAAAATATTATTGCCTGCTTCTTGTCATTGTGGAATATCTTGAAACTATAAGATTCAGTGATGCCATCGCACCAAATATTAAAGTACTGTAAGACTTTTCATGTCAGACCAGATTTGAAACCCCTAGTGATTGGTTTGTCCAGCAGCTTAAGATGATACTGCTGACTCCTTGTTAATCACTGATTGCAGGCAATATAGTTTTATAGTAAAAGATTTACAGAAACAATGGTATATTTTCCTGAAAACAGAGAATTATGCTTAGCCGCTATATAAATTGAAAAAGGAGGAAATAGAAAATGGAGAAAGTTAAAAGATATTAGCCAAGCAAATTCTTCACGCAAATCAGTCAGAAAACAATTGGAAGGGACCATGTGAGTCAATGAAACTAACTCCCTCCAAAAGAGAGGTGGATTTGGACTTCCTGACTTGGAAATCTATTATCAAGCTGCTGCATTAAATTGGATAAGGGATCGGATTATGCTTAAAAATAAAAGGGTCTTTCACCAATACATTTTTAGCGCCAAAAGAGGCCAACCCACCAACATGCAATAAACAAATCTGAGCTTTTGACTTTTACCCTGTAACTGGGTAGGTAACTGGGCAGCATATCTAACAGTCTTAATGATAGAAGGTTTTGAACTCCAAATTGGATGGCATGCCTTTATATGAGGGAGGGGACACAGAATCCCTGCTTATTGTCAATGGCATTATATAAGAAGATCTCTGTTAGAAATTTGGCTTAAAATTAAAAATGAGCATTATAGAAAATTCCCCAAATGGATATTGTTGATAGAAACAATTATTTACCCAAACCTAATGGAAAAATAGTAACATACAAACAACTTTTAGATGATCAGGATAAGCTCAAAACAAGGCAAGAACTCAAATAAATACGAATAGAATTGGATTGGTGGCATTATTTATAAATACAATCATGGTATAAGAATGATGTAATACATTTGGATTCGAAAAGGAAAAAGGATTAGATGCAATTTTACTTGGCCTGGAAGAAAAATGATAGCAAGATTATATAACTTTCTGTTACCATTCCAATTGGAGGAAGAAATGGTTAAGGGGACAATGATCGCATGCACCCAAAATTTTGGATATGCAATCAATTTGGCAGAATGGGAAAAAATTTGGGAGGTAAACTACAACTTGACATTAGCGGTGTCATATAAGGAAAATATTTACAAAATGTTTTATCGCTGGCACAATTAGCAAAGATATTCCTGAAGGTGTCCTCAAAGTGTTGGAAGTGTAAGGAGCAAGGGATCTATTATTATCTTTAGTGGACCTGCCCTAAAATCAAAATATTCTGGAATAAAATAAGAAATTACACAACAGATGATAGATTTGAAACCAGAGTTGTTTTTACTGGGAATTTTTAGATGAAAGTTTTAAAAAGAGGATTATTATATAATACATAGCCACAGCTGCCAGGGTCATTTCTGAAGAAATTGCAAATCTTTTCCTATGAAAACAACTAGATTCATTTGTAATTAAGGTGGAAGGAATAGATGTGGAAAATATTGTAGGAGACTCAATCCATTAACAATGAATTTGATAAATAATAGCGAGCACTAAAATGTAAATTGCAACAATGTAAAGTGTAAATGTATGTGGAAATATGACAAAAAAGTTGTAAAAGTGGTTACCTATTTTTTCTTTGTTTTTGTCATGTCTTTTTTATATGTTGTTTGGAAGGTGGTTTTTTATATGTTGTTTGGAAGGTGGTTTTTAATGAAAAAAACTCAATAAAGACTATTAAAAAAAAGAAACTAACTTCCTGCACTGAAAGAATCCTCTCAAGGAGAGCTCACGCCCTCTCTCTAATTAGTGTCATTATCAAACTGCTTTTACTGTTAAAATTAATATTTAAAACTTATTACTTTGTGTCCTGAAATTTCAAATAGTGAAGAAGCGATCTTCTATCTTACTCTTTGAAGACTGCAATGTTCTCTTAAAGCTAAAGACTGTGCAGGTCTGCCATATTTGGCCTGGTGCCTTACTGGCATCCTGCCATCAAAAGCTAGGAGGGGTGAATAAAAGGCAATAAACCTGTGTTAATATGTGATGAGAAATGAGAGTTGAAGAAGACCAGGGATGCATTGAACCAGTTCATGCCAGCCTTCAAGGACATGAAGATGCCAGAGATTCTGGGAAATGAATGTTGATTGCTCCAAACACTGGACATTCCCAAAACACCTACTATATTTTTTGGAATATCAGATGCACCTTTTTACTCCCAAGAAACATGGGTGTGCCTTATACACAGAATGTAGCCCCACCCATCCTCCCCCACTCTTTGGTCTCTGCCTTCTAGCAATTTACCTCCTCACAGCAAACAGCAGCAGAGCCTGCTTAGCACAAGCCACTGATAATGATTATTATTGTTGTTGTTGTTGTTGTTATTGTTGTTATTATTTAGATTTGTATGCCGACCTTCTCCGAAAACTTGGGGCGGCTCACAGAATAAAATAAAAACAAAGTGTACAAAACAAATCTAATACATTAAAAAAACTACAGCTAAAACCCATATATATTACTCAATCAGACAATCCAATCACACCATGCATCACATTTATTGGTCAGGGGGGCAAGATCTGATTGCCTCAGGCCTGGTGAGGAGGGTGGGGGCAGTATGAATCTCTGGGCAGAGCTGATTGCAGAGGGCCAGGGCCCCCACAGAGAATGGTCTTCCCCTAGGCCCCACCAAATGACAATGCCTGGTTGATGGGATCTGGAGAGGGCCAGCTCTGTGGGACATAACCGGCTGCTGGGATTTATGCGGCAGAAGGCAGTTCCATAAGTAATTTGGTCCGATGCTATGTAGGGCTTTGCATGTCATTACCAACACTTTGAATTGTGTCTGGAAACTAATAGGCAACCAGTGCAGTCCACAGAGTGTTGGAGAGACATGGGTATATCTAGGAAGACCCATGACCACTCGCGCGGCTGCATTCTGCACGATTTAAAGTTTCCAAACACTCTTCAAAGGTAACCCCATGTAGAGAGCATTGCAGTAGTTGAACCTTGAAGTGATAAGAGCACGAGTAACTGTGAGCAAGGACTCCCTATCCAGATAGGGCCGCAACTGGTACACCAGGTGAACATGGGCAAATGCCCCCCTCACCACAGCCAAAAGGTGATGTTCTAGAGTCAGCTGTGGATCGAGGAGTATGCCCAAGTTGTGGACCTTCTCTGAGGACATCAGTGATTCCCCACCCCAGGGTAATGGATGGACAGATGGAATTGTCCTTGGGAAGCAAAACCCACAGCCACTCTGTCTTATCAGGGTTGAGTTTGAGCCTGTTGGTACCCATGCAGACCCTAACAGCCTCCAGGCACTGGCTCATCACTTCCACTGCTTCACGGAGTGGACACAGGGTGAAGATGTACAACTGGGTGTCATCAGCGTACCGATGACAGCTCACCCCGTGTCCTAGGATGATCTCACCCAGTGGTTTCATGTAGATATTAAATAGCAGGGGGAGAGGACCGTCCCTTGTGGAACCTCACAAGGAAGGAACCTAGTGGTCGACCTCTGACCCCCCTCTAACTCCAACTGCGACAGACCGCAGAGGTAGGAGAACCACCATAGAACGGTGCCTCCCACTCCCAGCCCCTCCAGTTGGCGCAGAAGGATACCATGGTCGATGGTATTGAAAACCGCTGAGAGGTCAATGAGCACCAGGATAGAGAATAAACTCCTATCCTGGGCCCACCAGAGATCATCCATCAGCACGACCAAAGCAATCTCTGTGCTGTAGCCAGGCCTGAATCCTGACTGTTGAGGGACTAGATAATCGGCTTCTTCCAAGGACCATTGGAGCTGGAGCAATACCACCTTCTCAACAACCTTCCCCATAAAAGGAAGGTTGGAGACTGGACGATAGTTATTAAATACAGCTGGGTCCAGGAAAGGCTTCTTGAGGAGGGGGCGCACAAGGGCCTCCTTGTAGGGAGCTGGAAAGCCCCCCGTCAAAGAAGCATTGACAATGTCCTGGACCCAGCTCCATGTCACCTCCCTGCTGGCTGAGACCAGCCAGGAGGGTCACGGGTCCAGCAAACAGGTGGTGGAACTCACAGCTCCAATGGCCTTGTCCACTTCCTCAGGTGTCACCAGGTCATAATCCTCCCAGACAGGTGGTCTAAGAGGGGCCCTTGTCACCTTGTCTGACTCATTGTTAGCTGACACTGCATTCCAATTGGAGTCAAGGTCCGTCTGAATCTGAGAGTTTTTTTCAGCAAAAAACTTATTAAAGTTCTTGGCACTACCCTGCAAGAGTTCCCCACCCCCCATCACGATTAAGAAGGGAACGGGTCACCCTAAACAGGTAGCCGGGCAGGATTCCGCTGTTGCAATCAAGGCGGTATGATACGCACATCTTGCCACCTTGAGTGCCATTTTATAAGTCTTAATATGAGCTCTTAAAAGTGTTTGATCAGATTCAGATTTACTTTTCCTCCAGCAATTCTCTAGACATCTCTTCTGGCGCTTCATCACCTGGAGTTCCTGGGTAAACCAAGGAGCTCTCTGGGGTCTGCTGCCATAGAGAGGTCGCAGCAGCACAATCTGGTCAAGAGCCTTTGCTGCTGCTGTATTCCAGGCCTCTGGACTCTGCCAAACTGTACGAGCGAATCCAGTAAAACCCCAAGTGCCCTTTGAAAGCCTTCTGGGTCCCTCAGGCGCCTGGGGCGGAACCATTATCTACCTCACAACACTCGGCTGCTTGACTGAAGTTGCTGGCAAGTCCACATGATAAAATGAAAGTGAAACTAAAGCTGTATGAATGCAAAGAGAGGGCTGTAAAACACTATGAAGCAGTATATAAGTCTAAATGCTATTGTGATAAATTGCTAGAGGGATTAGACTGTGCTGGAATTGGCTGTTTGTTTTTTGCTGCAAGGAGAGATACTATAAGTAAATAACTATAAATGCCTATAGAATATTCAAATGACTAGACGTACTTTTTAAAGACTGCTTTATTAACTTAACAAAATGAAGAAGCTTTTTAAAATAAATGCTTGATCTGAAGAGGCCCAGTGCTATTGTTATCTTCTTTTAAATAGCAGAGAATACTTCCAGAAAGCCACATCAATTTTAAAGATATGTAAAAGTTTAATCTGAAATGTAACAGTATCCTATTTTAGTATTAAAATAAGGCAGCTGAGTTAAACTCTCAGTCATGTTTGAAGTAGATCTATTTAAATAATTGGGAGGAGTTAGTGTGATTACATTAAAACTTTCTGGAATGAATATACTGCCATAATGTACATTTCTCCAATTCTTTGCTATTTCTATGGGTCAGGCAGACATGCACCAAAATACACAACAAACAATGTATATCATCTGTGCTGTTTGCTATTTGGCAAATTGCTGTGAGGCAGAGACAGATTTTCCCCCCTTGTTTTCCTCCCCCCCAAACTAAGGTGCATCTTATACTCTGGTACATCTTTTACTCTGAAAAATATGGAAGTTACCAGTTCATTGGATGGTGTTGGACTGGACAAGAGGACAAAATAAGAAACGTTTGTATGCTTTCTTGTGGGAAATTTAGTTCTAGCCTGACTATACTGCTGCCAGCATTTTTTAGTAAAAGAATCTATCACTTTAATTAAGTGTAGTCAAGAGTCTTTTTTTTCCTAAGAGATCAGATTGGGGCAAGTCTTCACACATTGAAAATGGTATATTCTATCTGACTTTATCTGAATTTAGTAAGATTTCCTATACATGTTAATTCAAATTATGTAAAAATGCTAAAGCATTCAAAGATCTGAAGCTGTTATTTTTTATTTTGGAAATTGATATCTCATTCCACAAGAGACTGCTTGGCCAGGGGTCCAAATGTAGGAACTCCATACTAGAAGTGGTTGTTAAATTAATGGCAGATTCTAGCTCCACCCCCTTGCTCTTCATCCATCTCTGTTTTCAGTTATTGATGTATTTGCATTGTGTTCCTGTTTAGTTCATTTATGTTATTATTCTATTACCTTTTGTTCCATCTACACTGTTTTCATTTCTTCCTTTATATTGTAGTAAGCTGCCTAGAGTAGTTCCACAGTGAGATAGGAAGCAAATAAAATTAACAAGTAAACAAATAAATTCCAATTTAATATAGACCAATGATTGGAACCTTTGCAGTAATAAAAGTAAGAAAATTAATTTGACAGGCCCTATTTTTCACAGTAAAATGACATCCAGCAATTATTGTATTATTTTCTTAATATTCTTAAATATTAATCTTCTTGCCTGGCTTTAAATTCTCCCAACACATAAGAAGGCCAGCCAGCCAGCCAGTAGATTGCTTTTTCTCTCATTTTTAATATACATTTGATCTCTTCTGGTCATTTGGTGATTTTACCTATTTACCTATTTACCTATTTTACCTATTTTCTAGGATTTCTCAAAGATAATATACAGTATTTATCTTTGGTCAGCCATCAGCAGTGTCCTTCTTTGAAATTCATTGGGCTCTAGAGATTTAAGCTAATTTAAAGTAAATAAATATTCCTGATTGTGTTTTACTCTATATCTGGTTTCAATTACCCTTGTTATTGGGGCTTTCACACATTCTGTAGATATTTATTTTATTTTATTTATTTATTTATTTATTAGATTTGTATGCCGCCCCTCTCCCAAGACTCGGAGCAGTTCACAACAGCAATAAAAACAATATAACAGTGGAACAAATCTAATATTAAAAACATATAAAACCCTATCATTACTTAAAAACCAAACAGCAACATTCATACCAAACATAAAACAAAGTATAAAAAATAGCCTGGGGGAAAAGTGTCTCAACTCCCCCATGCCTGGCGGTATAAGTGAGTCTTAAGACAGGAAGGGTGGGGGCAGTTCTAATCTCTGGGGGGAGTTGGTTCCAGAGGGCCAGGGCCCGCCAAACGATATTGTTTAAGTCGACGGGACCCGGAGAACGCCAACTCTGTGGGACCTTATCAGTCGCTGGGATTTGTGCGGTACCAGGCAGTTCTGGAGGTATGCCATTATTGAAAGCTATTTTTTGTATTTAACTATGTTTAAGTTTAGTCTCTGTTAAAAATGAATTGTTATTAGCATCAAATAAAGGCTATCTAAGTGTTTTCTACACTTTTGTTTTCTACACCTTTTTGTGGAGAAAGCAGTTATCAAGACAAATCAAACATTTCCTGGGAAAATCATGATTGGAATATTTTTTTTCAGTAGTTATTAAGATATCACTACTATATTCCTGTTCAGATAAGTAACAGCGGACTGCTTTTTTCTTCCACTATTTTAGCTCAGATGCTTTCTCCAACATTACCAAGTTCAGTCTTTTGAATTTCTAAGGGAAGGGTACTTTTAATTGCAAATCATTTTGATCAAGCTGTATTCTTCAGATACTATTTTTCAACTATAAGAATCATCCCAGTTAGTCCCCATTATATCCATTAAATAATCTTTGCTATCCTATAATAAAAGTTGAAACTTATTTCCTGTAGTTTTGAGTATTGCTGTATAGACAATAAAAGCAGTGAAATTTATGAGCTATGTTCTGAGTTTTCATTGAATGGTTTAAGAGACCCATTATACAACCCTCCAACTTTTTTCTATGGTGCATGCCTTTATCAAAAGTTCTTACTTCAGGGTTTTAACTTTCAGCTCTCACAGATTCAGTTGAAAGCCTCCTAAAGTTATCTATTTTGATCAAACATTTTTCCAGATCTTGCCTTAATCAGTAGTCCATCATCCAGAAAATTTAAATAATGTCCCTAGAAACCAAATTAAACTCCCACAATTACTATTTGTTCAGTAATCGTTCACTTTTCAGTTTTGTTTTGTTTTTTAATTTCCTGGTACTTTCCCATGATTTGAAAGATTGGATGATAACACATTGTGAACCCTTAGATACCTTGCCTTTTCTACAATGAGCACTGCAACCTTACATTTGCTCCAAATATTATCCAGATCGTTCTTGGATAAGAAATATACACATGTTGTTTGTTGCTATTTGTGGACATAACTTCTGAAATAGTACTGCTTTTACTTAAGCATAAGAGACAATAATAACACTGCCCTGTCCAAAGTGGCAATGATTTTCATTAACCTTTGGAATGAGAGATAGCCTCACCAATCACATAATCACACACTGTGATTAGAATATCAATGTTTCATAAGTTAAGTTGTGGGTGGATATGGATGGTACATAAAGAAACAAAGGGTCATTTTAATCCTCAGCATCTTTTACTTTTATTCAAGTATTGTAGTTCATTCTATATCCAAAGTACAAAGTAAAACTCCATTCAATTTTTATAGACACCTAATATTGTGCTCCTATTTGCTTAAACAAATGCCATTCATTTCTTTGAGCCAGGAATGGTTCAATGAAATGAACTTTTATTTAGCATTATATTGGGAAATTTCTACTGCTCGTATCTCTGTCTATTTACATGCTTTTCTTCCCCCCTCCCCAAATTGTTACCATGTGCCACTTTTACCTTCATTTCTCTGATCATTTCTCTGACAGAGAGTTAATAAAAAAGAAAGACTTTCACTATCATGTGTGACAGTAACATCACTGTTCAGTCAAGCTTAAGTGTTCAAAGACAGAATAAAATAGACTCTTGGGTTGGTTACACCATAAAACCAGATCGGCTTGAAACAGAGCATAGAAGATGGTTTTCTGATTTTTTAAGGATGTAATAATAACATGCTGTTTAATAATATAATTATTTAATTTCTATGCATATTTCACAACCTATTTCTAAGGTTAAAAAAATTAAACCAAGGACACAACTTCTTATATGTACCATGTGGCTTCACTACAAAATTGTATATCACTATCGCACTTGAAATTATTTAGGCATGTTTTTAAGGGTTAGAATAATTAACTACTGAGTTCCTGAGTTCAGTTTAGGAGAGAGAAGCTTACAGTGCCTGCAATCCTGCTCACTTCATTCATTTATTTATTTATTTATTTATTTATTTATTTATTCATTCATTCATTTTATCTTGTCCTAAATTATAACTGGTTCTAAAGATAAAAACCCTTCCCCTGAAACTAATTTGCCACCACTGCCATCTCAAATAATCTGGAATCATAATATCTATCTGTATCAATTTAATCCTTTGTATTTTAATGTACATGATACTGTATTTTACATACACGCTCTCTATATATGCATATACTTTATATTTATATAGATAAATATTTCCTTTGTTTCTTTTAAACATTTAGACTATTGGGTTTTGGTTGTCAATAATTTTTTTAGTTTAAACAAAAATGCTGCAAAACATCAACCTGTGCAAGTTAAATACAGCTATAATACTTTTACACTATACATTGGTTATCAAATGTTTGTATTAGTGTGCTACTAAGAAGTTGCTATTTTATCTAACACTCCAATTTATTTCTCTGTTTTTAAGTGCTAAAGAATTGTTATAGTTATGCTATGGCAACTACCAATGGGCAATTCTCTGTTTGAGATCCAAGCAGTAGAGTTTATCAACATTTTCAGCCAAACAACATATGATTTGGTATTCAAGCATATCTGAATGGCTATACTGTATAATGATTTTCATGTCTTTTCAAAAGAAGAAAGAAAGGATAGGAGGTTACTGTTATCTTTCCTTTGGCAGACCCATCCAGAGATCTATGTTCTGTAAAATCTAGTAGGATTGACTTGAAAAGGATATACATCTGTAGTGTTCTTAGAAAGTAAATTTTGAGGATGTTTTTCTATTCTGTTTTGTCAAGAAGAATGCTGTCAGGCAAGTATATCTTCTCAAGCTTCAGGCCAACTCTCCCCAGGATTTTTACAGATTGACAATAATTGGAAACATCCCGAGCAGGTGCATAATTACAATGTGCAAAATAAGCACCTGTGCCAGGTATACACATAAGTAACCTTAACTTTTTTCATTTTAGCAATACTTTCCTATATAAACTACCATTTTACAAACAACAACAGGGCTTTGGAATATTTTTCAAGCTGTCTTACTTTTACTTAACATAACTCCTGTAATGCATCTAGATTTAAATTATATTCAAATGTCCTTTTCAACATAATACACATAGTTAGAACAGTGATTACTCATTATCAAACATTTTAAACTACATCCATTTTTATCTATTATTCAGCTGAAGAAAACAAACCTTTCACTTCATTGAACTATGCGTCAATGCCAATCCATTCCTCTGTATTGTCTCATGTAATCAACTCATCCTATTCTGGCCCATTTAAGTTTGCTTGTTTCTAAGATATGCAATTTGTTTGCTTAATTTCCATTCTGGCAATTTCACATTTTCTTTAGTTTATACTTCTAACATTCCAAATCTTGCTATATTTTATGAAGCAAGAAACTCTTCTCTTAATAACAGCAACAGCAATGATCAGACTTTCTGCCATTGGCCTGGCCAATTTTCATCTCCTGAGGTACTCTACCACTTCACTGTTTTATTTTAATATTGCATCTTATTGATAAGTGTAGCTTTTTCTCATTTATATTTTGAAATATAGTTAGGAAAATTATTTATGCATTTAACCCACATAAGAAATATTGCTATTTCTTGTCAGTTAACAAAAGCATCTAGAATTGAAATGAACAATATTAGTATCAATATTTTTAAAATATATACAGTGGTACCTCTACTTACGAACTTAATTCGTTCCATGACCAGGTTCTTAAGTAGAAAAGTTTGTAAGAAGCAGCAATTTTTCCCATAGGAATCAATGTAAAAGCAAATAATGTGTGCGGTTGGGGAAACTACAGGGAGGGTGGAGGCCCTGTTTCCTCCCAGGAGATTCCTAGAGAGGCCCCACAGAGGCTTCTCCCTGCCTTTTCCGGTTAGAATTTGATGGCTTAAGAACAAAAATTACAAAGTAATTCCCCAAAAATTAGAGCATTAAAACAGTTAAAAGTGTAGGTTTGTATAGTTACTCTTGTTAAGAGCTCTCTTTTAATTAAGATCTTTATTCCTTTGAACTCTTGCTTAATCCCATTAGGATAAGCTTGGATCTGCAAAGAAAGTACATCAATGCATACTTAAATTCATAAACAAGAAAAATTGTTTTACTCCCCTGTCTCTCAGAAGGCAATGCAGGCTATATACAGTCTTCGTAATATCAATTTAAAAAGAGTTGAAACATCAAACTGCAATCCTTAGAACAAATAAAGGGAGAAGCAGGGGAGGGAGAAAGGATGGAGCATAAAACTTAGGAATTTTATAATGATAACATTTATTATTTCCGATTTCAAAATATGTTTATATGTAATATAATATAATACAATATTTATATTTTGTAATCTGGGCATTCATGCTGGACATTCAATAATCTTGAATGCTTATCTATAGTTAAGAATTAGTCCAGCACTCTGTAAGCTGCACTAGCTGCCAATTGGTCTCCAAATGCAATTCAAGGTGTTGTTTATTACCTATAAAGCCCTACATGGCATTGGACCAGATTATTTATGGGAGTGCCTTCTGCCTCACATGTCGCAGTGACTGGTTAGGTTATACAGAGTTGGCCTCCTCAGGGGCCCGTCAGCCAAACAATGTTGGCTGGTGAGTCCACAGGGGAGAGCCTTCTTTGTTGTGGCCTTGGCCCTCTGGAACTAACTCTCTCCGGAAATCTGCACTGTCCCCACTCTCCTTGCCTTTCGAAAGGCATTAAAGACAGCAGGCCTGGGAACTGTGAGCGATTTTAATTTGCACTTTCAGATCACAGAGAAGGAGAGAAGAAGGTAGTGCTTTTTACTTTTTGCATTTTGCTTTTTGCATTTTTTGAATTCAAGGAGAAGGGGCAGATATAACTGACTGTAACAGACAATTTTCTTGGCAGTTTGTTTTCAAACACAGACCAATCAGATTAGGCTGGGGCAGGATTAGACTGGGAAGTATAAAAGGCAGGAAAAAGCCATTTTAATTTGCACTTTCAGATCACAGAGAAGGAGAGAAGAAGGTAGTGGCCCGCGCGCCGAATCATATAACTATAAACCAAAATCAGCAAAGTTTGGTAACAATAGGGGTTATTGATTTTCTTGCTAAGTGCTTGTATTTCAATACATTGTTAAGATGACTGGCTTGGTGCAGTGTAACAGTTGTTTGGCTGTTGTCTTCTGTAGTGCCCTCTTTGCATAAGGACATCTAGGTTAGATGGTGAGATCTCTAGATTGCAGTCCTTAGTTTGTAGCTTGCAGTCGGAAGTGGAAAGATTGTCCCAGCCACGTGCTGTAATGCAGCCATGTGTCCAGCCTCCACTTCCACAGCGCCCCCCGAGGAGGAGGGCTGTGTGGACAACTGTTGGTTCAGGAAGATTGTGTGCAGTTGAGCAAAAACATAGCAATTTTGGTCTCTCTGTATCGAATTCCTATAATGTTCTTGTGGATTTAAATAGTAAGGATGTTGGAGATATTAGCAAGGTCCCTCAGGTAGAGAATGAGGGGATGTTCAAAGGGGAAGTTGTCGTAAATGTCACCAAACCATCAAGTGCAGTTAGAAATAAAAAGAGGACACATTTTCTTGTGGGTGATTCGACTGTTAGAGGTGTTGATTTGGGACAGAGCAAGGATGTGGTGAAGGTGCTGAGGTGTCTCCCAGGGGCCACTGCCAGCAGGGACAGGAGGCGGATTACAAACATTGTTGAGGCTGTGAGTAAAGGTAATAACGTTGATGTGGTGGTGCATCTTGGCACAAATGATTTGTCCCAGAGAAATGTTAATGTAGTAAAAAGAGATTTTCAATGTCTAAGTGTGGAGCTGGGTAAAATAACTGATTCAGTGACTTTCTCAGAGGTGTGGCCAAGAGGATAAAACAATGTGTATCAGAGAGTTTAATGTGTGGTTAAGGCAGTGGTGTAATGCTGAAGGTTTTGGCTATGTAAGTCATGATGTCAGTAGGTGGTCTAATAGGGAGTTGTTTAAGAGGGATGGTTTGCATCCATCATACAGAGGTACCCAGGTGCTCGGTGAGGAATTCAGAACTTTTTTGGACAGGCATTTAAGCTAGGTAAAGGGGACAGAGATGTAACTGATGTGGGTGATTTCTGTCCCCGACCAATGAGGATAAAGCAGTTTTTGGAAGCTTATGAAAAGGGAGCTGCAAATGAAATAGATGTAGTTGTTGATGATAAGGGGCAAACTAATAATGAAAATAATGTTCTTCTGGTAATGTGCACGAATGCTCGAAGCTTGAGCAACAAGCTCTGTGAATTAATGGCCATAATATATAGAGATAATTTGGACCTGGTTGCCATAACTGAGACATGGTTTAAGGATTCTAATGAATGGGAAATATCCATACCAGGATATACACTGTATAGGAAGGATAGAATAGAGAGAAGGGGAGGTGGAGTAGCCATTTATATTAAAGAAAGTCTAAAAACAACACTAATTCACAATACATGTCAAGATCTAGAGACTCTCTGGATTTGCATGCAAAATAAAGAAGGTTCTGTCATTAGAATTGGGGTGATCTATAGGCCTCCAGGGCAATCCGAGGAATATGACAACAAGATGGTGGATGAAATTACCCAAATGGCAGTAAAGGGAGATATTGTGGTTATGGGTGATTTCAACATGCCTGATGTTGACTGGTATATCCCCAGTGCCCTTACATGCAAAAGTAAGAATATAGTAGAGGCCTTTACAGGAGCAGCTCTGGCACAGCTGGTTAAGACACCAACTAGAGGGGAGAATATTCTAGATTTAGTTTTTACGAATGGGAATTGGGTTTCAGATGTCAAGGTGGGAGAAAATTTAGAATGCAGTGACCATCTATGTTTGTGGTTTGATGTAAAAACTAATTGTGAGCAATCCTATAATGCAACCAAAGTATTGGATTTCAGAAACACAAATTTTAATGCAATGGGGGAATATTTAGAAAATGAATTAAAGGGGAGGGATAAAATGGCAGGAGCGAGCACCCAGTGGACTGTATTAAAAAAGGCCATCTTAAAAGCCACTGGACTGTATGTAAGACAAATAACTAAAGGTAAAAGGAAGAAGAAACCGCTATGGTTTAGCAATGATGTAAGGGCTATAGTCAATGAAAAAAAGGCTGCCTATAGGAGGTATAAAGAGTCTGGAAGTATAGCTGATAGGGAGGTGTATAAAATGAGACAGAAGGAGGCAAAACAGATAATATATGCTGCTAAAGCCTCAAAAGAGGAAGAAATTGCCAAATCTGTAAAGAAGGGGGATAAAACCTTCTTCAGATATATTAGTGATAAGAAGAAGAAAAACTGCGGCATCACGAAACTTAGTACCGGGAATAATACATGCATTAATGGGAATAAGGAGATCGCTGACCATTTCAATAGCTACTTCTGTTCAGTTTTCTCAAACGACACCGTACAAAATAATACTATAGAGGGATATAGCATTGCTTTCAGCTGTACGGATTCAGCTCCAGTGATCTTAGAAGCCGATGTCTTAGAAGAACTTGAACGATTAAAGATAAATAAGGCAATGGGTCCAGATGGCATCCACCCCAGAGTTCTTAAAGAACTCAGATCTGTCATTACTACTCCCCTGACTGATTTGTTTAACCAATCCTTGTTAACAGGAGAAGTTCCTGAGGATTGGAGAATGGCCAGTGTTGTGCCTATTCACAAGAAGGGCAGTAGAGAAGAAGCTGGTAACTACAGGCCAGTTAGCTTGACATCAGTTGTAGTTAAAATGATGGAGACTCTACTCAAAAAGAGGATAAATCAGCACCTAAAAAACAATAACTTATTGGACCCAAATCAGCATGGCTTTACTGAAGGCAAATCATGTCAGACTAATCTCATTGATTTCTTTGACTATGTCACAAAGGTGTTGGATGAAGGTGATGCCATGGATATTGCCTACCTGGACTTCAGCAAAGCCTTTGATATGGTTCCACATAAAGAGCTGATAGATAAATTAGTGAAGATTGGACTTAATCCCTGGATAGTTCAATGGATTTGCAGCTGGCTGAAGCATAGACATCAGAGAGTTATTGTTAATGGCGAGTATTCTGAGCAGAGTCAGATTACAAGCGGTGTGCCACAAGGGTCTGTTCTGTGTCCTATTCTTTTTAATATGTTTGTGAGTGACATAGGGGAAGGTTTGGTAGGGAAAGTTTGCCTATTTGCCGATGACTCTAAAGTGTGCAATAGGGTTGATATTCCTGGAGGGGTCTGTAATATGGTAAATGATTTAGCTTTACTAGATAAATGGTCAAAGCAATGGAAACTGCAGTTTAATGTTTCCAAATGTAAAATAATGCACTTGGGGAAAAGGAATCCTCAATCTGAGTATTGTATTGGCAGTTCTGTGTTAGCAAATACTTCAAAAGAAAAGGATTTAGGGGTAATGATTTCTGACAGTCTCAAAATGGGTGAACAGTGCAGTCAGGCGGTAGGGAAAGCAAGTAGGATGCTTGGCTGCATAGCTAGAGGTATAACAAGCAGGAAGAGGGAGATTATGATCCCGCTATATAGAATGCTGGTGAGACCACATTTGGAATACTGTGTTCAGTTCTGGAGACCTCACCTACAAAAAGATATTGACAAAATTGAACGGGTCCAAAGATGGGCTACAAGAATGGTGGAAGGTCTTAAGCATAAAACGTATCAGGAAAGACTTAATGAACTCAATCTGTATAGTCTGGAGGACAGAAGGAAAAGAGGGGACATGATCGAAACATTTAAATATCTTAAAGGGTTAAATAAGGTTCAGGAGGGAAGTGTTTTTAATAGGAAAGTGAACACAAGAACAAGGGGACACAATCTGAAGTTAGTTGGGGGAAAGATCAAAAGCAACATGAGAAAATATTATTTTACTGAAAGAGTAGTAGATCCTTGGAACAAACTTCCAGCAGACGTGGTAGATAAATCCACAGTAACTGAATTTAAACATGCCTGGGATAAACATATATCCATCCTAAGATAAAATACAGAAAATAGTATAAGGGCAGACTAGATGGACCATGAGGTCTTTTTCTGCCGTCAGACTTCTATGTTTCTATGTTTCTATGTTTCTATGTTTCTATGATAGTTTCACTCCAGTCATTAATATGAAAGAAGAATGATCAATTGTTTTTACTGTGGGTTTTTTTTATTTGTAATGTTTTAAATTCTATTTATTGTTATTGTGTTTATTTTATTCTTGTATGCCACCCTGAGTCCGTGGGGAGAAGGGCGGCCTATAAATCTAGATAGATAGATAGATAGATAGATAGATAGATAGATAGATAGATAGATAGATAGATAGATAGATAGATAATAAAAAAACAAACGCACAAACAAATAAATGCCCCTTCATCAAATTCCAAAATAGATCCAGCAGGAACTCCTCCATAACCAAAAAAAATGACAACAATAAATGAAGCAATACTGTCATTCCATTCTTTGTAGGAATATTGGAAAAGTTCAAGAGGATCTTCGGTCAACACACGTTCTGGAGATCGCAATGGCTGTTGCCTCTTCACTTATAAATACATCCGGAACTTGCGCATCTATCTATCTATCTATCTATCTATCTATCTATCTATCTATCTATCTATCTATCTATCTATCTATTTATTATTTAGATTTGTATGCCGCCCCTCTCTGCGGACTCGGGGCGGCTCACAACAAGGCATAAACAAATCGTAACAAATCCAAATAAATTTAAATATTTAAAAAGTTTAAAAAGAACCCCAATATACTAACAAGCACATACACAAACATACCATACATAAATTATACATGCCCGGGGGAGATGTTTCAGTTCCCCCATGCCTGACAGCAAAGGTGGGTTTTAAGAACTTTACGGAAGGCAGGGAGAGTAGGGGCAGTTCTAATCTCTGGGGGGAGTTGGTTCCAGAGAGTCGGGGCTGCCACAGAGAAGGCTCATCCCCTGGGGCTCGCCAACCGACATTGTTTAGTTGACGGGACCCGGAGAAGGCCCACTCTGTGGGACCTAATCGGTCGCTGGGATTCCTGCGGCAGAAGGCGGTCTCGGAGATATTCTGGTCCAATGCCATGAAGGGCTTTAAAGGTCATAACCAACACTTTGAATTGTGACCGGAAATTGATCGGCAGCCAGTGCAGACTGCGAAGTGATGGCGAAACATGGGCATACCTAGGTAAGCCCATGACTGCTCTCGCAGCTGCATTCTGCACGATCTGAAGTTTCCGAACACTTTTCAAAGGTAGCCCCATGTAGAGAGCGTTACAGTAGTCGAACCTCGAGGTGATGAGGGCATAAGTGACTGTGAGCAATGAGTCCCGGTCCAGATAGGGCCGCAACTGGTGCACCAGGCGAACCTGGGCAAACGCCCCCCTCACCACAGCTGAAAGATGGTTCTCTAATGTGAGCTGTGGATCGAGGAGGATGCCCAAGTTGTGGACCCTCTCCAAAGGGGTCAATAATTCCCCCCCAGGGTAATGGAATTGTCCTTGGGAGGCAGAACCCACAGCCACTCCGTCTTATCCGGGTTGAGTTTGAGTCTGTTGACACCCATCCAGGCCCCAACAGCCTCCAGACACCGGCACAACACTTCCGCTGCTTCGTTGACTGGACATGGAGTGGAGATGTAAAGCTGGGTATCATCAGCGTACTGATGATACCTCACCCCGTGCCCTCGGATGATCTCACCCAGCGGTTTCATGTAGATATTAAATAGCAGGGGGGAGAGGACCAACCCTTGAGGCACCCCACAATGGAGAGACCTCGGAGTCGATCTCTGACCCCCCACTAACATCGACTGCGACCGGCCGGAGAGGTAGGAGGAGAACCACTGAAGAACAGGGCCCCCCACTCCCAACCCCTCCAGCCGGTGCAGAAGGATACCATGGTCGATGGTATCGAAAGCCGCTGAGAGGTCAAGGAGCACCAGGACAGAGGATAAACCCCTGTCCTGGGCCCGCCAGAGATCATCCATCAACACGACCAAAGCAGTTTCCATGCTGTAACCGGGTCTGAAACCCGACTGCCGGGGACCTAGATAATCGGCTTCTTCCAAGGACCGTTGGAGCTGGAGCGCCACCACCTTCTCAACAACCTTCCCCATAAAGGGAAGGTTGGAGACTGGGCGATAGTTATTAAGTACGGCTGGGTCCAGGGAGGGCTTCTTGAGGAGGGGGCGCACAAGCGCCTCTTTATAGAGAGTTGGAAAAACTCCCCTCCCCAAGGAAGCATTGGTAATCTCCTGGACCCAGCTCTGTGTCACCTCCCTGCTGGCCGAGACCAACCAGGAGGGACACGGATCCAGTAAACAGGTGGCGGAACTCACAGATCCAATGGCCTTGTCCACTTCATCAGGTGTCACCAGATCAAACTCTTCCCAGACAGGTGGACAAGTACGGGGCCCAGTCACCTCGACTGACTCGTTGTCAGTCTACTCTGTTTCCCAATTGGAGTTGAGATCAGCCTGGATCTGAGCGATTTTATCAGCGAAAAACGTGTTAAAATCCTCGGCACCCCTCTGCAAGGGCTCCCCAACTCCCCCCTGATTAAGAAGGGAGCGGGTCACCCTAAACAGAGCGGCCGGGCGGGATTCTGCTGATGCAATCAAGGTGGCATGGTACGCGCATCTTGCCACCTTGAGCGCCACTTTGTAAGTCTTAATAAAAGCTCTTACAAGTGTTCGATCAGATTCAGACCTACTCTTCCTCCATCGCTTCTCTAGACATCTCTTCTGGCGTTTCAACTCCCAGAGCTCCTCGTTGAACCATGGAGCTCTATGGGGTCTAGCGCCACGGAGAGGTCGCAAAGGCGCAATCTGGTCAAGAGCCTCCGCTGCGGCCTTGTTCCAGGCTTCCGCGAGAGACTCTGCCGAACTGTGGACAAGTGCCTCTGGAATAACCGCAAGCGCCGTCTGAAAGCCCTCTGGGTCCATCAGGCGTCTGGGGCGGAACATCTTAATTGGTTCCGCCTCCCTGTGGGGAAGGACTGGAGTCAGGAAGTCAAGCCATAGTAGAAAATGGTCTGACCATGACAAAGGCAATGCTTCTAAGCCCCTTAGTCTCAGACCATTACTCAGTTGCTCGGAAAGGAATACCATGTCAGGTGCATGCCCTCCCTCGTGAGTCGGACCCCGTACTACTTGAGTCAGGTCCATGGCTGTCATGGTGGCCATGAACTCCTGTGCCAACCCAGAGGTTTCACCGAGTGATGGCAGGTTGAAGTCCCCCAGGACAATAAGTCCGGGGAACTCCACCGCCAACCCGGCTACCTCCTCGAGTAGCACAGGCAGGGCTTTAGACACGCAGCTGGGAGGCAGGTATGTGAGAAATAAGCCCACCTGAACCCCTAAGTCCAACTTAATCAAGAGTGACTCGCAACCCGCAATTTCCGGAGCAATGAGTCTACATAGGCAAAGGTTCTCCCTGGCTATAATAGCCACTCCTCCCCCCCTTCCCTGGGGTCGAGGTTGATGCCATATCTGAAACTCAGCTGGGCAAATTTCAGAGAGAGGAACACCTCCCTCTGGGCCCAGCCAGGTTTCAGTAATACATGCCAGGTCGGCCTCCTCATCCAGGATCAGATCCCGGATGAGGAGAGCTTTATTTACCACCGACCTGGCATTAAGCAGCAGCAACCTGAGCCCAGGGCCAGAGTTACACTCATCACCAGTACCCAAGATTGGGCTCACGGAGCCAGAACAAGGGATCGTTATTAAGCAACGATCCCTCGTTCCCCTGGAACGGCTAACTCCGTGGCCCCCGCCATATCTGCCTCTCCCCAGCAACACTGGAATATTCCGACCCTCTGCCACCCCAGAGATCGGTGCCCCATTCCCTCCCGCCTCTCGAGCATCAGGTGGGCCAAATCTACCATTCATACTATTACCATTCATCTCATCCATACCGTAATCCCACCCACCCCAGCCATCCCAATCATACCAGCCATTCAACTCATGCGCACAGGTAAATCTATCCCAATCATCCATTTAAATTTAGAAACCCCCAATACTAAAAATAGATTAAATTGGTAACAGTTTAAAACGCTAATAAATATATAATACAATTCCCAATTAATTAATTAATTAGTTAAATATTAAAGCAGATAAAATATAAAAATATGAAAATAACAAGAATAAGATATATTAGAAATATATTAAAAATATAGAAAAATATAGAAAAAAGGAGTCAGTCAGCAGTTCTTAAATAGTCAGCAGAGAGATGGTGCCAAAGTCTAGGTAAATGGTTTCTTAAGGGTTTGATATGATCGTCCACTTAGTAATTGTCCAGGTTTCTGGGGAAAAAGATCACCAAATTGCTGGCCCTGACCCCTGACCAGCATCCCCAGTCCAAGTCCATGTGGCTTAGTTATTATTTTCCCCAACTTCCTTAACCTTGTGTTCTTCCTTACTCCTGTCATTTGCTTCAGTCGCCTTCCAATGTCCGCTGTTCTTCCTGGGTGGCATCATTTTTAGGACAATTCTAAATATACATATATTGGATATACTATGGATGTCTTAATAATATGGTAAGTGTATGGATGTTTGTGTAAGTTTAGTGAATATATATATATTCACGGGTCCTCGGAGAGGGACGGCATGTAAGTCTAATAAAAAATAATTATAATAATTATAATAATTATATATATGTGTGTGTGTGTGTGTGTGTGTGTGTGTGTGTGTGTGTATATATATATATATATATATATATATATATATATATATATATATATATATATATTTGTTTTCGTAAATTTTCACGGGTATATGTATGTAGATTGTTCTGAGTTCGGGTTTTGCCCTGTGTAATATTTTGCATGTTTATGCGACGTTTTGGTGAAATCACATCCACCATCATCAGGCTGAAGTTTCCAAGCTTTTACAACAGCACGAAGCTTGGAAACTTCAGCCTGATGATGGTGGATGTGATTTCACGTTCGGGTTTTGCCCTGTGTAATATTTTGCATGTTTATGCGACGTTTCGGTGAAATCACATTCACCATCATCAGGCTGAAGTTTCCAAGCTTCGTGCTGTAAAATTCCATTTTACAACAGCACGAAGCTTGGAAACTTCAGCCTGATGATGGTGAATGTGATTTCACCGAAACGTCGCATAAACATGCAAAATATTACAAAGGGCAAAACCCGAACTCAGAACAATCTACATACATATACCTGTGAAAATTTACGAAAACAAATATATATATATATATATATATATATATATATACCAAACTTATACAAACATCCATACATTTACCATATTATTAAGTCATCGACAATTATATATTTCTATCCAAAATATCATGAACATATATTTTGCTACTTTTACACTTTTATCTCTAGTCTGCTTTCCTTTTATATTTCATACCGGCGAAGGTTTTTCTTATTTTGAATGTTCTGGGCTGGCAGGGGGATGGGGAGTGCGCGCACCTGCGTGCCCGACATTGAAAATCACATTCACCTGCCTCCGCTGTGAGAAGAATGCCTGCCCCGCCTCTCCTGCAGCCCCCTCGCTGACAGCCCGGGACAAAAGCGCTCTTGGCAAAGAGACTGCGAGAGGGGCGGGGCGGGCGTTCCCAAAGTGCTCAGAGTCGCTAGCGGCAGGATGAGGAGGATGAGAAGCCGCAGTCGCCACTGCCAATGCGGGAGGAGCCACGCCCCAAGGCGGGAAGTGGAGGAGAAAGAGAGGCGGATCTGGCGGGTGGGCAGGGGGCATCGGCGAGAAGCAAGGGGCGTGAGGGGGCCAGAGGCGCTGGAGGGGGCGGGGGCAGCCACGGCTCCTTGCATGCCCTTGGAAAAGTGTGCGCAGGGGGGTGTTTTGGGGTGCGTGAGCGTGCATGCGTGCAGCTTACCGTGAACAGTGTTTCATACTACTCCCCTCCCTCTAACTTCCTCTCTCCCCTTCTTTCTTACTTCCCTCTTCTCACTCTCTCCCTTTTCTTTCTACTTCCTCTTTTCTCCCTCTTATCCTTCCCTGAGTACATCTAATCATAAATGCTTTTATGGTTAGCAGACTATCAATTCAGAAGCGCCCTTAACTTCTTTCCAACTTTTATTTTTTTATTTTGTTATTTTGTCCAATACACAATGAGGGTTTTAGTAGGTATATATATATACACAGAAAAATACATGATGAAGGTTATAGAGGAGATACTCATAGTAAAATATATCTAAGAAAGAATAGAAAAGAAGATATAGTAATAGAACATATCAATGAAAGAATAGAAGAAGAGATATAGGAATAGAAGAAAGGTATAGGAGATATAGGAGAGTAATAGGACAGGGGACGGAAGGCACTCTAGTGCACTTGTACACGTGCCTTACTGACCTCTTAGAAATCTGGATAGGTCAACCGTAGATAATCTAAGGGTAAAGTGTTGGGGGTTTGTGGATGACACTATGGAGTCCACTTCGACAACTCGGTTACTGAAGTCATATATTTTACAGTCAAGTTTGGAGTGGTTAATATTAAATTTAAATCTATTGTGTGCTCTTGTGTTGTTGTGGCTGAAGCTGAAGTAGTCGCCAACAGGCAGGACATTGCAAAATATGATCTTGTGGGCAATACTTAGATCTTGTTTAAGGCGTCTTAGTTCTAAGCTTTCTAGGCCCAGGATTGAAAGTCTAGTCTCGTAGGGTATTCTATTTTGAGTAGAGGATTGAAGGGCTCTTCTGGTGAAGTATCTTTGGACATTTTCAAGGGTGTTAATGTCTGAGATGCGATATGGGTTCCAAACAGATGAGCTGTATTCAAGGATGGGTCTGGCAAAAGTTTTGTAAGCTCTGGTAAGTAGTGTGAGATTGCTAGAGCAGAAGCTACGTAGAATTAGGTTTACAACTCTTGAAGCTTTCTTGGCTATGTTGTTGCAGTGGGCTTTGGCACTTAAATCTTTTGTTATTAGTATACCAAGGTCTTTAACCAAGTGGGGATTATCTGTGATAATTTGATTATTCCGTTCGTATTTGGAGTTCAGATTCTTCTCCCCAATGTGTAGGACAGAGCATTTGCTAGTTGAGATTTGGAGTTGCCATGTGTTAGACCACTCAGAAATAGAGTTCAGGTCTTTTTGGAGAGTAGTTGTGTTATCGGTGGTGTTGAAGAGTTTTACATCGTCGGTGAAGAGGACACAGTTGCTTGTGATGTAATCGCAAAGGTCATTGATCTAGAGAATGAAGAGCGTTGGTCCCAGTACACTACCTTGGGGAACACCATTTTTAACTGGGACAGGGGTGGATATGGTGCTTCCTATTTTGACCACTTGTCTGTTTGACAGGAATGCTGTAATTCAGCTATGGAGGAATTCTGAGATGCCATAGGATTTGAGTTTTAAGAGTAGTTTGTCGTGGACCACTGAATCAAAGGCTTTGCAGAAGTCGATATAAATTGCATCTATGGATTTCCCTTGATCTAGATGAGTTGTCCATATATTTTTGCAGTGGAGGAGCTGCAGGTTGCAGGATAGTTTTTTTCTGAAACCTAATTGTTTGTTAGAGAGCAAATTATTAGTTTCTAGATGGAGAATAATTGATTTGTTTATAATTGATTCCATGACTTTGCATGGGACACAGCATAGTGAAATTGGTCTGTAGTTATCGACAAGAGAGGGGTCTCCTTTTTTGAAGATGGGGATGACCATTGCTTTCGATCATAATTTAGGAAGTGTACTGGCTCTGAAGGATTTTTTGAAAATTATGCTTAGTGGTTCAGCTATGGCAGAAGAGAGCTTTTTTAGAAAGTAAGCACATAGACCATCTGGTCCGACTGATAGAGAAGGTCACATAATGCTTTTTCAACTCGGTCTTCAGTGAAGTCTACTTGGGCTAGGTCATTGAGGGAGTTTGAGGTGCGATTGATGAAATTGGGGGATGAGCCATTGCTGTTAGCAAAGACAGAGCCAAAGAAAGAGTTGAGGAGGTTAGCTTTGGATGAATCATCATGGTATTCTTTGTTGTTGGGTCCTTTGAGAGGTGGGATAGGTCTGGAATCTTTAAGTTTATTGTTGACAAAGTTGTAGAAAGCTCTATTAGATTTGGCGCGTACAAGGTTTTCCTCTTGTTTGCTGTAGTAGTTAAGACATTCTGCTTTTATTTGATTGCAAATGCTTTTATATCGGCTTTTAAAGTTGGAAACTTGTCCTTTTTTGTTTTTCCTCCAGAGAGATTTGGATGAAGTTAAATGCATGCTGCCCAGATGGGCAATTATAGAAAACAATTGTATACATTCATAATACACCATGATGAGTTTCATGACACATCTTGATAGGAAAAAATAATTCAATGTGTAGAATATTGAGGATTAGAATACTACATTATAAGCCAATTAATTTTTTTAAAAATCTAAAACCAGACCCTGTATCTGCTCTATTCTGTACCATTTACTACTGTAAATCAAAGACCTATTTTGCATTCAGCAAACCTACCACTGCCAAGTATAACTTAATACAGCTTGGCTTTTCTTATATTCTCACATGCCTACAATATACTATAGTTGCCAGAATATATAATGTGTGTGTGTGTGTAAATGATGCAGATGTGTTAAAGTTTAGGAATGTATGAATAATTTAAATAATTTTTGTCTTTTTTGATATCTTCTAAACTTTATACCTTATTGATTAAAACTTAATTTACTTTAAATTATACAAGATCACTTTCTATTTCAATTTGCTATGCAACTCTTAGTTTAATATATCAAAATATATTAAACAGGCTTACAAATATGAGTAAAGTGTTCCAGTCCTGAAATCAAAATAGGTCTAGTATTTTATTTTAAATGGAATTTGTTAAATATTTTTTTTTAATTTTTCTTAAAATATTGTCACTTAACTAATCAATAAATATATTCAAATAAATGCCTTTAATATTTTAATCAGTAAATGAAGCTTTTAAATCTGCAGATGAATGTAGAAATGCACCTAGAGTAGATATTAATACTTGCTGTATGCATATTCATCTTCATCGTTTTAAATTAAAAATTCAAAGTGTTGGTTATGACCTATAAAGCCCTCAATGGCATCGGACCAGAATACCTTCGGGACCGCCTTCTGCCGCACAAATCCCAGCGACCAATTAGGTCCCACAGAGTTGGCCTTCTCCGGGTCCCATCGACAAAACAAGGCCGTCTGGCAGGACCCAGGGGAAGAACCTTCTCTGTGGCGGCCCTGACCCTCTGGAATCAACTCCCCTGGAGATTAGGACTGCCCCCATCCTCCTTGCCTTTTGCAAACTCCTAAAAACCCACCTCTGCCGCCAGGCATGGGGAAATTGATTCCCCCTGGCCGTTCCGTTTTATGTATGGTTTGTTTGGGATGTATGACTGTTTTTATATTAAGGGTTTTAACCGTTTTAATAATTGGATTTGTACTGTGCTTTGCTGTTGTGAGCCGCTCCAAGTTTTTGGAGAGGGGTGGCATACAAATCTAATTAATAATAATAATAATAATAATAATAATAATAATAATAATAATAATAATTTTAAAAATGGGTGTCAACATCTGACTATGAAAAGCTGACTATGTGAAGGAGAGCAAAGAGTCAGCATTGATGGAGGTCAACAATAGGAAGCTTCTCAAGGTGAAGCAAACTAAGGACCAGTACAGAAAAACTGTAACTCAATGTCGTATGGACAGTTGGCAGAACAAAGCATTGCATGGCCAGTTCTTGGAGAAGATTGAAGGCAAAGTGGATAAAGAAAAGACCTGGTCATGGCTTATAAGTGGAACACTCAAAAAGGAGACAAAAGGACTAATACTGGTGGCAGAAGAACAGGCCATTAGAACAAATGCTGTCAAAGCCAGAATTGAAAAATCAACAGACGATCCAAAGTGCAGACTCTGTAAAGAAACAGATGAAACAATCAATCACATACTCAGTTGCTTCAAAAAGATCGCACAGACTTACTACAAGCATAGACACGATGCTGTGGCACAGATGATCCACTGGAACTTGTGCCAGAACTACCATCTACAGTGGCAAAGAACTGGTGGGATCATAAGCCTGAAAAAGTGGTCGAAAATGAGCAAGCAAAACTACTGTGGGACTTCCGACTTCAGACTGACCGAATTCTGAAGTATAACACACCAGACATCCTGATTGTGGAGAAAGAGAAATCATGCAGTCCTAGGTGCTTGGGAAGCACCCGACTGGTGATGAAATACGAAATCCAGCATATAATAATTGTGTTTGCTGTGTTGTATTGTAGTAGTAATAATAATAATAATAATAATAATAATAATAATAATAATAATAATAATAATAAATGTTGAATTTTGAAGATACAATTGCTGTAATGGAAGCAGTCACCTCAAATTACTTCAGTCATGATTTTATTAATCCATGGCTATGTGAAACAGTCATTGCCAAAATACTTCAGAACAAACGTTATATTTGCTGTACCTTTCATCCTAATAGCTTACTGTCATATCATATTTAATATTTTAAAATTAGATTTGCTGTGATAGTTGATTTTTTTATACTATCTTGTAAAGTCAACTTCTAAGAATGCATCACAGATTCTCTAAAATGATCTGGCTATGGCTCAGTTTGGTTCAATCTATCATTCTTGGTTCCTGAACTAATTTTTTAGTGGCATCTTAGTTTTGTATCTGAAGGAAGCAAGAAAGTGATTAAAGCAAGTGAACCATAAAGACTTGATCTAAGAAGATCTAAGCATTGATGCCTAAGCACCCTGTTGAAAGATTGATTGTGCCTCCTAAGTAGAATGGACATGAACAAGGAGCTGTGTCACCTGCTCAATACTTCAGAGTGGGATGTTATACAGTGGTGCAAAGAATGAAATTTTAGAAGAGCTTCAGTAATAAAAGTGTTCAGTATTGATTCACTAACCTCATATTTCTTACATTCAGAATCGGTTACAGTCTGCAAATATACAACCAAGCTCAGTGACCACCAAGGATTTCACAGTTCAACTCTGAGCTATATAAATTCCATTTTATTGAAAGAAATGTACAGATTGAGCCCCAAATTTCTGTTGTTAAGTGAGACATTTGTTAAGTGAGATATATTCCATTTTACAACATTTCTTGCCACAGGTGTTAAGTAAATTCTTCAGTGAATCATTGCAGTTGATAAATTAGTAACCTATTTGTTAAAATAATAATAATAATAATAATAATAATAATAATAATAATAATAATAATAATATTTATTTATTTATTTATTTATTTATAATGCCCTTTTAACAAAGGGCATAACAGCAAGCCATATACAACTAACAAAGACAGACAGTAGGCAATACACATACTTAGCTAAAACACAACTAATAAAACCAAAAAACTTGTTAAAAACCTTCCCAACCTCTCCAATGTCTTCCCCTCTTGCTTATCCCCAGAATCTGGCTTCCCCATTGATTTTGCTTGCCGGAAGGTTGCAAAAGATGATCTCATGACCCCAGCCCGCTGCAATGGTTGTAAGTATGAACTGGTTGTCAACCATCTCACAACTAGCATCTTATTTACAGGACTGCCTCTGACCTCATATCTCCTTACAACCTCCTTAGGGCACACAGAGTTGGCCATCTCCAGATCCCATCCGCCAAGCAATGTCAGCTGGTGAGACCTCGGGGAAGAGCCTTCTCGGTGACAGCTCTGACCCTATGGAATCAAAGCCATTAAGACCTAGCTTTTCCAGCAGGCCTGGAATTAAATTGACTGCTGTGTGTGTATGGTTCTTTTTAGGATATTATTTGATTGTTTTATTATATTACTGATTTTATCGTGTATTTTGATTGTATTTTAGTACTGTTGTATTTATCCCACTTGTTAGCCGCTTCGGAATGAGCAGCATATAAACACAATAAATAAATAATAAAATAAATCTGAATTTTGATTAAATGGCCATGGGGATGCTGCAAAGACTGTAACTGAAAAACGGTCATAGCCACTTTTTTCAGTGCCTTTGTAGCTTGAGTAGTCACTAAATGAACTGGACAGCCTGTATAGTCTATTTTTGGAGAACTACACTGAACAGGAAAATATTATTGACATGATTTGCTATTTACACATTCCTTTATAGACTGTGAGACTATTTCAGTTAAAAGCAAATGTAAAACGTAAAAAAAAACCATCCTAAAGCTTGCTAGTAATATTCAGGAACCAATTTACTTTTTACTGAGGCCAAATGAGATTGAATCAAATGTGGAAAGTGGCAATTTTATAAAAATGGGGGGGGGGAGAACCCTGTCATAATACAACAGAATAAGATTGCACATCCTGGGGGAAAATTAATAATATTCTCTCTCAGTCCTAAATCACAATATATAATGTAGCCAAGTGTCTCATGGCATTGGCACTAGGTGACAGGGGTTATTTGCCTTTTCATTTTTCTGTATTCACTATAGAGATATTAGAAAGAATTTTGAATCAAGATAATAAAGTAATAATCAAGGGGCAGTGGTTATAACTGGACCTCCTCACTGATTCATAGTTGACATCTAGAAGGAGGTCCTAAACAGACATTTTTCTGAACACCCACCATCAGAAACTCACCTCAAAATTCACCAGAAACAGGAAATGGATTTTGACTGTAGGTATTACTTAGAGCTGACAAAATGATATGAAATATTAGTTATGATTAACTGAAATCTCACTCTTCTGTGAACATTAATGTTTTTCTATTTAATAGCTTGAATGTCTGGGCAGTAATCTTAATGGATTTTATGCCCATGACATAAATTTTATTTGTACCTGCCTGAAATTAAGATAATTTTATTGAAATCGCTAGTATTTGATCCAATAATTAAAGGACTATTGGCTCGATCCAAAGAACTGCATAAAAATTCAGAAAAAATATATGACACTAAAGGCATAATCAGTTTAGGACGTGAAAATGTTGTGATCCAGGGGTGGGTTCTAACTTGCCTCACTGCCGGTTCACTTCCTCTTGTGCTGCATGGGTGCACATGCACTTTACATGCATGCATGCGCAGTGCCAAAATAATAATATTTTTTTAAAAAAAGCTGAAAACAAGATGGCAACTGCATGCATAGTGATAGAAACTCAGCTTCTGCACATGCTCTAAAGAAAAAATAAATAAATAATCCCCCCCCAATTTTTTTTTTAAAAAATGGCAGCGCCCACAGACCAGTACTACTATAAATTCCGTGATGTCATCATGACATCACTAGCAGGTCGCTACTGGTTCGGGTGAACTGGTCTGAACCAGGAGGAATCCAGCTCTGGTGTGATCCTTAAAGATTCTATGCTTGAAGTAGTTCTCTTGATCTCTATCTAAATATTTATGGGACAATGATGTAATTTATCTTATCTCTCATATTATAAATATTTATAATAATTACTATGCAACTTTTACTTAGCCCAATATTGTGCACCTTGAAAGGGTAGTTGATAACTACAATTTTCCAATTTTGTTATCTGATAAACATAATAATAATAATTAATAATAACAATAATTTATTAGATCTGTATGCCGCCCCTCTCCGTGGACTTCAATAAAATTGAAACTAATATTATTGTGCAGCATTTATTCAAAAATGGAGATTCAATATCGCAGCACAAGAGAAGACTTTAAAAAGAATATATTGTATATAGATCAGTGATCTAATCTCATTTGCTTTTTCTTCTCTTCAAAAAGCTGCTTTTACTTTGATGAGTAGCAGACATCCATTTTTCATCAGTTTCAGAGCATATCTGAAGAAACGTGAAGTATCAGAGGCTTTGAGGGCTGCTGGATACCATTACAAGTAGATATTATGTAATACTACCTATCGGTCAAACATTATGCCCTTGAGCCTATATTCTCATTACCTTCAATTAATTTTCATGATTTTTTTTAAAAAGAAAAAAACATTGTTATGTTCTGGATAAATTGGCAACATACAACTTTGACTCCATCTTATCTTTCAGGTATCCTTGAAACTTTCTTTTATAATACTTTTGTCTGTTTTGTGAGGTATTTGTAATAATCATAGAAATATAGAAACAGAAGATTGACGGCAGAAAAAGACTTCATGGTCCATCTAGTCTGCCCTTATACTATTTCCTATATTTTATCTTAGGATGGATATATGTTTATCCCAGACATGTTTAAATTCAGTTAATGTGGATTTATTGAATTTAAACATGCCTAGGATAAACATATATCCATCCTAAGGTATTAGGGCAGACTAGATGGACCATGAGGTCTTTTTCTGCCATCAATCTTCTATCAATCAATCAATCAATCAATCAATCAATCAATCAGTTTACACACTCTTTCTATGTGTCTCACAAACACACACACACACACATGCACACACACACACACACACACACACACACGAAAATGAATGCAGGTTACCAACTTCAAGGAAAAAAGTGATATGAAACATTCCTGAGAACTATGTATGTTGACAAAATTACAGCTGTTCAATATACTCTTCTATATTTCTTCTGGTCCAAACCTTTACTGATTGCCAAACTATTTAAATTCACTTACTAATGTTTTGAGAGAATGAATCTACACAACTTCTTCCTAAAATAATCTTATGGATCTCTAAGGTTCAGAATGCTGAATCTTAAAGGATTCTAGTGCACTATTACAAAATATCACCTAGATGTCTTGTGTTTTCACTGGGAATTTTTCTTACAACCAGCACAGTTATTTATTTATTTATTTATTTATTTTATTCATTTGTCCAATACACAAATACATAGGAAGAGAGATAGACATGTGATAATATAAAAGAGGGTGAAAGTGAACTTAGAGGAGAGGATATATGAAAAGAAGAGAATATATAAGATAGGTGAAAGAAAGGAAAGACAATTTGACAGGGGATGAAAGGCACACCAGTGCACTTATGTACGCCCCTTACTGTCCTCTTAGGAACCTGGAGAGGTCAATCGTGGAGAGTCTAAGGGAGAAGTGTTGGGGGTTAGGGGTTGACACAATTGTTATCTCTGTTTTGTTTATTTGGATATGTGTATGCAATGCAAATATAATTTGAAGAATACAGGTTTAATTCCTGAGTCCTATATTGGAAGAAGAGATATTGTGCCACCAAAACTGTGATTTCACTTGCTAAAGGTACATTCTCAGATAACATTTTAACATTTTGACTAAGCACAGAATATATAGCTTCAACTCCATAATTCCCCCGCCCCCGTCTACTCTCTTTCTTGGTTTTATATACCGTCTTGCCTGATAAAGGATTTTTTAAAAATTAACAACTTGAATGCTATTGCTATGTGAACTAGCCTAACTAATGAACTATCCAAATAGGGCTTTAGATTGTTTTCCTTTTGGCTAGAATACCTGGCTTTGTTTCCTGTGGCTGTAAAAATATTATTGCTTAAATTGGCCTCTGAAGATGTCTGTTAATATCGCTGGGAATGGCTTGATAATCTGAAATCCAGTTAAGCAAGCATAAAGAAGCACTTGGACCCATTTCAAAAGTAGTCTGCATTGGCTGCCGATTAGTTTCTGGTCACAATTCAAAGTGTTGGTTATGACCTATAAAGCCCTTCATGGCACCGGACCAGAATATCTTCGGGACCGCCTCCTGCCACACGAATCCCAGCGACCGGTTAGGTCCCACAGAGTTGGCCTTCTCCGGGTCCCGTCGACTAAACAATGTCGTCTGGCGGGACCCAGGGGAAGAGCCTTCTCTGTGGGGGGCCCGACCCTCTGGAACTAGCTCCCCCCTGAGATTAGGATTGCCCCCACCCTCCCTGCCTTTCGTAAACTCCTTAAGACCCACCTTTGCCGTCAGGCATGGGGGAACTAAAACACCTCCCCCTTGCCCATGTTGTTTTGTTGATTGATTGACTGTGTGCCTGTTTTTTATATATACTGTTTTTATGAGATTATTAATTTAAATTGTAACTAGATGGGTGGGCATTGGATTTGGTATTATGTACTGTGCTGTTTTTTATTATTGTTGTGAGCCGCCCCGAGTTTGCGGAGAGGGGCGGCATATAAATCCAATAAACCTAAACCCATATGAATGGACTTCTCATGAGGCTTTGCAATCAATTCTGGATTTTCCAAAGGTGTTTGGATTTTTAGTTATGTATCTTTTCTGGTATCAAAGTTACCTAATTTATAAGATATATTGGAAACAGTCTCAAAAATTAGCAAGGAGAGATTTAATCCTTGCTTCAGATTCATGATTTGGAGGTCCTTCTAGATTCATAGCTGCTGTAAACCATGGTCAGAGGGGGTTATATCGAAATGTAATGGTGTGTCAATTATATCTCTACCTTGGACAGGAGGATATGGGAACAATAATTCATTCCCTGTTAGATTAGACCTGGTAAAGATGTAAGATTAAGCCCTTAAAGAATATTTGAAAAGTACCATTTGAAAAAAGAAGCAGTTGGCATATTTTTGAGCTCCCAAATTTGGGAGCACACATCATCAGTGTGGACGCTGCAAAACTGATTTCTGAGTACAATTTAAGAGGTTAATTTACTTATGAAACCCTTCAGGGCTTTGAATTTGACTACATTTATTTCCACCAACTCCATCAAACTTTGGCCTGTCCAACTAGATATAACTGAAAGAAACTGGCTAGAACCCCCTGCAAGACCCACACTTTAGAGATTAAGGGAATTACAAGAAAGGAACTGCTGCTTTTCTGTTATAGCACCAATATTATGGAATAACAGCGAAGATCCATCTGGCTCTGTTGATTTTCCACAAGCTTCTAAAGACTGAAGTTTTTCAGAGTGTCCTCCTGTTGCCATCTTTAATTCTCTTTCTATATTTGTCTCAGTGTTGCATTTTGAATCTTAATATGGGACTACTTTTTTATATTGTATTTTTGTGTCAACCACTGAGAATAATTTTTGATTGTGGCAACTATCTAATACAGACAGACAGACAAATAGAAAAGCTAAGTTGCCTTTTAGAAGAGTTGCTCTATTCTAGCAAATGAGATTTTTTACATAATTTCTCCAATATCCACTGAAACTGAAGCTATTTGGGTTACTTTTTAATGTCAAGGTTGGGCATTAAAATATCCAACCAAAGTTATTCTGCCAACATAAATTATTATAGCCATTATCTTATTGATAAAAAGAGAACTCACTTGTAAATATTGCAGTTCCTTTACAAATGAACATTGCTTCTTTATCCGAGCTGCAGCACTGAAGAGCCTTAGTAAAAGTTTTTGGAGCTAGAGTTATGTCAGCCTCTAGGCAACTTTTCCTCTCTTCTTTCCTCTCCTTGGTATTTTCAAGAGATAAACTGCTTGGGGAGAAATGTATTCATTTTGCAGACATATAGCCTACTGCTGAATCCCTCTGAAACTGCTCAGAAGCCTTCAGAAGAATTTAGTTTAGAATTTTATCTTTTTTAGAGACGTTCACCCTAGTTTGCTCTGAAAGAAATTCAGTATATACTCCCTGACACCAAATTATACTCTGAAAATAATTCCAAAATAGTTTTGTTAATAACAGAAATGTAATTAACGTACCTATAAAACCAACTGTATATGACAGAACCATGTCAGCACAAATCATGTCAGTACCATAAAACTATTAGCATCCAATAAGAAAATGCTTTCCAGAATTATTCTTTCTCATTTTTACTTCTCTTCTTTACAGAAAAACATCAGGAGCCTAAATCATGGAATGCTAATTAAGAACGTAAGATGTAAGCAACAAGAATGGTAGAATAAGAAATGTCTGGAAAGGACTCCATTCAGGAAGGTAAACCTAACAGATTCAAGTTCAGATATCTATACCTTTTTCAAGAGGCCACAAGATTTTATTGTTTTTCTTTGAAGACATTTCGCTTCTCATCCAAGAGGTTTGTTCAACTTTGGGATAAGCATGTCCTGGATGACTGAGAATCACCACAGATATCTGTTCAGATATCTACCGTCCACAATAATTAACAACCTAAACATTGTCTGCAATACTTTTGTGGTAAAAAAGAATAATCTTGTGTAACCTTCTTACATAGAAAAATGTTAGTACTGCAATATAACATGACTCCAGCCTTCTAAAATTCAAGTGCTCAATAACTTTTGCAGCAGAGGCGGAGTAACGACACGGACATAGAGAGCTGGATTTAAACTGGGTCATTTTTATTAATTAAATTTTCATAATTTATTAATTAAATTAGCATAAATTTAACTAAACCCTAACAAGGACCCGCAGGGTAAAACAATTGCTTCCGGGGCAGAAAATGACGTCAGAAAAACTTCCGGGGCAACTTATGGGCGAAGCTCCATGCTGATCCAGGTGAAGGGCCCCGCCCTCACCTGGATCCCAGCCATGCACCTGCATGTGGGAGGTCTCGCCGTCTAATCCCTGCAAGGGGATAGAGATGGGTGGGACCCAAAGACAGGTTCCCCCCAATTGGTCTGATCGAGCTAAAGGCACCATGACCCTTGGAGAGAACCTGTCAATCATCCCCAAAGATGCCCAACGGAGAACACGCAGTTGCTAAACACCACCCAATTTTCCGCCCCTAACCTGCCATGGAGTGGGGGTCAGATCTCTATCTTGGCCCCCCGACTCCCCCCTCTATCTGCACCAGCTCTTGCAGTGACCTCTGCAGGTCCTGTAAGAAGATGGTGTTCCCCTGGTCTGACAATACCCGGTAAAGCCATGGCTGATCTATGGTGATGTTGGGATGGGAAACCACTACCCCTCCCAACTCTCTAACCAGCCTACCCATAGCCTTATTAACCTTTCTCCTGACCTTGTGAATGGCCCTAAGGGAAATGGCGTCCCTCCATACGATCCTCGGGGGGATCTCAGACCAAATCACTTGTGTGGTTGGCCAAGCCATGCGAAGAACATGCAGGTCTTTGCGGGCCTGGCAAATCAATGCCAGACCCCCAAGCACACACAGGTCATTGCCACCGAGGTGCAAGACCAACCACCTGGGTCCGGCCACTCTGTGCCGTCCTCCCAGGAGCAGCAGGAGAAGTCCCTCCCACCGCAGGCCTCTTCTCCCCATCCAGACGATGTTGACCCACCAGCCCAAAGACAGCTGGGTCCCCACGGCAGTTCTTGCTGCAGAGCGGCCAGCCCAAAAGACCATACTATGCCACACAGCAATGCCGTTGGTCTCGCCCTGGTGGGACTATCTAGAAGAGGGCAGAGAAAGGTTACCTAGTGTGAAATCCTGTCCTACTACCTCCGTTGGCCGTACATAACCTAAATAGGTCGCTGACCACCAGCGACCAATCTCCCGGATCCTATGACCAGGGAAACCAGACACTGCTGCGATAGTAGCAGTGCCGATATGGAACAAATGTGTTCCGTATCCGGCGGGGTCAATGCCAATTGTGACGAGAGCCCTGGTCACCAAAGCCCAAAATTGGTAGCGGGTGAGCAGGGAACCGTCCTGATGTCTAAAAAGGTACCCCAGACCCACACCCCTAAGACTGCAAAAAGAAGAGAGGGCCACCACCGGGCACACAGACTGATCGGTGGCTGCCATTAGCTCTATCCTGACACCCCTGCCTAACTGGTCAGTTTTTGATTGTCTCACCAATAGAGAGACACCCCTGTCGCCGAATTGCAGGTCTGAGAATTGGAAGGCACGAAGAGACCTGTCACCCCGAGAGGAGGCTAGAGCCTCGCTGACTCGAAGGGCCCCAAAAAACATCACACTGGCTGCGGCCTGAAAAAGGCAGGCCTCGTACAGAGAGGCGCACAGGCTGTTCCACGTACAGTTAATAAGGGACAGCTGCTGTACAGTTAATGTCTGTCTACTGTCTGATGGGGGCACAAGCCGCTCCCTAACCCAACCCTCCAGCATCTTCCGAATGCGGAAGTCGCAAGAAGAGTCCGGAAAGCCACTGGCCTTAGACAGAAAGTCCAGGCCTGCCAGCCTAGATCTAATGGTCCTGGCGGAGAAGCCGTGCTGCCTAAGCAGCACGCAGAACTCCATGAGGTGATCTACTGGAAAGGGCCAAATGTGAGGGTAACCCCTAGCTTGTCTAAATTCCCAAAACTCCTTACCTGAGTTTTGATATGCCCTCAAGGTGCCGGGGGCCACCGAGAGGGCCATGGCCCTGCTTGCTTCCATCATCCAGTGTTCGTGAGCCTGCCCAGGCTCCACAGGTGGCCAGGGAAGACTTCCAGTGACGCACGAGCCCACGGAGCCAGCGTCCGAAACCTGGACAACTGACCATGGGACAAGGCGTCAGCGATCCCATTATCTAGCCCGGGGACATGCCGGGCCACAAACAGGGCATTTAGAGACAAAGACCGGTGCACAAAATGGCGGACAAGTCACATGACCCTGTTGCTCTTAGAGGACAGGGCATTCACAACGTGAACCACTGCTAAGTTGTCATACCAGAAGTGCACCATTTTGTCTCTAAATTGCTCTCCCCACAGCTCTAAAGCTACTATCAGTGGGAAGAGCTCCAAGAAGGTCAAATCCTTGATCAACGGAGAGGCCTTCCATTCTGGAGGCCACATGGAATGGCACCACTGGTCGCCTAAAATAACCCCGAACCCGCAGGTCCCCGCGGCGTCTGAACACAATTGCAACTCAGCTTCCAAAAGAAGCTCGTGCCTCCAAAAGGACCGACCATTGAAGTGGGCCAAAAAGACCCGCCATACACGCAGGTCATCCTTGACCCCAGCGCGCAACCGGGTCCGATTATGGGGCAATCGAAGCCCCCTCATCGCAGAGTACACTCGCCAGGAAAAGGTCCTGCTGGGAGCCACCACCTGGCAGGCAAAATTAAGAAGCCCGGTAAGTTCCTGAAGCTGGTGAAGGGTCACCTTCTGGCTATCTAACACTATGTCAAGCTTACTCTGAATCTTGAGTAGCTTGTCTAGGGGCAATCTACAAGATTGCTTCACTGAGTCCAATTCAATACCTAGAAAAGTAATCCTGGTGGCGGTGCCTTCGGTCTTCTCAGGGGCCAAAGGGACCCCCAAATGAGCACAAAGGGCTTTGAAGGCCGACATCAGAGCTGAACATTGCTCCGAATGCGCAGGCCCCGCCAACAGGAAGTCATCGAGGTAATGAATGACAGAACCCAGACCAGAGCGCCTCCTGAGCGCCCACTCCAAAAAGGTGCTGAAGCTCTCAAACAGGGAGCAAGATAGGGAGCAGCACATAGGCAGTGCTCTGTCTACGTAAAAGCCACCTTTGAAGTTAAAGCCCAGGAGCTCAAAATCATCTGGGTGTATGGGAAGGAGCCGGAATGCTGACTTAATGTCGCATTTGCCCATAAGGGCTCCCACCCCACACTTCCTAACCGCTGCATCAAAGGACGCATAACGGACTGAACAAAGCTCATCAGGAATGAAATCATTCATTGATTCTCCCTTCGGGAAGGACAGTGGTAAATTCACCACTGGCCTTCTTGGGGACCACCCCCAAGGGGGAGACCCGAAGAGCTGGTGAGGGCAGGCAGGGGAAACGTCCCAGTACCCTGCCCTCGGCCACCTCCTTCTGAATTTTAGCCCTAACAATGTCTTCATGACCCACAACCAATCTAAGGTTGTCAGACATTAAGACCTTCCTAGGCCCAACATATGGAATCCTGAAACCCTCAGTAAAACCATGCAAGAGAGCAGCCGCTCTCCCATGAGGGTGATACTCTTTAAGCAATTCCTCTAGCGCCCCCAGCCTAATTGGGCTGGGACCCTTTTCCCCCAGAAGGCGTGGGCCGTTTGGTCGGCCCCGCTCCATCCTTCCTATCCTTACTCCCTTTGGGCCTAGTGCAAGCACTGGTGGCATGGGAGTCCCCACAGTTCCCACACGTGTGTCTGAACCTGCATAGGGGATGAAAACATGCCCCTTTGCCTGCAAACATATGACACGGAGGGGCAGCCTTTGATGCACTTCCCCCACCTGCCCAGGACACAGGCGTCGCCGCCGGCTCGTCTTCCATATAGTGACTGCTATCCGTGCAGTCGCCACCCCCGGCCCATGCAAGCTGAGTTGCATTACACCACAAATCTGGAACAACCATGTCCCATGGAAGTGTGGAATCAAAGGCCACGCGCAGCCTAAATGCCTCGTCATATTGACGCCAAACCGTGCCTTTGTACTCAAAATGAGCATGTGCGATAAGGTCAATGTACTTGAGCATAGAGGCAGCCCACGTTGGCTCCCTCTGAATGACCACTGACATGTAGGTTGAATAGGCGTACAGCCATGAGCTGAAGCACCTGTTAACCCTGACCTTCTTGGGTTTGTCTGCCTTAGCCTCCTCCTCTTTTTCCTTCTTAGGGACTTCCCTGTTCAAAAGGGAGAATAGATCCACATATTCTCCCTTCCAAATCCGCTCCCTAACGGAGGGATGAAGGTGAAAACCTAAAGGCGTGGAGGGTAACCCCCAAGGAATGGCCACTGCCCGTACTGAAGCCAAGGTGTCTGGCACTGTGGAAGCCCCCACGGTCCCCTCACCCGACCCTGTCCATGGTACTGAAGCCATTGAAGGGGCCTGGGCCACTGCAGTAGCAGTGGGAGAAGCCCACACCTGGCTGCAGGTGAGGGCTGGACTACCCTTGATTGTGTTGACCCCACTCCCAAAACCCGATGGCACAAGAGCCTGCCCGGCCATAGGGAGGGGCACTGTGAGTGTTGTGTGCAGTGCTGCCTCACCTGACCCCAAAGGGGTAGAAGCCATTCACGAAGACCCAGCTCCTGCTGAGCCAGGCGTCGTTGCCATCTACCCGGTCTGGGCTGCTGGTTCACCTGGTGGCCTGCCAAGGGCTGCTGGAACTGATGGGATGGTGCCACCAGGCCCGTACACCGACCTCCCATGTGCATCCAAGTCATCCAACCTCTCAATTATCCTGGACCAAGTCATCCAACCTCTCAATTATCCTGGACCAAGAATGAGCAGGTACATTAGACTCAGTCAAAGGGGGATCCCTCATCCTACCCCCCCGCCTGGCCCTGACTTGGGCCTCCTCTTGTGCCAGCTGGGCCCTGACTGAAGGTCTCATGGCTCTCCTAAGCCTCGCCACCGTCTCTACAGGTGGAGGTAGAGGCTTCTGCCTTTTAGGAGCCATTGAGATGAATATTCAAATAGCAAGGTGAAATCAGAGATTCAAAACCCCCTTACTGGGATTTGCTCTGGCAGATCCTGCCTTGTAAGGCAGAATTAACTTTAAATGTGAGCAGAAAGCTCGCCCCTGGGCCCCTAGGCCTAAGAGGCTGAAGGCCTCAACCAGGCCTGCAAGGCCGTGCCCCTCCGGCACCAGGCCACCCAAGGCCGAAACAGAGGGGAAAGGCAACCGTCCAGGAAGATTCCCCCCTTGTATCCCAGGGGGGTGATTAAAATCTCTCCGCCCCCCCCCCCCCCCCCGCGACTCCAAACCAGGCCACATTGCAGCCTCCAAAATGGCCGACGCCATGAGGCCGTCTTTCAAGATGGCCGAGGGTGAAGAGCGAACCCCAGCCGGGTGTTCACTGCTCGTCGTTGGGGCGAAAAGGAGGCCCCAAGCCTGCACAGCCTCTTATATAGGGCTGGTAGGCTCCGACCCTGACGACGTCATCGGCCAAGGCCGATGCCCAAAAATGGCCGGGATCTCACGAAATCTCGTGAGATCCCGGCCCACAAGGTGGCGGCTGCGGCGAGGGCCGTGTCTTCCTGGTCCTGCAGCAAATCCGGGCCGGGGATCAGTCCCCGGCCACGCATTCTAGGGAATATGTTGAAGCAAAAATGATTTTCAAGTACAAGATGAGTCATAGAATATGTACATGGGGTATATCTTGGGCTTTCTAAGAGCTATGGAAATATAACTTAATATGTAAATATATAGAGAAAATCCTATTATCTGAAGCAAGGCTATATTTTTAATAGGTAGTTCAAAACATTCCACTTTTTATATTATAATAATGTTGTGCAAAATCAGACATAGGAACTCTGTGCCCTCTAAACGTTTTGGATTATAGTATATTTTATAGTACAGTGATCCCTCGATTTTCGCGGTCTCGAGTTTCGCGAAATGCTATACCACGGTTTTTCAAAAAATAATAATTAAAAAATACTCCACGGGTTTTTTTCTATACCACGGTTTTTCCCACCCGATGACGTCATACGTCATCACCAAGAGTCACTTCTCTCTCCCTTTCTCTTCCTTTTTCTCTATCCTTTCTACCTCTTACTCTTTCTTTCTCTCCCTTCTTCATTCAATTTTCTCTCCCTCCCTTTCTCTCTCTTTCCTTTCTCTCCCTCCCTCCCTGTGCCTGCCCTGCACCACCCAACAGGGACGGACAGCCCCCGATCGTTGGTTCGTCGCCCCCCCCCCACAGAGGGAGATCGGGCTGCGAGGGCAGTGGATCCGCGTCCCCAGCCACAATGCCTTCCACAGTCTCTTTATACTACTGAACCCCTGCTGTTTTGGTCACTAGCTCTTTCTGTTTTCTGAAGGATACAGTAGTTTTATCTAGGTCGGGGGTGTCAAACTCAATTTCATTGACGGACGCAACATGGTGCCAGGGAAGAAGGGAGCAGAGACCCTCCCCGCCCCATTCCCCTTTCTTTGCAAGGCACTTCTGAAAGTGAAGCAGGTGGGCTCCCGAGGGAATCGCTCTTTTTTTTTGCCACGCGCGAGCGCGCACACACGCACACACTTTCTTAAAGCCGCCTGTCAACTCAAGCAGGATGAATCATTTCCAATGCAGCTCTGGGTAGCCGGGAGAGGGAGGCGAGGCGGCGGCGGCCACAAACAGCGGCGACTCCCTGAGTCCGTTCGCCAAGGGGAGGAATACGCACGAAACCCGCGAGCCTCCTTTTCCTTTGGCAAAGCGGGAGCGGGGGAGGCTGGGCGGACTTTTCTTTAAAGATAACCTCGCCGAGCCCCTCCGGTCATCCCGAGCGCTTGACAATATATGTGTGTGCGTGTAGCGTGACCTGGGAGCCACCACCGCCACCAAACGCCGAGGAAAAATTGTCCTCGCTTCGCCCCTCCATCCTCAGCGCAGCCTTGAAGGGGGGAAAAGCGGCAGACGTGCCAAATCAGTGCAAGGCGCTCTGAGGAGAAAGGCGGCAAGGGTTGTGAGGGCAGCGTCGCTTGTGGCGCGGCTCGGAAGCTCGCCGTAACCCCTGACCTCCTCCCTCGATCCCTCGGCTTCCTTGCTCTCGCTTTTAATCCACCCCCACGACCCCCTTTCTTTTAATTTTTTAGTTTTCCCCAATCCGCTGCCACTTAATCCCGCATGACGGCGAATCCACCTCCCCAGCCACCGGAGGGAGATCGGGCTGGTGGGGGCGGCGAATCCACCTCCCCAGCCGAGCAGCGGCCGGCCAAGCGAACGGGAGAGCGGCGAGTGAGCGAGCGGCCGGCCGGGCAGGTGGGCGAGCGGCGAACGAGCGGGTGCTGGGGGGCGGGGGCAGCCGACATTCAAAGCAATCTGTCGGCTTCCGCACTTTCGTCTCTCCCCACCTCCACCATCTGCGCATGCGTGGCCATGGAAAAAGGGCACGCATGCGCAGATGGTGTTTTTACTTCCGCACCACTATACCACGGATAATCGATTTTCGCGGGAGGTCTTGGAACGTAACCCCCGCGAAAATCGAGGGATCACTGTATATTTTAGCTTAGCTAGGGTTTCTGAAAGCTACAGTTGAAAATATCTCAACTAGTCCTTGTAATATAGCAAGAAAGGAAAAGAGAGATTAAGAAAATAGCTTTAGGAACATGAAATAGCACTAATATATGTTAAACTGGTTTTTTTTTAAGTATACTTTACTTACTATGTACTATGCTATTTCCTGATTTTGTTTTCTCCAGAGTAACTGCACAGTAATTCATTTCAAATAATGATCATAATGTGCAGGAACGCTCTGTCTAGTTTTATTTTTAAAGAGTAAATAATAACTAGTCTCTGGTGTTGCCAAACACCAGCTAGTAATGCACAATCTATGTAGCATGTTACAATATTTCTACTTATCAGTTTGTCAGCAGTCTTTGTCTTTAGAGGACTGTCCTATCCAGGGTAACCCCAATATATTTAGGATACTTATTCTGATTCAGTCTGTTTCCCTTGAATTGTACATTAAGTTCTCTACCTGATAATCTGTTACAAAGATGGAAGCATCTTCCATTTTTAGTTGGATTAGTCTCCATTTATGAAAATACTTATCTAGTATTATCTAGTAAGCTTGAAGTGAAGACATCCTCAGTTATCTCAAAGGACTTATGCTGGGTGGCTAAAGCCTAATCATCTACATAGTCAAACTTCGTAGTCTTTGTATGAGGCATTTTGGCTATATACCTTGTGGTCATTCATTGTTTAGTAATTTAGGAACATGATATTGTCTTCCATAGGCACAAAGAAAGTTCTGCCAGCAAACATAAGTCGGGTAATTTTTCACTGTGAATATCCGTGTTCAGTTTGGTTTATTCAGCAACAGAGTATTTTGCCTCAGGATGGCTTAAAATCCAGGCACAAATAGGATTGATACAAAATTGGATGTGTCAGTGTACATCATTACTATTATTTCCAGCCTCTTGACTATGTCACAAAGGTGTTGGATGAAGGTGGTGCCGTAGATATTGCATATCTGGACTTCAGCAAAGCCTTTGATATGGTTCCACATAAAGAACTAATAGATAGGTTAGTGAAGATTGGACTTAATCCCTGGATAGTTCAGTGGATTTGCAGCTGGATGAAGCCTAGATATCAGAGGGTTGTTGTTAGTGGCAAGTATTCTGAGCAGAGCCTGGTTACAAGCAGTGTGCCACAAGGGTCTGTTCTGGGTCCTATTCTTTTTAACATCTTTGTGAGTGACATAGTGGAAGGTTTGGTAGGGAAAGTTTACCTATTTGCCAATGACTCTAAAGTGTGCAATAGGGTTGATATTCCTGGAGGCGTCTGTAATATGGCAAATGATTTAGCTTTACTAGATAAGTGGTCAAAACAATGTAAACTGCAGTTTAATGTTTCCAAATGCAAAATAATGCACTTGGGCAAAAGGAATCCTCAATCTGAGTATTGTATTGGCAGTTCTGTGTTAGCAAAAACTTCAGAAGAGAAGAATTATGGGGTAGTGATTTCTGACAGTCTCAAAATGGGTGAACAGTGTGGTCAGGCAGTAGGGAAAGCAAGTAGAATGCTTGGCTGCATAGCTAGAGTTATAACAAGCAGGAAGAGGGAGATTGTGATCCCGCTGTATAGAGCGCTGGTGAGACCCCATTTGGAATACCTCACCTACAAAAAGATATTGATAAAATTGAACGGGTCCAAAGACGGGCTACAAAAATGGTGGAAGGTCTTAAGCATAAAACCTATGAGGAAAGACTTAATGAAGTCAATCTGTATAGTCTGGAGGACAGAAGGGAAAGGGGGGACATGATCGAAACATTTAAATATGTTAAAGGGTTAAATAAGGTTTAGGAGCAAAGCGTTTTTAATAGGAAAGTGAACACAAGAACAGGGGGGCACAATCTGAGGTTAGTTGGGGGAAATATCAGAAGCAACATGAGAAAATATTATTTTACTGAAAGAGTAGTAGATCCTTGGAACAAACCTCCAGCAGACGTAGTTGGTAAATCCACAGTAACTGAATTTAAACATGCCTGGGATAAACATATATCCATCCTAAGATAAAATACAGGAAATAGTATAAGGGCAGACTAGATGGACCATGAGGTCTTTTTCTGCCGTCAATCTTCTATGTTTCTATGTTTTTGAGTCATATACTACCCCCAGAAGTAAGACTAAAAAGTGATCTCCTGAAATTATACTTGATAATAATTCTCAGTTGCCAATATTGAATGATGTAGCCTGCTGAAGTAAAACAGATTGTGATCTAGACACTCAGCTATTCCTACTGCTAAAATTCTTGTCAAAGATGCTTTTAATCAGAGGTGGGTTGCTCCCAGTTTGGACCAGCTCTATAGAACTGGTAGTGGGAATTTCCCCCTTCTTGCCGAACCAGGAGTGATGGGTAGCTGGCCATGCCTCTGAACTGGCTCACACATTTTTATGGCACAGCTGTGCAGCGGACAATACGCACATGCCCACACAGTGTGGGAAGAAGTGAACCAGCAGCAAGATACATTAGAGCTCACGCCTGGTTTTAACATACAAAATGTGTGGACACAACTTTGAATAGAAATCCCCCTCCCCAATTTTGACATCTGCCTTGCATCTTGGAAAAACCTCCTGGATTTGACCAGCCCCATGCAATATGGGCAATACTGAACTGAATTTGCATAGATAGATAGATCCCCTTTATAAGTGGGGTAAAGCACCACCTTCACTGATTTGTGATTGTGGAGCTGAAAAACAATATAGTGACTGAGTGTCAAAAATAGGCCCTATAATGGAGACTTTCTTGATTTTCTGAAGGTGACAAATGAAGATTATATAGCTGTAATCCAGATATACATTTATGATATTTTTAAATTTTATATTTCCTATTCTATATTTTTATCTCTTGCATTTTTATTGAAATGTAACATGAATGTGCCATATGATAAATAAATAAATAACCCCTGGTGTGCCACCTTGTAGTTTGATGCAATGCAGGAGAAGTTAAAGATAAGCTATATAGCTAAAATGTAGGATTGGAGGAAATAGCATCCTTAGAGATGGTGGAGGAACAGATTTTGTAAAAAAGTAAATCTCTTCCTGCTAGCTCCAGGGGATAATTTAACTAGTTCTGCCCCCTAAAATCAAAGTGGTGGAAGCATAAATAGAAAGGGAAGGGAGCCAATTCTGAGAAAGGGGCTGAAAGACAACTGAGAAACAAGTTTGGGAACAGTGAGGGAAATAAATAAATGATTTTTGAAGCCAGTGGGGCAGTCAACCCTCCATGCACTGACATTTGGGCAATTTTGAGCAAGCAATAAAGGAGGGAAGACCCAGGACTTTATGCAAAGAATGCCAGGCTGATTAACAGCTCAACCAATGTGGACTATGTGGAGTCTGACAGCAGGTGGTCACAGAGAGGATACGGAATCTAGAGATCCAGAAAAAGGGAGACTGAAGACTCACCTATGCAGTAAAAAATAATAATCACAGTGTGTGAAATTATTTTTTCTAACTGAGCCCAGCAGAGAGGAAAACTGACCCAGAGAGTTCCCTTGCTGGTGGAATGTTATGATAGCAGGCTGTATGAGAATAAATTCTATTGGAGCAGGAAAAAAAATTCTATGGGAAAGTTATGAGAAAACCACCTCTCAAATTTAGGGCTGAGTAGGGACTATGTCAGTTTTTTACAGTCAGCTCCCCAAGAATTGGACAAGCTTCCTACAATGGCAATATAGTTCAAACACTAAGTACAAAGCCTCATAATCCTCTTGAGAAAGTGGAGGCTTTGTGATGTCTAGGTGCTTCAACCTAGCTTTTGCTGTGCCTTGCCGTATATCCACTCCTAAGTCTACTTTTGAAAATGATCAGCCTGGAATGGAAGAAGACACTACATACATTTTAAGGAAGAACCATACAATACAAGGAAGGAAATGTAAGAGGCACCACACAGCCACAGGCCGGTAAAAGACTGACATGGACTGGCAAAATCAAGAAGCAATTAAGTCTTTGCTGCTATTTTATAGTACCAGCAGCCAGTCATCTTGGGCTGTTTGTGCAATGACACTGATGCCATAGGATACCTAAGGGGTAAAACAAATTCATTAAAGATTTCAGGAAACATAGTAAATATAGGTCATTGTATCTGTTCTAGGAGAAAAAGTGTAGGACACAAGAAGAAGAATCAAGACAAGAATGAGAATGGGATGGCATGCTGAGAGTTAATTTACACAAATGGAATTGATGGAAACAGATGGTGGAGATGGAAAGAGGGAGATGGTGTCGACTAATGATACCTGACTGCCAGATGATCCCATAAGCTTAAATGCTGACTTGACATCAAAAGTGTGCCAAGATCCATGTGGTCTTTTCTTCTCCTCTTATATTGTTATTATTAAAGAGGTAACTTTGAGTATGTGTTGCATTAATATGTACTGATTAGTTCATACTAATTCACTGTGGAAACAACAGTGAATTAGTATGAACTTTGAAATAAATATCATTATGAGAAAAACTATATTTTCAATGATTCCTTGAGATTTCAATAGATATTATCTTTAGACTATTATTGAATTAATGAATCTTAGGAAAGTATAAATGTTATGGGATCTAGAAGCAAACAATACTTGGAGGAAGGTTTCTGTTTATACAGCAGGTCATGTCAATGGGAAAATGTAGCTGAAGTAACAAAACAACCAAGAGATTATCATCTGAAACCCTGACCCTCACAAGGCTTTATTAGAAGCTTAAGAGTATTCAAGGCAATTCGGCATCCATGTGGCTGTGATTTTGCTGTTGAAGCAACTAACACAGAATCCAGTAGTCTTTGCGAAAGGAGAGAATTTCTGAGTTCTAAAGCAATAAATCAACCTGTCTTAGCTAAAAGCAAAAAACTGAAACTATGTTGGGTGGGAAAAATAACAAATTAGGGTAGTCTCTTTCATGCTTTATAGTTACTAGAATAAAAATCCTTCCCTTTCTGTAGATATTTATCATGGTTAATAAGTAAATATTCATGAAACTTCTACATCTTTGTGTAAGGAATCAATCATATCAATTACATAATGAAACACATTTTTTCCATTTTCAACACGTATTTAAAATGTTCACTTACAGTAAAAACAAATAAACTTAGAAATGATCATTTTATCCATTAGAAATGAACTTTGTTGATGTCCTGCACATATATTAGAAAACTTAATTCTGCAGATGAAGAAACGGCACACTCTATATCCAATCATAATATTAATAGTCTAAGTAATAACATATACTTATTAATCAAGAGTTAATATCTTATTATTGTCATACATTTAAGATGCACAATAGAATATATACAGGGGGTAGACAGAAAAATGGAAACACCTTGCAGCTCTTCTGTGGAATCCGGATTTGTGAAGCTCCTTTCGAACAATTTTTGTGGAAACTGGGTTCTGTATGTGTCTATTGAGCTCTGCAGTGATTTTAGGAGCTGCGGTCTTGCAATCTGCTCTAACAATTCGCTTTAGAGTCCGACAGTCTCTCTCAGACAACTTTGACTTTCGACCAGACCTGTGCTTGGCTGAGGCCGTTTTCCCTTCTCTTTCAAAAACAGTCATTACTTTTCAGACATTACCTCTTGAAATGCCAAACATTCAGGCACTTTCTGTTACACTAGCGCCTGCCATTCGAGCACCAACAATTTGGCCTCTTTGAAAGTCTGAGAGGTCTGCCATTTCTAGAAGGTTATAACCAATTTCCTTAAATTTCTGTAAAAAAAAGGTAGCTTAAAAAAACATATCAAATAACAGAATTTAAAAAATTAAAATATGTCAAGTTTTGATTGATTTGAACATGTTCAAACATTATGATGCCAAAAAGTCAAGTGTTTCCATTTATTTGTCCACACCCAGTATGTGCTTTATATATAAAGTATTTCTGCTTTAATACTTGGTATTCCTTACTTGGTAAGGAATTAGTTATGTAAGAAATATGCAGCTTTGAACATGTTAAAATATAAGAAAATAAGTTTTTTTTTAAAAAAAAAGCTTGCTGCAATAAACAACAGCATTCAGTTTAATTTTTAAGTAATCCAAAATGGTCTTACAAATAAATTCCTTGAATAATAAAAAAATAAAATTGCCTCAAACTAAGACTTCTTATACCAAGTTATCAGCTGAGAAAAAAAGAGTGGCTATCTTATAAACATGAAAAATATGGGTTTATAATGGAATTCCTGACAGACCTTCATAGAAGCTGCTATAATATCTTGAATCTGATTTAGGAGAGGTTTTCAATAATACTTTTCTAAGACAATCTATTGGGAATTGCTAAAAAAACCTTAATGGGTTTATTTTTCCAACTGCCTCAGTATATTTCATGGTAGTCAAAGTGTTTTATTGAATATTATAAATATATAATAGATATATTATAAATATATAATAGAAGGAATCTTCTATTAATCTAATATCACCTATACATTATACCAGGTAATTTTTGCCTTTCACCTACTAAGGGATTTCTGGAGTTTAAGTTGAAGAAAATATATGAACTTTGGAATATCCAACAGTAACGTTGCTTTGGGTCTGTTCTATATTTGATGGATGCTCATTTTATTTTTATTGGAGCAGTGAAATGAACATTTGTCCAATTTAATAAATAATGATCAGACTTAATAAACCACAGTTAGGGATATAGAAAATCTCTGAAATTAGTAGAAGAGGTTAGTTTTTGTAACCTGTCTTAAGCAAGACTCAAAACTCAAGTTGGGCCAATTCAGTGTGATATTACTCATTACGAAATAGTCGTTATCTGAAACAATTTTCCCCATAGGAAATAAAGGAAATTGATTTCATTGGTTCCCAGCCTTTATTTCTTATGGGGAAAATCGATCCCTCATTTATTGCGGGTGTTCTGTTCCAGGACCACCTGCATTAAAGGATTTTTTCTCTCCCCCCACACCCATTGTCCCTCATCCCCCCTCCTTACCTCTTTACATCTTGTCTCTCACCTTTATCTCCTTGGCAGGCAGGCACTGAGTTTGCTGGTTCCAGGGGGGCTTCTCTTTGAGGACAGCAGCGGCTGTGGCGGCTGCGGTGGCAGCTTCTTTTTGAGGACAGTGGTGGCAGCAGGGGCCTGGGGGCCTGGGCATGGACGTGATGTTCCTGGCGCTGCTGTTCCTCAAAAGGAGACTGCTGGAGCCGCCTCAGCAGTTGCCACAGTTGCTACTGCCAGGATCAGCTGGTGACGGTGGCAGCAACTGTGGCAACTGCTGAGGCAGCTCTGGCAGCTTCCTTTGGAGGAACAGCAGTGCTGGCAACATCACGTCCATGCCCAGGCCCCCACTTCCGCCGCTGCCACTATCCTCGAAAAGAAGCCACCGCCACCACCAACACAGCCACCACAGTCACCGCTGTCCTCAAAGAGAAGCCCCTTTGGGACCAGCAACCTGAGCTCCTGCCTCGTCATAGCTGAAGCGATGCTTTGCTGCTCCCCAGCAAAGAGACAAAGGCAGAGAAGCAAGATGTAAAGAGATAAGGAGGAGGGGGGAATGAGGGACAATGGGTGTAACATTTTGAATAATGACCAAAAATTTCTGTTCAGTATCTGAATTTTGTTCGGTATCCGGAGCAAATTTTTTGTTGAATTTTTTTGTTGTTTATTTATTTATTTATTTGATTTGTTATCCGAAAAGTGCACTACCCAAGGCATTAGTTAACCGAGGTTCCACTATATATATAATTGCTGTGTGCTACTTGGTCTAATGTACCTACTATGTGCTAAAAGGTATTGCTATGTGCAAAATAATATGGAACTGTGTGTATTATGTATTTTGGATTGTATCATAGGTACTGTGTAATCTTAATGATATTGTATATCTTGTAAATAATACCTTTACTATATGTTGGTCTGTATTATTGACTGAACTACCACCACTGCCACATATACTCTGTTTCAAATACATTATTTCTATCATTGGCTGTCAGATCAGTGTGGAATGCTGACATAGTTCATTCTACTCAGGTAATTACAAAGGGAATCTTAGCAATAAAATAGTTCATTCTACTTCTACAAAATGGGATACTAATAAGAAGTCAAAAATTGTTTAATATACAATATGGCTGGAGATAATTTTCAATTTGATTTAAAGATGATTTGGCGAAACCAGTGTTATGGAGTTTCAACGATTATTTGGGATTCACAGAATCTCAAATACTGTTGCAATCTTAAGAGCTTTACTTTCTGTAGTAGATTCTCTGATAGCATCACCATGCTTAGAGGGTATTTTTCTGCTGATTGAGCCTCTTATTCATCTGCCAGGATTTGTTTAGATGGAAGAGACAAAGGGGTGGAAAACCCTTGGATTTTGATCTTTTGTCAATGAACTTTTACCTCCCTTTAAATCCATTTCTTTTGTTTATTTGATGTTGAATATGTTCTGACCTAAATTATAGTCCCTATTGATCTTTACATCATCTCTATTTGTAGTTTTTCAGATCTTTCAGACCATCCCCAACCCCATTTCAAAATTCTGAGTGAAATGTTCAAGTTGAATGTCCGCTAAAACAGAACATACAATCTAAGCTTTAGGGCTACATCTGCCCCTCAAACTTCTGTCTTGCATTCCCCACACCTGATGTCCTGGTTTACTGCCATTTCAAAGTAGAAAATATATGGAAAAAATTACCTAGGACTGAAAATAGACATAATATATAGGTCACTGTCATTATTCACACTTTCCCATCTGTGTGATTGAAAGACACAGACAAGTTCTCTTTTATCCACTGGAAATCCATGAGTTTTCCCAGACCTCTAGTTTCATCCCATTCTGCTCCTAAAAGTAAGCAGTTTCAGGTAGTGCTTCCCCCACACACCTTATATGTGTATGTGTATATATATATATAATCAATTCTGGAATCTTGCCATTCTTAAATCTTGAATGTGAATCTGATCTGGCCAGGCCAATTCACATCCCTAATATACATACATCCTAACTGAAATAAGCTTTTAGTAAAAAAAAACAAACCAACAACCTTACTGTTGTGGTTCCGCCTGAGGCCCCTCCGGGAACGGCTGACCTTCTGTCGGTTTCCAGCTCAGAGGGAGAGGCTGAGGAACAGGAGGTGCAGACAGACGAGGAGGAGGAATCCCAGGCTGAAGAAGAGGGAGGACAGCCAGAGTCCCACCAGGGGGAGCTCTCCCCAGCAAGCAGCCTGGATTCCTTAGAGGAAAGTGCACAAGCCATAATTGATCTGCGACAACGAAGAGCTACTCAGAGACGGAATCAATTGGCTAAATACTTTCAGCATTAAAGTGGCAACAGCTGGGTTTGGGTGTGGTGCTCTTGGGAAAGGCTAAAAGGCAGACCCACCCTTCCTGGCTTGTGGAGTTTTATCTTTGAGAGTCGTGGGACCTGACTGTGAACTTTGGCGTCTTGGAATCCTGGTTTGTGCCTTTGACTATTGAAACCTTGGGGGGGGGGGGTGCCAGCAAGAAGCTTGCTGTATTGTCTGGACATCAGGACCCTGCTGTACCGTATTATATCTTGTCTGTTGGGAAGAACAGGTTTTCCTCTGTGCTTAATTTTTCCAGTTATAAAATACTTTTGGCTTTTACCAGAGTGTCTGGCTGTTTTTTCCAGTTGGTGTTGAGGTCTGGGGGAACCCAGACAGAACACTTACAAAGGATGATTGATGGCAAAAGAAAAGAAAAAGAAGACCAAAGTTACCTTGAAAGAAACTACAAGCTTAACTAACAAAAAGGTAGCAGAATAAACAGAAAGAAAGGTAAAAAATAAAAAAGGTTGAGAAAATTGTGTTCAAGATTATATAAGAGGAAGAATACATTTGAAAATAGAGAAGAATCAACCAAAAAATATCCCACCCTACAATTCTTAATTACTGTAATTGGATGTTATGCTTCAGTGGCAGCTCTCCAAGGGCATAATGGCTGCCCTCCTTTGCAATGTGTTAGCCATAATTAATAATGCTGTAGTAATTAGAGGAACATAGTCTGATGAGTCCTGTAGTTTCAAAAAGACTCAGGGGGACTAGGCACTTGGCTTCTATTGGAAATAACAGAATTCAGTCCAGTAATTACAATTTTACGCACATATTTATCAACTCAGCGTTCTTTATTACTTAGTGATGATGAAAACTGGATGGCTGTATTTTCTTCAGAAATACAGTATTACATGATATAGTGTACAAGTATGACAAATCCATCCCTGTCCACATTCCTTGTGCTAGACTAATTGTTTAAACAAGTATACAGAATAAGATCAAAATCCACACCCAGAGTGATTTTTCCCCCCAAGACTCAGCAATCTTCTGAAACTTGTTCATGTTCCAGAATTCAGGGGAAATGCAGAAGTAGCCATCCCCTGTTTCTCACGCTCAAAGTCCTATCAGGTATATTCTTAAAATTGAAGATAGGTAGGGTTCTTTTATTTTTATGAAGCAAGTGCTGTTTTTTCTCTTAAATGAATATCCTTAGATGGGAACTGATATTGCTCCAGTCTTTTTCCTAGTCAGGACTTACTTTCATTTTAGACTCTGGGAGCAACTACAACCATACCAAAAGAGACTATATGAGGGATGGTAACTGGGTTTCTAATGTCGTATTACTCCTCCTTAGACCAGGAATATGGAGAACTTTTTAGACCCATAGATGCTTCAGCGTCTATTGTTTTAGCCAATTAGAGCTTTTGAAAGTTTGAGCTCAGCATACCAAGAAGGCTTCAGGTCGGCCATTCCATATTGACATTGTGGTGTAACCATTCAATATGAAATAAATCCCATTACATGTTTTTGTTAAAGAGGGAAACAAAAGACATGTAACAGAAACACACACACACTCAGTCATGTGAAGTAAATTCATGATCTTTATCAGATATTACAAACATATTTAGAGACAGCCTGTTTTAAGAGTGCAGGTTTTATATGATAGCATCATATTAAACATATTAAATTGTAAGAATATAATATTAAATTTCTACTAGACCATCAATATGAGTTCAGAGAATGCATATACAAGTTGGACTACATTGTCTGAGGCAAAAGTAGGCTGTATGTTATATCAAAAAAGATTTTACTTTATTTTTCCCTATTTTTCCCTTTAGTGACAAAATACCAAAATAAATGCCTGAGCACAATAATAGCTTTAGGAATGTACAATATAGAAAATACTATGAATACAATGTTATCAAATTTAAGTTAATTTCCCTGCTAGTAACATATAGCCACTTCTAGAATTATCTATTGAACATTGTTTCAAAATAATAACATTAAAGGCAGGGATTATATCACTCCAGTGATAGCTGGTGATACTATGAGGGCACTATAAATGTCCATAGATTGCTGTATATTGAGTTATGCATTTTAGCAAATATAAAATGTAGCTATGGAAATAGAAACCTTAAAAATGGAAATAAATGTGTAGAGTTCTTTGCTAAATCTAACTGTTCATAGTTATCATGCTTCAACAGATGTATAATATAATGGCTACCTATTCAGCTTTTTTGATACATTGGACCCAGATAAACCCCCCTCCATTCCCCCCCACCTTATGAAAATTTATTTTGCTTAGAGGCAGGGAAGTATAAATTATTAGCGTCCTTTAATTCCTTGCCCTATTTATTGCTGTCTCTTAGTTCTGCAAATGATCTGGTCTGATCTGGGGCAATGACTCATCTTTGATATAAGCCTTCTTCCAGGCTCCAGTGAAGTCAGGTTCCACTCCAAAACCCCACTCAACTCCATTTCTTTTGGTTCTCCTACCTGACTTGATCATTGAATCTTATTAGCCCTCCCAGAGTCATTTAGGTGAGAAAATGGTTATATAAAAGAAACAAATGTTTAAGGGACATTTGGCTGGGAAAGGGATTCTTTTTAATTGCCCCACTGTATCATCTCTCTTTTTTGTTTGTTGGTATTTAATTGATTTTTTTTTCATTTTTATTCTTCTAATATAAATGTTAGTATAAGTTGCTTGCCTAATGCAAACATGGCAGAGGGAGGTCCAAAAGTACAAGCCTGAAGCTTTTAGATCAAGATTCCATCGAAAGAGGAAAATGGTGAGATTGATCACATCCCATAACACAGTGATTTTCAACCTTTTTTGAGCCGTGGCACATTTTTTACCCTGGGGCACATGGAGCGGGGGGGGAGGGGGGCTAAAAAAAGTTTGGACAAGAAAATTCTCTCTCTCTCTTCCTCCCCTTCGCTCTATTTCTTTCTCCCTCCCTCTTTCTCTCCCTTCCTTCCTCTTTCTTTCTCTCTCTCCATCCCTTTCTTTCTCTTCCTTCCTCTCTTTTTCTCTCTTTCTCTCTCCCTCTCTACATCCCTGTCTTTCTCTCTCTCTCCTTCCCTCCCTCTTTCCTTCTCTCTCTTGCTTTCTTTCTCCCTCTCTTTCTCCCTCTCTTTCTCTCTCGCTCGCTCTTTCTCTCTCTTACTTTCTTTCTCTCTCTCTCTCTTGCTTTCTCTCTCTCTTGCTTTCTTTCTCTCTTGCTTTCTCTCTCTCTTTCTTTCTTTCTTTCTGAGCTTCGCGGCACACCTGACCATGTCTCGCGGCACACTAGTGTGCCATGGCACACTGGTTGAAAAACACTGCCATAACAAACATCCTTTGGAGCAAAATGAGAAGAATATTGCTGAAAAAACCTGTAGAGCTGGATATTATAGGCTTTTGGTTTCATGTGCTATATATTACATTTCTTATCAGAGAGCCTCCATTAGTAAACTTCTGCTTTGGTAAATGAACTCTCCCAGAGTTGCAATTAAATAGCCTTTAGTCCTGCTCCTTACTAGCTTAAGTATATTGTTGGTGCAGCATAATAATTATACAATTAGCCCTGTCATGGCATGGAGTTTGGGAATAGAGACATCTTGAACTTTCAAATACAAGCAGCTGATAGATGACCATCATTAACCTCATCCTTTGTACACTCCCCAGCAGGCTTTTCCTAGGCTGTAAGCCAGAGCTGCTTAATAAAGAAAGAAAGAAAGACCTTGAACCACAGCCACATCCCTTCACCTCTTCTCAACCTCTCTGCTCACCCTTGCTTCCTCCTACTGCACACACTGTCTACCCATCTTTCACTCCTGGCTGCTTCAAAATAACGAAAGCTGCTTTTAACTAGCCTGCTTATCAATCAAATGCTGCCAAGGAGAATAAAAGGAAAAAGGCTCTTCTCTAACAATACAGCCAAATGGCCCTAATCTTAGAAAACTATTTTAACTGTGAAGGCCTGTTCTCTCTGTGCTAATCACTGTGGCTGCTGATTCACAAAGGAGAGGTATAAGAAATGCTGTAATGTTCCTTGAACATGATTTTTAAGCTAGTGTAACTATGGAAATTCAATTGAATACTAGGTGATTATCTTGATCTCAGTATTAACATGCATAGAGATATAGTAATCTAACCATAACAGTTAAGTTATGCAGGGTTAACTAATTTCATTGGGTTTATCCCTTAGTATCATCACTGCCACACATTTGTGCTATATCTGCCCTTGATGGATGTGGTATGATGACAGCAATTCACTACTCAGTTAACAGCATGACATGGTTTTCATCAGCTTCCAGAACAACCAAAAAGGAACGTCTTACATCACAAACTAGACTAGTAGACTAGTAGTCTACTAGTAATAATAAGTTGTTTCCAGTAGACTAAAACTGGAAACAACTTACTATTTGCAACTTGCTATGCTTATAGCTAGTAAGAAAACATTCCAGAACACTCAAGTGACCTGGGATAGTCCTAGAGTCCTTGCATTAGTCCTATAGATGGATGATTTCCTCAAGAATTCTGACATCTCTTATTAATTTTGTTATGAGGAAGGCAACAATAGTGGATTTACTATACTACAGTAGACGCCTGAATAATTTTGAGTTGTAAATGGGGGGAAAAAATCTCTTTTAAACTAAAGGGGAGCAAGTTCCCTGAAGACAGAGCAACAAACATATTGTTTTATAAGAAAAAATGATTCCTATATCTTTAGGCTGCGCACCCGAACTTCCTCCTTTTCCTGCCCACCCTCCTCTATCTTGCAGTGTGCCTTTGGGGACCAAGTAGGAATTTTTAAAGGTCTCAACACTTAGTTGCGTTCATTTTTTCACCTACTTCACACTGAAGGGTGCAGATGGACTGGTTAGGGGGTGTGGCACATATTAGTCTTGATTTGATTATAATTGGCTTATCCCTTGGTCACTGGGTTGGCAGGTAAGGGACAGAAATGGGCAGCAGTAGCAACTGAGCGTTCTCCTTTAGGACATCTTTTGGAAGATGATGGGCTGCCCCTCGCCAGGAACTCCGGGCAAGAGCAGCCTGAGCAAATGGATGGGGGATGCCCTTGGGACTCACCTACCCCAATATCCGGATGGGGATTGGATGGTGAGGGCCCCCCCATGCTTTGTGGCAAGGCCTAGAACAAGGCAAGGGATTGGTCCCCTCACCTTGCTCAGCAAAGAGCTATGCCCATAGTTGCCCAGGAAGGTTTACTGATAGGAATTTACGCCCCTTTTCTTATTGGCCTCTGCAGGTCCTAATTATTGTTGATAATCAATTAAATTTGATTTATCAGTTAATAAAGTGATCCTTTAATCCCAGCTCTTTGGTGTCCATGTTCTTATTCCGCATCTGATGCAATTGCTTATTACTGTGGCTTCTTGGTTTGATTATTATTATTTCTATTAAAAATAATATGGTTACAGAATTATCAGATTATATAATATGAAAGGAAGCTTGATAATCTGGGAAAAAAGGATAAAAATATTATTTCAGTACACATGCCCTCATAAATAATTGAAATAGGACAGAATTTTCAAAATCAGATTCCAATTATCATAATCAAGGCCATGATGCTAAAGCAGGGGTGTCAAACTCATGACCCGCAGGCTGAATGTATCACATGCTAGCCACGCCCAGACCCACTTTAGCAAAGGTGGGGGAATTGTAATACATCACGTGATGACAAAATGTCATGAGTGTGACACCGCTGTGCTAAAGCATGGGAAAAGCATATTTCATCATTTCCCCTCATTCACATGAAGTTCAGCCTTTTTAAGAATACGAAGCCCTGTGAGGAGGACATGGTAGAAATGAAATCTACCATATTTTTTGGAGTATAAGACACACCAGAAAATAAGATGCATCTTAATTTTGGGAGAGAAAAACAAGAAGAAATAAAAGAATTCTGCTTCTGCCTACCAGCATCAAGATTAGCAGGGTTCTTACTTCCACTCGGATTTTGATAACAAGAAGCACAGATCTTTTAATCTGTTCTAACAATAAAAGTGAATTTTGCTTTCTAAGATTATAGATAGGGAGGGGAATCTGCCAGCTGGGAACTCTTTCTTCCATGATTCTTGCATTTCAGGTGCCCTTTTTGCAATAGGGGATGGAGATCTGCCACCTGAAAATGCTTTCATTTTAAAGGCTTTCAAAGCAATTCCCTGGGATGCTTCAGGAATCAGGATCTGACCAAGACAGCAAAGATGCAGGGGCTTGCTGGGAAGCCCAGTAGCATTTTTATGAAATGGCAGGTCCAGGGGGTTCTACCTCTGATATGCTACCTCTCTATCGGGCCTTGCTAAGAGAAAGCCCAGCTTTCAACACACTTTCCCTGGATGCTTTGGGAATCAGGCTCCATGTGGAAGTAAGGATCCCTGCCACCTGGAACCACCTGAAAATGCAATGCATGGAGCATATGGGCGGGACTACATTCAGAGAATAAAACACACCCAGATTTTCATTCTCTTTTTGTGTGTGTGTGGGGGGAGATGCATCTTATACTCTGAAAAATACGGTAACTTCTTACTGCAATGTGATAGTCAATGTCTGTGCAATTTGACAAACTTGGTAATATTACATGCCTCAAACCAAGAATTTGGATATGTCTCATACGCATCTATCCTAAATTTAACAATTATTTTAGAGAGAATGTAGAATACTTGCTCTTTTAAGAAGATACCTAGCTTAATGATTAAACAGTGTGATGGATACATTCAGAAATATCAAAGCCACTATATCTTGGCTTTGGGGGATAAGACTGTGGATTTTAGAAGGAATTCTTACAATATTCAGCAGCACAATATTGACAATAGAGAACTTCAAGCTTCTTGGTTCTATAATCTCCCAGGACTTACATTAGAACCATCATTAGAAAGGCAGACCAGCATCTCAGAAAGTTTAGACTACTTCAGAAACTGATGATACAGTTTTACAGAGAAATTGTTGAGTCTGTCATTTGTACTTCAATAACTTCTGGTTTGGTACTGATCTGTATATTGCACAGATCAGAAGATGGGCTAAGAAAATATCTCCAGGTCCCTCACATCTGGACATAAACTGTTTCAACTCCTCTCCTCAGGATATCACTATAGGGGATTGCATGCACAACGAGATACCAGGACAGTTTTTCCCCCTCATGTTATTTCTCTGTTGAACACCTAATTCTCACAGTACTGTCTAATATTTATGTATATTTATCCATATTTTACATAGTAGTATAATAATTATTATCCTTCTTAACTTTTGTACAACCCCCTCTTATTGGTATTGCTATGATGGTTATTATTACTCAGTTGTTTTGCATGTATTAGAGGTTTTTAGAGTTTGGAGCTTCTAAACCATACTCGGCTAAATAAAGTACAGTGTTCCCTCGATTTTTGCGGGTTCGAACTTTGCGAATTGTCTATACCACGGTTTTTCAAAAATATTAATTAAAAAATACTTCACGGTTTTTTCCCCTATACCATGGTTTTTCCCGCCCGATGACGTCATATGTCATTGCCAAACTTTCATCTGCCTTTAAAAAACATTTTTTAAAATAAACTTTAATAAATAAACATGGTGAGTAATAATCTAAATGGTTGCTAAGGAAATGGGAAATTGTAGTTTAGGGGTTTAAAGTGTTAAGGGAAGGCTTGGGATACTGTATATAGCCAAAAATAGTGTATTTACTTCCGCATCTCTACTTCGCGGAAATTCGACTTTCGCGGGCAGTCTCAGAATGCATCCCCCACGAAAATCGAGAGAACACTGTATTCTATTCTCCCAATGAACTCAAAACAGGCAAAAACAGATTGTATTGTGAATCTGATGGCATATAAAAACAGATACATTTTTTGTAAACTTTTCTGGGAAAGGAAAACTACAATTCCTCTTTTTGTTTTTAAAACATATAAACACTATCGATGTACAAAATGACAACAAAAAAATCTCAATCCTAACTGGATAATCTTCAATAATATTAACTATTAATTAATATTAATTATCCCCTTCCAAAAATGATTTTGTGGAAAGCAAAGTGCTTCTGGCAGAGTGATATTCTTTCCAGTATTTGTAGTTTTTCATACACAATTTGAGACAGCTGGAAACTTTCATGCCAAATAATTTATCTGAACCAGGAGCTTTAATAATAATAAAAAAAACACTGCATAAAGCAGACAAAGACAAACTCAGTAGAGCTGATGCCTACTACTGCAGAGATAACCTCCTTTTAAACGATTCACATAACAAATTTCGCAATAAAACTAAAGACCTTTTGTTCCTTCTTCTTCTTCAGCCTCAGCACAGAAAACTGTCACCAGAAACTGATGTAGACAAAGATACAGTTAATAAAAAGCAAACATCCAAAACAACTTCAGGCCACACAAATAACTGTCTGAAAGGGTCAGTGGATATTTTGGATTGTACCCTGGGCAGCTTCTAGACAGGCACAATAAATCTTTCCGAATTGCTTTAAGAAATCTACACCTGAGAGTAAATCCAGTACAGTTTGGCAAAGCAACTTTGGCCACATACTCCAAAAATGAATAGTTTTGTTTATCACCATAAGTAGAAATAATATTCAGAAAATCTGCATTCTAATAAATTTTACTGAATTATTCATCAGTTTATACTTTAACTGCAAAATGGTTCTATAATTAAACTGTATGAAAATTAACTGTATCTGTTTTATGATCAGCTTCTAGTCATTGACTAGAGTTGAAATGTAGATTAGATATGCTCCAAAATGTAGACTAGATATGCTACAAGATTGACCTTAACAAGCCAAATATGCAGTCATTGGGCACTGTAATTCCAGAAAATATAGTTATAAAAGCTCTTATTAGATCCAATTATCAATAGGTCTGTCTTCAACTCTGAGTGATACTTCTGATCACAGCCTTATCTCATCTGCTGAAATGGATCTGAAGTATAATAATTACAAATCCCTAAATGACTTCCGACAGTAGCTTAAAAATAAAGGAGACAAATGACAGTATCACAAATGCCAAAATCCCATTTAACAGAGCTGTTGTAAGGGAATGTAATGATTGATGTTATCTAAAACAACCAAGAGATCCAGGTAAATCATCAGGGCTATGCTCTTCTTTCTTGTTCCAGTATAGATCAGATATAAAGTCAATCAATGATGAAGCCGGATTGAAATGAGTGCAGAAAATCCCTTTCATCCAAGCACTATTGAAGTTTATTTATTTATTTATTTGTTTATTTATTTATGTATTTTGTCCAATACATAATACACATTGAAGAGAAAGATATGTAATAATATAAGTAAAGAAAAGAATAGAAGAAAAGATATAAAAGTATAGGTGAACATATTTGAAAGGAAGAAAAGATAAATGAGATAAGGAGAGACAATTGGACAGGGGACGGAAGGCACACTGGTGCACTTATTTGATTGGTTATCATCTGTTTGACCACCTCACCCAAAAGGCAGTACAGTGATCCCTCGATTTTCGCGGGTTCAAACTTCGCGAAACGGCTATACCACGGTTTTTCAAAAAATATTAATTAAAAAATACTCCGCGGGTTTTTTTCTATACCACGGTTTTTCCCACCCGATGATGTCATACGTCATCACCAAGAGTCACTTCTCTCTCTCTTTCTCTTTCTTTCCTGTCATTCTCTGCTACAATCATTTTCTCATTTCTCTTTTTTTCTCCCTTTTTCTATCATTTTTTTCTCTCTCTCTACCTTCCACTCTCCCCCCTCTTGCTCTCTCTCTCTTTCTCCCTCTCTCTCTCCCTCTCTGTGAGAACGCCTGCCCCACCTCTCCTGCAGCCCCCTCGCTGATAGCTGGGACGAAAGCGCTCTCAGCTAAGGGACTGTGAGAGGGGCGAGGCAGGCATTCTCAAAGTGCTCAGAGCGGCTACCGGCTGAATGAGGAGGATGAGAAGCCGTAGCCACCAGCGCTGCTGCAGGAGGACCTGTGTCCCAAGAAAGACAGTGAGAGGGGTAGATCGGGCGGGTGGGCGGTAGCGGCGAGGGGGCCGGAGGCGCTGGGGGGGCGGGGGCAGCCAACATTCAAAACAATCTTTGCCGGCCTCCGCATTTTCGTTGTTCCCCGCCCCCAACTTCAAGCCCGGCTCTTTGTGCTGCCTTGAAAAAGGGTGCATGGGGGTAGTTTTTGGCTGTCCATAGCCAAAAATGGTGTTTTTATTTCCGCACCGCTATTTTGCGGAAATTTGACTTTCGTGGGCAGTCTTGGAACGCAACCCCCGCGAAAATCGAGGGAACACTGTATTAGTCTTTTGGAAGAAAAAGTGTAAATGGAAGAGCCTAGGGAATATTTTGGAGAAAGGGATGCAAAGGTTTACTTCTAGTATTAGCATGGTATAAACAAGCATTCACATCCCACTTAAGCTGCATCCTTTTTCATGTTTCAAAGTCAAATACACAAAAGGAGCAAGATTCTCTGGAAACCCCCGAATGGCACTTAATTTTCTAATCAAGCAGATTTGATTTAAGAATTGGGGAACTGATATTACAATGAATTCTCTGCCTCCCTCCCCATTGGGCATTTTTGTACAAAATCAAAACTGCAACTTTTTTGAACTGAACTGTTTGTCCCAAGTATAAAATCCAAATAATAACTGCAGTTGGGCTGATTGTAGACATTTTAAGCCTCCCCTACATGCAATAAACTATTTCCTTTGCAAGCCAGATATTTTCAGGTCCAGAAAAGCAACCAAAAAATTATGAACATATATATAGCATATATAACATACATCAGTAATCTATATTAACATATAGTGCATAACAAACATACAGCAATTGAACTGCCTAATATATGAGCAATTTCCCCAAATTTTTTATTAACAAAAATGTTTCTGTGCACATTTATCTCCTGTATATGCTCAACAACTTGAAGGAAAGTGTTGCAAATTGGAAGTCCTCATTGCAACTGTGTACTTAGTACACCTGCCAAAAATCAACCTGAAAGGCCAAGTAGTTTTGAAACTACAGCAGCCTGAAAATTGCTGTAAATTCATTTTTCAAGATTTTTTTGCAAAGTTTGAGCCTGGACCATGGAAAAAGTAAGAGAATTAGTACAAGATGTGCAGTTCTCCAAATATCTCCAACATACTACTGAAACTGCCATTTTTACAGTTTCTAGAAGTTGGCCCAAAATGTCATTTTTGCTGACTCAGCATTTGGCAAACTTTATTTGAGGTCTCCTAGAACTCCCAATTTTTAGTCTTTTGAACTAAAATTTTGTGCAGCATAGTTTTATATTATAAAGAAACTATGTGCCTTTTGAAGAACCAAGAAGAGTCGGAATTCTATAAAATCTGGGATAAGGTCTATATTTGGTTGAATAAAAGAAATTCTCAATGAATTCAAAGTTATATAAATTTATTATTCTGAACTGCATTTAAATAGATATGAAGTAGATATACTTTTCTTTTTTCTTTTTTCTTTTTCCTCAGAAATGATATAATCAACAAAAATTTTCTTTTCTTACTATGTAGACTTCTATTCTGAGTGGAGCAATTGTAGCTCCTTTTTTATTATGTGTTTTGTTTTGTATTCTGTATGTTGTGTCTTGTTTTTAAAAAATAATAAAAAATTTAAAAATATTTTTTAAAAAAAGAAATTATGTGCCAAATTTCATCAAAATCTGAGATGGTAAGGTGGAGACCACTGGTTCACTTCACACAGAATGAGGAATACAATAAGGAAGCTTCAATCCCAAAAAAATCTCTTAGTAGGAAAACAAAGCTAGCTACATAGCTAACTTTAAAAGCTGCTACAAAACCTCATGCCACCAGATAAAGGCAGAATGCAGCAATTACCATTGCATACAAGAGGAAAACCGTTTATGCATGATATCCACCTGTGCCTTCTATAATTTTGTAAGTACCAAATTTAAAGTCTCGATAACCATCCTGCCCCCAAAAGTGCCTAACAGGAAAGAGTGTAATGTTGAAGTCATTAAGACCAACATCTTTAACACATTCTTCAGTTCAGTCTTTATATAGCATTAGGGTTAGTAATGGCTCAAGCCCCACATTTCCAAGTCATACCACAACTAATTGCAATGATCTGTTGCATTATCAATTTCACAGAAGATAACATTGAAAAAGGACTATACAACCTAAAGCCATCTCTATCCATTGGTCCTGATGGATTATGTGCCTACTTTTTTTTTTTAAAAAAAGCTTTTCACTGTCATTGCAGAACCTCTAAGCATATTCTATGAAATATCCTTCATAACCAGCTCTTTGCCCACGAATGGTCATGAGCCATGGTCATCCCTGTCTTCAAAAAGGGAGACTCCAGCCTAGTTGAAAATTACAGACCAATCTCATTGTGTTGCATCACCTGCAAAGCCATGGAATCTATCATAAACCAATCCATTACCCTCCATTTAGAGACAAACAACCTACTCTCTAACAAGCAGTTTGATTTCAGAAAAAAATGTCTTGTAATCTACAACTCCTAAACAGCCAAAACATATGGACGACATAACTTGACCAGGGTAAAGCAATAGATGCAATTTGCATAGCCTTCTGCAAAGCCTTTGATTCAATGATACACAACAAACTACTATTAAAACTAAACTTTTATGGCATTTCCAGATCCCTGCATAAGAAGCTGCCCTGAGTCCTCAGAGAAGGGCGGCATATAAGTCCAATAAATAAATAAATAGATAGCTGTGTTCCTGTCAAATAGGTAACAAGTAATTAAAATAGACAGTGCCTTATCAAACCCTGCACCAATTAACAGCACTGTCTTCAGGGGTGGATTCTAACTTACCTTGGTGCTGTTAAAAAAAAAAACCCAAAAAAGATGTCAGCGCCCACAGATCTGCACCAATTGAACTGGTTCTGTGATGTCACCAGCGGGTTGCTACCAGTTCAGGTGAACTGGTCTGAACCATAAGCAGCCAAATTCTGAGTGTCCCCCAAGACAGCATCTTAGGACTCACATGAATGACCTCTGTGATTACTTTATCAGTAACTGTGTTTTCTTCGCTGATGATGTAAAACTATTGAACACCACCAACAATGCTGATGCCCTATGAAACAACCTTGACTATGTGTCAGAATGGTTAAACCTCAAATCTCAATCCAAAAATGTTCTGTCTTACACATTGGCAATAAATAAATAAATAAATCAAAACACCAAATACAAGCTGGGCAGATATGACCTTGTAGAGGACCCTCGCTCTGTCAAAGACTTTGGAGTTCTAATCTTAATGACCTAAGAACCAGAGCTCACTGTAATAGCATTGCTAAAAAAGCATTAAGAATTTATTTCTCCATCTCAACATACATTTCCACACATATACCACAAATCATATTGAAATATATATAATTATACATTTCTATCCAATAAACAACCACTCTACTTTTGCACCTTCTGTATTTTTATCACCCATCTGTTTCCCCCCCCCAATATTTCTTATTACTCCCCTCCCTCTATCTCCCACACTTCCCCCTACCTTCTTTTCCCTTCTCTCTTTCTACTTCCATCCTCCCCTCCTCTCCTCTTCCTCCCCTCCCCATATTTATACATATATTGTATTTGTTTCCCTAGGTATATTACTACTGTTTTAATGCTGCCATATTTACTACCTCTATTTGTTGCCTGGGTCTACCATGTTTAATTTCCCATTTTTTTCTGGTTTAATTGCTATTGCTTATCTTCTAGCATATTCATTTTCTTTTGTACCGTAACAGAGTGGTCAGTGCCTGGAATGGACTGCCTGACTCTGTTGTTACATCCCCAAAGCCCCATAACTTTAACCTTCAACCTTGCTATGGTTGATCTCACCCCATTACTAAGAGTTCTGTAATGTTTATGGCATGCTTAAGCACACCAGCATGCCTAATGTTCCCTGTCCTACTGTCTCCATTTTTGTCCCTATCCATTTACTATGTTCATATGTATGTTTATACTATACCTGCTATTTGTACATGTTTGACAAAATAAATAAATAAACACAACAACAATAATGATTCATTAGAACCTGTGCTACAACTACCACCTACCAGTGGTAAAGAACTGGAGGGATCATAAACCTGAGAAAGTGGTTGAAAACAAGCATGCCAAAATACTTTGGGACTTTCGAATTCAAACTGACAGGGTTTTGGAACACAATACACCGGACCTCAAAATTGTGTGTGTGGGGGGAGTGTGGATCATTGAGGTTGCCATAAAAGGTTGAATTGATGAAAAACAAACAAACAACCCCCCCCCCCCCAAAAAAAAAACCCCTCACTAACCAATATCAGGATCTTAAAATCAAAATACAACGACTCTGGCATAAACAGGTGGTCCCAGTAGTAATCGATACACTGGGTGCTGTGCCAAAAGACCTGAGCCAGGATTTGAAAACAATAAATATTGACAAATTTCAGTTGCAAAAGGCCACTGTACTTGGATCTGCACGCATCATATGAAAATACATCACACAGTCCTAGACGCTTGGGAAGTCTTAAACTTGAGATATTGTAATACAAAATCCAGCATATAAATCTCATTTGCTGTATATTACTGTTTTTGTGAATATCATCATCATCATCATCATCATCATCATCATCATCATCATCATAATGAGACACGGTTTCTAGCACATAAATAATGACTTACCTTGGCTATCTGAACACACCAGTTCAGCAAAACCTGGGAACCAATGTTATCTTTATGTTCATGCACGTAGTCTAGTAAACAACCATGGGGCATCAGCTGAGTAACTAGTTGGATGGTGGGGCTCAAACAGACTCCTAGTAACCGAACCAGATGTGGATGGTCCATACTTGCCATTATAAGTGCTTCCTAAAAGAAAAAGAAAAACTGAAATTACAGCTCAATGTTCTAATACAAAGGATATTGTCTACTTCCAGTTAAATACAGAATTGCTAAATAAGAAATTCATGAAAGTCCGTTTTCTCCCCTATGAGCCAGCATATTCTTTTAAGATCTTCATCTTATGGCGATGCTCAGATTACTATCTGATAATAGGCTCTATTCTGCTGATGCTAACCTGATTATAGAATATTGTTCCAGAGATACTTGGCTGCCCTTATTTTAGTACCTTTTATTCTCTTAATCATTTCATGGATGATTAATTTTATTTCTTTCTTTGAGTTATATTGCTAATGTTTTTGTAATGTGATTTTTAATAGTTTGTTCTTTTTGCATTATTTAAGGATATGTGGATTAGTTTAAATCCCAAACTACCACTGTTGCATATCATTCCCTCCATCAATTTTCTCAGAATTTTTTAAAAGAAAATCTTCATATGTTTTTGTACAAAACCTTGCTGAATAGACATTGTTTTAATGGAATTTCCTCAGAGAAAGCATATTTCAGCAAAACGATTTCTGCTTGTTTGTTGAATGTATAAGTCATCTCAATCCTCCAACCACTCCAAGCATTGTATAGCATATTAAAACAATAGCACAAGTAATAAACAACAATTTAGTACTACATGGGGGAGGGGGACATCAGTAAGAAATAAAATCCCAATGTCAGTACAAGGTCACCCTGCCCCAGGGCTGAAAGAGCTACATATTTAGAATTTCCTCAATTCATTTGTTGAGGGTCGGATTATCTGAGAGGGCAAGGATGGCCACAGAAAAGTCATCTCTCTAAGGCCCAGAAGAATCAGGTTTCAATATTGTTCATGATTTATCCAATTGCAAAAAATATAGTTGACAAGAAACCAAAACATATAAACTCCTAGGTACAACCTGATTTAGAAGCACAACATATATGTTTTGGCATTTTGATTATTTACACAATCTTCTGTTAAAGGACTCTCTCTATCTGATTTTTCTTCCTGCTTGAAGGAGAAAGGACTATGTACAATATTAACTGGATTCCCATGATATCTTAATTCAACTTTACTGAATTTATAAAAAAAAGTATACTCTATTATTGTTCCTTCACCGGCAAGGCACAGATAAAGCAGGATATTCTGCATTTTGCAATGGATATAACACAGGGGTGGGTTCCACTTACCTTCCCTACCAGTTCACATTGTGATGTCACACAAAACACCCAGAAATGACCCTCTGGGCATGCGCAGAAGCCTTTGCACATGCGCAAAAGAGGCCTTTTTTGCAAGCTGCAGTGATCAGAGAACCGGTTCATGTTCTAATCGAACTACGCTCTCCAAAATTACTCTCTTTACAGGCTTGGATTTTCAAAATAACACTTCTTTGTTTATTTTCTTCCACACTGGAATTCGTCAATGTACATCTACATTGTACAAGTGCATTCCAACCTCACAGGCTAAACTACAAAGTCATAAATTCTTTCTAATGAGCAGGTTGTCAGCTTTTAATATCTCCTTATTAGTGTTGGGCGAACTGAACCCGCAAAGTTCGGGCTCTTACTGAACTTTGCGCGGTTCAGTATACTGAACCCGAACTTTTGCCGAACTTCCGAGTTCGGTGTTCGGGAGACTGCCGAGAAGCATCCCGGCTGTTTCTGAAGGTGACAGCTGGGCGGCGGCACTTTCCAGGACAGCCGGGGAACTGTCGGCCGGTTGGGAGGTGCAAAAGGAGGTGGGGAATCCCACAAGGAGATTCCAGGGCAGAGCTTTGACATCACTGAGACATCCTTCCTGGAGTCCCCGTTTCAGCCGGCCAGGAAGGACGTCTCAGTGATGTCAAAACGCCGCCCCTGGAATCTCCTTGTGGGATTCCCCACCTCCTTTTTCACCTCCCAACCAGCCGACAGCTCCCTGGCTGTCCTGGGAAGCGCTGCCGACCAGCTGTCACCTTCAGAAACAGCTGGGACGCTTCTCGGTGGTCTCTCGAACGCCGAACTCAGACGTTCAGCAAAAATTCGGGTTCGGGTGAGCACCGGGAAGCACCCCGGCTGTTCCAGAAGGTGACAGCTGGGCGGCGGTGCTTCCTGGTGCTTTCCCAAGCGCCGAACTCAGAAGTTCAGCAAAAATTCAGGTTCAGGTGCCAGACCCGAACTTTTTTAAAAATTTGGGTGCCGAACCCAAACTTCATTGAGTTCGCCCAACACTACTCCTTATCTCTGGGTCAGGTTCAAGCTAATTTCAAACAGTTTTAGCATGCAATATTAAAACTCACTTCGCCGAAGAAATGGCACAACATCCATCTTGTCTTTTTCACTTTGCAAAAAAGCATCCCCCATTTCCGGCCATCTCTGCATGTGAGGTATTAATTAATTTACACACTCTGAACAGCATATTCAAAACCCCTTTCCTGAAAGCTCATCTTTTCTTTTCTCTAACCTTCTAAATTTGGCACTTAACCAAATTTGTTATCTACACCCCCATTATCTGAAGAAGTACTACTATCCATGCTAATGTCCGATGGATTTTCTACTAAGCTCTCATCACCACTACCCTCCTCCACTTCTCTTAAATCAAGGTAAATTACAGCTTCTGCATCTTCCTCCTTCTCTGAATCTGACATCAGTGAATCCAACGTAGAGTCTAGTGCCAGTTTGTGACAATTCCAAAGGCTAACAGGGAACACTCACAACAGTTCGGGAGTGTGGATTGCTGATCATCACTGCCGGTTCAGCGAGCAGTGGTAAATTTCTGCTACCGGTTCCAAAAAACCAGCAGCAACCCACCACTAGTATAACAGCATGGAAATGTCACAAACTGGCACTAGACTTTACATTGGATTCACTGATTAACAGATTGTATAAATATTCAGTTTGGAGATCTGAACAATTCAGATAATTCTGTGGATCAAAACAAAACTGATCTGACTGTATAAAAAGCTTAGAGAATTAAAAGAACACATATAAAAAATGATGAACAATAAAGATAGATAGCCCAGAACTTCAGAGATGATCTGTGACATATAAGTTGGCAGGAATAGCCAACACTCCAGAAGACAAGCTTAGGGTCCAAAAAGATTTTGACAGACATGGACAAAATGAAATTTAATATGGAAAAATACAAGATTTTACACTTGGGCAGGAAGAGCCAGAGATACAAATATAGATTAAGTGAAACCTATCTCAAAAACAGTAACTGTGAGAGGGATCTTGGAGTCCTAGTGGATGATCATTTGAACAAGAGTCAACAATGTGTTGCAGCAGTCAGAAAAGCTAATACAATCCTTGGTTGCATAAACAGAAGCATAGAATCAAAATCACATAAAGTACTAGTACCACTTTATGAAACCTCAATAAGACCACACCTGGAATACTGCATCCATCTCTAGATTGCCACAAGAAGTTGTGGGTGCTTCATCTTAGGAGCTTTTAAGAAAGGACTGGACAGCTGTGTGCTAGATGGCTTCATGATTAAATAAATACATAGCTGGATTGAAAATCGTACTGAGAGACAGCTTTAAAAAACAGAGAAAGATCAAATGGATATAACATGGGTCAGTCCTGGGCCAGCCTATTCATTAATGAAAGTATTTGAAGGAACACTCATCAAAGCTGTATGTGATACAACATTCAGTTAGGAAAGAAAAATCAATGCACAAGTATAGGTGGGGAATATCTGGCTTGAAAAAGAAGAAAAATACTGGAAGTTGATTATCAATTCAGTATATGTCCGGCTATTGCTACATAAAAAGCCATATTTAATTATAGGCCGCACCAGCCAAAGTATAATTTCCAATTTACAGGAAGTAATTGTTTCTTTTCAATTTATCTATCACATCCTACATCCAGAATTTTACCCTACTGTGGGTTTTATAATTTAATTCAGCAAAAAGGGTCAACAAAGATTGTGGGGGGTTAGAAACTAAACCTATGAAGAAAGATTGATAAAATTATTTATACCCCTCATATGATGTCAGATAAAAAGATGAGACTGGTTCTCTCATTCCAGTGTGTGGGATATGACATGGTGGATTTAAGATGCAAGAAAACAGATTCCAACTGAATGTTAGAAACAAATTCAAATTCAAGCAAAAGGAAATAAAACTAAAATAAAATAAAATAAACTTGATTAACCAAATCAAATAAGTGATTAGAATAGGATCAGATTTAATTCACATAGATCTACAAATGATTATTTCTAATACTTATACTACTGGTTAAAGGGTAGAAAGTGAGAATTCCTCTATAAGAGAGGAACTGTGATGTGACTTTATTCCATATGAACACCTCAAAGCTTGATTCACTAAGCATAAACAAATTTCATACTAACCACTCCTTCTATAAAATTATAATCATCTTCACTATCATCATAAATACAAGATGGAAGTGTGGAAGGGAACAGGAAAAATTACAGGGTGATGTGATAGAGGCAGTTGAATTAGAGTTAAACAAAATTGCTCATCCAAGTACAAAGAAGACTTGAAATAAAATAGCTGAATATTTGCATAATAGTTGCTTTATATATAAAAAAGTAGATGAACAAGACACTAATTATAAGGAGAGAGATATAACAGATGTCTTAACCTTTTATTTTTTTAAAATCTTTTTGAAATCGTATAAAGCTTTCTTTCATGGTTTTGGAAGGGTAGATTATGATCTAAGCGCAATGGTAAAGAATGAGTGGGGTGGTGAGAAATAGAAGCAGAAAGAACAAATCCATTAAAACCATTTGTTCTGTGTTAAAATTAATATTCCATTCTTTCATCAACCTTATATGAGGTCAAGAAGAAATACTAGCATCTCTTTATTAGCATTTTTTTTCCATTTCGCTGCACCTGAATAATGGAATGAGTATTTCTGTTTTAAATTGCCAGTCTCCTACCTGTAGACCAATAAGAATATAGAGAGGGAGAAGAGTTCTGCAACTTTCCATCTGTGAGCCATGAACCCTGCCATTTTTTAATCTTTAGCCACAAATGAAATAACGGCTGCTCCTGGGGGGCTAATTTTGGGGTTCCCTTTTTTTACAATGTGTGTATCCATTTAACTATTATTAACATTGAACAGATACTATTAAACCAGACTGCCTTTCTCTTTTCATTCTGATGTATTTTTTAAAATGATTGTTAACACTATGCTCATTTATATGCCACCACACAACCACAAGTCAGAGTTAATTTCTGCTTATCTTCGTGCAAATCACTTCAACAATAGACATACATTTGAAAAAATATTGAGGAACATCAGGAATAGTCCAAAAATCAAGAGCAGATATTATTCCAAAATCTAAAAGAACTGTTTTTTCATGTTCCTATGAAAATGAAGGAAAGATAATATAGTAGCAGTTATGCTTTTATTGGAGAAGAAAATATCAGCTAAACTTGGATACAGAAAATATGAGAACCACTATCTCTATTTCCCAAAAAAACATATAAAGAAGATCTTGCATTGCTACATGTGATTTTGAACTCTCATTTAACAATACACCAGGACCTGACAATACTTTTGCCAATTTTGAGAAAAGTTTAAGAATTATGTAGGCCAAACATATATGCTGGGAATCCTAGCCAGCAGGGATGGGCTACCGCCCGGGGGGGTGGGGGGCAGCAATGCAGTGGGGTAGAGAAAATGGAGCTCCACCCCAGTGCACCCCAGTGCACAATTTGCATAGAAAGATATTGAAAGAAAATGCAGGGCATCCTGCATAAGCCACGCCCACAATGTGGTAGTAAAAATTTTGGTAGCCCTTCACTGCTAGCCAGGCAAATGAGAAGCATGAAGCAAGAAAAGGAATAGAAGCCTAAAGAACGCAGAGAAATGAATGGAGATGGTAAACACAAGGAAGCAAATGAAATAGTAAAATAGACAAAACAAAGCCTAGAGAAAAGGCAGGTTACATAAAAACAACTGGGTATGGGAAAATGGAGTTAGCATTTATCCCCATAAAAAATGTTTTGTTTTTAGAGAGTGTTTCTATATACCAGTATGCTACTATTCTGTGGTGTGTTCAGTGTGATGATGGTAATTATTTTAATGAACTTCCATTAAGACCTCCAAAATATTGTTGCTCAATTCCTCTGTTTCTGTTACAATGTTAATAAATTCTCAGACATCCACATCATTAACTTGGCAGCAAGCATTAGTTGTTTGCTACTGCCTTCTTCTGGGCCAGTATTTAAATTGGTTGCTTTTTTAAAAAAAACTATAGTTTAGAATTTCCTTGTGTTTTCCTATCCCAAGTACTCAGAGAGACGGTCAGTTGGGTCGGCCTGCTCTAAGCATTTGATTGATCCAGTTGAGTTTAAGAGGGAGCTTAGGGCTTTTCCCAAGGACTTGGTGAGCAGTTCAGTTGAGGCTCTAATTGAAGTCTGAACTAGGTGCATGGTTGAGTCATTGGACCCTATTGTCCCTGTGTGGCCTCTCCGTGGGTGCCCCTTGATTTTCTGAGTAGCTCTGGGATATGAAGCAAAAGAAAATGCCATGGGAAGAAGATAAAGAGTAAAAGATAAAGATCTCCCCATGGCTTCTTTTGGATCAGCTTCAGGAGCTTGGAATGGAGGATGCTGTTTTATAGTGTCCAGTTTCAATTAGTTTTGACTAATTGAGGTTAGATGTTGCCAGCCAGAAGTGGTATTTGCCACTTCTCCCAACTCCCAGCTTGCTGCCACTGGATATTATTCCCGCCTGATTTTTCACAATTTGTTAAAAACTTGATTGTTCTCCAGGCCTTGGGTTAAGATGTTTGAGCCCATTTGGTTTGGGGTATTTTTGGGAGGGTGGGGGAGTGTTATGGGTTGGGTGTATTATCTTTTTTAGTACCTGTTTCTTTTTTATTCTCTTTTAATTGTAACACTTATTGGGGTGTTGGGCACTACCCAGAGCATGGCCACTCAAAATTGAGAAATTAAATTAAATTACCATACTAACCCTTAATTTTTCTCAAGTTCAGCCAGGGTCAAGTGGTTCCACTTGCTGAGCTCTTTAACAAATGCAGGTTCAAACAATAGGCTGGAACTTCTGTCTTACTGAAATAAATCATTGTCTTCCTGTATTAAATCAGGAATATGTACAAACTTGTTTGAGGTTTCCTATGAAAGCTTGATAAATTGACAAGTGAAATGATACCGTCTTTTGACATTTAAAGAAAACAATCCACACCTCTTCAAATGTGTTTATCTGATCTGGTTTTCTCTCTCTCTCCCCCCCCCCATACATATACATATACATATACATAATGTGTGTGTGTGTAGCTTATTGTGCTAAACTGAAAATTTGAACATAGGTTGTGCAATAGAAGAAAGATATTCCAATGGGCACTTTTTGAAAATATTTATATTATGGTACCTGTAATTGCTTCAGTGAAGAAGCAAATCTGTAATGTATAACTGAGGTGCCTTTGGGAAGAAGTAGTTACAAATTGATCTGTCTCCAACATATTTTGCTTGCATATTAAGTTTGAGAAACCCTGCAAAACACATCCCTCTGGACTTGACTATATAGTTGATGTTGTCACATGCAAACTAAATTTGGAAATGTGTTCAGTTATATGTAGATTATTGTTAGATTCAAAAATGCCCTTTGCCGAAACCTCTAAACCAAACTTTCAAAGATAGTGTCATGCTAGAATTAACAGAATCAACTGCCTTGGTTTTTGAAGGATGGCTCAAGGTCAGACCAGAAGTGATCAGATAACAGATTTTGTTGATGACAGGTGCTTCTTCCTTTTAGGCAGCATCTGCCTTGGTGCCTGTGTCTAGATTACACCTACTATCACACATGCATACAAACCTGAAATCTGGCTTGCACTACCCCTGTTGGGGGTTCTGGCAGTAGAGCTGATTTGCTTCAGAATTAATTTGAATATGTGAAGTTGTGGCTATTGAATGGTTTAGAGCTGGAAGGGACCTTGGAGATCTTCTAGTCTACTTCTCTGCTGAAGCAGGAACCCTATACCCATGATGGCGAACCTATGGCATGCATGCCACAGGTGGCATGCGGAGCCATATTTGAGGCCATGTGAGGTGTTGCCCTATGTCAGCTCCAACGCACACATGTATGCACTGGCCAGCTGATTATCAGCCTTCCAGAGGGCAGGGGAGGCTGTTTTGCCCTCCCTAGGCTTCAGAAAAGCCTCCAGAGCCTGTGGATGGTGAGAAACTGGAAACAAACTTCCGATAGTCCCATTTGGTCATTTTTCTCCTTCCCCAGGCTTCAGGAAATTCAGAAGATTCAATGAGGTCTGCACATATGAAGGGAGGGCAGTGCGGGGAAGGAGGGTTGTGCACACATGCACAAGGGGAGGGCATTGCATTATGGGTGTGGGCACACGCACATGCACTATTGTGGGTGGCCTTTTGGCACCCAAGCAAAAAAAGGTTGCTGTTCAATCTCTTCTTAAAAACCTCCAGTGAGCCCCTACAACATACAACTTCCAAGTTATTCCTCTGGTTAATTGTTCTCATTGTTGGTATGTTTCTCCTTAATTTCAGGTTGCTTCTCTCCTTGATTAGTTTCCATCCGTTGTTTCTTGTCCATCCATCGTTTCTTGTCCTGTTCTATTTTTTTAATGGTTGTCTTTGTTCTATTTTTCATTAGGAGGACATAAATTTACCTACTTAGCAAATAGAATTGGAAGAAGCCTCCTACTCAGTGATTCATGCCTTGCCCTGCTTGAACTTCACAAATATTCTCTACTTTCTATGTAATTGGCCCTAGCCCCATTGTATTTCTTACTGGACTTTGCCTTTCTCTAACATAAATTCATTATTCTGCATCCTATTGTTTTATAGAACATGCAAAACCTCAATAAAGGGAACCTGCACAACCAGCCTCTCCACTTTGTTTTCAGTGCTCCATGATTCAGGAAAAGAGTCATCCCAGTTCAAGGAAAGGGAGAAAGATTTTTGGGACAATGGAACATAGGGATAGGGATAGGAGGGGAAGAAGGGAAAAGTTCCTGTCACTCCTTGAGGTCAAGATCAATCCCTTTCCCTTCCTAGAGCTAATACAAATATTAGAACCTTTGCCTCCTAGCTACTTCATTGAACCTGAAAAAGAGACCTTGAAGCGGGATACATTCAGGCATTTCAGATAAGCAATTCTGTTTCAGCAAAGCCACCAAACATAAAACACCTGGGACTGTATAAAATCTTCCTTCTTTCAAGTGAAAAATTAACATGAAAATTAGTTGGGGATAACTTTTGGGAAAGTATATTCTGTGAAAATGTTTTTTCCTCTTTCTTCCCTCCTTACCTTGTAATTTTCAAACAAAAATCAACAGGTTTATACCAGTATATTTGCACTTATCTTTTCTAGTTCCTCTGATAATTCTGTATCATAATACCATATCATTTAAGTTTTTATCACCAAGATCATGGAATCCGTATACAGGATCTTTTTCACAGAACAATATTAATAGGAGGCCTCAAGTGTTATCTTGCAATAAAGATAAGAATATATGTTCTATCAAATGTAAAGCAGGGAGGAGGAAGAGGAAGAAAATCAACTAGATATTTTTATATGCATAATATTTTTTCAGAGATACAAAAAATATGAACATGAATCTCATCTGGAATAACTCCTGAATAGTTTGCAAGTTACAATTGTCTGAATAATTCTTAGCCTTTGAATTGCTCGTTATAAAAACTCAAAGGATGCTCTCATTTAAGTTTACAGGAAATTATTTGCGAAAACTCATGCTTTGAGCACAAGGCAGCTGATCTGTTTTCTCCATGGGGAAAATAGTCAATATTTCCCCATCTCATGGTATGCCTTTGCAACCTGATTAATCAACCAGTTGTAAAGCAGTATTGACTGCTAATATCACTCTTATCACAAGCAAATTGGTATTATATCTCCCAACATTTTCCTTGAGAAGATAAAGCAAGTGGGTAAGATAACACTGAGGCCTGTTACCACTTTTTTATTCTAGGGAAGAATCACTTTTATATCTATAGCATTTTGAAACAAAGCAAAACCCTTCTATTTTTGTAGAGACAAAATCCCTGTAAAAGGGCCACTATTATTTTTCTAACTAATAATTTTATAATGGCCTGGAATTACTTGTTTTATTTTGAGTTGTATTATTTATTTTATTATAAGAAGCAAAAAAGGTTGATTTATGATAAAAATGGTTATCCAAAGAAGTGCTATGATTTTTTCCAAACAATATTGTATTGTAGAGAATTCTTATGGCAAATTTCAGAATAAGTGACCAGCTGCAGATTGATTGAAGATGTAGCCCTGATCCATTTGCTGGCAACAATATCTGATCTCTGGCTCTTGCGTGACATACCTAAGAATCCTGTTCATATAAGAAATTTTGAACTTCTGAATTTTGAACTAGATGACAATCTTGACCTTGCTCTCAGAACTGTGGATTGAATTTGGACTATTTTTTGTATGTTTCTATTAAAAACAAACTCTTCAGGCAAGCTTCTGTTTGCTGACATCTTTTGCTTGCTGTTATCTCTTCAGCTTGAGGTAAAAATGGTAATCTCCATAGCAACTGTATGAGAGTGTATGATTGAAATCTGAAGCAAGATATTATAGCCCATAAACTTCCCAAAATTATTTCCTCTATTCCAGAAAGAAAATTGATAATATATGAAACACAATTCTTTGATGTTATTGAATCTGTAGCAAGATGGCATCTAGTTCCATAGGACTGTAAACAATCACCACAAATTTGATGTACTCAGATTTTAAATAAGAGAAAAAGATTCCTTAGTTAAGCCATCTTTCAATTGTTGAACTGCAAATTCAGCTGTGCAAACCACTGCCAAGTGGTTCTTTTTTCAAGTCACTAGGTTCAGCAGTTCTGAAATTTCTGCATAATTAAAAATAAATATATTGAGACAGATAAAGGTGGCTAAAAAAGGGATAAAGCAAATCCCGCTTTTCAGAAATTGGAGCTTGCAGACTTAATTCCATTGGTTGATAAAACAGATAATAGTCTCTTCAAGATCGAAGTGGCATTAGTCTAGAGCTCCTTAACAGTTGCTATGTAGATAACAATCTTCCATATACCGCACAATGCTAGAAGATCCTACAGGAGAAAGTCCTTCACCTTTTGATAAGCCCCAGGTGAGGGATGATAGTTAAGAATCTAAACAAAAATTTATAAAAAGTATAAGAAATACGGCACTTGTAAAGGTTGACAAATTGTGAGATATTTGATCCAATTTTACTTGCCAGATATCCTTGGTTGCAAGAAATTAGCAAAACCCCATGCACCTTGCTTAGCATCAAAATGTTGCATTTTGTTGGTAAAGGATGATTGCTCTGCACTATATCTTATGATGGCCTCTAATCAATATGAAGACAGATTTCATTAGTATCTTTCTTTGGTATTCTATATGTTGGAGGACTTACTGCATTTTAAAATACTATCCTCCCACATTTTCTCTAGTTCAACATTCACACCTTTTAGTGTGTTTGTGTATGTATGTCTGGGTGTGTATGTATTGGGAGCCATGCATCAGGTGTAATAAGCTAATCCACTGAAACTCTAAGGAATATTCAGAAATTTGTCCCTGCTCTTTAAATAGGAAGTGGTACATTTCCATTTCCGACTTTGAGCATAAGTAGTAGTATGTGATACCATCCATAGAGTTTTCTTTCAGAAGAATATCAAGAGCAAAGGTAAATTTTCACCCAAGTAATGACTATGGATTTTTGATAACTTACTCCAGGCCTGCACAACATAACATTTGTTTTGTCAAGTGCCTCCAATGCCTCCAGGCCTTTCAACATGGCCAGCTTGATTGCTGTATTGCTGAACAGCTTATTGGTGTGCCAGCTATTTTTGTAATTATTTATTCAGAATTTATAAAAACAACAAATCCTTCTAAAATCATTTTCATTATCTATTGTCCTAACAACCCTTAAAGACTTCTTCAATGTATCTGTCAGGTCCTGGTTACAAGATGCATCCCTGACTTTACTCAGATAAATTTGTTCATTTCTTTACAGTAAAAATATTTTTTTTAAATTCAACAGTATTCTTATATTCTCTGAAATGATGCCATAATCCACAGTGAGAATAAGAAATTTTCTCTATGACTGTCTTGACTCCTGTGACGCTATCTCCCCAGAGACCTTTTGATCACATTTTGCTGATACTTCCACAATTAATGAAATAATTTAAAGAGATATTGCCTTGAGGTAGCTTTCTTCTTGATCACTTTCACATAGTCTAGCTATAGCAAATGCTTCATTCAATTTCATATTTTGTCCTTTATCAACGATGTTTTCTGATACATTTTTTCTCCACTAGATCTCCTTGGCTTCTAGGTCTTATTTCTCATGTGATTCAGTTTATTTATTTACATTTATTTATTTACATTTATAAGACACCCTTCTCCAATGGACTCAGGAAGCGTACAAGATAAAAGCAATTACAAAATTTAAAAACCGCAAACATTAAAAGACCATTCAACCAGAATTTATTTGATAACTCAACATATTAATAGCCAGAGCAGAATGTTCACGCTCAATGTCCCCAGGCCTGCCTGCAAAGGTGTGTTTTTAAAGCCTTTTGAAATACCACGAGGTTGGGAGCAGTGCAAATTTGATAAAAGAGGACTGGAGCTGTCACAGAGAAGGCCCTTCCTCTTGGCCTTCTCTGTGACAGTAGGCACTGCTTGGCTGATGGGACCTGAAGAAGGCCAACTCTGTGAGATCTGACTAGCCGCTGGGATACATGAGGCAAGAGACTGTCCCGTAAGTACTCTGGTCCTAAGCCATGGAGAACTTTATAGGTAATAACCAACACTTTGCACCTGGAGACCAATTGGTAGCATGGAGTGATGGTGTTACAAGGGTATATCTTGGTAGATCCATGATGGATTGCGCGGTGGCATTTTGGACTAACTGGAAATTCCTTAAAGGTAGCCCCATGTAGAGTGCATTGCAATAATCGAGGCTCAAGGTGATGAGGCCATGGGTGACTGTGAGAAGAGACTCCCTGTCCAAATAGGGCCGCAACTGGTGCACCAAGTGGACCTTTGCAAACGTCCTCCTCACCACACCCGAGACATGTTCTAGCCTCAGCTGTGGATTAAGGACTACTCCCAAGTTGTGGACCTTCTCTGAGGGAGTCAAAAATCGCCCCCCTCCCCCAGAATAATGCGTGAAATAGTTGCAGATATTGCTTCTTTTGTGCTCCCATATACTTGGTAGACCTTTTCAGAATCATTTCCAAAGTAAATTCAGACATTTTATGCTAGTCAGTTACATTTGGCTAATTAGCAAAAATTTCATCCCTTCTGATGCTCCCTATGCCAACAATTCTTAAATGGATAGGGAAAGTGTGCTGTGAAATTCTATTTTCAGCTGGATGCCACTGCAATTCTCATAGCATTTGGAATCCTGCTTACACAATGTTCTCCACCATAAGAGAACATTAAGAGCTGGGCAAGCGCAGTGGTTATAGTGAAGCACTGCAGGCTACTGCAGCTAACTGCTCACCACCGGCTCAAGGTTGACTCAGTCTTCCATCCTTCCGAAGTGGGTAAAATGGAGACCCAGATTGTTGGGGGCAATATGCTGATTCTGTAAACCACTTAGAGAGCACTATGCACTATGAAACAATATATAAGTCTAAATGCTATTGCTATCATGTGTAAGTTTGCATCTAATTTTCTCTTGGATTTTAAATGTAGATTTATATTTTTTTAATATTCTTTGAAGTAAAAAAATCTTTTTTGGGGGGGGACACCAGGTTACTTACGGGACCATCTCCAGCCTCATGTATCCCAGCGACTGGTCAGAGCCCACAGAGTCAGCCTTCTGCAGGTCTGGTCAGCCAAGCAATGTTGTCTGGCGGGACCTAGGGGAAGGTCCTTCTCTGTGGCAGCTCTGACCCTATGAAACCAACTCCCCCTGGAGATTCATACTAAGCTGGCAGGCTTGAGGCCATTGAGCTTTAACATCTGCTCCCGACCGTTAGTATGACTGTGGTGTGAATGAGTATGATTACATAGTTTTATTACTGGGTTTTTAGATCAGTTTATAATTGGGCTTTGGAATTAATTTTGTATTTCCTCTATATGTTGTGAACTGCCCTGAGTCTTCAGAGAAGGGTGGCATATTAAATAAACAAACAAACAAACAAACAAACAAACAAACAAATAAATAAATAAATTTATTATAGATTAAAACTGGCTAAGTTAGTTTAGCATGACATACTAGTATTTTTTTTAAAAAACTACATTGTGAAGTATTTGCTGAAGAGGTCTAGTATAAGTATCATCTGATGTTCTTCGGAAGCTGAATAGGCTTTTTATGAGATTTCATTTTATATTCCTCCTAATATGTCACTTATTTTATGATTCATACCTCTCATCTAATACATCATGATGAACATATAACTTATAGCATCTTGTTCCCTAAATTGCAAATGAAATTCACTCAACAGCTGATCTGCTTAACAGTGGAAAGTTTGGTCAACTGTGGTTGTAAGCTGAGGACTTGTACATAGTTAAAATGCAGCTATCAGCATCTCAAATATTTTGTTTAAAACTATTCTACCTTCTTTAAAAAAATTATGAATCAATTATGGACTTTCCTGGCTCTAAGTACTATTAATAATAGCATCCCTGGATCAGAGGTGGGAGAAGATAGTTTTCAATGGTTGCTTCTCTTCTTTCTCAGTCTTTTTTTTATTAATTGGTCTACTATATATATATATAGATATAGATTTTCTGTATTTTGAGGCACTAATGCTCTCAACAAAAATATGTAAACAGTTTTTCCTATGTATAATAATCTGTGAGAATGTCCTGGGGGAGGAGGAGGACAGACCACAAACTAGATTAGGCAATTGTCAGGTAAGCAGTAGTTTAATCCACAGAAGCAATGGGGGTGTAGCAAAAAGTCTCAAAAGAGACCCTACCTAGTTTCTTGGATGGTAAAGGTGGAGAAATAACACTTTCACATTTTGCAAGATTCTGTTACTATAAGATTAAATAAATAAATAAATAAATAAATAAATAAATAAATAAATAAATAAATTAAAATAAAGACAATATTAGTACTGATGGTTGGTGTTTCTTGTCTGGACGATCTTGAAAAGCTGACATTGTCACAGGGAACTTCACTGAGGTTCTTTTCCAAAAGGAGCACATAGAACATTAAGGAATCTCTTTTTTACACTCTTTCAGGATGCCCGAAGATGTTTTTTATGATTAATATTTTTGTAAGGAGAGGCTTGTTATTAAAAAAAATGAATAGGAAAAGCATTGTTAAATATTCCTGAAAACACTGGATTCAGTTTTGCATGATATTTAACTAACTCAGAGCGTTGGGAACGTTTCATCTATTTCATTTTCATTTATCATTATTTAGGGTCTGTAAATACAGAAGTGCATTGTATATGAAATGGGATGTGATAGGATTCTCCTCCTGCTGGGGATTCTGTGTGTTCAGCATGAGAATAGATCTGACAGGTATCCAAAGTTCAGGCTGTTTTTACATAATGATAAAGAATGAGGAATCAGATTTCCTAAGACCTTTCTTCTGCCTGTGCATTAGCAGCTGATCTAATTTACAATGGCAAAAATCTGCCTGATGTCCTTAACCTAATCTGTCTAAGCCTCTAAATTTCTAAACTCTTGGCTCTTCAGCACAATGAAACTGGGATGATTAATTGCATGCTTTTCTTTTTTCATGGCTTCTATGTTTGGCTCCTGATTTCCAACTCATTCAACTCAGAGGTATTATCATGCTATCATAGTCCATTAGATAAAGAGTAACCTAACTCCTCTGGAGGGATTTTTTGGGGGGGGAAGGAGATTTCCCTTGCCCCAGCTCAGCAAATAATGTTTTAAAAGGTACTAAGCTGGAAAAACAAGCCTGCCCACTTGCACAAAAGAATTAATGGACACCTTAAACCCTGCTGTTCTGTTCGGGTCGTATGTGACCCGAAGCCAAGTTTGAGTCCCTGTAAAAAATTTTCCCTGCATATTTGAAACTTGAAATTTCATGACTGTTCATCATTTCAGGAGTTCTCTCTATGAGAATTTTTTTTGGGGGGGTGGGGGGCTTAGTTTTTGCTGGGCAAAAAAAGTTACAAATCTTCTGTTCCCGGGTCACCCTGACCCGGACCGAAAACTCTTCATTTGCAGTGCTTATGTTTGGTCTTTTTGAAAGCTTTTTTCACTTGGAAAGTAGTCTGAACATTTCTGCACACATTGGAATGAAAATTGAACTGAAAAAATTAATCCTTGTTGGTTTATTTTGCACATAAATGTGCCTCCCCCCGGTTTTTGTGAAATGTTTTTCAATTTATGGATAGTTTTGCTTGCAAAATGCATTCTATTTTACTGAAGTTGGTGTGGGATTGGTAGCTTGAACATTTCTGAATATAACAAAAATATAAAGGAACTGAAAAAAATGATTCTTACTGGTTTTTTAACATCAGAAATAAGCCCCCCCCCCCCCGGCTGCTTGCAACCATTTTCACTTTTTATTTTTTTATGCTCCAAATCCAAAATATTCTTTAAAATCTTAGGCATTCATTTACTCAATTTAACAATGCTGATCATCAAAAAAATATTTGTGGGGGTGGGGAAAATTTTTTTTTTCTGGGCAAAAAAAAAGTCACGTTTAGTCTGTTCGGGTCATATAGACCCGGACCAAAATGATTTTTTTTAGGTACTTGAATTTGGTCTTTTAGAAAACTTTTTCAACTGGAAAACTAGTTTGAACATTTATGAACATAATGATATGAAAATTGAACTGGAAAAATTGAGACTTATATTTCTATTTTGATCAAAAAGCCCCTCCCCCATCCTTTCTGAATTCCGTGTCAATTTATATTTTTTAAGGCTACAAATCCCTAAGGAATTTTCCCCCAAAAGGTTTGATATACTAAATTGAACAATCCTGAACATAAGAAAAATATAAATAAACTGAAAAAATTGGTTCTTATTGGTTTATTTTTGCCACAAAAGGGCCACCCCCCTCGGCCTTGCTGTGTGCCATTATTGTCACTTGTTATACATATTTGGCTAGAAATATTTGGAATATCCTTTTGAAAATCAACCACATTGTAGCCAGAGAACTAATTTTATGAAAGAAATCCATTTTACTCAAAAAAGTATGTAAGTTTGAAATTAACAGCATATTTTTTATATAAATTGAAATAACTTTATGTGCAAAATAAACCAATATGCATCAATTTTTCCAGTTCAATTTTCATATCATTATGTTCAGAAATGTTCAAGCTACAAATCCCACACCAACTTTAGTAAAATAGAATGCATTTTCATAACAAAACTATCCATAAAGTGAAGACTATTTCACAGAAACGGGGGGGGGGGTATGCATTATATCAGCAAAATAAACCAATAAGATTTACTTTTTCCATTTCAATTTTCATATCATTGTGTGCAGAAATGTTCAAGCTACCAATCCCACACCAACTTCAGTAAAATAGAATGCATTTTGCAAGCAAAACTATCCATAAATTGAAAAACATTTCACAAAAACGGGGGGGAGGCACATTTATGTGCAAAATAAACCAATAAGGATTAATTCTTTCAGTTCAATTTTCATTCCATTGTGTGCAGAAATGTTCAAACTTGTTTCCAGGTGAAAAAAAGCTTTCAAAAAGACCAAATATAAGTACCTAAAATGATCAATTTGCAGTCCGGGTCAAATAGACCCGGGAACATAAGATTGGGGATTTTTTCTAAACAGAACAGCAGGGGTTAAGATCTGACATGGAGACTGCCCCAGCAGTCCTTGGAAGAAGCCGATTATCTAGGCCCTCAGCAGTCAGGATTCAGACCCGGCTACAGCACAGAAACTGCTTTGGTCGCATTGATGGATGATCTCTGGCGGGCCTGGGATCCTCTGTCCTGCTGTTTCTTGACCTCTCAGTGGCTTTCGATACCACCAACCATGGTATCCTTCTGCGCTGGCTGGAGGGGTTGGGAGTGGGAGTGGGAGGCACTGTTCTTCAGTGGTTTTCCTCCTACCTCTCCGGTCAGTTGCAGTCGGTGTTAGTGCGGTACCTCAGGGGTCGGTCCTCTCCCACCTGCTATTTAATATCTACATGAACCTGTGGGGCGAGATCATCCAGGGGCATGGGGTGAGGTATCATCAGTAGGCTGATGATACCCAGCTGTACATCTCCACCCCATGTCCAGTCAACAAAGCAGTAGAAGTGATGTGCAGGTGCCTGGAGGCTGTTAGGGTGTGGATGGGTGTCAACAGACTCAAACTCAATCCTGATAAGATGGAGTGGCTGTGGGTTTTGCCTCCCGAGGACAACTCCAGCTGTCTGTCCATCACCCTGGGGGGGATTACTGACCCCCTCAGAGAGGGTCCACAACTTGGGTGTCCTCCTCGATCCACAGCTTACATTAGAAACAATCTTTCAGTTGTGGCGAGGGGGTCGTTTGCCCAGGTTCACCTGGTGCACCAGTTGCAGCCCTACCTGGACCGGGAGCCACTGCTCACAGTCTCTCGTGCCCTCATCACCTTGAGGTTTGACTTTTGTAATGCTCTCTACATGTGACTAACTTTGAAGAGTGTTCGGAAACTTCAGATCGTGCAGAATGCAGCTGCATGAGAAATCATGGGTTTCCCCAGGTCTGCCCATGTTACACCAACACTCCGCAGTCTGCATTGATTGCCGATCAGTTTCCGGTCACAATTCAAAGTGTTGGTTATGACCTATAAAGCCCTTCATGGCATCGGACCACAATATCTCCGAGACCGCCTTCTGCTGCACGAATCCCAGCGACCAGTTAGGTCCCATGGAGTTGGCTTTCTCCGGGTCCTGTCGATGAAACAATGTCGTCAGGTGGGACCCAGGGGAAGAGCCTTTTCTGTGGCTGCCCCAACCCTCTGGAATCAACTCCCCCCAGAGATTAGGATTGCCCCCACCCTCCTTGCTTTTCACAAACCCCTTAAAACCCACCTCTCCCGTCAGGCATGGGGAAATTGATTCCCCCCTGGGTTGTTTCCATTTTATGTATGGTTTGTTTGAGATGTATGATTGTTTTATATATTCAGGGTTTTAAATTGTTTTTAAGTCTTCAGAGAGGGGCGGCATACAAATCTAATTATTATTATTAATAATAATAATAATAATAAAAACAACAACAACAATAATAATAATAACAATAATAATATTATTATTTATTTATTCGATTTTTTTTATGCCACCCTTCTCCTTAGACTGAGGGTGGCTTACAACATGTTATCAATAGCACTTCTTAACAGAGCCAGCATATTGCCCCCACAATCCGGGTCCTCATTTTACCCACCTCGGAAGGATGGAAGGCTGAGTCAACCTTGAGCCAGTGATGAGATTTGAACCGCTGACCTAAAGATCTACAATCAGTTTCAGTGACCTGCAGTACAGCACTCTACCTGCTGTGCCACCCTGGCTCTTGTCATCCCAGAAGAGTACCATGGTCAACAGTATTGAAAGCTGATGAGAGGTCAAGTAGCACCAAGATAGAGGAATGACCCCTATATCTCTGGCTTGCCAGAGATCATCAGTGTGACAAAAGTAGTTTCAGGGCTATAGCGAGGTCTGAAGCCAGATTGACAAGGGTCCAGATAATCCATTTCATCCAACGAATATAAGAGTTGAAGTGCCACCACTTTCTCTACAACCTTTCCCACAAAGGAAAGGATGGAGACTGGACGAAAATTCTTTAATTCTGCTGGATCCAGGGAAGGCTTCTTGAGGAGGGGTCTCATCACCGTCTCCTTTAATGGTTGTGGGAAGGACCCCTCACTCAAGGACGCGTTAACTAAAGCCTGAAGCCAACCTCGTGTCACCTCCCTGCTGGCTGAAACAAGCCAGGAGGGGCATGGGTCCAACAAACAAGTGGAGGAACTCATTGCTCCCACAGTCTTGTCTACTTCTTCAGGAGTCACAGGCTCAATTCATCCCATATAATAGGATTAAGATCTGCCCCTGTATCTTGGTCAGAATTGCCCAACCAGAGTCCAGATCCATCCGAATCTGAGTGACTTTATCCAATAGAAACTGCACAAACTCCTCAGCTCTACCCTGCAGGGGCTCCTCCGTTCTCCCTACATTAAGGAGGGAATGAGTCACCCTAAATAGGGTGGCTGGGCACGAATCATCAGATGCAAAAAGTGCAGAAAAATGTTAACATTTTGCTGCCTGTATCGCCACTAAATAAGTCCTAATAAAGGCTCTTAAAATCATAGTCTATTCCTATGCAGGCATTGCTTTAGATTTAGTAAACTTCAATCTCAAGTGCTGCCTAGTCTGGGAACAAGGTGCATTGTATTTTTTTTTAGCTGTTTTAGAAACAGTTGTAAAATAAAAATGTGTTTAAATGTGTTTGTTTATCTACTGACTGAGATTCAGCAATTGGATGAGTCTACAATTTAAATCTTGTGTAGAGATTCCCTTTAAATTATGAGTAGAGGGTACCTTCATAAATGGAAAATAGAATGGGTTTGATCTGCCTCCCTCTCATCCCCATCTAAAAGTAAATAAATGTAATGATTAATCCAATTTCTTGTTTTTACAAGTTGATTGTTCCAATGAGTTAGTACATGACACCTTTTCTCTCCACCAATTTCAAGAATGGGTATCCTCAAGTAAACAAGACTGTTTCTCCCATACACTGAAGTGTCTATGTATTGGGTGATAATTGATAAATCTTCCTTTTCTGAACTGATCTACAATGAGGATCACATTTTTCATAACACTTCCAGAAAATATATAGGGGCAAAGTACTATGTTCCTAGGAAAAAGGAGTGCTACAGCAAGAAGCTATTTCTATTGCATTTTGATGCAACAAAGTATGCTTTCTCTGCTTGACTCTGTATTTTGTATGAATATATTATGTGTTGCATTTTTAAATAAAAAGTATGCCTACTGATAATTGAAGAATAAATGTCATTGTCCTGACTATACATATTTCTGAACTTCCAAAATGATGAAAAAAGGATCCATTGGCTTATTGTATTCATTGCCACAGGTTTTTTTTTTTTGGGGGGGGGGGTACAGACAGATTCAGACATCTGCCTCTCTCACTCCCTATTCCTCTTTTTTCATTTATTGCTGAACAAAACATTATCTCCAATTAGCAAGATTTCTTTCCAGAGATATTAAAGAGCCAAAATACATGTGGAAGAAACCAAGAATCTGACTTGGATTTTACTTACAAAACCAACCCAATTTACAGGCTCGGTTATCAGGAAACAAGTGAGTACAGCAGAATTATTTCAAATCATATCTCCAAACCTTTCCTTTAACTTTCCCCTAGCAAATTTAGCAGCCGTGTCTTCTATTATTAGCTTCTGGCCCAATATTGGCTAACCAGATCAGTCAAACTGTCTTCATATCAATGAGCTTGGGGACTCCCAAAGAAGTCTATGTATGCAGAGTTATGCTTGCAGCCCCTAATTATTTTCAGAGAGATAATGAAACATTTAAGTGTATAGAGGAATAAAATCACTAAGGAATAACAGGGCTGTAGGCTAGATTGGGAATTCAAAACTGTTCAGAAAGAAGGCGATGACAAATTATTTCTATAACACTGCCAAGGAAACAGCATGGATATGTCAGGAATCAAGCTTTAATCTAGAGGTATTTATTATCTTTACCTACTGCAAGGACACTTGCAGAGTGGGGTTTCATTTCTCTGTTTTACTAATATTCTAAATATTGTAATGTATTTTATGTTCTAATCATGAATGTAACTCCACTATGCAGAGTTGGTACTCTGATAATAGATCATAAACAATATTCTCCTAACTACTTTCAAATCAAATGATCTACTCTGCATTAAAACAAATTAGAAGGGTTGAGCATATCATAAGTGTTAACATTTCTTTGCAGAGCTTTTTTTTTTGAAGCAAGAATCTATCAAGAGTTTCAGACTATTAGGTTTAATTTGTAGGCTGGAACTTGCTGAAGCTTTCCAGAATTTCATGTAGCATTGCCAGGTCTGAATGTTCCTTGTTACAGTTCCCTCTGCTGATAGCACCTAATAACCTGATCTTATACCCTCTTGCATTAAAATCCTCTTCTCGCATTTTCCACAGCTATACTAAACTTATTTTACATTTCTTACAGGCTCTAGTACTATGTACTACTTTTACATTCTGCTGACCGAGAAATTCAAATCTTTTGGGTAAACACAAAACAAATTTTCTGGTCCTCCTAGTCTTCAATGCAATTCATAGAGCAGGTTTGGAGGGAAGTGAAGGGCAGCAGATTTTTTTAGCAACAGCTCTTATAACCCAAGGGTTGGGGATACCTTATTTGTGAGGAGTAATTAAAACTCATTCATATTCAAGATCTGCTACTGGTGCCTTTCTCTTTCACTTCTTGAAGTTATCTGACCTTAATGTATAAGTCTACTTCCCTTGCCCTTTCTATGTCACATTTTTCTTGTGTGTGAATATGAAAATGTTTTTGGATAGAGATGCAAGAAAGTTGCTGTATTCATCTATATGTATTGTGCCAGTATGCTGCATTTTCTGATGCCTAATTTTTTCTATTTTTATTTAGTGCATTTATATGCTACTTTGTGTGACATACATACCTACATATCTGGTAAATTAGATGAAAAAGAAAAATATCAAAGGACAATAAAATCAAAGCCGAAAAAACATTCAGATATACACTGGGGCCATCACTGACATCATTTACATTTTTTAAAAATGTAATGAGAACATTACACCATCTCCACCCCCTAAGTCTGTCTGGAAGAACCAAGTATTTATGGATTTCTTAAGAACATTTGGATTTCTGCAGGAATTCTATGTTAATAAAGTTTTGTCTTTCTTTTTGTATATAATGTTTATTATCTGGTAAGCTATTATCTTGTTAGAATGGAAGTCCTGCAGATTTTACTGAAATTGTTATTTTCTTCTTACTTATTCAGAATTCAAGAAAAGATAAAGGCAGCAATACTGAAGCATTTATGTTGCTATTTGAGTTATCTAGCACTCAAAAGGATTTGTTGGATATAGGTCCCTGCATTAATCTAATAAAAGAGTTTTAACACATGTAAAGCTCTATATATTAGGAAACAGAATTTAAGCATTACTATTATAATGTCAGGGTTCTTTGTAAAGGAATGATTAAATTATACCTCCCCCCATAATAAATGGCAAATTTTGAACCACATTCTGCGAAAATGTTTATTTGTGTCGCAACCTTCCTCCATTGAGCATACAGATCTAATGACAAGTAGTTCTTGAATTATAACCACTTAGCAGCCATTTGAAAGTGTTGAACAAAGAGCTTTATGATTGGACCCCAAAATTATGACTGTTGCAATGCCCCTATGGTTGCATAATCACTATTTAGGTGCTTGGCAGCCCACCTGCACTTATGATTGCAGGAGTGCTTCAACTCTCTCCACTTGCCTATTTATTACCCTTTGGCTCCCTGCATTCCACGGTCACTGTTGCTTTAGCTGACCTCTTCTTCCTTCTTCTGCTGACCAAGCATGCCTAACCGATCCCTTTGTGAAGCAGCTACTAGCCACATTAGGCTTTCTTCCCAAGGTCATTCATGGCAGTTGTCTTGAGAGAGCTGACAACGATGGTCTAACATGGCCAGCAACTGCCTTGCAGGCACACCTTGTCAGAAATGGGAGCAAGAAAATAGCAAAGGGCAGCTGAGATGGTGGAATGCAAGACATCTAAGGCTTTCTGGGCACCTAGGGCTTTGTGCTGTGTTGCTGGGGTGGCTGAGGCTTTGCATGACACTGCTGCATTGCTGGATCTTCATGGGAGGGATGGAACCTCTTGGGGCTTGCAGCTTCAGACTGCACTGTGGTTCAGGGGCTTCTTGCAGAGCTAGAGCATCCCAAGAGGTTCCTGAGCTGTAGTGTAGCAAGCAGTTCCAGAATTGCATGGTTCTCGGGCTTTTTGCTGTCCCCAAGAGAGGGTGCAAGAATGGTGGTAACAGCAAAACATGAGCAGGAACAGGCAGTTTGAGGGAATTCCCTTTCCTTGGCTGGGAAGGATCAAGCCCACAATGGCTTGGATTGGGTAGATCCTCAGCTAATGACTGGTAGAATTCAGTTTACAAAGGCAAAGGAGAATGCCAGGATTGTTGTAAGGGGACATGCATGGATCAAGTGATGTTGCACTTTACAATAACATCACATGGGTCAAGAGATGTTGCACATTTCCATCATTTAGTGATGGAAATTCAGATCTCACTTGTGGTTGTAAGTCAAGGGCTACCAGTATTACCTTCCACGTGTGTAGATATATTTTATGGCAGATATATATAGTCCTTGAGATACTGTTTAGACCCCAATGTGCAGTGGTGGGTTGTTACCAGTTCGGACTGGTTCATGTGAGCCGGTGGCAGAAATTTGACCCCGTTCACCAAACTGGTAGTGAATGCTCCTAAACTGGTTGCCTCTGTTTGAAAGCAGCTGGCCATGAATCCTCTGCGCATACACAAAGGCTTCTGTGCATGCACAGAGGATCAGTAGCCAGATGTAACACATGCAAGAGAGAGTAACGAGCAAGTGTACACGTGCAACACATACACTTCTGATGTAACACACACACTTCTGAACAGGTAGGGAAGATAAGAGAAACCCACCCCTGTTAGCAGATACAACAGTAGATGAAGTACTAGTACAACTAAAAGTCCACAAACTAGATTTGTTTGTTTGTTTGTTTGTTTGTTCGTTTGTTCGTTTGTTCGTTCATTTATTTATATGCCACCCCTTTCCAAAGACTCAGGACAGCTTACAACATATAAAAAATCAGTCACACCCATTCTTACAACAATCACACAATCATTTCTTGGCCAGGGGCCAAGATCTAATCGGCCCAAGCCTGATGATATAAATGAGTCTTAAGACTCTTAGAAAAGGCAAGGAGGGTGGGGGCAATACGAATCTCTGGGGGGAGCTGATTCCAGAGGGCCGGGGGGCCCTAAGAAAAGGCTCTTCCCCTAGGTCCCACCAAACAACATTGTCTAGTTGATGGGACCTGGAGAAGGCCGACTATGTGGGACCTAACCGGTCACTGGGATTCATGTCGCAGTAGGTGGTCCTGCAATATTTTAATGGAAATGCAATCATAACAGAATACAGTGATACCTCGTCTTATGAACCCCTCGTCATACAAACTTTTTGAGATACAAACCCGGGGTTTAAGATTTTTTTGCCTCTTCATCCGAACTATTTTCACCTTATGAACCCACCGCCGCCGCTGGCATGCCCTGCCTCCCGACTTCCGTTGCTAGGTGAAGGCTCCCCTCATTGGGAAAACCCACCTCCAGACTTTCTGTTACCAGCAAACCATCCATTTTTGCGCTGCTGGGATTCCTCTGAGGCTCCCCTCGCTGGGAAACCCCACCTCCAGACTTCTGATTCCCCAGCAGGGGAATCCTGGCATCGCAAAAATGGGCACTTCACTGGCAACGGAAGTCTGGAGGTGGTGTTTCCCAGCGAGGGGAGCCTCAGTGAAATTGCAGCAATGTAAAAACACCAAAGTCCTTGAAACCCCACCTCCGGACTTCCGTTGCCAGCAAAGCACCCGTTTTTGCGATGCTGAGATTCCCCTGCTGGGATTCCCCTGTGCATCGCAAAAACACGGAAGTCCTGAGGTGAGGTTTCCCATGGAGGGGAGCCTCAGGGCAATCCCAGCAGCACAAAAACGGGCACTTCAGCTGGCAAAAGGGGTGAATTTTGGGCTTGCACGCATTAATCACTTTTCCATTGATTCCTATGGAAAACATTGTTTCGTCTTAGGTACTTTTCACCTTACGAACCTCATCTCAGAATCAATTAAGTTCGTAAAACAAGGTATCACTGTAGTGAAATATCTAATACCATTACATATATTTATATTAAGTTATTCATGAACTGGGAGAGCCAATGGTAACAAGATCAGCCAATGAATAGGTATAGAACTCAGTCAGCTAAACACTTCTGAGTCTGTGCAGAGAACCAAAACTGGAAACTTAAGCTTAAGGCTGGGCATGGCTCAGCCCACTCTGTGCTTGTCTGCTCTGCTGAAATGAAACTAACTCTCCTGTTTGTGTTTTACTTTTAACTGTTGCTACATTGAAGAACTCTGTCAATGGTATTGTAAATATATATTTCATATTACTATGTTTTTAAAGAAGTTTATGTATTCAGCTGAATCAGTTATCTGTGTGTGCTTCTGAAAATTGATTTTTCTGTAACGAAGTCCAATAATTTACAGAATGTAAAGAAGTGGCTATGGAGGTGGGATTGCACTTCAATTTATCACATTTATCATGAGTTTGTGGAGAGGGGTGGCATATAAATCCAATCAATCAATCAATCAATCAATCAATCAATCAATCACATTCCTTTATCACATTCCTTAAATTGGAGAAACACCACCAGCCAAATAATTGAACAGAGAAACCTCCAGGTTCTCTCAATTTTAGAAAACTTTTCTCTGGACTGTTCTCCTTCTCCCTAAGTTATAAATGTAATTTCTTGCTATTAATTGCATTTTGATCATTTCCTAAAATAATTAAAACAAAGCAAGTTGAAATAGCTAAAAGAAAAAACTATAAGAAATCCCAGCTCCTTCTAAACTCACATTTTGCAAAACAAATCAGGTTCTTCATAAAAATGATTATATTTCAGAGCAGCAAAAATGTGCTTATAAAAGGGTTGTTTTGTTCTTGCAATCTAATTATCAAGACATATCCCTTTAACAATTTTTTGCAAGGCTCAACTTCAAATCTCAGCTGAGGGTTGGTGGTTGTTTTGTTTTTTTTGTAAACTCTCTCTTCTCTGAAGAACAGTTAAGATAAAAAGTTGTTAGACAGCTGAGCTCTGTGATTTTCTCTGTTCAAAGTATGGCCGAAATATTTCCTTCTCTAAAGTAGAGTAACAAACGATGCTTCAAAGCCAAGATACATTGTACTCAAGGCTATTCAAGTTATTTTGACTTGGGTGTGTGTGTGTGTGTGTGTGGAGAAAAGAAAACGCACATAAGGCCTCTTGGTAATAGAGATACAGTAGGAGCAAATTAAACTATCCAGTTTCCTGCCCACTTTCCTGACACGTTCAAAGCTGTGCCCACCTAACTCAGGGTAACAATAAGTCTAGTTTAGAGAACTTTGGGACTTTATGGGTTTCAAATTTCAATCCCATAAAATTCTAATAAGGTTTCTATCATTTAAGCAAAAGAAAGATGAGTGAAAAGAACAGGGATAAAAGGAAAAGTCACCATTCAAACCTGGGGATTTTCTTTGCTATTCACTTCACTGTTTCCTGTGGTGATCAATATAGGAAGAAGCTGCCACATCATCTAGTTACAAGGTGCATTATGTCATTATAGTCATTACGAGTACATTAGAAAATGTTCAAGGGCTGTGAAATGACGGCTGAGTTACCAAATTGCTGTGTCTTATTCTCCTCTAGCTGTGCAACAGTTAAAGGCCCAACTGGTCACAAAAAGCACTCCTTGCTCTCCTTTTCTTTTTGGCATAATTCAGAGAGCGAAGAGAAAGCCAGGTTTCTAGGGCTAATCCTTTCGTCTTCCACAGAAAGCAGGCTCTGCACTTGCATATCTTTTGTACTATCACTCTAATGGGTTATGCTAAAATAGTCATTTATGCATGAGTCAGAATAAAACAGTCACCATATCTCATGACATCTTTCTCCCTCTACATACCATCAAAAGGCAACAGCTGAGTTCAAAATCTTTGCAGTAAAAAGAACATGCAGCCCTAAATTTGAGACTAATAACTATCCAAACACATAAGCCAAAATATTTTTTAAAGGAGCCAAGAGCCATTCTTACCCCCAAAAGCTAATTCAGGGACAACAGGGCAGTCATATAGGGTTCATTTTGCCAATTTGTGGGACAGTTCTATTTGTATGATTATAATCAATCTAAAATGTGCCTATATCTATGCCTCTAAATAAAAGTGGCTTGAACAGCCTTGATTGAATATGCAACTTTATCACAGAAGAGCTATTGCATAGATATATGCCCGCCGTGGTCCTTCCTTTGCTCTCATCAATAAACAGATTCTTTTTCAAGAAGACAACCCTTCAAGAAAACAGGTTTTGACTTATTTAAGATTTTCAGGCACATGTAGTTAGTATGGTAGTATGCTGAATTGCATTCAGAAACAAGTCAGTTGAAGTCTATTTCCATCAAACCAATATCAATTAGCAATGTCTGTCGAAAAGAAGACCATACTCCTCCTAGTAATCAAAACTAGAAGTCATCAGAAGACAGAAAAAATCAGCTGGGCCACTCTTTTTGAAGGAAGTAAAATTGCTGAAACACAGAATGAGGGTCAACAGAATGAAATCTTAATCAAACTGATTTGGGGTGAATCAAACAATATCTTCAAATCAATTGTGCAAAAGCTTCAAAAAACTGATTCGGAAATCTGAATCAATTAAATCTGAATTGTTCAATTTCCCAACACCAAATCTAACTATGCTTACTATCTAATAAATATTGATTGAGTATTGCCTTTCTAAGCCATTCAAAGTTTTCATCCATTAATATATGGTTCTTTCTGTTTGAAAAAAAAGGGTCACATCTTGAAATTGCCAATCAGCTTAAAGAAGCAGTGAAAATTTCTAGCAAACTTGGTGGAAAATATATTAATCAGTCATTCCCTGCATTTTATTTTCTGCCAGCAGATAAATACATTTTTAGTTTTACTACTATTTTAGTTACATTTTAAATTTACTCTTCATGAACACTCTACTTCTTGGTAAAATAAAAAAAATGTGGGATTTGTAACTGGCTGACAAACTGTACTCAGCGAGTAGTCCTTAATGGTACTATATCTACATGGAGGGAAATAATCAGCGGGGAGGTTCGTCTTAGGCCGAGTATTCTTCAATATCTTCATAAATGACTTAGATGAGAGAATAGAATGGAAATTCATCAAATTTGCAGATGACACTAAGCAGGCAGGAATAGCCAACAACCCGAGAAGCAATCCCAGGATGAAAAAAAATCTTGACAGTCTTGAACATGGGCCCTATCCAACAAAATGAAATTTAACGTGGAGAAAAGCAAGGTTTTACACATAGGCAGGAAAACTCAAGGATACAAGTACAGAAACTTGGCTCAAAAACAGTAACTGGAAGAGGGAATTTGGAATTCTAATGAACAATGACTTAAATATGAGCCAGCAGTGTGCAGCAGCAGCCAGAAAAGCTAATACAATCCTTGGTTGTATAAAAGAAGCACAGAATCAAAATCATGTGAAGTATTAGTACCACTTAATAAGACAATACCTGCATACATTTTTGGTCACCATATTATAAAAAAAATGTTGAGATTTTGGAAAAAAAGTTCAAAGAGGAGAAACTAAGATGATTTTATCTGTCAGAGCAACTGCCTGGAGACAAAAATATTTATAATTTAATTTAATTTAATTTAATTTAAGTCGCGTTCTCCTTAGACTCAGGGCGGCTTACAACATGTTAGCAATAGCACTTTTTTTTAACATAGCCAGCATATTTCCCCCACAATCCGGATCCTCATTTTACCCACCTTGGAAGGATGGAAGGCTGAGTCAACCTTGAACCGGTGATGAGATTTGAACCACTGACCTGCAGATCTAGCAGTCAGCTTTAGTGGCCTGCAGTACTGCACTCTACCCACTGCGCCATCTAGGCTCTTCAAAATATATGAAGAACATGTACAGGAATTGGGTATGAAAAGGCTAGAGGAAAGAAGGACTAGGGGTGACATAATAGAAATATTCCAGTATTTGAAGGGCTGCCACAAAAAAAAGAGGGAGTCATCTTATTTTTCAAAACACCAAAAGGCAAGACCAGAAACAATGGATAGAAACTAATCAAGGAGAGAAGCAACCTGGAATTAAGGAGAAACTTCCTAACAGAGGATAATTAACTAGTAGAAGAGCTTGCCATCAAGAGTTGCCATCCCTAGAATTAATACTCCACTACACAGATCATCAAATGAAGAAGCAATCAATTTCAGAGAATGTCTTTGCTGCTCCCTTGTGGAACAAATGATTGGCATGATGTGGTAGGAGCCTCAGATGGTTAATGAAATTGAAAAGATAAGTCTGAGTCACTATCAAATTCATAGAAATTTATATAATCACGAGGAAATGATAAAAGAAAAACAATAGAATATGGGTGCAGGATACTATAGTGGTTAGTTAGTGGTTGTCTATATAGGTTGTCTTATAGGAGCCCTAATGGCTCCCTAGTAGTTAGACAAACCGACCGACCTGCTCATAATTTTGGAGTCCAAACCAAATGGGCTCAAGATTGACTCAACCTTCCTTCCTTCCTTTTGAGGTCAGTAAAATGAGGACAATATGCAGACTCTGTAAGCTACTTAGAGAGTGCTGTGAGACATCATGATGCAGTATATGTCTAAGTGCTGCTATTGCCATTGCTATTATTCAGATGCAGCGTGTGTGTGTGTAAATGTTGCTTATGTCATCACATGGAAGTTGTTACCTTGTAAATTGGAAGAAGCATACAAATAATTCCTCTCCCCCATAAAACTATCAATAACATACATGCATATGTCACTAAAATGGGACATTAATATTACTTACATCCATAAACTCCACATTAGCCTTTGGACCAGTTGTCTCATTCAGTATTTTAATTGCTACAGGAATCTTCACACTCTCTCCCTCGGGAACCCAAATGCCCTAAAAAGTGATGACAAAGTGAACAAGAGCATATCTCATCAAATGGTAAAATAGTCCTTTTTGACAATAATTTGACCATACCGCTATACTTTTACACTGGCAATAGGAAAGCAGTTTTGACTGTGTTTGAAGGTACAAGCTAATTTAGGCACTAGGAAAGCAAATTGCACGGCATTTGGTCCCCCAATTTTTGCCAACCTTACCCAACTTCTTACTGGCCATTCAATTCATTAAAAGAGGAAACAAGAGGGTTTATATTAACCTGAACATTTCTAAGAAAAAGAGATTGATATTTATTTATTTTGTCAAGTACGTATTGGTAGTATACAAAGATATAATAATATTTATATACATGATACTAGTAAAGGAGAAACACTAGGACAGGGGACGGAAGGCACTCTGGTGCACTCCTATTCTAGAAGCCCATTGATTTCTGCTGTTCCACTTGGATAACCATCAGATCCTTGGAACAATAGTTGATGAAGGACTACCATTAAGGAAACATACCTTATAGACAGTTCCAAAAGCCCCCGATCCAAGGATCTTGACACGCTTTAGCTCAGTTTCTTTCAAAATACGAAGTTGTGCCTGATTGGGTGCGGTGCCACTAGGAGTCAAAGGTTCTACCAGCTACAACAACAACAAAAGAGAATAAAAAATAATGAAAAGCACTCTCCATAGTTGGATTTTAACATAGTAGATATTGTTTGTATCTTATCTTTCATGAAGCTCCCTTTTATTTACTCTTGATGCCATCCAACAAAAATTAAGATAGTGAAAGCAGAGATTAAGCTCCACTGAACTCAGTAGGATCAGCTTTTCAAGAGGTAGGCATAGGCTTGCATTGCCTTAGCAGCAAAATGAAAAACAAATCTCTAAGTTTTCCAAATCAATTTTGTTTAATTACGATATATAATGATATATATATATACATACATACATACATACATACATACATACATACATACATACATGCACACTGTATGTAAGGGTATGGCTAGCTGATCAGGCAAGAACAAGGCCGAAATAGTGCTATCCTAGTCTCCCTTAATTTTAAATATTCAGCAAAAATATGTGATACATACGGAACATAGTTTGTTGGCTATGAATAAATTAACTGCCTTGAAATAGCCCTGGGTTGGGCCTAGAGGCAAAAATGAGATGTGACGTTCCTTCAATATACCAGGGTGATCCAACAGAAAAAACATATAGCCCCTCCCTGGTACAAAGCTGAAGGGATCAGATCTGGTGGCCTAGAGGTTAATTCTCTGCCTTACAAGGTAGAAGCCCCAAGATCAAATCCCAGTAAAGGTATGGCTAGCTGATGAAGCCAGAACAAGGCCGAAATAGCACTATCCTAGTCTCCCTTAATTTTAAATATTCAGCAAAAATATGCGATATATATATAATATCACGGTCTTGGTATATTCGGGTTTCTTCCCGTGTAGGATTCAGAAATTTCTGGCAACGTTTCGACGAGGTCCCACTCGTCATCTTTAGGCTGGTGCTTCTGTCCTTGTTCTAGGGCGAACAGGTCGTCGAAACATCGCCAGAAATTTCTGAATCCTACACGGGAAGAAACCCGAATATACCAAGACCGTCATACCTGTACCCGTGAAAATCTACACACACACACATACACACACACACACACACACACATATATATATATATACATTGTATGTATGTATGTATATACAGTGTGTGTGTATATATATATATATATATATATCACTATATATCATACTGTATATATGTATATATATATACTATATGTCTTTGTATGTGTGTGTGTGTGTGTGTATCTGTGTTTACATGTTATAAAACTTAAAATGAGAGAATTTATTTGTTTCTTTGTTATAGCCCAACTTTCCTTCAGAACCTAAGGCAGTTTACCCATCATTCCCTCCTTAGCCTTAACTGCTGCATTATAACAGCACTGAGTGAATTTTTGGCATTTAACTTCAAAATGGTTAACAATGATTCACTCTCTGTCCATATGAAGCCATTCCGAAGAATGTCAGTTTTAAGAACGAGAATGGATTTTCTTCTTCACATTAAAAAGTATCATTCTGATTCCTATGATTTAATTATCTGGGTAACATTGTATGCCGCCCCGAGTCCTCGGAGAAGGGCAGCATACAAGTATAATAATAATAATAATAATAATAATAATAATAATAATAATAATAATAATAATAATAATTTCCTTTCCTCCTTCCCTCCTTCCTTCCTTTTTTAAAATTAAAATTCCTAAAGACAACGGAGACATTAATTTAATAGCAAGTCTTTTATGGGTTATGTGGAATTTTGTGTTAGGTATGTGTATATGTGTGCTTTCAAATCAGTATTGTTTCCTGCAACTGCCTGCACAGTTGCACAAATTCCTACAGTTTTCTTGGCAAGATTTTAAGAGTTCTTTCCATTGCCTGCTTCTTGCTGAGAGAGAATGACTGGCCCAAGATCACTGAGCTGGCTTTTTTCTAAGACAGAACTAGAACTTGCTGCTTACCAGTTTCTAGCCTGATGCTTTAATTGTTACACCAAATCGAGTCTCAATAAATACTTAAGACACCTGGCATTGTAAAACTATGTAAATTAATATGCTACATTTGCTTTGTTGCCATTTAAACCTAGAAAGAAATACTTTTTTTTACAGTATACATGTTTTTACATATATGCTGTAGCTTTTACATGTATACTCTAGTGTTTACAGTATACATGTTGCAGAAGTAGTTTTGTTCTGCAGAAACATGTTTGCTTCTGTTTGTTCTTTATAAACTGGTAAATTAACTTAGCTTATTTATTTATGAACTATTATAAACCTTTCACTAATTTTCTTAGAGGAAAAACTAGTCATGTTTGTGGAGAACCAAATTGAATTTACTATTGCTAAAAACTATTTTAGGTATCATTTCTCTTTTACTATAGGAATTATTCTGTTTCTGCAACATGTATGTTGCAAAGTAAGTAATAAGTGTATTATTGTAACTATAGGTCATAACGTAAGAATGCCATAAAATACAATAAAAATAACAATGAAACAATGAAATTATAAAACAGCATGATTGAAGCATTAGACAAAAGGTTACAACAAAATAAAGCCAAGGCACAACCAAGAGCTTTAAATATTCTTTCTAAGGTTAAATGACAGCTGAGCAAATATAGCAACTTGGTTGCTGACATTTGGAAACACATCTGCAAGGAAATAATTCGATTTTTCAAGGTCAGAGTCCTTGAGTTCATTTGCCATCAATAATTTGGCCTGATCTCATTGTAAATGGGACAAGGGAGGACATAATGGATAAGATTCTCTGCTTGACAATCAGAGAGTCCCTGTTCAACAAGGAGTTTACAAAATCTCTATTCAAGATAAGCTAAAGGCTTGGTCTGCAGGTGGAGGAGTGCTAAAGCTCTTAGCAGTGAAGAACTGTGAATGTTGTCTATGTACTGAAAGGACTTCCATGATGCCAACATGAACATCTGGATGATTGTACAACAATAGCATCTTCATTAGGATCCCTTTCAAAAAGGCAATAAATAAAATAAATAAAAACAAATAAAATATATACATTTGCACAGTAAAAATACTGTTGGTTTCCCCATGGATATCCATAGGATGGTATTGGGGTGATTAGAGAAGGTCTTTTGCTTTTGTTGCTGAATGGCATAAAATTTTATTTCTGGAATACTTTTTTGCATATGCATCATCTGTGCTTCATCAAGGCCTGATTTGGCATATTGTTCTGTTTGGCTTGTTTGTTTTGCATCTGGCAATCTCTCTTGCAAATAAAGTTATCAAAGGCTGATTTATATAATAATTTCTGAAGTGGGAAATAGTAATGAGCGCTACAAATTACATCTCCCATCCTGCCCCTGCATCCTCTACACACAGAAGTAAGGTTTTAAAATAGCACATCATCCATAATAGTCCCAGAAACAGAAGAAAAATCATTCAATTTGAAGTACAGCTTTGTGAAATACTTTATATCCATTCACTACAAGGAGATGGATCTTTATTTTAATCCTGATCATGTATGATGATAAAAAATGACCATATGTATATGTGTGTGCGTATGCACATACACACACACCACAGTAGTATTGGAGGACTTCAACTACCCTGACATCAACTGGCAGGCAATCTCTATAGCAAGTGGAAGATCAAACAGGTCCTTGATGAGCCTGGCTAATAACATTGTCATCCAAAAGGTAGAGAAGTGAACTCGAAGGTCAGCTATATTGCAATTAGTAATAGGAATGAAATGACAGATGGAGCTAAAATCACGGACTCTTGGAGGGAGAGTGACCATGTGTGTCATTGCCATGCTGGAACTCCACACCCAGCATCTAGTCCTCAAAGGAACTAGATCTATATGGAGGGAAACATGTAACGGGAAACCTCAAGATTCTTTCTTGGGCTTAGTACTTTTCGTCATATACGTAAATGATCTAGGTTAGGGGTAGGCAAAGTTGGCTCTTCTAAGCTATGTGGACTTCAACTCCCAGAATTCCTGAGCTAGTATGATTGGCTCAGGAATTCTGGGAGTTGAAGTCCACATAGCTTAGAAGAGCCAACTTTGCCTACCCTTGATCTAGGTGAATGTATAGAAGGGACATTCATAAATTTTGCAAATGACACCAAGCTGGGAGGACTAGCTAATACTTGGAAGACAGACTTAAGATTTGGAAGGTTTTCAACAGACCTGAATACTGGGCCTTAGAGAACCAAATGGTGAGAAATGTAAGGTCTTACACACAGGCAAGAAAAGTACAGAATAAGTGGCACCTGGCTCAATAGTAAGAATCAGAGGAATCTAGACAGAGGTGGGCTGCTGCCGGAACACCTAATTGCACGCAGCCTTGCAGCTCTAAAATGCGACTGTGGAATCAAATGCAATTACGGTTCCTGCACCTGTACAGGTAGAAAAATCACACACACGGATGCACGTGCAGGTGCATTTTGACGAGGTTTTTTGCTTCCCCGCATGTGGGCCAAGAAGTAACAGATAGAAGATCTTTTGAAAGAGATCAACTTAGAAATAAGAACAAATTTCCTGACAATGAGAACAATTGATCAGTGGAATGTCTTCCCTTCAGAAGTTGCAGGTGCCCCATCACTGGAGTTTTTCAAGCATTTGTCCAAAATGATATAAAGTCTGTTACTCGATGACGGAGTTGAACTAGAAGACCTCCAAAGTCCTTTCCAACTCTATTATTCTTTGTTCTATGTCATAAAACAGTGCTGTAAGTTTTATATTTGCATCACGACACAAAATTTAATGATAATATTTGCATGATTGTGTCATTAAATACCTAACATTGAAGGTCATTTTGGCATTCATCCAGTTTGCTGCACATTGTATGTTAATTGTAAATCTGCTTCACTGGGGTGATTTGACTGAAATTGCATCAAGCAATTTTCACTATTTGCAATGGAAAACGTACCCAAATCATTCAGAACATAGAACATAGGATTTATCACACAGGCTTCAAGATGAAAACACACATCTTGACCTTTTGTTAGGGCTGCTGTTAAGCTATGCTGCAATCTGCTTGCTACTGGCAACCTGCCATAGAGGGAACTGCGGGTGGAATGAGAGGGTAGGTTGCCAGGGGATACCATAAAGAAACTAAACCAAGCCTTAGACCATCCCATAAGTGAGAAACACCAGCTTTTTCAAGTCAAGAAAGGAATACCAATTATGAAGACAGGGACTGTTTTCCAAAACAATTTGTTAATACTGTACCTAATTGGACACTTCTTGATAACTGGGTAATGGAAGAAGAGGAGGAGGACATGGAAAGGTTAACCATATACTTTGGGCAAATCCAGCTTTACTTCTTCTTGACTTTCACAAAGTATACTTTTTATTAACAAAGAATCTTTATTTGCTAACTGACCAAGTTGGGACAGATGACACCTTTTTTATCTTTGGGCTTTTCTAATAAATGCCTAAGACTGAATTTTATGTTTTTCTATTCAGTTTGTTGCTGAGTTCATTGAGGCATATCACTTGGTTAAAAAGTATGTAAATTGTACATTGTCATCTTGAGATCTTTGTTTATGCTCATATAAATGTCAAATATTGAAAAAGTACATTAATTGCTATTATGCCATTTTATGTATTATACAAATATTTTATTTATAAAACCATTGATAAACAATACCATAAAACAAGCGCATATTAAAATGAAATTCAACCAGTTTTGAAAATAATAATTAGAAAATAATCTAAAAATCTAACAAGGAAAGACTTCTTTTTTGTAGTAGTAGAAAAGGCGTTCAAAGCTAAATTGAGGTTTCCAGGATTATGCAGCAGTAACAAGGAAAAATGGAGCTCTGATTCATAGTGCTCTTATCCAACAACTCAAGAAAATGTAACTTAGTCAAAAAACATCATGTGACTAGGCCGCTGCCCTGCTTTTGATTGGAAATATATTTTTCTCTAAAAAATAAATGGGAAAAGACTGGCCTCTAAACATTGACAAATAGCCTGTCTTTTCTCAGGATAAGGAAAATAATTAAAGATTACTCCTGTTCAAATTGGATTAAAAAGCCACTGCAGTGTTTCAAAGAGTCTGTTTGAAGGGCTAACTGCCCCGTGTGCTGCCTTTTGAGCATCATTATCACGCCTCTATGAACATTGTAGATGACTTAATTAGTCTTTGCTGTGCAGGCAAATTATGGGGAGCAGGGAATTACATTATTAGTTGAAAACAAAAACAAATAACAAAGAGAAAAAGCTATGGATGTAAACCTGACACAATAATTTTTACACACCACTTCCCTTAATTAATTTTCAGGTACTAGAATGAAGATATCAAAGTTTAAATAGAAATGTAAGGAGGAACAAAATTGTATACAGATGATATATAAAATCCTTTTCATGTTTATTGTAGAAGTGGTGGTAGTAGCCAATTTACGATTTATGAGTCTTCGGAGAGGGGCAGCATACAAATCTAATAAATAATAATAATAATAATAATAATAATAATAATAATCTATAAAGCTACCATAGTCTTGCAGGCCACATTTTTGCAGCAGAAGAACCCATGAGGTAAATGTGTTCTCAAAGCCATTCTCTTCTACAATGTAAAACTTACAATAGGATCATTTTTTATTCTGGTTTCCAGGAAGTAGTATTATAAAAATGGGAATCTGCATTCTTGGGGTCAAAATCTACAATTAGCCCCAAAGTTTTGGGAAGATTAAGCAAATTATATTTCTTCCCACTGCCATAAAGTCACTCATACCCTCATCACCTTGAGGTTCGACTATTGTAATGCTCGCTACATGGGGCTACCTTTGAAAAGTGTTCGGAAACTTCAGTTCGTGCAGAACGCAGCTGCGAGAGCAATCATGGGCTTCCCTAGGTACACCCATGTTACACCAACACTCCACAGTCTGCATTAGTTGCCAATCAGTTTCCGGTCACAATTCAAAGTGTTGGTTATGACCTATAAAGCCCTTCATGGCATCGTACCAGAATATCTCCAGGACCGCCTTCTGCCGCACGAATCCCAGCGAGTTGGCCTTCTCCAGGTCCCGTTGACTAAACCACTGTTTTTCAACCAGTGTGCCGCGGCACACTAGTGTGCCGTGAGACATGGTCAGGTGTGCCGCGAAGCTCAGAGAGAGAAAGAAAGCAAGAGAGAGAAAGAAAGCAAGAGAGAGAAAGAGCAAGCAAGAGAGAAAGAGAACAAGAGAAAGAAAGAGAGAAAGAAAGAGAGAGAGAGCAAGAGAGAAAGAGAAAGCAAGAGAGAGAGAGAGAGGGAGGGAAGGAGAGAGAGAGAAAGACATAGAGGGAGGTAGGGAGGGAGAGAGAAAGAGAGCAAAAAAGAGAGGAAGGAAGAAAGAGAAAGAAAGAGGGATGGAGAGAGAAAGAAAGAGGAAGGAAGGGAGAGAAGGAGGGAGAGAGAAATAGAGCGAAAGGGAGGAAGAGAGAGATAATTTTTTTTGTCCAAACTTTTTTTAGCCCCCCGCCCTGCCACGCTCAATGTGCCCCAGCGTTTCGTAAGTGTAAAAAATGTGCCGCGGCTCAAAAAAGGTTGAAAATCACTGGACTAAACAATGTCATTTGGCGGGACCCAGGGGAAGAGCCTTCTCTGTGGCGGCCCCGACCCTCTGGAACCAGCTCCCCCCGGAGATTAGAACTGCCCCCACCCTCCTTGAGTTTGGCAAACTCCTTAAAACCCACCTCTGCTGTCAGGCATGGGAGAATTGAGACATCTCCTCCGGGCCTATACAGTTTATACATGGTATGTTTGTGTGTATGTTTGTTTTTAATAATGGGTTTTTTAGTGTTTTTTAAATTATTAGATTTGTTGTACATCGTTTTATTGTTGCTGTGAGCTGCCCTGAGTCTACGGAGAAGGGCGGCATACAAATCTAATCAATAAATAAATGAGATATTCAGTATTGAGGGGCTCCTCCCTCCTCTACAAGTTTATGATCCTCATTACTGATATTTCTGGCCTTAAATTTTGTTTTAAATTAAGTTGGAAGGATTGGTTACTCAAGATTTGTCACTTTAAAAGGCTATGAAACTATATTTGTATATGTGGTTTTATATTGCATTTTTAATTCGTTTTGTTTTGTATATTACCTAAAATCCATTGACCTTTCTGGTAGATAAATCTAAATAAATATATGTGAATAAAAATAAATAAAATATATACTGATTAAATTTATTCATTCATTCATTCATTCATTCATTCATTCATTCATTCATTCAAATTTATAGGCTTCACTTCTCCAGTGGACTCAAGGCAGTGTACAGAATTAAAAACCAAAATACAATATAAAACCCACAATATTAAAAGACAATTGTCCATCACTCATCCTCTCCATTAACACTCTAGGGGCCGGAGCAGGCCCCAGGTCTGCCAGCAAAGCTGAGCTGTTAAGGCCTTTCGAAAGGCCAGGAGGGTGGGGGCCGTACGAATCTCTGGGGGGAGTTGATTCCAGAGGGTCCTTCCCTGTGGTCCCGCCAGCTGGCACTGCTTAGCCAACGGGACCTGGAGAAAGCTGACTCTGTGGGAGCTGACTGGCTACTAGGACACATGAGACAGAAGATGGTCTTGTAAGTAATCTGGCCCTAAGCCATGTAGGGCTTTAGAGGTAATAACCAGTAATGGGCAGCCAAAATTATTATTGCCACACTGTGGCTTAATGGCTATGTGACTGGGTAGGAATGGCTTGCCGGCCATGTGACCAGATGGGAGTGGCTTGAATGATCATCATCGTTCAAATGAACTGTTAAGTCCTCGACTTACAACCTTGTCACTTGTAAGTGTCACTCACTGGGGTGAAAATTTGCTTCGCGTTTCCTGCACTCTCCTTCCTGGGTCACCCCCCCACCTCAGGCTGGTTAGCTAGGTGAACGGGTGCTGCCAGAAACATAGATGCTGCCAGCGCCACTTCCACCCATGCCGTCTGCTTGTACCTCAGGTGGGAGGTGGCTCTATGAGGCTGGAAGGGAGCCGGGCTGGACAGAGGGAAGCTCATCTGAGGCCAGGAAGGAGGAAAGAGGAAAAAAGCAAGGAGTGCAGATGCAGCAGTAGCAGGGGAAAAAAGGAGAGCCGAGCCGAGACCAGTAATCTAGGAAGTGACAGCTGCCGATCAGCTGGAGCTGCGCACACATCTTCATTTCCACTGGTGGAACTGCGTTCCACCCTGCCCTGCCTGCTGCCCACTCCTGGTAATAACCAACACTTAAAATTGCATTCAGAGACCAACAGGAAGCCAATGCGGCTCATGGAGTGATGGAGATATATGGGTGTATCTAGGTAAACCCATGACAGCTTGCAAGGTTGCATTCTGGACTAACTGAAGTCTCTGAATGTTCTTTAAAGGTAGCCTCATGTAAAGCACATTGCAGTAATCAAGCCTCGAGGTGATGAGGGCTTGAGTGACGGTGAGAAGATAGGGCCACAACTGGTGTATCAGACAAACCTGTGCAAAGGTCACCCTCACTACAGCTGAAAGATGTTGCTCTAGCCTCAGCTGTGGATCAAGGAGGACTCCCAAGTTGCAGACCCTCCCTGAAAGGGTCAAAATTTCCCCTGCCAAGAGTAATGGATGGACTGATGGGATTGTTCTTGGGAGGCAAGACTCACAGCCACTCAATCTGCCCATCCATACCCTCACAGGCAATGGCATATCACTTCCACTGCTTCACTGAATTGACATGGAGTGGAAATGTATATCTGCGTATCATCAACATACTGGTGGAAACTCACCCTGTGCCATTGGATGATCTCACACAGCGATTTCATGTAGATATTAAAGAGTAGGGGGGAGAGAACCGACCCCTGAGGAACACCATAGCAGGAGCCTAGGAGTCGATCTCTGTCCCCACCACCAACACCGACTTCAACTGATTGGAGAGGTAGGAGGAGAACCACCGTAAAATGCTACCTCCCACCCCCAACCCCTCCAGTCAGCGCATGGTCGATGGTATCAAAGCCATTGAGAAGTCAAGAAGCACCAGCATAGAGGAATATCCCCTATCCCGGTTTCACCAGAGATAATCCATCAGTGCAACCAAGCAGTTTCAGTGCTGTAACTGAGCCTGAAACAAGACCGATAAGGTCTAGATAAATACATTAACTATGAATCAATTTGTGTGTATGTATGTTGTGAATACTAGTTTTTACTTTCTGGATAAAATTTGATATTATCTAAAATTATTTCAGAAATTAGCACATTCCTGCCTTTTGAAGATGTACCATAAGTGGACTAAAGGAACTGAAAATTGAAGCAAGTAACTTGAAGCAAGTTATTTTTCTGTTCTAATTTACTTCGCAGCTGATTTGCTTCCTCCCGTGCTGTGCAGGCATATGCATGATGCTGAAAATTCAGCTTCTGTACATGTGCAGGTGTGAAACATAAGATGGCAGAACCTATGGTGCCACCGAGAGAGCTGGTTCAAGGATGTAGCCAGCCAGCTATCGCTCCTGGTTCAGCAAGCAGGGGAAATTACTGCTACCAGTTCTAAAGAAACGGTCCAAACGGTGAGGAACTCACATCTGATCTGTTTATATAATATCCAGGGATCAAAAGCAGATGTACAGGGCATTCCTTAATGTGCTGTTACTGTTCTTCAGTAAAAGCCTTAGTTTCTTCACAGATATTTGGAACATAAGAATTTTCTTAAAAATGTTTATACACATTAATATACATAGAAGAGTGAACTAATCAAGACAAAGACAAACAGTATTTTTAAGCAACTGGCATATGTTTACAGAAAAAGTATTTAATCTTTACCTCAGTCTCCAGGAACCTTCGTAAAGCCCTCTTTTTTTTAATGCTCTTACGTCTCACGTAAACCGCAAATGAAAGGCCCAAAATGACGATGATGAAGAGTCCTCCAATCACTCCTGCAGCAATCAGGGGGGTTCTACAAATCAGAACCCAAAAATAATGCTGAATCATAGGAATAAGATATGTACATACTTTGAAATTAATTTTTAGAAATACATGTACATTTATGAAATTGTGCAGTTAGTTTTGCTACATTCTAAATAATGCAACAACAACAACGGAATGGTAATGTTTTTAATTACATTTGTTCTGGATTGTTGTTGTTAGAAACATAAACAGCCATCATGCAAGCTTTGGAGAATAAAAAAGGACTAGATGAATGAAAAGGCAGACCAACGTATAGTTTGAAAATACTTAATGAAAAAAAGAAAGCTTTACATGAAAATATGGGTTGGCTCCCTCTTCCCTAGGGGGTGATCTTCTGCAGGCAGAATCTGCTTTCCTGTGAGCTTCATTAAGTAAGCAGGGCAGGAAATAATCTCTACTGGAAGGTGTACATTACTTTTATTGAGATTACTTATATTAACAGAACGTTGCCCATCGGATTTTGCTCTACTTTCTTCTCCTTCTTATAGTTCAATTAATTTGGGGATGGGTTGCTCACATGGTTAGTACTGGAGGTTAGCAAGCCTGCATTCACGATCTGAGTGCAAGCACTCTGTCTCCTGGATGAATCCCATTCGATCTGTATTTTCAGTTCTAGCTTTGACTGCTAAACTTGAGGTGTCTGACTGCTGTATGAATATTAATACAATCTCCATGTGGCTCAGTTTTTGTACTTCAGTTCTACCACATTACTGCCATTAACATTCTTGGTCCTTTGTTTACTCATAATAACAAAGAACACATAAACACAAAGAAAAGTTGCTGCCAAGGCAGATGAAGGTTTTAACCTGAATGCTCTTTATTGGTACAAGTGCTAGATGCTAACATTTGACCCATAACATTTATCCTTAGATGCAAAATAAAGGAATTTGATTCCTTCTCTCCAGTTCTATGCCCTACCCAAGCATTTATTCTGACAATGAACAGATCAAACTGTAATTTAAAGTGATTGGGTTTACAAATCATGCTGCGATATAGTTTGCTTTATACATACAATGTAAAATTGTTAGATCCCTATTGACAAAACAAAGATGTTTTGGCCCAATATGCTGCTAAAATGGGATTCTATCTAAATATTAGATGAGCTTTTGAAAGAAGACTGCAGAGTAAAAGCAGTCAAGAATACAATTTTTAAAGGTTTGGCATAGGTGAGTTGCAAATTGAATACTTTATAAAGATTACATTAGTTGTAGTTAAATTTATTTGTTAAAGAACAATAAAAATAGTGTTAATTTAGAATAGATTAAGATTGTGCATTGTAGCAGATGTTTTGCAAACAGTACATGGAAATGTACATATATAATAATAATAATAATCTGAGCAGAACTTTGAACCAAACCCTTTTCTTTTTTATTTTTTTGTATCCCCTTTTAATCCCCCTTTCCATTTTATTCTTTCTATTCTTCCTTCTAGGAAGAAAGGATTTTGTTAGAAAAATAAAGGGGTATTGGATCAAACTTTGGACACTTGACAAGTTAGTTATGATGGTGGCCATGTCCCAGGGTTATGTGAACATCTTTTGGGATGTTCAAGCAACTGCAGGAATTCACTTAACAACTCTGGCGAGAAAGGTGGTAAAGTGAGGCAGAACTCACTTAATAACCATCTTACTCAGGAGATAGAAACGTTGGCCTCATTGGTTCATTTACTGACCGTTCAAAGTTGCAGTGGCCCTGAAAAAAGTGGCTTATGCCCCTTTTTCACACTTAGGACCTTCGCAGCAGCCCGATGATCGGAGGATCAAAACTTTGCTGCCGTTTCATCAAAACGTTGCTGTGTATCCTGAGGTCACATGACTCCCTTTTGTTTCTAACTGATCCATGCCTAGGCATGGAAATGTGCCGCTCAGACATTATAGTTTTTTGCTCACACCGAAAAAAAATTAGAGGGAATACTGCATGCCATTGTACAATATTTGATTTAGTAGCATTGAACATTGGAAAAATTATAGGGACAAACTTTCACAAACCTCCATCACAGTTATCTGGTTTTGTTAAAAGAAACAGTGCTTAATTTAAAATATGTAAGTTGATGTCTAATTTAGCTTGTATTAATTATGTCAAAAATAACTGAATTGGTTTTTCAGGTGAAGCAAGTTTAGTCTAAGGGAAAGAGCCATTCTTTTTATATCCTATTCATATTTATTTTTTCTTTACTCAAGAAAAAAGGCAAAGATAGAAAAATGAATTCAAAAATTGCTCTCTAGACAGAAACAGTCTATGACTGCCAAACAAATAAAAAAAGACATGATTTGCAAACTGAAGCTATAACTTTTCTCCAGATTGTTTTCGTGCCTGAAACTTCTATTATACCTTGCAAATCAAGTAAGGCTATGCTTCACTCAGTCATATCACATGAGGCTCACTCTGTTATTTTGGTATATTGAACAAAAATGTGCTTTCCAGACATATAAACACGTACCAGTGTACAGAAACACATTATATGCTAAGGGGTCAATTTGCTATGGTGACATTGTTTCTGGTGATTCAGCTGTAGCTCAGATGTGGTTGGCATTTAGCAGGTAGCAGGAATAGCCAGGTAAAATCAATCTGATTAATTGAAGAATTTAATCAAGTATGCAATATGCACTGCACTGTATTGATAGAAAACAAATGATCATGTTGTGCTATGGATATTTAACTAACTGATCAGTGTCACAGTTTTAATACAAAACAACATAATTTCAGAGTGTAGTTGTATCTCACCAACTACAACAACCATTCATTATTCTTTATTTTGGAATGACCATATCTATTGCAAGATGATCATTTCTCAGAAATGTTAGAGACCTTATGATCAAAAGGAAGACATGGCCCACTCCCTCCCTCTGCATGGTGGCATTTTCCCCCCAGAAATGGAACTATAATTAACCTACATATATACTTGCCTTTCTGCCAGTCTATGAAGATTCATTGGCAGAAATTGCTCCACAGGAATTCCTTTCAAACCCATGAGACATAGCTTTAATCCAGAGCAATCCAACTAGATTCAGGCTCTGGCTGAAGTTATGGCCTGTTTCTGCTAGAACTAATCAGCTGAAGCCAGGAGGAATGCCAATCAGCACTACGGAAGTGCTTGGTTTTGGTTTTTATCTGGACAGAAGCCCCCTTACATCCCCCAACAGTTATGAATGAGGACAATTTTACTGTCTTAATTAGTTTGCCCTTCAAAAGAAAGGGAAGTTCTTGTCTTTCACCAACTCCTGCAATAATGCTGTGGTTATACATTTTTAATACTGAAACTAATTGGCTGTAATCCCTATGGTCAGATAACAAGTGGCCACCAAGTCTACAAACTACTGCAGATAGCCAGATATGTTATTGTTGTTAGTTGCAAAGTTGTGTCCAACCCATCACGGCTGTATGGACAACGTTTCTCCAGGCATTCCTGTCCTCTACCGTTCCCTGGAGTCCATTTAAGTTGACTGCTTCAGTGACTTCATCCAGCCACCTCATTCTCTGTCATCCCCTTCTTCTTTTGCCCTCAGTCTTTCCCAGTATTAGGCTCTTCTCCAGTGAGTTCTCCCTTCTCACTATGTGGCCAAAGTATTTGAGTTTCATCTTCAGGATCTAGCCTGACCTGAACCCCATAGATAATCTATGGGACATTGCCAAGAGAAAGATGAGAGACATGAGATTGAAAAATGCAGAAGAGCTGAAGGCCGCTATTGAAGCATTCTGGTCTTTCATAAAACCTTATCAGTGCCACAGGCTAATAGCATCCATGCCATGCTGCATTGAGACAGTAATTGCTGCAAAAGGGCCCCAAACGAAGTACTGAGTACATATGCATGTTTATACTTTTCAGAAGTCCGATATTGTTCTATGTACAATCCTTTTTTTATTGATCACATGTAATATAACTAATTTTCTGAAATGGGGGATTTGGGGTTTTTTATGAGCTGTACCCCATAATCATCACAATTATGACAAATCATGGTTTGAACTATCTTGCCTTGCATGTTATGAATATCGTCCATATATTAAGTTTCACCTTTTAAGTTACATTACTGAAATAAATGAACGTTTGCACGATATTCTAATTTTTCGAGTTTCACCTGTAAGTTAAATAGGCAGGGCAACAGCATACTGCCTTGCCGAACTCCTTTCCCAATTTTGAATCAATCAGTAGTTCCATGTTCAGTTCTCACTGTTGCTTCTTGACCTGCATATAGGTTTCTCAAGAGGCAAATATGATGGTCTGGTACTTCCATCTCTTTAAGAACTTACCACAATTTGTTGTGATCTACACAATCAAAGGCTTTAGCATAGTCAGGCAGAAGTGGATGTTTTTCTCCCTAGCCAGATTAGATAGGACTAATGGGGCAAAGAGGGCTAGTTTGACTGCATCAGGCTAGAAATCAGGAGACTATGAATGTTAGTGCCATCTTAGGCACAAAAGCAGCCAGGTGACCTTGGGCCACCTTCTCACTTCTAAGAAGAAGGCAATGGCAAACCTCCTCTGAAAAGCCTTGCCAAGAAAGCTGCAGGACTCGTCGAAGCAATCACTAAATATTGGACACAATTTAACAGAGGGAAACGTGTAGTCAGCTTCCTGTCTTCTTATCTGTTATGGGATGTAAGCATTCTATGCATGGAATAGTGCTTGGAATACTGAATTTAGGACAAAGGCTTCTATTAAGTGATCACTGTCTTTTTCTACTTCCTGTCAATACTTTTCCCACCCAACGCTATAAATCAGGATAATACATGTTTATATTCTGGGACTGATTTTCTGATTCTTCTTTTCATCCAGTTTACTTTTGGTTTAGTAAAAACAAAAACCTTCCAGAATGAGTTGTTCTAAAGATTCTGTAAATAAATCATAAGCTATCAGTGTTGTTTCTATACTTCTCCATTAAAAAATTTTTCAGTAAGACTAAATCCAAACCCAATTTATATTAAACCGATTGAGGGAATCAGAAATCTCAGCTGGCATTTCAGGGGGGAAAAAATCAATATTGCAATATGCACATAAAATATGCAAGAAAATTTGCCTTTGATTCACCTTTGTAGAAAAGTCCATTCAGCAAATACATATTTAATCCGTAACATAAGAATCAGTGTATTAATATATTTTCTTTGTATCAGAATCAAGTTAATCATAAACTAGATGTGCTCACACTTTTTTTTACTTAGGTATGAAAAGCAACAAATCCCTATATAGGTAGACCTCAACATACACCAGTTAGTTTAGTTACCATTCAGAGTAACAACGGCACTGAAAAAAGTGACTTATGATCAATTTTCACACATGACTATTTCAGCATCCCCATGGTCATGTGATTAAAATTCATATGCTTGGCAACTGACTTAGATTTATGCCGGTTCCAGTGTCATGGGGTCATGTGATCAATGTTTGTGACCTTCTTATAAGCAAAGTTAATGGAGAAGCCAAATTCACTTAATAACCATGTTAATTTAACAACTGGAGTGAATTTTGGTAAGAAATAGCAATAGTACTTAGACTTATATACTGCTTCATAGTGCTTTATAGCCTCCTCTAAACTGTTTACAATGGCAGCATATTGCCCCCAACAATCTGGGTCCTCATTTTACTGACCTTGGAAGGATGGAAGTTGAGTCAAATTTGAGCCAGTTAGGATCACACTCCTGGCAATGAGCAGTGAAGTAGGCCACAATATTGCATTCCAACCACCTGCCACCACAGCTCAAAAAATGGAGCAACATTCACTTAACAAGTGGTTCGCTTAGCAACAGAAATTTTGTTCTCAATTGTCATCATAAGTCAAGGACAACCTGTACATCTATTGCAGATCAAAGTACACTTAGAATGCTGTTTATTATAATACAGTATTTACAATGTGATGAAACAATTCAAATACATGCTACCGGCATTTTGTTTCATGATGTTTAAACCTTATCAACATAGATTTATTTATTTATTTATTTATTTATTTATTTATTTATTTATTTATTTATTTGTTTGTTTGTTTGTTTGTTTGTTTATTTATTAGATTTGTATGCCGCCCCTCTCCGTAGACTCACAACAGAATAAAACAATTTATAACAAATCTAATAATTTAAAAAACATTTTAAAAACCCCATTATTAAGCAGACATACATACAAACATACCATACATAAATTGTATATACATGTTATATTTGTCTTCATTCCAACTTTGTTTATATCAAATACTGATTTATAGTTGAATATAATAACTAAAGCCTAAATTATGTCTACCCTAGAATCTCTGTAAATTTCTTCCAGCATATTATAAGCCGCCCTGAGTCCACAGAGAGGGGTGGCATATAAATCAAATCAAATCAAATCAAATAAATGAATGAATGAATGAATGAATAAATAAATAAATAAATAAATAAATAAATGTTGTGTTATAATTTAACTATTTTATGCAGAACAAACCAGTATTTACACTTGAACACAAGCTGCCCCTCTAACTTTTTGAAGTACATGAGAGAAATAAATTATTGGCTTCATAAATTTTGATTATTCAAGTTTGCAGCAAACATCTCCCCCTCCCCAAGTATGTAATATCTGATATTTTCGATGTGACTTTTGAAGCTATCACCTTTACAGGTACAGTACAAGTATAGCATTCTACAGTATCTATGCAAATGCCCTGCCTAAGTAATAACATGATTATCAAATCCCAGGTGTCTGTTGAAAAAGAGATAAAATAAAAGTCTAGTCATATAGGCTACCAAATATTCTGCCAGCAAAATGACTTGCTCAGCAGACATTAGCTATCAAAACACTGTGTTTTTTAAAAGATACCTCCTTGTATCTGTGCAGTATTTTTCACTGTGACACTTGCCTTTAGAACATGCTTGTCATTAAATACAAACATTCTAGTTCAAGCATGTTACGTTTATGAAAATATTTACTTTCGATTAATCATAAGGTTGTTTAAGCCATACTTTGTAGTAAATATTTATTATAGGGTTTAAGTGTTGAAGATTACTAGGACATATATTCCATGACAGGAATTAGATAAATATTTTACATAAATAACATTTTACATTGGAAATATTTGCTAACTATGCCTTCTGGAACTGTGTTCCAGGGGGGAAAAAAAGGACAAATAATTTACCAGAATTTGATTTAAATAAAGTTTTGGTGTCTTTCATTCTATTCATTTTCAGACTAAACTAGAGATGGATTCCATCCAGTTCTATGGAACCGGTAGTAACTTGGTGGCTTGAGTCACTAGAAAGGGCAGTGACCCAGGTCTGCCACATCAATGAACTGGCTTCTTGGCAGTGCCATGGGTGGTGCCAACTTGTTTTTTGCTTCTGCATGTGCACAGATTTTTTTGGTGGTTTTTTAAGCACTGTGCATGAAGCGCCTGCACGAAGCATTTTTTTAGCACTGTGCATGAAGCGCCTGCATGAAGCAGTTTTTTAGCACTGTGCATGAAGCGCCTGCATGAAGCATCAAGAAGTGAACCAGCAGCGAGGAAAACAAGAAACCATCCCTGGACTAAACCTATGCAGAAGTTAATGCTTCCAACTTAACTTATTCAATTATAACATGAATAAGATGAAGATTTGATAATTTATTGAAATATTAATGGTATTTTACAGTTGCTATACAACTGTAAAAAATGCTTACCGGGCCTTACCAAGAGCAGCTGTGAGCCACTCTGAGCATTGCATGATTCACCTTGTACCTCTTACAAACAAAGATTTAAAGCCACAAAACCAACAATTAAATCACCTGGACTGAGGAAACAAAGTTAAAGCTACAGGCTTGCTTTGACTGCACAGACTGGAATATTTTTAAAGACACCTCTGCAGACCTAGATGAACTCACAGATACTGTAACATCATATGTCAGCTTCTGTGAAGACCTATGTGTACCAACCAGGAACTTGCAAATATACAGTAACAATAAACCTTGGTTCACAGCCAAACTCAAGCAGTTACGTCATTCCAAAGAGGAAGCCTACAGAAAAGGTGATAGAGTGTTGTACAATCAGGCCAGAAATATATTTACAAGGGAGATCAGAGCAGCAAAAAGGAACTACTTTGAAAAGCTAAAGAATCAATTCTCAGCAAATGAACCAGCAAACATGTGGAAAACTCTCAAAAACATCACCGGTTACAGCAAACCACCTTCCCAAGTTGAAGGAGATCAGCAATTGGCAGATGACCTGAATGTGTTCCACTGCATGTTTGAAAAGAAACCACAACCACTTATCACACAACCTCCATCCCAGACACACCAACAACAGCTAAATCTTCTACAACTGAACCCATCCCATTGGGTTCAGAACCCCTAGTGATCACAGAAAAGGAAGTGAAAGATCTATTTCACAGACAGAAGCCTGGAAAAGCACCAGGCCCAGACAAGATAACTTGTTCTTGTTTAAAAGTCTGTGCTGACCAATTGGCCCCCATCTTCACCCAAATCTTCAACAAATCATTAGAGTTGTGCTGTGTTCCTTCCTGCTTCAAAGGCTCAACTATCATCCCAGTGCCGAAGAAGCCTTTCATCAAGGAACTAAATGACTACAGACCGGTTGCTCTAACATTTGTAGTTATGAAAATCTTTGAAAGGCTAGTGATGTTCCATTTGAAAACCATCACGGATCCACTGTTAGACCCCCTGCAATTTGCATACCGAGACAATAGATCAATGGATGATGTTGTTAATATGGCTTTACACTACATCCTTCAACATCTTGAATCTCCAATGACCTACGCTAGGGTCCTCTTTGTAGACTTCAGTTCAGCATTCAATACCATTATAAGGGACATTCTCTTAACCAAACTAAATCAGCTAGTGGTACCTGAACACACTTGTAAGTGGAACACAAGCTTCCTAACAGACAGGAAGCAGCAGGTGAAGTTAGGAAAAATCACATCAGATACATGTACTCTCACCACTTCTCTTCTCTCTATGCACTAATGACTGCATCTCAAACGATCCATCTGTTAAACTACTGAAGTTTGCAGATAATACAACAGTGATTGGACTCATTCGAGACAATGATGAATCCGCATACAGGCAGGAAGTTGAACAACTATCCTTGTGGTGTGACCAGAACAATCTAGAACTGAACACACTCAAAACCGCAGAAATGGTGGTAGACTTTAGGAGAAACCCTTCCACCTCTCACAATACTAGACAACACAGTATCAACAGTAGAAACCTTCAAATTTCTAGGTTCTATCATATCTCAAGACCTAAAATGGTCACCTAACATCAAAAACATCATCAAAAAGCACAACAAAAAAAGTTCTTTCTGTGCCAGCTCAGGAAGCTCAAACTGCCCAAGGAGCTGCTGATACAGTTCTACAGGGGAATCATTGAGTCTGTCATCTGTACCTCTATAACTGTCTGGTTTGGTGCTGCAACCCAACAGGACCGACACAGACTTCAGAGGATAATCAGAACTGCAGAAAAAACAATTGCTGCCAACCTGCCTTCCATTGAGTACCTGTATACTGCACAAGTCAAAAAGAGGGCAGGGAAAATATTTACTGACCCCTCGCATCCTGGACACAAACTGTTTCAACTCCTACGCTCAAAACGTCGCTACAGAGCACTGCACACCAAGACAACTAGACACAAGAACATTTTTTTCCCGAACGCCATCACTCTACTAAACAAATAATTCCCTCAACACTGTCAGACTTTCTACTAAATCTGCACTCCTATTCTACTAGTTTTTCTCATCATTCCTATCATCCTTTTCCTCCCACTTAGGACTGTATGACTGTAACTTGTTGCTTGTATCCTAAGATTTTTATCAATATTGCTTCTTCATTGCTTATTTGACCCCTATGACAATCATTAAGTGTTGTACCACATGATTCTTGACAAATGTATATTTTATTTTATGTACGTTGAGAGCATATGCACCAAGACAAATTCCTTGTGTGTCCAATCACACTTGGCCAATAAAAAATCTATTCTATTCTATTCTATTGATTGTTTCTTCATTGCTTATTTGACCCCTATGACAATCATTAAGTATACTACATACATTCTTGAGAAATGTATCTTTTTCTTTTATGTACGCTGAGAGCATATGCACCAAGACAAATTCCTTGTGTGTCCAACCACACTTGGCCAATAAAATTCTATTCTATTCTATTCCATTCCATTCCACTCCATTCTATTCTATTCTATTCTATTCTAATATAGAATAGAAGCATTAGTAGTAGCATCCAAACTAAATCAGAGTCCAAGTCAAAGTAATCCTCAAAGTTCCAATTTATTGCCAGAGCCATTCTGCCACCTACACTGGAAAACCTGAATCTGAGCTTCCCACCCAGTTGAAAGTTCACATCCCTTTTTCCCCACCCACAAACTGTCACATTGCCCATTCAGATTGAACCAGTGTGGCAAGTCCTCCTTCCATTACTACTCCCACCACTACTCCCTCACCCAGGGAGACCTTTGGGCTTATCTGGATATTTGTAATGGAATTATTTAATTAATCTGTCTGCTTTCACTTTCCAACTTTTTACCCATGTGGATTCAGACAAAGGATACCCCTTCCAATGAATGAGGTATTATAATTGGCCTCTATATACTCGGGAATCTAGATTTTTTTTCACCTCATAATGCATCTCCTCCTGTATAACTGGGGGAAGGGGGAGGGGAGGTAGTTTGTGGCCTTAATTCAGATCTTGTCACTGGTTTTAATAAGATGCAGTGGAACACTGGGTGAATTTTTCCCAATATTCTGGGCAATGCAAGCTGTACGGTGACCTGGTTTATTGTTTTGACTATTGGGAAAGGCCCTAAGAATTTTGGCCCTGTTTTTTTTGCTAGGCAATTTCAATCGAATATATTTTGTGGATAGGAAAAATTTATCTCCCACTCGGAAAGTGGATTGGAGTGATTGGTGCTTGTCAACTTGCTTCTTGTAGACTTCGGCAGCATTGGCCATGCTTTCTTGGTGTTTTCCCATCCTTTCTTTAAAGTTTCTATCCATTCAGCCAGGAACATGGAAGTGGGTGGTTCTGTGGGTAATTCCGGCATAGGAATGAACTCTTGGCCGCTGGTGACTTGGAAAGTGGTTAACCCAGAGCTGCTGTGAACGGCATTGTTAAATGCTACTTCTGCAAATGGTAGCAGTTCCGCCCAGTCATCTTGTTGGTAATATATATGACAATGGAGGCACTGCTCTACCATCATGTTGGCCCATTCTGCCACACCATTGGTAGTCAGATGGATAGCTGAGCTAAGTCCTTGTGTGGATCCAATCATGCATATGAACTCTCTCCAAATCCTGGCAGTGAACTGTATTCCTCTATCGAATATGATCCTCTTGGGCATCCAAGCAAGTGGTAGATGTGCTTGATGAACAACTTTGCTAAGTGTCTGGCACATGGCAATCTGGAACAAGCTTGGAGAACATGTCAATGACTGTCCAGATCACAGTGTTGCCCTTGCTGTCTAGGACTTCCACTATGAAATCCATCACAATCTCTTCCCAGGATTTACTGGGATCAGCCACCTGCTGTAGCAGTCTGGGTGGTTTTCCTGGTTGGTATTTCTTGGTGGAGAAGGTAGCGCTGCTCTTCATGTAGTCCTCTACCTCTGATTTCATTTTTTTGACACCAAAACTCTCTCTGTGTTAGGTGGAGCGTTTTCAGAAACCCAAAGTATCCTCCCAGCTTGGCGTCATGGTTCTCCTGGAGCACTTGCAATTTGAGGCTGGCAGGCACCTATAATTATTATTATTTCTTTATTATTTATTAGATTTGTATAATTTGTTTTTTAAATTTTAAATTAAATTACAAATGTACAAAGATTAATCAAAACGAATAACAGTTAAATCCTAGCATATTATAACAATTTATAAATATAAAATCTTGTAGAGAAAGGAATAGGAAAGTGAGTGGAAAAAGAGTGAAGGAGAAGAGAAAAGGGAAAAGAAAAGATAGAGGAAGTAGAAAGAGTAGAAAAGATAAAGGGGTTGGCGAGTGTACGGTGGAGCTGTATTGAAAACGGGAACTAATTCCTAATTTATTAGCTCATTACCATGGTTTTGATTGTTGATCTGGGTAGGCAAATGCAAGCGTTGAATTGATCAAAGATTTTGAAAATAGTAGTAAGTATTCTATCTATATATATCTAAGGTCTCTTATTAGTATATAAAAAGGTACAAGAAAGCTATACAGTGATCCCCCGCTCTTTGCGAGGGTTCCGTTCCAGGAACCCCCGCAACGAGCGGGTTTTCGCGAAGTAGCGCTGCGGAAGTAAAAACACCTTCTGCGCATGTGCAGATGGTGTTTTTACTTGGGGGCGGCGCGGGTGTTTTAAAACGTCCCCGCCGAGATGGGGGGCTCGCTAGCACCCCCCTAACCCGGGTTGGGGGTTCGGGGGTGTGCTAGCGAGCCTCCCATGTCGGCGGGGATGTTTTAAAACACCCGCGCCACTTTCCAATGAGTCCCGAAGACAACGCGTTTGTCTTCGGGACTCATTGGAAAGTCGCGCGGGTGTTTTAAAACATCCCCGCCGACATGGGAGGCTCCCTAGCACACCCCCGAACCCCCAACCCGGGTTTGGGGGTGTGCTAGCACACCCCCGAACCCCCAACCCGGGTTTGGGGGTGTGCTAGGGAGCCTCCCATGTCGGCGGGGATGTTTTAAAACACCCGCGCCACTTTCCAATGAGTCCCGAAGACAACGCGTTTGTCTTCGGGACTCATTGGAAAGTGGCGCGGGTGTTTTAAAACATCCCCGCCGACATGGGAGGCTCCCTAGCACACCCCCGAACCCCCAACCCGGGTTTGGGGGTGTGCTAGCGAGCCCCTCATGTCGGCGGGGATGTTTTAAAACACCCGCGCGACTTTCCAATGAGTCCCGAAGACAACGCGTTTGTCTTCGGGACTCATTGGAAAGTCGCGCGAGTGTTTTAAAACATCCCCGCCGACATGGGAACCCCCCAACCCGGCTTCTGGTAGAAGCTTTGCCAGGCTGCGATCGGGCGCTTGGAAGGGGAAGAGAAGCGTTGACAGACGCGGCGAACTTCCAGGGCTGGGGGTTTTTTATTTGCGCCCCGAGGGAGGAAGAGCCCCCGAAGTGACCCGCAGGAGCCGGGCGAAGCGGGCAGGCGGCGATCGCAAGACGCCGGCTTGGCTGCCGGGCTTTTCCGCCGGCACCTGAAGTGGAGCTCCGGCTGGGCTGCCCCCGGCTCGCTCGCTTCCTTCCTTCGCTACCTGCCTGCGCGGTGCGTGTCTGTGCGCGTCCCCCTCGTTAGCCTAATCGGCTGGAGCTAATTGCGCGGAAACTACCGGGCGACCCCGCTTGGCCCGGGATGCAAAGGGGGAAGGTGTTTGGCAGAGGAAGGAGCGGAGCCCCCTTGGCCAAGCGCTCTGGGCGGCCGTCGCATCGGGCAGCCCGGGAGACCCCCGTCCGGCGCGCTACGATCTGGCCCCCACCTGGTCCCGCCCGATCCTCCTCCCTGAGGCAGCTCGCCCTCCCATGGCCGCTTCCTCCACCCTCTATTGCAAGCCCTCGCCACCGCAGCCAACGCGCGCTGCGATCTTCAAGCCCGGCTCCTTTCGGCCCAGCATCCCGGGCCAAGCAGCTGCCTTCCGTGACTGAGCCTGGCTGGCCCGGAAGATCGTAGCGCGCGTTGGCTGCAGCGGCGAGCGAAGCCAAGCCGGCAGCAATGTCGCCGCCGGTGCAGCCAACGCGCGCTACGACCTTCCGGGCCAGCCAGGCTCAGTCACGGAAGGCAGCTGCTTGGCCCGGGATGCTGGGCCGAAAGGAGCCGGGCTTGAAGATCGCAGCGCGCGTTGGCTGCGGTGGCGAGGGCTTGCAATAGAGGGTGGAGGAAGCGGCCATGGGAGGGCGAGCTGCCTCAGGGAGGAGGATCGGGCGGGACCAGGTGGGGGCTGGAATTTCTCCGCCAGGGCGAAGGGCGGGCGAGCGGGTGCTGGGGAGGGCTTCTCGCCCTCCCGACAGCAAGAGGGGGGAGCGAACGGCGTGGGCAGGCGAAGGGCGGGCGAGCGGCAGCGAGGAGTTTGCGTGGGCGGTGGGGAAACTCCTCGCTGACGCCAGCAAGAGGGGGAAGACCCAGGGAAGCCGCTGCCATCTACGCATGCGTGCCCGGCACGCATGCGTAGATGGTATTTTTGACTTCCGGGTTGAAAAATAGCGAAGTACCCTGTTCGCAATGGTTGGGGACGCAATAAACGGGGGATCACTGTATACCGGATTTGTATCTGGTCGAGTTTATAACCATCATTTTAATCTTGTAGCATGATATTCTCTTTTTTTTCTAACCAACTGTAAAAGGGATCCCAACAGTTGTTGAATGATGACATTGTTTCATTTCTAACTAGCATAGTTAGTTTCAACATTTCTGCACAGTATTTAATTTTTTTTGTTATTGCGACTTTAGGCGGTATATCCTCGTTTTTCCACCACTGCGCAAAGGTTAGTCTGGCTGCTGTAGTTAAATGGACAATTAAGTGTATTTGGGTTTTAGGCAACTTTTGTCTAAGAATGCCCAAAAGAAAGCATTCAGGGTTTTTTTCAATTTTCAAATTTAGTATTTCATCAATCCAGAGTCCGATTATATTCCAATAATTCTGGGCTTTTATGCATTGCCACCATAGGTGGAAATAGGTGCCTATTTCTTGATGACATTTCCAGCAATATGGTGAAAGTTTTTTGTTTAGTTTTGTTAATTTTATCGGGGTAATGTGCCACCTGTAAAACATTTTAACTAAGTTCTCTTTGTAAGACGTGGCTATGGTTATTTTATAATTTCTGCTCCAGAGTAATTGCCATTCATCTTCTTTGATCTCTTTTTTAAGGTCCAGATTCCACTGTTTTACGTTAATTTTTGTATTGATATTATCCAATTCATTAAAATTTAAGTAGCAATAAAAAAAATTAATTAATTGTTCCTGGGGTCCTGTACATAATTTGTCTAATGGAGCATTTTTGACTATTCCTGGTTTACTTTTATCCTTATTAAATTTGGTTTGTATCTGTAAGTATTCCCACCATTCCGTTTTTTGACCTAGATTTTCTAATTCTATTCTTGATCTGATTTCGCCATTGGAATTTATTATGTCCTTGTACCTTATTATATTGTTTTTTTTAATGAAAATTAGGATGAACATATGCTTCTAATGGAGCATACCATAGTGGGATTCCTTTGTAAAGTTTTATCTTAATTTTTTTCCAGGTATATATTAGGGATTTCCTAATCAGATGGTTGGTAAAATATTTGTGGGTCTTAGGCTTTTCATCCCAGAGATAATAGTGCCATCCTAAATGAAGGTCATGACCTTCTAGACTAAGTAGTCTGGTGTTAGATAAGCTCATCCATTCTCTCATCCATGATAGGGATGCGGCGATATAATAATCTTTCCAGATTGGGAGTGCCAGGCCTCCTTCTTCTTTTGTATCTTGTAAATATTTTAGGCGAATTCTCGGGCGCTTGTTCTGCCAAATGAAATTACTGGTAATTTTATTCAGTTTTATAAAAAATTCTTGTTTCAATTGGATTGGAATTGTTTGGAATAGGAATAGTATTTTGGGTAAGATGTTAAGTTTTATGGCCGCTATTCTGCCTAATAATGAGAGTTGTAGTTTCTTCCATTTCGTCAAATCAGATTGTATTTTGTCTATTAGTTTATTATAGTTATTTTCTTTTAGGCTGGACACTTTATTCGTCAAATTAATGCCAAGGTATTTAATTTTTTTAACTATTTGGATGTCTAGTTTGGCCTTTAGGATGGCTTTCTGCGATTCTGTCATGTTTTTGGTTAAGATTTGGATTTTGGTTTTATTTATTTTAAGTCCTGCTACCGTGCCATATTCTTCTAGGATGGCAAGTAATTTAGGTCCTGATTCTAGGGGGTCCTCTAAAATAAATACAAGGTCGTCCGCAAATGCTTGTAGTTTATAAATTTCATTTTTGCACTTTAGGCCTTTTATATCTTCCTTTTTTCTAATGATTCTTGTTAGGAATTCTAGTGTTAAGATGAAGAGTAATGGGGACAATGGGCAACCTTGTCTAGTTCCTTTATGTATGGAGATTTTTGTTGAAATATCTCCATTGAGGATAATGTAAGCTGATTGATAAGTGTATATAGCTTTTATTGCGTTTATGAATTTAGGGCCGAATTCCATATATTCAAGTTGTTTAAGTATAAATTTCCAGGACACATTATCAAAAGCCTTCTGGGCGTCAAGGAATATTAATGCCACTTGTTTTTCGCTGTGGGTTTCATAGTATTCCAGGGTGTCCAATATTATTCTGATGTTATTCTTTAACTGTCTCCCTGGAAGGAAGCCATTTTGGTCCGAATGTATGAATTGGTTTAGAAAGCCTTTAATTCTACTGGCTAAGATAGAACTGAAAATTTTGTAATCTGCATTTAAAAGAGAGATAGATCGATAATTGGCTATTTCTGTAGGGTCCGTATCCTTTTTTGCTAATAGTGCTAAATTAGCTTCTGTCCAGGATGTTGGGATTATGCCTTTGTCTAGGACCTCGTTCAGCATTTCTAACAGAGCCTTTTCCATTTCGATGGGAAGATCTTTATATAATTCAGTTGGAAGGCCATCGGGGCCAGGGGCTTTATTATTTTTCTGACTTTTGATTGCTTCTTTTAATTCTGTAGAAGTAATTGCCTTATTTAGTATATCTTTTGTTTCTTTTGGTATTTTGGGGAGATTGGCCTGATCTAGGATTTCTTGTATTTTTTGATCTTGTAAGTTATTAGGTGTATTTTCATGATTGTCATAAAGATTGCTATAGAAATCACTAGCTATCTGTTTTTTCATTTCCAAGTCATGGCATAATTCCTGGTTTTTTGTTTTAAAACAGTTTATAAGTTTCTTTTCTCTTTGTTTTTTGAGTTTGTTAGCTAACCATTTGCTAGGTTTATTAGCATTTTCAAAATTATATTGATTGCTGCTTTTAATTTGTTGTGCTAGATTTTGTTGATCTATTAAGTTCAATTCATGTTTTATCTGGGACATTTTTTGTTTTATTTATTTCTTTTGGGGGTATTTTTGTAAATTTTCTTCTAGTAGTTTATATTCTTCTTCTAACTTATCCAATTTCCGCTTTTTTAGTTTATATTCTTTAGCCATGTATGAAATAGCAATTCCCCTAGTTACAGCTTTGGCAGTGTCCCATACGTTTTGAACACTTGTTTGTTCTTTAGTACTTTCTTGAAAGAAGAAATTCATTTCCATTTGAAGTTTCTGTTTGAAATTTTCCTGATTAAGAATAGATTTTTGAAGGGTCCATCTGGAACATTGTTTAGTTCCTTTCCATATTACTTTTAGCGCATTATGGTCTGAGATAAAGTTGGGTTCTATCTCAACCGACTGAATTTTTGTATTAAGTTCTATTGAAGTCCAGACCATATCTAGTCTTGACCAAGATTGGTGTCTGTCTGAATAGAAAGTGATTTTTTTATGATTAGGATTTCTATCTCTCCAACTATCTATAAGTTATAATTCTTTTACTAAATCGAAAAAGGCTTTGGGTAAGATTCTTTTCTTTTGTTTATTCCTTCCATCATTATTATAGTCCAGTTCCTTATCAATTATTCCATTAAAATCCCCTAGTAAACAAATATTGTCCGTAGCATGTTCATTAATAGTAATTAATAATTTTTTATAAAAATTTTCTTGGCCTTCGTTCGGGGCATATATGTTAATTAAGGTTATTATTTCCGATTCTTTTTGTAATTCTATTATCAAGACTCTACCCTCTCTGTCTTTATATTTCAGTTTAGCTTGTATATTAGGGTTAATATAGCAAATTACACCTCTCTTTTTTTCCGGTGCTAAAGATGAGAATAGATTCCCTAATTTATTTCTTTTTAGAAGATGCTCAAATTTGTTTTTAATGTGTACTTCTTGCATTGCGATAATATCTAGGTTCAGTTTAGCAATTTTATTTAGAATTTGATTCCTTTTTTTTTGGTGCGTTCAAGCCATTTATATTGATTGAATATAACTCAATTCCCCAGTTAGTCGTTTTTTGTACCAAATTCACGTTATATGTATTTGGGTCTAGTTGCCCTAGTACTTGTAGTCTCTTTTGGTATGCCTGCGTAGCCATTATTTCCAGTGGTTATATTATCGATAGCCAATATTCCTTCTGTTCTGTTTGGAATCTGATCCGTTAGTTGATCAGTAATTGGCAGAGGGTTCCTTGTTTCCTTATGATTTTTTGTATCAGCCGTCTGGTCGTTGGTAAAGTTTTTTTCAAAAAATTCTTCGGCTTTATCAATCGAGTCTATTTTTATTTTTTTATCTTGCCAGGTCACTAGCATTCCCTCTGGGACTAGCCATCTGAAATTTATGTTATGCCTAGTCAGTTTGGCAGATAGAAAAGTACATGGCTTACGTAAGTCTCTTACATGTTTCAGAACTTGCTTTAGGATAACCAGGTGTCTCCCTTTGTATTCTATGGGGTCTTCATGAGCTCTATGGAGTATTTCGTCCCTGACTGATTTTTTAACTAATTTAATATGGACTTCCTTGGGGAGGTTGTAGCGTCTGGCGTAGTTGGTGTTGATTCTATATATTTCATCAATTTCGTTTAACATCGTATCTTTTTCGATGCCTAACGCCCTTGACAGAATGTCTGCCATAATGTCTGGTAAATCCTCACTTTTCTCCTCCCTAAGGTTTTGGAATCTAAGGAAGTGGTTGGCCTTTTCGCTCTCAAGTTGGATTACGGTATTTTCTAGTTCCTTATTGGCTTGAACTAATTTTTCAGTCACATCTTCCATTTGTCTATGATCCTGGTCTATCCTATCTTCCAAATCCTGAATTTTTTGTTCTTGTTTTAGCATCTGTTGCTGGAAAGCCTCATGCCTTTTATCCATATTTTGCATCCTTTCTTTTAACTCAGATGTATCATTTCTCACTTCCCCTATTTCTTTTTTGATATCTTCATGGTTCTTAAGCATTAATTCCTGCATTTGCAGCAGCATGGTTTGTAAATCTTTATAAGAATTGGACCTTTCTCTGGGGAGCATATCCTCCAGTGATCTCTGAGTGGAGGGGCTAGATATAGCTGAGGTGGATTGGTTGATTGACCTCTTCCCCGATCCCAGTTTAGACAAGTTAGAAAGGCTTGTCGTTTTAACAATGTTCCACCAACTAGCCCACTTGTATAGATCTCTAATTGTCCCTTCCAGAGTTAGGTGGGGATAGTATGTTTAAGTAATATATTAAGTACTCAAGTAGAGAGATAGCAGTTCTGATCATTAGTAATAAAGCTCCTCTGGTCTACTGTCATATAAGAAGTAAGAGGGGTAGTTTGTAAAGGAAGGGTAAAAGTAAGACTTATATCTGACAGATTAGATAGATATATAATTCCAATAGGTTATACTATAGACAAATATATATAGACAAATATCAAAAGTTATTAAATGGGTATACAATATCTCGGCTTCAATTACGTTCAATGGTTATCGGTTTTGTAGATAGTTCTTCCCAACAGAAAAAATTAATCAAATTTTACAATAATAATGTATATATGTAAATGGGGATATTTCATAAGTTTTCTAAAAATGGTGAACCGTCAGAAGAAAAAATGCATAATTCATTCAAAATTCCTTAAAATCTTAAGAACTTTAAAACGTGATGTATAATGTTATAAGTAATGATAATAAATTAAACAATTAGGTAAATAGTAAAGACAGAGTTATAAGTAAAAGCTAAGCAAGGTTAGTAAATTTCATTCCTAGAATTCTGTAATATTTCTGATGACTAATATTTCTGGAAGTTAATAGTATTGAGGAAATTAATTGTAATATCTAATAGTTAGTAGGGAAAATATCATATTGTAATAAAGTTATAGTAAAATATCCTAATAGTCTACTGATCAATTTATAATCTACTGATAAGTTAATATTTGTAAATAGGTATTGAATACTTATCAATTAATATCTTATTATAGTAGGGTATTCTAGTAATACTTTAAATTAGTTAATAGGTTATAAATAGTGTATAAATATCAGTTAGTATAAGTACATATATATTCTGACAGTGGTAAACAAAGGTGAAAGAAACTTTACAGCCAATGGATTTATATAGATAGTTCAGTGGGTCAGACCCTTTCTCGGTTTCTTCGTGTCAAGATCTGTAAAGTCAAATTAGATTTCCATGGTGGCAAGTTAATAGTGGAGGACAGTTAGAGTGGTGAGTAGATTAAGACTTAGGATCGTTTAGAACAGCTCCGTGTTTCTTCTTTTCACCGAGAGTAATTTACACTTAGTCAAACTCACGTAGCTTCACAAAGTCTGCCGTGGTTATGCTGGGATCTTGTAAGCCGTTCCCTCTCCTTTCCGTAGCCTCTACCAGCGTAATGGTTAGATCCTAGTCAGATCAGGGTCGTCTGCCTTTCGATAAAAAATGAGAGGTCTCCGAGTTGTGTTTCCGCCGCTTGTGCAAGGCAGCTCCTCCGGCAACGCGCCTCTCCTCGCAAAAAACGGCTATTCAGGTCTCGTCGGGTGCCTCCTCCACTCCCCCTTCAACAGCAGCCAGCAATCGCCCCGAATCACCCAAACCTTCCGAACCACCACCTCCAGGTTTCCGTTTCCCCCGTAGACAAGGCAGGATGGAAGAAGTTTGAAAGTATCGAGTTGTCCTCCTAAGCCCAGTAGAGTGTGATGCAGCAACAAAAGCAGAAACGGAAAGGGAAGAAGTCGTGCTGTTCAATCGGATCCTCTGTTGAAGCTTCAGGAAAGGGGGAAAAAAGAGCACTTTTTTATAGTTTAGGTTTTCTCGTGAGACGTCAGGTCTTCTCAGTAAGAGGTAAAGGCTTTGCGCGATGTTGGTTGTTGTTTTTTTTTAGTATTTATTTTGACTCGAGCGTTAGGTTGCCGCCAGCCGGGGGGAGGAAGATGGCGACTCCTCCCTCCTCCTTCTCAGGTCTTAACTGTTTATAGTTTTAGTTTAAGTGACGCTGCCCCCGTGGAAAAACTCATTTATAAACAATAATCTCACGATGTATCCAATTCCGATATGTTATTAATCAGCTCTGCCGTCTCGGTCGCCTCGCTAGTATCAATTTAATTTCCTCTAGCTGGGAACGTTCTAGGCCGCCATGTTGTTCCTAGCTTACAGGCACTCAGTCTTGCAGGGGATATTCCGTTCCATTGATCAAGTTGCCGCCTCGAAATCGAACTAACGGCACCCCCTTTCCGACAGACCCTTTTTCGCAGGGTCTATGGTCCCGTAGGACTGATGAATGCCTATAAAACAGTGGTGTTTGACAGAGCTCAGCTCCACACTGACCGTTCAGTTCCACAGTTGGCTCCGCCCCCCAGATTTGTATAATTTGGACCCCTTCCATGCCAATCCTTCTTTCATGGTTAGTATATCCCTTGTTATCATTAAGCCAGGGATCACTGGGAAGAGCTGCCTTAAATTTCTCAGTCCACTCTCCCTGGTCTCGGCTGCTTGACCATTGGGTCTAGCCTCTGGTGAGGACAGGGACTATCAGTTCCCTGTTTGAGGAGAAGTGCCTGCTGTTTCTCCTGGTGAGGTGAGAATCACGGAGTGGAACTCTTCTTCTCTTTGACTGTCATACTGTGGCTTCCTGGACAATGTGTCAGCCAATAGGTTCATTCCCATGGGGATATGCTTCAGTTCAAATTTGAACTGCCTAAATTACTGCACCCATCACACTTGGTTGGGTGAAAGTTTCCTAGGTGCCTTAAGGGCCTCGAGGTTCTTATGATCTGTCCATATCTCGAAAGGTATCTTGGCTCCTTCTAGGAATTTATTTATTTATTTGTTTGTTTGTTTGTTTATTAGATTTGTATGCAGCCCCTCTACACAAACTCGGGGCGGCTCACAACAATAATAAAACAGTATACAATAAACAAATCTAATATTTAAAAAGTATCTAAAAACCCATTAATTTAAAAACCATTCAAGACAAGCATACCATACATAAAACTATATAAGCCTGGGGGAAATGTCTCAATTCCCCCATGCCTGGTGGCAGAGGTGAGTTGCCTCCAGGTTAGCAGTGCCCATCAAATGGCAAAGGCTTCTTTCTCCCAGATGGCCTATCTCCTCTTGGTTACTGCCAGTTTTTGAGAGATGTAAGCACATAGCAGGAATTGGCCTTATTCGTTCTTTTGCAACAGCACCACCACCACAGCCACATCACTAGCATGCGCCTAAATGATGAATTGTCAATCGGAGTTGGGGTACTGTAGGATCAGTTCCTGGGCAAAGAGCCGCTTCAGTCTTTCAAAGGCGTTCTGGCAATCCATCGTCCAACTGATTGGCTTGTTTGGCTTTGGCTTGGTGGGCGTCGGGCCTGTTTTTAGCAGCTCCATCAGTGGCAGGGCTATTTTGGCAAAGGGCAGGATGAATTGTCTATAGAAGTTCGCGAAACCCAGGAAGCTTTGCAATTGCTTGTGAGTGCATGGGGGTTGCTAATTGAGTAGTGCTCTCACTTTCCCCAGGTCCATCTCGATCCCATCCTTTGAGATATGGTATCCCAAATAGTCCAGTGATGTCTTGTGAAACTCACATTTGGAAAGTGTTGCATATAATTTGGTGGCTAGGAGTTTTTTCAAGACTTGTCACACCAGTTTCACATGCTCTTCCAGCGTTCCACTAAAGATGAGTATATCATCTAAATAGACGCCCCCCCCCCCTTGTAGAAGTGATGTACTGCATAAAAACTGTAGGGACTCACTGCAATCCAAAAGGCATTACCTTGAATTGGAAGCTTCCCAGTGGGCAGTTGAATGCAGTTCTCCATTCATCCCCCTCATTGATTCGGATGTGATAATATGCTTCTCTCAAATCTAGCTTGGAAAATATCTTGCCTTTGGACAAGCGTTTCAGCAAGTTTTTCATGAGGGGGAGGGGGTAGGTGTTTTGCACACACACCGCATTTATCCCCGGACATCAACACATAATCTGACTTCTATCTTTCTTCGCCTTGAATAGCATGGGAGCAGCAACCCTTGATCTTGATGGTTGGATGAACCACCTCTCCAAGATGGCATCAATATACCTCCTCAACTATTCCAGTTCCTTTGGGGAAATGGAATACATCTTCGATTTTGGGAGTATTGCACCTGGCTCGAATTCTATTGCACAGTCCACCAGCCATTGGGGGGGGGGAGTTCATTACATTCTTCCTCATTAAAAACCCTCTCTAAGTCTTGATATTCTTTCAGCACCTTCTGGGAACCTGGTGGAGTTGCCTCCCTAGCAGGGGCTGTGAATTGAGGATTGGTTGGTGCCCCAGGCATCAATCCTTCTCAGTGGTTCTGGTCCCTCAAAGGAGTTGTTGGGCTGACATTCATGGTTAACTTCCAGTACCTATCCTCCCATCTTATGGTGGATATCAACTTCTCTAGCCATATCAAGCCCAGGATGATGCCTTCTGACATCTATGAAACAAAGACTTGCAATGTTGCCCCATCTTTAACTCTATGGGTTTGGTGAGATTGGCTCGGGCTCCCCCAATTAGTGATCCATCCAGCTGTTGGAACCAGATGGGGCTTGCTAGGGCCATTATGGATCCTCAGCTTTTCCACCGTATCTATTATGGCATCTATCTCCCCCTCCTTTCCCATTTTGGGCACTTTAATATTTGTATTTATGAGGAATGGGCAAATTGCTTTACTCACCATTGGGTCATTTTTATAGCTGCTCCCTTCATTCCAATGGGTTGCTGCTTTTTCAGGAGACAACATCTCGTCATTGTCTGGAGGGGAAGGGTGTTCTTCTGATTGCAGCGCCAGCTGTCCCAATTCCAGCGGTCCTGGGCCCCTCTTCCAGTAAGCAGGAGGTGGCCTGGCCTTTGGCTGAGAGATAGGGGCTGGTGACAGGCATTCGGTGGCCTGGTAGCCAGCCTGATCACACTGATAGCACTTTGTGGCCCTTGTTGGCTTGAAGCGCGGGGTTGCTGTGGCCCTAGGTGGAACTCTACAACCCAACTGGCTGGCCAATCGATGGAGGCTTTCTTTCGCTTTTTGACCATCTAGTCTAGAGCAATGATGGTGGAATACTAATCTTGGACATGGTACCCCCCTGATCTTGCATGCCTCTTTCAATTCCGGATCCAGTGCATCTCTGAACATGTGCATCAAGAGCAATTTGGGCCAGTCCTGCACCGTCCTAGCCACTCTTTTAAATTCCCATAAAGCTCCTTCATTGGGGACCAAGCTTGCCTCTACTTTTAGATCTGTTCCTTGGCATCTACCTGTTGGGCCTCATCACAGAATCTGACCCTAATCAACTGAATGAAGTTGCTCATGCCATCTAGCTCGGGGGCTGCTTCATCATGGAGTTCGGCCATCCATTCTTCTGCTGCTTCCTCGTTCATGCCCTCGGTTATCTTGTCAATCAGCTGCCTATCTGTCTGATAGCAATCCCTGTATTCAGGGATATAGACCCACACTTAATGGAGAAAATAGGACAGCTTCTTTGGGTTGCCACTGAATGTGGCACAGAACCAAGGTGTGGCCTCCTGGGCTTGAGGGCGGTGGCTAGACTGGGTGCAGCCAGTGGGGTGACAGCCTGCTGGGGCACCCCTCCAACTTTACACCCTCCCTGCTGCCTCTGTTGGCCTAGGCCCCATGTGGCCCCATCTACAGAGAGAGCCCCGGCCACTGGGGGAGGGGCGGGCATGCCCCAAATTGACATTGCAGGGATCTGTTGTGCTGCCCCCATCCATGGTGTGATGTTTGGTTGCAGGGTGTATCCTGGGGTCCACTGGCTCTGTGCCCACCCCACTCCATGGAAGAAAGCCTGTCCTGGCGAAGCTCCCCCAGACTTGCTTCCAAGTCTGGGGGAGCCTGCTGGTGGTACTCCCCCATCCCAACTGTCAGTGTTGGGGGCTCCCTAGGCCAGGCTGATAAGCTGGCTTTGGAGGACAGGTATTGGGCTGTTCAAGTACTTTTCACCCCAGTGGAGAGGCCCCCTAGAATTCCACTGCCACCATATGGAAAGAACAGGGGTCCCCCGCTCAATAGGGGCCCCTGGTGCCTATCTGGGAAGGAGAACTCTGGCTATGATTTGGGGCTTGTCCAATTCATGGTTGTGTTCAAACCAGTTAGGGAGATCCATCAACAACTGACGGCATGACAGCGGCTGGAATCTTTCACTTTCAAAGCAGTTTGTGACCATAATTTCTTGCTGTCTTTATTCCTGAGCCAATAGCAGCCCAGCATCCAGAGGGCCTCTGTCCCCCTAGGTTGGAGGACTCAGACCCTCAACTGCACCTTGGTCTAAAGGTCTGCTTTAGCCGAGAGACGGGCCAAGGAGCATCTGTCTGAATCTCACTCTTTTCAGCCTCTCCAACAGCTATAAATTCCTAGGATGGGTTGTAAAGGACCTGGAATTCCCCAGCAGCTTGCTCCTTCTCTTCCATTTTTTTTCTTTTTTTTCTTCTCCTGAGTTTTCACATCACTCGGTGCCAGGTTGGATGCTGGGGCTCAATTCCTGACCAGCGCCCAAAGCTAGGGGTAGCTGGATGAGAATTTAAGAGAGATTCAAGTTAATTGTCAAGGATCGAGGTAGCATCCAAACTAAATCAGAGTCCAAGTCAAAGTAATTCTCAAAGTTCCAATTTATTGCCAGAGCCATTCTGGCACCTACACTGGAAACCTGAATCTGAGTTTCACACCCAGGTTGAAAGCTCTCATCCCTTGTCCCCCACCCACAAATTTGTCACGTTGCCCACTCAGATTGTGCCAGTGTGGCAAGTCCTACTTCAGCTTCTGCCCAGATGGGTGGGTATAGGTTGCATCTGTTCCCTCATGAAAATCACCCCTCCCAAGTTCCCATAAACATCATGCCTATAGTGATAGTGTAGAGCCTATAGTGATAGTGTAGCAAGCTGTTAATTTATCTGCACCAGCTTGACAGGTATAACCAAGGAATTGGGGTACTTTCATATCATGATCTTCTAATCATAAATGATGTTTAACCAAAAGTAGTTCCAAGCAGTGGTGAAATCTACTTACCTTCCCTATCAGTTTGGAAGCACACATTTTCACCCTTTGTGAATGCACAGAAAGCTTTGCATATGTGCAGAGGGTTAAAAAAAAGAAAATAATGAGGTCCAGGAGGGTGGCCGGAGTCTGGCACTGTCGCTGCTACAATTCTCCAAACCACTGGTGGCCACCACTACCATTTTGCCTGACTGGGCTGAACTGGTAGCATTTCACTCCTGGTTTCAAGCCTTCTTTTTGTCATTTGTTTGGCAGTATTTAAAAACTCACCATCTTGTACTTAGAATTAAAATTTGAACCAACATTTACAAAACACCCTTTCTTAATAACTAAATAAATGCAAATAGTATAGAGTTATGATGCAAATTAATTGATCCATGATGTTCTATAGGTGTTATAGAAGAGTTGACCTATTCTGTTTCATGTCTTATGTCAGATATTAGTGAATGTTGATTACTTCTGTAGAGGAGCTGACAAACATTCCAACTTCAAAGGAATTGTATGTCCATAGTGGCAAACTGATATTTGTTGCAGTTTTCCTTAGCTCATTTATAATATGCTTTGTTCAATGGTGTTTTACATTATTATTTCGTAATAATTGCAATTACAACATTATGCTTCCTAGTTATTTATTTATTAAGGCTTCTAGACAGGGTGTCCTCATTTAGTGATCCAAGTGGATCCAGCAACTGGTTGTTAAGCAGTTAAGTCAATAACTGAAATTACAACATGCTTATCATCTTTCTTTGTGTAACAGATCTACAAAGTTTGTAAATACAAGACTAGTTGTAAAATTATTTTTCATTATTGTTGCCACTGTGAACGGCTGCTAAATGACAATTACCTGGTTTGCTGAATTGCTATGGGCTATAAGCAATTTTAGGAAATGGCAAAATGAAGTTTATACATAATGATTTGAAAACCTAACACATGAACAACCCCATACCAAACAATAAATAAGCCATCTCACAGGCACAGACCAAACCTCTGTTTTCCAAATGTTGGGAAGCCCATTAAGGAGGAAAAGGATTGGATATCTTGCCTCTGGTAAGATGGTTGGCATACAAGTTTTAAAATAAAATAAAATAAATAAAATAAAATAAAGCAAAATAAAATAATAAAATAGTACATTAAAGTAAAGTAAAATAAATTTTAAAAGGCCATGGACTTTATCTGTGTTTTTTAGCAGGAATTAAGGTTCCAGGAGAGCTCCCTTATCAAGAGTCAACTTTATAAGAGGAAGTACAAGCCCATCTAGAATTAAAGATAAAATATTTCTGAATGCAGTAAGCCTTTAAATCCACAGTCACTTCATCTTGATAGTATTTGCTAGAATTGAACAAAAACTACCTTCTACCAATTTTATAGATCATAGACAGATCTATGTCTGTTTTTCCCCATCAAACTCTTACAGCGTCCAGGTCAGGATTTCCACTGTGCAGCCTTTTCAACAGAGGAAGAGATGCAGAACCTATATACAATCCATATTCTGATACTATACCCGATGCTGGATATAGTAGTTACGTAATCTCTGCCAACAGTTTTATAAACATGCTCTCAAACATCAGAACTAGCCCAGGAAACCCTGGTCATATTTCTTTTTATGGTTAAAAATCATCAGGCGATACTTTCTGGTTAGATGCTGTTGAAAGCAAGAAAAACAACTAGAATCTTTTTTCTTTTAACAGAGGTACAGGTGAAAAAAGTAAAAGGAGAAATCCTATTATAGGTTTCTCACATAACCTATAGTTGATATCATTTGTCAAAGGCAGAAAAATAATGCTTCATGTCTGATTCTATAAAATTCTTGATGCAGTTGTATGCCTGCTCTCCATTATCATCAAAAGTTGACTGCTGTTGTAATACCCTTTCACGTCAAATACTGATATTGAACATAACACTCGCTAGTGTTGGAGAAGAATCACACAACCAGAAAATATTCAAAGGATATTCTCCACTGAACTTTAAGCAAGATAATTTAAAATTTTGACATCAAATCACATACACATACACACACACTCAAGATGATAGGGTGATAAGAATGGATGTCAGTTTAAAGAGTATTATTTTTCTGGGTTCAAAATAAGGTAAATCTAGGCAACTGTTCTCTTTTTATATATATAGCAGTCAACTCATCTCTGATTACAAATTTGAGAAATACTTTCCTGCCATTCATGATAGGAAAGATAAAGAATAGTATTATATTTGCAATAGCAGTGAATATCTGTAACTCGGGTGTAGAATGAAGGTAAAGTTTCATTCTCTGAGCTTGTGGGTTGGTTTCCAAATGTTTTGTTACCAGGCTAGGTAACATCTTCAGGTATGTCAAGTGAGAGTATTGTAGTATTATATTTACTATAATATTATAGTTACTAAAATAATCTTTACATCAGTTGAAAGGAACAAGCTCCTGTTTTATCTATATTCTATGATAAAAAATCAACAAAAGCCAAAATATGATTGATAATTATAAAATATAATACTTAAAACAACGTATGGAGGAGAGATCCAGAACTACTTAGTAAAAGAGGATGTCTTTTTAAAAACTGAGGGGAAAGAAAATTTGGCAACATTATGAGTCACACTTCTGTTGACAGCACCTATAGAGAGTGGGAGGGAGGGAGGATTTTTGCTGCTGTTCCATATTCCTTTAACCTTTAATCCTCACTGCATACTCACCAACTCATATCCTGACTTTCCTCAATTGTCACAGGGACATCTCATAGCAGAGAAAAAGGCAGGGATGGGGATGCAGTTTGTTGGAATCCACATAATCAATCCAGTAGTGGGTTCCTACCAGTGCACCTAATTGGGCACAGCTTTGCGGCTCTGGCATGTGAGCACACATTCAAGTGAAATTTTACTTCCTGGACCTGTGCAGGTATCAAAATCTCACATGAGGATGCACACGCGTATGTGTTTCGGTGAGGTTTTTTGCTTCTGCACCTGCGCAAAAATAGCGACGGGGGTGCTTACCCACCGGCGCTTTTTGCTGGAGGCTCGGGGAGACGCAGCACACGTGGTGTAGCCGCCATCTTGAATTTCGGCTGAGATCTCGCAAGATTTCGCGAGATCTCAGCCGATGATCAGGCCAGGGTGGCCTGATCAATGACGTGTCCGGGCAGGGCCTGCATGCCCTATAAAAGGGTGTGCAGGCCCGAGGCTCTCCCTTTTCGCCCGGACTCGTCAAGCTCAGCAGACACTCGGCCGGGTGTCTGCTCGTGGCCGCCATTTTGGGTGACCTCATGGCGCGGCGGACATTTTGGAGCTTCATCAGAGGCCTTTTGGTTGTGCTGGCCGCTGGAGCAGCTTGGTTCCGGTGGAAAGGCCACCCCTTTGGCACTCTCTGTCTGCTAGTCTCCCTTAATTTTCGGGGCAGAGTGCATTGGAGCCCATCCTCCTCGGGACCGAGGGGGACCGCTCCGTGGGCCTAAGGGAGGGGGAGGTGTGCCTGGCACGAGGGCCCATTAGCCTTCGGTTGGCGTGTGTGTGTGTGTGTCTGGCCCTACCTCTCCTCGGGACCGAGGAGAGCAGCGTCGGTCAGTTCATCCTTTTTAGCAGTAGCAGCCCCACAGCTACTTCCTTGCCTTCATAGGCAGGGTTCACCGTCTTCCTATTGGGGCTGGGGCCAATTTTGGCTCCGGCTCCTGGTTAACTAAAGAAAGAATAAATTAAGATCCTAATAATAATAATAGATCATTTGAATGGCCCCTAAGAGACAAAAGGGTCCGGCTACACTGGCCCAGCCAGTGGTCAGGCCAAGGAGGGCGCTGAGGCCCTCGGCTCGGGCTCGAGTGAGCCAGGAAAAGGCTCAGAGTGGAGCCCCGATGGGAGGGAGGGGGTTAGTGTCCCCTGGGCCTAGTAGTGACACTTCTCCTTTGTCTTGGGCCAGGGTCCTCGAGCGGTTGGATAACCTCGATTGCTGGAGGTCTGGATCCGGCATAGGAGGGGCCTCCTCGTTGGCGCCTGCGGCCCTTGGAAGAGATCCGGAGGAGATGGCGGCGTTGCCTGGCCCCGGGGGACCGGGGCTACCCTGGATGACTTCTACCCCTTTCGGGGCAGGTGAGGTCGCACCACACTTGACATCCACTCCGCTCCTCCCTCTACCCGGGCAGGCCTTTGTCCCGCCGGGTTTTGGGAGTGGGGTCAATTTTTTAGGGTCTCCAGCGGGCACCTGTAACCAGGTTTGGTCCCCGCCAGCTACCGCTGCGGTTCCTCAGGCCCCTGTGGTGGCTTTTCTGCCGGGGCCCGGGGTGTCAGGGGCAGGGGGTTGGACCCCGCCGGCTCCAGCCGCAATGGCTCCGGCCCCTTTGATGGCTTACCCGTCGGGGCCGGGGGTGCTTGGGATTGGGGCCACCATGGTTTGGGATCCCTTTGCCAGCCTTAGGGCAGGGACCATCCCATGCGGGCTGCCAGCGACACCACTGGGGTTCCACCTTCATCCCTTGGTTAAGGAGGCCATATGGAAAGGGGAGTACATGGACCTCTTTTCCATCCTGAATAGGGAGGTCCCAAAAAAGGATAAGGAGGGGGAAGTCCCGGACGAGAAGCCCAAGAAAGCAAAGGTCAGTAAGTGTTTCAGCTCTTGGCTGTACGCTTATTTGACCTATGCCACGGTAGTGCTCCAGAGGCAGCCGGCTAGGGCTGCCTCAATGCTTAAGTACACAGACCTGATAGCCAGGGCCCAATTTGAATATAAGGGCTCAATCTGGAGGCACTACGATAAAGCATTTAGGATGCGGGTGGCATTCGATCCCACTCTCCCCTGGGACATGGTAGTTCCCGACGTGGTTCCAAGCAACCTACATGTCTGGGAAAGAGGGCTGTGATAGAACAGACAGTGGGCACTTTATGGAGGAGGAGTCCCCAGCTTCCACCCCAGCTAAGGCCCCCATGGGGGGTGCGTCAAAGGGAGCCTGTCCCCCATGTCATGAATTTGCTGCAAGAGGGGCTTGTTTTTGTCCCTTTTGTAAATTCAGGCATGCATGTGGGAACTGTGGGGGTACCCACGCTGCTTACGTTTGTCCCAGGCCTAAAAAGGGGAAGGACAAGAAGGGAGGGGGTCAGGCGAAGCAGCCCCCACCTGCTGGGGGAAAAGGGCCCCAGCCCAATTAATCTTCCTGTTCTTAAGGGTTGGTTAAAAAACTACCACCCTCACTCGAGAGCGGATGCTCTCCTGCAAGGATTCTCTGAGGGATTTAGGATCCCTTATATGGGGGTTAGGAAAGCCTTCATGTCCGACAACCTTAGATCGGTTGTGGGACATGAAGACATTGTTAGGGTGAAGATACAAAAGGAGGTGGCCGAGGGCAGGGTTCTGGGGCCTTTCCCAGAACCGCCCTCCCCAAATCTTAGAGTGTCCCCGTTAGGTGTGGTCCCCAAAAAGGCGAGTGGTGAATTTAGGTTGATTCACCATTTGTCTTTTCCCAAAGGGGAGTCAGTGAATGATTTCATTCCTGACAAACTTTGTTCAGTCCGGTACGCATCCTTTGATGCAGCCGTGGCCATGGTTAGGAAGTGTGGGGTTGGAGCCCTCATGGGTAAATGCGACATTAAGTCGGCATTCCGGCTCCTCCTCATACACCCAGATGACTTCGAGCTCTTGGGCTTCTACTTCGAGGGTGGTTTTTATGTTGACAGAGCATTGCCTATGGGTTGCTCTGTCTCATGCTCTCTTTTTGAGAGTTTTAGCACCTTTTGGAGTGGGCGCTTCGGAGGCGCAGTGGTCTGGGTTCGGTCGTTCACTACCTTGACGATTTCTTGATGGCAGGGCCTGCGCGTTCAGAGCAATTCTTTGCTCTAATGCGGGACTTCGAAGCCCTTTGTGCTCATTTGAGGGTGCCTTTAGCTCCCGAGAAGACCGAGGGCCCTGCTACCAAGATTACCTTTCTTGGTATTGAATTGGACTCTGAGGAGCAATCTTCTAGATTGCCCCCTGGACAAATTGGTCAAGATTCGGGGTAAACTTGATCTAGTGTTGGGCTGCAGGAAGGTCACCCTTCGGCAGCTGCAAGAATTAGCGGGGAATCTGAATTTTGCCTGCCGGGTCATTGTGCCTGGCCGGGCTTTTTCACGGAGGTTGTACAGTGCGATGAAGGGGCTCCGTTTGCCCCATCATCGTACCCGCTTATGCGCCGGGGTCAGGGCTGACCTGTACGTATGGCGGGAGTTCTTAGAACAGTTTAATGGGTTGTCATTTTGGAGGCAGGAGCTTCTTTTGGAAGCTGAGTTACAGATGTGTTCAGACGCTGCAGGGACCTGTGGTTTCGGGGTGGTATTAGGTGACCAGTGGTGCTGGTCTGCTTGGCCTCCGGAATGGAGAGCCTCCCCCCTGGTTAAGGATTTGACCTTTTTAGAGCTCTTCCCCTTAGTAGTGGCCTTAGAGCTTTGGGGGGGAGCAATTTAGGGACAAAACTGTGCACTTTTGGTGCGACAACCTGGCGGTTGTCCATGTTGTGAACGCCCTGTCCTCTAAGAGTGACAGGGTCATGCGGCTTGTCCGCCATTTTGTGCACAGGTCTTTGTCCCTAAACGCCTTGTTTTTGGCTAGACATGTCCCTGGGTTAGATAACGGGATTGCTGACGCCTTGTCCCGTGGTCAGTTGTCCAGGTTTCAGACCCTGGCTCCGTGGGCCCGAGCGTCACCAGAGGCTTTTCCCGACCACCTTTGGAGCCTGGGTGGGCTCCCGAGCAGTGGAGAGCTGAGGCCTTTAGGGCCATGGCCCTCTCCGTGGCACCAGGCACCCTGAGGGCTTATCAGCATGCAGGAAGGAGTCTGGGGATTTCAGGCAGGATAAGGGTTACCCCCATAGTTGGCCTGCCCCAGTAGAACACCTGATGGAATTTTGTGTCCAGCTTAGGCAGCGTGGCCTTTCACTTAGGACAATTAGGTCCAAGCTAGCCGGTCTCGCCTTTCTGTCCAAGGCGGGGGGGGAGGGTTATGGACTTTTCTGGTGACTTCCGCATTTGGAAGATGCTGGAAGGCTAGGTGAGGGAGCGACAGGGGACCCCTTTAGATAGTCGCCAGGCTCTGACGGTGCAGCAGCTGTCGGTTATTAATCAAGCTTTGGACAGTCTGTGTGCCTCTCTGTGTGAGGCCCGTCTCTTTATGGCAGCGGTTTCTGTCATGTTTTTGGGGGCCCTGCGGGTCAGCGAGGCTATGGCCTCCTCACAGGCTGACAGGTTGCTCCGTGCCTTCCAGTTCGCTGATTTAGTTTAGCTGGGTTCTAGGGTCCAGGGTTCTGGCCAGGCCAGGCATTGATCCCGTCGGCTATGGAACACGTTGTTCCGTATCGCCGCTGCCACTAGTGCGGCAATTAGGGGTTTCTCGATACGGTGGATTCGGGAAATCGGCCGCTGGCGGTCAGCAGCCTGTTTAGGGTACGAACGGCCGGCTGAGGGTTCAGGGTAAGGTCTTAGGCTAGGTTCACCTCTTCTGGTTAGCCCCACCAGTACGAGACCGATGGCATTGCTTTGTGGTCACAGCGTGACATTTTGGGGCTGACCGCTCAGCAACAAGAACCGCCGGGGGGACCCAATTGTCGTTGGGCTGATGGATCACCGTCGTCTGGCTGGGGGAGAAGAGGCGTGCGGTGGGAAGGGTTTTCTACCACTATTGCTGGGGAGGCAGCATCCCATTGCTGCGCCCAGGTGGTGCTGGGAAGGCGGCATCCCATTGCTGCCCCCAGGTTGTACTGGGAGGGCGGCATCTCATTGCTGCACCCAGGTGGTACTGCGAGGGTGGCATCCCATTGCTGCGCCCAGGTGACAGGTCTGGCACATTGGTGGCAATGACCTGTGCATGCTTGGAGGTCTGTCCTTGATCTGCCAGGCTTGCGATGACCCGCAGTGGCTTCGCACTGTGTGGCCCACCGCGCAAGTGGTGTGGTCTGAGGTCCTCCCGAGGATCACCTGGAGGGTCGCCATTTCCCTTAGGGCCATTCACTGGGTTAGGCGGGGAGTTAATAAGGCCCTGGGAAGGATAGTCAGGGAGTTAGGTGGGGTTGTAGTGGCCCATCCCCACATCACCAGTGATCAGCCGTGGCTTTACCGGGCTGGCAGTGTTCACCTGTCAGATCAGGGGAACACCATTTTCTTACAGGACCTGCAGCAGTCACTGCGCGAGCTGGTGCAGTTAGAGGGGGGAGTTGGGGGGCCAAGATAGAGATCTGACCCCTGCTCCATGGCAGGTTAGGGACGGAAAACTGGGTGGTGGTTTAGCAACTGCATGTTCTCTGTTGGGCATCTTTGGGGATGATTTACAGGTTCTCTACAAAGCTTGTGGTATTGGTGACCTGAGCAGTTGGGGGGAACCTGTCTTTGGGTCCTGCCCATTTAATTCCCCTTTTAGGGGGTAGCCGGCGGGACCTCCCACATGCAAGTGCATGGCATGGTCTCAGGTGAGGGAGGGCCCCTGGAAGTTTATTATACGTCATTTTCCGCCCCGGAAGCAATTGTTTGACCCCGCGGGTCCATGTTAGGGTCATAGTTAATTATGTTAATTATGCTGATTTAATTAATAAATTATGCAAATTTATTTTAATAAAAATGACCCAGTTTTAAATCCAGCTCTTGTGTCTGTGTCGTTACTCCCCCTCTCCTGCAAACAGATGTGGGAATCCACTACTGAATCAATCCAATTATCTCTTTCTCTGAAATTGAGGAAAAGAAAAGCACTGATCAAGTAACAACTAGAGTAACTGCATGAGACAACTGCAGTTGTTCCAGATAGATCCAGGTGTGTATGTAATTATGTCATTCTTCCTATAAAAAGAAGGGTTAAGCATGAAATGAGTGTCTACATAACAATATTTTATAAAGGAGTCAGTTATTTGAAGCATATAAAATTGTATCCCATATAATTATAGGGTAATATATCTATCTCTCTGTCTAAACTTTTGCACTATGTTTTGGTCTCAGAATTTGGACTCTAAATATCAGGCTAGATGAAGCTTGCATTCATTAAATGATTGTATATGGTCCCTGCTGACTTTAAAAGGAACTCAAGTAAGTAACCACAAAATATGTTTACCTCTTGTACAAAAAGAAACATGCTGTGATTTGGGTATATTAATTCTGCTACGCTATCTGATCCAAGTTCACTGACAGCTATCCCCACAGTGAAAAAGATACTTTGTGCAAGCTAATATTTATGTTAAAAATAGGTTCTGTTTCTCAACTTAATAAACAGTAAGGCTCTTCAGAACAGGTGGTCGTCCTTGGGATGAAACTGCAAACAGTGGCAGAAATTTAGGCTTAGCATGTAAGTTCATCTACTGAGGTTTTTGGGCCTTTGCTGTTAATGAGGCACTAGAGAATCTTGGAATATTCCCAAGTAGCAGATTTTGTATTTCTTCTCCTCTTAATGATGCTTACCTTTCAGGTGTTGTTTGTAATTACAGCTAAATGAAGTTGTAAAAAGTTAAGCTTAGAATAAACACAATCTCAGTGTTCTACATAAATTCCCTATTGCCACCACTACCAAAAAAACCAGAAAGGGAAAAAAATTAAGAGTTAACTTGAAAATGAACCACTCCTGAGGACACAGAGATTTAAATTAATGTTGGTACCACAGTAGAAGTATATAGTGTGCCAGAGGCAGGTATCATGGTACCCTCTAGTTATTTTGGACTATAATGTGTATAATCCAAGATAATTGGATGTATAGCCCAGAGCAAAAGTATAGACCAAAGCATTGGATAACTCCAAGTTGCCTACTACTGGTCTATGAAGTAAATAAACTGTTTACTTCATAATCAGATTATTTCTTTTTCTGCTTTCAGGATATGGCTCCTTCTGTGAAGAAAGACATGGGTATCTGGGGAAATTACAAAACATTTTCTTCAACAGAAACACTTACATTATTTTAAAAATGTCACTATTGTTATATCACTCACTTCTAAAGTACAATTTCTTGTACTTCGGAGAGGGGCGGCATACAAATCTAATAAACTAAACTATAATTTTCTAATATTAATTTAAGAGTAATAGTTAATGAATGTTTAATCTTTTTAAAGCAATAGGATTAACTTGGTATCAAAATTGAAAGAGTTGATACAAATGTGATGAAAACAGTTTTAAGTCATGTCACTTGTTCAGTTTGATTGTTCAATGGTAAATATTTAAATTGCTGAACTGTTTTTCTGATATTGGCTGCATGAGAGCTACAGTTATCATAATCATTGACTGGCTACTTTGACGAAAAACGTATTGTAATTGGCAAATACTTATAGTAGGATTTTGTCGATTAAAAATCAATCATTTCATTTCAGGTTAGAAAATGTTACCTCTAGAACTATTTACGGTATGCCTTTAAAAAATAACCCTCGCTTAAGTAGTTTTTCCTTAATTAAATAGGATACAATTAACTTATAAACAACTGGAACATATGGAAAACCGTAATCGACATAGAAGAGCATAATGCTATAAAAATTAAGTCATCTACAAACATGCAAAACTTATTAATGGCAAGTTTTCATTTGCTAACGTATATTCTGTGTTGCTGAGTTACTGTGAAATTATAATGAAATCCTGCTGTGAAGTGGTTATCAAACACAAGGAGGAAAAGGTTTCACTGCTTTACAAAGGATTTGCTGTTAATTAGCTTTTGTATACATACACTGTCAACAAAAAAAGAAAGCTTGGTATTTGTAAAAGGTGGTGTGAAAGCTTTTTTTCAACTGGAAGAAAAAAATGAAGAGCATTAATATGTGCACACAGTTTTACCCCACCATTTCTCTGTGGGAAAGACTTGGCTAATTAGTTCCTCTTAGTTAAAAGGAGATATGTGAAAATAAGGGGGACCATTATTTAGGGTATAAATCAATACATGCATTTGATTAGAGAAGGAAATATTAAAACATTGTTTCCCTATGCTGATTATGTCTGCCACATTATGATTGCTTAACTACCAGAAAAGGAAAAATAGTTCCCTTTCATTTTATGGATTCTTTTGCTCTTAATTATACCTCGAATGCTTGCTGTGAAAATTGAAACGTTAGCATTTTTTCAAAATATAGTCATGAATTAGCTCTTCAGTTGGGCTGCTAGGCTTTGGATATTGCATCACTTTCTGGCTGAAGATATCTCATCTGGTACACAAATGAAGTTCCAGGTAGTTATTATAACATACCAGGAAGGCAATGGTTATGCATAACTTTTATATATTTCATAGGACTAAGGCATGCCTAGTAGTGGAAGATAAGTCTTGCAAGGGGAGTACTGTGACAAAAGATCTCAGGTGGCAGAACTTTGGAGTGTGCCTCCTGGATAGAATCATGTCTAATGATTTCATAAGCAGTCATTGTATCAGTAGTGGGCTGGCTGGCATGGAAGCTAACCCCCAAATAGGAGGTCTTCAGGCAATTTCAGTGCTGAAAGCTATTCTGGGAAATTGAAAATCACCCTGGAAGAGAGCAAAGGCCAACTTTTCCCATCCTGTGGACAGGTAAAAATACCATGAAATCACTATAAAATGAGACTCTAAGTTTATTTAAAATATTCACCCCTTATTCATAGATGACAGTAGAAGAAAACCTATAGGTTTGCTTTTCATTAAATTCAGAGATACTGAATATTTATGAAGCATGGGCCATAGAAGACTATGCACTTTTGAGTGAAGACCTGGACTGCAAAATTCAAAATAGTCTGCAGTGTGAAGGCAGGTATATGATGCTTTCTGTGCGGAGATTCTGACTATTTAAAAATCCCTTCATCACTATAGTATTCATCAGTACAGTTTTTCATGATTTTCAAACAATAAGTGATAATAAAACTCATTCCCAGTACAGTTAAAATTATCATTCAAAAAATGACCATAATAAGTGCATGGCAAAAACTTGGAACAGCTAGTAAGAACAACAATAAGCAAGCTAGGAGTCATCTGCCAATTTACCAAAGATTGTCAGCTAATTCTGGCACACTCTCCATTCCTCTCTTCTTTTCTCTTGGCATGTGCTTCCAATGCTGGTTTTAAAGCTGATGAGTCCATTTTCTGCCAATTGTTCTGTAAGAGGGAATTCTTTACTGGCAAAAAATGGGACACATCTGGCTCCTTACTATTGATAGCTAATAGGGGATTATTCCTGTACCTATTCTGCTTTTTCAATTCCAAGTCTACGTATATGTTAGCATGGATCAGTACAGTTCTTTTGTGCCTTCAAGCAATATCTACTGTGTATATATTCCTGGACAACAGTGAGGAATCTTATTAAATAAGCATGCTAAAATCATCAATCTAATTCCCAATCATAAATATCATTTTTTTTTGCTCACTTCAGTAAGCTCCTAGCCTGATTCTATGCTCAGAAGTAAGCCATCATTAGGACATATTCCTTTTGCCCATATCTGCAAGCCTAAGCAATGTGTCAAATAGACCTGGGAACAGAACAAGTGTATAATCATTGCGCCCAGCAAAAACTAAGAAACCAAAAATAAAATACTCATAGAAAGAACCCCTCAAATGAGGCAAAGTCATGTAATTTCAACTTTCAGATATGCATGGAAAATTTTTAACAGGGTCTCAAAGTTTGTTTCGGGTCAAATAGACCCGAACAGAACAGCAGGGTTTTAAGATAGGTGAGTATAAAAACAAACACCTCTCAAGATTTACATTAATTAATTAACCAATCAATCAATCAATCAATCAATCAGATAATTAAGACAATTCCTTCAATATTCTCAGAAGCAACTATTATATCTAAATACAAGTAATAAAAACAATTATATTGTTACATACAGATGACATTGATCTAAAGAGAAAAAAAATGGCCAGTGAATGTAAGGTTAGTGCAGAATATTTGAGGCAGAAAATCACATTAATCAGTTTGATTAGTTTGGGACATATGATCAGAATGGTGTGAGGCCTGGAAGCCATCTTTTACTTTTTGTATCCAGGCCTGAAATAATTTCTACTGTGGGAAAATGGGAGGGGGGATTGTATGCAGTAAATGATACATAGTAATCTATATAATATTCTTTCCAGAAAGTTAAGGCCATTTTACTCTGCAGCTGCGATGGAATGACTAGGAGGCATCCTCAGTTTGGATGGTGCCTGATTGGATTGTGTGATGAACATGTAAGTGATGGGCAGGAACTTGAATTTTCTTTTGGGTGGAGAAAACCCGGAAGCTCTCAGATTCAGGTTTTTCCAGATGTGCTAATATGACATCTCTAATAAAATGGAACTTTGAGGAAACTCAAGCCTCGGAAATTTGTTTTGTTGGGGGTGTTACTTGGAAAATTAAGATCCATTCTATTTTTTCAAAGTCAACTCCCGGAAATTGCCTGGACAAGTCCTTGCAGTTGTCTTGGCAAGATTTCAGAAGTGGTTTGTTTTTGCTTGCTTCCTAGGGTTTTAAAAGAGTGAGTGGCCTAAGATCACCTAGCCAGTTTTGTATCTAAACCAGAACCAGAACTCAGTGTCTCCTGGTTTCAAGTCTAATCGCTAACCACTACACTAGGCTAGTTTTCATAAGGAATGTTTATACATTTATTTATACTGCTGCTGTTGCAACAAGTTTTATCCCACCTTCCATACCAGGTAGTGTAGTTTGAATACTGGCTATGGAATCTCTTAAGGACTTCAGTCTGCCTTATACAATCTTCATTTAAATCGTCACTAAAAGTATATTTTTAACATTCGAATTACAAAAGAATCATGAAAGCAGGTGGGAACTACAATTTTACATTTGACGGTGCATGCGTAAGCATCACTAGTGTAGAAAGTACCCAAAAAGACTTGAATGGGTGAATACAAATTTAGGATCCCACTCACTAAACTGGGTAATGTGATTATTCTACTTCTTACAAAGAAGAACAAAAAGAACAAAAAGTTGAGATGGCTGATGTTACCTAGCGTGCTGGAGTAATGTGGACTGGCGTGTCCACGGATAGTAAATGCAGTCATGCCTAGTGGGGCCTCTACACCTGCAGGCAATTACAGAACAGAAAAGATCATTCACCATTCACAGGGGCCATGCACACACAAGCACCTTTGCGCACACATGGAACATGGGAGGTGTGGCAAGAGGAGCAAGTGCTCAGCAAGTACCTATCCATGAAACCAATGCAGTCCTCGAGGCGTGGGCCTATGCACCTGCAGCGAATCCAGGTGAAGGTGGGGGAAGGGAGAAAAGAGAAAAAGAAAACATGCATTAGGCATTTTATAGGCAGAATCATCACCATCATCATCATCACTATCACCATCACCATCATCATCATCATCCTTCCATTTTCCTTGCTCCAAATAGTTACATTACAATATTCCCTCAATTGTCATTAAACTATTGCTTCAAATGTTTTCCACTTCAAAGTGCCTTGTATTATGCTCTGCTGTTTGTAAAATTGCAAGACTAAATCACTGTGGATACAAATTGTGATTCTTCATTTACTTACCTCAGTAAAGATAACTGCGAATTTGTGCAAAAATGGTCAGAGCCAAGTTTCACCTGCCAAAGCAAGGATCTACATGGTACCATAATACAATAGCCCAATAAATTTAATCATTACTGACTACATTACGGTTAGGGCTTAAAAGATAACAACTAACATTTTCTCTATTTCAAGAAACAAAATTACCATTCAATTATGCTGCTTCTATCAAGGCTGGATAAAAAGTAATTATATTCATCCAGTGTGTGTGGGTATTTATTGATTGATGAATTGATTGATCACATTTATAATATACCAAATTCCATTAAGTTGCTCTGCACAGCAGGATACATTTAACTAGTAAGAAACAATATAAGAAAGATAAGAAGTGCTTTTGCAACAAAAATAATAAAATAATCAGGTTAACATGTAAAATTATATCAAAGGCTAACCGAAGGCCTGGGGGAAAGCCAGGTTATTAAGCATTTTATGAAGATAGTCTTATACTTCTCTATGGTGTTATGAGTGGTCCACAATCAGGGCAGTTAGTGACAGATTCTGTGGAGGATGAACCGGGCCTGTCTTGGTACCCTAGGCCAGTGTTCTTGCCAACTGAGAGAGTGAGAGTGTGGGAGAGTTGGAACCGGAGGAATCTGGGAAACCTCCAGAGGATGGAGATACCCCAATGCTGGTAATGTCTGACTCAGAGCAGGAGGGAGACATTGGAGATCAGGAACCCCTATTAGAGGCCCATGTCAGAAGGTCAAGAAGCAGACAGGAATATCTTTATGGGAAAATTGAAAAGTCTGCTCCTGTCAGTAGAAAGCATCTTTAACTATATAAAAGTGTTTAAATTGAATCCTTTGCTCATGGGGGCTTCTTTGTTCCGATCTGGTAGGCCCAAAGCAAAACATATGGGGGATATTGCAACAGGAAAAAGCTTGATTCCTTGCTCCCATCAAGTTTTAAGATTTAATGAGTGTGATGCAAACCAACTCTTGTTGGATTGTATAGGACAGGCAGGAATGATCAGAGATATGTAGTCACTCCAGACAATCAGGTTCTATAGGTAAAGGGCTTAATTTGTGGTAACCAAACAACTTGAATTGCATCTGGAAGCTAAGTGGTAGCCAATGCAGTTCATGAGCAACAGTATTACACACAAATAGTCTGGCGTATCCATTACTATCTGCATTGATGCATTCTGGAGCACTTGCAGCTTCCAAGGGATCTTCAAGAGAAATCTCATTTACAACATATTGTAATAGTCCACATGTGAAGTGACTAAGGCACAAAGTATTGTTTTCATAGGTGGCCTCTTCAGTCCAGGAGCAGGCATGGCTAATATACAAGATGGATCTGTGCAATAGATTTCTTGGTAAGAGCTGTCAGCTCATTTTTCAACAGGCACCACCCTAGACAAGAAAAGCATAGATCTAACAAAAGGGTAGTGGGTTAAAACATCCCAGCTAAACTTGCAAGGCTATACCTCAGGTATTTTAATAGGACTTGCCTAGTCACAGGGGAACTATAAGCAAATCTCAACGACTATTGATCAGATAGCTATATAGACAGATAGCTAGAATATTCCTATTTGGGTCCTCCAGGTGATGCTGTGACTTCCCAACAAGGAAGGGGAAAGGATGGATCACCTTAAATATAGGTTTTGGATGACCATTATGATAAGAGTAGAAGAATAACTTTGTTTTACTACTCCTATTGTCATGCTGTAATGTCTAAAATGGATTCTTATTCTAAACCTTGTTTGGTTATATATACCCTTCATCTTTCTCTAACGTGCTTTTCATAACCCAGAGCTACTCAGAAAATCAAAGAGCACCATGGGATCAACAGTCAATCATAGTGAGGGGCTGAATAGAAACAATGCAATCCAAGGATCTCATTCTAGGCTACAACTAAGGATTTGCCTAAAATGCCCTTCAGAACCACAGTGGTTAAGTGAATCCCTGCAGTTGCTTGTCAGAAGATCCCAAAAGATGTTCACATAACCCTGGGACATTGCCACCATCATAACTACGTTGTCAATTGTCCAAAGTTTGATCCAATAACCCCTTTATTTTTCTCACAAAGTCCTTCCTTCCTAGAAGGAAGAATAGAAAGAATAAAATGGAAAAGGGGATTAAAAAGGGATACAAAAAAATAAAAAAGAAAAGGGTTCAGTTCAAAGTTCTGCTCAGATTAAAGAAACTGGAGTTTGAGAAGGGTTGATTAAGCTTGGAGTATTGTTTTGTTTGCTCTTTTTTAAACTTTAATTATTTTTTCTATTTAGATATATAAATTTAGGAATTGCAGTTCTGTTTTAATAAAGTTAGAAGCATTGATTATAATAATATATATAGTAGGTGATACTGATTTGGATTAATGCATAAATGGAATTGAATTTAGAATTGTTGGGGAGATTAATGATGTTAACGATTTTTAATTGATTGAAAATAGAGAATATTTAGATTTTTTCCCCTTTTTTCTTTTCTCAAATTGACTGAAATTTAAGATTAATAATTAAGTAAGAAATGTATATAAATATTAGTTGGCTAAATGTTAGATGGGTTGAAATAATTTTTAAATTTGGGATTAGGTCAATGTGCTATTTAGGGGGGGAAGTCTGAAATTCATATATGTTTATGTTTTGTTTTTAATTTTTTTTTGTTAACATCTGATTGGCTATACAAGGTTTTATTGGTTTATAGAAAAATGTATAAAGAAAGAAGGAAGCACTTTGGCATATTGGTTAATAAGTTAGAAATATAAGTGGTGTACTTTTTGAAGGAACATTAAGGAGGGAATTTAATTAAAAGAAAACGCAACTGGATGACAAAATTAGAAAAAAAACTTTTGCAACTGTTTTGATGATTGATATTAGTTGCTAACAAAATACCACATTTTATTCATGGAAAATTAGATGACACACTGTACTTTTTGAATGTATGTTGACAGAAAAAAAAATATCCTCCCCAAAAGTCCTTCCTTCCTCTATCCCTCCATTCATTTCATCCTTCCTTCCTTCCTTCCTTATTCCCTCCATTTCTCCTTCCTTCCTTCCATCCTTCCTTCCTTATTCCCTCCATTTCTCCTTCCTTCCTTCCCTGCCTCCTTCCTCTCCACTTCTCTTTCCCTCCCTCTCTTTCCCTTTTCTTTCTTCCTTTCTCTCTTTTCCCTCTTTTCCTTCTCTCTCATTCTCTCCCTCCAGGTCTCTCTCATTTCTGTGTACTTCTCCCTCCCCACTTCTCTCTCTCATTTGTTTCTCCTCCCTTTTTGCTCTCATTTCTCTCATCTTCATTTCTGCTTGTCTCTCTCTTTCCTCTCCCTTTTTCTTTCTCTCGTCATAATCCAGAAGCAGGTGCTGCAGGTGCTGCAGGACCTGGAGGGAGGCGTGGGAAGAGGCAGGATCTCTTCTGGTAGGGGGTGTGGCTGCATTGGCAGTGGCAGATTCCACCTCTCCAGCAGGCAAAGAGCCATTTTCCTTGGGGGGTGGATGCTGACCGTCAGCTTTAAAAAGAAAGGCAGAGGGCGAGGCAAGAGCTCCAGTTTGGGCAGCGCCGTCACCCAAGCAATGGGAATAACCATCCTTTTTCACCCACAGGATACACACACACACACTCCTGCGGCACTGCCTAAACCGGAGCTATTGCCTCGCCATCCCTCCGCCTTTCTCTTTAAAGTTCATGGCGGAGTGCTCAGCTTTCTCCCCCCCAGCACATGGCGGGGCGCAGAAGTTCGCCCTGAGGCAGAGAGCCCCCCATGGGGGTTTCTCCTTGGTCAACAGCTTGGGAGGGGCAGATCATCTGTCGGGTGGGGAGAAACGGCGCCGCTCCACTACGCGGGGGTTTGCATGCCCGCGTGCCCACACACACTAGAGGGAACAGTGCTTAGGGACCTAGTTGTTAACCCAGTAACAAAGTTAAACCAATCAGTAGGATGCTGCTGCATAGCAGAGAGACCAGTATAAGAATAACAATTGTCAGGTAGGATAAGATAGGATAGGACAGGGTAGGGTAGGGTAGCATAGCATAGCATAGTGTAGTGCAGCATAGCACAGAATGTAAAGTACACTTTAAATGTACACTAATAAGTACACTCTCAAAAGATAAACATTATACATATACCCACATACACATATATATGACACAGAGAAATATCACAGTCTAATTTGAACGCATATATATATGGCAAAGAAAGAAGGAAGGAAGGAAGGAAAGAAGGAAGGAAGGAAGGAAGGAAGGAAGGAAGGAAGGAAGGAAGGAAGGAAGGATCATGTGAGTTTATAAGACGGATGGCATAAGGGACAAAGCTTTACAGAATTTAGCAGTAGACCTGATAATAGCTACTTTGAAACCTCTTCTGAGCTTCCTATAATCTTCTCACCTGCCCTTACCACTCTGTATGGACCTTCTATTAAGGCACTGCTGCCACCAAACCAAACAGTGATGCAGTTTGTTAAAACGCTCTCAATCATGCCTCTGTAAAAAGTGGCCAGGATCGAAGGAGAAAGTTGTGCTCTCCTCATCCAATGCAGGAAATGCAAACATGGGTTTGCACACTACACTAAAGATAACGTATGAAGAGACATGTTAGTTATCTGCACCCACAGATCCTTAATATTACTGACCATCTCCACAGCTGCGGCTTTGATATAAAGTGGAGTATGATTATGCTGGCTCTAGGGAAAGGATGTGGCCAAACGCAGTGGTGACATGGAGTTCCCTGCACACCACAGAAAATCCCAATACCAATGCCTCTTGGGAGACCTGGTTGGTTTGGAACCTGGTCAGAATAACCCTGGAGGGATGGTGAAGAAGGCAGACACCATCAGATTTCCTGGGTGGGGTGGCAAACACCCCAGGGAGCCAACAAGAGCTCCCAACCAGAGGCGGCTGGGATATGACTTATTGTCCTAGCCACAGTGGCCACAAATGGATGGATCATTTATTTGAAGATTGAAATCACCTGGGAAGGGAGATATAAGATTATGTGCTGGAGAAGATTCCCCAGAGAATGAAGCTTGGGTAAAGAAAAGGATTTCACCCTACTTTTTAGGGAATCTTAACAAAGGCATTTGCTTTGAGTATTTAGGCTTTGGGTGCCAAGCCTACCAGTCTGTGTTTATACATCAAATATTTTGTTGGAATGCTATTTACAAGGCTGATATGGAATGATGTGGCAATGGCACTCTGCACATACTGAACAGGCTTTTTATACCAATTTAATTCCAGTTGCCAAGCTACCACAGAGAATTAAAGACTTTTAGAGAAGTATTTTGATTTTTTTCACCATCATTCTTATTCTGAATCAGGCCAGATATACCATCTCAGTCACTGATTCTATTGATTCTAAAAAAGCCAGGAAGAAGAAAATTTATGAATAATAAAATAAAATAAAGGTAAATTAATTTATTTAGAGCACAGATCACAAAAACTCTGATGGCAGGGAGAGAAATAAGGCATCTCAGATATGCATTATGACTACTTAAGTCCCCCATTATCATTCAATGGCACACTGACATATTTTAAAGGAGTTGTATTTATAAGAATAGCTTTTAAAAAATAGTTGTCATACTTTTATTTTGCTTAGCTACTAGCATTAATACAAGCAAGTGATTTTTAATGGTACCTGTAGCCTGTTCTGAAAAGATAATATGGTTGCTTCATGTTTAATAATATAATAATCAGAAAATTATTATGAATCATGGTTGATTTATCAAAAGCCAAAATGTCTGTTTCAGAATATATTTTTGCTTCTATTTTACGGTAGGTGTTTAGAAGAGACAATTGACAAAATTCATTTTTTTTTCAGAGCTTGGTAGCTTGGCAACCTTCCAAAAATGTATGTGTCATTTTATTAGAAGGGGATTTCCAAATAAAATGTCTGTAGGAGAACATCAGTGAGGCATGGTTTCATATATATGTATTATTGCCTACATGCATTCACCACAGCCTCCAGAAATTTCAGGAGAAAGCCCCAAGGGACAAGGGACTGAGGAATAAGATATTTGCCTGGAACAATTTTCTGCTCTATCCACCTGAACTGAATTTAAACTCACCAATGGGCTTAAACCAATATTTTCATTGCCCCTACTTGTATTTTTAACAATTAATATAAAGACATGTAGTAAGTAAAGAATTTTCCATTCCTATTGCAATGGCAGAAGGGTGCAAAAATTCCAGTCGTTACATTCTTTATTTCCAGATGTTTTATAGATTCAAGAACAGAACTAATATTATTTTAGGCACTTATATTTAACATTAAATATATATTCAGCTATAAAAAAAACTATCTTCCATTATTGCTTACCCCTAACCCTCTGAAGTGCTTTGTATTCTTTCCAGTAATAATAATTATTTTTAACCATATAACCCAGATCTTAAAAGACCAAATAGAAGTTACCTCTACCACAGCTTCTGGGATATCTTTGCATTCTTAGTTTAATTTCCCTGCAAGCTCTGTTGTAATTAGAGCTGCAAAACCAGCAGAAAACTCTCATTTTGAATGGCAACAGCTGTTGACATCAACATTTTATTGAATTATTTACTGCTTTAATTTTAGCAGCAAAATAATAAAAGCCTCTTGTGAATTATTATTTTACAAAATTAATTTGTTAGTTGTCTCTTGGTTTTTGTTAGAGATTGTCCAGCATTCAATGTAGAATAACTCGAGTGGTCTATATTAATTGTTCAGAAGTCACACAACTTCAGTTGCTAGCATGCCGAGTTACCATAGTGAGAAAAATTCTTTGGATTTGAAAATGCTCTTCTCTATACCCTCTGTACTGTTGCCAAGATAACAGCACAGGCGCTTCTATAAAATCATCAGGAATCAAACTTGATTTGAAAAATATGTTATTAAATGTCACCTGCACCATGACAGAACAAGTTCTGATGGTTGAGAAGTTTATGGAGATATGGTAAAATAGAAATCAAGTTACTGATTTTCTTTGTTAACTTTTTATTTTTGTTTAGTCTACAAGGTTTAAAAAAAAGGAGGCTTCCCAAACTAAGAGAAAAGTGCACAAAGTTCACTAGTGTTTACAGAGAAGAAAAGCTTCCATAAACGACAATCCCTTCTAGCTTTCGTAGCCTAATCAACACATTTGGCTGATATCTGGATCAAATTCAGCAAGTCTAGTAGCTTTTAAAAAATGATTCATTCAGAAAGTACTCTTATAAAAGGGCTTGGTTCTTCAAGCATCAGCATTATCCTTTGAAATGCATTCCATTGAAGTTTCTGGAAAAGGGTACTTTGTTTTAAATGGCGTTTCATGACATCTGCTTTGTGAACATTAATGCCAAAACATGGTAATCAGGAATAAGAAGGATCTTAAATAAATACGAATGAGATCCTGTATCTGTGCCAACTTACATCATAAGAAGCATTGGGAATACTTCCACACAAGGGACATTCATAGCTAACAAGAGCCATTTTAATACATTTAGGAGAAGAGTACTAAACACAAGTCATGTACCATAAGAACTGAAGCGGAAATGTAATCACAGATGCCTAAAGCAAAACCTTTGCAGATTATGTTGGTTGCCAGATATAACGGTTTTCTATTTTGGTGACACTTTATTCAATTAATATGGTGAAGGAAAAAAAATATAGGCATAGATATTTCACTGCCTTTATAAAGATATTCTAACCAACACTAATTCAACTTCGCTAACTCTAGGAATTATAATTAGCTGAAGATACGGAAGTAGGAGAAAGACTGAGAGAAAGTGATGACATAATATCTAAGAGAACCTATTTTAAAACTGAAGACATTCAAACACATATCTTCGACTTTATAAAATGTGAGGATTAAAAAACACCAAGCAACATAAGTGGGATACCATGGTAGGAGAAGCTAAAAAGAAGAGGATTGAGGAGAATTTTTAAACAAAGTTCAAACTTTCGAAAAACATATTGAAAGTTTAATTGAAAATAATTCTAGTGTACAGAAAAGCGAAGGAATGCAAAGCCAGTGTGGCTAAATAAAGAGCTTAGTGAAGATCTGAAAATCACATAAAGCAAACTGTAAAAAGCTCCAGGCTGTAGTAATAATAATAATAATAATAATAATAATAATAATAATAATAACAACAACAACAACAACAACAACAACAGCAACAGCAACAGCAGCAGCAACAGAGTTGGAAGGGACTTTGGAGGTCTTCTAGTCCAACTCCCTGCTTAGGCAGGAAACCCTACACAACTTCAGACAAATGGTTATCCAACATCTTTTAAAAATTTCCAGTGTTGGAACATTCACAACTTCTGGAAGCAAGCTGTTCCACTGATTCATTTTTCCAATTTCCTTAGCTCCAAGTTGCTTCTCTCCTTGTTTAGTTTCCACCCATTGCTTCTTGTTCTACCCTCAGGTGCTTTGAAGAATAATTTGACTCCCTTTTCTTTGTGGCAAACACTGAGATACTGGAACACTGCTATCATGTCTTCCCCAGCCCTTCTTTTCATTTAAATTACACATATTCAATTCTTGCAACCATTCTTCATGTCTAAGCCTCCAGTCCCCTAATCATTTTTGTTGCTCTTATCTGTACTCTTTCTAGAGTCTCAATATCCTTTTTGCATCGTGGCGACCAAAACTGAATGCAGTATTCCAAGTGGTATTAACACTTTATGTGATCTTGATTCTATCCCTCTGTTAATAGAAACATAGAAGACTGACGGCAGAAAAAGACCCCATGGTCCATCTAATGCAGCCTGGAACTGTGTTGGTTGTCCACTAGGACTCCAAGATCCCTCTCATAGTTACTATTGTTGAGCAATGTGCCATATAGTGTACTTGTGCATTTTGTTTTTCTTGTCTAAATGTAGAAACTTACTTTTTTCACCTTTGAATGTTCAGGTCTGTCAAGATCCTTGGCGTGATCTATTTTTTGAGAAATCCATGTTGACTTTATTATTTTGCTTGCTTTATTATTACTTTGCTTGCTTCTAGATATTCGTTGATTTGTTGCTTGATTATCTTTTCCATAATCTTCCCTGGAATTGAGGTCAGGCTGATAGGTCTGTAGTTTCCTGGATCTACTCCCCCCCCCCTTTTTTTTGAAGATGGGAACTATATCAGCTCTTTTCAGTCCTTTGGCAGTTCCCCAGTGTTCCAGGATAGGTTCTGAGATCTCATCTGCCAGTTCCTTCAGAACCTTGGGGTGTAATCCATCTGATCCTGGTGATTTCAACTCGTCTAGGGTAGACAAGTGTTCACTTAGCATTTTCTTCCTTATTTTAACTTGTGTTCCTAATCTGTTTTTTGTGGTGCTAGATTGGACCCTTTGTGTAAAGACAGTTGCAAAAAACGAGTTAAGTAGCTTTGCTTTCTCCCTGGTTGCTTGTCACCTTCTTGTCATTTTCTCCTAGCAGCAGACCAATTGTTTTTTGTTTGTTTGTTTGTTTTTAATATGTTGGAAGAAGGGGTTTTTTTGTAACTTTTTACTTTTGTTGCAAGCCTTTGTTCATTGTGAGCCTTAGCTTTCTTCACTTCATCTTTACAGGCTCAGGCTATTAGCTAGAATTCTGCCTTAAGTATTTTCCCCTTTGACACTTTTTATACTTGTCCTTTTTGTCTTTCAATTTGTCAAAGAGATCTTTATGCAGCCATGTTGGTTTCTTTTGAGACCTATTGTTATTCTTCTTCATTTGTATTGTGCTAGACTGGGCTTTTATAATTTCACTTTTCAAAATCTCCCAAGCTTCTTAAGTTGTTTTCCCTTTGAGGATTCTCATCCATGGAATTCTTCCCAAGCTCTCTCTAAGTTTATTGAAAGTACTTTTCTTAAAGTCCAAGACTCTAGTTTGATTATGCTTCCTACATACCTTAGATAGCTGTCTAGCAAAATGTTCATCTACTTCCTCTGTTTGGTTGGGTGGCCTATAGTATAGACCTATGGCAAAGCCATCTCCCACCCACACCCTAATATTGACCCAAATGCATTCAAGCTAATTTTCATTATTGCTGTGTTCTATTTCTGTAGAAATGTAGTTATTTCTTATATATAATGCAACTCCACCTCCTCTTTTATTTGGTCTATTTCTTTTAAATAATTTAAGTCCCTCTCTCTGTATATTTCATTTGTCAGTTTCATCCCACCAAGTTTCTGCAATGGCAACAATATCATACCTTTCCTCATCTACTTGAATTTCTAATTCACTCTTTATTCCTCATACTATGTGCATTGGTGTATTGACATTTGAGTCTGTTTTGATTGACCCTTGTTTATTGTCTACATGTTCTGTCTGGGTGCCCCCAGACTTCAACACCAACTGGAAAAAGCAGCCAGACACGCTGGTAAAATCAAAAGCACTTTATAGTTTGAAAAATAAACACAGAGAAAAACCTGTTCTTCCCAACAGGCAGGCTATGAGACTTCACAGCAGAGTACTGATGGCCAGACAATACAGCAGACTTCTTGCTGGCACACCCACCACTGTAGAGAATAAGACCCACACCTTTTCCCCCAAGGTTTCAGTATTCAAAGTCACAAACCAGAATTCCAAGACGCCAAAGATCACAGCCAGGTCCCAGGACTCCCAAAGATAATACTCCACAAGCCAGGAAGGGTGGGTCTGCCTTTTCAGCCTTTCCAGAGAGCACCACACCCAAACCCAGCTGTTGCCTCTTTAGTGCTGAAAGTACCTGGCTAATTGTCCCCTTCGTTGTGTTGCTCTTCTCTGCCGGAGATCGATTATTGCTTGTGCATTTTCATCTAAGGAATCCAGGCTGCTTGCTGGGGAGAGCTCCCTCTCGGGGGACTCTGGCTGCCCTCCCTTTCCCTCAGCCTGAGATTCCTCCTCCCCGTCTGCCTGAACCTCCTGTTCCTCATCCTCGCCCTCTGAGCAGGAAGCCGGCAGAGGATCAGCCGTTCCCTGAGGGGCCTCAGACGGAATCACAACACTACATAACCTGTGTTGTGCCTTACCACTTCTATTTTCTTGCAGCCTGTTTGATTAGTGCACATGGTATGGCAGTCACTATTAAATGCTTGGCTTTGCTTCATCGCAGGGCTTATAAACTTATCCCCCCACACACATCTATTTTGCATGCACTATAATCCTATTAATTTTAGATTGCTGGGGACAGACATGTTCCATATCAATAAATTCTCTGTCCCTGCTGTTCAGTTTAAATGTTTATCCAGGAAATCTGTGAATTTAATATCAAATAGCTCAGTCCCTTTCTTTGATGGATGCAAACCATCTCTTTTGTATAGTTTTTCATTGGACCAGCTGCAGACATCATGACTAATAAAACCAAAGCCTTCCCTTTTACACCACTCCTTAGGTGCACATTAAACTCTGCTACAGACTGTCCTTTTCCTTTTTGTTCCTTACAAACTGGTAAAACATCTGAAAAGATAAGTCTACAACCTATACTACTTAATTCATACTCCAAGCTCTGGAAGTCATTCTGCACAGATTCTCCTGTGAAGGAGAGATTCTCCTATGAAGGAAAACCACAGACTGACACTGACACTGTAGCACTGGTGTCTAATAGCAAGAAAGGGCTTTTTGGGGATATGTTCAAAAGAAAAAAATGTTAATTCGGTGAATACCACAGAAAAGGCAGAGATATTTAATTTAATTTATTCGACTTCTATGCTGCCCAATCCCATAGGACTCAGGCTGGCTTACAACAATAAAAACAATACAATAGTACAATAATAAAAAGAAGTCGAACAGCAACAGTAAATAAAACCCTCTGACCCTAACAAACCCATCATAACCCCCCTCCACCCCCACCCCCAAAAATCCCCAATCTAACAAACATACATACCAGACAAACATACTTCGGGCATGTCTGGTGTTAAAGTTCATGGCCCCCAGGCCTGTTGACAAAACCAGGTTTTAACAGCTTTTCGAAAAGCCAGTACAGTGGGGGCAGTGCGAATGTTGGGGAGCAGTTGATTCTATAGAGCTGGGATGGCAACAGAAAAGGCCCTCCCCCGCAGTCCCACCAACCTACATTATTTAGTTAACCTGGAGGAAGCCGATTCTGTGTGACCTAATAGCCTCTGGGAGGTATGTGGCAGGAGACGGTCCCATAAATAGTCAGGCCCTAAGCCATGTAGGGCTTTATAGGTGATAACCAACATCTTGAATTGTGACTGGAGACTAATTGGTAGCCAGTGCAGCACGTGGAGTGTTGGTGTTATAAGGGAGTACTGAGGTACACCCATAACAGCTTGCGCAGCTGCATTCTGGACTATCTGCAGTCACCAAACACTCTTCAAGGATAGAGCACATTGCAATAATCAAGTCCTAGTCCAAATAGGGCCATAACTGGTATACCAGGTGAATCTGAGCAAAGTTCCCCCTGGCCACAGCCGAAAGATGGTGCTCAAGGTTTAGTTGTGGATCCAGGAGGACATCCAAGTTATGAACCCTATCTGAGGGGGTCAGAACCTTCCCCCCCCCCAAGCAATGGATAGACAGATGGAACAGTCTTTCAGAGGGAATGCTCAGAGTCACTCAGTCTTGTCTGGGTTGAGTTTGAGACTGTTGGCTCCCATCCAGACCCTAACAACTTCCAGGCACTGGCACATCAGTGAATTGTCAGGGGGTGGAGATGTATAACCTCACCCCATGCCATTGGATTATATCATCCAGTGGCTTCATGTAAATGTTAAATATGGGGGGGGAGAACAGATCCCTGCAGCACCTCACAAAGTAGGGGCCGCGGGGGGATCTTGCCCCCCTCCACTAACACCAAGTGTGAATGACCAGAGAGGTAGGAGGAGAACCACCATAAAACAGTATCTCCCACTCCCAACCCCTCCAGCCATTGCAGAAGGATAACATGGTCACTGAGAGGTCAAGAAGCAACAGGATAGAGGAATAACCCCTATCTGGGGCCCGCTAAAGATCATTCATCAGTGTGACCAAAGTGGTTTCCATGCTGCGACCGGTCCTGAAACTGGACTGGAAAGGGTCAAGATAATCGGCTTCATCCAAGAACCGCATGAGCTGGAGTGCCACCACCTTCTCAACAACCTTGCCCCAAAGGGGAAGGTTGGAGGCTGGCCTATAGTTCTTCAATATTCATTTTTAAATTTTATTTCAACCTTGTTTACCAAGCCTAAGTTTTCTGTGGAGTACAGAATGGAAGGACAGAATTAAAGCTTGAGACTTTTTTTGTGGCAAAGAATTTTTTATTTTTTCACTCCAAACACATATGCAAAATGACATACCATCAATCCTGAGTTACATAACAATAATTCATCTAAAATTGGGTATTCATAAGCCATCAAATGCTACCTCCTTTTACATTTAACATCTGGACAAACATAATTACTCAAATTTCTTATATGCATTTAAAAAGCTATTAGCTAATACACTCTTTAATGCTGCTTTCTTTCTAATCACATCTAATACATTTAGGGCATGGTGCTTCAATCTTCTCCATATATTCTTAATATCAATTTCATGTATATTTCTTAACCCTAATTTCACAATAGTTGCCCTTTAACAAAGAAAACAAAGAGGGGTGAAAAGCAAATATTCCCATTCATATCAACTACATGCTAAATTTTATCTAACAATCACAGGGATCAAGGTTATATCAATTCAAGGGAGAAAAGTCCAAAAAATTTATCACATATGTCTCAATTAACCCAATTAATAATTCCTTTTGGTAGGTAAAATAAAAAAAGAAAAAAGAAAAAGTAAGGAAAAGAAAAAAAAACATGCCCTTTTCCTTTTCTTTCATATATCCTTTATAAACCCAATATAATCATGCCCTATTCTATTTCATATCACTGTAAACCCAGTGGAATCATCATGCCCTACTCTATTTATATCATTGTAAACCCAGTGGAATCATCATGCCCTACTCTGATTATGTCACTCTAAACCCAGTGGAATCATCATGCCCTATTCTATTTTTATCACTGTAAAACCAGTGGAATCATCATTCCCTACTCTATTTATATCACTGTAAACCCAATGAAATCATCATGCCCTACTCTAATTATATCACTGTAAACCCAGTGGAATATTTGTGCCCTGTTCTAAATAAATCATTGTGAACCCAGTGGAATTATCATGCCCTAATCTATTTTATATCACCATGAATCCAGTAGAGCCTACTCTATTTCATGGGACAATAAACCCAATAAAATCTTCATACCCTAATGTAACTTAAATCACTGTAAACCCAGTGGAATCATCATGCCCTGCTCTATTTATATCACTGTAAATCTAGTGGAATCATCATTCCCTATTCTATTTTGATCACTGTAAACCAGTAGAATCCTCATACCCTACTCTATTTATATCAGTGAAAATCCAGTGGAATCATCGTGCCCTATTCTATTTATATCACAGTGAATCCAGTGAAATCATCATGATCAGATTTATTTTATGTCTCTTTAAATCCAGTAGGATCATCATGCCATAATCTATTTATGTCACTATAAATGTGATCATCATGCCCTGCTCTTTTAATTTGATCTATAAATACAATATAATCTTCCAACCCTATTCTTAATTTATAATTTATAACACTATGAAGCAAATATAATCATCATGTCTTACTTAAATTCTATAATTATTATTTCTCATTATCTTTATTTCCTTTTTCCTGAAAAATAATAATTATCCAATATAATCATCACTATTTTCTATTTCCATAATTCTATTATTCCATTATACCATAATTCATCCCCATAGATAATTCCCATAATTTTTGTTTATCTTATAATTAAACCTTATTACATGTAGAATTCATTCTCAATGTTTTAATTCCTTTCTCCTACGAATTATAAAAGTAATAAAAATAATAATAATCCAATGTAGTCATAACCATTTTCTATTTTCCTTATTCTACTATTCCATTATTCCATTACTTACCCCCCAAAATAATTTCCATAATCTTAACATATCTTAATTAAGCATTGTTACATATATGACTCAATTTAATATTCTTTCATCTTGCCAATTAATTTCCCCTCCATCTTTCCCATTCCTATCCTCCAATCTATATTAATTTCTCTTTCCCAGTATAATTCCACATAATAAAATCCAATTTAAATTCATCATTAAGCTCCCATTCATCCAATTCATCCATTTATCAAAAGTTTATTCTTTTATAAATTTATCATTGTCTCAATCTTCTTTAAAGGTAGTGCTGCCATCCATATTTCTCATTTCTATGTTTCATATTCCATATTGCAAAGACATATCTTTAATCTCTTTCTGGTAATAATATCCATTGTGCAATTATCCTCAGTCTTTTCAGATGCTTGGTTTTATTCTTTTGCCAGATTTATAGCCATGTCTCCATCAGTCAGTTCACATGTCTTTTCTCTCAAATGTTCATTCATTTCCAAACAAAGGCTGATAACATCCTCTTTCTCAGAAGTAAATACATAACAAACACATTCCATCCTCATATCCAGAACATATAAAATATTCCACAACCAAGTCCGACATCTGTTGAAAGCATAATCCAGCATTCTGCCTGCAATAACCCCTCCAACCAGTAGATGGCAAGCTTTTATTTCTTCCATTGATTTATTTTTTTTAATCAGTAATTAATTATCTTCACAACACACAAAGAATAGCTTCTCAAAAAAATATCCTTAAGAATCCAAATCTTTATATCTCTTTAAGAAAAGTCCACTATTGGGCATTTTGCTGTGGCCTGAAGCATTTTGCTATTTGCTCCATTGCTGAATAGATGCTTCCTCTCCAATTTCCGGCAAGTTTAATTTCCGTTGGAAAAAAAATCAGCAAAATAAAATTTCAAATCCCTTTTCAGCAGTCATCACTCACCAGCACACCACTTAATTTTTTCTTTACCTCGCCAGCGCTTTAATTCGTCCTCTTCCCAGATGTTACTGCTCATCTTCAATCCCTGCATTGCGTTGTTTCAGTGGCTACAACGGCTTAGGCATGGCAGCCTAGCTGATTTCACACCACCGTTAGTGCTAGACTAGGCCGGTTCGTCTGGTGGGTATTCCAACCCCAAAACCATACCCCCATTAGCATTCCTAGTGTCACCTCCCCTTCAAGGAGGATCTGGTCTGGTTCCATAGGGACCAGAACCCCTGGACGGTGTGGATTCGGAGTGCCCCCACTGGCAAAGGGGAACTCCATGTTGCTGCGGCCATTGACCCCACCCCTCTCCCAAACTTGAGACTTTTAACCGTAGCTGGATATCCTTTTCTTATTTTCAATTAGTTTAGTACTAGATGGATTGCATCCTAAAATACTGAAACAAACTGGTTGATGGTGCGACCATACTCTTGTATATATTTTCCCAAATAATTCTGGAGAACTGACAAACTGTTGGATGACAGGAGCAAATGCTCCTATCTTCAAAAAGTAATAACAAAAATTCAGCAAACTTCAGACCCAGTCAGTATGACACCCAGGCTTTGGAAGTTCTGGAATAGATAGTAACAGTTTAGTAATTAAATGAAGTCTGCATATATTTGTGAAGGAAACAAGTAAGGCCGCTACTCCTGTTGTTCCCAAGTTTGTGTTTCTTGGAGATTTTAACTTATCCCTGGGTAGCATTGAGACTGGGGCCCTTTAGGATTTCAGCAAAATATCTGACAATTTACTCGGAGACATGCTTATCATTCACTGTTGATTGGATGACATCACAACTAAGTGGATTAAAAGCTGGATTGAAATTTATATTCATGAAATATCCATTGATAATTTATTATCAATTTGGAAAGAGTGACTGAATGAGATGCCACAACAATGAGTCCTGGATCATTTACAGTTCAATGATTTGGATGAAAAGGTAGAGGGAATGCTTATCAGATCTGTAGGTAATACAAAACTCATGGATGCTAGTTTGGAAAATTGGGTTTACGGTAACAGAATTAAATTTAGTAGCAATAAGTACAAAGTTCTTCACTTGTGAAATAAAAATCAAATGCACAAATATTGGATGGGGAATACTTGGTAGCACTAAATGTTACAAAGATCTTCCATTTTTAAATTAAAAGTACTTGATTGCATTTAATAAAAGCTGGAACTTTGAAGTGGCTGCAAAAAAGACAGGTTTATTATTATAATTTTAAATTCATGGGAAATCATTCCACTCTATTATGCTTTGATCAGACCCCATCTTTAATATTATATCCAGGTCTGGCATTACACTGTAAGAAAAAAAAATCGTAGAAATTATTTTTAAACCAATTCAGAAAAGGGCAGCAAAGATGATTGGATTACTAGACATGATTTTAATGATTCCTAACAACTATAAGCTTCTAATTTTTTACTGATAAATTTCTCTCCCTTTTAACATTAACCCCAGCCTCCAAATCTTGAAATTTCACAATACAAAAAGAAATAGGATGGAGAAGAAGGTGTGCATGCACCATCCTTTGGTGTCATGCTGAATTAGGCCAGAATTTGCATTGCATTGCAATTTATAATAACATAAGGAAAAACAGAGATTCAGTCCATTTTTCTGTTTAAAATCCTGTATTCAAAAATTATCATCGTACGTAGATACATTACACAGATACAGAGAGATAAAAGATCAACTATGACCCTCGCCTTCACATGCAAGGCACCTGAAGTTCAGTTAAAAACAAGGCAGCAAATCTTTACTATACTTATTCTCTATACATTTAACTGTAGTTCTGTACATGAATGCAATTGTTCATGTAATCTAACAGTCTTCTTCATTAGAGTCATGTGGAAAGTAGCACTATCACTCTAGGAAAGGCAGATCTACTCCCTTTCATATCTCCCAGCTGAATGCAAAAGGAGGAGAGACTGTTAAGGAGAGGATTGCATTCTTAATATGCTGCAGCAAACACACACTAAAGCATACTTTTGCTCTTTTAGTGGCCATTTTCCCCAATCCAGCAAAAAAGAAGAAAAGAGACTATAAAAGGTATGGTAACTCAGACTCTGAGAAATGCATGGCTGGCATTTTAAAATGCTGGCCGAAATTGCCCAGGAGTTGGAGAGACGCAGTGTGCTCTCCGGCTTCTGTCGGCTGACGGAATGTCGGCTTTTGGCAGTGCGCCAAGATGGCGTGCTGCCTCCTGGGCCGGGGGGAGGTCCTGAGTCGCCCTATTTAAGGGCGGCTCGAGACGACCTCCCCCTTTTGCCCTCAGCTATCCTGAAGCGAACACCCGCCCGCCCTCCTCTATCATACAGTGTGCCTGAACGAGGTTGACTCGGGGCCGAATAGGATTTTTTTTGTGGTCTCTCCTATGTGTGCGACCATTTTTTCGCCTATTCCACACTGACGTTAAGGATGGACTGGTCAGAGGGTGTAGCGCGATGTAAATACATATTTGGCCAATTTGGCTTTCCCTTTGTCACTGGGGTTTGGCAGTTTGGGGTGGAAATGGGCAGTAGGACCAACTGCGTGTTCTCCTTTTGGGCATCTTTTCAAAGATGATGAGCCGCCTCTCCCCATGAACTATAGGTTTGTGCAACTTTGGGGATTGGAGGGGGGATGCCCATGGGACTCACCTTATCCAATTTCCCGTGGGGATTGGAGGTTGAGCTCCTCCCACATGCTTGAGGGGCGTGGCTTTGATCCAGGTGAAGGTGGCTACCTTCACCTGGTTCATCCAGGAGTTATGCCCAATAGTTGCCTATGAAACTTTTGTTAGGTAATTTCTGCCCCATTAGTTTATTTGGCCTCTGCAGGTCCTTTGGTTACACTTGTTATAACATTGACATTTACGTTATTTAAATTTATGTTAATTTAATAAAGTGACCCCATTTTAAATTCCAGTTCCTATCTCCGCGTTGTTATTCTGCTTTCGGTGCAAAGTATTACAGTGAAGATATTGATTCATCATCATCTTTGTTTCACTATCCATAGAGACAAGCTGAAAGTCTTGGGGATAAAAATGGTATATTCTAGACAAATCACTTTATTCACCAGGATTAAATGGTACAGCAAAATGAATTGAAAGTATCACATGTAGCAATATTTTTTAATATATATAAATGTAAACTTACCCTTGGGTACAATTTGGGTGACAGGAACGACATTCACGATCCTCATCTGCATACTTGAATATGAAGCTGTTTGTCCCTTGTACACCATCAGGGCATTTTTCAACACAATTGGGGCCATCTTTAAAATGAAAGCATTTGGTACAATGATCTGGTCCCTATGTAAAAAGAAGAAACACAGAATATTCACATTTCTGTTTCAGATTGGAGAGCCCCAAGAGTAATATTTGACACAGGATGCAATACTCATATTGCCTTATGTTGGGACTTTTCACAAAAACAGGTGACTGTTATACTTTATTAGATTCTATCTTTATTTCTTTTCAGGCCATGTAAAGCTTTCATGGGGACATGCATAGCTTCAATATAATATTTACGCTAAGATTAAAACTGGAACCAGAGACACCCAAGTTAAAATCCATCCCAAGGACAATATGTTTAGGTGTTGATTTTGGGATAAGAGTCATATACAGTACTCTTAGCCTCTTCTAATTCAGAAGTTTGTAATTGTAAGGGAAATTAAGAGGAAAGAGTGTATTGTACATTGTCTTGAGTTCATGGAAGAAAGGGATGGATATAAATCTAGCAAATAAGTAAAATGAATAAATTTACAAAGGAAAAAAGGATAAATGATAGAAAAAACAAATCTATCTTTTATAATAACCACCTATATGTTGGACTTTATATGGATCATACTTACAGCCGCCCTGCAAGTTATTCTGTTTCCATCCATCTTTTCACACTGTGGATCACATTCCACACAAACTGAACCATTTGCAAACTCTCTGTATTCCCTGTGGAAATAACAAGCAATTTAGAAATACCAGAAGTGACAGAATCAGGGAGCAACTTCAGTTTCTGACATGATTGTTATTCTGCAAGCAAAAGTGCTCCCCCCCCCCAACTACACCTTCTCTTTGATCATTTTCTAATTAAGTCCCCATCCCCAAGTCCTGGATTAACATGCAAATGCTGTACTGCTTGGTTTTATTAACTGTTTGTAAAGACAAGGATATTAAAATATTTCACTATTTATACAAACATACAGCATGCCCTTTTTGATTGGGACCTGCCCAGAGTTCAATATAAAATGGTAAGCTATATCAGTATTTTAAATGATGAATAAATAAACATGCTGGGGATGAAAAAACACATCTATTGAAATAAAGGGACTTATACATATCTAATCTAATTTCAACCAGTAGGATTTTCTCTATCTCTAATGACTTCCTTGGTACACTTGAAAGACCTCTAACAAATTGCTGTATTTTTGGAGTACAATAGGCACCTTTTTGACCCCCAAAAGAGGATGAAAACTTGGGTGGGTCTTATACACCGAATGTAGTCCCACCCAGCCACTCCCACCCTTTGGCCTCTGCCTTTTAGCAATTTACCTCCTTGCAGCAAACAGAACAGATCCTGTTAAGCCAAGTAACTAATCAGGTTCCTGGCCCTCAGCTGATTTGAGGCTGCAGGTAGGCCGGCCAACCACCTGCTAAACTGAAAGTGAAACTAGCTGCAAGGAGGCAAATTGCTGGGAGAGAGATACAGATTTTTATTTTCTGCTGAACTGGATGCAAGGAGGTAACTCAATTAACTATAAGTGTCTGTACATTGCTCAAATTATTAGACTTATTTTTTTTAAGAATGTTTTATTATTATTCTAGACAACAAATTGAAGAAGCTGTTTAAAATAAATGCTTGATCTGAAGACTCCAGTGATATTGTACCTTCTTTTAAATATCAGATAATAACTATACTTTCAGAAAGCCACACCAATTTTTAACATCTGTAAAAGTATAATTGGAAATGTAACATTGTGCTGTTTAGTAGTAAGATAAGTTGAGTTAAACCCTGACTTAGTCATGTTTGGAGTAGATCTATTGATATAATTGGGTGGAGTTAGTGTGACTACATTTAAGAAACTTTTCTAGCATTAATATACTGCCATAATGCACATTTCTTCAATTCTTTGCTGTTTCTATGGGTCAGGCACACGTGCACAGAAATACACAGCAAACACTGTATATCATCTCTACTGTTTGCTGTTTGTTAAGAGGCAAATTGCTGGGAGGCAGAATTTTTCCCCTTGTTTTTCTCCCCCAAAACTAAGTTGTGTCTTGTACTCCAGTGCCTATTATACTCCAAAAAATATAGTACTTCTTTGTGAAAGAAAAAAAATCATCTAAAAAACGCTGCTTGCACAGAAATAATGGGGAAGCTGAAGTTATATAAATCATATATTTGGAACCTAAAACAGTTATCACTGTTAAAGGGGTATTATTAGTGGGAACAGCCCTTAGATGTTCATTTCCTGTTCTTTCATCCTGGGAATAATTGCAGAGGTTGTACAGAACACCAGGCGTGCATATAACCTACTGACTCAGCATTCAAAGCCAGAGTGGTCTAATTAGCCACCCAGTTGTTAAAGGCAATCAGATGAAAAGAATCATACTATTGAGATGCTAGAGTTCTTCTATGTGTCCCACTGAGACTGCTGGTAAAATGGGAACTATAATCGATTCTAAACAGGGGCCTAATATCATAGCCTGATATTTTCTTAGCCTGAGAAATCTAACATTATGGAAAGAACATGAGGTATCTGTGCGTCTGTGCCTTCCCGATTGAAGCAATTTGTTACTGTGGGGATACCATCTAGTATAGATTAGTTTATCAAAAGAATCGTAGACCAACTTATCTAAGATTAAAATACAATACAAGAACAATTAAAAAGTATCATTCATTAATATCCTATTATTGGAAAAGAATTAAAAAATACATTACTAATGTCTTTGACATTTGACCACATATGGAGATGATGGTAGAACAAAATTTAGCAAACTTTGGTGTATTAATTGAGAACTGATAACAATGCTTTCTTATGTTACTATTATTATTACATCTAATTAGAAAGGATTCTATTAGGTCCAAATGGAAATACATATAAAAGGAGCAACACAGTAATCAAGAGCTAGATATTTCTATTACTTCATTTTTCTATGTAAAAATCTATTTTGAGCTAGGTATATTGCTAACTTTGCCTTCACTAAAGAAAATGATCTTTGATTCCATCTACTGACATTAAATAGGGGGTTGTAATCTCTGTTACACTAAAGTGGTTTTTTTTGGTTTTTTTGGTGGTCTATATCAGCGTTTCCGAACCGGTGTGCCGCGGCACACTAGTGTGCCGTGAGACACAGGCAGGTGTGCCGTGAAGCTCCCCGCCCGATCTGCCCCCTCTCCTCCGCCGCCGCCCCCTGCCTTGGGGCGCGACTTCTCTTGCGGCGGCGGCAGCTGCAGCTTCAGCTCCTCGGGACGAAAGTGCTCCCAGCCCTCTCTCGCAGCCCCCTGGCTGGGAGCGCTTTCGCTGCGAGAGAGGGATTTCTCCATCCATTTCGGGAATGCCTGCCCTGCCCCTCTCTCGCGCGCGCCGCTCTCCTTTTCTCTCAGCCCTCCCTGGCTTCGCTTCTCAATCCCTCCCTCCTTCCGTCTTTCCTTCCCCTCAGCCGTTCTGTCTGGGGGTCTCCCGCTCTTCCCTTCCCCACCTCCCAGGCTTTGCCTTTGCCACCCCCACCCTTTTTTGGTTGACAAGGAGTCCTTTGCCGCATCCCGCAGTTCGCACTCGGCTCGAGGCCGCTTTCCCTGGCTGCGCTTGGAACCGACAGGGCGCTGCTCTTTCTCTCTCTCACTCTCTCCCGTGAGGCGGGGGAAGGGAAAAAAAGCAAAAAAAACCCTTCTTGCAGCGTGCCCCCGCTCGTCCCTTTAGCAGCGAGGGAGGGAAGTCAGAGGGCGAGGGAGCAAGCGAGCGCTCTTATCCTCAGTGCCCTCTGCAGCCTGCCTTCCTTCTTCTTTGCCGCCGCTGAGGGTGGAGAGAAAGATAGAAAGGAAAGAGGGAGGGAGACAGAGAAAGAGAGAAAGAGAGACATAGCAAGAGAGAGAGAAAAAAGAAAGAAAGAGATAGCAAGAGAGAGAGAGAGACAAAGAGATAGCAAGAGAGACAGAGAGAGAGAGAGAGAGAAAGAGACATAGCAAGAGAGACAGAAAGAGAGAGAAAGAGAGAGAATGAAAGAGAGATAGCAAGAGAGGCAGAGAGAGAGCAAGAGAGAGAGAAGGACATAGAGGGAGGGAAGGAGGGAGAGAGAAAGAGAGCAAAAAGAGAGGAAGCAAGAAAGAGGGATGGAGAGAGAGAAAGAAGGGAAGGAAGGAAGAGAGAGAAAGAGGGAGAGAGAAATAGAGTGAAATGGAGGAAGAGATATTTTTTTTGTCCAAACTTTTCTTTAGCCCCCCCCCCCCCGCGCCCCCTGCGCCCCCCCCCGTTCAGTGTTCCCCAGGATTTTGAAAATATGAATAATGTGCCGCGGCTCAAAAAAGGTTGGGAAACACTGGTCATATCATATATGTGTATATTTATTTATTTATTTGATTTTTATGCCACCCTTCTCCTTGGACTCATATATATGTATTGTATACATGTATTGTGTATTGGACAAATAAATAAATAAATAAATAAAATAATAGCTACTGTCTCACTTAAGTCAGGGCTTTTTCAAAACCCAAGGCTATTCTCAGATTGCTCTGAGAATCCTCATTTTTGAATATCATTTTCAGTATGTTTATGGGGGGAAATAATTCAAGAATAGCAAGGAGATAGTGAAAAGGCTCTTACCTGCTTCCCAATTGGTAGAATTACTGTTTTTATCAGCTTCAGATTTTATAGATAACGCTCAGCCTGTGACTCTTCTGCCCTCAGAATAGAGGAAGTAGGTTTTATCTTCCTTTGCTTTCTCTCCCAGGAACCAGTGCTGATTCCTGGGACAGAAAGCAAAGGAGTGCTACAGGCTTTGCTCACATAGCAGGTCTTTCTGATTTCACATAATTTGTCATCTGTATACATTGTTCCTACCATCAGTCCCCTTGCTCTGTAGCTGTTAAGGAGAGATGTGCAATTTTATCCTCACTCTTAAATGCCATTGAGAGTTTCCTTTTGGCTACTGGCATCATATGGTAATATCTCTATTATGTAGGCTTTTGCAATGTACAGATATTATCATATTGTTAAAGGTAAGCACTCCATATCCTTCAGGCGGGGAAAGACCGAAATGAATGCCACTTTAGAGTTTTTAAGAGTTATGATAACAATGCATGGCTTGTCATTCACTCATCCTGTCTCTCTACCAGCAAGAAAGTGGCCACCATAGAGCCACTTAAAAACTCTGGCTTATGATGAGCCCGAGGTAGAAAGGAAAAACCAAGGAGGACAATAATAAAGCAATAAATTAATTCTATTCTGTAATAATTGGTTTTGATTTTTGTTTGGGAAGAGCTGTTCTTCTAAATTCAAAGGAATGCAGCCACAATTATAGTTAGCACAATTTTGCAGAAAGGTTTTTTTTTTTACTGCAGATCTTTGCAAAGAAAACCAAATAAATAAATGAATTGGTTTTGATTCCCAGATATTAATTTAGGGTTTGTTTGGTGTTTTTTGTATATTTTTTGCATACCGAGTCTCTCTTCTAGCCCTTACGCCAATATAGAAGTTAAATACAACATTTTCCCACACACCAAAACACATACATGTACATCATGTATAAAAAATAAGAAGAATAAGAAATTGTAATATCAGAAACTGATAAAGAACAGTTTCAGGCAGATTCTTATCAATATCTATAAGACTTCAGTGAGGAAGTGACATGGATAGAAGAAAAGAGAATTTCTGTACCTAAATGCAGATATTGAAAACGCTTTCATACTAGAGGGCCCTGGAGTTGACCTCAGTAAATGGCATAAGGAAGTTTCCTCATAAGCTAGTCTTAAACTCAGACACCACTAAGAGCAGTTGGAATTCTACTGGAAAAAAATTGAAAGCTATGAATATATAATTATTATTAACAAATGAGCTGCAGTATTCTGGCCCAAGTTTAACTTTCATATATTATTCAAAGGCAGTCCTGTGTAGAGTGCATTACAATGATCCAGTTGGAATAAAATAAACCAGATCAACATTCTGAAAAGACACCATTGGTTAATCAGCCTCATCTTGGTAAAACTGCCCATGGCCACCAATAATCTACAAAATGCTATTTTCAAAAGGATGCTATTCAACTCAACCAAACCCAAATCTGAGATCAGGTTTACTGATCAAAAATACTTTTGTCATTTCAGAATTCAGTTTCATTTCATTAGATCTTTTTCAATTCATTATTATCTCCAGACAATTAATCATGATCTTGACAGTCTCTTTGGACTATGATGGAAATGTATATTGTTGACATTGAAATCTCAGACCCAAACTATTTCTCACAATTAACTATTCCCTGCTGTTTGCAGAGAGGGGCGGCATATAAATCCAATAAATCTAAATCTAAATCTGTTCAGCCTTCAATCTAATCTTGTTACCAAAATTGTTGTGGGTACAAATGAGGTTTAAAGCTTCATTGAAATGATTTGAGACAGTGTATTTCATCTCTCCATCACAAGACAAGGGAATATGCATTCAGGAACTGAACCAGATAACCTCACTAATTCCTTGGTACTTCCTTTTGACAGATATCAACATTCTGCAATCTGTTGCACAACACTTCCTATCTAAAGTACCAGTCAACTCTTTTTATACAGTGTTGCTGCTTTTCAATCTTCCATTTAAAATACAAGTATGGGCAAGCTTTTTCCTTGTTCCAGCTTGGTGACTTTCAAAAGAATGACCTATTGTTCTGCTTTCTAGACAAGTTTACCCATCCCCTGCAGTCAATGCTCTGGTCCACTTACATACAATAATATATGAATTGCAGGCTTGGCTATTGAAATATCTCAGCTAGATTATTTTGCATGATTCTCCCATAAAAGATGCTACTGCCTAACACAAGTTACGATTACCAGTTGTTGCATGACAGATAGCTTCTTCTATCACCAAAACATAAATATTAGTAATTTCCAAAGTATGAACTTATTTATATAAACACACACGCGAACACACGCACACAAACAGCCTAAAGGCAGAAATGACTTACCCTTCATAAAGGTGACAAGACTTTACACAGGTTTTTCCTCTGATGAAGTGTTTACATGATAAACACTGATCTGGCCCTGGCCCCCAACATCCATTTTTTGAGCATAAATGGCTGCATATCATTCCTTCTGCAGCTATAAAATAAAGACAGGCACAATCATTTATAATAAGCAGTGTGCTAAATGGCGTGTGCAATGCTTAGTTCTATCCCCGCCATTTAAATCCATACATTAAAAATTGGAGGAAGAGGCAGGAGAACATTCTTTTTGCTTGAACAAAGGTTGCATTAAAATATTCTGCCTATGATGACTGGGTTATTAACAGCAGTAGAAAAAGATTACAAGAGCCCACCCCTTCAGAGGATTATTTAATATTACTCATTAATACTAATAATGTTTTAAATTGTGACAGTGCAGTTTTATAAATGTAATATGTAATCTGTGATTATTTTAAATGGTTTAAAATTTGCTATGGCATGAAATGATTTACTAATTGAAATGTTTTTTCCTAATTTCTTTAACTAAACATTTATGACTAGAGAGCAGAAGGCTTGGAATTAACATACTGTATCATCCTGGATAATAAGAATGCATTAGTAACATCATGAACTGTTTCAGAAATATTGCTGAAGAATTGTTAGGTGGATATAATACAGAAACAGATGGAATCTGGTTGGCTAAAAGTCATAAAAGAAAATTAAGTTATTATAAAGGCATTCACAAATTTTCTTCTACTCATATAACCACTGAGATAATAATTGTTGTTTTATTTATTGGCATGGAGTATATATAGTATTCTACATAAAAACAAAAACAAAAATAGAAAAAAAGCCCCCCAAAAGTGAAAATAGAAAAGCAAAAAGAATTGATGAATAAACGAAGTTTTAATGTTAAGAAGTAGGCAAAATAACTGGGCATCACTATGACAAACATGTTATGTTATTTCAAAATAAGATGTGGATTGAAGTTTTACAAGATACGTTAAGATGAATGAAACTATGTGTCATTCTTGGGAAAAATTCTGTGATAAAAATAAATGTCTTGCCAGAATGATAATTATGAAAGAGAGGGTATTGCTGAGAAATAGAAGACTTTTGAAGTTAGAAGAACAAAAACTGAGATTTGGTACCATGGATATTGTGGCATGACAAAGTCAATACTAATTTGGATTTTTAAAATGGTTAACACATGCCATACTGAGAATATGGAGTACATACAATCCCCGATTCTGAACCCAAATACCTTTGAAGTTCTCCGCATGTATAAACAACAACATTGCAAAACTAGTGCCAAAAATGTTGTAAAATTGGCTCTGGACATGCAGGTGCTTTCACTTATGAGCATTTACAATCAGGAATCCAGTCCCAATGGCAGTTGTAAGTAGATACAAAGACAGAAATATTTATCACTACTCATAATGGAGGAAAGGATAGTTGCTGAGAGGATGAAATTGCTGAGAGGATTAAATGGACTTCTTTCATCCAAGAAAGGACCATTTATTGATCCCTGGAAACCCCCCATGGACTTTTTGAGTAAATAGGGAAAAAAAAGAACTTATGATTTATGTTTATGATGAATAGATAGAATATATTATAGAAAAAAGAGAGTTATGTTTTAACCATACAATAAGAAGTAAACTTAAAACTGCTGTAAAGAAGATCAGAACCTACTTATCTTTTTTCATTCTTTTTCATTCCTTTTTTTACATGGTGACACAGTGGCTAGAGTGCAGTACTGCATACTATTTCTACTGCCTGCCAGCTGCCTGCAATTTGGCAGTTCAAATCTCACCAGGCTCAAGGTTGACTCAGCCTTCCATCCTTCCGAGGCGGGTGAAATGAGGACTCAGATTGTCGGAGGCAATATGCTGACTCTGTAAACCACTTAAAGAGGGCTGTAAAGCACTTGTAAAGTGGTATATAAATTTAAGTGCTATTGCTGTTTAAGTTTTGTTAATTTTCTATTGTTTACATTTTGTTAGTGCCTAATAAACATCATGTTATCTGGGTTATTTAATTTTCTTAGCAGTACAGATTACATTCTTAATCTCCACCCCTTTTTTCCAACTACTGGTAGAATAAATTCCATGTTTGATAATGTTCTGTATCTTCTTTCTGTTTAATTTTCAGTATAAGACCACTTTTTTATACTTCTAGCTTTCTCTTTCATTTCTTTTTCTACTTTATATTAAATTGTATTAGTTTTTATCTTTTTTAACATTTTCATAAAAATACATGTCAGGCTGCTTCAATCGTAATTTAAGAAAAATAAAACTCAGAGTCTAGGTTGAACTTCAAAAGTGAATTTATCAAAAATCAGAACTAAAAGCAATGAAAATAAAACAAAGGCTGAGAAAAAGGCACGATACAAGCATATATCAAAGTATCCCACTTGGCCCCCATTTGGAGAATAGCCAATCCCTACTGTCCATTTCTGTCAGGTGGTCACATCTTCACAACCACGTCACACTTATGGAATGTGACTTCTAACGGTTTCCTCCTGGTCACCTGTTTTCCAGGAAAACGAAAGATATCCTGCTCTATGTTAGGAAAGCAAAACTTATCAGGGCCTCCTGAAATCTTTCCCTCCCAAAAACCCCAAACCCACCACCTGTTACTCATGGCAACCGAAGCGTAGTAGGAGTGTAGAAACATAGCGAGGTTGACAATATATATGAACAATCAGAAAATAAATGAAGGGCACTTCCCAGATTGAGATATGAGTAGTTACTCGGGATAAGATAGGAGAAAATATTAATCTTGAAAGATGCAGTCAGGAAAGCTAATTCTCAGAATGGACTAAGACGTGGAACAAATGTCAAACATATATATAAAAAAAGTTCTACCAATATATAAGTAACAAGATGAAAGTCAAGGACATAACTGATCCATTAATGGGAGAAAATGGCAAGAAGATGATGGACCAGGGAGAAAATGGAATTGCTTAATAGTCCAATCTATCTAAAGTTGTGAGACGTAACAGGAATACAAGTCCTGCATAGAAAACAACAAACCCCTCTAGATCAGGGTTGTCAAACTCATGTCATCACGGAGCATCACGTGATATATTGGGACTTTTTTCTCCCTTCACTAAACCAGGCATGGGTATGACCAGCGTATGACGCATCTGCCCTGCGGGCTGGAAGTTTGTCAGCCCTGCTCTAGAGGAATTTAAATTGCCAGGACCAGATGCTTAACATCCCAGAATTCTGAAGAACCTACAGATATGATCTCAGAACCACTGAATAAAATATTTCAGAGCTCCCGGAACCCAAGGTTGAGAGTTTGGATTGAGAGACACAAAAATACTGGCTCACACTTAGCCAGTGACTAAGGCTGGACTTAAAGCTGGACCTCTCTGTTATTAATCCTTTCATTAATATTTTCATTAGATTTCATTATAAGATAAGAAATACAGGAAAAAAGAAAAATAAGAAAAGAAAGAAAAGTGACTTCTGGTGTTTTTTTTTAATGTTTGGTAAAATGCAACATCCCCCCCCCCAAAAAAAAACCCTCTCAAGCTTTTGCTTTACATTTCATAACATTATCTACTATCCAGGCTTTTTGTGGAGGATTTACAAGGCCATGCATGTAACCAAAAGCAAATTGGTCATGTTTAATGTTTCTAATACAGGATAATTTCCCTTCTGATTTTATTGCAAATGTATTGTACAGATGTCATATTTTTGATTTTTTTAAAAAATCAGCAACTTATTTCTGTAGAAATGTTTAAAAGTATGGCTTTTTCTAATTGGATGTTGTATTTTTAAAACTCTCATTGAAGGTGCTTTTAATTGCTACTAAATGATGTTGCTTTTGCTTTTGCAAAGAACAAAAACAAAACAAAAAAATTAAAACAATCTCCCTAGGTGCAAGTCAGCTGAAAGTCCTAGAGAGACTGAATTCATTAAGAATTGAGGCATGTCAAACTGATCTGTGTTTCCTAAACTAGATACTGGATACTAGATGCAGAAGTTGTTTATGGTTATTCTCGGTTTCTGGAAGTACTGTCTACAAGGTGGGAATCAGTATTGCTGCCCAGGCTTAAGACAGCTTCTAAGCACTTGTCCTGAGGGTAGGCTTGTGTAAACCTCTTCTGCTTGGATTCATTTTTCTCTACTTTAAGCTGCATTAATTTCAATAAGAATAACTGCAGAGCCCATTCATTCAGAACTTGCAGTCCAGAAATATTTCTGTACATCTTTCATTGCCATAGAGCTTGTAGCTGAACTTTTTTTTCAGAGAGATCACACTTTTAAAATGGGCACAGTAATTTTTGAAAACTCACACTGTAACCCTGAACATTACATCTATCAACAAAAACAGGCACATGGTAGGTAAGCCACTCCCACCCAGTCACGTAACCTTTAAGCCATCCTGTCCCATGATTGTCAAACCACTCCCACCTGGTCACATGGCCGGCAAGCCACTCCCACCCAGTCACATGACCTTTAAATCACTCCCCGTCACGTGATTGTCAAGCCACTCCCACCTGGTCACAAGTCCTCCTACCCAGTAACATGACCATCAAGCCACACCCACAAAATAAGCCACGCCCACTGTGTGGTAGTAAAAATTTTGGGGGCCCATCACTGATTATAACACAGACACTATTGTGACTTATATCTATAGTATTGCTCATGGAAGCTTATGACTTTCAATTAATGGCTAACATGGGTCTTCTCTTGCAATCACTATTCTTTTGGAAATGGTAAGAATTATAAGTTCTAATGTATAAAGCAAAGAGTGGTGGTTTTGCACTGAAGATGAGCCAGGAGAATTGATGCCTTTAAAAAGAAAAATAAACATCCAAATGAAAAATCCTGCTGTCGATAAATGTGTGGTTCTCCTTGTGTGGCTAAAAGCATCATCTTCACCCAACAAGCCTAAAACGTATTAGGGAAAAATTATCTCTTTCTGATTAGTCTTCATAACAAAAACTATAGGTCGAGAATGCGGTGCTACTTTAATGTCACATTCTTTAAGAATCCATTCTCACAGCCTCTCCCATACTATAAAATCTAGCTCAAATGAAACATACAGACAAGCCTTAAATTTATTATTTACTTGAGAACACTTGTCAAATGGAGAATTAATAAGATGAGGATTTAAGTGGATAGAACAGTATCAGCCAAGCAATGTAAGATGAGCCACAAAAGCATTAATAGCAACAAATAATGCCCCTTTTAACTCTGGGTGAATATCATCCAAAGCTACGAACCCAATTTTGGTGGATGGAACAGAAAATCCTCTGAGCACCTCCCAGATATCTGGCATTAACAGAATAAACCACATACTGTTGTGAGTGCTCCTTGTCCACCTTGGTAATTCTGAGAAGGATGAGCCAGGCCCATATGGGTACCCTGGGTCAGTGGTGTTGCCAGCTGATGCAGAGAGTGAGAGTGAAGGAGAAATAGATCTGGATGAACCCGAGGGACCAGCAGAGATGGCAAATATGTCAATGAGGGATTGGTCCGAGTCAGAAGACGAAGGGGACATTACAGATAATGAGACACTGTTAGATGCTCAGTTCAGGAGATTACAAAGCAGACAACAACACTTATATGGTAAAAGGAAGAAGTTTGTAGTTTTAACTCTAGGGGTTTGCTGACCACTCCCAGCAGGTATATAAGCTAGGCCTTCTAGGTGATTCTAGGTGGAGTTTCAACATTTCTTTCATAGATGCTGTGATAGATCTGGGGTTGCAGAAATGTTCTCCGAAATACCTGATTTTTGCTCTGCAAAACTCATCCCTTAAAAATTGCCTGTCCTGTCAGAATGTGGTGAGCTGATGGTATTGCCTATGACTCATGTCTGGTTTATCTTGTTGAAATGTAATTAACTCTGACTCTGGCATCTTTCCTGAAAGCCTATCTGATAATTCTGCAGCTGTGAAAACCTATTTCAATGAACTTTCAGAGATGGACTTTTGCTTGTAAGTGTGGCTTTTTCACATAAAGGTTGTAATTCAAAACTTAAAACATGGGTTTTCACCTTTTGTTTCAATGTGAAAAGCCCAGAATAGAACAGATACTCTCTGGAGTCTGCCCTTCAGACGCCATGGTAGCAACCATCATAACTTGTGATGGTTGTAAAACGGGTTGATCACATATTTTGCAGTAATGGTTAAGTGGATCCCCATAGTCATTAAATAAATCTGCAGTTGTTAAGTGAATGCCATGGTTAAACAATCCAGTGGTTCTCTATGCGGGCAACTTTGCCAAAAAAACAAAGTAAATATCGGGGTGCATTTTTTGCAAAACCATCATAAAATGTTGTCATGTGACTGTGCGACACTGCAAACAGCCAAAAATGTGGTGGGACAACCAAATACTCAAAGCACAGTCATAAGATTGTGGGGGGCAGGCAGGAATTTTGAATCCAGGTTGTAAGTACCAACCAGGTAAATTTATCACACTTTTGAATGGTCATTAAGCAACTTCCCATCCACATAACCTTAAAAAACTCACTATTGGCTAACTTACATAATGAGAATCTTGTGGTCAAATATTGCTTGTAAAAATGGTGAGATAGCCACCATAACAATCAAAATAATTTTAAGTAAATTACAAGGATCTAAGTTCTTATTGGGAGACTCGGGAGAAAAATGTACGAAATTCATTTTTTTCTATTTGATTGGATGGTTACTGCATCATAATGATTTAGTACCCTACATTATAAAATAATTTGTACTCAGGGAGGCATCTTATATAGTATTTTACAAATGTTTTTATAGATAAAATTATTTAAATAGCATATGATAATTAAACTAGGAAAGCTTCCCTCCCCCATCTAAGACTAAAACAGAAAACCTACATAAACCTGTAAATAATATTTTCTTAAAATTCTTAGCTCAGTTTGTCAGTCTCTTTTATTAAATGAAGCTCTACAACAATAATACTCAGTTAATTAAACAAACAGGAATACAGCCAATTAGATTGCAAAGATTTATAAATTTAATTGACTGATGGTGTTTATGAAAATGCTGAGGTTTTCCAAAACAGGAGTGATGAAGCAGTACAAAGCACTTAGGACCTGTTTAATTTGTCTGCATTAATACATTTTCCATTAGTTGAGTTTTCCATTAGTTACATATTTTCTGAACCATTGTTAATTTGCTTAGAGTTGGGACCATCTATTTCACTACATAAAAATTAGCCCTTTGTAGACAAATTTATAAATCAAGAGAGAAATAATGAAAAGATTATTAGCAAGAAACAGCAACTAATTGGGAGATTTCTTCTACTAGCTGGGAAAAGCTTTGCTGAAAGGTAACTTTAGACTCATGTAATGAGTACTTCAACTGAGAATTGTTCCTACTGAGTATTATGTTATTCTGTATTGTCTCTCATGCACAATATTGTTGACACCAAAGAAATGCTAAAGAGGATTCATGATGAAATTTCCCTATCCAGTTTTTCTTCTTTTAAAAGAACAGGGTCAAGGTATGAATTTATAAAATTAATTTACATCTAAATGGGCCACCTGTGGAAACTCAGCAGTTTGAAGTTTAATTAAAACCAGGAAGCAAAAAGTGTTGATGGTCTTTTTCCTCCACAAACTCAAGTTACTTCTTTTCAGATCACTGAATTGCACAGCTATTAACAAGGAAAAACTGCATAGGTGGGTCAAAAACTTAGCATACATCAATTCTCACATTCACTACTTGGAAATTTCAATCAAATTATGATAAATTGATGATAATGTTATGAACTTGTCCATTCAGTTCATAGAAGAGTAAATAATATAAAATTTACAAATCCTGTCTAGATTGAAGTAATTTTGTAATATTTTATAAGATATTCAATCCAGATGTTCAGTAGCATATCCTCCCAGGATACAAGATCAGTCTCATGTTGTGTATCTCCCAACTTTCTATTTCAAGAAAGCAACTTCTAATCACTTTCCTACCTGGACACACACACACACACATTTCAAATACACAGGCACATAGAAGGAGTATCAAAATATCCATGCATGCAGACCTATCAGAAAATATTATCAAGGCCCTTCCCCAAAGGGAATGGAAAACTATAATATTATCTTGCTGAAAATGTATTGGGAAGGGTCAAGGTATGAATTTGTAAAAGCATAGATGGTCCAGAATGTTTTAGAATAATAATTCAAGCCATAAAGCGACATGCACTCTTGTATTGAATGCAACCAATACAGTTTATGTCTCATGCTCAGAATGTAGAAGATATCCCGATAATCCTCTTCATTCAGGATTTCTGTGGTTGCTGTCATCTACTTCCTTTATCACATACTTAAAAGGGGGCAAGTTAAATCAAATGCATAACTTGATTAATGGCTTTTTAAGGAAGGGACATTCCACATCAACTTTTGAAGTGTTCTCTTCTTATGTACAGTAACTGTATTGTTAAAAGGCAATTCTTGGCAATCAAATGCAAGTCTCCTTTAAAATTGATCTCAATATTATCCTTGTTCTGCTCTAACCCTAATGAAACCTCATTTTCTATTGAAAGGTAGTCACCCGACTTCCGGTTTCGCTGAGGATCGCAGCGGAGGCTCTTGGCAGGGCTCTGCCTCGAGACCCCTCCAACCCTCCCAGAGGTCGCCCCAGCGCGATCGGATCGAGTCCGGATGGCTCGATCCTAGAAAAGGGGATTCCCCTCTGCCCGGGGAGCCATCGCCGAGGCTCCGGGACAGAGGGTTCATCCTGCAGCTCTGGTGCAGGGAGCACCGGTCCTCCTCCAAGAGGACACGGCCATTGCGATCCCACCTAACCAGTGGGAAGCAAGAAACATCAAGAGAGTAAAAAGCAGAGAAACTGAACAACTCTATTTGAAAAAGGAATATTGCCAAAGAAGCTACAATTAAGGTAAAAAATTTCTATGTTCCATGGTAAACAAGAAGTTTGAAAAACAAGAAAATTGAACCGGAGTTTAAACGAAGGCGAAAGAGAAAGTTGTTAAAACAACATTGTATCCAGGCGCGAATTAACAGCTGGAACTTATTCTAACCACTTTCACTTGTTTTGAACTGTTAAATTTTTGCAAACAAGGAGATCCAGAAGATTTTAAAAGAGACATTAAAGGATTTATTATTTACAAAATGATATTATTTGGTTGAAAAAACTTTCTTTCCTTTTCTGAAGCATTTGGTTACGGAATATTGTAAAATGAAGTCCGGGCTGGGATTTTTCTAGCGGAAGGACCAGGACTGCTCACTATCTACTTACAAACTTTGAATAAATATATATAAAGAAAAAAAACTTTTTTCCTACATTTGAGAACTTTAAAATTTGGATTATTTAATCGACGTTACTTGGATTATTTTGTTGGAGTATTTCCATTGGATTTCGTTTGGATTAATAGCGGTTTTGGATTAACAGCATTTTCGTTGGATTTATAGCGGAGAGATTTTTTCCTGGGCTGTGAGAGATGGACCGACTTCATTTTAACTTCGTGAAATTAAACTGCATTTGCTTGGAAAAAGTTTTATAAATTTTTTAAAGACTATACCTTTCTTCAAATAACGGAATACCTTTGCAATATTCATTAAGGTGTTTCTGACAACAAATTAGATCTTCAATCAATTGGGTTTTTTTTCGCGTTTTCCCTTTGATAATTTTAATTCTTGAATTTTAATTCTATATCACATTATATTACAATTAATCTTGGTTCTGTTTATGCATTGCTAAATTTTCTTTTGGTCTTTGGTCTCCTGTCCCTCCTAATTGAATAATAGTCTTTAATTCTGATTGCCCCCTTTCTTCACATGTTTTTATCCTCCTTCCCTCTTTGCTGACTCTTCCTTCTTATTTTTGCTGCTGTGTTAAACTAACCTTTCCTCCTTCTTCCCCTTTTCTTCTTTACATCTTCTTGATATAAACTTTGACTAGAGTAACAAGAATTAATAAGTTGAGCATTAACTAGATATATTTTATATTTTAAGTGTATTTGAAATTTAGCCTTTTATTTGAATTAGAATTTTTATTGCTATTAATTAATTGCTATTAATTTAGTATAACTGTTACTGAGGGCTTGGAATTTATAGAATCTGTTTACATATTGCCAACATAAAATAACACTAAATTTAAATCTGAAAATGTCAAGTACTTCCACCCATACTAAAACAATCAAGAAGCAAACAACTGTTATTTCTTCCCCGCAAAGTTCACCACATCCATCCCCTGCACAGCAGACTTTATCTGCAACTATGTTCACCAAGGAAAAGGACAGGGAGAAACAACCATCTCTGGCTTCAATCCAAGAGACATTAACTACATTAAATGACTTTATGTTAAAATCTCAACAAGATGCAACACAACAGAGAGATGAAATTAAAGCAGAGATGGCGGAAATGAAAGTCGACACAGGTGAAATGAAAGACCAGATGAAGGAGATCAAGCAAGCCTTGCAAGATAATGAAGTACGAATGAAGGCAGTGGAAGAAAAGGCGGAAAAGGTGGAGAAAAGAATTGATCACTTGGAGGACAAAGCTGCTTCACGTTACAGAGGGTATGATGAATCAATCACACATCTGGAAATGCAACGTGCGTCATACGGACTTCGATTTCAAAACGTAATAGAAGAAAAAGATGAAGATTTAAAGGCCATTATGGCTGACATTATTGGGAAAATCCTCCAGGTGGACCCAGATGACATAAAAAAAGAAATCGATGAAGTCTTCAGAATTTCTAACAGCTATATTCGCCGTTTTAATCTTCCACGAGAGATTCACATCAAATTTGTAAGAAAAAGCATGAGAGATGATATATTGCATTGGTCAAGAGCGGGACAATTACAACACCAAGGTAAAGAAATAAAAATATTAAAACAAATTCCGAGACGTGTTCGAGAGACTAGAAGAGACTATCATTTCTTGACCAAACTTCTGATTAAAGAAAATATAACTTTTCGTTGGCTTATTCCACAAGGTCTATCATTGACATGGAAATCAACGAGATATAAATTGGAGAATCTAGACCAAGCAAGAGATTTCTATGAAAATATGCGAAATGGAACAGATAACAAAAGAACTGGAAGCAATGCAGGCCGAAGCCATGGGGGCATTTGCTCAAGCGGAGGAGCAGGACCAAGGGGCCAGAAGAAAGCAACCTCAACGCGAAACCAAGAAATACAACAAATGACCACATTGAGAGATTTAAAAATCTTTTCAGTAAATGTCAATGGACTTAATGAACCAAAAAAAAGAAAACAAATGTTTTCCAAAATTAAGAATCAAAAAGCTCAAATTGTGATACTCCAAGAAGTACATATAAAAAAGAGTAATCGGAATTTATTGTTAAATAATAAAATTGGAAAGATGTATGCTGCATTAGCAGACCAAAAGAAAAGAGGAGTGGCAATGTATGTTGAGAGTTCTATAAATTCCAAACAACTATATAGTGATGATGAAGGTAGAATTTTGATTGTCCAGATTGATATTGAACCCAAATCGCTTGCTATTGTTTCTATATATGCCCCAAATGATGACCAAATTGCATTTTATGAAAAATTACATCAAAAAAATTTAGAATTAAATTTGGAAAATATGTTAATTATTGGAGATTTTAATGCCATAACAAATAGACAATTAGACCATTCGGGGGTGAAGAAAAGTTGTAAAAAGAAAAAAAAGAATTTATTGCCCTCAACTTTTCAAAAAATGAAAGCAGAATTGCTATTGAATGATATATGGAGGGAAAGGCATCCCCACAGTAGGCAATATACTTTTTACTCAAACCCCCACAAAATTTGGACTAGAATAGATATGGTGTGGGCCCCTAAAACAACAGCAGAGTATATACAAGAAGTAGAAATAGATGTTAATACTTGGGCAGACCATAATCCAGTTATAGTCTATATGAGAAATATTAAAAAACATCGTAATTGGCAAATGAATAGAAATATTTTGAAAGAGAAAGAATATAAAGAATGGATTGAAAAGGAATTAAAAATATTTTTTGAAATCAATAAAAATACAGACACCACCCCTCAGAACTTGTGGGATGCAACTAAAGCATACATAAGAGGATTAACAATATCCTATACTGCAAAATATAATAAAGAAAGAAAAAGAAAATATGAACAATTAATAAATGAATTAAAACAACTAGAGTTTCTATCACAACAAAATGTGAAAAATAAAGACTTGGGGAAAAAAATAAATTTAATTAAACACAAAATTAGATTACAAGAACAAAATCAGATACTGGAAAAAATAAAGAAAGCTAAGCAACAATATTTTGAGCATGCCAATAAATCAGGTAGATGGTTAGCATATAAACTGAGAAAACAGAGACAATCTAAATTAATTAGACAATTAGAAGATAAAGATGGAATAATAAAATATGACCCAGAGGGAAAAGCAAATATAGTTCAAAACTTTTTAAAAGAATTGTACAAAGATGATAATATTGAAGAAGAAGTCGTATTTAAATACCTAGAGAGTGCAGAGTTACCACAAATAACAGAAGAGCAACAAGAAAAGATGGAGAGTCCAATAACAATGGAAGAACTCCTTATAGTTATTAAAAAGCAGAAAAACAACAAAGCCACGGGGCCGGACGCTATTCCAGCAGAGTGGTATAAAATAGAAAATGAAGTATTAAGAAATAATATGCTCCAAATTTTTAATGAATGTAGAGTAGATGGTAAAATTCCTAAATCATGGTCGGAATCCTTGATAACTTTAATTCACAAACCAGATACACCAAAAGAAAAAATTAAAAACTATAGACCAATATCTTTATTGAATGTAGACTATAAAATTTTTATAGCAATATATGCAGATAGACTGAAAAATGTGATAAATAGCAAAATTCACTCAGACCAAAATGGTTTCCTTCCAGGTAGACAAATTAAAAATAATCTTAGAACAATTATTAATGTATTAGAGTACTATGAGCAACATTCAGATAAAACATTATCCTTAATGTTCCTAGACGCTCAAAAAGCTTTTGATAACGTGACTTGGACATTTATAAAGATGCAATTAAATAAAATGAGATTCGGCCCCAAATTTGTTAATTTAATAGACGCTATTTACTCAGAACAAACGACAAAAATTATATTAAACAATGAACAATTAGAAGCGTTTAAAATAAATAAAGGAGTGCGGGAAGGATGTCCCATATCACCTCTTCTTTTCATTATGACTTTAGAAGCACTCTTAATAAAAATAAGATCAGACCCAAAGATAAAAGGTTTAACAGTTAGAAAAGAGATATACAAAGTCCAGGCCTTCGCAGATGACTTGACTTTTATAATGGAAGATCCGTTAGTCACAGCACCAAGATTAATTCAAACAATAGAACAATATGGTAAGGTGGCAGGTTTGAAAATAAATAAAAATAAAACAAAAATTATAACTAAAAACATGAGTAAAATACAAGAAAGTAATTTAGAATGTATTACTGGAATGCAAATAGTTAAAAAAGTAAAATATTTGGGAATATGGCTAACAGCCAAAACAATAACATTAAAAAATGATAATTATATAAAATTAATTAATGAAATTAAAAAGGATCTAGAAATATGGAACAATTTAAAAATATCATTTTTGGGAAGAATTGCCACGATCAAGATGAATATCTTACCTAAGGTATTATTTTTATTTCAAGTGATCCCAATTAATCCAGGGGCCAATTTTTTAAAAAACGTAACAAATGTGGTTAAAAAAATTTTATGGCAAGGGAAAAAGGCAAGAATTAAGATAAATATGTTAGAAGACATAAAGGAGAGGGGGGGTTTTGCGCTCCCAAATTGGAAATTATATTATCAGGCAGCCGCTTTAACATGGATTAAAAATTGGATAACTTTAGAGGACATGAGAACATCAATATTAGAAGGACATGACCTCATGCTTGGCTGGCATGCATTTGTGTGGTATGATAAAGATAAAAACCATTCTTACTTTAAAAGACACACGCTGAGAAAATACTTACTCGATGTCTGGAAAGATATAAAGAAAAACCACTTTTTAACAATTCCAGATTGGGTTACCCCCTTGGATGCAATAATACACCCAAATTCCATTAATGATACAAGAAATATAAGATATAAAGACTTGTTAGACAATCAAATGAAATTGAAATCTAGAATTAAATTACAAGATGAAGGGATACAAATTGATTGGTGGCATTATGCACAGATTAGATCCAGATATCAGAAAGATAGTATACTCTACATATTTAACAAAAGTAAAAACCTGTTAAGTGAGTTAATCACTAAAAATCATAACAGAGTAATTGGAAAAATATATAAATATTTGATTACCCACAAGAATATTGAATTAACATTAAAAGATAGTATGATACATTGGTGTAGAAACATAGGTAAAGAAATTGATTTAGATACATGGGAGAAAGTTTGGATGTGTAACTGGAGGATGACAAAATCAGTTTCTTTGAAAGAGAACCAAATTAAAATGTTTTATAGATGGCATCTCCCACCAAGTAGATTAGCAAAAATGTTCCCAAAGACATCACCTCTGTGCTGGAAATGCAAGAAAGAAATAGGATCCTACTACCATCAATGGTGGACATGTAATAAAGCTAAAATGTACTGGAAAATGATAGAAAAAATGACAAAAGAAATTACAAAGCAGAAAATAGATTTCACCCCGGAGTTTTGTTTGCTAGGAATTACTAACCAAAATTATAAAAAAGAAATTTTGGACTTGATTATACATATTTTTACAGCGGCAAGGATTATATACGCGCAAAATTGGAAAGGGGAAGATATCCCCAAAGAAGAGGGAGTGATTGCAAAAATATTAGACTGCGCGGAAATGGACATGATGACAAGACGCTTGAATGAACAGGAAGAAACCAAATTTTACGCAACATGGAACAATGTTTATGAATGGATAGATAAGAATAAAAAAATAAAGAAAGAAGAGTAGCAATAAATGCATAACTTGATTAATGGCTTTTTAAGGAAGGGACATTCCACATCAACTTTTGAAGTGTTCTCTTCTTATGTACAGTAACTGTATTGTTAAAAGGCAATTCTTGGCAATCAAATGCAAGTCTCCTTTAAAATTGATCTCAATATTATCCTTGTTCTGCTCTAACCCTAATGAAACCTCATTTTCTATTGAAAGGTAGTCACCCTCCTCCCAATCCAGTAAGGAGCAGATCTTATTTACTAAAACCTCAAAGGGAGAGGAGAGAGAGAAACTTACTTGCAGTATCTCTTATCTGAAATAAGTCCTTTATCTTTGGTTGTCTGGGTGTCATTGCAGCCATGTCATGAGGTTTCTTTCTTTGCTTTTACTATTACCTTTTGTTTTTGTATCTTTGGGTGGTTTAAGGAATTTTAAAACATACTCCAATTTATAGGATTCTTTTACCATTTCTTTCTCCACTTGTTATGCTGAAATGGTTCCTACATAGTAGTTGCTCCTTCATATCTTCATAATATACTGTAAATACCTCAAAATAGTACTGCATTAATTGGTTTTGTATTCTCCACTTCCTTTTTTTGGAAGAGTCCCAGAGCTCGCCTTCCAGGGCCCTTCACAGCAAACAGATCCTGGATGAATTCATTTTGAAGGTAGGTTCATCACACCGTCTCTCAAGGACACACTCACCACCTCTCAGCTTCACTTCTTCCCCTCTTTTTTGGTATGCTTTTACAAGCAATGAGGAATACTGGCCTAATCCACAGATGGCAATGTCTACCCTACAATAACCCTGTCCACATCTTCAGGTATAAATAAGGTTATTGTTGTAACCACAAGTCATAACAATCTAGCATAGCATAAGTATAATAAAACAACATAAATAAAAATAGTACTGGATGGAAAGTAATCAAAACAGAACAAATTCAAGGTTATGGCTACCAACATAGTTTTTTTCTTCACCACTATTACAATAAGATATTGTAAGGTCTTATATGAAAACATATTTACTCATGCGAAGGTGGGGAAACAGTTGATTGTAATGTCTATTGGAGTACCCAAGATATTCAAATCTAACTCTGCTTCATCAGTATCCTAGAAGAATGGATAATTTTTAAATGAGTTTAATTTTATAAGACTCTAAAATTTCTATAACCCAGTTTGTAGCCAAATACTGTTCAGTAGTAGTGAAAATAAGGCACCAACAAATGTAAAGTGACCCATAATTATAACTCAGTTTATTTGTTGACCACCTCAATGTCATTCTAATGTTTTACTCTATTTTATTTTGCTATCTTTACTAGTATTTACATCTCTTAGCATCCCTTAGCCATAACAAGGAATAATGTTGATGACATAGTGCAGGGGAAGAGCAGAACAGCCATGCCTGGAAGTCACGAGGACACCATTTCCCTGCCTAATCTGCCGCACAATATTAATATGAAGATAACTTTGTAGGGCAGTGCTATTTGTAAACAAAAACCAGCAATACCAAAATATGCTGATTTTTTTAAAAAAGGTTTAAAAACTCATGCAAAAATGAAGCGGTAGACTTTTAAACCAACCTCTTTTTCTATCTCTAAATCATCAGAGATGATACTGAGATGTCAATGAGAAACTGGCAGAGATTAGAATCCTTAAAATGAAATCCTTAAAATTAAAATTCCAAATTTCTAACCCATCCTCGCTCCCAAACTGCCAAGCCGTTATCTGAAAGGCAGATATTCTGCACAGAAATCAGATGAAATTGCAAACTAAGGGTAGTTCAAAGGACAATGAGGAGGATCGGTTCATCCCTTCCCTCTGCCAAAAAAGATATGGACTTATTATACCTATATGCTGTGTCTCTATTTCTGTTGAAAATCTCTGACCTTTGAACAACTGTTTCTTGGGAAACAGTATGCAGCTAATTTAAGAAAATGACCTGTGAATCCAAGTGTAGATCCTATTGCAACTACAATAAATAACCCTTCTTATATGTTCTATGCAGTAATGGGCCACCAAATTTTTTACTACCACACTGTGGGCATGACTTATTTTGTGGGTGTGGCTTGATGGTCATGTGATTGGGTAAGAGTGGCTTGCCTGTCATGTGACAGATGTCATGTGATGGGTGGGAATGGCTTGAAGGTCATGTGGCCAGGTGTGGATGGCTTGCACATAATGGGGGGAGGGGTGTCCTCAAGGCAAATCAAACCCAAGTAGTCCAGGCGATGAAAATGTTGGGCTCAATTGTGGTCATAAGTTGAGAATTACTTGTAAGCTTCCTTCTTTCTCCCATGTGAAAGTTGGAGAAAAGTTGGAGCCTTATGGGAGTAAATAAAGCTCAAACTGCCCAGGAGCTCCTAATACAGTCTACAGAAGAATTATTGAGTCTGTCATCTGCACCTCTATAACTATCTAGTTTGGTTCTGCAACCCAAGAAGACAGACAGAGACGTCAGAGGATAATTAGAACTGCAGAAAAACAATTGCTACCAACCTGCCTTCCATTCAGGACCTGTATACTTCACGAGTCAAAAAGAGGGCCGTAAAAATATTTACAGAAACCTCACATCCTGGACACAAACTACTTCAACTCCTACCCTCAAAACAACACTATATAGCATTGCACACCAGAATAACTAGACATAAGAACAGTTTTTCCCAAACTCCATCATTCTGTTAAACAAATAATTCCCTTAACACTGTCGAACTATTTCCTAAGTGTGCACTACTATTAGTCTCCTTGTTGCTCCCATCACCCTTTTCCTCCCACAAATGGCTGTATGCAGAGGTGGGCTGCTGCCCAGATGGGGGGGACGCAGTGGGGTAGCGAAAATGGAGCTCAATCTCAGAGCACCCAATTTGCACTGAAAGATGTTGAAAGAAAATGCAGGGTGTCCTGCATACCACAGTGTGGTAGTAAAAATTTTGGTAGCCCTTCACTGGCTGTATGACTGTAACTTTGTGGCTTGTAGCCTTACATTTATATTGACTGGTTCCTAATATGATTTGTTTGCTTGTTTGTACCTGGACTGTCATTTAAGTGCTGTACCTTTGTTTTGTGAAGAATATTATTAAATTCAGCAGTCACATGAAAAAAGAAGTGCACCATTGTGCCTACCATCCCTGTCCTATTGTTCTATTGTCCAAATTTACCTAATTTAATTTGTTTCATGACCAGGTTCTTAAGTAGAAAAGTTTGTAAGTAGAAGCAATTTTTCCCACAGGAATCAATGTAAAAGCAAAAATGAAAGAGATAAAAGCTCAGAATTTGGGTGGGAGGAGGAGGAGGAAGAAGGGGAGGAGGACAGTCACTGCTGAAGGAAGAAGGTGAGGTGAGGGGAATCAAAAAAATCTAAAACTTTAAGGCTTTAAAAAAAAGAGGGATTCTGAGGCAGCGAGGAGGAGCACGCACCTCCCATACACCTGGTGCAAGGCTGCCTCCCATACATTGTGCCAGAGAGAGAAACCCAGGCGAGCGAGAGGGGGGAATCTCCCGCTCCTTTGACTGAAAGGCGGCTGCTGCTGCTACCTGTTTCCTCTTCCTTCCCATGCTGAAGGGCTCCCCTCTCCTCTCGCTTGCTCTCTTTGTAGCCGGCACTTTTCCTTCACTGTGGTGACTCCTCGGTTTGGCTGAAGCCAAGTTGATCCAGCCGGGGCGAAGTGCCCCCCTTTGCCTTTCCATGCCCAGATGCTCTGTGAGGCAACCTCACACTGGGCTTATGGGAGGCAGTTCAAGGGAATCACCACAGCGAAGTGGTTTATTCCCTCTCTAAGCACCCAGAGAAAGGAAAATGCTTTGTTCGCTCTGGACTGCCCATAACAAAGAGACTGTTTCTTTTTTCTGGGCGCTGGCAGAGGTTTATTCCCTCTGGACTGCCAAAGCATCCTTAAGCACCACCGAAAGGCTCCTCCGGCAGCCCAAAAAAGACCAATTAAAAGGGGAATGGCAGGAAACTGGCCGTGCCTTCATGCCACTCTCAAATTTCTTCGGAAATTTTTCCAAGCTTGGGTTCTTAAGTAGAAAATGGTTCTTAAGAAGAACTGGGGTGGCGCAGCAGGTAGAGTGCTGTACTGCAGGCCACTGAATCTGACTGTAGATCTGAAGGTCAGCGGTTCAAATCTCATCACCGGCTCAAGGTTGACTCAGCCTTCCATCCTTCTGAGGTGGGTAAAATGAGGACCTGGATTGCGGGGGCAATAGCCTAGCTCTGTTAAAAAGTGCTATTGCTAACATGTTGTAAGCCACCCTGAGTCTAAGGAGAAGGGCGGCATAAGAATCGAATAAATAAATAAATAAATAAATAAATAAGAAGCAAAAAAAATCTTGAACACCTGGTTCTTATATAGAAAAGTTCTTTAGAGGCGTTCTTAGGTAGAGGTACCTCCCTACTTACTTGCTTTTGTTTATGTTTATACCATATCTATTATCTTATACATGTTTTGACAAATAAATAAAATATATTCTAAAACATTCTGAATCAGCCTTGGGATTTAGCATATCACAATGGTGAAAAAGCAGTGTGAATTGAGACTGCTACTATGTTTCACACCTCAGTAATATAAGGCAAAATTAAGCCGATATATTTGTACTATAAAAGCATCCCATCAGTACACTATGTAACATACTAGAAGCTAATGGTTTTAAAATAAGATTATGAGGTAATACATTGAAAATCTCCTGGGAATAGAAAAATTCCTAAAATAAAATGCTTCTTGGGATTGATATAACAAAAGTATAAAGGATAATAAAGGATAGATCACTTACATTCTGTAGGCAAGATAATCCAAAAGCGAGTTAATTTGACAAGTGTTGCCAGAGAACTCTGCAATGGTCACTATTTAGCTCCCTGCCCCACCTTCCTCTATTGCAAAAGAGTCCAAATTTGTCAGAAGCTTCTCCCACTTCTTGGAAAATGGAAGCACTTTACTAATTCTGGGCAGCATAGAGCGAATAAAGCCCTTCCTTTCTCTGGGTGCTTCCATTCTCCGGGTGGTGGGAGAAGGAAACTTCTCCCACCACCCAGAAAAAGGAAGGGCTTTATTTGCTCTAGGCAGCCCAGAGTGAGTAAAGTGCTTCCTTTCTCCAGGTGGTGGGAGAAGTTCCTTCTCCCACCGCCAAGAGAACATCCCAGAACGAATAGAGCACTTCCTTTCTGCCGGCAGTGGGAGAAACATTATTCCTTTGGAGGATCCACTCACATATGCACAACATAAGCTCTCTTCTGCCATAGCTGAATCACTAAGCATAATTTTCAAAAAATCCTTCAGAACCAGCACACTTCCTTAGCTATGGTCGAAAGCAATGGTCATCCCCATCTTCAAAAAAGGAGACCCCTCTCTTGTTGATAACTGCAGACCAATATCACTATGCTGTGTCCCATGCAAAATCATTTGCTCTCTAACAAACAATTTGGATTCAGAAAAAAACTATCCTGCAATCTGCAGCTCCTCCACTGCAAAAATATATGGACAACTCATCTAGATCAAGGGAAATCCATAGATGCAATTTATATCGACTTCTGCAAAGTCTTTGATTCAGTGGTCCACGACAAACTACTCCTAAAACTCAAATCCTATGGCATCTCAGGATCCCTCCACAGCTGGATTACAGCATTCCTGTCAAACAGACAACAAGTGGTCAAAATAGGAAGCACCATATCCACCCCCATCCCAGTTAAAAGCGGTGTTCCCCAAGGTAGTGTACTGGGACCAACGCTCTTCATTCTCTACATCAATGACCTTTGCGATGACATCACAAGCAACTTTGTCCTCCTTGCCAATGATGTAAAACTCTTCAACACCACCGATAACAAATCTACTCTCCAAAAAGACCTGAACTCTGTTTCTGAGTGGTCTAACGCATGGCAACTCCAAATGTCAACTAGCAAATGCTCTGTCCTACACATTGGGAAAAAGAATCTGAACTCCAAATACGAACTGAATAATCAAATTATCACAGATAACCCCCACTTGATTAAAGACCTCGGTATACTAATAACAAAAGATTTAAGTGCCAAAGCCCACTGCAACAACATAGCCAAGAAGGCTTCAAGAGTTGTAAACCTAATCCTATGTAGCTTCTGCTCTGGCAATCTCACACTACTTACCAGAGCTTACAAAACTTTTGCCAGACCTATCCTTGAATACAGCTCATCCGTTTGGAACCCATATCGCATCTCAGACAGCAACACCCTTGAAAATGTCCAACGATACTTCACCAGAAGAGCCCTTCACTCCTCCACTCAAAACAGAATACCCTACGAGACTAGACTTTCAATCCTGGGCCTAGAAAGCCTAGAACTAAGACGCCTTAAACAAGATCTAAATATTGCCCACAAGATCATATGCTGCAATGTCCTGCCTGTCGGCGACTACTTCAGCTTCAACCACAACAACACAAGAGCACACAACAGATTTAAACTTAATATTAACCGCTCCAAACTTGACTGTAAAAAATATGACTTCAGTAACTGAGTTGTTGAAGCGTGGAACTCATTACCGGACTCCATAGTGTCATCCCCAAACCCCCAACACTTTACCCTTAGATTATCCACGGTTGATTTATCCAGATTCCTAAGAGGTCAGTAAGGGGCATGCATAAGTGTCTTCCATCCCCTGTCCTATTGCTCTCCTATATCTCCTATACCTTTCTTCTATTCCTATATCTCTTCTTCTATTCTTTCATTATGTTTTATTCCTATATCTTCTCTTCTATTCTTTCTTAGATATATTTTACTATGAGTATATCTATAACTTTCATATATATTTTACTATGTGTAAAGTAAAACCCTAATTGTGTATTGGACAAAATCAATCAATCAATAAAAATAAACATAGGTCAGCCTGGACTTCCTCTATTGCAGCAGGCTGCAATCAAGTAGCTCCACTGAACTGAACTACCAACATATGCGCAGATGGGGAAGGATCCTTTCCTAGTGCATGTGCAGATGGGGAAGAATCTAGCATCTTTTTAAAAAGCTGACTGTGTGAAAGTGACAGCAGAGATTTCAGGGCCAAATGATACATGTGGCACCTTTCTTATATTCATTGTAGCAATATGAACAGAAGAAGATCCCTGTCTATGCATTCAAGAAGATCTATTTTAAAAGTGGCTGGGAGAATTATTAAGATAGAATAGTCAAAATAAGAACTCCTGTTCTTAGAAAAGGTTATTGAAAAGGTTTCACTGTTCTGCTGAATAAAATATCCTTGTGAATATTTTCAAAAAAGTAGGTTTATTATGAAATTTCCAATACATCCTCAAATACAACAATATTAGATGTTTGTGCAAGTTGTCTAGGTTATATCTTGTTTGACAAAGTAAGTAATCACCATTTTCTACTTCTAAATGAGAGAGGATCAGAGGGAGAGAGAGAGAGAGAAAGAGATTAAGTTAACCAACCAAGAGTAAAATACTTACTACAGTTCTCAGCCCTCTTATTTCTGTGGATGACAGTTTTCTGGTTAGGTGAGCTGAAGAGGCTGGTCCAGTTGATAGTATGATAGTAGCATAAGTTATTGTTGTCAGTTATGTAGACATTCCCAGCACTGATGTGTTTCAGGGACTGGAACTGGAAAGATCTAATTCCTTGCTGCTTGAGAATAAGCAAAGAAAGACCACTGGAAAAAGAAAAAGAAAACAACAAATCCATGTGTTGTGCATATGTGAGTTAGAAACCTATCCCGTTATTTTAAGAATCTGAAGCTAAAAGAATGGAAAAGCAGGCCCCTTCTCTTCATTTTTACACCATTCAATCACATGACATGATATCCTGCAGACATGGAAGCTTTCAGGGATTGTTACTATCCCGAAGATTTATCAAGATTTAAGAGAGCCTGGGTCCTACCGTCCTATCAGCTTGGCAAATCAAGATTATAAAATATTTATGAAGATATTGGCAAATAGACTTGAAAATATTTTACCAAAAATAAGTGAAGAGGATCAATATGGATTTGTGAAGGGAAGGAAAATAAGTGAACCAATTAGAAATGTAATAAATGTGATGTCATCGCTTTATGTAATAAATAGAGATAATGAAACAAATTTAAATAGGGTTATAGGAGAGTTGAAGGGAAGATGGATAACTAAGATAGAACAGCTATATGAGAAGGATGGGAGGCCAAGTAGAAATCGTATAGAATGGTGGTTGGGTAAGGAAAGATGGCTAAAAACAAATGCAATATGTAAATATCTGAATGAGAGGGATAATAAAGAAGCACTATTTAGGGAGGAGATAGAGTTAGAGAAAATAATAAGAGAAAAAAGTGAGGGTACAAAGGTACAAGCAAGCAATATATGTAAGATGTTAGTGCAGTCAGACGGGGATGTGATCCAAGGATTGACTAAATGGTGGCAAAATGAGATACAAGTAGAGGTGCAAGAGATGAAAAATATAGTAGTGAATATAAGGAAAACTAAGAATACAAGAGTTGGGGAAATGAGAAGGAAAATATTACATAAGTGGTATTACACACCCGTTCAACTTGCACATTTTAAGCAGAATGTTAAAGGTATTTGTTGGCATGGGTGCCAAGATAAAGCAGTGTTCATGCATATGCTATGGGAATGCCCAGTAGTGCAGAGGTTTTGGCAAAAAGTGCAAGAGGATATTAATAGGATATTAAATATAAGATGGATAATTAATAATAATAATAATAATAATAATAATAATAATAATTTATTAGATTTGTATGCCCCCCTCTCCGAAGACTCGGGTACAAATCTAATATTAAAAACATCTAAAAACCGCATCATTTAAAAACCATGCAACACACGCATACCAAACATAAAATATAAAAAGCCTGGGGGAGATGTCTCAGTTCCCCCATGCCTGGCGATACAGGTGGTTCTTAAGTAATTTGCAAAAGACAAGGAGGGTGGGGGCAGTTCTAATCTCTGGGGGGAGTTGATTCCAGAGGGCCGGGGTCACCACAGAGAAGGCTCTTCCCCTGGGGCCTGCCAAATGACATTGTTTAGTCAACAAGACCTGGAGAAGGCCAACTCTGTGGGACCTTATCAGCCGCTGGGATTCGTGTGGTAGAAGGCACTTCTACACTCCAACACTTTGAATTGTGATCGGAAATCGATCAGCAGCTAGTGCAAGCCATGGAGGTTCAAATCCCAGTAAAATGGTATGGCTACCTGTTGAAGGCAAATAAGCCCCAAATAGATATATAGTAGTCTCTCTCCCTTCAACAAAATATGTTACATATATTTATATATGTATATCTTACCTATATAATGCTCTTCCACCAATAGTTACCAGATTTGAAAACACACTAAAATCTGTCATATTTTCAGGCCAGGATTGTATATTCAGGAATCCTGCGGAAGATTAAATCAGAGGAGTTAGAAAATGTGCCTGTTGCAATTATGGCAGCATTTCATACTTGAAAATTGTTTGTATAAAGAGCAGAGAACATTTGGAGATGTCTAATCTGTAAATTTAGAGCAGAGGTTATTCCCCATAATCTTCTCCATAGGGGAGACAGTTGTTTACAAAATAACTGGGGAGAAAAACCCTCCAAACCCAATAAAATAATAACAAAGGCCCTGTAAAGGCTAATATACTGTAAGCACGATGGCTTAATTAATATACAACATTAAATAATATATATTAGTATAAATAAGAATTTTTCATTGAAACATAAAACAAAAACTGAAGAGAGAAGATAGTATATAGTAGGGATGACCATCATAGTTTGATGAATTTTAGAGCTCAAGCTGGAATAGGATAATTCAAAAGAATTGAAATTTTAAAGTAACCCACAGCAGCCTCGGAGTTTTGGCAGAGTAAGTGCATCTCACTCTCTATGGTGGAGAATTTGGAACTACTTGGACATGTTCAAATCATTGGAATCAGATTGTTTACATCTCAGGTTTCTGAGGGAGATGTGATCTCGGAACTACTGAGCAGAATCTTTCTGTACTCCTGGAGCATCAGGGAACTATCAGAGGACTGGAAAAGAGCTGATCGATGTTCCCTCTAATTTTTTTTCGGTGTGAGCGGAAAAGTATAATGTCTGAGTGGCACATTTTCATGCCTTGGTATAGATTGGTTAGAAACCTGGTTGTTAAACGAATCTGACTTCTCTGCCTCCCTTCCCCCATTGTCTTTATTGTGAGATGGTTGCAAAAGGGGGTCACATAATGTCAAGACACAGCAACAGTCATAAATATGAAACAGCGGCCAAGTTTTGATCACACAATTGTGTGGCTGCTGCAAAGCCCGTAAGTGTGAAAAGGGGGCATACGTCACTTTTTTCAGGGTCGTTGTGACTTTGAACGGTTAGAAGTATTGATTATAATAAGATATGTAGTAGGTGATACTGATTTGGATGAATGCATAAATGGAATTGAACTTAGAATTGCTGGGGAGATTAATGATGTTAATGATTTTAATTGATTGTATATTTAGATTTTTTTTCTTTTTTTTCTTTTCTCAAATTGACTGAAATTTAAGATTAATAATTAAGTAAGAAATATAGATACGTAAGTATTAATTGGCTAAATGTTAAAGGGGCTGAAATAATTTTTAATTTGGGATTCGGGAAATGTACTATTTAGAGGGGGGGAAGAAGTCTGAAATTCATATATGTTTATGGTTTTTTTTCTTTTGTTAACATCTGATTGGCTATACAAGGTTTTCTTGGTTTATAGAAAAATGTATAAATAAAGAAGGAAGCACTTTGGCATAATGGTTAATAAGCTAGAAATATACTTGGTGTTTTACTTTTTGAAGGAACATTAAGGGTGGAATTTAATTAAAAGAAAATGTATGTAACTGGATGACAAAATCAGAAAAAAATCTTTTGCAACCTTTTTGATGATTGATATTAGTTACTTATGGCACTGCATTTTATTCATGGAAAATTAGATGGTGCACTGTATTGTTTGAGTGTATGTTGAGAGAAAAATACCCCCCCCCCCAAAAAAAAGTCCTTCCTTTCTCCATCCCTCCATTCATTTCATTCTTCCTCCTTCCTTTCTTCCTTGTTCCCTCCATTTCTCACCTCTTCCTTCCTTCCTTCCTTCCCTCCCTCCCTCCCTCCTTCCTCTCTACTTCTCTTTCCCTTTTCTTTCTTTCTCTCTCTCTTTTCCCTGTTTTTCTGACTATAAGACACACTGGTGAATAAGATTCATTAAGATTTTAAAGCGGTAAATAAGAAAAAAAAGTATTTGTCCTCCTCTATCCCAAGAACTCACTGCAGGCCTCCCAAATCCTCTGTGCACCCCATTTGTTTGCAGAAACAAATATTTTTCACCCTTTTTTTGTAAAAATGGAGTGGGCAGAGGGTTTTGGAGGCCTGCAGAGAGCTCCTGGGGGCTGGGGGAGGGCACAAGTGCCCCTGTTTTTGCAAAAAATGGCCCATTTTTCGCCCATTTTTTTCACAAAAATGAAAGTATTTTTGCCTTTGTCAGGCTCTCAGAAATGCTCTGCAGGCCTCCCAAACCCTCTGCACACCACATTTTTTGGGGGAAAATGAGGGTGGGGCTTTGGGAGGTCAAAAATGGCTGTATTTTGGTGTATAAGACATACCCACATTCTCTTAGTGGGGACAAAGGTACATCGTATACTCCAAAAATATGGTAAGTTGAATCACCATGGTCATAAGTTGAGTCATGCACTTTACTTTCCACTTTAGACAGTGATTTTGCCACAAACCAGCAAAAAACCCATCACAAACTGCATTCATGTTACTGCAGAATGCAGCAATTGATCAACAGGCAAAAGCCCACATTGTTATTATATGACCATCATTAATTCTAACCATTGTTAAGCAAAAAATTATACATGGAGGACTATCTATAATTTATCAGGGCCATCTTGTGAATTTGTGGCCTAAAAGGAAAATACTGTATGTTAAGAATTTCTTCATTTTAAGAAATACATAGACAGCTCAAATTATGTAGCTTACCAGTTATCTCTCTTACTGTTTGGAAGACATGTAAGTTCTGCGGGTCAATCGCTTCAATTGTGTGATATGGATCACTGGAAGATAGCAATGACACATTGTGGTAATTTAAGTACGAAATTATGCAGACGGATTTACCCCAAATCTTATGTGGTATCTTTATCCTTTCCTAACCAGGAAGAGCATTTTCTGACAATTTAAATCAGTTCACACCTTAAATTGCAGGTGCCAAATTGTCTAAATCTACATAAGTCTCCAAGAGCTTTCAACTGCTCACAAACCTCCAATCCACTGAGGTCCCTGGTGCTACCACCAGCAAAAAAAGGAGTTGCCCTCTCAATATTCCAGCTCTAGATAGAGCTGGAAATTGTAGTTTTCCAAAAGGATATCCTTCACACAATTACATTTTCCATGCATACTTGATTCTAGTGAACAGGGGAGAGAATAAATCTTACTTTCTTTTTTCTTCCCTACTATTTTTTCTCATCAGAAAAAAAAGCATTTACATAAGTGGATAATGAGATAAAAGCTTAGACTTCTTTGTGGGAGGAAAGAAAAGGAGAAGAGAGAAGCATGAGGCTGAATTGTTTTCCAACTCAAATTAAAATTTGTTATGTGGACATCATGTTCATCTTACATTTCTAAATGATGTATTGACAGAATTAATGCTGTTCTTGCCAGCACTGGTTTTTCTCCTCGTGTTTCCATCTATTAGAGCTAATAAAGAATACAAAATACCATTACTTATTTGATCAGCCAGAATTTATTTTCATGGTCACTGTATTTTATTTATATTTTGAATCCGTTTTAGGATTGGACTAAAATTGTTCCACAAAGTTTAATTTTTATCTGTTAAATATTTCTGAATAGAAAAAGTTAATTTATTTTTCAGGATGTGGAAAACTGCAACAGTTATATATTTAATTAATTTGCCTTTAAATACCTGCTGAAACAAATAAGTATTCCCTAGCAGCTGGGTGCATTAATTCAGTTAGGGCTAAAGTCTTAATAAATTACATCCAGATTCCTATATGAAGGCATGCCATAGACACTATAATTCCAACAGTGTGTTTATCTGTTGCTCTACCCTAATGGTTAATAAAGAAGCATATAAACTGACATTTTTGAAGAATATCCTTGCCATTTGTACCTGTCTAAACAATATACAGATGACATCAACTTTGTTTTTCCTCTTTAAAATATGTGTACTGTCATGTTTAATATATTTAAAAGTAAGCTGTTATAAGATTTGGATTGTAATGTTATCACTCTAGATTTGCAAGCAAAAGATTGATCCCCGTATCCATTCAAACCCACCTGCTCTGAAGCTTTGGGGATGCCAATGACAGGAGGGAGAAAAAGAGGGGAATTGATCTCTCAATTCAGCAAGTCACTTGGGTCTTGTTGTTTGGGCTGAAGATTACGATTCAAGGGAAAGATTCAAGGGGGTGGGGGCATGAAAATACACTTGGGAAGCAGCGAAGATAAATTCAGGAAGTTTATCATGAAATCAAGTTTTTGGAGAGGGAGGATTGAAGTAAGTATTTTAATGTATACAATTTAGTTTGAAAGCCAACCACTTATTTAGATCTGACTATTTTTCATTATAAAAATTTGTAATTCCTTTTTTGGAATTATAAACTGACCCACAACAGAAAAATCACAAGACAAAAACCACTTTTTGGCTGCTTCCTGTGGAATTATAAATAATGCCACTACTGCCACAAGATAAAAATTAGTTAACCTTGAATTTACTGGAAGCATTTGTATGAAGAATAACTAGAAGTAATAGACTAACACAATTTAATTATGTGCAACAGGCGTGCCATTATTTGTTTTCCAGCCCATAGGGGGCTCAAATTGTATTTGCACAAAATGTAAATTAATCAAATTACTAGAAGAAAAATGGAAGTGTAGAGGCATGACTAGCCACTCTGAGGCCAGTTATTCTGAAACTTATTGGTGAACATAATGAACTCCTAGTAAAGACAGAAATCAGTATCCGAACTTAGTAAAGACAGAAATCAGTATACCTAAAAACAGAATAAGCTTATCTTCTGGTTTAAAAAGGGAGAATAGATAACCAAAGGCTTTGTACAATATCTTTATTGAAAAGGGATTTTTCAGCAAGCGGATTGGAATATTATCTGTATTGCTGATTCATCACAATAAATGCAAACCATGAACCCAGTGTATTTTCAATCCATTTCATTTGGGCTAATGTTGGATATGAATTCTTGAATAATCAGAATTGATTATTTGAAGACTTATTCAAATATTACATAAAAGATATGCAGTCTTGCTGCAGTTTTACTTTTTCATTTCTTTTCATGTCTTTCTGGGGCTATGCTATACTAATCCAGTGTTCCTATTAATTAAATATAATTAAACCAACGATCAAGGAATCATTGTGTTGTTTTGCTTAGGGTTATCTAAGCCCATAGGTATCCAGAGAATAGCACCGGTGGACTTACCCGCCGGTGCCTTTTGCAGGAGGGTCGGGACGACACCGGACACATGGCAGCCGCCATCTTGGATCTCGGCTGAAGTCTCACGAGATTGCGAGACTTCGGCCGAGAATCAGGCCAGGGTGGCCTGATTGCTGACGTGTCCGGGCGGGGCTTGCCAGCCCTATAAAAGGGCGTGCAGGCCCGGGTTTGGCCGGTTCGCCCGGACTACGTCAACAGAGCAGACACTTGGCTGTCTGCTCTTGGAGCCTTTTTCGGCGGCCGCGTGGAGACGGCCGTCACTTTGGAAGCCTCGTCGGAGGCTTGAGGCGACTGGTGCTTGTTGCGAGCAGCGGGGGAAAGACCCCCTTTTCAGCCACGACGTGTTGCGGCTGCCATTTTGAGGGCCTCATTCGGAGGCTCGTGGAACGGTCTGGGGGCTTCAGGTCCGGCGGGAAAGCTGGGCCTTGTGCTGTTTCGGCTGTTGCCCCCTCTATGGCGTCCGGGGAGGGATCGTTCTGGTCGCCCCCTCGGGAGCGTGGGGGGATCGGGCAGGGCTCGCGTGTGCGGCCCCCCCTCGGGTTCGTGGCCCCTGAACGGAGGGCAGTTAGGCCCTTGGCGGCAGCTTCCTGCTGCTGCGCTGCCTGTTTGGGGGGAGGCCAATTGCTGCCCTCTTTTGTGTCAAAAAATAGAAACGATGGTGTAAAACAATAATAATAATAATAATAAGACTGCTAATACTGCTAATTATAATTAATTAATATATTTATATATATATATTATGGTCAACATTAATTATTTACATATTTTGGTAGCCCAGCCGGTAGCTCGGCCAGGGCTGACCAGGAAGGGGCCCCCGGGGGGTCCTGCTGGAAGGAATGGGGTTGGTGCCACCCGGTCCCAGTTTCTTGGGGTTTTCGGGGGGACACCTGTAACCAGGTTTGACCCCCGCCGGCTCCTACTGCGGGGGCACAGGCCCCTGGGGCAGCTTTTCTACTAGGGCCTGGTATGTCGGGGGCGGGTGGGTTGGACCCCGCCAACGCAGGCCGTAGTGCCTCGGCCCCTTTTGATGGCTTACCCGTCAGGGCCAGGGGTATTAGGTATTTGGCCACCACAGTGTGGGACCCGTTCACCGCATGTCATGGGTTTGCTGCAAGGGGGCTTGTTTCGCCCCTTTTTTGTAAGTACAGCCATGCGTGCGGGAAGGCGGGGGTTCCCATGCCACTTCGATGTGCCCCTGCCCCTAAAAGGGGACGGTTAGGAGGGGAGGGGGTCCAGGGAACAACCCCCACCTACTGTGGGAAAAGGGGCCCGGCCCAATTAATTTAAAAACACTTGAGGGTTGGTTGAGGGACTACCACCCTCGCTCGAGAGCGGCTGCTCTCTTGCTAGGTTTCTCAAAGGGATTCAGGATCCCTTACATGGGGGTTAGGCAAGCCTTCATGTCCGACAACCTCAGGTCAATTGTAGGACATGAAGACATTGTTCGGTCCAAAATAGCGAAGGAGGTGGCCGAGGGGAGGGTCCTGGAGCCCTTCCCAGAGCCGCCCTTCCCGAATCTTAGGGTGTCCCCATTAGGGGTGGTCCCCAAAAAGGCGAGTGGTGAATTTAGGTTGATTCACCACTTGTCTTTTCCTAAAGGGGAATCAGTGAATGATTTCATTCCTGACGAACTTTGTTCAGTCCGGTACGCGTCCTTTGATGCGGCCGTGGCCATGGTAAGGGAGTGTGGGGTTGGAGCCCTTATGGGTAAATGCGACGTTAAGTCAGCATTCCGGCTCCTCCCCATTCACCCAGACAGCTTCGAGCTGTTGGGCTTCCATTTCGAAGGTGGTTTTTATGTGCACAGGGCTTTACCCATGGGTTGCTCTGTCTCATGCTCTCTTTTGAGAGCTTTAGCACCTTCTTGGAGTGGGCGCTCAGGAGGCGCAGTGGTCTGGGCTCGGTCGTTCACTACCTTGATGATTTCTTGTTGGCGGGGCCTGCGCGTTCAGAGCAATGCTTTGCTCTAATGTGGGACTTTGGAGCCCTTTGTGCTCAGTTGGGGGTGCCTTTAGCCTCTGAGAAGACCGAAGGCCCCACCACCAGGATTACCTTCCTTGGTATTGAATTGGACTCAGAGGAGCAATCTTCTAGATTGGCCCTGGACAAGTTGACTAAAATCAGGGGTAAGCTCGATGCGGTTCCGGGCTGCAGGAAGGTCACTCTTCGGCAGCTCCGGGAACTAGCTGGGATACATAATTTTGCCTGCCGGGTCATTGTGCCGGGCAGGGCCTTTTCTAGGAGGTTATACGCTGCGATGAAGGGGCTCCGTTTGCCCCATCATCGTACCCGCTTATGCGTGGGGGTCAGGGCTGACCTCTGCGTATGGCGGGAGTTTTTAGAACAATTTAATGGGCTGTCTTTTTGGAGGCACGAGCTTCTTTTGGAAGCTGAGTTGCAGCTCTGCTCCGATGCCGCGGGGACTTGTGGTTTTGGGGTAGTGTTAGGTGACCAGTGGTGCTGGTCGGCTTGGCCTCCGGAATGGAGCGCCTCTTCCCTGGTTAGGGATTTGACCTTTTTAGAGCTCTTTCCCCTGATAGTGGCCTTAGTGCTCTGGGGGGAGCAGTTTGGGGGACAAGACTGTGCATTTTTGGTGCGACAACTTAGCGGTTGTCCATGTTGTGAACGCCCTGTCCTCTAAGAGCGACAGGGTCATGCGGCTTGTCCGCCATTTTGTGCACAGGTCCTTGTCCCTAAACACATTGTTTTTGGCCAGACATGTCCCCGGGTTAGATAACGGGGTTGCTGACGCCTTGTCCCGTGGTCAGTTGTCTGGGTTTCGGACCCTGGCCCAGTGGGCCCGAGAGTTGCCAGAGGCATTCCCCGACCACCTTTGGAGCCTGGGCGGGTTCCCGAGCGGTGGAGAGAAGAGGCCTCCAGGGCTTTCACCCTCTCGGTGGCTCCAGGCACCCTGAGGGCTTACAAGCATGTGGGTAAGGAGTTTGGGGGTTTCAGGCAGGATAGGGGTTACCCCCATAGTTGGCCTGCCCCAGTGGAACACCTGGCAGAATTTTGTGTCCAGCTTAGGCAGCGTAGCCTTTCAGTTAGGACAATTAGCCGGCCTCGCCTTTCTGTCCAAGGCGGGGGGGGGGGTTGCAGATTTTTCTGGTGACTTCCGCATTCGGAAGGTGCTGGAAGGCTGGGTGAGGGAGCAACAGGGGACCCCTGGACACTCGTCGGGCCCTGACGGTTCAGCAGCTGTCCCTGATTAATCAGGCTTTGGACAGTCTGTGTGCCACTCTGTACGAGGCCCGTCTTTTTAGGGCAGCAACTTGCGTCATGTTTTTAGGGCCCCTAAGGGTCAGCGAGGCCAGGGCCTCCTCACAGGCTGACTCGTCTCTTCGTGCCTTCCAGTACACTGATCTAGCCTTTAGGCAGGGGGGGGTCTCCCTTTGGGTGAGACATTCCAAGACAGATCAGTTACACAGTTGTAGCTTGAGGGGGTCGGGGCAAGGATACCTTTTAAGCATCAGGACGGTACCCCTCTGACCCGGTATCAATTCTGGGTGTTAGTATCCAGGGCAATGGCTAATGGTAGGCATTGATCCCGCCGGCTAGGGAACGCTTTCATTCCGTATCGGCGCCGCCACTAGCGCGGCACTTTCTGGTTTCCCGGCCCAGAGGATTCGGGAGATCTGCCGCTGGTGGTCAGCGGCATATTTGGGTTATGTTAGGCCCGCTGAGGATTTAGGTCAGGGTCATAGGCTAGCTGACCTCTCTGTGTCATCTTCCAGGTAGTCATGCCAATACGACACCAACGGGTTGCTCTGCGGCCACCGTACTGATCCTGGGCCGGCCGCTCAGCAGCTTGAACCGCCAGGAGGACCCAACTGTCCTTGGGAGGATGGGTCACCGTCGTCTGGCTGGGGAGACGAGGCGTGCAGTTGGAAGGGTTTTTTCTACCGCGGTGGCTGGGAGGGCGGCATCCCATTGCTGCGCCCAGGTGGTGCTGGGAGGGCGGCATCCCATTGCTGCGCCCAGGTGGTCCTGGGAGGGCGGCATCCCATTGCTGCGCCCAGGTGGTGCTGGGAGGGCAGCATCCTATTGCTGCGCCCAGTTGGGGCTGGGAGGGCGGCATCCCATTGCTGCGCCCAGTCGGTGCCAGGGGCGGCATCCCATTGCTGCGCCCAGAGGTGTGCTGGGAGGGCGGCATCCCATTGCTGCGCCCAGTTGGTGCTGGGAGGGTGGCATCCCATTGCTGCGCCCAGTTGGTGCGGGGGGTGGCATCCCATGGCTGCGCCCAGATGTGTGCTGGGAGGGCGGCATCCCATTGCTGCGCCCAGTTGGTGCTGGGAGGGCGGCATCCCATTGCTGCGCCCAGTTGGTGCGGGGGGCGGCATCCCATGGCTGTGCCCAGATGTGTGCTGGGAGGGCGGCATCCCATTGCTGCGCCCAGTTGGTGCTGGGAGGGCGGCATCCCATTGCTGCGCCCAGATGTGTGCTGGGACGGCGGCATCCCATTGCTGCGCCCAGTTGGTGCTGGGAGGGCGGCATCCCATTGCTGCGCCCAGTTGGTACTGGGAGGGCGGCATTCCATTGCTGCGCCCAGGTGGTGGGTCTTGCACCACTTTAGATCTGCCAGGCTCGCGAAGCCTGCAGTGGCTTCGCACTGTGGGGCCCACCACGCAAGTGGTGTGGTCGAGATCCTCCCAAGGATCACTTGGTGGGACGCCATTTCCCTTAGGGCCCTTCACCGGGTTAGACGGGGAGTTATTAAGGCCCTGGGTACGGTAGTCAGAGAGTTAGGCGGGGTGGTAGTGGCCCATCCCTGCATCACCATAGATCAGCTGTGGCTTTACCTGGCTGCTGGTCTTCCTCTGTCAGAACAGGGGAACACCATTTTTCTTACAGGACCTGCAGTGGTCTCTGCGTGAGCTGGTGCAGTTAGAGGGGGGAGTCGGGGGGCCAAGATAGAGATCTGACCTCCGCTCCATGGCAGGTTAGGGGCAGAAAACTGGGTGGTGGTTTAGCAACTGCGTGTTCTCCATTGGGCATCTTTGGGGATGATTGACAGGTTCTCTCCAAGCTTGTGGTGGAAGCCACCTGAGCAGTTGGGGGGAACCTGTCTTTGGGTCCCGCACCTTTAAGTCCCCTGTTAGGGGTTAGCCGGCGGGATCCCCCTCATGCAAGTGCATGGCAGGGTCTCAGGTGAGGGAGGGGTCCCTCACCTGGACTAGCATGGAGCTATGCCCATATGTTGCCCAGGAAGTTTATGTGACGTCATATTCCGCCCCGGAAGCAATTGTTTGACCCTGCAGGTCCATTGTTTGGGTCATAGTTAGATATGTTAATTTATGCTAATTTAGTTGAATAAATTATGCTAATTTATTTTAATATAAATGACCCAGTTTAAATCCAGCTCTTGTGTCCGTGTCATTACTCCGTCTCTTCTGCAATAGCTACACTTGTCTTTGGACAGTTCTGGAAAAATAAATAATGAGCGCTGGTTACTGATATGAGCTCAGTATACTTTTTAAATAGAATAAAATTGCCATATTTTAAAAGCTAAAATTTGCACCATTTGTTTCTAAATGTAGCACCCTACTGTATATCTAGCAACAGTTTCCCCAAAGTATATTACTACACCAGAAATAAGAGGAGAAGAAGAGAAAATGTCATACAAAATTACTGCAATCAGTTAAACTGAATAAAGATAATATGCAGTATTCTGGTGCCATTTATTCCATTCATAAGATACTTAGTTTCTGTGACATTCGGGAAAGCAAAAGTCATCAACATTTCAACCACCAAAGCACTTAACATTTTCTCAGATATATATATTACAATGAGTAAAATCTCATGACACAACAGTATACTGTAGTTTCTAATCTGATAAACAAATCACTGAAACATTTAAAATATGATCTCATGATATTTCAGTCAATTAAAATAAAAAGTAAATTATTGGGTACCCATGAAAAAAAATCCATGCAGGTTGATATGCAAGAAGAATTAACTAAGGCAATCTAATATACATACTAACATTACATGAAGGTACATATTATAATCCTTTATTGTTAAGATTTTCATGGTTTTGCAGCAATTTGTTTGTCAGGGATGTTTTAATCTGAATTATTTGTTTATGCTCTTAGTTATTATGAACCACTGAGAGTTTGTATGATTGTGTAATATATAGATTATGTAGACAGACAGACAAATAGATGAATGGATGACGGTTCCAATTTCAATTCTTATATATGATACTGATGTGAAATATCTTTTTGCTAATTTTAGCAATAATCTTCATGTTAATGGATAAACTGCCTGGCGTTGCATAATCCAGCACTCCCATTCTAAAGCTAACTTTTTTTTTCTAATGGATTTCAATTCCATTTTCGAAATTTAGTCATTTTCTTATGCCTGGTTGTCTCCTAGTCTCTGCTTTCCTTGAAATTGGTCAATGCATTTCTTTCAACTACACTGATTTATTCTAATTGAGCTCAAAAATTCTGAAATATTTTTAATCAATCTTCTCTTAAAATCCATAGGAGAACCCAAAGTAGGACAGTAGTGTGAGACACCTTTATTTTAATGCCAAAACATGGTAGCCTAAAGTTTCCTTTTGATGTTACCTTATCAACGTTTATGCTTAAAATTTAAAATTTGGATGAAACTACTACATGCTCCTCATAGATATGTAAATTCACAGGTATCCAGGTGAAACAAAGTTGGCCTAATATTTCATTTCAGCACTGAATGACAGAAGTGCTACATAGTGTAATTGGCTTTTTTAAGAATTGGCATTAAATATCATAATATTTTACACTTACCCACGAATTCCAGTGACAAGGAAGATCAAGTTCCCATTGATCTTGGTGCAGTTGATAAATTTATCAATGTTACTGGAGTCTACAGTTTGAGCATACATCAAGCTTCCTGTACCTATGCCATCACAAGCTGCAAAAAGAAACAACTCTGTAAAAATATGCAATCATATATATATATTAATTCTTTGTATAAGTGGCTACCTAAATGAATGACAGCCTAGGCTGAAATTGTCATTAGTAGAAGGCAGCAAGGTGATAAGGTAATTGTTACAGGTAAAACTAAAAGCAGTTTTTATTGTAGAATAAGGATTAGTCACAGACTGATTGTAGTTATTTCTAAAGTCATTTAGATGGAGATAAAAGTTCTAAAGCAGAAGCTTATAGCATATGTGTCACTGCGGGAATAGTGATCAAGGAATCTTTATACATTACAGAAGTGAACTGGGACAAATCTTGTGCTTGTATATTATGAACTGGGAAGCAATAATTACTGATAATAGTGAGAAAGGGATCCAGTGAAAAAACCTATTCTGTCAAGAAAATGACTAAGCCAGTGTTTCTCAAACTTGGGCATTTGAAGATGGATGGACTTCAACTTCCAGAATTCCCCAGCCAGCATTGCTGGCTGGGGAATTCTGGGAGTTGAAGTCCACCCATCTTCAAATGGCCAAGGTTGAGAAACACTGGACTAAGCTAATGTGAAATCCTTAGTTTAAGAATTGCACATTGGTTTCTGAAGCCATATATTCCAGGAGCATCTAACATAAATCTCTATCTTTTGTTCTTTTATCTTTCATTTCAAAATAAATAATTTTAAAAAAAAAACAAACAACCACCCTTCTCCACTTCATCTGTGTGTAGCCCTGAGCATAACATAAAACAAAATTATGTTAGGAAATACTTTACAAGGCAATCTATAGAAAGCTTTGACTTACACACATGACTGTGTATTGCCATAAAAGAGCTGCTTTATAGTACGGTACTAGAAATATTATGCAAAGATACAAACCATGGAAGATAAAGCAAAGAAATACACTATAGAACCCTTCTAGCTATAACTCTTTTCAGTCGCAATGGAACAATTCTTAATGTACAAAATCCTGTAAAAATAGCTGGGTGATATCTTTATTAATACACCCAAAACAACAAAATCATGGGTAAACTGTAAAGATCTCCAGATTTCTTTACTAAAAATCCAGAATCATTTAAAGTATCTTGGGGTTTTATCCCTGTTCCTTTTCTTATAGTTTATCAAATAAATTATTTGACCCTGTACAATATTTTTTTTCTCATTACAACTGCTAGCCCCACAGACAGGGGTGGGTTCCTCCCGGTTCAGACCAGTTCACCTGAATTGGTAGCAACCCACTGGTGATATCACAAAACTAGTTTATTGGTGCCGGTTCGTGGGTGCTGCCATCTTATTTAAATTTGGGGGGGGGATTTCATTCCCCCGGGTTTTCTGCACATGCACAGAAGCCGAGTTTCCAGCACAAAGCACAAAGAAGCCCGTCGGCATTCTTGGTAGTTTCTCCCATAGAAGAGACTCATAGGACTCAAAGCAGCAACTCCTTATTGTGCGCTTTCCCAGGACCCTGAGGGCTGCCCTCCTGGAGTGGCATTCCCACCGTTCTGGAACTTTCCTTCCACCACTATTGCATCTGGAGCTCCCATCAGGATCGAAGGACTGTGGGAACTGTGAGTGGGTGGGTGGGCAGCCCTTGGGGAAGACACACCTGCTGTGTTGGGGCTAAGAGGGGTGGCACAGGAGAAGGAAGAAAATGAAACATGGCTGTGGTGCTCCAGGAGGGCTGGCAATGAAAGTCCTTCACACGCATGGCCTGCCTTTGTCAGGGAGAGGGCCAGGCCTACCCTTGGAAGCAGCCGCCCCACTTGCTGCTCTCTCCCTGCTGGGCAGGAGGAGGAGGCAGGTGAGGTGGGATGCAGAGAGGTGCATGGAGCTCAGCTCAGCCACAGAGCATGTGGGGCGTCCGCACTGGCTGTCGGGCTGCTTCCTGCTGCTGTGCAAAATTTGGCGTGCCAGGCCAGTGGAAGAAAAGGCACCTGCTGGACACCAAAACAGTGGCGGGTTACTGTTGATGCTCAGGGCCTCCCCTCCTGCTTCCCTTCCAGCTCTGCATGCTGAGGCTCTGCATGCTGAGGCTCAAAACCTCAAGAGCGAAACTGCCGCCACCTACAATGGCAGAGAGCTTCGTTGACCTTTCCCAAGCAATTTCTACCACCGCTGCTGGCTCTCCCAAGCAAGCTCTTCACCGTCCCAAAACTGCACCACTCTGGAAAACTCTCTCGTGTGCAGCGTGGTTCCAGGATGGCAGAGAGGTTCCTTAGCCTCTCCCAAGCAAACTCTGCCATCCCGAAACCGCACTGCACCGGAAAACTCCCCTGCGCAAGGTGCAATTCTGGGATGGCCGAGAGCCCAGGCAAATTCTGACCCCAGCACTACTGCCGCTACTGCTGCTAGGCATGTCTGTGCATCAGAACTACAAAAACCATTCTTGAGGAAGGACTGGACTTACCAGCTCCTTGTATATTTGCAGCAAGAGGGCTCCAGAGAGACCCCCACTTGTACCCCACCTTTTCTCTCACTGCAAAAAACCTCAAAATGATTCTCCAAATCCAGGGACAATTTCATTTCAATTCTTCTGCTTCCATTTAACCCAGCAGTCAGTGGAAATGGGGGAACCTTCTATGTCCCCCCCTTTTATTTGCCCAAATTTAACTCTCTTTCCAAAGCTATTCTGGTCTTGATTTGCAGGCTGCAGAGGTACGGCATGATGCACCCTCCATGTTCAAGCAAGTATTTTTCCAGGCTGTTTAATATCACATGCTGTTTTTGTGGGTCGGTGAGTGGAAAACCATAATCTGCATTTTTTTCTGTGCCAGATTTGAATCTGTACGTGTTGCAATAAAACTCTGGGAAATAGCTAGCTAGCTAGATAGCTGGATGGATGGACAGATGGATGGACGGATGGATGGACAAATAGATAGATGTGTGCATGTGTGTGACAGACAGAGAGAGGGGGGGAGAGACGATGATGATGATAGATATATAGATTTAGATATAGATATATTTATAGATATAGATATATCTATATCTATCTATCTGGCATGCAGGTTCTTGGAATATAGATTGACCCCTTCCTCTCCATGACTGTTCTTCGAATATCGGAACACTGCTATCATGTCTCCCTGGTCCTTCTCTTTTCTAGACTAGTCATGCCCAGTTCCTGTAACAATTCTTCATATATTTTAGCCTCCAGTCCCTGTTGCTCTTTTCTGCACTCTTTCTAGAGTCTCAACATCTTTTTAATAGTGTGGTGACCAAACCTGGATGTAGCATTATAGGTGTGGTGTTACTAAGTCTTTATAGAGTGATAGAGTTTATAGAGTTTAGCCAGCTGTGTCTATATTGTTGCATGCAACCATAACTCCACATAGAAATGTGATATCTGAAAGAGTATGTTAACTAATGATCGGAAACATAGCCCTAAATCATACAATACCTCATGTGATCTTGATCGAATCCTTCTGTTGATAGACTTTAGGATTGCATTGGCTTTTTTGGCTGCTGTTATGCACTTTTGGCTCTTAATTGGTTGTCCACTAAGACTCCAAGATCTCCTGCCAGTATCATCTGCAAATTTGATAAGTTCTCTTCTATTTCCTCTATTCTCTTCTAGTCATTTACAAAGATATTGAAGAATACCTCACCTTGTGACACCCTACTGCTTAGTTCCCTCTCTATATATATGTAGTATTGTTAAGGACTACTTGGAGGAGTACAGTTTGTCAGCTAGTTACAAATCCATCTGATGGTGATGCTATCTATCCCACTTTCTTCTAGTTTACCAAGAAGTAGGTTGTAGTATACCTTGTCAAACTCTGCATCATAAACACGTCATATAATTTAGCCAGCTGTATCTATATTGTTGCATGCAACCATAATGCCACATAGAAATGTGATATCTGAAAGAGTATGTTAATTAATGATCAGAAACATATCCCTAAATCATACAAGGGAACAGATTCAATCCCCATTCATACCTACATAAATCAAATGTTTTAATGTGTATTTATCTACTAAAGTTGATAAATGCCATCTTCTCTGCTCCCATAGAGATTGGGGGTGGTGGGAGATAGGTATTTAGGAGGAGGGGGGAGGGAATGTTGGGCATGTCTCCTTATGTGTTTCATAGGGTTAGGGAGGAAAGTTTTCATCATTTTGAGATGAAGTTTATAGCTGGTTCAAGGTCAACAGTTTCTGCAGACCAGATGTGGCGGCTCCACCTGAAGATACACCCACATGACATCTGGGAGGCTTTGGGATTGGATAGTCAGCCTGGGTCTTGGAGGGGAGGGATTTAGGATTACTTTCTATATGTATTTTATGTGTCTTTTGCCTCAGATCTTGCTTTCACCTATTGCTATCAGTTCTCATTCAGTAAAAGAATCTTTCTCTAACATCATGGAGTCTGGGTCTGTCTTTCCTGGATTTTGAGTGGAGGCACATTTGACAATAGTTTTCTTTGAACAGATTTAAGGTGCACAGCTCTGTTGAAACTGGATGAAATAGATATGGTAGTAAGCAAGTGTTAATGTTTCTCAACCAATGTATTAGAAATTATTCATCCCAGAAAATATTACTACATGTAAGTATTTGAGACATGTTGATACGAGAATATTTTCCCCGCCTCTGAAAACTAAAGCTCAGATTAAATGCATAAAGATGTCTTTAATATTCTGAATGTGCTTGCATAAATGCACGAGGTCTTCAAACTCAGCAGAGAACAGGGGACATAGACCTACTCTGCTGCTTCCCCGCCTTATTCTTCATGCTGGCAGATACTGGGAGATGTGAAAGAAAATGTACTTGCATGCCTTGAAAAGAGGAACAACTCTTCATCCAGTCTGGGACTGAAACTAAAGAGTGCATTGGATTATATATAGTTACACATTCTCCTCAGGCATGCTCTTGAAACTGGGAAATATCCAGTTTGGAGTGTATAAATGATATCACTTAAAGCACAGTCTTTTACTCATGTGAAAAATATGAAATTTGAACTGTCTTGTTAAAATATTTTTACATATACTACTTGATTTTAGATATTTCTGTTAGAGTGTGCATTTTTGTAAAATTTTGGTTTTGTTCCTTTTCCTTTATAAACACAGTTATAAATGTAAAGAATTGATTCCTTTTATCATTGTGAACGTCTTTCAGATTTGAACCTTCTTCAGGTTTGCCCTTATTTTTTCCAAGAAAATATGGTCACCATAAATATAAGGGGAAATCCAGAATATAATTATGTCTAAACTAGAGATGATAGTACAGAGATATGTGGATAGAGATCAGATGCTGAATCCATTGAAAGTGCAACATTGGAAGAGTGAAGGGATTTATAATCTGGAAAAAAAGACTAAGCATTTTGGGAAAGGGGGAATTTGGGAAAGCAGTCACATCTTTTGGCATGTTAAAGAATTGGATTCATTGTAGGAGATGTACAGACAGAGCCAGGGGACAGAGTTAAATGTGTCATCAGCTTTCAATTGTTAGGGGGGACAATACTACAAACTCCGAAAAGAAAAAGTAGCATGAAGGAGCAACTCCTTGGGAGATTATTCCAACTTCATTTTACAAGCTGGTGTTCCAGAAGATAATCAAACACTACATTTAAATAGCGCCGGCGGACTTACCCGCCGGCGGCGTTTGCAGGAGGGGCCGGGAAGACACCGGACCCCATGGCGGCCGCCATCTTGGTTCTCGGGCGAAGTCTCGCGACGCGAGACTTCGCCCGAGAGTCGGGCCTGCATAGGCCCGGCTGCTGATTGGTCCGGGCGGGGCTTGCTCGCCCTATTTAAGGGCGGGCAGGCCCAAGGCTCAGCCTTTTCGCCCGGACCATCGCCCCGAGCAGACACTCGGCTGAGTTCTGCTCGTGGCGGCCATTTTGGGAGCAGCCTCGTGTGGCGGCCGCCATTTTGTGCTGCTCAGTGTCCTTGCGAGAAGGCCTTTGTTGTGGACGGTGCTTTGGGCAAAGTGCGGAGGCAGGAGCCTCTTTCCTTCGTCGCAGAGCCAGCATCGGCTGGGCTCCGTCCTGGTTTGGTGCTCCGGTTGCCCCCGGGATCTGGGGGTGTGGGCGGGGCGCTTTTGGGTGGCGCGGCCTGGTCCTGTTCGCTTGTGGGTGGCACGCAGGAGTCCCTGGGTGGGCTGGTTCCTTTAGGCCCCCTTTGCATAAAGCAGTAGGCAGTGAGGCCTTGCTGCCACCGCTGGGGAGGGGGGCGGATTGGCCCCTTGGGGTTGCCCCTGGTATAGGCCTGCCGCGAGTTGGGGTAGGCCTCGTCTCCCGGCACAGGCTCTTTTGAGTCGGGGTTCCCCTCCTAGTTTTTTCCTCAATAGATATGGCCCCAAAGAAGAGGCAAGCTCGGCCCCCCCCCGGCCCAACCTGTAGTTCGGCCTAGGAGGGCTTTGAGGCCTTCTGCCCGGGCTTGGGCTGCTGCGGAGGGGACCCCTGGGGTGGTCCCGTCTGAGGGGGTGGTGGGGTTTGTGCCTGCAGCCCCTCACCCCGAGGTTTCTCCGTCTCTCTCTTGGGCCAGGGTCCTGGAGAGGCTTGATGACTTAGAGCGCTGGCGGTCCGGAGCGGGCCCAGGTGGACTCCCCCTGGCTGCATCGGCGGCCTGGGGAAGGGATCCAGAAGAAGAAGCAGCCCAGGCCGGGCAGATGGCCCAGACCGGGCAGATGGCCCAAACCGGGCAGATGGCCCAAGCCGGGCAGATGGCCCAGTTGGGGCAGATGTCGGCATTCCAGGGCCCCCCTCGGATGGGCCTTCCGTGGATGTCTTCCACCCCATATGGGGCAGGTGAGGTTGCACCACACTTAGCCAATACATCGCTCCTCCCCGTGCAGGGTCCGGGGTTTAGCCCGCCTGCGTTGGGGAGTGGCACTAGTTTCTTGTGGTCTGCTTCAGGCACATGTGGTCAAGTTTGGGCCCCGCCGGCCCCGCCGGCAGTAGCGCCGGGGGTGGCTTTCCCACCTGGGGCAGGGGTGGGGGATTGGATCCCTCCAGCTCCTGCTATTATGCCCCCGCCCCCTTTGGTGTATCCACCGGGGCTAGGAGTGCTGGGAACGGGGGTCTCCACCGTGTGGGACCCGTTCGCCAGCATCAAGCCTGGGGCCATCCTTTGTGGGCTGCCTGCTACACCCTTAGGGCACCACCTCCACCCATCAGTGAAGGAAGCAATTTGGCGAGGGGAGTATGTGGACCTCTTCTCCCTCTTAAATAGGGAGGTCCCCAAGCAGGACAAAGATGTCGTGCCTGGGGAAAAGGTGAAGAAAACGAAAGTCACAAAGTGTTTCAGCTCATGGCTGTACGCTTTCTTGACTTTCGCATCTGTCGTGATTCAGAGGCAGCCGGTTAGGGCTGCTGCTCTGCTTAAATACATTGATTTAATTGCCAGGGCTAACTTCGAGTACAGAGGTACCATTTGGAGGCATTATGATAAGGGGTTTCGGATGCGCATAGCCCATGACCCCTCCTTGCCCTGGGATATGGTGGTACCGGACCTTTGGTTCCAGGCCACGTATATGTCCAGCAAGGAGGGCTGTGACAGGACCGACAGCGGTCACTTCATGGAAGAGGACCCTGTGGCTTACACGCCAGCCAAGGTGGCTGCGGGGGGAGCGGGAAAAGGGGCTTCCCCGGCGTGCCATGAGTTTGCCGCAAAGGGGGCGTGTTTTCGTCCCTTTTGCAGGTATAAGCATGTGTGTGGTAATTGTGGGGGGAACCATGCCTCTTCCGTGTGCCCCCGCCCCAAGAAAGGGGCGGAAAAGAAGGGTGGGGGTCCAACAAAGCCTCCCCACCAGCTGGGGGTAAAGGGGCCCAGCCCAATTAATTTGCAAGTGCTTGAGGGTTGGTTAAAAGACTACCACCCTCGCTTGAGAGCGGCCGCTCTCTTGCTAGGATTCTCTAAGGGATTTAGGATCCCTTACGTGGGGGTTAGGAAGGCCTTCATGTCCGACAACCTCAGGTCGGTTGTGGGACATGAAGACATTGTTAGAGAAAAGATTCGGAAGGAGGTGGCCGAGGGCAGGGTCCTTGGGCCCTTCCCGGAGCCGCCCTTCCCGAATCTTAGGGTGTCCCCATTAGGGGTGGTCCCCAAAAAGGCGAGTGGTGAATTTAGGTTGATTCACCACTTGTCTTTTCCTAAAGGGGAATCAGTGAATGATTTCATTCCTGACGAACTTTGTTCAGTCCGGTACGCGTCCTTTGATGCGGCCGTGGCCATGGTAAGGGAGTGTGGGGTTGGAGCCCTTATGGGTAAATGCGACGTTAAGTCAGCATTCCGGCTCCTCCCCATTCACCCAGACAGCTTCGAGCTGTTGGGCTTCCATTTCGAAGGTGGTTTTTATGTGCACAGGGCTTTACCCATGGGTTGCTCTGTCTCGTGCTCTCTTTTTGAGAGTTTTAGTACCTTCTTGGAATGGGCGCTCAGGAGGCACAGTGGTCTGGGTTCGGTCGTTCACTACCTTGATGATTTCTTGTTGGCGGGGCCTGCGTGTTCGGAGCAATGTTTTGCTCTAATGCGGGACTTCGAAGCCCTTTGTGCTCAGTTGGGGGTGCCTTTAGCCTCCGAGAAGACCGAAGGCCCCGCCACCAAGATTACCTTCCTCGATATTGAATTGGACTCAGGGGAGCAATCTTCTAGATTGCCCCTCGATAAGTTACTTAAAATTAAAGGAAAGCTCGATGAGGTTCTTGGCTGCCGGAAGGTCACTCTCTGGCAGCTCCAGGAACTGGCTGGGATACTTAATTTCACCTGTCAGGTTGTGGTTCTGGGCAGGGCTTTTTCAAGGAGATTGTAGAACGTGATGAAGGGGCTCCGTTTGCCCCATCATCGTACCCGCCTCTGCGCGGGGATCAGGGCTGACCTCCGCGTGTGGCGGGAGTTCTTGGACAGGTTTAATGGCCTGTCCTTTTGGAGGCACGAGCTTCTTTTGGAAGCTGAGTTGCAGCTCTGCTCCGATGCTGCGGGGACTTGCGGTTTTGGGGTAGTGTTAGGTGACCAGTGGTGCTGGTCGGCGTGGCCTCCGGAATGGAGTGCCTCTTCTCTGGTTAAGGACCTGACTTTCTTAGAGCTCTTCCCCTTGATAGTGGCCTTAGAGCTTTGGGGGGAGCAGTTTAGGGACAAGACTGTGCATTTTTGGTGCGACAACCTAGCGGTTGTCCATGTGGTGAACGCCCTGTCCTCTAAGAGTGACAGGGTCATGCGGCTTGTCCGCCATTTTGTGCACAGGTCCTTGTCCCTAAACACGTTGTTTTTGGCTAGGCATGTCCCCGGGTTGGATAACGGGGTCGCTGACGCCTTGTCCCGTGGTCAGTTGGACGACGGTGAAGATTGGACTTAATCCCTGGATAGTTCAATGGATTTGCAGCTGGCTGAAGCATAGACATCAGAGATTTATTGTTAATGGCGAGTATTCTGAGCAGAGTCAGGTTACAAGCGGTGTGCCACAAGGGTCTGTTCTGGGTCCTATTCTTTTTAATATGTTTGTGAGTGACATAGGGGAAGGTTTGGTAGGGAAAGTTTGCCTATTTGCCGATGACTCTAAAGTGTGCAATAGGGTTGATATTCCTGGAGGGGTCTGTAATATGGTAAATGATTTAGCTTTACTAGATAAATGGTCAAAGCAATGGAAACTGCAGTTTAATGTTTCCAAATGTAAAATAATGCACTTGGGGAAAAGGAATCCTCAATCTGAGTATTGTATTGGCAGTTCTGTGTTAGCAAATACTTCAAAAGAAAAGGATTTAGGGGTAATGATTTCTGACAGTCTCAAAATGGGTGAACAGTGCAGTCAGGCGGTAGGGAAAGCAAGTAGGATGCTTGGCTGCATAGCTAGAGGTATAACAAGCAGGAAGAGGGAGATTATGATCCCGCTATATAGAATGCTGGTGAGACCACATTTGGAATACTGTGTTCAGTTCTGGAGACCTCACCTACAAAAAGATATTGACAAAATTGAACGGGTCCAAAGACGGGCTACAAGAATGGTGGAAGGTCTTAAGCATAAAACGTATCAGGAAAGACTTAATGAACTCAATCTGTATAGTCTGGAGGACAGAAGGAAAAGGGGGGACATGATCGAAACATTTAAATATATTAAAGGGTTAAATAAGGTTCAGGAGGGAAGTGTTTTTAATAGGAAAGTGAACACAAGAACAAGGGGACACAATCTGAAGTTAGTTGGGGGAAAAATCAAAAGCAACATGAGAAAATATTATTTTAATGAAAGAGTAGTAGATCCTTGGAACAAACTTCCAGCAGACGTGGTAGATAAATCCACAGTAACTGAATTTAAACATGCCTGGGATAAACATATATCCATCCTAAGATAAAATACAGAAAATAGTATAAGGGCAGACTAGATGGATCATGAGGTCTTTTTCTGCCGTCAGACTTCTATGTTTCTATGTTTCTATGTCAGTTGTCCAGGTTTCGGACCCTGGCCCCGTGGGCCCAAGAGTCACCAGAGGCGTTCCCCGGCCACCTTTGGAGTCTGGGGGAGCTCCCGAGCGGTGGAGAGATGAGGCATCCAGGGCAATCTCCCTATCTGTAGCGCCCGGCACCCTCAGGGCATACCAGCGTGCAGGTAAGGAGTTTGGGGATTTCAGGCAGGGTAGGGGTTACCCCCTTAGTTGGCCTGTCCCTGTTGAGCACCTGGCAGAGTTTTGTGTCCAGCTTAGGCAGCGTGGCCTGTCAGTTAGGACTATTATGTCCCGGTTAGCTGGCCTCGCCTTTTTGTCCAAGGCGGGGGGGTTCGCGGATTTTTCAGGTGACTTCCGCATTCGGAAGATGCTGGAGGGCTGGATGAGGGAGCAAGCGGGGGGCCCTGGTGACACTCGTCGGGCTCTGACGGTTCAGCAGATGTCCTTGCTTAATGGGGCTTTTGACAGTCTGTGTGCCTCCTTGTATGAGGCCCGTCTTTTTAGGGCTGCGACTTGTGCCATGTTTTTTGGGGCCCTCAGGGTCAGTGAGGCCATGGCATCGTCTCACGCTGACACGTCGCTCCACGCATTCCAGTATGCTGATCTGGCCTTTAGGCAGGGGGGGTATCCCTTGTTGTAAGGCATTCTAAGACGGATCAGCTGCACAGAGGGGTTAGTATCCAGCTTAGTGCGGCCGCCGACCAGTCTGTGTGTCCGGTGGCCGCCCTACAGCTTTATTGTAGCTTGCGAGGGTCCGGGCAAGGGTACCTTTTTAGGCATTGGGACGGTACCCCCCTGACCCGTTACCAATTTTGGGTGTTAGTGTCCAGGGCAATGGCCCAGGTAGGCATGGATCCCGCCGGTTATGGAACGCATTCGTTCCATATCGGCGCCGCCACTAGCACGGCACTTTCTGGTTTCCCGGTCCATCGGATTCGGGAGATCGGCCGCTGGCGGTCAGCGGCATATTTGGGTTATGTTAGGCCCGCTGAGGATTCTAGGCAGGGCTTAGGCTAGGTAACCTCTCTGTGTGTGTCCTCTTGCAGGTCCCCATGCCAACACGAAACCGACGGCGCTGCTGTGTGGCCACAGCATGATTTTTTGGGCCGGCCGCTCAGCAGCCAGAAGCGCCATCGGGACCCAGTTGTCATTGGGACGGTGGGTCACGGTCGTTTGGATGGGCCGCAGAGGTATGCGGTGGGAGGGACTCCTACCGTCTTTGCTGGGAGGGCGGCACCCAGTGGCTGCGCCCAGATGGCTGGTCTTGCACCTTGGTGGCAATGACCTGTGCCTGCTTGGGGGTCTACCGCTGATCGTCCAGGCGAGCGAAGACCCACGACGGCTTCGCGATGTGTGGCCCACCACGCAAGTGGTGTGGTCTGAGATCCTCCCAAGGATCGTGTGGAGGGACGCCCTTTCCCTTAGGGCCATTCATCGGGTCAGGCGTACAGTGAATAAGGCCCTGGGACGGGTAGTTAGGGAACTAGGTGGGGTTGTAGTGGCCCATCCCCTCATCACTGTAGATCGGCCGTGGCTTTACCGGGCCGATGGCATTCACCTGTCAGAACAGGGGAACGCCATTTTCTTACAGGACCTGCAGCGGTCTCTGCGTGGGCTGGCGCAGCTAGAGGGGGGAGTCGGGGGGCCAAGATAGAGATCTGACCCCCGCTCCGTGGCAGGTTAGGGGCGGAAAACTGGGTGGTGGTCTAGCAACTGTGTGTTCTCCCTTGGGCATCTTTGGGGATGATTGACAGGTTCTCTCCAAGCTTGTGGTGGAAGCGACCTGAGCAGTTGGGGGGAACCTGTCTTTGGGTCACGCACCTTTAAGTCCCCTGTTAGGGGTTAGCCGGCGTGACCCCCCTCATGCAAGTGCATGGCAGGGCCTCAGGTGAGGGAGGGGTCCCTCACCTGGACTAGCATGGAGCTACGCCCATAAGTTGCCCAGGAAGTTTATGTGACGTAACTTTTCCGCCCCGGAAGCAATTGTTTGACCCTGCAGGTCCATTGTTTGGGTCATAGTTGTTTATGCTAATTTTTATGCTAATTCATTTGAATAAATTATGCTAATTTAATTTAATAGAAATGACCCAGTTAAATCCAGCTCTTGTGTCCGTGTCGTTACTCCGCCTCTCCTGCAATAGTGAAACCCAACTGCAAGACTATCATTTATTGAATCACACTAGGTTTTTAAACAAGGGCAGCCTACCTTTAGGACAAATGTCAGTGCATGGTTTACATGTCTTAATTCCATTTTCGTCCACTTCCATCTTGGGACTCGGACAGGCACGTACACACGAGCTGATATCAACCACAAAGTTGTCTAAAAGAGATAGAGGGAAAAAGAATGAAAAATATCACTCTCAGGTTGCAAATAATGAATGACTGAACTTACATTTCAAAAGATATAGGGTTGGTTAAGAGTCAGGACTTAAATTTATATTAGTGCTTGACATAATATTTCCTATGATGTTCTATTTTATTTCTGAAATGTTATAGAAGTTCACATTCTCATGTTTTTTTACTAATTTAATGTTCTTTAAAAATTTTATTTCCCATGACTTATTGACATTGTAACTTTTTAGAGTAATGAGAGTAATATTTTGGGATATGTATGTAGTATATCCATCAGAAGCTATCAATTCTTACCATCACCATAAAATAAAAACAATGCAGGCTATTGAATAGTAAACATATTGGCAATTGATTTTAAAATGAAACCATCAAAATAAAATAAATGTCATAAAATTATGTTTAAATAAATTATTGATAATAATTATTTATTATTTAATAGTTAGTATTAATATAATGTAAAGATAGAACTGGCTGTTATACCGGTCTAGTATTCACAATTATCCAACTGTTTAATTTTCAACTATAAGAAACATAAATTCATACTGCTTCAGAAGTGGGCATTCTTTTGTAACCAGTAGTAATAATAAGGTTAATAATAATTGAAATTATGATTACAGGGTGGGTTCTAATTTACCTTGTTGCTGGCATGCACAGTGTGCAATAAAATACCTCCCCCAAAAGCCAAAATCAAGATGGCAATCCATGCGCAGTGCCAGAAACTTGGTTTTTGCACATGCGCAGAAGAAAAATTCAATAAAATAAAATAAAATATTTTTTAAAAAACATGGCGGCACCCACAGACTGGCACCAAGTGATCTAGTTCCGGGACATCATCATGTTGTCACCAGTGGTTTGCTACCGTTTGGGTGAACTGATCCGAACTGGGAGGAACCCACCTCTGGATTACCACCATCAAACAACATCAGCCTATCACACATCTTTGAGAAGGATTCAATTAAAAATGCCAAATGTATGACTAACCATAACAATAATGCTGTAAAGCATCTGTGATTTCCAGCAAATGAAGAAAACTATTAAAATTAAAGGAAAGTGAAGAAAATTGAGCAATCATTAAATGCTATTTCGCATAAAAACCTACAACTAGGAGATTTTAAAGACAATGTAAGATAGTTGGAAACGTAAATACAATTAGCTTTTAACTAAAAGGAAAATATATTACTTTTCAAAACCTGAGCTATAGGAAAAAGCTTCCACCATTGAAAAATATGAGTAGAAAAGAAATATCAAAATTCACAAATTTGGTAGCAGAGCATAGCAAACCAGAAACACTGGCTGATCCTAGTTAACTAATTTATAGCACAGCAGTTAGAGTGATAACATCAGAGTTAGAATACAATGCTGTAAAAAAACCATCAAAACCCAAAGTGTGGTTTCACTTGGAAAGAAAATTCAATAAATTATGAACTGATATCAACAATCAGAAGGATTTGAAGGAAATCAAAATTGAAAAACAATAATATCAAAGAACATTAACAGATAAGATATAATCTTAGCAGTAAAATGAATTAAAATGAGTGACAGCTATTTCAAACACAATTGATATGAAGCTAGATTAAATCAACTTCAACAAAATCAGCAGTTTCAAACAGCAGTTTTATAAAACATTACGGTGAAATATTACAAAGACAGATATTTGCCCTTTTAAAGATGAAACATTAACATTGTGACATGCCATCGAAAATAACCCATAAGACCATAATAAAAATGCAATTTGGGAGAAGAGATTAAGAAGAATGTTGGCTTGATGAAAATGAATGACATGGTTATTACATCAGGAATGATTAAAAGTAAGCAAAAAAAAAGTTTAAAACTTTTCAGTAAAAGAAAGAGAAGAAATGCAGTAATTTTGGGTCTAATTTCTGATGACCCTAATAGTGAAATATTAAAAGGTAGAAACATTAATTAATATATGACAACTGGTAGAACATTTTAATAATAAAAGACAGAAACAATGGTATAGTTGGAAGCAACTGTTCATTTTTAAACATTTTATTTTCTCCTCTCCCCAAATTTATAGGGAAACGTTTTAAGTTCATTTACAAGAAAAATTCATTCTTGCATTGACTGTGCATTTAAATGATTTCAATTGTCCATCCTTTTCCTGATGCATGTGAATTCAGGTTTTTCCTAATCTGTGATGTGTCCATTTCATTATAATTGCTTTATCTGTTTAATAACTGTAGTATTAATCCCCCCCCCTCAAACTCTGCCTGCAAGTTTTCACAAGTTATCACCACTCCTCCATCACCTTAATCTCTAATCCTTTTACAATTCCTTTCCTGAGAGGATCACCCACAAAAGGGGAGGGTATCTTGGACTGGGGCCAGATACCAGCCTGGTAGGCCATTTCCCAATCTACGATCACTTGCCCAATGATTCTGACACCTACTGACACTTCAGGCATTTTATTTTTGACAACTGATGGAAAGGGGAGCAAGATGTTGCAGACATATCCCCCCCCCCCCATATTTCTACATTCCCCTTTAAAATGACTGGGTTTGCCACAGTTATAAACTTTCCTTGAAACTTGCTGCTGTGTGATAAAGCAGCTGCCAATAAATTGATTTGATAGGAAGCAGTTCCTATATTTTGACACACTTTAATCATATCTGCCAAATCAGGATTCTTCCCCAACCAATAACTGCCCTCTGACATTCAGAAGTAGTGTTGTCCTTTGCTAACCTTAAAAACGATTCCTGCTGAGCTTCAGGATTATCTATCTGCCACCATAATACACCCTGTAGTCTGTTAATAAAATCAGGATATGGCTCAGTAGTCTTCTGTCTAATATTAGAAAAAGCTTGATGAGACTTGCCAGAAACAGGCACCTTTCCAAATGTCCAACATGCAAAATGTGAAAAGTAGTTTTCCAATCTTCATGTACTAAGATACAATTTGTCATAGTGACTTCCAGCATTCCCTGCACATAGGTACTTCCCAACCCCATGTCTCTAATTCCTTTTCTAAGTTCCATTAAAATTGCATATGACAAAGGGCAATATTCCACTATTTGAGCTCCATTCTGATCTATTTGTCCTGTGGCATGCACTGAACAAACAGAAAGCATATTGGTAATTTCTTCTGTTTTCTCCCCCTCTTTGTCTTATTGTTCCTTTAATATTTAACTTATGGGGGTGTACAACGACCATGTTGAAGCAAAATAATTAGCCTTTCCAGGAGGAGCTGAAGTTCCAATTGGAGATGATTTTGGGATGTCAATTTTCATCTGATCCTAATCAGATAAAGGTGGGGATCTGGTAGTTAATTGTTGTACTGCTGAAGCATCACAGCCAAATTTTTCCACTGCTTGACAGCATTACCATTGATGTAATATCTGTATTGGAGCTCGGGGTTCAATATGTAAAGTATGCCCTAATTTTATCTAATTCCGTAATTGTGCTCCGGATACCAAGGACAGTGTTTTCCTACCTCCTCAACCAACTTCCTTATATCCACCTCAGGTGCTGCCACACCTGACTTATGCAACAGGAGACAGAATTCCTGTACATGCTTATGCTGGTGTTGAAATACATTCCAACCCATACTTAGCAGTGAGGGGTCCTGAAGCTCAATGATGAAGGTGCACCTAGGGGTCAGTTCCAGATGATGGTAAGTATATTGACTGTTGCTCCCCACAGATGGGCGGGGGTTGAGAGGCCCCCATCTTGAGCACCAAATGATGGAGTTAGAGATCAGTCATTACAGGATGCTAAGACGTCTGACTGCCTTTGCAATGTTTATATAATTTTCCAGGCAGCAAAAGGTAACAATGAACAACAGCATTTTATTGATGAATTCTTTTTGCCAATCCTCAAGAATATCCTGTTGATACAATCTAGATGAGATCATGTACCAACCAGGGATAGTGTCCTACATCATCCTGGCAATGTAAACTGGATGAGATCATGTAGATATGTGAGGCCTGCTTGAGATAAGCAATTTGCATTTTCCCAAATTTCATTCCCTCAGATATCATGAGTCCCCAGATTTTGACCCCATTTTGTAAATTTCAGCTACCCTTGTTCAAAAATTGTTAACCCATGATGTACCAATCGTCCAATTAAAGGTCATGACAATGAGAGTTTTAGTAGTACTGTATATAGTAGATTAAAGATATGCCACACTTCAGACTTGATGCCCTAAAGATGTTTCTGAATGTTCTTGAGCATAACTACTGCCACCCCTTAAAGCTTATTCTTTTTCTCTGCTCCCATATTGTACAATCCTAGTGAAGAATCGCTGTTCTTCCTACAGCGAAGAACATCCACTTCATTTTCCCCCACTGATATATTTTGCTTGGAGAAGGTTGAGAAAGGTTGCCCTAAATCTTCATATTTTTTCGCAGCTTTGATGCCTGAGCCTAATCAAAGTATTCAGTTTCACTGACACATTTTATCACGTCAAGGCTGGCCATTATCACCTGGCTATTCACACTATGGGGAATTGCCTCAGAACAGATTTCAAAAAAATGCTTAGCCTGTGACAGAAGCAAGAAATAGCTTTGGCTGAAAGCCAGAAGTTAAAAAACACACATCAGTGGTTTAAATGTATTATACCTGGTAGCAAAGCCCTGGAATGTGTGTATTTCAGAGATTTACCAAAAAGGAATAGGTTGGTCAAGTTGACCCCTCACTGTGCAGCCCTCACTAATTCATACTGTCAACTTATTCTAATACAGTAACCAACATTATCTGCCCATCCCTTGTTATTATATATGCTGCATAACAGACAAGCACTCAACAGATCATCCTGAGATAAATTTGCACTTCTAGTTAAATGTCCATGTCCGGTCAACGAAGCAGTGGAAGTGATGTGCCGGTGCCTGGAGGCTATTGGAGTCTGGGTGGGTGTCAACAGGCTCAGACTCAACCCTGACAAGAGGGAGTGGCTGTGGGTTTTGTCTCCCAAGGACAATAACATCTATCTGTCCATTACTCTGGGGGGGATTACTGACCTCCTTGGAGAGGGTCTGCAACTTGGGCATCCTCCTCGATCCACAGCTAACACTAGAGAACCATCTTTCGGCTGTGGCGAGGGGGCGCTTGCCCAGGTTCGCCTGGTGCACCAGTTGCAGCCCTACCTGGACCGGGAATCACTGCTCACAGTCACTCATGCCCTCATCACCTCGAGGTTTGACTACTGTAATGCTCTCTACCTGGGGTTACCTTTGAAGAGTGTTTGGAAACTTCAGATCATGCAGAATGCAGCTGCGAGAGCAATCATGGGCTTTCCCAGATATGCTCTCCGCAGTCTGCATTGGTTGCCAATCAGTTTCCAGTCACAATTCAGTGTTGGTTATGACCTATAAAGCCCTTCATGGCATCAGACCAGAATACCTCTGGGACCGCCTTCTGCCGCACGAATCCCAGCAACCGATTAGGTCCCACAGAGTTGGCCTCCGGGTACCGTCAACAAAACAATGCCATCTGGCGGGACCCAGGGAAAGAGCCTTCTCTGTTCTCATTTTGTAAGTTATGGTTCACTTGGCACCCCCACCTCCAAAGCCAGAGGTGAATGGGATAAATTGTGGTGTTGTTTAATTCCTTTGAGGTAGAATTTGGTCTGTAAACTGCTCTGTCGTCTATTCAAAGTCCTCCACCAAACTTCATTCATAATATTAACGTAGCTTAGTGACTTAATGCTCTGGATGGAAAGGAAAGCATCACACTTGAAATAGTGAGTGATACATACACAAAACCCTTCCTGCATATCTATCTGCTTGCCTATCTATCTTTGGGAACTTGCCAGTCTAATAACATACACTAATAGTAAGAGAAATATTGAAATTGCACTAGCACTTAGACTTATATGGAAGCAAGCACTCATTGTACTTTACAGCATTGTCTGAATGGTTTACAATTGTCAGCATATTGCCCATAACAATACAGATCATCATTTTATTGACCTCAGAAGGATGGAAGGCTGAGTCAACCCTGAGCCAGTCATGATTGAACTCCCAGCACTGGGCAGATTAAAATCAGTGACTGGCATCAGAGAATACCTTGTATTTAGACTGCTCTTAGTTGCCCCACATCTTGGGTCAGCTGTAGAGCAAAGTTGAAGCAGAATACAAGCAGTCCTCAAATTACAACTATACATCCAAAGACTGTTCAAAGTTACAATGGTGCTGAACCCAATGGTAGCCATACATGGTTCCCATGTGTTGCAGTGACCCTGTGGTCACATGATCAAAATATGGGCACTTGGCAACCTGCATGCACTTATGAGATAGGCAAGTGAGAGGGACTTGAAGTGGAGGCATTTTACTAAGACTTGGGATTGGGAGGAACCAACCTGGAAATGGCTTGATCTTTGCCTAAAAACTGGTGTGATTTGATTAACAATGGGAGTATCAGACTGCCCATCAGTAAGCAATGTGGACATATGACATTATGCTTCATGACTGCATTGCTGAGTAACAGATATTCTGGTCCCAACTGCTGTTGTAACTTGTATATGTTAGGTATTCTATTCCTTTAGAAATTCTAAGAACAAATTTTGAGATTGTCTTGTCATCATAACTGAAATAAGGGCTTAATTTTTTATGGACATTCAGCTAGACACAAGAACAGATTTTTCCCGAATGCCATCATTCTACTAAACAAATAATTCCCTCAACACTGTCAAACTTTTTACTAAATCTGCCCCTCTATTTCTACTAGTTTTTCTCATCATTTCTATCATCCTTTTCCTCCCACTTAGGACAGTATGACAGTAACATGTTGCTTGTATCCTAAGATTTTTTACTAATATTGATTGTTTTTTCATTGCTTATTTGACCCCTATGACAATCATTAAGTGTTGTACCACATGATTCTAGACAAATGCATCTTTTTCTTCTATGTACGCTGAGAGCATATGCACCAAGACAAATTCCTTGTGTGTCCAATCACACTTGGCCAATAAAAATTCTATTCTATTCTATTCTATTCTACATATGGCTGCATCTAATATACAAGGATGTTTAGATTCAGGATGAGCTCTTCCAGTAATAGAAGGTACGTAGTAAGATAAATACAATTAAACAGGAAGGGGCTTTCAACATATTCAGAATTTTTGAGAGTATACTTTCCAGAATCTATTTGAAGTCTCAGATTAACAAAAAAAAATACAGAATTTAAAGTACAAAAATAGCAATAAAACACAAATATAAAATTTAAAATACACACTCACACACACACACACACACACACACACACACATATATATATATATATATTGCCAGAAATCTCTAAATCCTACACGGGAAGAAACCTGAATATGCCAAGACCATCATATATACATTTATATATATATATATATATATATATATATATATATATATATATATATATATATATATATGTAGATTGTTCTGAGTTCGGGTTTTGCCCTGTGTAATGTTTTGCATGTCTATGCGACGTTTCGGCGAAATCACATTCACCATCATCAGGCTGGAGTTCCAATCTTTGTGTTTTTGCAAATGAATATTAGCAACTGACATTTCTTCTTAGCATGTAGTGTGGGGGTGGAGATTTGCTTTGAATGTAGCAAATAGATTGGGTGACTATGCTTCAGTGATCTGATTGGTTGGTGCAATCATGGTTATTAGAAGGAATGGCATGAAGATTATGAAGTGTTTTCTTTAAGGCTGATTTCCAAATATAAAATTCTAAAATCATAATAATTAAAGGATTGACATATTGATTATAATGAAGTGTTTATTTTGTTTAAGGCTGGTTTCCAAATCTCTGGCAGGCGCGAGGTATCATCCCTTTTATTTAAACAAAAGGATCTCTTTTCAATTTCGATAGCTTCTAGAGAGATTCTTCTATATAAATTCTCTGTTTTGTGGAGTAATTTAGTTTTTTCAAAGTCAATTTCGTGCCCTGTTCTTTTAATGTGCTGGACAAGGGAGGAGGTCTTCTCTTGTTTTTTGACTGCATTCATATGTTCTGCTATGCGTTGGCTCACTCTTCGGTTAGTTTGTCCAATGTATGTGGCTGCACATGTTTTGCAAGGGATTTCATAGATTCCTTGGTATTCTAATTGGATTTTATCTTTGGGGCTCCTTAGGATATTAGATATTTTTTGGTTAGTGCAAAATGAGGTTTTGATGTTATGTTTTTGTAGAATTTTACTAATTTTATCCGTGGTGCCTTTGATGTAAGGAAGGATGGTGGTGCCATTGTCCTGTTCTTGATCTTGTTTTTTGGGGGGTGTCTCTTTATTGATTAGGTTTGTTATTGTTTTCTCTTTGAATCCATTAGAAATTAGTACATCTTTGAGTTTGTTCAATTCAGTTTTTAAGTGCTCATGGTCAGCTAAGCGTTTGGTTCTGGTGATGAGAGTTTTGGCCACTGAGGTGATTTGTGCGGGGTGGTGGTGTGAGTGTGCATTTAGATAACGGTTGGTATGGGTTTTCTTTTGGTAGATAGTATGTCCTAGGCTGCCATTGGGTTTTTTATAGACCAGTACATCTAGAAAGGGAAGTTGATCATTGATTTCTGTTTCCATAGTAAACTGTATTTTGGGGTGTAGGCTGTTGAGATGAGTGAGGAAATTGTCTAGTTTTTCTTTACCATGTGGCCAAATTACAAAGGTATCATCAACATATCTCAGCCAAAGTTTGGGTTTGTATTTGGCTTGCTCTAAAGCATTATTTTCGAAATATTCCATATAGAGGTTGGCTATGACAGGTGATAGAGGTGATCCCATGGGGGCTCCCTCTATTTGTTTATATCTTTGTTCATTATAGATGAAGTATGTATTGGTCAGGCAGTGGTTGGTAAGGTCTAGGATATATTTGGGGGGTTTGTGTTTGTCTTGGATAGCTGTCAAGGCTTCTGTAATAGGTATTTGTGTGAACAGGGACACGACATCGAAACTTACAAGTAGGTCATCGGGTTGTAGGTTTTGTTTTTTAATTATTTGTATAAAGTGGGATGAATTTTGAACATATGAGGTAATAGTTTCTGTATATGGTTGAAGGTATTTGGCTAAAAATTTGGCAAGGTTTTGTAGAGGGGAGCCTATAGAACTGACTATTGGCCTGAGAGGTATTCCTTCTTTGTGTATTTTTGGAAGGCCATAGAGTTTTGGACATATGGAAGATTTTTCTCTGGGGATGATTTTTTGCTGGATTTCTTCGCTGATGGGAGAGGCCTTGATTTTAGATTTGGTGGTTTTTTCTAGGTAGGTGGTAGGATCTGTGCTTAGGAGTTTGTAGGCCGGGTTTTGTAGTAGATTTGTCATTTTTTCTTTGTATTCTGCTGTGTTCATTACTATAGTGGAGTTTCCTTTATCAGCTGGGAGGATTATTATATCCTGGTTTTTCTTTAGATTGATAAGTGCCTCTCTTTCTTCCTGCTGTATGTTGCTTTTTGGAGGTTTACTAGAGCAGAGAATATTAGTGACTTGGAGTCTGATTTTGTTAGCAGTATCTGGGTTGATTTTATGTAAAGTTGTTTCAATTCCACATATGATATTTTCAGTTGGTATTCGTCTTGGAGTTATTGCAAAATTAAATCCTTTTGAAAGAATATTGGTTTCTGTAGTGGTGAGTATCTTGTCTGATATGTTATGTACTGTTTTGGTCATAAGTTGTTGTGGAGGGCTGGGTTTTTGCTGTACCTCTAGTATTTGGAGTTTCTTATTATGTGTGTCTGTTTTGTATTGGGTTTCTGTTTCTGCCCTCCAGATTGATATTTGTTTGAATTTATCCCAGAGTAAAGGGTGTATTTGGTTACTGATTTTAAGGTGAAGAGAGAGTAGACTTTTGTTGATTTCATCAAGTATGAATCTTTTTTTGTGGAGTTCATTTCTGATTAGGGCTAATTCAGTTCTTTTTAGGATCCTCTCTATGGTTGGGGTTTTTGGGTGGAATTTTAGTTGGAAGTATTTGGGAATTATTTTTTTGTCCCTGCAGTTGCGTAGGAATGTGAGATCACATAAGATGGAGGCTTTTCTGACTTCAAGTTTTTCATAGGTCCTAGTCAGTAGGAAAGTGTCCTCCCCGTAGAGGCAAGATATTTGTTTTCGTAAATTTTCACGGGTATATGTATGTAGATTGTTCTGAGTTCGGGTTTTGCCCTGTGTAATGTTTTGCATGTCTATGCGACGTTTCGGCGAAATCACATTCACCATCATCAGGCTGGAGTTCCAATCTTTGTGTTTTTGCAAATGAATATTAGCAACTGACATTTCTTCTTAGCATGTAGTGTGGGGGTGGAGATTTGCTTTGAATGTAGCAAATAGATTGGGTGACTATGCTTCAGTGATCTGATTGGTTGGTGCAATCATGGTTATTAGAAGGAATGGCATGAAGATTATGAAGTGTTTTCTTTAAGGCTGATTTCCAAATATAAAATTCTAAAATCATAATAATTAAAGGATTGACATATTGATTATAATGAAGTGTTTATTTTGTTTAAGGCTGGTTTCCAAATCTCTGGCAGGCGCGAGGTATCATCCCTTTTATTTAAACAAAAGGATCTCTTTTCAATTTCGATAGCTTCTAGAGAGATTCTTCTATATAAATTCTCTGTTTTGTGGAGTAATTTAGTTTTTTCAAAGTCAATTTCGTGCCCTGTTCTTTTAATGTGCTGGACAAGGGAGGAGGTCTTCTCTTGTTTTTTGACTGCATTCATATGTTCTGCTATGCGTTGGCTCACTCTTCGGTTAGTTTGTCCAATGTATGTGGCTGCACATGTTTTGCAAGGGATTTCATAGATTCCTTGGTATTCTAATTGTCTGTTTTGTATTGGGTTTCTGTTTCTGCCCTCCAGATTGATATTTGTTTGAATCTGGAGGGCAGAAACAGAAACCCAATACAAAACAGACACACATAATAAGAAACTCCAAATACTAGAGGTACAGCAAAAACCCAGCCCTCCACAACAACTTATGACCAAAACAGTACATAACATATCAGACAAGATACTCACCACTACAGAAACCAATATTCTTTCAAAAGGATTTAATTTTGCAATAACTCCAAGACGAATACCAACTGAAAATATCATATGTGGAATTGAAACAACTTTACATAAAATCAACCCAGATACTGCTAACAAAATCAGACTCCAAGTCACTAATATTCTCTGCTCTAGTAAACCTCCAAAAAGCAACATACAGCAGGAAGAAAGAGAGGCACTTATCAATCTAAAGAAAAACCAGGATATAATAATCCTCCCAGCTGATAAAGGAAACTCCACTATAGTAATGAACACAGCAGAATACAAAGAAAAAATGACAAATCTACTACAAAACCCGGCCTACAAACTCCTAAGCACAGATCCTACCACCTACCTAGAAAAAACCACCAAATCTAAAATCAAGGCCTCTCCCATCAGCGAAGAAATCCAGCAAAAAATCATCCCCAGAGAAAAATCTTCCATATGTCCAAAACTCTATGGCCTTCCAAAAATACACAAAGAAGGAATACCTCTCAGGCCAATAGTCAGTTCTATAGGCTCCCCTCTACAAAACCTTGCCAAATTTTTAGCCAAATACCTTCAACCATATACAGAAACTATTACCTCATATGTTCAAAATTCATCCCACTTTATACAAATAATTAAAAAACAAAACCTACAACCCGATGACCTACTTGTAAGTTTCGATGTCGTGTCCCTGTTCACACAAATACCTATTACAGAAGCCTTGACAGCTATCCAAGACAAACACAAACCCCCCAAATATATCCTAGACCTTACCAACCACTGCCTGACCAATACATACTTCATCTATAATGAACAAAGATATAAACAAATAGAGGGAGCCCCCATGGGATCACCTCTATCACCTGTCATAGCCAACCTCTATATGGAATATTTCGAAAATAATGCTTTAGAGCAAGCCAAATACAAACCCAAACTTTGGCTGAGATATGTTGATGATACCTTTGTAATTTGGCCACATGGTAAAGAAAAACTAGACAATTTCCTCACTCATCTCAACAGCCTACACCCCAAAATACAGTTTACTATGGAAACAGAAATCAATGATCAACTTCCCTTTCTAGATGTACTGGTCTATAAAAAACCCAATGGCAGCCTAGGACATACTATCTACCAAAAGAAAACCCATACCAACCGTTATCTAAATGCACACTCACACCACCACCCCGCACAAATCACCTCAGTGGCCAAAACTCTCATCACCAGAACCAAACGCTTAGCTGACCATGAGCACTTAAAAACTGAATTGAACAAACTCAAAGATGTACTAATTTCTAATGGATTCAAAGAGAAAACAATAACAAACCTAATCAATAAAGAGACACCCCCCAAAAAACAAGATCAAGAACAGGACAATGGCACCACCATCCTTCCTTACATCAAAGGCACCACGGATAAAATTAGTAAAATTCTACAAAAACATAACATCAAAACCTCATTTTGCACTAACCAAAAAATATCTAATATCCTAAGGAGCCCCAAAGATAAAATCCAATTAGAATACCAAGGAATCTATGAAATCCCTTGCAAAACATGTGCAGCCACATACATTGGACAAACTAACCGAAGAGTGAGCCAACGCATAGCAGAACATATGAATGCAGTCAAAAAACAAGAGAAGACCTCCTCCCTTGTCCAGCACATTAAAAGAACAGGGCACGAAATTGACTTTGAAAAAACTAAATTACTCCACAAAACAGAGAATTTATATAGAAGAATCTCTCTAGAAGCTATCGAAATTGAAAAGAGATCCTTTTGTTTAAATAAAAGGGATGATACCTCGCGCCTGCCAGAGATTTGGAAACCAGCCTTAAACAAAATAAACACTTCATTATAATCAATATGTCAATCCTTTAATTATTATGATTTTAGAATTTTATATTTGGAAATCAGCCTTAAAGAAAACACTTCATAATCTTCATGCCATTCCTTCTAATAACCATGATTGCACCAACCAATCAGATCACTGAAGCATAGTCACCCAATCTATTTGCTACATTCAAAGCAAATCTCCACCCCCACACTACATGCTAAGAAGAAATGTCAGTTGCTAATATTCATTTGCAAAAACACAAAGATTGGAACTCCAGCCTGATGATGGTGAATGTGATTTCGCCGAAACGTCGCATAGACATGCAAAACATTACACAGGGCAAAACCCGAACTCAGAACAATCTACATACATATACCCGTGAAAATTTACGAAAACAAATATATATATATATATATATATATATATATATATATATATATATATATATATTCGTAGATTTTCACGGGTACAGGTATGAAGGTCTTGGTATATTCGGGTTTCTTCCCGTGTAGGATTTGGAAATTTCTGGCGACGTTTCGATGAGGTCCCACTCATCATCTTCAGGCTGGTGTTTCTGTCCTTGTTCTAAGGTGAACACTGCGAGACCTAAGCTGCCTTCCTTCTATAAATACTGGTGGCTGGGTGTGGTTTGATGGCTCAGCAATTGCCTGCTGTGTAGAAACTTCCTGGTGAGTCAGTGGGGTAACATCTGAGGTCGTTGATGTAGCTGAAGTATGCAAATATATATATATATATATATATATATATATATATATATATGTTTTCGTAAATTTTCACGGGTATATGTATGTAGATTGTTCTGAGTTCGGGTTTTGCCCTGTGTAATGTTTTGCATGTCTATGCGACGTTTCGGTGAAATCACATTCACCATCATCAGGCTGGAGTTCCAATCTTTTTTTGCAAAAACACAAAGATTGGAACTCCAGCCTGATGATGGTGAATGTGATTTCACCGAAACGTCGCATAGACATGCAAAACATTACACAGGGCAAAACCCGAACTCAGAACAATCTACATATATATATATATATATATATATATATATATATATATATATATATATATATATATATATGACAGTCTTGGCATATTCAGGTTTCTTCCCGTGTAGGATTTAGAGATTTCTGGCAACGTTTCGACGAGGACTCACTCGTCATCTTCAGGCTGGTGCTTCTGTCCTTGTGGGTGTGTGGTTTGATGGCTCAGCAGTTGCATGCTGTGTTGAAACTTCCTGGTGAGTCGACTTCCGGTGGCAGCCGAGCCGTGTCAGGAGGCTGGAGATGGAGCTCTGTCCCCAGACCTCCGTTTTCGCCCTGGTGGTCGCACTGTAGTGATCTGATCGGACCCGGAGAGTCCGATCCAGAACAGGGGGGGTATTTGCCACTGCCCCCAAGGTGTAGGATTGCCCGGGAGCAAAGATCCGAGGTCTGGCAATGGTCACCCGGCCATAGCGGCACCTCCACACCAGAGGAAGAACAAAGAAAAAAACTTGAGAAGTCTAACAGAGTACTTGGATCAACAGAGAAGAAAGAATAAAATTGATACGGAAATTTACAAACCTAATTAAGACGAAGAAGAAAGCAAGAAACTTGCCAGTGTGAGTGGATTTAAATAATCTGGAAGAGCTTCAGCTTACATAACCATAAAGACTATAACAGAGCATCAGCTCAAATTTACCTTAAATTTGTCTACAATTTTATTTCTGGAAGGTTTACTTAATACATCGGAAAAATATGGAAATATAGGGATTTATTTAAGAGAAATAACTCAGCAAGAAATTAACAAAACACCAGAATTTTTTATTAGGTATCTCAAACAACAAATACAAAAAAGATATACATTTTTTAATAGTTCATATTAAGCCGCTAGGATTTTCTTTGCCCAAAGATGGAAATAAATGGAGGCACCGAAGGAAGAAGAAATACTTAAGAAAATTCTAGAATGTGCTGAGCTCGATATGATGACGAGGAGGTTAAATAATCAGGAAGAATCAGAATTTTATAACATTTGGCAGATGGTATATATTTGGTGGGATAAAATAAAAAAAATCATAAAGTTGCTGAAATATTGGTAAAGTTAAATTCAATAGATAATATTTAGTAAACTGGGATGCAATATTTTCTTTTTATTTTGATTTAACCTATAATTAAGTTTCATACATTTTTAAATATATGACTAGGTGTATTTTCATAGAGTGAGTTATGATAAATATTTTACTAATTTTGATTTAACTAAAAATTAATTTTTTTAATAAATCTTTTTTTATATATCATTAGATCTGCTTTTTTATATAGAGTTATTATAGATATCTTTAAATATTATCTGGTTTGATTCAAATAATAATGTTATTCTTTTTCTTTTTCTGTACAATGAAGACTTCTACCCTGAGCGGAGAGATGGTAGCTCCTTTTTATGTTTTATGTTATGTTTTTAATGTTTGTCTTTGAAAATTAATAATAAAAAAAGAAACTTCCTGGTGAGTCAGTGGGGTAACACCTGGGGTCATTGATGTAACCGAGGTAGGCTGATTAGTTGATGTTTGTGGATTGGGGGTGATATCCTGAGTAGTTGGAGCTTGTGGGCTACTTAGTTGTTTTGCAATGAGTCTGGTTTCAGTTTGTATGGCTGGGATACATTTGTTAATGAGGGCTGGCTTCCAGATGTCTGGTAGGTGGGAGGTATCAATCACGCTTGTTCATATTTTGGGGATGATTTCCTATCTCGATGGCTTCCATGATTATTCTTTTGTTGTTTGTTCTATTTTGGAAATTAATTTAGTTCTGTCAAAATCAATTTCATGTCCTGTAGTTTTGAAGTTTTGGAAAAGGAAGTTTTTTCTTTTTTTACTTAATTTCTGCAACACGTGCATTTACTCTCCTGTTAGTTTGTCCAATATATGTGGCTGGGCAGATTTTACATGGTATTTGATAAACTCCCTGGTTTTCTAGCTGCATATTGTCTTTGGGGTTTCTTAGGATGTTGGCTATTTGTTTTTGCACATGTTTTTGCTGTATTTTTAAAATTAAGGGAGACTAGGATAGCGCTATTTCGGCCTTGTTCTGGCCTCATCAGCTAGCCATATCCTTACACACACACACACACACACACACACACACACACAAACATATAATTTTTTTGGGGGGGAGAGAAGATATTTCTTGGATCATTTTCTTCTGCACATGTACAGAAGCTGGGTTTCTGGCACTGGACAAGCATCACCATCTTTTTCAGCCCTTTGGGGGGATTTAACTTTTTTTCAGTACATGCAGGCATGTGCAAAGCATGCACACACCAATGCAGCAAGTTAAAACCCATCCCTGGATTCATCCTCATTATGATGCAGCTGCAGGTGAACCAATCCCAAAAATGTGTTTAATATGTAAAATAGGTACCCTAATTCTAACACCAAATTTGTGAGCACTCTTGAATAGTAATAAATTTGTAATGTTTGATATTATCAGACCACACTTCAAAATTCCCAGAAAAAGATAAACAGAAATATAATTTTCACTTATACTTTATGGAAAACAAAAATGAAAACATTTAAGGAAAAGAAAATGTTAGGAAGTTCTCCAATTTCTTAGTTTCCAAGTTTCTAAGTGGTCTGTAAGGGGCCTACCATCCATGTCCTACTGCCCTATTGTCCTCTTTTACTGTTACTTTTTACTTGGGTTATGTTTATACAAACTACTACTATCCTATACATGTTTGACAAATAAATAAATAAAATAAACAAATCTGACCTTTGTCATGTAGTTCTTGTACATTATTGGATGCAAGTAGCCTGAAATTTTGACTATAAAACCCATAATATTTAAGAAGTTTTAGTTCTTAAGCAAAAGGTCTTATTAAAATGTCAGCTCCCCAAAATGCTATTCTTAGAATAATGTATACATTCAAAATAAAACCATTGGCTTTAAGACTAATTTTCAAATTTTAAAACTATTAATTTGAATTAATACTGCAATTTCATATTTGACTTGGCTGCAATAATTTTTTAAGCTATGGTAAAAATGGAATTTTAAAATAAAGGTGTTTCACTGAGAAAAAAATAACCTTGCTTTAACTTACGTGGACACTTTTTGACACAAAAAGCACCATACGTATATTTGCCATCTCGATTGGTTTCCATCTGGAATGTGGCAGGATTGTAAACTGAAGTCTGTGGGCATTGTGTCACACAGGCACCACTGTCATTAAAGTTCATACAAGCCTAGAAGTGAAGAAACAGAAGCATTCTCAGAGTTTTTATTGGAATTTAATGAATTGATATTATATTAAGTAAAATCTGACAACAACTATAGGAACACCTTGTTTGGCTATTAGCAACTCTAGATAGAAAGAACTTATAAACAATCAATGAAGACAGCGACTTAATATGCAAAAGGTAAATGTCAATACTGTTTAGATGGACATTGGCTGAACACTGGAGGAAAGCAAAAATAAACTGTTATGATGAAAGACATCTTAAATTAGCAAGATAAAATGTCAAACTGATGAAGGGAGGCACAAAAAAGCTGGAAACCTATTTACATTCAGTTTAATTTCATTTCCCACTGTTCTTTGTAAGAACTCTTTGTGAATAAATCTGCTGAAACAGAAAAGCTGCAGAGATACACACTTCTTTGCTTTGAAGAGTGCTCACGCAAACAAATACTTACCAGCACACGGAGAAAGACAGATGAGTGTCTTATCTAGCAATTTTCACAGTAGAGTATTAGAGGTTAAAGAAAGCAATCCATGTTAGAACATCTCATAAGTCATTGTTGAAATATTGTTAATTATTCACTTATTTCTTTCTACTAATTCCATTTTTATCTGTTATTGTCTTTCCAGACAATAATGGATAAATTTGTCATTGAAACAAATGGCACAGTAACTGAATAATGAAAAACTTTTTAAAGTTTACGGCTATAAAACCTTGTTGAATATGTACTGTATCTGACAGCCCCTCCAGCTGAGTTGCAAATAAAGGATTGGAGCAACAGCTTTAGGATATATCTTTTGCCTGTTATCAAATGCTGTTTAGTTGCCTTTTCCAGGCCACAGACACACAAAAAAGCTACATTGAATAGTGTGGCTTCAAGTTCATCGTAGATTAATCTGCCTGATGTGGGTTCAAGAAGAAATCCAGCTTGTTCATTCAGATCCCTGAATAAGAATGGGCTATATAAATCAAAGCCAGTGGAAATAACTGGACTTATCTATAACTGGATTATCCTGGTTTGAAAAAAATTGGTACATATGCAAAGTCTAGATACAGTAAATATCATTGGGAGAAATAGTTTAACAGACCTACAATGTTAAATTACGATAGTTTCTGAAAGCTACTTTTCTTCTGAAGAAAACTTGCACACTTTTACACTTTACATTTACAATTTTTACAATACTTAGTTGATAAACTGCCATTTGGCCCTTTTTTGGGGTCATCATTTTGGGTACTTTCATGTTCTTTCTGCGCCAGCTCAGGAAGCTCAAACTGCCCAAGGAGCTGCTGATTCAGTTCTACAGAGGACTCATTGAGTCTGTCATCTGCACCTCTATAACTGTCTGGTTTGGTGCTGCAACCCAACAGGACTGACACAGACTTCAGAGGATAATCAGAATTGCAGAAAAAACAATTGCTGCCAATCTGCCTTCCATTGAGGACCTGTATACTGCACGAGTCAAAAAGAGGGTGGGTAAAATATTTACTCAAATTGCAGGATAAAGTGATGTCAGTGGGCTGCAGATTTTGGTTATAGAAAGAGATTCATTCTGTGTTGAATATTATCTTATGAAACAATCTCCAAATTTATTCTCTGCAATTCAAGCCCCAGCTTGAAACATACATCTGGAAATCCAGTTTTGAATTTGATTTTTCACATTAACATTAGCTCTGGAATTAAATAATTATTATTTTCTCCCTCTGAGTGGTTCCTAATTCCAATTTCTCAAATATGTACTCAATTGGTTCAATTTCAAATGTTGCCAAAAATATTTTAATCATTGTTATTGTGGCAGTGGTTATATTTTATTTTTCCTGTGCAAGCAAATCTCCTGCAATGAAATATAAACATATGTTTAATGAAATAATAGAATTAAAGCACTTGCATCTTATTAAGAGCTATAAAAATTGACCATAAGAATAGTGATATGATATAAAGCTAAATTGGATATGATCTTGACTCAAAAACTCACACATATAATGGATTTAGGAAGATCTGGCTAACAATAAAATAAAATGGCAGGATTCTCATAGGTTTCATATTTTTCATACATCTCTCAATACCTAATACTCCTTTCACAACATAGGACTTCCTTGTGAAGACTGAAAAAGGGAATGTTTCTTCAAAAGTCCATCAGGGTAATGAAAAAAAGATTGCTGTCCCTATGACATAATGTCCGCCCCAATGAGTCCAAGGATCTAAAGCATGGACATAAGTAGAGCAATTCATTCCTCTTGGTATCTTGGGGCTGAAATCAGAAGCTGCTTCAAATAGAAGACAGACCACCAAAGAAGAAAAGTTGCCTTCTTAGGTAGCAAACATTGGTGACTGTTCTTAGGGAAACATAATTGAAGTTATTTCTGATGTGTGCATTATATTTCAATTAAATTTTAAGTTCCAAATGATTTACTCACATTTGTAACATGTTGCTTTTATGATGGAATTAAATGAAAAGGAGGATTCAGAATACTATGAAATTTGGAACAAACTAAATGATTGGCTTGAAAAGAGAAAATAAAATAAACCAGTAAATAATTTAGTAGTGTAAATATGATGATTCTTAACTATATTAAAATGGAACAATTATATCAATGAATAACAACTAAATATGTTAATGAAAAATATTATGTAAATATGTTAATGGAAAAGATTACATAAAGCATAGCATTATTGTCTGTAAAATTAGTTGTATTATACCTAACCCTAACCCTAGAGTTTATGTAGTATAGTAGTTATATGTATTGTATTGTATGGTATTGTTCCAATTTTGTATACATGTTTTTTGTTGTTATTTTTAAATGTAAATAAGTCAATAAAAACTATTTTTTTTAAAAAAAAGTTAAATCATGCAGTTTTACTTAAGATGAAATTCTCACCAATAAATGGCTCCAAATCTCTAGTTGCAAATCTTATAAATGTTGAATGGATGAAATAAGTTGCTAAGTAGCAGGGATATAATAGAAAATATGAATGCTAAGATGTCTGGTGATTATGTTATATTCTATATGCAATATAATAAAAGCCCAAAACATGTTTACAAATTTCTTGGAGTAAAATGAATGAAATGAAAAAAGTGGTATGAAAGAAAGACTTTTGAAACCTACAAAGCAGTCAGTGTCCTTGGGTCCAGAACAGCCTCCTGCACATTCTCGATGACAACATTCGCTGACAGAACGTCCATAGCATCGCCCATCACACTGCTCCGCACACAACACTTTTGTTACTAGAGGGGGAAGAAGAAGAGCATATAGATCAGAGGAGAATTCAGGAAACATGGCCTAGGCTGCAAATGGACTGAGAAAAAACAAAGCGGCAGGAACTGATGAGGTGCTCTTCCACAGATACCAATTAATTGATGACCTGGGAGGAAAAAAAGGTGAACTAAAGCAAATGTCTTTTCAACTAAAGTGGTAGAAAATGTAGACATGGGGATCTAATCAAACTGTTTACCGTTACTACTGGAGTTGACAGGGGAATTCATTAAAATGATAATGAAATGCATTTATTTATCTTAATTATATATTGCCATATCAATATAGAGTGGTGGTGGTGAAATGAGGGTATTAAATATCTAATCACTAATATATAGGCACTTGTGGGAATGGACTATCTTCTCCAATATTTATATCAGAGAGAGGTAGAATTTTAGTTCTGATACTTTTTAAAAAATAAGTGGCAAACAATATACAAAATAAAATTAGAAAGAAAGTTCATTTAAAAACATAGTTGAAAGCTACTTGCTTGCAAATTGTTCTCTTCTCTGACATTGCTATGGCATATGGTCCTAACTAAGCCCAGGGTCAAAGCTCTAAGCTAGAGCAAGCAAGATGAGAAGCAGATTGATTCAAAAGAAAGTATGATAATCTATTTGTTTCTTAATCTGTTATTTCTCTGGATATTTAAATTGCAGTTATGCATTTATAAGAAATCCTATTTTTAAAAAATACTGATGGAAACATTACTAACACAACAGATAAGGAGCAGATAAGGAGACTAGCAACAAGTTAACTTTTTAAAAATTCAACTGAATTTAATTACATCAGAACTGAATTCAATTACATCCAGGGGTGGGCTGCTGCCCAGATGGGGGTGAAATATTGGGTTAGCGAAAATGGAGCTCCACCCCAGAGCACCCAATTTGCACTGAAAGATGTTGAAACAATAAGCCACGCCCACAGTGTGGCAGTAAAAATTTTGGTAGCCCTTCACTGGTTACATTGAATTGAAATTATATTGAAAGTGAAAGCAAATAATATATCCCTGAGGATCCCCCCCCCAAAAGAAAATTACTGGGGAGATAAGAAGATATGCTCCAGTCCAAGCCAAATTAAAATTTGTCAATTTGTTAATGCTGAGCCAGAAATAAAGTGTTCAAGAATAAAATGATTCCAAATTCCTCCTCAGTTTTTGTGTTGGTTCACAAAACTAGAGTGTAAGGCTGGTCTACTTAGTTAAGCTCTCTGTAGTCAGATTGTTCTGTATATTATTTGCAGCCTCTCGTTTGCAAGACATTAAATGAAAATCAGTGTTCAGTTTTATGCACATTTGTTTAGAAGCATGGTTTTAGTAAAACTTGCTTTTTTGACAAACAAGTTTAAGGCTAGAAAGAGGCTGTAAATCCTCTGGGCAGGCCTTGTATTTCTTCTGTGATTCAACCAGCATTTTTGTTACATGGTTTAATACATTATACCAGATATTGATTCACATCAGATAAAATCCCAGAAAAGTATATTTCAGTTACATGTTTTATGACATTAAAAAGATATCATTGGCTCTTATGACAGAGTGATAAATATAAAGATAGGGGTACAGATAAAGGTACAGTGAGGAAATACCATTAGAGAAGTAAACAAGAGAGCTAAACTCACACTGATACAATTTTAAATATTAAAAATGGAAGACAGAGACATATATAATAACAGGTAATAATGCTTAACTGCAATAAAGCTTTTTAAATAACTCATCTCACAGAAATGCATCTTTTGAATAAAATTCAGAGTCAAATTTCATACTTTTCGTAATCTATTTACTGCTATAGGTTTACAAGATTACAGAACTAGGAGCATTCTTAGTAAAAACTGTCATTAATGTTTGTATTAATGAATTATTTCCTCTTATTCCGTAAGGGTTTGTTTTAAGAAACAGGTTTTTAATTCCTGTCCATTTTCAATGGAGGTATGACAGGAAGTCCCAGGGTGATCTGCAGCTAAAATGATGGCCATGCATAGCACATAAAACAGGCAGAGGTTCAATTGCACTATTGTAGCCACCATCTTGACTTTGTTAGCACTCTGAGAACATCCTTGGAAAGTCCTCTCTTTCCTGTCTTGAAATTCAGATAAAAATGGTTATATCTAAAAATATGTTTTTCACTAATATTCTATGCAAGAGTTTTACCTATTTAATCCTTGCTGCTTGGCATCAATCAACAGAGTTCTTCTCACTGTGGAAATGTCTGAGAACGTTAATGTAGATCATTAGCATGGTTAACTAATGTAATTTACTGATTTTTGACTGAACTTTGGGCCAGAAAATGTATTAATTTTTCTGTATTTTTAACATTCTGATTTAGCCTTTTTATAGGAGAAATCTGTGATAGAATGAATTACTGTTACTCTAATAAATCTTCTGTTCCTAAAATAATTAACTCTACTTTCTGTATTTTGACGTTTTTAATAATCACTCAAATATTCTCTTGCTACCTGGGTCCTACTTACTTGTGTTTTGTGCCTAGAATGCAAGAATAAAGTGTTTGCTTTCTGGTTATTGGGAAATTTCACTATTTTGTTCTCTGTGTTTACTTATTTTTTATTTATCTGTTTCCCCCTTATTCATATTGTATTTTATTTTCTCAGTTATATTGTGAGTCACCAAGAGTTATTTTGGAGTCAAGTAGTACCTAAATGGGAATAATAGCAACTCTATAGTAACTCATTATTCAGAATTGCTTTCTCTCTCTCTATATATATATATTTACATACATGTATGCATTCCTCTAAACCAGACCTGGGCAAGGGGTGGCCCGTGGGCTGCATCCGGCCCACCTGCTGCCTGTGACTGGCCCACCCGCTATCTGTGACCACGCAGGCAAAGCGTGGGGTTTTCCACCCCCACAAAGTGGAGCCAACACCGTTTCTCCCACCCAACAGCTGATCTGCCTCAGGGTGAACTTCTGCACCCTGCCATGTGGGGGGGGGAGGAAGCTAAGCACTCCGCCGTGAGCTTTAAAGAGAAAGGTGGAGGGAGGGCGAGGCAAGAGTTCTGGTTTGGGCAGCACCGCAGGAGTATGTGTGTATCTGTGTATATTCTGTGGGGGAAAAGTGGCAACCACCCCCATTGCCCAGTGACGGCGCTGGCCAAACCAGAGCTCTTGTCTCAGCCTCCCTCAGCCTTTCTTTTTAAAGCTCGCGCACAGCCTCACCCCCCCCCCCCCGAGGCAAGAAAACGGCTCTTTGCCTGTCACCACAGCCGCACACCCCCCCGAAATTAAGGTTAGGGAAGTGAGAGCAAAAAGGGAGGAGAAACAAATGAGGGAGAGAAGGGAGGGAGGGAGAAATACACAGAAATGAGAGAGACCTGGAGGGAAAGAATGAGAGAGAGGGAAAAGAGGGAAAAGAGAGAGAGAAAGAAAGAAAAGGGAAAGAGAGGAAGGGAAAGAGAAATTGAGAGAAGGGAGGGAGGGAAAGAAGGAAGGAAGGAAAGAAGGAAGGAAAGAAGGAAGGAGGAAGAATGAAATGAATGGGGAGACAGAGGAAAGAAGGACTTTTTGGGGGGTGTCTTTTTTATTTTTCTCTCAACAAATTTCAAACAATACAGCATGTCATCTAATGCGGTATTTTGTTAGTAACTAATATCAATCATCAAAAGAGTTGCAAAAGTTTTTTTTTCTAATTTTGTCATCCAGTTACATTTTCTTTTAATTAAATTCCCTCCATAATGTTCCTTCAAAAAGTACACCACCAATTATATTTCTAACTTATTAACCATTATGCCAAAGTGCTTCCTTCTTTCTTTACACATTTTTCTATAAACCAATAAAACCTTGTATAGCCAATCAGATGTTAACAAAAGAAAATTAAAAACAAAACATAAACATATACGAATTTCAGAGTTCTTTCCCCCTCTAAATAGCACATTTACCTAATCCCAAATGTAAAAATTATTTCAGCCCATCTAACATTTAGCCAATTAATACTTATCTACATTTCTTACTTAATTATTAATCTTAAATTTCAGTCAATTTGAGAAAAGAAAAAAAAGGAAAAATTCTAAATATTCTCTATTTTCAATCAATTAAAAATCATTAATATCATTAATCTCCCCAACAATTCTAAATTCAATTTCATTTATGCATTCATCCAAATCAGTATCACTTACTATATATCTTATTATAATCAATACTTCTAACTTTATTAAAACAGATAAGCAATTCCTAAATTCATATATCTAAATATAAAAAATAATTAAAGTCCGGCCCTCTAAAACCATCCCAATTTCTCATGCGGCCCCATGGCAAAATTAACTGCCCACCCCTGCTCTAAACCTTTCTGTTATAAATTACTTGAGTTGCCCTTTAATGAGCACACAACAATCAAAGAAACCCTGCTGATGCATATAATGGGTCAGATCATAACTACTAGAAATAACTTATTTGGTATTTAAATCTGTCTGTTCTCCAGTAGAATGGGAACAGCAGACAATGAAAACTGATGCCTCTTGGCCTGCCTTCTCACTGGTTTCCAGGGACATTTATGAAAGTGGTAGGAATAGTTGGATTACTTAGTTGGGTTACAAAGTTGCATGTAATTAATCATTGTAAATGTTTCCTTTGCTTCTCTATTACATAGAATTAAAAATCTACCAAGAGGCAGAGAAAATGGAAAATAGCTGAAATCAATAAGAGGAACATGTAAAGTTATTAGTGTAACACCAGGATTTTAATTAAAATCATAATTGATCAAGAGATATTCTTCCGGGGTTTTTTGCTCATATGCACTTCTCTTTATCTTATGGAAATATATGTAATTTTTTTTTTGGATACTCTTTTATTTTTTCGTATTATATATTATTTATCCATCCATCCATCAATTTGATTAGGCATTTTCAACTACTTGGGGTCTTCAAAACCATATGATCAAGAACTGATAGGATAGTAAGTAAGTAAGTAAGTAAGTAAGTAAGTAAGTAAGTAAGTAAGTAAGTAAATATTTTCACCATGAAGCCTTAAGGAAACTGCCAGGCAAACTTTCCAACTTCAGGGATCTAAAACAGAGGTCCCCAACCGCCGGTCCGCGGACCGGCACCGGGCCGTTGGGGGTTTTCAGCCGGTCCGCGGCGCCAGGGCCCCCTCGGCCTTTCCGCACCACCAGCGGCGCTCCCCCCGCCAGCCAGCCAAGCCCCGCGCCCGCCGGAACCGGCTCCTCGCTCTCCCCCCGCCGCCCGCCGCATTTGCAGGAGGTGGGGAGGGTCGGGCGGCCCGCCAAGGCCAGGAGGGATGCCGCTGCCCCCCTTCCCTCTCTCCGCCCGCCGCTGCGCCTCCTTGACGCCGAGAGGAAATGCCGGCAAAGGCTTTTCTCAGCGGAGGTCTTCAATGTCGGGGGCGCACGGGCGGTTGCACGCGCTCCCTATCTCCCTGCTAGCCCACTCGGAGTATTCAAAATAAGAAAAACCTTTGCCGGCGAAGGCTTTTCTTATTTTGAATATTCCGAGTGGGCTAGCAGGGAGATAGGGAGCGCGTGCAACCGCCTGTGCGGCCCCGACATTGAATATCACCTTCGCCGGCCCCACCTCTCCTGCAAACCCCCTTGCTGAGAGCCCGGGACGAAAGTGCTCTCACAAAGGTGAGGCGGGCAGGGCGTGCGCGCGTCACCGCTGAGAAGAACGGAGAACGAGAGTGAGTGAGAGCAACAGACAGCAAGATAGAGAGAAAGTGAGAAAGAGAGAGTGAGAGAAAGGGGGGAGAAAGAGATAGCAAGAGAGAGAACAAGAGAGAGAAAGAGCGTGAGAAAGAAAACAAGAAAGAGAGAGAGAGAAAGCAAAAGAGACAGAAAGAAAACAAGAGAGAGAAAGTGAGAAGAAGAGAGAGAAAGAGGGGGAGAGAGAGAGAAAGAGAGGGAGAGGGAGAAAGAGAGAGGGAGAGGGGGAGAGATAGCAAGAGAGGGAGAGAGAGAAAGAGAGAGGGAAAGGGGAGAGAGGGGGGAGAGAAAGAGAGAGGGAGAGAGAGAGGAGATAAAGGAAGAGGAGAGAGAGAAAGGAAGAGAAAGAAAGAAAGAGGGATAGAAAGAGAGAGAGAGATGCTCAGTGAGCCTTTCTTTGAAGTTGCCTTTCTTTCTTTCTTTCTTTCTTTCTCTTTCTTGCTTTCTTTCTTGCTCTTTTTCTTTCTCTCTTTTACCTTCCCTTCCTCTATTTCTTCTTTTCTTTCTCCTTCCTACCTTCTTCCCTTACTCTCCCCTTTCATAAGTTTCCTTGCTTCCTTCCTCTGTTCCTGTCCCTTCCCCCCTTCTTTCTTTCTTTCCTTCCTTCCTTTCCTCCCTCCATTTCTTGCTTTCCTTTTCCTTCCTCCCTTCTTTCCTCCCTCATTCCCTTCTTTCACTCCTTCCTCTCTTACTCTCCCCTTTCACACCTTTCCTTGCTTCCTTTGCACCCTTCTTCTGTTCCTGTCCCTTCCCTCTTTCCTTCCTTCCTTCCCACCCTCCGTCCATTCATTCACCCATTCCTCTCTTGATCGCCCCTTTTACGGCGCCGCTGACAGCTAGCTCCCCCCCCCCCCACCGGGCCATGGAAAACTGGTCTAGCTTAAAGCCGGTCCCTGGTGCAAAAAAGGTTGGGGACCTCTGATCTAAAATACTCATCTCAAAGAAGAGGAGACACACATTATAAATGCATTGAATCATTTTCCAATTTAAAATGCAAGGCTGGGAAGTATTCCTGATTCATTACTGAATTCACAAATCCTTCTTCAATATCATCTGTAATGATTACTGGACTGTTTTCCCCACCAAAAAGATTGACATTTGAATAGTTTGCTCTCTAGAAATTAATGTGGTCATTAAGTATATTCCCCCTATTGACTTTGCTTGCCAGAAGTGAACAAATTCAATGGGGGGATGAAAGGTTACAAATTTATTTATTTATTTATTTATTTAATCGGATTTGTATGCCACCCCTCTCTGAGGACTAGGGGCGGCTCACAGCATATATAAAAAACAGAACAATAATATAAATCCAATTAATGCTACATTTAAAAAACAATTAAAAGGAAACACTTATCGGCCAATCATTCAACAATCATAATTAAAGCATTCAATGATCAGGGGAAAGATCTAAAAGTCCCAACTGCAGAAGTGGGTGATAAATTAAAGGCTTGCCACCAACATGATGATATCTAGGGGCAACACAAATACTACATATTATTTTGAGATGTTCTTGCTCTCTGTGCACTTTCTAGTTGGGGGGAACTTTCTATGACTCCTGAGCAAGCTGTTTGACTTTAGTAAAACTCCTTGAAAAGAAGATAAAAAGATTGTAGTATAGTTTTATTTCCTTTGCTTTGTCATTAAAAAAAGGATAAAGTTTAAATGTATGGCACAGTCGGTTTTACTACTTCGGGACTGTACTGCTTATTCTCAACCAATCAGAGACGCTCAACACAGATTCAACTATTACATTGCTTCAATGCATATTTAACAGTAAGGTTAAGCTTTCATAACATAGTTATTTGATAGAAAATTCAACAATGTCAACAGCATGATTTCTGCTTTGGCTTAATGTTTTTTCTCTCTTTAAAAATATTTCTTATTAAAACATACTTACAACTCTGGCACTGATCTGCTGAAGATCCCCAACATCGATTTCCACAGGATTTGTGACACTGTCCACCTTTAGAAAGAATAGAACAAAGATTATTGACAGCCTCTTTTCTTCATTGCCTTTAATCTTCATCTCAGAACAACTCTAGGTCATACTAGGTAATTAGCATGGAAATTTTATGAGATCATTAGTGTTTTCAGATTGATATAATATAGGAAAGAAAAAGGTTCCTTGGAAAATCTACCATGTTTCCTATATATGAATTAAAGGTAATTTATGATAGAACTATGGATTCTATTTGCACCATTTTGTATTTAGACAGCTACTGTAGAAATGTAAATGCCTAACTATTAAAATCTTTTTCCAATTCTATATGTGTGTAAGATGTCCAAGCAATTAGAAAAAAGATGAAGCAGACAGAAGAAATTAACAGGTCAAAAGAAAAGTAAAAGCCTAAAACCTGTAATCCAAAATTCATGGTTGAGCATCAGTATCAGCAGTGGGTTGCTACTAGTAACAGTCCGGTTCTATGAGAAGGCTCCATCCACCCAACCCAGATGCTTCTGCATACACAGAAGCGTTGTACATGCATGAACCAGTAGTAATGGGATTTAGAAACCATCACTGATCAGTATACCAACAGACAGCTACCTTGGCACCTTCCAGGGATGGTGCCTCCTTGATTTAATTTTATTTAGGATTTTTAAAAATTATTACATTCATATTCTTGGGAGACCAGATTGCTCCGAGTCTTCGGAGAGGGGCAGCATACAAATCTAATAAATTGAATTTAATTGAATTGGTTAAAGCACCAGTCCAAAGCAACATGTTTATTTTCAATAATGCACCTAGGCTTCAGCTCTAGAGTAATCTTTCAGAAATAAAACTGATGGAAAGTCCATTATATTGTTTGGAATAGTAGAATCATATGTTTAAATATGCCATTCAGGCCATTGAATCCAACTATTTGCTCAGTACAGGAACCCAAATTAATGTCTCCATCTAGCCTTGCTTGGATACACTGATATTCATGGGAGACCAAATTGCGTGAAGAGGATCCTACCATATCATTGGATTGGTCCCATTGTAAAACTGTTTTTCCTTAATAGATGCTTATTCTAATATGTAACTTGAATTTATCTTTGCCAGAAACCATTGTGTAGTGACAGCCGAGAGACATCTCTGACAGAACTGATTAATGTTTAATAGCCAGACCAACCAGAGTTTGATACACACAGCAGATAGTTTGCTTGTAAGGTCAGACTGAAACGTCTTGTCTGCAATGCCACTTTTTGGAAGCTCTTGTTAAGGACCAAATTTATTTTCTTCATGCAGTTAAATCAAGTAACTGTTCCTGTGTCCCAGGCAATATTTTTAGGAGAAAGTTATATTTCTATGCAAAATAATAGATACTTGTTTATCTCCTTAAAAATATATTTGCTAATTAAACTTGTATATTTGTTCATTTGTTGATGTTCCTCATTGTACTGGCTTGCTTCTGTATGCCTGCAGAATTTCAGAAATGACATAATATAAACTTTTGTCCCCCACTTTCTTTTTGGTCCATCCCAAGTTACATAAATGATGAATAAAGCAAATTTTCTAAGAAGAAGAGCCAAGACATAAGTTTCCATGAATTTTTGGCCAGGAGATCAAACAAGAATTCTGGGATAAAGTGAAAAATTGACTCAGATTTCCAAATATGGATCTTAAACTTTGACCCTTTTCCTTTTCTTAAAAGAGACACAGATGATAATATTTAACAAGTAAAATATCTTTGAAAAGGTTTTGATATGAATTAGCCTTCTTAATGCTATAACTAAGTATAAATATTTCTGCTTTATAAAGAAGTACTCTTGAAGAATTATACATGGTCATGGAGAATATATATTCATAAATATTCATTTGCCTTCGTTCATAATATATACTCAACCAAATGTCATCACTTTCTGACAAACACTTAATATTGTTAGAATTTTCTAATTATTTTATACAACAGTTGCACATGTATGCTAACCACTTCATTAAAAACATCAGGCCCAAAGTTCATTTGAAGCAATTATGAACACTTTTTTTATATCTGCATATAGTTTTCTGCTATTGCCTGGCATCTGGTTATTGGGATCAAGACTTCTGTTTTAATTACGACACGCAAGTCCATTCTGTTCAAGAGGAAAGTAATACCATCTGGTACAAAGAACAGAACTTTAACCTGTAACAATGATAATTGTTATTAAACATCCCCTGAAGCACTCTGTAAGAAAATTAAATATACCAAACTTCCTTACAGGAAAAAAGTTATTTATGAATGAGGGAGAGTAAGGAAATAGTGAAGAATTATGACATTATATGAAAGAAATGTGGAATAAATACATAAATGTAAGTAAAGACCAAAGATTTGAAATTCTGTTCAAATCTATTCACTCATATATGAGGAAAAATAGTTTTACCTGATCCAAATAGTATATATTTTGGTTTAAAAAGAAAGAAACTGAACATCACTGGGAATACTGCTCACTTAGTACAGTCTTATGCTTCTGACAAAATCAAATCCTATTGATTCTATTAAATTAAATCAAATCATATTTTTTGATAAGTCTATGCTTTAAATAATATTTTCAGTTCACTGTGACATAATCCAAAATACAGGCTCAAATATCCGTCTGGTGAATAAAAAAGCGCTTCCTGCTTAAACTGATTCATGAGGTAAATTTGACTTGGGTCTTAAATCCAATTCAACATGGACAACTCTTATTTCTATACTGACTATTACTAGCAATCAAACAATTCTCTTTTGTATTGTGTAGAATTGTTATTTTCAAGAATATTTTATTGAAACCAGAATTATACAAGTGCCATATATATATATTCCTGCCTTTGGATGATCCAAATTGCGCAGCAGCAGTAAAAAAAAGCAAATTCCATGCTTGGCATGATTAGGAAGGGAATAAAAAATAAGTCGGTAAGTGTTGTATTGCCTCTGTACAAATCAATGATGAGACCACACTTGGAGTACTGTGTACAGTTCTGGTCACCGCACCTCAAGAAGGATATAATGGAACTGGAAAAGGTGCAAAAAAGGGCAACGCCTTGGTCTCTTCAGCCTTGAAAGACGGCATTTAAGGGGTGACTTGATTGAAGTGCATAAAATCATGCATGGGATAGAAAAAGTGGATAGAGAAAAAATATTTTCTCTATCACACAATACTAGGACAAGGGGGCACTCCCTAAAGCTCATAGGTAAGAAAGTCAGGACAAATCAAGGGAAATATTTCTTCACCCAGAGGGTCGTTGGTTTATGGAATTCACTTCCAGAAGAAGTTGTGACAGCTGTCAGCCTTGATAGCTTCAAGGCAGGATTAGACAGATTCATGAATGCCAAGTGTATTGGTGATTATTGAAACGGATGTCCATGTGCCACCTCTATGTTGCTTGAGGCAGGCAGGATTCCCTTGAGTACCATTTGTTGGGGGTCTGGGGAAAGGGAGGGTCTTGCCTTCTCTTTCTGCTCAAGATCTCCATGTACAATTGGTGGGCCACTGTGTGACACAGAATGCTGGACTCGATGGGCTTTGGCCTGATTCAACATGGCTCTTATTATGTTATTATGTTCAAATTGTATCTATCCCAAGTGCAAACTGACTGAATTGCTGGAAGAGAAAATACTCTCTTTCATGCTAGGATGAATGATACAATCAAGAGTGTGGAAGCAGTTTCTATGGACAGGAAAACTGTTTTTAGTGTGGTTATGATTGTAATATTGATTGTTGATTGAATACTATTGCTTGTTTTTTTAAGATTATGGGTTTTAGCAATAGTTTTAATTATTAGATTTGTACTTATATTGTTTTATTGTTGTGAGCTGCCCCGAGTCTTATTATTATTCTTATTATTCTTATTCTTATTCTTTTGTCAATACAACACAGCAAACGAGATCACTATACTGGATTTCATATTTCATCACCAGTCAGGTGCTTGCCAAGCACCTAGGATTGCGTGATGTAGCGGGAAATTATGTTTGCCGATCCCAGTAAAGCGGCCTTTTGCAATTGACAGATGGAGATTTTGTCAATTCCGATGGTTTTCAAATGTCCGCTGAGATCCTTTGGCACTGCGCCCAGCATGCCAAGTACCACTGGGACCACTTTCACTGGCTTATGCCAGAGTCGTTGCAGCTCGATTTTTAGATCTTCGTATTTCACTAATTTCTCTTACTGCTTCTCCTAAATTCTGCTGTCTCCTGGGATTGCAATGTCGCTGATACATGCTTTCTTTTTCTCCACAATCAGGATGTCTGGTGTGTTATGCTTCAGAATTCAGTCAGTCTGAAGTCAGAAGTCCCACAGTAATTTTGCTTGCTCATTTTCGACCACTTTTTCGGGCTTATGATCCCACCAGTTCCTTGCCACTGGTAGATGGTAGTTCTGGCACAAGTTCCAGTGGATCATCTGTGCCACAGCATCGTGTCTATGTTGTAGTCAGTCTGTGCGATCTTTTTGCAGCAGCTGAGTATGTGATTGATTGTTTCATCTGTTTCTTTACAGAGTCTGCACTTTGGATCGTCTGTTGATTTTTCAATTCTGGCTTTGACAACATTTGGCCTGTTCTTGTGCCGCCAGTATTAGTCCTTCTGTCTCTGTTTTGAGTGTTCCAATTGTAAGCCATGACCAGGTCTTTTCTTTATCCACTTGCCTTCAATCTTCTCCAAGAACTGGCCATGCAATGTTTTGTTCTGACAACTGTCCATACGACATTGAGTTACAGTTTTTCTGTACTGGTCCTTAGTTTGCTTCACCTTGAGAAGCTTCCTATTGTTGACCTCCATCAATGCTGACTCTTTGCTCTCCTTCACATAGTCAGCTAGTGCATGCTTCTCTTCTTCCACTGTCTGCTTCACTTGCAAAAGTCCTCTGCCACCTATTTTCCTTGGTAAATACAGCCTGTCAACGTCACTGCGGGTGTGTAGTGCATGATGGATCGTCATTAATTTTCTGGTTTTCCTGTCCAAGTTGTCCAGCTCTGCTTGAGTCCAGTTCAATATGCCAGCTGTGTATCTAATGACAGGCATGGCCCAAGTATTTATAGCCTTGATAGTGTTGCCACCATTCAGTTTGCTCTTCAAAATTATTCTGCTCCTCTGGATGTACTCTTTGCTGATCGCAGTTTTCACATGACCATGCTTGATATTATCCAGTTGCAAGATGCCCAAGTATCTGTAGGCTTCTGGCTGGTGGCACTTGATGGTTTGACCATTTGGCATTTCAATGCCCTCACTTTCAGTGATTTAACCCATTTTCAGTGCCACTGTGGCACATTTATCCAGGCAAAAATCCATGCTGATGTCATTGCTAAAGATTCGCACAGTGTTGGTTAGTGACTGTATCTCAGTTTCTGATTTTCCGTACAACTTCAGGTCATCCATAAACAGCAGGTGTGAAATTTTTGGTGAATTCCTAACAGTTTGGTAGCCTAGGTTTGTTTTCTGTAAAATGAGTGACAGCGGGATTATAGCAATGATGAATAGCAATGGGGACAGAGTCCCCCTGGAAGATGCCCCTTCTGATGTTGATCAGTCCATAGCTTTCATTCCCAACAAAAAGCTCAGTCTTCCAATATTTCATCACCCTTTCTATGAATTTCCTGATGTTTTCATTGACTCCAATGACTTTCAGCTGTGTGGCAATGAGTCAAAGGCTTTCTTGTAGTCAATCCAGGTCATGTATAGGTTTGTTTTCCTGTTCTTACAGTTCTCCGAAATCATTTTATCAATTAGGAGCTGGTCTTTTGTACCTCTGCTTCGTCTTTTATTGCCCTTTTGCCCCACTGGCATGATGTCATTTCTAGGTAGTCCTGAATTCTGTCAGTTATGATACCTGTCAGCAGTTTGAGTATGGTCGGCAAACATGTTATTGGCCTGTAGTTTCCTGGTATGGCTCCTTTCGCTGCATCTTTCTGTATTAAATATGTTTTGCCAGTTGTAAGCCATTCCCTGATATTTCCTGTCTGCAGAATTTTGTTGAACAATTCGGCCATTTTTGCATGCAGGCTGGTCAGGTATTGCAGCCAAAAACCATGCACCTGATCAGTGCCAGGGGATGTCCAGTTCTTTACTTTCTTCACTCTTTTTGCAATCATTTCAGGTGTTATTTCCAGCTGCTGCATATTGCTCTTTGAGAATTTTTTCTCAAACTCCTTTATCCACCCAGCAGTTTTGTTATAGTCCTTTTCGACCTCCCAGAGATCTTTCCAGAACTTTGTTTTTATTTTCACCTCTGGCTTTTCAATTTTCTTATCTGTTTGCTGATGCAGGTTCTGGTAGAACTGCCTCTGGTTGGATTGAAATGTTTGATTCTGCCTGTGTTGGGTGATCCTAGCTTCATATCGCTCAATTTTCCTGGCTGTCGCTGTTATCTGCTGCTTTACAATTTCCAGAGCTTCCTCGATTTTTCTTGTACTAAGCCAGTAATTTTGTCAAATAGTCTTTGATCTTCTGATTGTTCAGTTTCTGCTCCTTAATGTTCTTCAAGTTACTTGCATCTGATCTCAAGCTTTTGATTTTCAGTTCTAGTCAGATTTTTTTATTTTGGTTTTCCAGTTGGTTTTCCGATTGGTTTCTGTTGCAGTAACCCTAGTTCTTCAGTTACTATCACAGCTGTACTGTAGGCAAGCTGATTCAATTCTTCAATTGAAGTTATATTGACAGCTGCAAGTGCAGAGTTAATATCTTCCATCAGTAGGACAAGTCATTTCTTGCTTATGTTTTTTAAGGCTGTCAGTCTCTTTCGCTCTGCATTGGACTCTGCATGAGCAAGTATCATCATCATCATCATCATCATCATCATCATCATTATCATCATCATCATCATTATTAAAACAATATGGGGTACAGGTCTTCACTTTCATACTGCTAACTATACCCAAATCCAATGGAGAATTTTGGAAGTAAACTGTTGGCTCAAGGGATGGTGCTGTCAGGAGAACTTTAGAATTCTAGACCTTGGTTTACATTACCACAGAAAGATTTTTTGGTGAGAGACAGGCTGCTCCTCATAAAAATTTGGAACAATGTGTTTGGAAAACACCTGACTAGCTCATCCAAAACACTTAAGATAAAATTAGAAGGGGAAGGAGAACAATGTTTAGTACCAAGCCCAAAGCATAAATCACAAGACAACAAATCAGATTTATTTATTATTATTTATTAATTGGATTTGTATGCCGCTCCTCTCCGAGGACTCGGGGTGGCTCATAGCATATACCAAAACATAACAATACTGAAGAAGAGACTGATCAAGAAGAGACTGATGAGAAAGAAGGGACACTTAGGAATACAAAAGAGATGGAGGAAGGAAAAACAGGGCTCAAAATACAAAGAACAGGGAGATTTTTAAATCTGAGTTCATGAGAACAAGTTCAATATTTTTGCTTTACTGAAACTTGGTGGGATGGAACCCATGATTAGAACATACTGCTAGAATGCTATAAATTGTTTGAAAGTAAAAGCCCTAACAAAAGAGGAGGAGAAGTTATTTTGCATCTAAATAATTACTACAGAAATACACAATACCAAGGAGGAAAGCCTTTTTCGAGTGTTTTGGTGAATATCAGAAGAAAAATAAATCACATTGTCACAGATCACCCAAACAAGTGGAGGAAATAGACAAACTTTAGTTGGTATGTTCAGGAAATACATCACTGTGGCAATGAGGGTTTCAACAACCTCAACTTCTACTTGGAGATAAACTTGGAGATAAACTCTACAGTGAATAGGCTGGGGAAATGGATTTTATTTGGGAGTTTTGAGAGAATTTGAATCTGTGTGTGTGTGTGCATGTGTATGTGTGCTATAGTGTTGATTAGTTTGTTGTGCTGTAGTTCATATATTTAGCTGGTGTACATATTCGATTGAGGATTTGTCTGAGCACTGCCTTCTATGAAACTGGTACTGGTCAAGTGTACAGTGTAAATAGATAATTCACTTTTTGGCACATAGATGCCCAGAAATCTGGTTTCATTTATTTTATTAACTGTAGATCTCATCCCATTCCTAAGAGGTCTATAAGGTGCGTGCACATAAGCACAACAAGATGCCTGCCATCCCTGTCCTAATGTTCCCTTTTATTCATATCCATTTCATGTATTAATAATCATTTTTATACTTGTATCTATTTTCTAATACATGCTTAATGAAAATAAACAATAAAAATAAATAAATAAATAAATTCCTCCATCATACATGCCCATTTTCCTCTATTTATACTAACTATTATTAATTGTTAATCTTCTCCGGGTCCCGTCAACTAAACAATGTCGTTTGGCGGGACCCAGGGGAAGAGCCTTCTCTGTGGCGGCCCCGACCCTCTGGAATCAACTCCCCCCAAATATCAGAGTTGCCCCCACCCTCCTAGCCTTTCGTAAGCTCCTTAAAACCCACCTCTGTCGTCAGGCATGGGGGAATTGACATGTTCCTTCCCCCTAGGCTTATAAAATTTTTGTATGGTATGCTAGTGTGTATGATTGGTTTTTAACTTGTGGTGTTCTTAAAATTAATTTAATATTGGATTTGTCTTGTATTGCTGTTGCTGTGAGCCGCCCCGAGTCTGCGGAGAGGGGCGGCATACAAATCTGATTAAACTAAACTAAACTAATTATATTTGTCTGTTTTCAATCCTTCAATGTAACTGCAAATAATCAAGCTTCCAAATTTCACATAACTCTCACAGTCTGATTGTTAAGGAAATCTGATGATACACTAGCTGTACACAGAAAATATTCTAAATAATGCTTTATTTTCTGAAACAGACATCTACAGATGTCCAACTGTGCCCTCAAATTCCAGGATGCTCCAGACAGCAAAGCCAGTGCTGAGAATTCAGGGAAATTAAATCCACATATCTGGAGAACAGATGAGAAAAGCAACATATGCTCTCACTCAGTCCCCAAGTGACAGACATAGGCAATATTTCAAAAAAGATCCATAAATGCTATACTAATCAACATATCATGGAACTGCCATATCCAAATAAAAGCTTGGTGCTGATATTATTCTTAATAAAAATTCTACCATATTGATCCTTTTCTCCTGAAAATAAACACAAGTTATTTTTAACAGATTTTGACATGTCTACCTGTTTCCTGCTATGCTATTTTTGTGGTGTCAGATGATAATTTGCATTTAAATAGAGATATTTAACTGTAGAGCAAAAAGAAACCTGCCAACTGTCTTTTCTTCTTATTGGAAACTTGAAAGTGTCGGCTTTATTGTTTTCTCCTCTCACTGTTATACAATCAAAATGAGGTGCTGAAAGTATAGATAGCGGAACTTTGAAATAAATTATCACAAGCCTTTTTGAAGGTCATATATCAAGTAAATTGGAAGAAAACATGCTTTGTTTTATTTGCTAATAATAAGGTGTCCAACAGATATTGGACCAGATTCCAATCCTGTAATTTATTTTAATAATGCAATTCTCTGCATGCAAAGAAATAAACTAATTCAGTATATTTGAAATCATATTCTGTCATAAGGTTAATACTTGGTCTGCCTGGCTATTTCAATTAGCCACTCATGAGCCCAGAATTAAATCAAACACACGACAGGAGAGCAGTTGAATCCAGAAAGTCTCTTTTATGTACAGAGGCTAAATGCCTGCTTGAAGGCAAGACCAATTACAGTTTTATGAGTCCCAAAAGGTTAGAGTTACTCACACCAAAAGTGCACTTGACATGCTTAAGCTTGTGCCAGAGCCAAGGAGTGATTTCTGAGTCAATTAAGGCAGAGTTCCACACTGAAATCCGCACAAACAAACTCAATCCTTCTTGAGTGTCACAGAGTTCACAGAAATACAAAACAGAATGCAAACCACACTGCACAATCTTCTTTCTTCCAAAAACACCAACGATAAACGCCCACGCCCAGCACTACAACCCTCCCCTTTTTATCAGGGTTTCAGCCACATAATTAACCTCTGAACAGCTGCACTCCATTATCTGTTTTTACGCCTGTGCAGCTGTTCCTGCCTTCCCAAGATCCTGCGCACGCGGGGATTCAAGATAGGGTTATTCATGATGTCCTCCCTTTCTGAGTCCGAGGACCCTCTAGCTGTGGGACTAGCTGGGTGGCTGGCTGCACCCATTCCCCTGTCTGTCTCTTTCCCCTCACTGCCTTCCTCTGCCTGTGATTCAGCTTCACTGTCTGAGGCATTTTGTTGCAACCAGACTGGCCTTCTATAAACAGATGACTCTCACTGTTCCACATCAAAATCCCCAGCTATAGGAGCTGGTCTGGAGCCAACCACAACAATACTATAGAACTTCTTTTTAAATTATCAATTCATAACAACTAGAAAAGTCAGCAATCAGGACCATTGGCTGAAATATGATTAGATTGATTTCTAATGGACCAATCCAAGACAAGGCAAGATGTTTCCTTTTGGGTTAGATTTTATTCAGTACACTGATTTCTTAACAATATGGAAGAAAGACAAAGTAGTCCTTAGCTTATGACTTTATGACCATTGCAGCATCCCATTGCTTTGTGATCAAAATCCAAATGCTAGGCAACTGGCTCATATTTATGACCACTGCCATGTTCCAGGGTCATGTGATCACCTTTGTGATCTTCTGACAAGCAAGTCAATAACGAAGCCAGATTTACTTTACAGCTATGTTAATAATTTAACAACCAGTGATTCACTTAACAATGACGGCAAAAAAGGTTGTAGAATGGAGCAAAACTCACTTAACTGCCTCACTTAGCAATGGAAATTTTTAGCAACATCTTTCTTCAGGAGGGCTGATGCTTCAATCTCCTGAAAAGGTCCTGCTTGAATCCATCCAACCAAATGGGACAGCCAGTGATGGGCTACCAAAATTCTTACTACCACACTGTGGGTGTGGCTTATGCATTTTGCTTCAACGTCTTTCAGTGAAAATTGGGTGCTCTTGGGTGGAGCTCCAAATTTTGCTACCAGTACTGCGTTCCTGACCATACCCATAGGAGCTCCTCACTGGGAACAGCTTATCAATCTATCTCCTCTAGCACTTGTAATCAGAGTGAAGTTACTATAGGAAGCAGACTTTTCAGCTGTATAGGAAATGCTGCCAGTGCCTTAAACAAGAGTCTGGAGGTGGAGAGATTCTGGAACTTGCTGAAGTTGAAATTGCTGTATTTTAATCAGATTTACTGTTTTTCCATCAAGATTCTTTGATGTCTCCAAGAGTCTCTTTATGTGATAGCATTACCACTGACCCGGGGGGGGGGGGGGGAGCTGGAAGCTTTGCTCAGCTCTACTGGATATTGAAATACAAAGTTCTCACTACTGTCCCTTGCCCCCTTATCACCATTCATCCAGGGCTTCCTTTGAAGACCACCCTGAAACTTCAATTGATGCAGAATATCCTGAGAGAAATGTTCACTGGTCCTCCACTTCACATAAGACATGTGGATGTTGCTTTTCTATCATAAAGATTATACTGTACTCTGCTATGGCCTTCTGAAGGAACTCAGTCAAGTTTCACATTGTTAGTTTCCTGGAAGTTATTACAAACATAATTATTCTGGAAAACATTTGTGATATAAAAGCTAACAATCATTTATATTGATTTTAAAACTGTTTATATGTTACGTGCTGACTACTTATCTTTATTTTGTGTTATTGAAGTTTTATGTTGTTACTTGTGTTGTCATTTCTATTTCTATGTATTATATCATGGGTATTTTATAGCTTTGTTTATGAATATATTATAAATAATCAAGAGTCTCCTTGATTGTGGCATATATAAATAAATAAAATGAATAAATAAATAAGCATTATACTCACTGCCATAGAAGTAGTGATATCTCTGTCTCCTAGATGATTGGGAAGAAAATATTCCCATGATGGCAAAAATGATATTTATTTTTCATACAGGCTGCACTGAAGCACCAAATTACCATGGCTTCACCACTTCTTCCATGCAGAGCTGCCTGACTTGGTAGCTGTTAGCTGTCTAGTCCTAGTTTCCTTCCCATTATTGCCATCACATTACTCATAATGAAGTCCCTCAATTCTTTCTTCACTGATAGCCTGGAAGAGATCTTGGAGGGAAGAGACCCTTGCTCAACCGCCTTTAACAGGGGTCTCAAACTCGAGGCCCGTGGGCCAACTGTGGCCCTCAGGACAATAGTTTGCGACCCCCACCTCAATATCAAAGTTTAATGTTAGTGCAGCCCGAGTTTGATACGAATGGGACTTTTCAGTGTTGTGTGCAGAGCTGAATGAACCTACCAATCATGGTGGGGTATATTGCTCTCGGAGACGGGACATCAGCCGGGCATATTGCAAACTTGCGCCATTACCCTGGACTTAGAAGCGGAGGCAGCAATTGCTATTCAGCAGGACAGAAAAAAAGCGGAAAAATGCATCGGCTAAAGTTTAGCCGCTAAACACTGAAACAGTGACACCAAGTGGAATTATATATTACACAGCCCCAAACATGTCTTTCAAAGCCTGCAGTGAAGAGAAGGGTTGGTAATGAGCACAGACAATTTCAGGAAAAGTGGGAAGTGCAATATTTCTTTGTTGAGCACAGGGGCATCCCGACATGTCTTATTTGCACAGAGAAAGTTGCGGTGCACAAAGAATACAATTTGAAACGTAATTACATAACTAGACATGCTGAAGAGTATGCAAAATACCAGGGAGATGAGAGAGCAAACCGGTTTGCTAATCTTAAGACATATCTGACACAAACTCAACCTGGATAAGACGGAGTGGCTGTGGGTTCTGCCTCCCAAGGATAATTCCATCTGTCCAACCATAACCCTGGGGGGGAATTATTGACCCTCTCAGAGAGGGTACACAACTTGGGCATCCTCCTCGATCCACAGGTCACATTAGAGAACCATCTTTCAGCTGTGACGAGGGTGACGTTTGCCCAGGTTTGCCTGGTGCACCAGTTGCGGCCCTATCTGGATCGGGACTCACTGCTCACAGTCACTCATGCCCTCATCACCTGAAGATTCGACTACTGTAGTTCTCTCTACATGGGGCTACCTTTGAAAAGTGTTCAGAAACTTCAGATCGTGCAGAATGCAGCTGCGAGAGCAATCATGGGCTTTCCAAGGTATGTCCATGTTACACCAACACTCCGCAGTTTGCATTGGTTGCCGATCAATTTCCGGTCACAATTCAAAGTGTTGGTTATGACCTATAAAGCCCTTCATGGCATCGGACCAGAATATCTCCAGGATCGCCTTCTGCTGCATGAATCCCAGCAACCGATTAGGTCCCACAGAGTTGGCCTTCTCCGGGTCCCGTCGACTAAACAATGTCATTTGGCAGGTCCCAGGGGAAGAGCCTTCTCTGTGGCGGCCCCGAACCTCTGGAACCAGCTCCCCCCTGAGATTAGAACTGCCCCCATCCTCCTTGCCTTTCGTAAACTCCTTAAAACTGAGATAACTTCCCCAGCTCTATATTGTTTATGTATGACATGTTATGTGCATGTTTTTAAATTATGGGTTTTTAGTTTTAATTATTAATTACTATTGTACATTGTTTTTCTATTACTGTTGTGAGCCACCCCAAGTCTACAGAGAGGGGCAGCATACAAATTAAATAAGTAAGTAAGTAAGTAAGTAAGTAAGTAAGTAAGTAAGTAAGTAGTAAGTAAATTAATAAATATCTACTGAGGCAACAAGATTTCTTTAAGAAAGCAACCAAAGAGAACGATGCAGCAGTCGAACCTAGCTACGTGGTTAGTGAGAAGGTGAATTTGTAAAAAAGTACATATTACAGGCTGCAAGTATTGTCTGTCCAGAAAAGAAAGGTCAGTTTAGCAACATCAGTCTTTCTGCCAACACAGCAGCAGAGCGTATTTCTGACCTGTCAAGTGACATTTATGATCAACTGTGTGAGAAAGCAAAATGTTTCAGTGTTGTGGTTGGCTCTGGCCCAGCTCCTGCCCCAAGGAATGTGCAGGTGGATGCAGGGGAAACATCAACATGTCATAGGCCTGTTTTATTGCTGACAGAGTCAGGGAGTGAAGTTTCCTCGGAAGAAGAAGGTGTGGGTGACTTGGAAGAGGGAAGCTTGGCAGACAGCCCAGGAGGAGATCTATCATCCTTATCAGCCCTGGATTCTGAACAAGAATGTATGACACATCCACGCATGCGTAGAGTGATGCATAGGAGACACCAACTGAAGGATTATTACAGGAGATAAATGAGACCACATGTGGTTGGGTGGGGCTGCTGTAATTAGTGCTACAGATAAATGAGCAGCCTGCTGTTTTAGCCTCATGGCAGTTTATCTGATTCATAGTTTCGTCAAGATCATGGTTTTTGCTGTTCAAGATTGTGTGTGGACTTTCTGGACTTTAGAATTTGACTCAATTTCCCAGTTATTGGGTGAGCATTTGGATTGCATTTAACCTGTGCCTTGTGTGTACCTGAAAATCCCTTTGACATTTAAAAAGGGAACTGTTTCTGTTTTTCTGTTGATAAAGACTTTTCGGTTTTCCTTCTATCGTGTGGTGTGTGTCTTTCTGGACTAATTACCCTGTAATTATGGGCAGTTGAGACACGCCGGCAGAAGATTTCAGTGTATACTCAGTCGCTCTTGATGAGACCACAGACATCACCGACACTGCTCATCTCACAATCTATGTCCGTTAAATGTTAAAGAACTGTTAATACAAAATCTGAGTAATAATAATTACATTTCTCTAGTCAGAAACTATATGTGGTTTCTTCAGTCTTCTATATCTGCTTATTATTATTATCATTTTCATTTTATTTATTACTGATTTATTAATTTTTTTCTTATTAATTTTTCTTATGAATTATTTTTTAACACAAAATAAGATGAAAAAATAAAGACATTTGATAACACTGGAATGTTTTTGTAAGAGCTTTTCTTGGGGAAAACCTGATGGGGCCCAGCCTCTACCTCCAGTGGCCCCTGGGTAAATTGAGTTTGAGACCTCTGCCCTATACCATTTCAAACAGATAGCTGTCCAGTCTTTTCTTAAAAAGCTCCAATGATGAAATACCTACAACTTCTGATGGCAAGTTAATTGTCCTCACTGTTTGGAATTTTCTCCTTAATTCCAAGTTGCTTCTCTCCTTGATCAATTTCCATCCATTGGTTCTTGTCTTGCCTTCTGGTGCTTTGGAAAATAAGTTGCTCCCACTTATTTGTGGTAGCCCCTCAAATCATGTTACTGCCAGCCCTTCTTTTCTGTAGACTGGCCATACCCAATTCTTTCAATCAATCTTCACATGAAACCATTTTTCACATAACATAAAGAATTAAAATATAATAAATCAGTAACATTATCTAAAAAAAATTGTCATATAATTCAGGGATAGCAGGATCTTCAAACATTCTGAAATATTTTTCTGAAAAGCCATAATAGGAATGTCTACATTGGGGATAGGACCACTCCTGAATAGGTTTGATCACAGAGTCCTGCAAATGTCATTCCTTCAGATGGAGGACTTTTAGCAAGCTACTGTACAAGACTGATTTATTTATTATTTATTTATTTATTTATTTATTAGCCCATTAATGCTCAATAATTGTGGTGATTGTGGTGTCCAGATAAGATGCTGAACTTCATTAGAATGTTCCTCGTGCCATTCTTTAACAATTCTTGCTCTATGGATTGGTGCATTATCATCTTGAAAGATGGCATCCCCCTCTGGAAACAGTTCTTGAACCATAGGATGAATTTGGTCGCCAAAATTCCTAAATAGTGATGGCTGTTACTTCTTCCATGAAGGGAAATCATTGGCCCAGCGGATTTCCAAGAAATAGCACCCCAGATCATCACTGAACCCCCGCCATGTTTGACGGTTGGGAGAAGGCAGTCTGGATGAAATGATTCTCTTGGCTGTCTCCAAACGTAAACATGGTCGGAGGTGGGAAAAAGGGTAAATGATGATTCATCGGGGAAAAAAATCACATTTTGCCACTGCTCGAGGGACCATTTCTGGTGGTTTCTACACCACTCTAAATGCATTGAAACATTTGTCTTTGAGAGCAGAGGTTTTCTAATTGCAGCTCTTCCGTGGAATCCAGATTTGTGAAGCTCCCTTCGAACAGTTTTTGTGAAAACTGGGTTCTGTAAGTGTCTATTGAGCTCTGCAGTGATTTTACGTGTTGCGGTCTTGCGATCCGCTCTAACAATTCACTTTAGAATCCGACGGTCTCTCTCAGACAACTTCGACTTTTGACCAGACCTGTGCTTGGCTGAGGACGTTTTCCCTTCTCTTTCAAAAGCAGTAATTACTTTTGAGACATTACCTCTTGAAATGCCAAACATTCTGGCACTTTCTGTTACACTAGCGTCTGCCATTCGAGCACCAACAATTTGGCCTCTTTGAAAGTCTGAGAGGACTGCCATTTCTAGAAAGTTATAACCAATTTCCTTAAATTTCTGTTAAAAAAAGGTAGTTTAAAAAAAATCAAATAACAGAATAAAAAAACATTAAAATATGTCAAGTTTTGATTGATTTGAACATGTTCAAACATTATGAGGCCAAAAAGTCAATTGTTTCCATTTTTTTGCTCACCCCCCTGGTTTTTTTTGCAGGAAAAAACCAAACAGCCAGTTTCAGCACAGTCTGATCCCTCCAACAATTTGCCTTTGTGCAGCTTTAGTTTCACTTTCGTTTCAGCATGTGGGCTTGCCGACAACTTCAATCAATTAGCTGAGTGTCAGGAGGCAGATAATCAGTGGCCTGTGCTATCAGGCTCTGCTTCTGTTTGCTGCAGAGAAGGTAAATTGCTGGCAGGCTTAGACAAAAGAGTAGGGGTGGATGGTTGGGGCTACATTTGGTGTATAGGATGCACCCAAGTTTTCACTCTCTTTTGGGGGGTTAAAAGGTGTGTCTTGTACTCCGAAAAATATGATATTCTTCTTGTTTATCATGGAAATTAGTACAGCACTTTAAAGAAAGAAGATGAATATAAATTTTTGCAGCATTCTCTGTGAACTGCCCATAACCAATTACTTAGCTATACCAGAAATGTGATATTAAAGCAATGCATATTCCAGTATCAGACATAAAGAAAAGTGTGGGATTATCCCAAATCCTGATTCATTTCTTGTTTCATAACTTGGACTATGTAGTTCCAAAATATATGCCAGCAGGGGATGAAGAATGCTAGAAAGCAGCGTATAACTCAATGGTAATGCATTTGACCCCACGATAAGAGTATTATCTACTGAAAATGATAATATCTCAGAATATTGAAAAATTGATGCCTGGGCACTGGTAGGCAAGAACCCTTTTCCTTTTCACGTATTTTTTAATCTTTGTCTCTCTGGGAAAATACATAGAAAACCTTCATTATTGACTATACATTATTGTATAACAACCAAACTAGACCCAACAATTAAGATGTACTTGAAAACCATTCTTTCTCCCATTATAGTATTATAGGTATAAATCCAAATCTTCACTAATATAATAGAATTTTTTCAAGGGGATTGCAAATTAAAATCAAGAGAAGATTTGATAATAGAAGAATATTTAACAGATTAACAGATTGTTGGAAGAGGCCTTGTAGGTCATCAACTCAAGCAGCAGACCCTATACCATTTCTGACAAATGGCAGTCCAATCTCTTCTTGAAAGCCTCCAGTGATGAAGCTCCCACAACTTCCGAAGGCAAACTGTTCCATTGGTTGATGCTTCTCACTATCAGAAAATTTCTCCTTATTTCTAGGTTGAATATCTCCTTGATCGGTTTCCATCCATTATTCCTTGTCTGGCCTTCAGGTGCTTTGGAGAATAGTTTGACTCCTTCCTCTCTGTAGCAATATTGGAAGACTGCCATCAGGTCTCCTCTGGTCCTTCTCTTCAGTAGACTAGCCGTGCTCAGTTCCTGTAACCATATATGTTAGTCTCCAGCCCTTTAATCATCCTGGTTGCTCTCTCTGCACTTTTTCTAGTCAATATACTTGTCAATGATTTTTATGTTCAAAAAGATTTAAGATAGATAAATGATTTTGAACAATGCAAAACTGAGTTTGAAATAAACTATGTACAAATGATGAACATATAATTGCTAAAATGTTTTAATTTTTTTCTTTTAATATGAGGCAGAGCGTGCATAATAATAGACACTATAATGTATAATGGATCAATGGGAAAATATGTAGTTGAAAGACCTGAGGGCTGCTCAGACTCTGAGACAAATGCCACCTTGTCTCTTCTGATTACTGCTGCTGAATGACTGGAAAAATAATTCATTCATTCATTCATTTTGCACAGCTGCCCATCTGAAACCAATGACTCTGATCTTTTAGATCAGGTGTGATTCTAAACAAAGACCAATTTTTGAAGCAACAATTTCAAATCATCAGTTGGTCATACTGGTCAAGTTTAAGATACTATTGGTAAGTGTCAGAGAAAAACTCTGCATCCAGAGCTTCCATTTTGCTGCCAAGGTGACAGATACAGTATCTTAGCATATGATACAAAAAAGACAAAAAACATTTCCCTTCTATACGGAAATGATTTGATCGGGTGAGGAAAGACACATAATTTCTTTAAATGGTGTGGCTAATGCCTAAAGCAGACAGTTAAATTATCCCTATTCTGTGTTAAGACAACAGAAGTGTCTTAAGAGGAGGGAGGTGGTATCAGGTTGCTAGTTTTAATAACTAGGGACAGCAGAGGAAGGCAAGTGAATTCAAAAACTATTAGCAGCATCATTTATACAAGCATGTGCCTGACAGAATACAAAGCATACAGTCTGCAAGAAAGAATACAAGATTTTATTTGACTTGTGAAATAGGAAATAAAAAGCTAGAGGTCTTTGGAATAAATCTTGGATTTCTTAGGAATGGCTAATTAGATGAGAATATTGCATTAAAGGTGGAAACAGTCCAATAACTAAAAATTGAGGTAATAAACAATGGTGAGATTCAAACTTTTTTACTACTAGTTCTGTAGGCGTAGCTTGGTGGGGCATGGAAGGGAAAGGATACTGTAAAATCTCAATTCCCTCCCCATCCCAGGGGAAGGTTGCTGCAAAATCTCAATTTTCTCCCAATCAGCTGGGACTTGGAAGGCACAGAATAGATGGGGATAGGATCAGTCAGAATTGTATTTACCGGTTTTCCGAACTACTCAAAATTTTTGCTAACAATTCTCCGGAACTGTCAGAACCTGCTGAAACCCACCTCTGGATAAGTGAAGTAATTTCTCAATACTTCTGTTTGGGGAATACTGAGAATAAAAAGCAAATATGAAGTTTTAGGGGTAAAAACCTCCTAGAGATATGACATTGTTCTGTCTTCATCAACTGATTATTCTTTTCATGTCCTTGTCTGAGAATTCCTATTGTCATGCTTTTCCTTTTCACATTCTTTGTTATGTGAAAATCATTTTACATTTTATGTCTAATCTTCAGATCTATTGATTTGAAAGTTAATTATCTGCTGGGAGAATGTTTTATATTTCTTAATTTCTTCATTTCCATTTTATCTTGAATAAGTCAGGAGGTTACTTTCTTAGAAATATACTCTGACCAAAGGAAGAAAAAAATGAATACCCAGTATTTTCTTTTCTTAACTGCTTTTATGGAAATATAGTTGATTTATTTTGATGATTTAGATTACAACTTGAAAACCTGCTTGAAACTTGAGGAATACACTGTATTTCTTTTACAACAAAATGTTCCATGTTGTAACAGGCTCTCTGTATAAAATTATGCTAAGAATTATGCTTTTTCATGAGCATTCGATTCACTCCCCAAATCTTTAAAAGAATATGCAAATATTTTCACTGTAGCCTTCCTTGCAACATCAAGGATTTCTGAGCCATCAGTGTTCTCTCCAGCAGATCAATGGGGAAAACATTGAAACTGGCAGTCTGCCAACACTCCAGATTCTCCTTGCCTCACTGTGGGTGTTTCTGCCATCAGGAAAAACAAAAGCTGGTCTGCCTGCAAAAAAGTTTGAAGCCTTGGCAAAGTGCAATATCTCAAGATTTCAAAACACAGGCTTGGTCCACTGAAGTGTATTAGGACTAAGCTGGGAGAAGCTCAGCTCAGATGTCTCAGGAAGAGAAGGATATGTGAAGGCTGGGTATTGCACCAATCCAAAAATAGCGCCTGTAGTTCATGTAACCCTTTATTTCAGCGGAAGGAGTAGCAAGTCACAAGGGAACCAACAGAAGTAAGCTCTATCTAGCGGTCGAGTATCAGAAAAAAGATGAATATCAGAAGATATACCAGTTTTGAAGATTTTTGCTTCAAAATGAATAAAATTCAACAAATTTTGAAGCAGTCAAACACCAAAGTATGATTGTATTCATTCGGCTATTTTTATAGTCCTGATGAAGATTATATTGCTTATAATGGATGTTGACTTAGCCCTTGCAAAATTACCCCAAAAGCTGGCAATCAAGAGAGATTCTGTGGTACCATCAATTCAGAATATGCTGGAAAAACAGGTAACTTCAAGAAGAGAGCTGTAAGCCACAAAGCAACATAAATGGGACTGTTGGAATCCACAGTATTGAAGCCAACTGCTGACTAAATCACTGGACAGCACATTCTAGGTGCACAATTGGTTCTGATTCCAGATTGGCTGGGGGGAAATGGATGAAAACTATAGAGTGATCCTAGAATATGATAGAAATGATAGGCAACAGTTATTGTATTGTGCAAGGTAATAAGAAAAAAAACCTAGATAACACATAAATGTATAACAAATTAGACAAAACCATATGAGGTAAGTAATGAATAAATTAGTCAAAAAAATAATGACAAACTTTCATTTTATGTAACTTTTGTATTAACAAGTTTTGATTGCTGAACCCCTACCTCCTAAGTGAGTCTATCAGTATTTCCAACTGGCTTATAGAACAGCTCTCTGAAAATGTAGAACTGCATGACATTGTCTAAGAGAGGAGAAATGTTGCTGCAAGGTAGATTTTTTCAATTCCTAAAGCATTACTTTTCAAAGTGCTGTGTGTGTTCTCTAGAAAGTTTCAGTCACTATGTCACGCATTACTTAGTTAACATCTATAATCTTTTACATTCAAAAATGAGAGTGGTCATTTGTGCTGGTATAGAGGACTACCATCTTTCAAATCCACCCTGTATTCTGCCAGATTGCCCTGCTACTGCTGCAAGCAAAGCAGCCCAAAACCAGAGGTCAGATTCGGGAGCAGATTGTTGCTACTGTTAACAATCTGTCCACATCATGCAGCTGATGTGAATGATTTTCCACTTTGTTTTTCAGTGAACTATATACAGGTCACAGAGCTGGGATCAGCTGCCAGTTTAAAATATTCCTAGATTTTCAAGAATGTTGTCTTCCATTGGCTTTGGGATGCTTGGTACTGAATGTATTTAGCAAAAATCCAGGGTTGCACTGGTAATTTGGACATTCTAGGCTCTTCACTCGTTGCTCTGCCTAAAGGACTGTGGGGAATAAGTCATTAATTTCCTCTGCCTTAACCCAGTACCAAAAGGAGGGTCTAGGATTTTTGGCCTCCTCCACTTCTCCGAGCCTGTTTTGTCCCCAGCCTTCCATCTTTCAGACATTGGGTGCTGCCTTTTCTCCCTGGCCCTTTCACCTAATGGGCTCAAAAGCACTTTCACCCTGACCTTTTGGATGCAGGGGACACTTTCCTGTCAGAGGATTGGTTCCTTTTCATTACCTTCCACTCTGCCTGCGTGTGTGTCTGGAAGCAGCCTTTTTAGGAGAAGGAGCGGGAGTTTTATATTTTAATTTGATTAGAATTAAGGCAGAAATTGAAATAACAAATGAGCACAGTTTCCCTGTCTTTATCTAAAAAATATCTACTTCATAGAATCTTTCCTGGTTCAGTGAATCTAAAACAAAATTACATCCCCTCCTTAAGAATCCCACCCCATTCCTCATAGAATCTTTTCTGGTTCAGTGATTCAAAAACAAAACTGCTTTCGTCGCGCTGATGGATGATCTCTGGCGGGCCTAGGATAGGGGTTTATCCTCTATTCTGGTGCTTCTTGACCTCTCAGTGGCTTTCAATACTATCAACCATGGTATCCTTCTGTGCTGACTGGAGGGGTTGGGAGTGGGAGGCACCGTTTTACAATGGTTCTCCTCCTACCTCTCCGTTCGGTCACAGTCGGTGTTAGTGGGAGTTCAGAGATCGACCTCTAGGTTTCTCCCTTGTGGAGTTCCTCAGGGGTCGGCCCTTTCCCCCCTGCTATTTAATATCTACATGAAACCATTGGGTGGGATCATCCAAGGACATGGGGTGAGGTGTCATCAGTACGCTGATGACACCCAGTTGTACATCTCCACCCCGTGTCCACTCGGCGGAGAAGTGGCGGTGATGTGCCAATGCCTGGAGGATGTTAGGGTCTGGATGGGTGCCAACAGGCTCAAACACAGCCCTGACAAGACGGTGTGGCTGTGGGTCTTGCCTCCCAAGGAAAATTCCTTATGTCCATCCATTACCGTAGGGGGGGAATTATTGACCCCCTCAGAGAGGGTCCGCAACTTGGGCATCCTCCTCGATCCACAGCTGACTTTAGACCACCATCTTTCGGCTGTGGCAAGGGGGGCGTTTGCCCAGGTTCACCTGGTGCACCAGTTGCGGCCCTATTTGGACAAGGAGTCTCTGCTCACGGTCACTCATGTCCTCATCACCTCGAGGTTCGACAACTGCAATACTCTCTACATGGGCCTACTACTGAAGAGTGTTCGGAAACTGCAAATCATGCAAAATGTGGCCACGCGAGCAGTCATGGGTCTTCCCAGATACACCCATGTTTCTACAACACTCCGTGGCCTGCCTTGGCTGCTGATTGGTTTCTGGACACAATTCAAAGTTTTGGTGATGACCTGTAAAGCCCTACATGGCACTGGATCAGATTACTTACAGGACCGCCTTCTGCTGCATAAATCCCAGCGACCAATCAGGTCCCACAGAGTTGGCCCTCTCCTGGTCCCGTCAACCAGACAATGTCATTTGGCGAGACCTAGGGGAAAAGCCTTCTCTGTGATTCATCTTCCTTCAGAGATTCGTACTGCCCCCACCCTCCTCGCTTTCTGCAAAAACCTTAAGACCTATCTATGTTGCCAAGCGTGGGGCAACTAGAATATGCCCCCCTCTGTTCTGACCATTAATGTTATGTGTGGGTATGATTGAGTAAATTGACTGGTTTTTTAATTAATGGTTTTTTATCTATATTTTTAACTATTAGATTTGTATACTTATTGTTTGCATTGTATGTTGTGAGCTGCCCCGGGTTCCCCAGAGAGGGGCGGCATACAAGTCTAATAAATAATAATAATATTGAAAGTGACACTAGAAAAAGGCAACTTGTTAAGGCCACTAAGTTGGGTTTGAAAGGCAGGGTGGTAATATTAATATCCTAATTAATATTAATTAATTTAGCACAGGAGAAAGCCATTTCCCGGCAACCATGGATCACCAAAAACATACGCAGCCGGCAGAGATGAAGAGGTAAAAGGGCGGGAATTTTAAATAAACTAAGGAACAAGGGAATTAAAAAACAACCATTCCCTTCTATCTTTCTTACTAATTTACGTTCACTTGCCAACAAGATGGATGAAATACTGCTCTTAAATAGATGCTATTCTGATTTTCACAACGCATCTGCCCTATGCTTTACTGAAACCTGGCTAAACGAGGAAATTGATGATAACAGTATGCATTTACCGGGCTTTCAAATGTTTCGGGGTGATCGGAATGCAGAATTATCAGGAAATAAAAGGGGAGGAGGCTTATGTATATATATCAACAACAGCTGGTCTCAAGACATCACCATTATACAAAAGTTCTGTGATGAAAACTTGGAGTCTTTAATTATTAATTGCAAACCCTTTTATTCTCCTCGTGAGATTCATTCCTTCTTACATCCCTCCCCAAGCATCTGTACAAAAGGCACTAAAAACCCTAGCTGATCAGATTATGGAGGCTGAAGCCAAATACCCTGATTCACTGGCCATTATTTTGGGAGATTTTAACAAGGCAAACTTAAGAGATGAGCTACCAAAATACTTTCAACATGTAAATTGTCCCACCAGAGGCAATAATATCTTAGACCATTGTTATACAGCTGTAAAAAATGCATACAGGGCTTTACCAAGAGCAGCTGTGGGCCATTCTGATCATTGCATGATTCACCTTGTACCTGCTTACAAACAAAGATTTAAAGCCACAAAACCAATAATTAAATCAGTGAGGACTTGGACTGAGGAAGCAAAGTTAAAGCTACAGGCTTGCTTTGACTGCACAGACTGGAATATTTTTAAAGACACCTCTGCAGATCTAGATGAACTCACAGATATTGTAACATCATATGTCAGCTTCTGTGAAGACCTATGTGTACCAACCAGGAACTTGAAAATATACAGTAACAATAAACCTTGGTTCACAGCCAAACTCAAGCAGTTACGTCATTCCAAAGAGGAAGCCTACAGAAAAGGTGATAGAATGCTGTACAATCAGGCCAGAAATATATTAACAAGGGAGATCAGAGCAGCAAAAAGGAACTACTCTGAAAAGCTAAAGAATCAATTCTCAACAAATGAACCAGCAAACATGTGGAAAACTCTCAAAAACATCACCTGTTACAGCAAACCACCTTCCCAAGCTGAAGGAGATCAGCAATTAGCAGATGACCTGAATGTGTTCTACTGCAGGTTTGAAAAGAAACCTCAACCACTTATGTGCACAACCTCCATCCCAGACACACCAACAACAGCTAAATCTTCTACAACTGAACCCATCCCATTGTGTTTACAACCCCTAGTGATCACAGAAAAGGAAGTGAAAGATCTATTTCTCAGACAGAAGCCTGGAAAAGCACCAGGCCCAGACAAGATAACTCCTCTTGCTTAAAAGTCTATGCTGACCAATTGGCCCCCATCTTCACCCAAATCTTCAACAAATCACTAGAGTTGTGCTATGTTCCTTCCTGCTTCAAACGCTCGACTATCATCCCAGTGCCAAAGAAGCCCTCCATCAAGGAACTGAATAACTACAGACCAGTTGCTCTAACATCTGTAGTTATGAAAACCTTTGAAAGGCTAGTGATGTTCCATTTGAGAGCCATCACGGATCCACTGTTAGACCCCCTGCAATTTGCATACCGAGCAAATAGATCAACAGATAATGCTGTTAATATGGCTCTACACTACATCCTTCAACATCTTGAATCTCCAATGACCTACGCCAGGGTCCTCTTTGTGGACTTCAGTTCAGCATTCAATACCATTGTACCGGACATTCTCTTAACCAAACTAAATCAGCTAGCAGTACCTGAACACACTTGTAAGTGGATCACAAGCTTCCTAACAGACAGGAAGCAGCAGGTGAAGCTAGGAAAAATCACATCAGATATATGTACAATTAGCACAGGTGCCCCCCAAGGCTGTGTACTCTCACCACTTCTCTTCTCTCTATACACTAATGACTGCATCTCATACGATCCATCTGTTAAACTACTGAAGTTTGCAGATGATACAACAGTGATCGGACTCATTCGAGACAATGATGAATCCGCATACAGACGGGAAGTTGAACAACTATCCTTGTGGTGTGACCAGAACAATCTAGAACTGAACACACTCAAAACTGTAGAAATGGTGGTAGACTTTAAGAGAAACCCTTCCACCCTTCCACCTCTCACAATACTAGACAACACAGTATCAACAGTAGAGACCTTCAAATTTCTAGGTTCTATCATATCTCAAGACTTAAAATGGTCACCTAACATCAAAAACATCATCAAAAAAGCACAACAAAGAATGTTCTTTCTGCGCCAGCTCAGGAAGCTCAAACTGCCCAAGGAGCTGCTGATTCAGTTCTACAGAGGAATCATTGAGTCTGTCATCTGCACCTCTATAACTGTCTGGTTTGGTGCTGCAACCCAACAGGACCGACACAGACTTCAGAGGATAATCAGAATTGCAGAAAAAACAATTGCTGCCAATCTGCCTTCCATTGAGGACCTGTATACTGCATGAGTCAAAAAGAGGGCGGGTAAAATATTTACTGACCCCTCGCATCCTGGACACAAATTGTTTCAACTCCTACCCTCAAAACGTCGCTACAGAGTACTGCACACCAAGACAACTAGACACAAGAACAGTTTTTTCCCGAACGCCATCACTCTACTAAACAAATAATTCCCTCAAAACTGTCAGACTTTCTACTAAATCTGCACTTCTATTCTACTAGTTTTTCTCATCATTCCTATCACCCATTTCCTCCCATGTTGACTGTATGACTGTAACTTGTTGCGTATATCCTAAGATTTTTATTAATATTGCTTCTTCATTGCTTATTTGACCCCTATGACAATCATTAAGTGTTGTATCATATGATTCTTGACAAATGTATATTTTATTTTATGTACGTTGAGAGCATATGCACCAAGACAAATTCCTTGTGTGTCCAATCACACTTGGCCAATAAAAATTCTATTCTATTCTATTCTAATACACATACATTTAATGTAATTTTGCACAAGGGATCACATGATTCATTTTAAAGAAGAGATTCAAATATGTTATTAGAAGAGAAGAGCTAGCAAAGGAATGGAATAAATAAACAATCTGAAACAAGAAAGTGAAAACAGGCCAGGGGAAAATAGGAATGATGCATTTGAAAATATGTAATGTTTTCACATTATGTTTAAGAGGCAGGATGCCATTACAATGAAATGGGTCAAATAATATATTTATCTTTTTCTACATTTTTCCTATTAGTGCTACCAAAACACTGAGGGTCAGTCTGATATGAAGGTGAAACAATTAATTTTCGCTTTAGAGTGAGTACAGATGTAATTAGCTAGATGGGATGGATGCAGGGTAATCGTGTTTACATATTTAAATATTGGCTTATAACTTTTTGTACTGCATTGTCATTTTAACCAGTTGTGAGCCACCCAGAGTTGCTTAGATAAAATCAAGGGTGTGCAAAATGAATGAATGAATGAATGAATGAATGAATGAATGTTGCTTTCTTTTCACAATAAGGTATAATGTGAACAAATGTCTAAAGGCAATTTTTCTTTACTCATTTGGTTCATGGAGCTCTATCTTTCCAGATGGTTGGTAGTGAAGCTACCAAATTATGTATTGGTAGTGAAGCATTACCAATAATTTTGAACTGGGGCCCAGTCTAACTGCCCCAAATCATTACCTTCATTGTTTGTATGTATAGTGTATATGTATATGTATATATACTTGTTAATAATAAGAACTAAGCTAACTTATACACAAATTTGGGGACAACATTTATTTTATTTGATGACAAATGTCACAAAATAAAGACTGAATGCACCAATTATCACATCAATAAAGAAGTAAACCTTCTACGTATGAAATCCTCTCATGCCTGCTATAATTTTGTAAACAATCGGCTCAAAGACTCTATATCCAATCCACTCCTTAAAGGACCAAACAATAAAGACTATAATGATGAAACAGTTAAAGCCAACCTCTTTAACACATTCTTCAGCTCAGTCTTTGTAAAAGCAATGGCTCATGCCCAATATTTCCTAGTCATACCACAATCAACTTCAATGATCTAACACAAATTAATTTTACAAAAGAAAACATTAGAAACACATTACGCAACCTAAAACCATCTCTATCAATTGGTCCTGATGGACTACGTGCATACTTCTTAAAAAGGCTCTCCACAACCTTGGCGAAACCTCTAAGCATACTTTTAAAAAAATCCTTCAGGACCAGCTCCTTACCCAAATTATTGTCACTAGCCAAAGTCATCCCTATCTTCAAAAAAGGAGATCCAAGTAACATTAAAAATTACAGACTAATCTCTTTGGGTTGCGTCACTTGCAAAGTCATGGAATCAATCATAAACTAATCCATTGTACTCTATTTAGAAACTAATAACCTACTGTCCAACAAACAATTTGGTTTCATAAAAAAAATATCCTGTAATCTGCAACTCTTACACCGCAAAAACATATGGACCACACAACTTGATCAGGGTAAAAAAATAGACACAATCTACATAGACTTTTGTAAATTCTTTGATTCAGTAGTTCACAACAAACTACTTCTGAAACTAAAATCCTATGGCATCTCTGGACCACTACATGATTGGATGGCAGTGTTCCTATTTAACAAGACAACGTGGTCAAAATAGGAAGTGCCATATCTAATCTTGCTCCTGTCAACAGTGGTGTCCTTCAAGGCACTGTTTTAGTACCAATACTCTTCATACTCTACATGAACGATCTTTGTCATCACATTATAAGCAACTATGTTCTCTTTGCTGATGATGTTTTACTATTTAATACCATTGACAATGCTGCTACCCTTTAAAAGGACCTTGACCATGAAGCAGAATGGTCAAACAACTGGCAACTTTAAATTTCAATCAACAAATGCTCTGTCGTACACATTGGCCAAAAGAATCAGAATACAAAATATAAATCTGGAGGAAGCAAACTTGTAGATGACCCTCATTCTGTCAAAGACCTTGGAGTACTCATATCCAACGATGTAAGTGCTAGAGTCCACTGTAACAACATTGCCAAAAAAGCACTAAGAATTGTTAATCTAATCTTATGTAGCTTCTTCTCTGGCAAAATTGCACTGCTAACCAGAGCATATAAAACATTTGTTAGACCAATTATAGAATACAGCTTACCAGTCTGGAACCCACATTGCATATCAATAGTGATGGGCAAACACAACAGTGTTTGGGTTTGGCATGTTTGGACGAACTTTACGCAAAATTTGGACGAACTCAAACCGAACCCAAATCCAAACCCATACAGGGAATCCCAGCAAGAGATTTTGGGGCGGAGCTTTGACATCACGTATACTGGCAGGTTGCTAAGGACGCCAAGGTGATCACGTCCTGGATTCCATGGAATCCAGGAAGTGATCACCTTGGCGTCCTTAGCAACCTGCCGGTGATGTCAAAGCTCCGAACGCCGAACACGACCCCGAACTTTGCCCAAAGTTTCAAAAAAATTCGGGTTTGGGTTCGGCATACCGAACACCGCAAAATTCGGTACGGATCCGAATTGTGCGAGTTCGGTTTGCCCATCACTACATATCAGACAATAATACAATTGAGAGAATCCAGTAATATTTCACAAGATGTGTCCTTTACTTCTCCGCTTGCAACAGAATACCTTATTCCACCAGACTTGAAATACTGCAATTGGGCAATTTACAACTATGCCGCCTCCAATCTTATCTAAGTGTAGTTCATAAAATCATATATCAAAATGTCCTTCCTGTTAATGACTACTTCACCTTTAACTGCAGCAATACACGAGCACCAAATAGATTCAAACTAAATGTAAACTGCTCTAAACTTGATTGCAGAAAATACGAGTTCAGCAATAGAGTGATCATTGCCTGGCATGCAGTTTCTTCCCCAAACCCCCAAAACTTTAACCTTAGATTGTCTACAGTCGACCTCTCCCCGGTTCTAAGAGGTCTGTAAGGGGTGTGCATAAGCTCACCATTGTGCCTACCGTCCCTGTCCTACTGTCCTTTTTATCATTACTTTTTACTTATGTTATGTTTATACAAACTACTATCCTATACATGTTTGATAAATAAATAAATTGAAATAAATAAATAAAATAAAATTGAACGAAGTACAGATGACAAGTAGCTGGATGGGATGGATGCAGTGTAATCTTTGTGCAGAAGAGGTGACGTGAGTAATATGCTGGGTGGTTAACTTCATTTCCAATATTACTCAATGTGTCCCATTTCTAAATCAGGAACAAATCATATCATACTAAATTCTGCCTAAATTAAATACAAACTGAAAACCAGGTATAATAAATAATATATCTATAACAAATATAACTTTTGCACTTACAGTACAATAAAAACTACTTCTGTTTTGTACCAGTTTTCTTTAAGCAAAGAATTAAAGCATTTTCATTAAAAAGAATGTCGGCGCCGGACTTACCCGGCAGCAGGCTTTGCTGGAGGGACCGGGAGACACCAGACCCTCATGGCGGCCGCCATTTTGGATCCCGAGCGAAGTCTCGCGAGATGAGACTTCGCTCGGGATTTTTCGGGCCTGAATGGCCCGGCTGCTGATTGGTCCGGGCGGGGCTTGCCTGCCCTATTTAAGGGCGAGCAGGCCCAAGGCTCTGCCTTTTCACCCGGACTGCAGCCACGAGCAGACGTCTGTCAGTTCTGCTCGTGGCAGCCATTTTGGGGCAGCCTCGTGCGGCGGCTGCCATTTTATGCAGCCTGTGGTGGGCGAGAAGGCCTCTTCAACGAAGTGGATTCATTGCGGAGCCAGCAGCAGCTGAGCTCCGCCCCGGTTTGCGCCCCAGTTTCCCCTGGGTTGGGGGTGTGGGGGTGCTTTCCTCCGGTGGCCTCCTGGGCCCGCAGGGTCCCTGGGGGTGAGGCCTTGGGATAAAAGAAAGCGGTGTGCAGTGAGGCCTTGCTGCGACCGCTGGGGAGGGAGGAGGTTTGACCTCCTAGGGTTTGCATTGGTGAGGCCTGCTGCATAGGGTAGGCCTTGCCTCGTGGGTGCAGGCTCCTTGGGGGTTGCCCCCCCCCTTTTTTTATTCTTGTGGTAAAAATAGAATAAATTGAAGTAGGCCCATAGCCCCTAAAAAGAAGCAGGCTCGGGCACCGGCGACCCAACCGGTGGTGTGGCCTAGGAGGGCTCCTAGGCCTTCTGCCCGGGCTCGGGCTAGCGCTGAGGGCCCCCTGGGGGTGGGCCCGTCTGAAGGGGTGGTGGGGTTCGTGCCTGCGCCTCCTCACCCCGAGGTTTCTCCTTCTCTCTCCTGGGCCAGGGTCTTGGAGAGGCTCGATGAGCTGGAGCGGTGGCGGTCAGGAGCAGGCCCGGAGGGGCTTCCCATGACTGCATCCGCGGCATGGGGCAGCGACCCTGAAGAGGAACCAGCCCAGGATGGGCAGATGGCCCACACCGCGCAGCTGGCCCATACCGGGCGGAGGGCCCATACCGGGCAGACGGCCCAGACCGGGCAGATGGCCCAGTCGGGGCAGTGGTCATCATTCCAGGGCCCAACTAGGATGGGCCCCCCCGTGGATGGCTTCCACCCCTTATGGGGCAGGTGAGGTTGCACCACACTCAGGCACTACACCGCTCCTCCCAGTGCAGGGTCCAGGATTTATCCCGCCTGCATTGGGGAGTGGTAATAGCTTTCTGGGGGCCACTGCGGGCACATGTGGGCAGGTTTGGTCCCCGCCAGCCCCGCCGGTAGTAGCGTCAGGGGTATCTTTCCCACCTGGGGCAGGGGCGGGGGGTTGGATCCCTCCTCCGCCGGCCATTATGCCACCGCCCCCTTTGGTGTACCCACCGGGGCTTGGAGTGCTGGGGACGGGGGCCGCCACGGTGTGGGACCCGTTCGCCAGCATCAAGCCTGGGGCTATCCCTTGTGGGTTGCCCGCTACACCATTGGGCTATCATCTCCACCCATCGGTGAAGGAAGCGATTTGGCAGGGGGAATATGTGGACCTTTTCTCCCTTTTAAATAGGGAGGTCCCCAAGCAGGACAAAGATGTCGTGCCCGGGGGAAAGGTGAAGAAAACGAAGGTCACAAAGTGCTTCAGCTCATGGCTGTACGCTTTTTTGACTTTCGCTTCGGTAGTGATTCAGAGGCAGCCGGGTAGGGCCGCTGCCTTGCTGAAATACATAGATTTAATAGCGAGAGCCCACTTTGAGTACGCAGGTACGATCTGGAGGCACTACGATAAGGGGTTTAGGATGCGCATCGCCCATGACCCCTACTTACCCTGGGATATGGTGGTCCCGGACCTTTGGTTCCAGGCCACTCATATGTCCGGTAAGGAAGGATGTGATAGGACCGACAGCGGTCATTTTATGGAAGAGGAGCCTGTGACTCCCGCGCCGGCCAAGGCCGCGGCAGGGGGAGTGGGAAAGGGGGCCTCCCCGGCGTGCCATGAGTTCGCCGCAAAAGGTGTGTGTTTTCGTCCCTTTTGCAGGTTTCGGCACGCATGCGGGAATTGTGGGGGGAACCATTCCTCAGCCGTGTGTCCCCGCCCCAAGAAGGGGGCGGAAAAGAAGGGCGGGGGTCCCCCAAAGCCTCCCCCGCCTGTTGGGGGTAAAGGGGCCCAGTCCAATCAATTTGCAAGTGCTTGAGGGTTGGTTGGGTGACGACCACCCTCGCTTGAGAGCGGCCGCTCTCTTGCTAGGATTCTCGAAGGGATTTAGGATCCCTTACATGGGTGTTAGGAGGGACTTCATGTCTGACAACCTTAGGTCAGTTGTTGGTCATGAAGACATTGTTAGGGAAAAGATTCGGAAGGAGGTGGCCGAGGGCAGGGTCCTTGGGCCCTTCCCGGAGCCGCCCTTCCCGAATCTTCGTGTGTCTCCCTTAGGTGTTGTCCCCAAAAAGGCGAGTGGTGAATTTAGGTTGATTCACCATTTGTCTTTTCCAAAAGGGGAGTCAGTGAATGACTTCATTCCTGACGAGCTTTGTTCAGTCCGGTATGCATCCTTTGATGCAGCCGTGACTATGGTTAGGAAGTGTGGGGTTGGAGCCCTTATGGGTAAATGCGACATTAAGTCGGCATTCCGGCTCCTCCCCATACACCCAGATGACTTTGGGCTGTTGGGCTTCCATTTCGAGGGTGGTTATTACGTGGACAGAGCCTTGCCTATGGGTTGCTCTGTCTCGTGCTCTCTTTTTGAGAGTTTTAGCACCTTTTTGGAATGGGCGCTCAGGAGGCACAGTGGTCTGGGTATGGTCGTTCACTACCTTGATGATTTCTTGTTGGTGGGGCCTGCGCATTCGGAGCAATGTTTTGCTCTAATGCGGGACTTCGAAGCCCTTTGTGCTCAGTTAGGGGTGCCTTTAGCCTCTGAGAAGACCGAAGGCCCCGCCACCAGGATTACCTTTCTGGGTATTGAATTGGACTCAGAGGAGCAATCTTCTAGATTGCCCCTAGAGAAGTTGCTCAAGATCAGAAGAAAGCTCGATGAGGTGCTGGGCTGCCGGAAGGTTACCCTACGGCAGCTTCAGGAATTGGCAGGGATTCTTAATTTTGCCTGTCGGGTGGTTGTTCCTGGCAGGGCTTTTTCCAGGAGGTTGTATGACGTGATGAAGGGGCTCCGTTTGCCCCATCATCGTACCCGCCTCTGCGCTGGGGTCAGGGCTGACCTCAGCGTGTGGCGGGATTTCTTGGTCAGGTTTAATGGTTTGTCTTTCTGGAGGCACGAGCTTCTTTTGGAAGCTGAGTTGCAGCTCTGCTCTGATGCCGCGGGGACTTGTGGTTTCGGGGTAGTGTTAGGTGACCAGTGGTGCTGGTCGGCATGGCCTCCGGAATGGAGTGCCTCCTCGTTGGTTAAGGACCTTACGTTCTTAGAGCTCTTCCCCTTAATAGTGGCCTTAGAGCTTTGGGGGGAGCAGTTTAGGGACAAGACTGTGCACTTTTGGTGTGACAATCTAGCGGTTGTCCATGTGGTGAATGCCCTGTCCTCTAAGAACGACAGGGTCATGCGGCTTGTCCGCCATTTTGTGCACAGGTCCTTGTCTCTAAACGCGTTGTTTTTGGCTAGGCATGTCCCCGGGTTGGATAACGGGGTCGCTGGTGCCTTGTCCCGTGGTCAGTTGTCCAGGTTTCGGACCCTGGCCCCGTGGGCCCGAGAGTTGCCAGAGGTGTTCCCCGGCCACCTCTGGAGTCTTGGGGGGATCCAGAGTGGTGGAGAGACGAGGCATCCAGGGCAATCTCCTTGTCTGTAGCACCCAGCACCCTCAGGGCATACCAGCGTGCAGGTAAGGAGTTTGGGGATTTCAGGCAGGGCAGGGGTTACCAACTTAGTTGGCCTGTCCCTGTAGATCACCTGGCCGAGTTTTGCGTCCAGCTTAGGCAGCGTGGCCTGTCAGTTAGGACGATCCGGTCCAGGTTAACCGGCCTCGCCTTTTTGTCCAAGGCGGGGGGGGGGTTGTGGATTTTTCGGGTGACTTCCGCATCCGGAAGATGCTGGAAGGCTGGCTGAGGGAGCAAGCGGGGGCCCCTGGTGACACTCGTCGGGCTCTGACGGTGGAGCAGCTGTCTTTAATTAACGGGGTTTTTGACAGTCTGTGTGCCTCATTGTACGAGGCCCGTCTTTTTAGGGCAGCGACTTGTGTCATGTTTTTTGGGGCCCTCAGGGTCAGCGAGGCCATGGCTTCATCTCAGGCTGAAACTTCGCTCCGGGCCTTCCAGTATGCTGATCTGGCCTTTAGACAAGGGGGGGTGTCCCTTGTAGTAAGGCAGTCTAAGACAGATCAGCTACACAGAGGGGTTAGTATCCAGCTTAGTGCGGCCGCCGACCAGTCGGTGTGTCCGGTGGCCGCCCTACAGCTTTATTGTAGCTTGCAGGGTTCGGGGCAAGGGTACCTGTTTAGGCATTGGGACGGTACCCTTCTGACCCGTTACCAATTTTGGGTGTTAGTGTCCAGGGCAATGGCCCGGGTAGGCATGGATCCCGCCGGTTATGGAACGCATTCGTTCCATATCGGCGCCGCCACTAGCGCAGCACTTTCTGGTTTCCCGGCCCATCGGATTCGGGAGATTGGCCGCTGGCGGTCAGCGGCATATTTGGGTTATGTTAGGCCCACTGAGGATCCTAGGCAGGGCTTAGGCTAGGTAACCTCTCTGTGTGTGTCCTCTTGCAGGTCCCCAGGCTAATGTGAAACCGACGGCGCTGCTGTGTGGCCACAGCATGATATTTTGGGCCGGCCGCTCAGCAGCCAGAAGCGCCATCGGGACCCAGTTGTCCTTGGGGCGGTGGGTCAAGGTTGCCTGGATGGGCCGGAGAGGTATGCGGTGGGAGGGTCTCCTACCGGCATTGCTGGGCGGTCAGCATTCTGTGGCTGCGCCCGGCAGTATGGTGGGGGCGGCTCCTCGGGGTCATGCCCAGGTGGGTTTGGGTGGGCAGCGTCCAGTGGCCGCACCCAGGTGGCTGGTATTGCACTTAGGTGGCAATGACCTGTGCATGCTGGGAGGCATGGCGCTGATCATCCAGGCACGCGAAGACCTGCGAAGGCTTCGTGAGGTGTGGCCCACCACGCAAGTGGTGTGATCGGAGATCCTACCTAGGATCATGTGGAGGGACGCCACTTTCCTTAGGGCCATTCACCGGGCGAGACGTAGAGTGAATAGGGCCCTGGGCAAAACAGTTAGGGAACTAGGTGGGGTTGTAGTGGCCCATCCCCTCATCACAATAGACCGGCCATGGCTTTACCGGGCCGACGGCGTTCACCTGTCAGAACAGGGGAACGCCATTTTCTTACAGGACCTGCAGCGGTCTCTGCGTGAGCTGGCGCAGCTAGAGGGGGGAGTCGGGGGGCCAAGATAGAGATCTGACCCCCGCTCCGTGGCAGGTTAGGGGCGGAAAACTGGGGGGTGGTTTAGCAACCGCGCGTTCTCCCTTGGGCATCTTTGGGGATGATTGACAGGTTCTCTGCAAGCTCATGGAGGGAGCGACTGCCTGAGCAGCTGGGGGAAACCTGTCTTTGGGTCCTGCACCTTTAATTCCTGGATTCGGGTTAGCTGGTGGGACCCCCCTCATGCAAAGCATGGCAGGGTCGCAGGTGATGGAGTGGTCCCTCACCTGGACTTGCATCGAGATACGCCCATGAGTTGCCCAGGAAGTTTTTTGTCCTAACGTCATTTCCGCCCCGGAAGTATTTGTTTGACCCTGCAGGTCCATTGCCGGGTCATAGTTGATTATTTTAATATATGCAAATTTAATGAATAAATTATGCAAATTTATGTTAATAAAAATGACCCAGTTTAAATCCAGCTCTTGTGTCCGTGTCGTTACTCCGTCTCTCCAGCAATGACGGCGCCGGACTTACCCAGCAGCAGGCTTTGCTGGAGGGACCGGGAGACACCGGACCCTCATGGCGGCCACCATTTTGGATCCCGAGCGAAGTCTCGCGAGATGAGACTTCGCTCGGGATTTTTCGGGCCTGAATGGCCCGGCTGCTGATTGGTCCGGGCGGGGCTTGCCTGCCCTATTTAAGGGCGAGCAGGCCCGAGGCTCTGCCTTTTCGCCCGGACTGCAGCCACGAGCAGACACCCACCCGCCCTCCCTATTTTGCAGTGTGCTTAGGGGTCGCCCTTTGGGGGCCGAATGGGAATTTTTTGCAGTTCTGCCTCTTAGCCGGGCTGTTTTTTCGCCCATTCCACACTGGGGAGATGGATGTGCGGTTAGGGGGTGCTTGCATTTATTAGGTTAATTGGCTTACCTTCGGTCATTTGGGTAGGCAGGTTAGGGGCGGAAAACTGGGGGGTGGTTTAGCAACCGCGCGTTCTCCCTTGGGCATCTTTGGGGATGATTGACAGGTTCTCTGCAAGCTCATGGAGGGAGCGACTGCCTGAGCAGCTGGGGGGAACCTGTCTTTGGGTCCTGCACCTTTAATTCCCGGATTCGGGTTAGCCGGTGGGACCCCCCTCATGCAAAGCATGGCAGGGTCGCAGGTGATGGAGTGGTCCCTCACCTGGACTTGCATCGAGATACGCCCATGAGTTGCCCAGGAAGTTTTTTGTCCTAACGTCATTTCCGCCCCGGAAGTATTTGTTTGACCCTGCAGGTCCATTGCCGGGTCATAGTTGATTATTTTAATATATGCAAATTTAATGAATAAATTATGCAAATTTATGTTAATAAAAATGACCCAGTTTAAATCCAGCTCTTGTGTCCGTGTCGTTACTCCGTCTCTCCAGCAAAAAGGCAACTGTCAACCTAACCTAGATCTGAGGAATTTTTGATGAAGGTCACCAACATCTGATAAAAGTTGACCCGTCTCTGATGAAAAAAGAAAAGGCATATGCAAACTGATCTGCTTAAATACGCATAAAATATTCACCATCTATTCTTTATTAAGCAGTTCAAGATCTGGACTAGAAGAGTTAGAAACAAATATTGGTATTCTCACCAAGGTAAAGAACTGATCTTGTTTTAGAATCAACCTTTCTGTAAAAAACAGGTAAGGCAGGAGCCTCAGCAAACTGAAAATTTCAGCAACAGAATAACTAATACTTTAATCTTGCTGCCTGAGTGGAGAAGCAGTTTGTTATATTAACATACTTTGTCCAAACATTGGAAGAGGAGGAATTATTTCTGCTTTTGACTTACTGACTTACTTACCGGTGTTCTGTTCGGGTCTGTGAGACCCAAAATCAAAGTTTGAGACCCTGTAAAAAAATTTCCCTGCATATCTGAAACTTGAAATTTCATGACTGTGCATCATTTCAGGGGTTCTCTCTATGAGAATTTTTTTTGGGGGTGGGGGGCTTCTTTCTTGCTGAAAAAAATAGGCCTAAAGTTCTCTTCCCGGGTCACCCTGACCCGGCCTGAAAATTCTTCATTTGAGATGCTTATGTTTGGTTAATTTGAAAACTTTTTTCACTTGGAAAGTAGTCTGAACATTTCTGCCCACAATGATATGAAAATTGAACTGAAAAATAATGCTTATTGATTTATTTTGATCATAAAAGGCAGCCCCCTTTTTTGTGAACTTTTTTTCAATTTATAGATAGTTTAGCCTGCAAAATGCGTTCAATTTTACTAAAGTTGGTGTGGGATTGGTATTTGAACATTTCTGAACATAAGAAAAGTATAAATGAACTGAAAGAAATGATGCTTATTGGGTTTTTTTATCAGAAATAAGGCCTTCACCACACTAAAAAATGCTTGCAACCATTTTCACTTTTTTTTAAATTAATATTTTTATTGATTTTTAACAATTTAAAATCACACAACATAAAACAGTGCGTAGTGAATTGTGAATTGTGCCCACCACCCCGACATACACACATTCCCCACCACCAAATTGGGGGTATTTCTTGTATAATCCACTTAACCCAAGAGCAATATATCTGTTTACATATTATAGAGTGATTCCAGTTTATTTCTTGTAGCTTGATCTCGGATTCTGCTCGTCATATATCGTCTTACCTTGTCCCACCGTCCCATCAGCTGTCCCAACTCAGTTTCATTATCCAAATTTATCCTTTTTTCCATAATTTCAAATTGAATATGGTCCACCATGTACCTATACCAATTTTGCATTGTCCATTTTGTCGCATCCTTCCAACCCAAAACTATTACTGCCTGAGCGCTTTCTATTGCTGCTTTTTTTATTTCTCTAAATTCTCCCATCGCATTACTTTTTACTAGTACTGCCATTTCCTTAGTGATTGTCCATTGTATATTTAACATTCTATTGATATCCTCTTTCACTTTTTGCCAAAATTCCTGCACTATCAGGCATTCCCAAAACATATGCATAAACACTCCTTTATCTTGACAACCATGCCCTGACATTCTGCTGAAAATGTGCAAATTGAACGGGAGTGAAGTACCACTTATGTAATATTTTCCTTCTCATTTCCCTAATTCTTGTATTTTTAATTTTCCTTATATCTTCTACTATATTTTCCATTTCTTGTACCTCTACTAATATCTCATTTTGCCACCATTTAGTCAATCCATCAATCGTGTCCCCATCTGACTGCACTAGCAGTTTGTATATATTAGTTGCTTGCGCCTTTATCCCCTCACTTTTTTCTCTTATTATTTTCTCTAACCCTGTCTCCTCCCGCCATAATACTTCTTTATTCTCCCTTTCATTTAGATATTTACATATTGCATTTATTTGTAGCCACCTTCCCTTACCTAACCACCATTCTATATGAGTTCTACTTGGCCTGCCATCCTTCTCGTATAACTGTTCTATCTTAGTTATCCCTCTTCCCTTCAACTCTCCTATAACCCTATTTAAGTTAATTTCGTTTTCTCTATTTATTACATAAAGCGATGACAGTTTAGATTTATATAATCCTATTTTCCCTTGCCATTTTTTCCAAATTTCCATAGTCCCTTTCATTGGGCCTATTAATTTACCTATATCACTCCTATTCCACTTCCTAAAAATTAATTCTCTATTGTTCATCCCGTTTATCTGTTTTCCAATTTCGCCCATTTATTTTCACCTAATTGCAACTCCATTAACCTTTCCATTTGAAAAGCTTCCCTATACAACTCCAAACATGGAACTCCCCATCCCCCCTCTTTTTCATTCGCAATTAACCACTTATTCTTGGTCTCTTGTCTTCCTCAATCCAATAATTTAGTTTTTTGTCCCACTCTTTAACCTTACATACCGATAGCCCCCCCGACAGCACCTGAAATAGGTACATCATCTTGGGAGCTATCATCAATTTTAAAGCTCTTATTTTAGAGAGTCTCCTTAGCTTTTTATCTTTCCAGCTCCTCATCTGTTTCAACATTTTCCTCCATATTAATCTATAATTAATCTCTTCAATTTTCACTGGGATTTTCAATAACCAAATTCCCAAATATTTTATTTTTTTAAGTCCTAATTTCAACCCTGATTCTTTCCTAATTTCTATCTGTTCTCTCGGATCTATATTTAAACACATAATCTCTGATTTTTCCATATTAACCGACAGTCCCGATTCCTGCTTAAACTCTTGTAAAATATTTATTATACCTTTAATCATTTCCATCGGGGTCTGAGTCAATATAATTGCGTCATCTGCAAATAAATTTATTTTCATTTCTAATTCCCCTATTCTATATCCTGCCCAAGTGTTATCTTGTCTTATCTTATTAGCTAAGATCTCTATTGCTATTACGAATAATTTTGGAGACAAAGGGCATCCCTGCTTGGTGCCGTTTAATATTTTAATACTCTGCGTTCTTTGTCCATTCACTCTTATATATGCTTCATTTCCTTTATAAATCTCTTTCATAGTTTCACAAAAAATTTTCCCCATATTTAATTCATTACATAATTTATATAAATAACTATGGTTAACTTTATCGAACGCTTTATAAACATCTAATTTCAAAATTCCCAATTTCCTTTTAGTAGCGGTAGCATGGTGCATCACATTCATTACATTTCTAATTGGTTCACTTATTTTCCTTCCCTTCACGAATCCATATTGATCCTCTTCAATTATTTTTGGTAAAATATTTTCTAATCTATTTGCCAGTATTTTCATAAATATTTTATAATCCTGATTTGCCAAACTGATCGGACGGTAAGACCCAGGCTCTCTTAAATCTCGGCCCATCTTCGGAATGGTAACAATTTCTGAAAGCTTCCATGTCTGCGGGATATCACGATTTAACAATATATTATTAAACAATTTCCCCAAATGCGGCAACAACACATTCACATAAGTTTTATAGAATTCCCCTGTAAACCCATCTGGGCCCGGTGCTTTGGCTTGTTTTAACCCTTTAATTACTCTAGCAATTTCATCTTGTGTAATTTCTGCATTCAAAATTTGTTTATCTTCTTCACTTACTATTTTCCCAACCTTGAGGACTCCTATCTTCACTTGCTCCTCTTTATACAAATCTTCATAATATTTCCTCATTATCTCCTCTAACTGGTCATTACCATATCTAACCACTCCACTAGTGTCCCTCAATGCTAAAATGCATGATTTTTCTTTCCTCTTCTTCAGATATCTCGCCATTTGCTGCATTGATCTTGTCCCCCAGCTCTGTATTTTTTGTCGCATCACCATTCTCATCTTATTCCATTTAATCTCATCATACACCATCAATTGTTTCTTTTTCAATTTCAATAAACTATTCCAATCTCTATTTTTCGTTAATCTTAACTGCTCTTGTATCAAATCTATTTCCCTTATCTTCCTTTCCCTCTCTCCACCCCACCTCTTCCTAATATCTGCTTCCATACATATACATTGTCCCCTCATGAAGGCCTTACATGCATCCCATACAATTGATTGTTTAATACCACCCACATCATTAATTCTAAAATATTCTGATAACTCTGTTTGCAATTTCTCTTTATCTTGTTCCCTAGCAGTTACAACTGCATTATATCTCCAAATTCTTTGATTTCGTTCCTGACCTATTTCCAATTCTGCCAATAGTGGGGCATGATCTGATATCCATATACTTTTAATGTCTACTTTTTTAACTTGTATATTGCCTCCCCTATTCATTAATATGTAGTCTATGCAGCTAAATGTGTGATATCTTGCTGAATAATATGTAGCTCTGTTTAAAATATCTGCATGTAGATCCACCATATTAAGTCTGTTTAAATGTAACATCCTACTATTTACAGTCCCATTTGTTAATTGCATATTAAAATCTCCTGCCAAAAAAGTTGAGCCCTCCTTAAAGTTGTCTAACTTCTTCTTAGTATTTATTATAAATTGTTTTGTTTTCACATTTGGGGCATAAATTGCTGCTAATGTCAGCTTCTTTTGATTTATTTTTCCTTTAACAAATATCCACCTTCCTTCTCTGTCTTTCTGAATTCCCACCTCTTCAAAATTAACCCTCTGATGAACCAGAATCGCCGTGCCTCGACTTTTTTGTGTTCCTCTCGACTCAAACACCCATTTCCAATTTCTATCATTAATCAAGTTATCCCTTCCTCCCCTTCTTTTATGTGTTTCTGTCAAAATCATAATATCCACCTTGTATTGCTTAGCCATCCTTAATATCCTAAAACGTTTCAAATCCGATCCCAAACCATTCACATTTAAAACCATGATCTTACACCCCGTCATAATATACCAAAATCACCCTTTTCCCCTCTTGTTTTGCCTTAGTTTATTTTTTCCCCTTTCTTTACCCCTATTACCCCCCCCCAACGTGCCTCCCCCTGTGCTCCCCCCACTGAGAGGGGAGAAGACAAGAAAAAAACCTTGCCCATAAATGAGGCACATTATCTGGATTGCGTTCCCACTCAACTAGCTCCTCTTTCAACCCTTTTTAATTTTATTAAAGAGAAAATTTCTCCCCCCCCTCCTTTCTCCTTTAAATAATTCCTTCTTTAATTTTAAACGCTTAAACCACCTTTTTCTCCCCCTTAGACTTCCCCCACTGAATGACAGATATACAGGAATCCCAAGGCATCTCCAAGAAAAATAATAATAATAACAACAATAATAGTAATAGTAATAATTCTTTTCCTTCCCCCCCCCCAACAAGACAAGGGACCAAACACCATCACTTTCTGGCTCTCTTCTCACGCAGAGCCCGTGTTCTTCTCTGCTCCTTTCTAATGGCCTCCACCTGCCCGCTTAACTCCTTCAGCTGCTCTTCCCTTCGTCTTTCCTCCTCATCTGGGGTACTCCGACCATCAAAAGCCTCTTCTCCTTCATATGCTAGTGCTCCAGTTTCATCAAACTTAATCCCCAGTTGATCCAATAAAGCCTTTCCCTCCTCCAATGAACGTGCTCTGTACAAGATGGCCACTGGGTAGCCCCAGCTAAATCTGGTTCCACTTTGATATAGCCGGCTTTCAATTGGTTTCAACACAGCTCTCGCTCTCAGGGTTTCCCAGGAAAGATCCCTCAGAACCCTTATCTCATTTCCGTCTTGTTTAAGGCTCGTAGAAGTCTTCAAAGTTTTATAAATCATCTCTGCTTTTTTTTCACTGAGGAAAGCGATGATCACATCTCTCTGTCTGCCGTCTCTTCTGGGGGCTGCCCAGTGAACTCGCAACAACTCCTCCACGCTGACATGCACGCCTGTCTTTATATTTAACCAAGCACAGACAGCTTCTGTTAACTTTAAATCAGAGGCCGAATCCATTCTGAACCCCCGTAAATGCAAATTCCTCCTTCTCTGTCTGTCCTCCAAATTTGCGATTCTATCATTTATTTGTCTTATTTTTCCATCGTAATCCATCACTTGTTTCTCAACTTTGAGTATCTTTCCAGCAGAGGAATCTCCCTCCTTTTTAATTTGCTTTACTTCTAAGTCCAGCTGTTCCATTTTAGTCTCAACTTTATTAAATCTCTGTTCAAATCCACTGCAAATGTCCAGCAGTTTATCCAGTTTTTTTTCAATGTTTGCTAAGCTGGAAACTTCTTCTTTTTTCCCTCCCTCCGCCATTTTAAGATTTATTGTACTCACTTATCACTTCCTTGTTACAGCGAAGGCACCTCCGTCTTTGCTTGAGATCGTAAATCTTCAAATTCTCTTTGATGCCGGCGGATCCCTGTATCTCCTATTTTTTTCTAAGGAAGATTTATAGTCTTTTTAAGGGGGAGAAAACTCTTTACATTTTATATTTATTTGGAGCCAGAGGTGAAATGCCTAGAAACCAATTCGGCACATGCGCAATCAGCAACCATTTTCACTTTAAATTTTTTTTAGGCTCCAAATCAGAAATATTTTTAATATCTTAGGCATTGATTTACTAAATTTAACATTGCTGATCATCATAAAAATACCTACACTTCTATTGCTCCCGGGTTTATTTGACCCGAAACAAAAAAAATATTTTAGGTACTTAAATTTGGTCGCTGGGAAACTAGTTTGAACATTTCTGAAACAAAATGATATGAAAACTGAACTGAAAAAAATGATGCTTATTGGTTTATTTTGATCAAAAGGAACCCCCCCCCCCAATTTTTGAGCATTTTGTGTCAGTTTATATTTTTTTAGGCTACAAATCTCCAAGGGATTTTCCCCCAAAAGGTTTGATATACAAAATTGAACATTCCTGATCATAAGAAAAATATAAATGAACTGAAAAAATTGATGCTTATCGGTTTATTTTCGAATATAAGATCATATGTCTTATACTCGAGTATAAGCCTACTCGAGTATAAGCCTATTTGAGTATAAGCATGGGGGACCTTTTATGAACAAAATAAACCAATATGCTTCAATTTTTTTCAGTTCAATTTTTATATCATTATGTTCAGAAATGTTCAAGCTACCAATCCCACACCAACTTTAGTAAAATAGAATGCATTTTGCAGGCAAAACTATTTATAAATTGAAATAAAATTCACAAAAAGGGGGGGGGGGACATTTTATGAACAAAATAAACCAATAAGCATCAATTTTTTTCAGTTCAATTTTCATATCATTATGTTCAGAAATGTTCAAGCTACCAATCCCACACCAACTTTAGTAAAATAGAATGCATTTTGCAGGCAAAACTATTTATAAATTGAAATAAAATTCACAAAAATGGGGGGGGGGGCATTTTATGAGCAAAATAAACCAATAAGCATTAATTTTTTTTCTTTCAATTTTCATTTCATTGTGTGCAGAAATGTTCAAACTTGTTTCCAAGTGAAAAATGCTTTCAAAAAGACCAAATATAAGTACCTAAAATGAACAATTTGCGGTCCGGGTCAAATAGACCCGGGAACAGAACTTTAGGGTGTGTTTTTGAGCAGAACAACAGGGTTAATTCAAGTTAGGATGGACTTGAGGTGGAGGAAGTACCATATTTTTTGGAGTAGAAGATGCACCTTTTCCTCCTTAAAAGAGGCTGAAATTTCAGGTGTGTCTTATACTCTGAATGTAGTTTTTTTCAAAGCTTTTTTCTCCCAGCCCTAACTAGGTGCTAATGATGTTACCAGGTCTTATCTTGCAGGTTCTTTCATTTTTATTGTCTGCGAAGAATGTTTTCCAAGCTCTAAGTCTTTCCAAAGTTCTTTTCATTACTCTATCTTGCTCCAAGTAAGTTTCTTTCTAGCCCTAACTAGGTGCCAATAGTGTTCCCAGCTCTTACTGCTTGCAACCTCTTTCACTGTTGCACTCTGCTAAGAATGTTCTCCAAGCCCTGTCTTTGCAGGGGTTTTTTCCATTGGTCTAATTTGCTCCAAATATTTCTTTCTAGCCCTAACCAAGTGCTAATGATGTTCCCAGCTCTTACCTGCTTGCAAGCTCTTTCACACTTTGTGAATATTGTTTTCCAAACTCTTTCTTTGCAGATTTTTTTCATTGCTCTAACTTGCTCCAAATGTTTATTTCCAGCCCTAACCAGGTGCCAATGATATTCCCAGCTCTTACCAGCTTGCAAGCTCTTTCATTGTTACCCTCTCCAAATAAGGTTTTTTTAAAACCATCACCAGGGGATAAAATAATGTGCTGAAGCTGACCAGACTAAGGATGCTAGCCAGATGAAGACCTGGTAAGCAGATTCTTTTCCCTATTTTCCTCCCCAAAACTAAGGTGCATCTTATACTCTGGTGTGTCTTATATTCCAAAAAATATGGTAGTTATTGTAATATTCATGAAAAGTCTTTCTAGACATAGGAAATGATCTACCTTTAATAAAGCAATATTTCAGTTCTGAAATGTTTAGATAAATGTACTTCTAATTATTAGTGCACTTGATGGTTTGGCTTTCAATTCTCATGAAGCATTTTGTAATAAAATGTTCTAAAGGAGGATACCACACTTGTGTTCCAGTTAAGATTTGCTTGGTTTCTTCAGTTCAAAGGTTGTCTTCAGAGAACTTTTTAAAGGTTGTATGAATTAAATCAATTTTTATGTGTCTATAAACTACATGCTCTTCCTAATGTATTCTTACTTCATTTAATGATATTGTTTTGAGAGAGTGTGTCCTTCAAAAACCTGTTCTAATGTTCTCTATATTATATACAAGAAAAAAAATATAAATTTGAGATTTTTATGACAGGGATCTTATTGAGATGCTTAGCCCTCAGATTGTTACTCCCAATTTCTAATAACGCTTCCTTTTTATTTGATTCCTGGCAATTTCGCAACCTCAGCTTTTGCCCAAATTGTCGCTAAAATAGAGTAAGTGGAGGGGGATGTTTCCAGGCAAAATGAGATTGGCTGTACATTTGGAAGCTTTGGCCTGGGACTGAGGGGGACTTTTTGTCTTGATATAGCAGCAAGGACTGAATGCAAAATAAAGAACAGGTACTTTCCTACAAATGCACCAAAATTTAAAGTTGCCTTGCCAAGAGGATAATTAGACACGAGAATACCAGGCTATTCCCCTATGGATTTTATTTGAAAATATGAATATGAAATATAAAAAATATGAAGAGACCTGAAAGTCTTCATAGGGCAGTTTTTTTCAGAGGAGTAATCTGGTAAAATCAAAAGTACATTGATGAGGAAATAGTGAGATCTCACATTCCTTTTCAAATTCTGTGGTGAAGAAATCAATTGGCATAACCAAATTATTCTACAGTAAATTGAGATTTCATTTAGATGTGTTTGACACACAGCTTATACTTCATGAAAAATGAAGAGTGGTGTTCTCCCGGCGTGTCCCAACTGCCCGTAATTACAGGGTAATTAGTCCAAAAAGACACACACCACACGATAGAAGGAAAACCAAAAGTCTTTATCAACAGAAAAGCAGAAAAAAACTCCCCTTTTAAATGTCAAAGGGATTTTCTGGTACACACAAGGGACAGGTTAAATGCAATCCAATTTCTCACCCAGTAACTGGGAAATTGAGTCCAATTCCAAAGTTCAGAAAGTCCACACACAGTCTTGAACAGGGAAACAGCAAAACCATGATCTTGATGAAACTATGAATCAGATAAACTTCCACAAGGCTAAACCAGCACGCTGCTCTTTTTATCTGTAGCACTAATTACAGCAGCCCCACCCAACCACAGGTAGCTTCACTTATCTCCTGTAATAATCCTTCAGTTGTTCTCTCCTATGCATCACTCTGTCATAAGTTCTTGTTCAGAATCCAGAGATGATAAGGATGATTGATCTCCTCCTGGACTGTCTGCCAAACTCCCCTCTTCCCTGCTGCTCATGCTTCCTTCGTCAGAGGAGCCTTCGTCAGGAGATTCTATCGGGAGCAAAACAGGCCTGTTGCATGTGGATGTTTTCCCCACATCCACCTCCACATTCCTTGGGGCAGGAGCTGGGCTAGAGCCAACCACAACAAGTGGGAAATATATTTTGATGTATTAAAATAAAAGACTTGGTAGGCAGAAGGGAAATTGTTATACTATGGTTTCCATCATATTATATTTCCACATGAGGCTGAATTGCCCTGCCTATAACAATAAAAGTGTCAAAATGATGCCATATTTTTTTAACTATGTGATCATCATCATTCTCACACTTGGAGAAAACATGATTCTTGGAAAATATACAATGTATTTTCATTTTTCTCTATCATCCAAGTTTCATTATTTTCCCAGGAAGCTGACAATATCATAGGAATCCATTACAGTCATTACAATGAAAATAACAAGGTTCCAAGCACCTTGTTTAGTATCTGTGGATGCCTAGTGAGAACTAAAACACTGTCTAGTTCTATAAGGAAAGTTTTAGTCTGGGGAAGGCTTTATTAGAAAGTGTATTTTTCTTTCACTACCCTAATACATATATGTATATTCTCTTCTGTTGGGTAAAAACTACTGTGTGAGGAGCCATCTCACTTTGACTTTAAATTGATGGCACACCTCCTGCAGTCTAGGGAACATGCATACTGTTTTCTAAGGAAATATCCTGGGGACACCATACAAAGTGTCATTTTCACATATGAAATCCCGATAGTTGCAGTAACATAACATTTTTAAAAGGCAAAATTTGAACTTTTCACAAATATTAATTTGAAGGTCACTAAATTCAGGTGAGTAAATATTTTCTACCAGCAGAGTTCTTCATGAACAGTATATAAAATCATTCCTATCAGAGGTGGGAAATTATTTGGCTTTACTAAGCAATACACACTCAGAATAAAAACAATGGCTTAACTTTTCTTTTTCTTAAATTCCTCTCTAGAAAATGAATGGGTTGTTTCTACAATAATCCACACAGGAGGATAAGAGCATTTGTTAAGTGGATGGCAGGAACTTTTAACCTTCATTTATTTATTTTTAAAAATGAGCATAATTAGCCATAGTTTCTTGTGCACTATGTTTTTACCCTGTATTTTTTTGTTTTTCTTAATAAATTTCAGGCAAGATAGCTCTCTCAAGATCTGCTTTAGCAAAGCAATCTATTCATTCATGGAAAAATAGAGAAATTATTTGTCTATTCGCTATTTCTTTCGCCATCTTGTAGGAAAGTATCCTAATGTTTTTCCTCTTAAGAAGTATTACAGGTGGGCCTTGTTTAACAACTGCTCTGTTTAGCAACTATTCAAAGTTGTGACAATACTAAAAAAATAACTTTACAACTAATCTATGTATTTATAACTGCCACATTGTAATGTGATAGCCATTTGAACACTTCATAACCAGCTTCTGACTAGCAGAATCAACAGAGAAGCTGGCAGTAAAATTACAAGTCACAGTCACATTATGTTTTACTTAATGGTTGCATCACTTAGTGATTAAGTTGGAGGTTCCCATTGTGGTTAATTAGCAAGGACTTCCTGTTTTTAAAGTGAATTACCTGTATAAGGAATAATTCAAGGGTTTTAGAGAATGAGGAATACTTGGTGCTCTCTAGACCTTGGTTGTTTTGTTGCAGATGTTTCATTATCAAAACTAGGTATCCGAATCAGTACATCAAGCTCAGAGAATAGAATAGAAATATCAAGGACTCCTTATTTCAATGCTGAGCTACAAATATTCTCACTTACTGCTTTCAGAGAAGCCAAACACTCTTGATCACATCATAACTAATAAGAATTATCTATCCTTTTTCTATTTCAATGACTGCTCTTTTAAAGGGAGCAAGAAATGGCAGTTGGCAAGTTAAACATGGGTTTCGTTATAGCAAAGATATGAGAAATGAAATGTTCTGCTTTATTGGCAGTTATATGTACTTTATAATAAAAAAATTACAAGGATTGGAGACCAGTGGTTCTCCAAGATTTTAAACTATACCTCCCCTCAAGCTCAGCAAGAAAGGTGAGTGGTATATCAATTTCACATCTTAAGAACTGATTTGTAATCCATATATCAGCCTGAATAAATTAGAGGTGAATCTATTGATCTTAAAGTTAGATTCCAGACAATCCTTGAAGACTTCATGTCCTGGCAAACTTGAAACTATAAGTTATGCTTCAGTTGTTCAATTTTTCTTTTGACAGTATTTTCTATATCAAAAATCTAGAAGCACAACATTTCTGTAGCAGCACCTGCCCTCTGGATTAGAATGGCTCCCACTCTATTGCCATTTCAAAGAGCCTTAAAGACATGGCTCTTCACCCAGGATCATGCTGACAATATCTAACTCCCCCCTTTCTTTTTTGTTTTCCTCTGGGTTTGTTCTCTTTGCCATCATTGTTCTGTTTTGTGCTATTCTGTGGGAGTGTTACAATAAACCACCGAGTCTCTTGAAGTTGGCAGGATATACATCTAATATATAATAATAATAATAATAATAATAATAATAATAATAATAATATGGCACATTAAAAAAGTATGAATTATTTTCACATTTTCTTGCTGTTCTTAGCCTACAATGTTTTCTTAGAACCAGGACATTTCATCTTTAAATTCCCAGAATATTACAGGTCTACATTCTCCTTATTTTCCCCACATTTTTAGAGTTATTGGGGGGGGGGGGGGAGATAAAAAGACACTACATGAAATATTGGCACCATTACTTTTTTCCTTCACCACTTTCAACTGCTAGTTCTCTAAAGTAAATTGTAGTTCCAATTCTTTCACCTTAATTGCAGGAAATACAAATAAGTGCCCATTTTAAAGTTGTTAGCAACTTGGAGGGGGGATATTCATTCCCTATTCTGCCCTGACTTGATACACTTCCAGCCAAGAAAATATAGTTGCTAAAACATTATGGAAGAATTTCCCCCCTAAAATAAGATGTTGTGCAATACTTTATGCATTTGTCTTATGGGGAAACACCCCCCCCCCCGTTTCTCTGATTGGCAGTGAATGCTGGCATCTAGTTTGGACAATTAATTAATTTATAGATTTAGATTTATGAGCCACCCAACTCCAACTTATTATTTATGGGCAGCATCCATAATAAAACCACAATAACAATAATAACAATAAAACACGCATAATAAAACCCTAATCACAATAAAACCCCACCCCTAAAAAACATTCATCAATTCTGGGCCAGAGCAGAACACTATGGCGCAACGGGCTCAAGCCTGCCAGAAAAGCCATGTTTTAAAGGCCTTTCAGAAGGCCAGACCAATGGTGGGACCCCGAGCCTACAGAACTCTTACTCTCTATTTCCAAGAAAAGCACACATTAAATGTTAATTGAATGCAATTTATAAAATAATATAATTTAAACCAACTGCAATACAAATCTGTTCAGTCATTTTCACAGTAAGTATTTTTATCACTTAAAATTGCATTAGAAACAATACTCTAGATAAAAACTGACTTTAAGAAATGGAATTAATCACAGGGACAGGGATCACAAACCATTCTCCCAATTCATCAGGCTATGTGTAAGCATAAATAAATAAAACAGTTATTGAGTTTTTCTCTATTTTATTACCATTCCTGCCACAGTTGTTAAGTGAATCATGCAATTGTTAAGATAGTAACACACTTGTTAAGTGAATCTGGCTTCCCAAATGAGTTTGCTTCATAGAAGGTCACAAAATTGATCATATCTGCTCTCTATGAATATAAGAAACGAACTTAACCACCTAATTACAGACCTGTTAATTTGCTTACTACAATAAGCACATGATATGAAAACATATCTGCTTAAAACTATTGGACTGAATCCAAAGTGAAAATATTGTTGCTGAGGGACAAGTAGCTTTTAGAGTGAACCATTCAATCTTATACCTCTCTCTGGTCGTGTACCACATGGCTGAAAAATGTATCTTACCATTCAAAGGCACCCTTTTTGCCCTTGTGGGTTTTAAATCAGCTTTTGATTTGATTGTAGGCTGTGCAAAAAAGTGCAAGTATCCTGAATAGTTAAGAGGTTACTCTTTCCAGAAAAATGAAAGAACCAAGGCTGGGTGGTACATACATATGGTCAGAGCTAATGCATTTGCACTTAGCCCAGATGGCCAATAGCCTCAAGGGTGACCAAAAAAGTGAAGATGGAGTGCTTGCATGAAGGCATGCAAAATGTAGATGTATTCTTTGTCAATGCTGCAGTTCGTATGAAGTGGCAGGCAAAATGAAAACTGTGGATCCCGCAATATGATAGGAAGAACAAGAAGAAAAGTGGTTACTCTTCTTATACCTCACTGAAAGTTAGTGTGATGACCCTGGGCTAGGCACGGATCTAACACAGCCAGAATGAAGGCTTAACTCCCTTTTATTGTTCTAACTTTCCCCAAAAAGCGAATCTAGGAGCACCTCCAATAGGTCTTAGTAATATTAGTCCAGAGGAGCAGCACAAGTCTGAGAGCAGCTAAAGTTCAAGGAGTTTGGTTTCAGAGAGTCCTTATCACAGGAAGAGTTCCCTGGGACTGCAGCATCACCCAGAGTATAACTGTGTCACTGCGATGTAGCCAGGCCAGCATGGCAAACAAGGCAAGATAAGAACAGCAAAGTGTCCAGGCATTGGTAACAGCATGTGAGACTGGAAAAGGCAATGTTTGCTCCTGACAGAGGTCTCTCCCCAAAGTGTCTCTTTAATTATCACTCCCCGGTGAACCTTGTAAAGAGGGGTGGGATACTAATCCCCAACACAAGACCAATCTCAAATGTAAACTATTAAATGCTAGAAGTTTAGTCAACAAGATGTCTGAATTCCTCCTTCTACTTGACACCTCCAACTTTGATATAATTTTTATATGCGAAACATGGCTAAATGCTTCCTACCCAGACTCCATTAACACATCAAAAAACTACCATGTTTTCCGCTCAGACTGTGAATTCCGCAGAGGAGGCGGAGTAGCTATATTCTACAAAAAAATCGCTGAACCTAAAAATCCTCAAAGTTGCACAGGATTTATCAGTACCTGAAACTATTGTCTGTGATTTATCCCTAAATACCACAGTTCGCTTCTTACTCTGCTACAGAGCCCCAGACCCATCCTTGAATACAGCTCATCTGTTTGGAACCCATATCGCATCTCAGACATTAACACCTTTGAAAATGTCCAAAGATACTTCACCAGAAGAGCCCTTCAGTCCTCCATTCGAAATAGAATACCCTATGAGACTAGACTTTCAATCCTGGGCCTAGAAAGCTTAGAACTAAGACGCCTTAAACAAGACCTAAGTATTGCCCATAAGATCATATGCTGCAACGTCCTGCCTGTCGGCGACTACTTCAGCTTCAACCACAACACAAGAACACACAACAGATTTAAACTTAATATTAACTGCTCCAAACTTGACTGTAAAAAATATGACTTCAGTAACCAAGTTGTCGAAGCGTGGAACTCATTACCGGACTCCATACTGTCATCCCCAAACCCCCAACACTTTACCCTTAGATTATCTACGGTTGACCTATCCAGATTCCCAAGAGGTCAGTAAGGGGCGAGTACAAGTGCACTAGAGTGCCTTCCGTCCCCTGTCCTATTGCTCTCCTATATCTCCTATACCTTTCTTCTATTCCTATATCTCTTCTTCTATTCTTTCATTGATATGTTCTATTACTATATCTTCTTTTCTATTCTTCCTTAGATATATTTTACTATGAGTATCTCCTCTATAACCATCATCATGTATTTTACTGTGTGTGTGTGTGTGTGTGTGTGTGTGTGTGTGTGTGTGTGTATATACAGTATATATATATATATATATATATATATAATATATATACCCACTAAAACCCTCATTGTGTATTGGACAAAATAAATAAATAAATAAAAATAAATAAAACAAATGCCCCCCACCTGAGTTGTCAGGTTTCCCTGTGCTGATCCTGCCTCCCCTCCATTCTTCATGCTTGGGGATTGGGGGGGGGGGAGAAAGATAATTGCTCATCGCAGGAACTCTGTCATTCCTCTGTTTCACTTACTGCCCTGTCCTCCCACCTTGCCTAGTTCCCCAAAGGCTCCAATGGGGCATCTTTCTGCAAAGTGTTCACCCAAGAGGGGTAAGGCAAGGCTACATTTTAGCCTCCTTACTTTTCAATCTGTGTCTTGATTCAATAATTAATCCTTCAACTAGTAGATGAAGCAGTAATTTTGTCTATCTTGACATGGTGGGAGCGAGAAGAACATTAAGGGCATTGGTTTCCTACTGCTTAAAAATTGTACTAATTTTTTTTTAAAGATCTGTTAAGTGGCAAAGTGGTATAATTGGCAAATTAATGGGAGCCCAAAAGAGCAGGTATGCACTTATGTTACTTTATTACTTTATTTTATGTACTTTAATGTATTTTATGTCTACTATTTAGATTTATTAATTATTGGTTTAGATATTTTACTGTACTGTTTTCTGATCTAAAGGCCATAGTAAAGGTTTTCATTTGATGATCACTACTCACAATATAGAGAAGGAATTTTTAAAAAAAATCTCTGAAGGGAAGTTATTGGAATGTATTAAAAAGTAGTTCGAAAATCCAGTTATTGAGTTGTGATAATCCAATACAGTGGTACCTCGAGATACGAGTTTAATTCGTTCCGGACCTGGGCTCTTAAGTCGAGCAGCTCTTATCTCGAACGACTTTTCCCCATAGGAATTAATGTAAATAATTTTAATTGGTTCCAGCCCTCAAAAAACTCACAAAGTTAGTCTAAATTATGCAGAAAGACATGTTTTTAATGAAGAAATGTACATGTACATATAAATGAATAATGAAGTTTCTTTCACTTAACTTGTAAACTTTCTTAAACTTTTAAATTTACATATGTTCAACTTCTCTGCCACCCAATCCTGTAGGACAGAGGTCCCCAACCCTTTTTGCACCAGGGACCGGCTTTAAGCGATCAAGAGAGGAATGGGTGAATGAATGGACGGAGGGTGGGAAGGAAGGAAGGAAAGAGGAAAGGGACAGGAACAGAGGAAGGAAGCAAGGAAACTTATGAAAGGGGAGAGTAAGAGAGGAATGAGTGAAGGGAGGGAGGGAGGGAAGAAGGTGGGAAGGAGAAAGAAAAGAAGAAATAGAGGAATGGAAGGTAAAAGAGAGAAAGAAAAAGAGCAAGAAAGAAAGAAAGAAAGCAAGAAAGAAAGAAAGAAAGAAAGAAAGAAAGAAAGGGGGAAGGGACAGGAACAGAGGAAGGAAGCAAGGAAACTTATGAAAGGGGAGAGTAAGAGAGGAATGAGTGAAGGGAGGGAGGGAAGAAGGTGGGAAGGAGAAAGAAAAGAAGAAATAGAGGAAGGGAAGGTAAAAGAGAGAAAGAAAAAGAGCAAGAAAGAAAGCAAGAAAGAAAGAAAGAAAGAAAGAAAGAAAGGGGGAAGGGACAGGAACAGAGGAAGGAAGCAAGGAAACTTATGAAAGGGGAGAGTAAGAGAGGAATGAGTGAAGGGAGGGAGGGAGGGAAGAAGGTGGGAAGGAGAAAGAAAAGAAGAAATAGAAGGGAAGGTAAAAGAGAGAAAGAAAAAGAGCAAGAAAGAAAGCTGCAAGCACCCCCCCGAGCCCCCCAGGCCGGCTGCAACCTTTTAAAACACGCGCGCCGCTTCGCAGCTGTCTCCTGAAGCCGAACGCGGAAGTTAGCGTTTGGCTTCAGGAGACAGCTCCTTGGCGCTTGTATCTCGAATTTGGGCTTGTAAGTAGAACAAAAATATCTCTCCCCTCCCAGCTCTTATCTCGAGTTGCTCTTAAGTAGAGCAGCTCTTATGTCGGGGTTCCACTGTATTAGGTTTAAATGATATCAAATTAAAAATTATAAAAAGTTATTATTGAAATGTACATACAGAATATCCATATAGCATGGTATATATGTATGTTGCAAAAGCAGAACTGAAAATCTGCATGATTTATGATAATTTTGCAAATTAGGCCAGTATTATTGGGAGTATTATTTCCTTGTGCATTTTAAGGAAATGTGAGAGCATGACTCTACTAGGTTGCAGAGGTAGGATTCAGCAGGTTCTGACCACTTCTGGAGAACCAGTAGTGGAAATTTTGAGTTGCTCTGAGTACCAGTAAATGCCACCTCTGACTGCCCCCCCATCTATTCTCTGCCACCCAAGTCCCAGCTGATTGGGGCGTGTGGACATTTTACAGTATCCTTCCCCTCAAGTGGGGTTGGAATGGAGATTTTACAGTATCCTTCCCCTGCCATGCTCATCAAGCAAAGCCAGGCCCACCAAACCACACCCACAGAACTGAAAGCAATTTTTTTTAATCCCACTACTAGTAGATTGTATTAGCAACACAGTGACTACTGGAGTTTCCAAGAGGAGATGAAAGTCTGTAACTCATGGGTACAAGTCTCTGGTTTCAGTGGGGAAAAGTTCTAACTTTATTTATTTACTCATTCTAATTTTGAGACTGCATAATTCCTTGGCAACACTGGGTGCCTTAAAAGAAGCAAAAGAAGCAATACATATACAAGACAATACAGTGATCCCTCGAGTTTCACGATCTCGATCTTCGCGAAATGCTATATCGCGATGTTTAAAAAAATATTAATTAAAAAAAGAACCACTTCCGCGTTTGGCTTCGGGAGTCAGCTGGGAAGCGGCGCGGCTGTTTTAAAAGGTCGCAGCTGGCCTGGGGGGCTTCCCAGCACCCCAGACCGGCTGCGACCTTTTAAAACAGCCGAGCCGCTTCCCAGCTGAGTCCTGAAGCCAAACGCCAAAGGCGAATTTCCGCGTTTGGATTCAGGACTCAGCTGGGAAGCGGCACGGCTGTTTTAAAAGGTCGCAGCCGGCCTGGGGGGGCTTCCCAGCACCCCCCCGAACCCCCAACCTGGGTCTTCCCGGCCGCCCACGCAAAGGGGAAACCCCGGCTCCTCGCTGATGCCCGCCGCTCGCCCGCCCGCCAGCAAGAGGGGGAAGACCCAGGGAAGGGCAGCTGATCTGCTCGGTAGCGCAGCAGCAGCGAGGAGCCAAATCGGGGTTTCCCCTTTGTGTGGGCGGCGGAGAACGCAAACTCCACCATCTACGCATGCGCGGCCATAGAAAAAAAGGGCGCGCATGCGCAGATGGTGTTTTTACTTCCGCAACCCTACATCGCGAAAAATCGATTATCGCGAGGGGTCTTGGAACGGAACCCTCGCGATAATAGAGGGATCACTGTACAAGATGATTATCTAGGTCCTCAGCAGTCTGGATTCAGGCCCAGCTACAGCACGGAAACTGCTTTGGTTGCATTGATGGATGGTTTCTGGCGGTCCCGGGACAGGGGCTTGTCCTCTGTCATGGTGCTTCTTGACCTCTCAGCGGCTTTCGATACCATCGACCATGGTATCCTTCTGCGCCGGCTGGAAGGGTTGGGAGTGGGAGGCACTGTTCTTCAGTGGTTCTCCTCCTACCTCTCCGGTTGGTCTTAGTCTCTCCCTTGTGGGGTGCCTCAGGGGTCGGTCCTCTCCCCCTGCTATTTAATATCTACATGAAACTGTTGGGGCCAGGAGGGCGTTTGCCCAGGTTCACCTGGTGCACCAGTTGCGGCCCTACTTGAACAAGGGAGTCATTGCCCAGAGTCGCTCATGCCCTAATAACCTCGAGGTTCAATTACTGCAACACTCTCTACATGGGGCTACCTTTGAAAAGTGTTCATAAACTTCAGATCGTGCAGAACGCAGCTGCAAGAGGCATCGTGGGGCTTCCAAGGTTCGCCCACGTTTCTTCAACACTCCTTGGCTTGCATTGGCTGCCGATCAGTTTCTGGTCACAATTCAAAGTGTTGGTCATGACCTTTAAAGCCCTACATGGCATTGGACCAGAGTACCTCCAAAACCGCCTGCTACCGCACGAATCCCAGCGACCGATAAGGTCCCACTGAATTGGCCTTCTCCAGGTCCCGTCGACTTAACAATGTCATTTGGCAAGCCCCAGGGGAAGAGCCTTCTCTGTGGTGGCCCTGGCCCTCTGGAACCAACTCCCCCCAGAGATTAGAACTGCCCCCACCCTCCCTGTCTATCGTAAACTACTCAAGACTCACTTATACCACCAGGCATGGGGGAGTTGAGACACCTTTCCCCCAGGCTTTTTTATACTTTGTTTTATGTTTGGTATGAATATGCTGTTTGGGTTTTAAAAAAAAATAATGATAGGGTTCTGTATGTTTTTTAATATTAGATTTTTTCCACTACTATATTGTTTTTATTGCTGTTGTGAGCCGCCCCGAGTCTTCGGAGAGGGGCGGCATACAAATCTAATTAATAATAATAATAATAATAATAATAATAATAATAATAATAATAATAATAATACACCCAATCAGAATAGGCTAAACTAAGAGAAGATCCACAACCACCCACTCCCAAGGCCTGTGACCAAGACATATATAAGTCATATAAGTGGTTTGCCACAATGGCCTATACTACACATGCAAATTAGTCATTCTACACTTCATATCTGATTTCCCACCCACCCCCAAATGGTATACTATGGATGCTCATGCTTCCAAGCCTGCATATTCTCCATAAATATAATTTATATTCCTACTGACAGTAGTCATAATACTTCAGTTACATTTCTGTAATTCATATAAACCACTTAAATTGAAAAGTATTGTGCTATTATTCAAATGAGAGTTCTGAGATAGAATTGTCTTGTAAATTTAGAATATAGACAAGATTTTAGCTGGCGACTTCAGTTCTCCAAAGGATACAGCAACATTTGCTCATAGTCAAAAAATTAGCACATTTATTTAAAATTATGTTTTGTTCTGTACCTGTATTTGGAGCAAGCACATCATTTTATGGAGACTTGCCTATATGCATAAAGCTTCTCTGAGTGGTAGCATTCCATAATAGCTCTGCAGTTTTAGCATTCTAAAAAAACCATTTAGGACACTAAATTGTTTTCTCTTACCCTCTCAAATCTTTGTAATTTAACAAGCAGCAAAAATGTATCTGAAACTTTGAAATCCTGTCGGGTAACAGCAAGAAACTTCTGTTACTTTGGGTAATGAAAAATGCTTTTAATGCTTTCATAAAAATGATTCAGGCTTCTGAAAACCTTTTCAAGTCCAAATAAAAATTTTGACAAAGTTTTTAAAAGTATATACACACACACACACACACACACACACACTCACACATTTCTCTGGATTGCGCATGTGCCGAATTGCTTTCTAGGCATTTCACCTCTGGCTCCGAACAAAGATAAAATGTAAAGAGTTTTCTCCCTCTTAAAAAGACTATAAATCTTCCTTAGAAAAATATAGGAAGAAACAAGAATCTGTCGGCATCAAAGTGAGTTTGAAGATTTATGATTTCAAGCAAAGACGGAGGCGCTTTCGCTGTAACAAGGAAGTGATAAGTGAGTACAATAAATCTTAAAATGGCGGAGGGAGGGAAAGACCCCTCTAGTCTGGCTAACATTGAGCAGAAGTTAGATAAACTTCTGGAGATTTGTAGCGGGTTTGAAGAGAGATTCAACAAAGTTGAGAATAAAATGGAACAGATGGATTTAGAAGTTAAACAAATTAAAAAGGAAGGGGATTCTTCTGCTGGAAAGATACTGAAAGTTGAGAAACAAGTGATGGATTACGATGGAAAAATAAGACAAATAAATGACAGAATCGCAAATTTGGAGGACAGACAGAGAAGGAGGAATTTGCGTTTACGAGGGTTCAGAATGGGTGCTTGATTCAAACTTATTTTAACAATCTTATCTATGTGTTGCAATGGAACATGCAAAGTTCTTTATTTATAAAACAGAAATTGATTGCCCATGTACCTTAGCTATAATACTCATGAAAATGATTTTGGAACCAAATTTTATTTCCAATTAGCAGGATGATGTGGCTGCAAGAAAGGGAATGAAATTTTAGACAACATCAACAGCAATATACTTTTCAAATCAAGGAAAGTATCCAACTCTCCTTTATTTTGTGTGATCGAGAACCATACACAATAATAAGAACTGCAATAGATAATAACAATAATAATAATAATTTATTAGATTTGTATGCCGCCCCTCTCCGAAGACTCGGGGCGGCTCACAACAAGCGATAAAACAATATTGTACAGGCACAAATCTAATATTAAGAAAAAACTAAAAACCCTATCAATTTAAAAAACCAAACAACACATACATACCAAACATAAATTATAATAAGCCTGGGGGAAAGGTGTCTCAAATCCCCCATGCCTGGCGGTATAGATGGGTCTTAAGTAGTTTACGGAAGACAAGGAGGGTGGGAGCAGTTCTAATCTCCGGGGGGAGTTGATTCCAGAGGGCCGGGGCCACCACAGAGAAGGCTCTTCCCCTGGGGCCCGCCAGACGACATTGTTTAGTCGACGGGACCCGGAGAAGGCCAACTCTGTGGGACCTTATTGGCCGCTGGGATTCGTGCGGTAGTAGGCGGTTCCGGAGGTATTCTGGTCCAATGCCATGTAGGGCTTTAAAGGTCATGACCAACACTTTGAATTGTGACCGGAAACTGATCGGCAGCCAATGCAGGCCACGGAGTGTTGTAGAAACGTGGGCGAATCTGGGAAGCCCCACGATGGCTCTCGCGGCTGCGTTCTGCACGATCTGAAGTTTCCGAACACTTTTCAAAGGTAGCCCCATGTAGAGAGCGTTGCAGTAATCGAATCTCAAGGTGATAAGGGCATGAGTGACTGTGAGTAATGACTCCCTGTCCAAATAGGGCCGCAACTGGTGCACCAGGCGAACCTGGGCAAACGCCCTCCTCGCCACAGCTGAAAGATGATGTTCCAATGTCAGCTGTGGGTCGAGGAGGACGCCCAAGTTGCGCACCCTCTCTGAGGGGGTCAGTAGTTCCCCCCCCCAGGGTAATGGATGGACAGATGGAATTGTCCTTGGGAGGCAACACCCACAGCCACTCCGTCTTGTCTGGATTGAGTTTGAGTTTGTTGACACCCATCCAGTCCCCAACAGCCTCCAGGCACCGGCACATCACTTCCACTGCTTCGCTGACTGGACATGGGGTGGAGATGTACAACTGGGTATCATCCGCATATTGATGATACCTCACCCTATGCCCTTGGATGATCTCACCCAGCGGTTTCATGTAGATATTAAATAGCAGGGGGGAGAGGACCGACCCCTGAGGCACCCCACAAGGGAGAGACCTCGGAGTCGACCTCTGACCCCCCACTAACACCGACTGCGACCGACCGGAGAGGTAGGAGGAGAACCACTGGAGAACAGTGCCTCCCACTCCCAACCCCTCCAGTCGGCGCAGAAGGATACCATGGTCGATGGTATCGAAAGCCGCTGAGAGGTCAAGAAGCACCAGGACAGAGGACAAGCCCCTGTCACGGGCCCGCCAGAGATCATCCATCAACGCGACCCAAGCAGTTTCCATGCTGTAACCGGGTCTGAAACCCAACTGTTGAGGCCCTAGATAATCGGCTTCTTCCAAGGACCGCTGGAGTTGGAGCGCCACCACCTTCTCAACAACCTTCCCCATAAAGGGAAAGTTGGAGACTGGACGGTAGTTATTAAGCACGGCTGGGTCCAGGGAGGGCTTCTTGAGGAGGGGGTGCACAAGTGCCTCCTTATAAGGAGCCGGGAAGGACCCCCTCCCCAAGGAGGTGGTGACAATCTCCTGGACCCAGCTCCGTGTCACCTCTCGACTGGCCGAAACCAACCAAGAGGGACACGGATCCAGTAAGCAGGTGGCAGAACTCACAGCTCCAATGGCCTTGTCCACTTCATCAGGTGTCACCAAGTCAAACTCCTCCCAGACAGATGGACAAAGACGTTTAGCCCCAGTCACCTCAACTGACTCATTGTCAGCCGATACTGCTATGCAATTGGAGTCGAGTTCCGCTCGGATCCGAGCGACTTTATCAGCGAAAAACGAGTTAAATTCCTCAGCACTGCCCTGCAAGGGTTCCCCAACTCCCCCCTGATTTAGAAGGGAGCGGGTCACCCTAAACAGGGCAGCCAGGCGGGATTCCGCTGATGCAATCAAGGCGGCATGGTACATGCATCTTGCCGCCTTGAGCGCCACTTTGTAAGTCTTAATAAAAGCTCTTACAAGTGTTCGGTCGGATTCGGACTTACTCTTCCTCCATCGCTTCTCTAGACGTCTCTTCTGGCGTTTCAACTCCCGGAGCTCCTCGTTGAACCATGGAGCTCTACGGGGTCTAGTGCCACAGAGAGGTCGCAGTGGCGCAATTCGGTCAAGAGCCTCCGCTGCAGCCTTGTTCCAGGCCTCAGCAAGAGACTCTGCCGAGCTGTGGACGAGCGAGTCTGGTAAAACCCCAAGCGCCTTCTGAAAGCCCTCAGGGTCCATCAGGCATCTGGGGCGGAACCTCCTAATCGGTTCCGCCTCCCTGCGGGGGAGGATTGGAGCCAGGAAGTTAAGCCGCAGTAGAAAATGGTCTGACCATGACAAAGGCAATGCTTCTAAGCCCCCTAGTCTCAGACCACTATTCAGTTGCTCCGAGAGGAATACCATATCGGGTGTGTGTCCACCCTCGTGAGTCGGACCCTGAACTACTTGAGTCAGGTCCATGGCTGTCATGGTGGCCATGAACTCCTGTGCTAATCCTGAGGAACCGCCGAGCGACGGCAGATTGAAGTCCCCCAGGACAATGAGTCCGGGGAACTCCACCGCCAGCCCGGCCACCTCTTCGAGCAGCACAGGCAGGGCTGTTGACACGCAGCTGGGAGCCAGGTACGTGAGTAACAAGCCCACCTGAACCCCTAAGTCCAACTTCACAAGGAGTGATTCACAACCCGCGATCTCAGGAGCAACGAGTCTATGCAGATGGAGGCTCTCCATGGCTACAATAGCCACTCCTCCCCCCCTTCCCTGGGGTCAAGGCTGGTGCCATATCTGAAACCCGGCTGGACATATTTCCGAGAGAGGCACCCCTCCCTCTGGGCCCAGCCAGGTTTCAGTAACACATGCCAGATCGGCCTCCTCATCCAGGATCAGATCCCGGATGAGGAGAGCTTTATTCACAACCGATCTGGCATTGAGTAGCAGCAGCTTGAGCCCAGGGCCCGGATTACACTCGTCACCAGGGCTCCGGTTTGAGCTCACGGGACCGGAACAAGGGATCGCTATTAAGCAGCGATCTCTTTTTCCTCCAGAATGGCTAGACCCGTGACTCCCGCCATATCTACCTCTCCCCAGCAGGACCGGAATATTCTGGCCCTCTGTCACCCCAGAGAAAGATACCCCCATCCCTCCTGTCTCTCTACCGCCAGGTAGGCTAAATTCTGCATTCATGACCCTATTGACCCTATTGTTCCCATACATACCCACTCACCCCATCCATTCATATTATAAAAATTGCAATTACCATTTACCTCATCCATACCCCACCCATCCTGCAAGTTAGTCCCACCATTCATTCGATTCATTTCATATATACCTTCCATCTGATCCCAAATATCCATCACTAAAATTACCCCCCAATAAATTAGTTAAAAAATGTATAAAAATTAAAAAATAGTTAATTAATTAAAAAGGTTAACCAGTCAGTTATAAAATTAATCTGAGACAATTATATAGATAGAATCAATTAATATAAAACTAGTTCTTGAATAAATAGGTAAATTAAAATTCATCAGTCAATCAGCCAATCCAGAACAGGATGATAAAATGTCTTTAGTAAAATCCTTCATTAAGTCTGTTGTAATTATAGAGCCATCCACTAGGGGCGCAGTTCTTCAATGTAATGCAATAGGGAATACAGGAAATGAGAAATGGGAGCAGGGGGAGGAAGAGGGGGGGGAGACGACAAAGCGACGATCTTAACATCTACCAACACCCTCAAAGTTCGACAATTCAGTTTCCACTGTTCACTCTCCCCCAGTTATATCCACTCTGTTCTTTTTAGTCCAATCTCAGCCAATGGCCTCAGCTCCACACGACAGCCCCCAACTCGCCTCAGTCTCCTTCCCTTGAACTCCAACGCCGCTCCCTTCATCCCCCCTCGGCACCAGCGACTCTCACTCACTGGTGCCATACAGGGGATTAAGCTGCCGCTCCTTGTCCACCAGATGACATTCCCAACTCCTCCGCTCTTCCCAAACGACCTCTGGCGCCGGCAACCAATCGCACCCTCGGCGTCCTCGGTCTCACAAAACAGGCAGGTACAGGCAGGCACGTCCCAGCCTCGACGGTGGTCTCCGCTCCGTCCACTCGACTCCTCCATCTCTTCTGTCATTCCATCGCTACGGCCCCAGTCACTCTCACTTCCTGGTGCCTCGCATTTCTTTCCTCTCCGTCTCGGCATCAGGCATCGGGTAGGAGCAGACGCCATCTTCCGCTCCCCAGCTGATCACCCCCAGCAGTTTCTCAAGGCTATTTTGTCCCCAGCGCACACAGCGGCATTTGGTTTTTGGGTTCCCAGCATGAAAGGCTGACAAACCAGAAGGAATCAGACAGATAGAGTGTAAGGCCATGACAATGATCAAGGGACTAAACCCAGACAAATCTTATTGCCTTCTTGATAAAAGAGTTTGCCTGAATTAGTGGTTCAAGGAAATGCTATGGACATTACATAGACCACAGCCTACTTCTTAATAAGATAGAACAATGAGGAATAAAAAATTCCACTATCAGATTCCCAATTAGCTGATCATTTGCACCCAGCATGAGTCCTCAACAGAACTACCTCCACATGGAAGAAAGCATGCAGTGGGTTGCCTCAAAATTTTGTCTACGGTTCAGTACTCTTTAACATCAGACTCTTTAACATTGATAAAGTAGACCATACCATCGACCATGGTATCGATACCATCAACCATGGTATCCTTCTGCGCCAGCTGGAGGGGTTGGGAGTGGGAGGCACTGTCCTTCGACCTCTAAGTCTCTCCCTTGTGGGGTGCCTCAGGGGTCAGTCCTCTCCCCCCTGCTATTTAATATCTACATGAAACTGCTGGGCGAGATCATCCAGGGGCATGGGGTGAGGTATCATCAGTACGCTGATGATACCCAGCTGTACATCTCCACCCTATGTCCAGTCAACAAAGCACTGGAAGTGATGTGCCGGTGCCTGGAGGCTGTTGGGGTCTGGATGGGTGTCAACAGACTCAAACTCAACCCTGATAAGACGGAGTGGCTGTGGGTTTTGCCTCCCAAGAACAATTCTATCTGTCCGTCCATCACCCTGGGGGGGAGTCATTGACCCCCTCAGAGAGGGTCTGCAACTTGGGCGTCCTCCTCGATCCACATCTCACATTAGAGAAACATCTTTCAGCTGTGGTGAGGGGGGCATTTGCCCAGGTTTGCCTGGTGCACCAGTTGCGGCCCTATTTGGACCGGGAGTCACTGCTCACAGTCACTCATGCCCTCATCACCTCGAGGCTCGACTACTGCAATGCTCTCTACATGGTGCTACTTTTGAAAAGTGTTCAGAAACTTCAGATCGTGCAGAATGCAGCTGCGAGAGCAGTCATAGGCTTCCCCAAATATGCCCATGTTACACCAACACTCCGCAGTTTGCATTGGTTGCCGATCAGTTTCCAGTCACAATTCAAAGTGTTGGTTATGACTTATAAAGCCCTTCATGGCACCGGACCAGATTATCTCAGGGACCGCCTTCTGCTGCATGAATCCCAGCGACTGATTAGGTCCCACAGAGTTGGCCTTCTCTGAGTCCCGTCAACTAAACAATGTCATTTGGCGGGACCCAGGGGAAGAGCCTTCTCTGTGGTGGCCCCGGCCCTTTGGAACCAACTCCCCCCAGAGATTAGAATTGCCCCCACCCTTGTCACCTTTCGTAAACTTCTTAAAACCCACCTCTGCCGTCAGGCATGGGGGAACTGAGATATTCTTTCCTCCTAGGCCTTTACAATTTACGCATGGTATGTCTGTATGTATGTTTGGTTTTATAATAAGGTTTTTTTTAGTTATTTTAGTATTGGATTGGATTGTTACATGCTGTTTTTATCATTGTTGTTAGCCGCCCCGAGTCTACGGAGAGGGGCGGCATACATATCCAATAAATAAACAAATAAACAAATAAACAAATTAGAGAACCATCTTTCAGCTGTGACGAGGGGGGCGTTTGCCCAGGTTCACCTGGTGCATCAGTTGCGGCCCTACCTGGATCGGGAGTCAGTGCTCACAGTCACTCATGCCCTCATCACCTCGAGGTTCGACTATTGTAATGGTCTCTACAAGGGGCTACCTTTGAAGAGTGTTCGGAAACTTCAGATCGTGCAGAATGCCGCTGCAAGAGCAATCATGGGCTTTCCCAGATATGCCTATGTCACACCAACACTCAGCAGTCTGCATTGGTTGCTGATCAGTTTCCGGTCACAATTCAAAGTGTTGGTTATGACCTATAAAGCCCTTCATGGCATCAGACCAGAATATCTCCGGGACTGCCGTCTGCCGCACGAATCCCAGTGACCAATGTCGTCTGGCGGGACCCAGGGGAAGGGCCTTCTCTATGACAGCCCCGACCCTCTGGAATCAAATCCCCCTGGAGATCAGGATTGCTCCCACCCCCCTTGCCTTTCGCAAACTCCTTGAAACCCACCTCTGCCATCAGGCATGGGGAAATTGATTCCCCCGGGCTGTTCCATTTTATGTATGGTTTATCTGGGATGTATGACTGTTTTTATATTAAGGGTTTTAAACTGATTTTAATTATTGGATTTGTATTGTGTATTGTGAGCCACTCCGACTCTTCAGAGAAGGGCAGCATACAAATCTAATAAATAATAATAATAACAACAACAATAATAATAATAATAATAATAACCTACTACTAGATAAAGTAGAAACATGTGGGTTAGATAGCAACATCACCAGATGGATTCGAGACTGGCTAACCAACTGCACTCAACATGTAGTGCTCAATGGAACTGCATTTACATGGAAGGATGCAGTGGAGTACCCCAATGCCCTGTTTTAGGCTCAAACTGCCAAAAAGCCAACACAGTTCCAGGCTCCATTAACAGAGGGATAGAATCAAGATCACCTGAAGTGTTAATACCACTTTATAAGGCCTTGGAATACTGCATTTAGTTTTGGTCGCCACAATGTAAAAAAGGATGTTGAGACTCTAGAAAGAGTGCAGAGAAGAGCAACAAAGATGATGATGGGACTGGAGACTAAAACTTATGAAGAACTGTTACAGGAACTGGGTATGTCTAGTTTAATGAAAAGAAGGACTAGGAGAGACAAGATAGCAATATTCCAATATCTCAGGGGTTGATTGATCAACACATGATAACAGCACTATCATGATCACATGATGATTTTGACATGCTATTTCTCAGCTTAGTATGACTTTATGTTATTTACATAACATAATTTGTTATATTGTCTTATTTTAAGCTATTTACCAAATTTGATATACAGTACAGTACACTGCTTAGGGTTATTGTGACTAAGCTGAGAAATAGCATGCCAAAATCATGTGATCATGATGGTACTGTTATCATGTGTTGATCAATCAATTATTGCAGAGGACATATCACAACTCATATAATTTCCACAAAACTTCCTGAAATTGCCAGATCTTGATGCTTTCCTATACACTAACAATTTTGCTGCCGATCTAATCTGGGCCTGTAAAGAGGAATGCTATTCCCAAGAGGGAAGCAACAATGAAAACATAACTCTGATGGTAACTCTTACATACAAGCTAATACTTGCTTTAACCTCAGTAATTAATAAATTAATCTGAGTAATCAATCAATTAACCAAATTATGTAAATAACAGGGGATTCAAGTTAAATCCTTAATGAAACTTTCTATTTCATGAATATATAAGTCTGGAGAAGAAGAACCTTGCATTTCAGTACAGGTTTGTAGGCATGATTTTCATGATTTATATAATTATAAAACCCCCCAGATAAGACTGCCTCTTGTTATCAACAAGAAAAAGGGACTGGGACAGTGATGGCAAGCCTATGGCACACGTGCCACTGGTGGCACACGGATCCATATTGGAGGGCACACAAGGCGTTGCCCTATGTCAGCTCCAGCGCACATGTGCACACTAACCAACTGGTTTTCGGCCTTGGGGAAAGCCATTTCACCCTCTGGAGGCCTCAGGGAAGCTTCTCTGAAGCTTCCGGGGTGTGAAAAACAGTACAAAGGGCAAAGCAGAAGTCTGTTTTTTCTGAACTTCCAGTTTGCCCATTTGGTCATTTTTTTCACCATACCTGACTTCAGTGAGGCCTCTGTGCATAAGCGGAGATGGGGGACATTGTGCACATGCGCAGGGGACAGCGTGGGGGGATGTGTGCATGCCTGTGGGGGTGTGAATGGGTGTGGGCATGTGCACAGACTCCCTTTTGGCACGTGAGCCAAAAAAAGATGCACCATCACTGGACTAGAGTTTCATATGCCTGAAAGCGGCACTCATAAACACCAAAAGATAACAAGACAAACTTTGCTTTCCTCATAGCAATGCTTCACTAAATCATGTCAATTAAATGAAAGGGTAATTTTTAAGGCCAAAAACTAATCTCATCTTTCTCTATTGGATGCAATTGTTGCTGTATGGATTATGCAACTATATAGTTCCCCCCCCCCCCCCCCCGGTGCTGTATGTTTATATAATCAAGACAAATCAGCCCAGGCAAGGGCTTACTTAAATAAGGACAGGGAAGTTAAAGAAAGGCCTGGATACATAAATGAATCCTTCAGAACAATCCTATAGAGATCTGCTTCAAATGAGGACTTTCAGATTCTTACAGGGTTCATCTAATTCAATAATCTAGTTTCTGTGATGGGGACAATAAAACATACTCCTTTAAAACATTACATACTTAAAAACATAAAATTCTCAGTTAATTTTGTTGCAATTATTTCTAACATTCTGACATAGGGTAATTGAGATCTTTGTTTCAGCATTCTATATAAATTGATCCAACTACTATTGTAGATCATAATAAAACAATCATTTATTTATTTATTTATTTATTCATTCATTCATTCATTCGATTTTTATGCCACCCTTCTCCTTAGACTCAGGGCGATTTATGGAAAGATATTAAGAAAAACCACTTCTTAACAATTCCGGATTGGGTTGCCCCATTAGACGCAATAATACATCCAAATTCCATCAAGGATACAAGAAAAATAAGATATAAAGATTTGTTAGATGATCAAATGAAACTAAAAACTAGAATTAAATTACAAGATGAAGGGATACAAATCGATTGGTGGCACTATGCACAGATTAGATCTAGATACCAGAAAGACAATATACTTTATATATTCAATAAAAACAAAAATTTGTTAAGTGATTTAATTACTAAAAATCAAAACAGGGTAATTGGGAAAATATATAAATATCTGATTGCTCACAAGAATATTGATTTAACATTAAAAGATAGTATGATATTGTGGTGCAGAAATATAGGCAAAGAAATAGATTTAGACACATGGGAGAAAGTTTGGATGTGCAATTGGAAGATGACAAAATCAGTTTCTTTGAAAGAGAATCAAATTAAAATGTTTTATAGATGGCATCTCCCACCAAGTAGAATAGCAAAAATGTTCCCTAAGACATCACCTTTGTGTTGGAAATGTAAGAAAGAAATAGGATCCTACTACCATCAATGGGGGACATGTAATAAAGCTAAAATGTATTGGAAAATGATAGAGAAAATGACAAAAGAGATTACAAAGCAAAAAATAGAAATTACCCCGGAGTTCTGTTTACTAGGAATTACTAACCAAAATTACAAAAAAGAAATCTTGTACTTAATCATACATATTTTTACAGCGGCAAGGATTATCTACGCGCAAAATTGGAATGGGGAAAATATCCCCAAAGAAGAGGGAGTTATTACAAAAATTTTAGACTGCGCGGAGATGGATATGATGACAAGACGCTTGAATGATCAAGAAGAAATGAAATTTTATGAAACATGGAACAATGTTTATGAATGGATAGATAAGAAAAAAAAACTAATAATAGAAGATTAACAATAGGCATAGATACTTTGGTTTAAATCTTTCTTTTTTTAAAATTGAGATTAATATTAGATTTAGTCTATATACATAGAACTGACAAGATTGTTTGACTTTATACTAGTTATAACTATTTTTCTTTTTTACAATATCACTTTTTCCTTACTAGATATTTTTGTATTAGTAGTATTGAATTACGCATTTAATCATGTATTCCTTTTTCTGTATCTGCATTTATACTTTTAAGAAAAGCGGGGATGATACATCCCCACATTCTATGTTAAATGTTTGTAAGTCTGTATGTTATTTTAAGAAAATTAATAAAAATATTGGGGGGAAAAAAAAGACTCAGGGCGATTTACAACATGTTAGCAATAGCACTTTTTAACAGAGCCAGCATATTCCCCCCACAATCCGGGTCCTCATTTTACCCACCTCGGAAGGATGGAAGGCTGAGTCAACCTTGAGCCGGTGATGAGATTTGAACCGCTGATCTACAGATCTACAGTCAGCTTGAGTGGCCTCCAGTACAGCACTCTACCTGCTGCGCCACCCCAGCTCTCTTTTAAATGCTTTAGTTGTATTTTCTGATGTGGTTTTCAGTTTAAAAAACTCCAATATTTGCATGCACACACAAACACAAAAAAATGGGAAAGAAAGATCTTATAAATAAATATAAATAAAATTTCAAAAGAAAATGTTAATTCATCCATCTGAAGCCTGGGTTGCTTTTGGAGGGGTAGGTGGGGCAGAAAGGGGAAAGTGATATCAAGGCAGTTCCCCAATATTATTGCCCAGTTTTTCTACATATTTTTAAAAGTTATATTCTCATAAAATGGAATGTATCAATTTGCCAAGAATTTTTTAATATGTTTTTATTGATTTTTACATTTTAAGCATCATAACTTTTTTAGACAGATCTACAGCCATTTATATATGTATTTTTGTTGAATTTGTATAGCTTATACATTGCTTTTCTGTATTATCTGATCTTGCGTCCTGGTCCCACATTGTCTCTTCAATTTCCTTTTTTTAGTCCAGTTATACTAAGAATTATAGATACTTTATACATGGAGATATAGTTAAAAAGAATTAGTAGGGAGGGAAAGGTGAATCTACAAATTTAAAAAAAAACATTGTAATATTTGAATATATTCATTTATACAGTAAGCAATGAAGAGGGTTTTCAAGAAATCCTTTTTTCTTTTTTCTTTTGTATCTTCTGTTATTCAAAAAATGTCCTTGTAACTGAAATATACTAAAATTAATCTTGTTCATTTTTTAGAGATTTGTAAAAATATTAATGATACATAAATTGCTCTTTCAAAAAGATATTGTTTTTCTTCCTTTATTTAATTTATGCCATCTTTTTAACCAATAGTCCAAGGATATACAGTACATTCCTTCTCCATTCTTGACTACTATTAAGCACTTGGGCAGTAATTTTAACTACATTTACTACTACTATGATTTGAAAGAGTTGGAGCTTTGAGGTAGATTTTAAATCTTCCATGGAAAAGTATCTTTTTTCTAGATATAAAGATTTATATGTTAAATATAATTTTGATTTTTAGATAACACAATATATAATGTGATATATTTACTTATAGTACAATATATACTGCTCAAAAAAATAATGGGAACACTCAAATAACACGACCTAGATCTGAATGAATGGAATATTCTCATTAAATACTTTGTTCTGTACAAAGTTGAATGTGAAATTGATTGTCAATCACTGTTGCCTCCTAAGGGGACAGTTTGATTTCGTAGAAGTTTGATTTACTTGGAGTTATATTGTGTTGTTTAAGTGTACTTTATGTTAGATGTGAAATATATTACACGTTAAAATCAATGCATAAATGCTATAGAAACAGATAAAAATAACATGGTAGAGTTGTTAGAATAAGGAAAAAATAATTACAAATATAAACCAGGGTTATTGTTAACAAAATTACAATATGAAATGAGTAACCACAAAGCCCATACTTACAGTCTGTGCTACTATTTTTTGGAACCACAGAGAAATTGGAAGCCATAGGGTTGCGAACAATATCTTCCCACTGAATGGTATCTGCATAGCAAAGAAATCTGTTCTGGCCAACGTATACTCCTCCATTTAAGATTTCTGTATCAAAAAGAAATAGGGAGGGGAAAAGATATATTAAAAGCTTTCTGTGAAAGAAAAATAAAATGATTTTGCAGAACAGCAGAAAACACAGAATGTTCTTAAGAATGTATGCATTACTCTAGTCTAAGGAATAACATTTTTCACAAAATTAAGCTACTCCAATGGCCTTTTCCTTCTTTTTTTTCAGCATTCTAATTAGGACAACCTTACACGATACAATTATATTATACAATTACTAAAAGTCCAGATGGCACCTTCAAGACATGAATCTAGAGTTCCAAAGCTTCAGAAGGTTGGTTGGTTGGTTAGTTGGTTTATTTATTTGAGTTGGAAGGGACCTTGCAGGTCATCTAGCCCAAGCAGGAGGCCCTATACCACCTCGGACAAATGGCAGTCCAATTTTCCCTTGAAAGTCTCAAGTGTTGGACACTCACAGCCTCTGCAGGCAACCTGTCCCACTGGTTGATCACTCTCACTGTCAGAAAGTTCCTCCTTATTTCCAGGTTGAATCTCTCTTTGGTCAGCTTCCATCCGTTATTCCTTGTCTGGCCCTCTGGTGCTTTGGAAAGCAGTCTGACCCCCTCCTCTTTGTGACAGCCTTCAGATATTGGAATGCTGCTATCATGCCTCCCCTAGTCCTTCTCTTTGCTAGGCTAGCCATGCCCAGTTCCTGCAACTTCTCTTCATATGTTTTAGTTTCCACTCCCCTTATCATCCTGGTTGCTCTCTTCTGCACTTTCTCTAGAGTTTCAATGTCTTTTTTGTAGTGTAGTGACCAAAATTGACTGTAGTACTCTAGGTGTAGTCTAAGTCTTTATAGAGTGGTAGACAGTTTTGAGTTTTCATGGAGATTATTAATAAACTCACTAAATGACAGTTTATTCCCCAGTTCACTGCAATGACTGTTCCCTTGACTCGGTTGCTGCAGAAAAAGATGTGGCTCACGTGATCAATCAAATGGCACGCCTTTGAGGTTTTGAAGAAGGTTTTTGCTACAGAACCCATTCTTCACTACCCCAACCTGATAAATCATTGGTAGTGGAAATGGATACATCTGATGTTGTGGTGGAGGAGGTATTGCTACAATATCTCCTCAATACAATACAATACTTTGAACTCAAAACAACTCTTTCCTTGCTCTTACTACTCGCACAAGTTCAACTCTGCTAAGCAGAACTACATGATCTGCTAAGCAGAACTACATGAACTAAATAAGGTCCAGGAGGGAAGTGTTTTTAATAGGAAAGTGAACACAAGAACAAGGGGACACAATCTGAAGTTAGTTGGGGGAAAGATCAAAAGCAACATGAGAAAATATTATTTTACTGAAAGAGTAGTAGATCCTTGGAACAAACTTCCAGCAGATGTGGTAGATAAATCCACAGTAACTGAATTTAAACATGCCTGGGATAAACATATATCCATCCTAAGATAAAATACAGAAAATAGTATAAGGGCAGACTAGATGGACCATGAGGTCTTTTTCTGCCGTCAGACTTCTATGTTTCTATGTTTCTATCTGGAATAAGGAGTTGCTGGCGGGTTAGTACAAAGGAGCCAGAATATGAGATGGCATACATTGTAGCTTCCTGTATTCACCAGGGATGCCTGCACTATTTAATGTGCTGGAAGGGCTATGGCCCTGAGGAAATGTTGTGGGAAAATGCCAATGCTCTGTATGCCCCTCCGCCAGTTTGTTGGTTCAACCACCAGTATCCATGAAAAACTAGCTCAGGGAGCTCTGAGAGATTGGGCTGTGCCAGGGGAATATTATAATGTGTCCCTTGGACAACTCCCCAGATTCCTCCTCCCCAGATTCTTTACTTCAATGGCTTTACAGTCTTTTTGGAACAAAACAGAAAGATAGCTAGAGTATGATGTCTCCCTTGAGCAACTCCCCAGATACCTCCTCAGATGTCACCTCAAGAGAAAATGAGCCCATTCCTGGCACTTCAGGATCTGAGTTGATTGGTGGCTCTGAACAGCCAGCTAGAAGAGATTCACTTATACTCACATGTCACTGTGATTTATGGAAAGTTTTATTTGTATTCTCCAAACAGTTTTCTTCACTTGGCTTTAGAACTGTCCCTACTGAAGCCAGCCATGAACTAGTCGAGATTAAAACCCGAAACAATGACCAATTAGTCCATAGTAAAAATAGCAAGCAGCTTAAACAGTAAGTCCAACCTCTGAGAAAGAATTGGAGGAGACACCCAAAGAAGACATCACAGGAGGAGGCTTCAGCTGGGGAAAGCTTGAAATGGCAGAAAGCCAAGTGTACTATATCCACAACATTTCATTGGTCCACTAATTTAGTCACATTGTCCAAGAATGAAATATTGGTTAATAGTTCTCACTGTCAGGAAATTTTTCCTCAGTTCTATTTATTGCTTCTTGTCCTCCCTCGGGTGCTTTAGAAAATAGATTATGAGGTATTTTTGTGCTTTCGTAAAGTTTTGCCTAAATATGCCAAGGAGATAAAGTTTGGGTTTTGCCCATTTTTGGAAACGGGATCAAACACCCCCGTTATTGGTTGTCATCACAAAAATTATACAATGTGCAAAAATGTCAAAAATAGCAATAGAATCACAAAATAAAAAAGACTCAGAATATTACGAAATATGGGAAAATTGGTACAAATGGGTTTCAGCAAAAAAAATATCAAACTCTTATACTTTTAAACCATTAACCTTACCTTACTTTTGAACGTTCAAATCAAATTTAAACTAATTCAAAGGTAATTCCAAAAACCACTTAATTCCTAATAAAACTCGGAAAAAACTTTCATATCATATCTCTTTTTATCCGTTCTTAAACTAATAGAATATATACTACATATTTTACTATTACTAATACAGTGTTCCCTCGATTTTCGCGGGGGATGCATTCCGAGACGGCCCGCGAAAGTCAAATTTCCACGAAGTAGAGATGCGGAAGTAAATACACTATTTTTGGCTATGAACAGTATCCCAAGCCTTCCCTTAACACTTTAAACCCCTAAATTGCAATTTCCCATTCCCTTAGCAACCATTTAGATTATTACTCACCATGTTTATTTATTAAAGTTTATTTAAAAAAATGTTTTTTAAAGGCAGGTGAAAGTTTGGCAATGACATATGACATCATCGGGTGGGAAAAACCGTGGTATAGGGGGGGAAAACGCGAAGTATTTTTTAATTAATATTTTTGAAAAACCGTGGTATAGACGTTCCGCGAAGTTCGAACCCGCGAAAATCGAGGGAACACTGTACTTACTAATAATGATCTTAATTACTACACCTTTCTTTCTCATACACAAATATATATTTACTATACTATACATATACACTTCCAACAATACTCTCGCATAATGTCGTAACACCTAAAAGCGTCTGCGCTATACGCAGACTCTATTTTTTCCCCCTTCACATTCTCTCCCCTTACCAACCCTTTTTCTTACCAATCTGATACCCTTTTGCCTTTACTTTTTACATTCATAAAAAATCCACATTTATTTTCTATTACCTAATATGTATAGATATACATGAATTCTAAAAATTGATAGATTATTGAAATGTGACGTAAAATTTAATACGAAAATTTAAGATAATCTTGATAATACTTAAGATACTCTTTATTTATTCCAGTGTTTCCCAACCTTTTTTGAGCCGCGGCACATTATTCATGTTTTCAAAATTCTGGGGAACACTGAAGGGGGGGCGGGGGGGCTAAAGAAAAGTTTGGACAAAAAAAATATCTCTTCCTCCATTTCACTCTATTTCTCCCTCCCTCTTTCTCTCTCTTCCTTCCTTCCATTCTTTCTCTCCATCCCTCTTTCTTTCTTTCTTTCTTCCTCTCTTTTTTGCTCTCTTTCTCTCTCCCTCCTTCCCTCCCTCTATGTCTTTCCCTCTCCCTCCTTCCCCCCTTTCTTTCTCTCTCTCTCTTGCTTTCTTTCCCTCTCTTTCTCTTGCTTTCTTTCTCTCATTCTCTCTCCCCTCCTTTTTCTCTCTCTCTCTTTCTCTCTCGTTCACCACGCCAGCAACAGAGAGAAAAAGAAAGAGCGAGAGAGAGCCGGAGAGAGAGTGGAGTGCGCAGCAGCCATCAGCCTCCTCGCCCTCCCAGACGTCCCCAGCGCCCGGCCTCGCGCCGCCTCCCGTTAGCCCGGCCGAAAGCCACACAGTCCCGGACTCCCGGATTGCTCGCTTCTCCGGCCAGCGCGGCGCTTTCCTGGGCAGATGGCTTTGCTGACCGGAGAAACGAGCGATCCGGGAGTCCGGGACTGTGTGGCTTTGCGCCATGAAGAGAAAACGGCAGCAGGGAAAAGTCAGCCGTTTTCTCTTCATGGCGCAAAGCCACACAGTCCCGGACTCCCGGATTCCTCACCCCAAGGCAGGAGGCGGTGGCGGAGAAGAGTGGGCGGATCGGGCGGGCAATGGGGCAGGATGGAGAAGCCAGGGGCGCATTTGGCCGGAGGCACCGTGGGGAGGCAGGGGCAGCCGCGGCTCCCTTTACTCCTACTGCCGCACCTCCCTGCCCCTGCCTCCCCACGGTGCCTCCGGCCAAACGCGCCCCTGGCTTCTCCGTCCTGCCCCATTGCCCGCCCGATCCGCCCACTGTTCTCCGCCACCGCCTCCTGCCTTGGGGCGAGGAATCCGGGAGTCCGGGACTGTGTGGCTTTGCGCCATGAAGAGAAAACGGCAGCAGGGAAAAGTCGGCCGTTTTCTCTTCATGGCGCAAAGCCACACAGTCCGGACTCTTGGATTCCTCGCCCCAAGGCAGGAGGCGGTTGCGGAGAAGAGTGGGCGGATCGGGCGGGCAATGGGGCAGGACGGAGAAGCCAGGGGCGCGTTTGGCCGGAGGCACCGTGGGGAGCAGGGGCAGGGTGGTGCGGCAGTAGGAGTAAAGGGAGCCGTGGCTGCCCCTGCCTCCCCATGGTGCCTCCGGCCAAACGCGCCCCTGGCTTCTCCGCCCTGCCCCATTGCCCGCCCGATCCGCCCACTCTCCTCCGCCGCCTCTCGCCGCGGCACACCTGACGGTGTCTCGCGGCACACCAGTGTGCCGCAGCACACCGGTTGGGAAACGCTGATTTATTCTATAGTTACTTGGTATAAGAAATACAAGAATGATATTAAGAAATATATGTGCTATGATTCATAACTTACAATGTATAATGTTACCACTTATCCAAACCTTTTGACTGTGTATTTCCCTTCTCCACCGTCACTTTTATTTTCCCTTTTTTTCTGTTCATCCCTCCCTCCTCCCCCACTTCCCCTTTTCTCTTTCTTTATATTTATAAATAAAGTATTTATTTAAAAAAAAAGAAAAAAATATTAATCTCCTCTTCTTTGTGGTAGCTGTTCAGCATACTTTCATGTCACCCCAGTCCTTCTATCATGTCACTCTAGTCCTTCTTTTCACTGGACTAGACATGGCAGTTTAATCTCTTCTTGAAAGTATCAAGTGTTGAAGCTCCCATAACTTCCAGAGGCAAGCTGTTCCACTAGTTGATTGTTCTCAGTGTCATAAAGCTCCTCCTTATTTCTACGTTGAATCTCTCCTTCATCATTTTGCATCCATCATTCCTTCAGTTGCTTTGGAAAATAGCTTGACTCCCTCCTCTCTGTAGCAGTTTTTCAAATATTGGAACACTGCTATCATGTCTCCCCTGGCCCTTCTCTTCACTTGACTAGCCATGCCCAGATTTTGTAACCATTCTTCATATGTTTTAGTCTAATAGAAACATAGAAACATAGAAGATTGATGGCAGAAAAAGACTTCATGGTCCATCTAGTCTGCCTTTATACTATTTCCTGTATTTTATCTTAGGATGGAAATATGTTTATCCCAGACATGTTTAAATTCAGTTACTGTGGATTTACTAACCACGTCTGCTGGAAGTTTGTTCCAAGGATCTACTACTCTTTCAGTAAAATAATATTTTCTCACGTTGCTTTTGATCTTTCCGCAACTAATTTCAGATTGTGTCCCCTTGTTTTTGTGTTCACTTTCCTATTAAAAACACTTCCCTCCTGAACCTTATTTAACCCTTTAACATATTTAAATGTTTCGATCATGTCCTCCCTTTTCCTTCTGTCCTGCAGACTATACAGATTGAGTTCATTGTCTTTCCTGATAGGTTTTATGCTTAAGACCTTCCACCATTCTTGTACCCCGTCTTTGGACCCGTTCAATTTTGTCAATATCTTTTTGTAGGGGGGTCTCCAGAACTGAACACAGTATTCCAAATATGGTCTCACCAGCGCCCAGCGGGATCACAATCTCCCTCTTCCTGCTTGTTATACCTCTAGCTATGCAGCCAAGCATCCTACTTTCTTTTCCTACCGCCCGACCACACTGTTCACCCATTTTGAGACTGTCAGAAATCACTACCCCTAAATCCTTCTCTTCTGAAGTTTTTGCTAACACAGAATTTCCAATACAATACTCAGATTGAGGATTCCTTTTCCCCAAGTGCATTATTTTACATTTGGAAACATTAAACTGCAGTTTCCATTGCTTTGACCATTTATCTAGAAAAACTAAATCATTTACCATATTACAGATGCCTCCAGGAATATCAGCACACTTTAGAGTCATTGGCAAATAGGCAAACCTTCCCTACCAAACCTTCCCCTATGTCACTCACAAACATATTAAAAATAATGGGACCCAGAACAGACCCTTGTGGCACACCACTTGTAACCAGGCTCTGCTCAGAATACTCGCCATTAACAATGACCTTCTGATGTCTATGCTTCAGCCAGCTGTAAATCCACTGAACTATCCAGGGATGAAGTCCAATCTTCACTAACTTATCTATCAGCTCTTTATGTGAAACCGTATCAAAGGCTTTGCTGAAGTCCAGATAGGCAATATCCACGGCACCACCTTCATCCAACACCTTTGTGACACAGTCAAAGAAATCAATGAGATTAGTCTGACATCATTTGCCTTCAGTAAAACCATGCTGGTTTGGGTCCAATAAGTTATTGGTTTTTAGGTGCTGATTTATCCTCTTTTTGAGTAGAATCTCCATCATTTTAACTACAACTGATGTCAAGCTAACTGGCCTGTAGTTTCCAGCTTCTTCTCTACTGCCCTTCTTATCGATAGGCACAACACTGGCCATTCTCCAATCCTCAGGAACATCTCCTGATTTGGTTAAACAAATCAGTCAGGAGGGTAGCAGTGACAAATCTGAGTTCTTTAAGAACTTTGGGATGGGTGCCATCTGGACCCATTGCCTTATTTATCTTTAATTGTTCTAGTTCTTCTAAGACATCGGCTTCTAAGATCACTGGAGCTGAATCCCTACAGCTGGAAGCAATACTATATCCATCCATAGTATTATATTGTAAGGTGTCTTTTGAGAAAACTGAACAGAAGTAGCTATTGAAATGGTCGGTGACCTCCTTATTCCCATCAATGTATGTATTATTCACAGTACTAAGCTTCGTGATGCTGCAGTTTTTCCTCTTCCTATCACTAATATATCTGAAGAAGGCGTTATCCCCCTTTTTTACAGATTTGGCAATTTCTTCCTCTTTTGGGGCTTTAGCAGCATATATTATCTGTTTAGCCTCCTTCTGTCTCAATTTATACATCTCTCTATCAGCTATACTTCCAGACTCTTTATAATTCCTATAGGCAGCCTTTTTTTCATTGACTTTAGCCCTTATATCATTGCTAAACCATAAGGGTTTCTTCTTCCTTTTACCTTTAGTTATTTGCCTTACATACAGTCCAGTGGCTTTTAAGATGGCCCTTTTTAATACAGTCCACTGGGTGCTCGCTCCTGCCATTTTATCCCTCCCCTTTAATTCATTATTTAAATATTCCCCCATTGCATTAAAATTTGTTTTTCTGAAATCCAATACTTTGGTTGCAGTATAGGATTGCTCCCAATCAGTTTTTACATCAAACCACAAACATAAATGGTCACTGCAACCTAAATTTTCTCTAACCTTAACCTCTGAAACCCAATTCCCATTCGTAAAACTAAATCTAGAATATTGTCCTCAAATTGGTGTCTTAATCAGCTGTCATCCTGGTTGCTCTCCTCTGCACTTTTTCTAGAGTCTCAACATATTTCTTATAGTGCAGTGACCAAAACTGGATGCAGTACTCTAGATATGGTCTAACTGAGGCTTTATAGAGTGGTATTAGTACCTCACTTGATCTTGACTGTATCCCTCTGTTAATGCAATTTAGGATTGATTACATTGGCTTTTTTGCTGCCACTGCACACAGCTGGCTCATATTTAGCTGGTTTCCCATGAAGACACCAAGATCCCTCTCAAAGTCACTGCTATTAAGCCTGGTTTCACCCAGTTTATATGTATAAAGTCTGCTTTAGCTGACTTCTTCTATTCCCTCTTCTATCTTTTGGGTGACAAAGTTGTCAACTAGCTTATAAGGAAACTGTTGGATCTCGCACTTGATGCAGAGTTTGTTTACCAGTTTATGTCAGGGTGGTTAAAATCTCCCATACTATTGTGGCATGCTTCCTACATCCATTGATTAACTGATTAACAAAATGTTCATCTATTTCTTCTGCTTGCTTGGGTGGCCTCTATAGCAATGTCAACCTTTCCCCCCCTTTTATTATAACCAATCTGCATTCATGGAGGCTTTTCTCTTTGGTTATACATTTCTATAGGGGTGTAATTTTTACATATAATGTATCTCTACCTCCTCTTTTGTTAGGTCTGTTTGTTTTGTAGGATGGGGATGGGGAGGAGGAGGAGGATTATTGTAATGTATAGATAATGTAATGGGGCAGGCCAATATTTAAATACCATGGTCATCCCTAATTTGAATTAATACTTTTTCCTGCATTTTTAAAATAATATCTGAATTAGACACTTCAGTACACGCTGAAACATAATTAAAGTAGCATTTTTCAGAAATTTATCCATCACTTGCTTTGATATTATAGCTGTATTGTGGAAAGCAGTTCTCATGATGCCATGGAACAAGAAGTACTTCTTGCCAGCAAACGGCCAAAGGGAATTTTGGCCCAGTTACTTATTAAAACAGTTCTGAAATCATTGGCATACCACTGAAATTAAGTCTAGGAAATTTAATAATGAAATTCACATTCCCACTTGCTGCCCTTCAGCAGTCTCTGATGCCATCTTCAACCTCTTCAAATTTAAAAATGATTTTGTGTTAGTTGTGTTAGCTTTTTGTAGCAGACATAATGATGCCTTCTGGCACCTTAAAGCCTAACAGACTGTCTACCTATGGGTAGGTATAGTATCTGCACAGCAGATATCTTATAGTACAGCATTACATTAACAAATAGTGAGATGTCTTTTTTAAAATTAATGTTTTTATTGATTTTTATAATATAAAACACACACACAACATATTACATATAACATGTGCTCAGTGATCCCACCACCAGACAATCAATCATACCCCACTACCAGTTGGGGGTATTTCTTGTATAAATCATTTAAACCCAAGAGTGAACTATTTCTTTACATATTATAGAATGATTCCAACTTGTTTCTTATACCTTGGTCTCGGATCCTACTCACCATATATCGTCTTACCTTGTCCCATCGCCCCATCAGCTGTTGCAAATCAGTTTGATTAATCATATTCATCCTTTTATCCATAATCTCGAATTGAATGTGGTCCACCATATACCTATACCAATTTTACACTGTCCATTTTGTCGCGCCTTTCCACCCCAAGACTATTACCGCCTGAGCGCTTTCTATCGCTGCTTGTTTTATTTCTCTGTATTCTCCCACCTCACTACTTTTTACTAATACTGCCATTTCTTTAGTAATGTCCATCTTATGTTTAATATCCTATTAATATCCTCTTGCACTTTTTGCCAAAAGTTCTGCACCACTGGGCATTCCCAGAGCATATGCATAAACACTCCTTTATCTTGGCACCCATGCCAACAGATACCTTTAACGTCCTGCTGAAAGTGTGCAAGTTGAATGGGTGTGTAATACCACTTATGTAATATTTTCCTTCTCATTTCCCTAACTCTTGTATTCTTGATTTTCCTTATATTCTCTACTGTATTTTCCATCTCTTGCACCTCTACTTGTATCTCATTTTGCCACCATTTAGTCAATCCTTGGATCACATCCCCGTCTGACTTCACTAACTTCTTATATATATCGCTTGCTTGCACCTTAGTACCCTCAGTTTTTTTTCTCTTATTATTTTCTCTAACTCTATCTCCTCCCTAAATAGTGCTTCTTTATTCTCCCTTTCATTCAGATATTTACATATTGCATTTATTTGTAGCCATCTTCCCTTACCCAACCACCATTCTATATGATTTCTACTTGGCCCCCCATCCTTCTCATATAACTGTTCTATCTTAGTTATCCCTCTTGCCTTCAACTCTCCTATACCCCTATTTAAATTTATTTTAGTATCTTTATTTATTACATAAATCGATGACAGTTTTGATTTATATAATCCTATTTTCCCCTGCCATTTTTCCCAAATTTCCTTAGCCCCTTTCTTGGGACATTAATTTATTTAAGTCGCTCCTATTCCACTTTATAAAGATTCTCTATTCTTCATCCCGTTTATGTTTTTCCAGTTTCACCCATTTATTCTCGAATAATTGCAACTCCATTAATCTTTCAATTTGAAATGCTTCCCTATACAGCTCCAAACAAGGAATTCCCCATCCACCCTCTTTTTCGTTCGCTATTAACCACTGTTTTCTTATTCTTGGTCTCTTATCTTCTTCAACCCAGTAATTAAGTTTTTTGTCCCACTCTCCAAACTTGGATGCTGGTAGCCCTCCCGGCAGTACCTGAAACAGATACATCATTTTGGAAATTATCATCATTTTCAAGACTCTTATTTTAGAGAGTCTCTTTAGCTTTTTCTCTTTCCAGCTCTTCATCTGTTTCAATATTTCCTCCATATTAATCTATAATTCACCACCTCAATTTTTGCTGGATTTCTTAATAACCAAATTCCCAGATATTTAATTTTCTTTAGTCCTAACTTCAACCCTGATTCTTTCCTGATTTCTATCTGCTCTCTCGGACCTGTATTTAAACACATAATCTCTGATTTTTCCATATTGACCAACAATCCTGATTCCTGTTTAAACTTTTGTAAAATATTTCTTATACCTTTGATCATCTCCATCGGGATCTGGGTCAATATAATTGCATCATCTGCAAATAGGTTTAATTTCATTTCTATTTCCCCTATTTTGTATCCTGCCCAAGTGTTATATTGTCTTATCTTATTAGCTAACATCTCTATTGCTATTACAAATAACGTTGTAGATTAAGGACATCCCTGCTTGGTGCCATTTAATATTTTAATTTTCTGCATTCTTTGTCCATTCACTCTTATATACGCTTCATTCCCTTTATAAATCTCTTTTATAATTTCACAAAATATATCCCCCATATTTAATTCCTTACATAGTTTATATAAATAACTATGGTTAACTTTATCAAAAGCTTTATAAACATCTAATTTCAAAATTCCTAATTTCCTTTTAGTAACGATAGCATGGTGCATCACATTTATTACATTTCTAATTGATTCACTTATTTTCCTTCCCTTCACAAATCTGTATTGATCCTCTTCAATTATTTTTGGTAAAATATTTTCAATTCTATTTGCCAATATCTTCATAAATGTTTTATAATCTTGATTTCCCAAGCTGATAGGACGATAGGGCCCAGGCTCTCTTAGATCTCAATCCATCTTCAGAATAGTAACAATCTCTGAAAGCTTTCATGTCTGTGGGATATCGTGAGTTAACAATATATTATTAAACAGTTTCCCCAGGTACGGCAACAATACATTCATAAAATGTAAACCCATCTGGGCCCAGTGCTTTGGCTTTTTTTAACCCTTTAATTACTCAAGCAATTTCTTCTTGTGTGATTTCTGCATTCAATATTTGTTTTTCTTCTTCACTTACTATTTTCCCAACATCGAGGACTCCTATATTAACCTGCTCCTCTTTATACAAATCATCATAATATTTTCTCATTATCTTCTCTAGCTGCTCTTTACCATATCTAACCTCTCCACTAGGGTCTCTCAGTGCTAATATACATGATTTTTCTTTCCTCTTCTTCAAATATCTTGCCATTTGTTGTATTGGTTTTGTCCCCCAACTCCAAGTTTTTTGTCTCATCATCATTCTCATCTTATTCCATTGGATCTCATCATGTACCATCAATTGTTTCCTTTTCAATTTCAATAAACTATTCCAATCCCTACTCTTAGTTAATCTTAGCTGCTCTTGTATCAAGTCTATTTCTCTTATCTTCATTTCCCTTTCTCTACCCCACCTCTTTCTAATATCTGCTTCCATACATATACATTGTCCCCTCATAAAAGCCTTACATGCACCCCACACATCTGATTGTTTAATATCACCTATATAATTAATTCTAATATAGTCCCATAACTCTGTCTGCTATTTATCTTTATCTTGTTCACTTGCAGTTACAACTGCATTATATCTCCAAATTCTTTGGTTGCATTCCTGACCTATTTCCAATTTTGCCAATAGTGGGGCATGATCTGACAACCAAATACTTTTGATATCTACTTTTTTAACTTGTATATTGCCCACTCTATTCATTAATATATAGTCAATGCAGCTAAATGTATGATATCTTGCTGAATAATACGTAGCTCTATTTGGGATATCTGCATGGAGATCCACCATATTAAGTCTATTTAAATGTAACATCCTACTATTTCTGATCCCATTTGTTAATTACATATTAAAAACGTTGTGCCCTCCATAAAGTTATCTAGCTTCCTTTTTGTATTTATTATAAATTGTTTTGTTTTTGTATTCGGGGCATAAATTGCTGCCAATGTCAACTTCTTTTGATTAATTTTCCCTTAACAAACAACCACTTCCCTTCTCTATCTTTCTGAACTCCAACCTCTTCAAATAAAACCCTCTGATGAATAAGAATCGCTGTACCTCCACTATTTTGCGTTCCTCAAGATTCATATACCCATTTCCAATTTCTATCATTAATCAATGTATCCCTTCCTCCCCATCTTTTATGTGTTTCTGTCAAAATCATAATATCCACCTTATTTTGCTTAGCCATTCTCAATATACTGTAATGTTTTAAATCAGATCCCAAACCATTTACATTTAAAACTATTATATTACACTCATTCATAATATACATTAATATCCCTTTGCCCCTCTTGTTTCACTCTTGGTTTCTTTGTTTTCTCCTTCCTTACCCCAGTTAACCCCCTCAAAGAGTCTCCCCCCCGTGCTCCCCCCACCAAAAGGGGAGAGGACAAGAAAAAAACTTGTCGAATCATGAGGCACTTCTCCGGATTGCGTTCCCACCCTACTGAGCTCCACTTTCAGCCACTTTTAAATATAATTAAAGAGAAAAAATCATCTCCCATTCTCCTTTATCCATTTAAATGATTCCTTCTTTTACTTTTTTTAACTTCCTTTACCTTTCTCCCTTCTCCCCCCAACAAAAATAAGAGTTAACACTGCATTCCTGGAACGTCTCTGACGAAATCATTTCTTCGCTTTCTTGTCCCGCTGGGCTCTTGTTCTTCTCTGCTCCATTGTAATGGCCTCAACCTGCCCGATTAACTCCTTCAGCTCTTTCTCCATTTGCCTTTCCTCGTCTGGGGTACTGCGGCCGCTAAAATAATCTTCTCCTCCTTCTCCTTCTTCAGCTCTTTTTGGCTCTACAGTCCCTCCTCCTTCTGCTCCTCGTGGCTCACTCTCTTGAAACTGAATACCCAGTTGATTCAATAATGCCTTTCCCTCCTCCAGTGACCAAGCTCTGAACATCTTGTTCTCTTGAAACACCAAAATGGCAGCTGGAAAACCCCAAGTAAACTTTTTTCTACTTTGATATAGGCGGCTTGAAATTGGGCGTAAGGCAGCTCTCGCTCTCAAGATTTCCCAAGAGAAATCTCTCAGAATTCTTATCTCGTTCCCATCTTGTTTAAGGCTGGCACAGCTTTTCAAATATTTATAAATGTCCTCAGCTTTTTTCTCACTGACCAAAGCCATAACAATGTCTCTGTGCCTCTCTCAGTTTCTACGTGGGACAGCCCAATGGACATGTAAAATATCATCAGAAAGAACCTGAGCACCTTGCACTTGCATCCAACCTAGAATTGCTTCATTTAATTTTGATCCTGAAGCAAAATCTTGTCTAAATCCACGCAGACATAAATTCCTTCTTCTTTGGTGATCTTCCAAATTAGTAATTCTATAATTCAATTGTTTAAAAGTCTCATCCTGAATTTTAGCTTTTTTCTCCAAACTTTGAATTTTTTCTGCCGCCACCTCTCCTTCCTTAACAGTTTTAAAGTCTAAAGAAAGACTTCCCAAAGTCGATTCCACTTTCTGAAACCTCTGTTCAAAGCCTGAAACAATTTGTAATAGCTGATACAGATTTGTCTCGATTTTGCCAAGGCTCGGTTCAGACCCTTTAGCCATTTTATTAAATTGATTGTACTCACACATAATAGCAAAAGAAGTCCCGTCTTCCTTAGAAACTCAGATCTTAGATTCTCTTTGATCTCCCGAGAATGCTTTACTCCTCTGCTTTCCTTCAAGAAGGATTTATGATGTTTTAAGGAGGAATTTCACCTTTATTTAATATATCATAATTAGAGCCCAAAAAATGAGGCACGTCTAGCCTTGATGCATGCGCAATCCCCTTCACAAATAGCGAGATGTCGATGTCCTTCAGTAGACATCTGCTGTTGGCTTCCACTCTCTACCCCACCCCGCAAGTATGAAGCAATGAATCAATAAATTATCTTTTATTTAAAGAATCTCATTTGAACAAGAATGGCAAAGATAAGTTGCAGGATCAAAAAAAAATCTAAGATAGAAGAAAATTTAAAAAATGGATTATCACACATCGCTGACTGCTATTTGGTTGTATTACAGATTGCAACTATTCCCACATCCTAGATGTAACTGCCCATTATTTCCTTGGTCTTGACTGACTATACTTGTGTTTATAACAATCTATGCCTGAATTCATCCGTGTAAATTCCAAAATAATTATTGTCATTTCTAGGGAGGACCTTGTATCAATGGTACCATGAAAAAGAAACTATAAACTTGATTTTTTTTTTCATTCACACCGATGGAATTTGACATACAGATCCAAACAGAAGCATCAAGATAAGGTAACCTTTAGATAAGATAACTGTTATTGACTTTTTCCCCCCTGTGGGCACACTGACACACATTAAGAATGGAATTCTGTTGCCTGCTTTCAAAAGTGTACATATACATAACAAACATAGATATGCTATTTACATACATATGTATATATCTACACCCTAACATATAAATACATATAACTATTAACCACTGTCCATCTTGAATTCATAGTGGAAAGAGGGAGCTTGAAATTTCATAAGGTTGATATTATATGGAACAAAACTGTGGCTGAATCTGAATACTCTGCTTCGGATACTGTTCTGTCTGGGTTTTCCCAGACCTCCACACCCACTGAAAAAACAGCCAGACACTCTGGTAAAATCCAAAAGTAATTTATAGCAGGAAAAAATAAGCACAAAGGAAAACCTGTCTTCACAGCAGACAGGTTACAATACTTTACAACAGGGTCTTGATGTCCAGTCAATTCCAAAAGCTTCTTGCTGGCACCCCCCCCCCCAAGGTTTCAAGAGTCCAAGGCACAAACCAGGATTGTAGCCACCAAAGTTCACAGACAGGTCTCACGAATCTCCAAGATAAAACTCCACAAGCCAGGAAGGGTGGGGCCGCCTTTTATCCTTTCCCAAGAGCACCACACCCAAACCCAGCTGTGACCTCTAATGCTGGAAATATCTGGCCAATTGCGTTCTTCTCTCGTTAGCTCTCCTCTGTCGCATATCTATGAAGTCACTAGCATCTTCCCCCAGGGAATCCAGGCTGCTTGCTGGGGAGAGCTCCCCCTGGTGGAACTCTGGCTGTCCTTCATCTTCAGCCTGGGATTCAGCTTCTTCATCAGTCTGCCCCTCCTGGTCCTCAGCCTCTGAGCCGGACACCGACAGCAAATCAGCCATTCCCGGAGGGGTCCCAGGCTGAACCACAGCAGATACCATGAAGCCTCCTTTCAGAAGGTAGCAAGGAAAATAGATTGTGAAGAGAATGTGTAACATTCCGTGTAATACTGCAAACCCTGGTCAAATAATGCTTACATGCTATGTCCTGGATAGAAGGGATGATCTTCCAATATTTTTTTCTGCCATCCTTACTACTCTCTGCATTGCCTTCCTGCCTGAAGAAATAATGTTCCCAAACCAGGCAGTATGGCAGTATGCTCTCAATCACCCCTCTACAAAAGTGGCAAGGACAGGGGGAAGAAGATATACTTTTCTCATGAGACACAGAAAATGAAGGCACTGTTGTTCACACTATCTTGCTGTTGAGCGACCAAGCTGCATGCCCAGAAATTTGATGTAGCTTATCATCTCCACAGGGGAATCATTTATATACAGAGGAGTGTCGGTGTGCCTGCCTTTTCTGAAATTGACAATGATCTCTTTAGGTTTACAAAGTTGTTTTTATACCAGTTCACCAAAACCTCTACTCTCATTGTCATCTTGAATAAGGCCCACTACTGTTGTATCATCCATATATGTCACAATATAGTTGGTGGCAAAACTTGCACAACAGTCATGGATCAACAGGGTGAACAGCAGCAGACTTAGGACGCAGTCCTGAGGAGAACCTGTGCTCAAGAAAATAGTGTTAGAAATATTAGCCCCAACTCGCACATACTAGGGCCTATCAATAAGAAAGTCAAGAATCCAGTTGCATAAAGGAGTATTAAAGCCTGAGGGGCTCGGTTTGTCTACTAGATGCTGAGAAACATTTAATTGTATTAAATGCCGAACTATAGTTGACAAAGAGCATTCACAAATCCTCTAAGTGGGTCAAGCTCAGATGGAGAAGAGAAAAAATAGCATTCTTTGTGGCATGATTTGGACAGTAATCAAACTGAAGCGAGTCAAAAACCAAAAGGAGGCTAGATACTGTAATGCCTTTAATCAACATGTAATGTCCCTCCATCAACATTTCATAATGATGGATGTAAATGCAACTGGACAGTAGCCATTGAGACCTGTAATTGTAGAATTTTTTGGGCACTGCAAAATAACGGCTATTTTGCAATGGGACCACTGCTTTCTGCAGTGAAAGATTGAAAATGTCTGTAAGATGATAGCGAACCAAATGAGTTCGGAGAGGGTTCAAATCTGCAACACTGGAATTCTAGGACTGACAAATTAAATAAATATGAAGATGGTTATTTACCTTTTAGAAATAGGACAGACTCTTATTGTTTCTTTGAAAGATGGCCCAGTTTATGTAGAAAGAATGTGTTCTATTTGCTAATTTTTAACATGTTATATTTCTATTTAAAACACTTGGATAGATGGTCAGAACATGAAATATTGTGTCAGTAGGTGAGAACCTGTCCATTTGTGGCTTGCAGTTAGCAAGATCACTACAGTATCTCTGATCAGTTAGGAGATATGGCAAATAGATAAATAAATGATTATTTGCTGTGGTCTGTGCATCTTTAAGGCCACAATGTCCTGTTCCTAAAGCATATGACTTTGATTTTATAAGCACTAAAAATAACAACCAAAAAACCTTCAGGAAAAAATGTGACTGCTCCCTGCTTCTTGATTATAAAAACCCTCAATCTGAAAGTACTCTATAATTCAGATTAGTTGATATTTTTTTCCTAGACTTCCAGCAGCAGATAGGTTTCAGAATATGGACAAGTTCCCTGTTATGTCCACAGGACAGTATTCCCACATTAAGATTATGTAGCCATGCTTGAGAATGTTTCCATGGATGAGAATCCTCAAGGGGAAAACAACCGAAGAAGCTTGGGAAATTTTTAAAAGTAAGTTTATAAAAGCCCAGTCAAGCACAATTCCAATGAAGAAGAAAAATAACAGCTCTCAAAAGAAAGACAAAAAGGACAAGTATAAAAAGTGGAAAGAAGGCAGAATACCAGCAAATAGTCTGAGGTGCAAAGAAGAAGTCAGGAAAACTAAGGCTCAAAATGAACTAAGACTTGCAACAAAAATAAAATAAAAAATAAAAACTTCTTTCAACATGTAAAAAACAAGAAAATGTAAACAATGCTGCATAAATTATGATGCTGTTCTGTCTGGGTCCCCCCAGACGCCAACACCAACCAAAAAGAGTATCCAGACACACTGGTAAAAAGCAAAGGCAGTTTATATACTTGAAAGCAAACACAGGTAACAAAAACTGTTCTTACAGACAGGAACACTATGAAGCTTCACAGAGGTTTCATGAAGGCCAGGCAATAAAACAGGATTCTTGCTGGCAAAAACAACTCTGGAGATAATAAAACCCAAGCCTACCCCAAGTCTTCCAGGCTTCTAGGCCACAAGCCAAGATCAGAGACGCCAAGAATCGAAGCAAGGTCACAGGACTCCCAGTTGATAACTCTCCACAAGACTGTAAGGGCGGGCCTGCCTTTTCAACCCTGCTGAGGAGAACCACACCCAAACCCAGCTGTTGCCAATTCAGGGATGGAAATACCTGTCTAATTGGCCCCTTCTTTGAGTTGCACGTCTCTGCCTCATGTCTATTATAGCCTGTGCGTCTTCATCCAATGAATCCAGGCTACTAGCTGGGGAGAGCCCCCCCCCCGTGGGTCTCAGGCTGCTCTCCCTCCTCCTCTTCCTGACGTTACTCTCCCCCATCTGCCTGGTCCTCCCCCTCCTGGTCACTGTCCTCCTCCTCTGGGCATGGATCCGGCAGAGCTCCAGCCGGTCCCTGAGGAGCCTCAGGCTGAATCACAACAGATACTATTCTGCCTTTCTAGAATAGAACAAAACAGAACAGATTTCTTTATTGGCCAAGTGTGATTGGACACACCGGAAATTTGTCTCCAGTGCATAAGTTTTCAATGTACATACAAACAACAAGGTGATAAGTACCATATTTTTCGGTGTATAAGATGCACCTTTTAACCTCAAAAAACGGGTGCGGTATTATACACCAGATGTGGGGCAGGGGTCAGCAGTCTTGGGGGCTATGCCCAAGGCCGCCTGGCAGTCATCAGCTGGAGGCTGGTGGCTTGGCCCCAGGGATGAGTGGAGCGCGTGGCAGCAGCTTTGGGGATATGGGTGGGCGTCACCTTAATGCATCCAGCTGGCGGAGGAGCCCATGGGGCGGCTTCGATCATCCAATGGGACAGGGCTTGGCTCCATCAGCCCCCACCCCAATCTCCTGCCTTCAGGGCCCCTTTGGAAGGGTGCAGCAGTTGGCAAAGGCACTCTGAGAAAAGCTGCCTCAGCTTGGGAATTTTGCAGCTGGCGCCCTCTGCTCAGAGCACCTTTGCTGACTGATATGCCCTCCCAAAGGCGCCCCCAAAGGCAGTAAATTAGGGTGGGGGCTGATGGAGCCAAGCCCTGTCTCATCGGATGATCGAAGCTGCCCCGCAGGCTCCTCCGCTGGCTGGATACGTTGAGGGGATGCCCACCTGCTTCTTGGAAGCTGCTGCTGTGTGCCCCACCTCAACTGCTCAGCGGTGGGCTTTCTGGGTGTTCCTTCCAGGGTCCCTGCTGGCACTGCCCCAGCAGGTGTCGGCTGTCCCCAAGGCTGCCTGGCAGTCATCGGCTGGAGGCCAGCAGCTCGGCCCCTGGGATGAGTGGGGTGCGTGGCATCCAGCTGGTGGAGGAGCACGCAGGGCAGCGGATGGGGCTTGGCTCCATCAGCCCCCACCCCAATCTCCGAGCAAAGCACCTTCGCCAACCGCTGTGCCCTCCCAAAGGTGCCCCTGAAGGCAGGAGATTGGGGTGGGAGCTGATGGATTTTAATTAATTTGATTTTAGCAGGATTGGGTTCTAGCATAATTTATTTCTATATTCATGTATAATTTTAGTTAAATTATTACGGGGGGTTAATTATGTATATGGGTGAATTTTGGAATGAGTGGGACTGTATGTTTGGAATAGATGATTATAGAATGAATGGATATGGTTTAGATAGGATGGTTAGCTTTCCTGGCTACAGAGGGGCAGGAGGGATGGGGGAGCCTATCTCAGGGGTGGTTGAGGGCCAGAAGATTCTGGTGTTGTTGGGGAGAGGCAGATATGGTGGGAGCCATGGGGCAAGCCATTCTGGAGGAAGAAGGGAATGCTGCTTGAATGTGATCCCTTGTTCAAGCCCCATGAGCCCACCTCGGGGTACTGGTGATGAGTGTAATCTGGGCCCTGGGCTCAAGCTGCTGCTACTCAATGCCAGGTCGGTGGTTAACAAGGCTCTCCTCATTCGAGACTTGATTCTGGAGGAGGGGGGCAACCTGGCATGTGTGACTGAAACCTGGCTGGGCCCAGAGGGAGGAGTTCCTATCTCTGAAATTTGCCCAGCCAGGTTTCAGGTATGGCATCACAGGGAAGGGGGGAGGGGTGGCTATTACAGCCATGATCACAGGGAAGGGGGGAGGAGTGGCTATTACAGCCAAGGAGACTTTTTGCCTACGTAGACTCATTGCTCCTGAGATTGCGGCTTGTGAGTCCCTCTTTGTGAAGTTGGATCTAGGGGTTCAGGTGGGCTAGTTGCTCACATACCTGGCTCCCAGCTGCATGTCAACAGCCCTGCCTGTGCTACTTGAGGAGATAGCCAGGTTGGCGGTAGAGTTCCCCAGACTTATTGTCTTGGGGGATTTTAATCTACCGTCACTTGGTGAATCCTCTGGGCTGGCACAGGAGTTCATGGCCACCATGATAACCATGGACCTGACTCAAGTAGTACAGGGTCCGACTCACGAGGCTGGGAGGCACGCATCCGACATGATATTTCTCTCGGAGCAATTGAGTAATGTTCTGAGACTAAGGGGCTTAGACGTTATGCATTTGTCATGGTTAGACCATTTTCTACTATGGCTCGACTTTGAGGCTCCAATCCTCGCATGTAGGAAGGCAGAACTGACTAGGTGGTTCTGCCCCAGATGCCTGATGGACTCTGCGGGTTTTCAGATGGTGCTTGGGGTTTTACCAGATTCATTCGTACACAGTTCGGCAGAGTCCCTTGCTGTGGCCTGGAACAAGGCTCTTGACCGGATTGCGCCATTGCAACCTCTCTGTGGCACTAGACCCCAGAGAGCTTCTTGGTTTACCAAGGAACTCCGGGAGTTAAAACGCCGGAAGAGACGTCTGGAGAAGCGGTGGAGGAAAAGCAGATCTGAGTCTGATTGAACACTTGTAAGAGCTCACATTAAGACTTACAAAGTGGCGCTCAAGGCAGCAAGATGCGCGTATCATGCCACCTTGATTGAATCAGCGGAATCCCGCCCGGCGGCTATTTAGGGTAACCCGCTCCTTCCTTAATCAGGGAGGGGTGGTTGGGGAGTCCTTGCAGAGTAGTGCCAAGGCATTTAACTCATTTTTCGCTGATAAAGTCACTCAGATACGGACGAACATTGACTCCGATTGGATCACAGTGTCGGCTGACAATGAGTCAGTCAAGGTGACTGTGGCCCATCCTTGTCCACCTGTCTGGGAGGAGTTTGACCTGGTGACACCTGATGAAGTGGACAAGGCCATTGGAGCTGTGAGTTCTACCACCTGTCTACTGGATACGTGTCCCTCCTGGCTGTTTCGGCCAGCAGAGAGGTGACACGGAGCTGGGTCCAGGAGTTTGTCAATGCTTCTTTGAGGGGGGTCCTTCTTGTGTGCCCCCTCCTCAAGAAGCCTTCCCTGGAGCCAGCCATGCTTAACAACTATCATCCAGTCTCCAACCTTCCCTTTATGGGGAAGGCTGTTGAGAAGGTGGTGTCACTCCAGCTCCAAAGGTCCTTGGAAGAAGCTGATTACCTAGGCCCTCAACAGTCAGGATTTAGGCCCGGCTACAGCATGGAAACTGTTTTAGTCACACTGATGGACGATCTCTGGCGGGTCCTGGACAGGGGCTTGTCCTCTGTCCTGGTGCTTCTTGACGTCTCAGCGGCTTTCCATACCATCGACCATGGTATCCTTCTGCGCTGGGTGGAGGGGTTGGGAGTGGGAAGCACTGTTATCCAGTGGTTCTCCTCCTACCTCTCCAGTCAGTTGCAGTCGGTTTTAGTGGGGGGTCAGAGGTCGACCTCTAGGTCTCTCCCTTGTGGTGTGCCTCAGGGGTCAGTCCTCTCCCCCCTGCTATTCAATATCTACATGAAAATGCTGGATGAGGTCATCCAAGGGCATGGAATGAGGTATCGGTATGCTGATGATACCCAGTTGTACATCTTCACCCCATGTCCAGTCAGTGAAGCGGTGGAAGTGATGTGTCGGTGCCTGGAGGCTGTTGGGGTCTGGATGGGTATCACCAGGCTCAAACTCAACCCTGACAAGACGGAATGCCTGTGGGTTTTGCCTCCCAAGGACAATTCCATCTGTCTGTCCATTACCCGGGGGGGAGTTATTGATCCCCTCGGACAGGGTCTGCAACTTGGGCACCCTCCTCAATCCACAGCTAACATTAGAGCACTATCTTTCAGCTGTGGTGAGGAGGGCGTTTGCCTGGTGCACCAGTTGCGGCCCTATTTGGACAGGGAGTCATTGCTCATAGTCACTCATGCCCTCATCACCTCAAGGTTCGACTACTGCAACACTCTCTACATGGTGCTACCTTTGAAAAGTATTTGGAAACTTCAGATCTTGGAGAATGTGGCCGGAAGAGCAATCATGGGCTTTCCTAGATATGACCATGTCTCGTCAACACTCCGCCCTCTGGAATCAACTCCCCCCGGAGATTAGGACTGCCCCCACCCTCCTTGCCTTTTGCAAACTCCTGAAAACCCATCTATGCTGCCAGGCATGGGGAAATTGACATACCCCTAGCTGTTCCGATTTATGGATGGTTTGTCTGACTGTATGATTGTTTTTTATAAGCTGTTTTTTAAATTGTTTTTCAATATTGATTTGTATATGTATTGCTTGTTATGAGCCGCTCCAAGTCCTCGGAGAGAGGTGGCATGCAAATCTAATAAAGTATTATTATTATTAAGATGACAAAAAATGATAGCAATATAGCTCTACTGCTTGGGCAAATATTTTTAGGCATAAGATGTGGGAGTTAGATGTTTAGAAGAGTAATGGCATGCAGAAGAATCTATCTTTGTGTCTAGTTGCTTTGACATGTGGTGGCCTGAGGAGAGGAGTTGAAACAGTTTATATTCAAGATGTGAAGGTCTATAGATACTTTCTTAGCCCTCTTTCTGGTTCATGCAGTATACAGGTCCTCAAAGGAAGGCAGTTGGTTGCAATTGTTTTTGAAGATAAAAAATACAAATAAAAATGTTTTCATTAAGAGAAATAAAGTTGGTATGTCCTCAATTCTTGAGCAAGGAAAGGATAACAATGATCTGGTACAATACTGGTGGCAGAAAATGTATGGGCTTTCCAATAAATACTGATTTTCCATAATTAAAAATAAAATGGTGTATTAAATGAAATCTTGGACTGATTTACCTGGGTCCTTACAAATTTACATGCAGTAGACCAAAAGTGTGATATATCTAATCAATTTATTCCCCTACACTGGCATATACTGTATTGATTTTGCCAAGTTCAGCACAGTGTGGAATTGATAGGAATGGCCAATTCTTGCTTTAGGTTCTTCATACTGTCTCTTGAAGTAGTGTCTTCATTAAGCACAGTACAACAATTAAAGTATACCTATAGGCTGACACTTCAGAAATAGCGCCGGTGGCCTTACCCCCCGGCGCCTTTTGCTGGAGGCACGGGAAGACGCTGACACCCGGCGGAGCCGCCATCTTGAATTTCAGCCGAGATCTCGCGAGATTTCGTGAGGTCTCGGCCGATGATCAGGCCAGAGTGGCCTGATCAATGACATGTCTGGGCGGGGCCTGCCAGCCCTATAAAAGGGCTGGTTTGTGGAAGATCGGCCTTTTCGCCTGGACATTCTTCGGCAGACACTCGGCTGGGCGTCTGCTGTGAGCGGCCATTTTGAGGGTGCCTCGTTGCCGGTCGCAATTTTAGGAGCCTTATCAGAGGCTTTCAACGTTGGTGCCGGGCGAGAAGTCTTCCTTCTCTGCCCCCTTCAAGTCATCTTCGGGCCCGAGGAGGACCCTCGTCCTTCGCTTTCTGCGGGAGGGGTTTGAGCTTTTTGTTGGGGGGAGCTATATTTTGGCCCTATTTCTCCTCGGAGCCGAGGAGGGCCTTCTTTCGCCTTACTTCCCCTTTAGTGGTCGCAGTCCCAAAGGGGCTATTGGTTGGGCGGGGGGGAGTGCACGGTAGGCCCCATGGCCCCATTGGTTTCTGGGGGCCTGGTAGTTTGGGGGCGCTGTTTCTCCTCGGGATCGCGGAGTGGATTGCCCGGCTGTTCTTTCCCTTAAGGGGGTTAGTGCTGGCAGCGGCCTTTTGGGGTCCAGGGAGATGTGTTCCTGGGCATAATTTGGTCTCGGCCTTTTGGGTTTTAGATCATTTCTCGATTTAGTTTTATTTCTCTATGCTTACTTAATTAATAAATATGTAATTACATGACGAATTGCATAATTAAATGAATAATAATAATAATAATAATAATACGCTAATGGCCCCTAAGAAGCAAAAGGCCTCAGCCCCACCGGCTGAGCCCATGGCACGGCCACACAGGGCAGTTAGGCCCTTGGCCCGGGCTCGTGCCAGCACAGGTGACTCTCTGAATGGAGCCCCGAGGGGAGGGGGTAGGAGGTCAGGGCCCCCGGTTGTTGATAACATGTCCACTCTTTCTGGGGCTAAGATCATTGGGAGACTGGACGACATTGAACGCTGGCGGTCTGGGTCCAGCACAGGAGGTGCCTCCATGTCAGCGCCTGCAGCCCTCGGCCGAGCTCCGGAGGATTCCATGACTCAGGCCGGGCAGATGGCCCATCCCGGGCAGGCGGCCCAGCCCGGGCAGATGGCAGCGTTCCCAGGGCCTGTGGGACCGGGGCCTTCATGGATGGCTTCTACCCCTTTGGGGGCAGGTGAGGTCGCACCACACTTAGCATTTTCAACGCTCTTCCCTCTGCCCGGACAGGCCATTGTTCCACCGGGTTTTTGGGGGAGGGGTCAAGTTTTTGGGTACACCGGTGGGCACCGGTAGCCGGGTTTGAACCCCGCCAGCTTTGGCTGCGTTTGCTCAGGCTCCTGTGACGGCTTTTCCGTCGGGGCCAGGGGGTTTCTGGGGGCGGGGGTTTGGATCCCGCCTGCTTTGGCTGCTGCTACTCAGGCCCCTGTGACGGCTTATCCGTCAGGAACTGGGGTGCCAGCGGCAGGTGTCGCCACAGTTTGGAACCCTTTCGCCTCTAAGGGGTGCGGCAAAGTGGGCCCCTCCCTCATGTCATGAATTCTTTGCAAAGGGAGCTTGTTTTCGTCCCTTTTGCAAGTTCAGGCAGGCTTGCGGGAACTGCGGGGGTACACACGCCGCTTCAGTGTGTCCCAGGCCCAAAATGGGGAGAGACAAGATGGGGGGAGGTCAGGATATACAACCCCCGCCCGCTGGGTGAAAAGGGGCTCTGCCCAATTGAGCTTCCAGTGCTTAAGGGTTGGTTAAAAAACTACCACCCTCGCTCGAGAGCGGATGCTCTCCTGCAAGGTTTTTTCTGAGGGATTTAGGATTCTATATGCAGGGGTTAGGAAAGCCTTCATGTCCGACAACCTTAAGTCGGTTGTGGGACATGAAGACATCATGAGAGGGTCATTCACTGCCTTGACGATTCTTGTGGGTGGGGCCCGTGCGTTCAGAGCAATGTTTTGCTCTGATGCGGGACTTCAAAGCCCTTTGTGCTCATTTGGGGTGCCTTTAGCTCCCGAGAAGACTGAGGGCCCTGCTACCAGGATTACCTTTCTTGGTATTGAATTGGACTCAGAGGAGCAATCATCTAGATTGCCCCTTGACAAGTTAATTAAGATTCGGGGTAAACTCGATTTAGCATTAGGCTGTCTGAAGGTCACCCTTCGGCAGCTGCAAGATTTAGCAGGGTTTTTTCTTAATTTTGCCTGCCAGGTCATTTTTCCCAGCCGGGCTTTTTCGTGGAGGTTGTACAATGCGATGATGGGGCTGCACTTGCACTTGGGGTCAGGGATGACCTACGTGTATGGTGGGAATTTTTAGATTACTTTAATGGGTTGTCATTTTGGAGGCACAAGCTTCTTTTGAAGCTGAGTTACAGTTATGCTCAGATGCTGCGGGGACCTGTGGTTTCGGGGGTATATTAGGCAACCAGTGGTGTCGTTCCACTTGGCCTCCGGAATGGAGAGCCTCTCCCCTGGTCAAGGACTTGACCTTTCTAGAGCTCTTCCCCTTGGTAGTGGCCTTAGAGCTTTGGGGGGAGCAATTTAGGGACAAAATGGTGCACTTTTGGTGCAACAACCTGGCGGTGGTCCAGGTTGTGAACGCCCTGTCCTCCAAGAGCGCCAGGGTCATGCGGCTTGTCCGCCATTTTGTACACAGGTCATTGTCCCTAAACGCCTTATTTTTGGCTCGACATGTCCCTGGGTTAGACAATGAGATTGTTGACGCCTTGTCCCGTGGTCAGTTGTCCAGGTTTCGGACCCTGGCTCCGTGGGCCCGCGCGTTACCAGAGGCTTTTCCCGACCACCTTTGGAGCCTGGGCAGGCTCCCGAGCAGTGGAGAGCAGAAGCCCTCAGAGCCATGGCCCTTGCAATGGCACCAGGCACCCTGAGGGCTTACCAGCATGCAGGTAAGGAGTTTGGGGATTTCAGGCAGGATAGGGGTTACCCCCATAGTTGGCCTGCCCCAGTAGAACACCTGATGGAATTTTGTGTCCAGCTTAGGCAGCGTGGCCTTAGGACAATTAGGTCCAAGTTAGCCGGTCTCGTCTTTCTGTCCAAGGCGGGGGGTGTATGGACCTTTCTGGACTTCCGCATTCGGAAGATGCTGGAAGGCTAGGTGAGGGAGCGACAGAGGACCCCTTTGGATAGTCGCCAGGCTCTGATGGTGCAGCAGCTGTCGCTTATTAATCAAGCTTTAGACAGTCTGTGTGCCTCTCTGTACGAGGCCCATCTGGCCTCCTCGCAGGCTGACAGGTCGCTTCGTGCCTTCCAGTTCGCTGATTTAGCTTAGCTGGGTTCTAGTGTCCAGGGTTTTGGCCAGGCTCGGCATGGATCCCGCCGGCTATGGAACGTACTGTTCCGTATCGGCGCTGCCACTAGTGCGGCAATTGGAGGTTTCTCGATACGGAGGATTCGGGAAATCGGCCGCTGGCGGTCAGCGGCCTGTTTAGGGTACGTTCACCTCTTGTGGCCTCTTCTATTCAGCCCCGCCAGTACGAGACCGACGGTGTGGCTTTGAGGTCACAGCGTGATTTTGGGCCGGCCCCTCAGCAACAAGAACCGCTGGGGGGACCCAACTTTCATTGGCGGATGGGTCAACGTCATCTGGTTGGGGAGAAGAGGTGTGCGGTGGGAAAGGTTTTCTACCGCTATTGCTGGGAGGGCGGCATCCCATTGCTGCGCCCAGGTTGTACTGGGTGGGCGGCATCCCATTGCTGCGCCCAGGTGGCACTGGGAGGGTGGCATCTCATTGCTGCGCCCAGGTGGTGCTGGGAGGGCGGCATCTCATTGCTGCGCCCAGGTTGTTCTGGGAGGGCGGCATCCCATTGCTGCACCCAGGACTGGTCTTGCACCTTGGTGGCAAGGACCTGTGCTGGTTTGGAGGTCTGCGTTTGATCTGCCAGGCTCGCAAAGCCCTGCGGTGGCTTCGCACTGTGTGTCCCACCTCGCAAGGGGTGTGATCTTTGATCCTCCCAAGGATCATTTGGAGGGACGCCATTTCCCTTAGGGCCATTTACCGGGTTAGACGGAAAGTTAATAAGGCCCTGGGTAAGGTGGCAGAGAGTTAGGTGGGGTTATAATGGCCCATCCTCACATCACCATAGATCAGCCGTGGCTTTACCGGGCTGTTGGTGTTCACCTGTCAGAACAAGGGAACACCATCTTCTTACAGGACCTGCAGCGGTCACTGCGCAAGCTGGTGCAGTTAGAGGGGGGAGTCGGGGGGCCAAGATAGAGATCTGACCCCCACTCTGTGGCAGGTTAGGGGCGGAAAACTGGGTGGTGGTTTAGCAACTGCGTGTTCTCCGTTGGGCATCTTTGGGGATGATTGACAGGTTCTCTCCAAAGCCTTGTGGTATTGGCGACCTGAGCAGTTGGGGGGAACCTATCTTTGGGTCTCAGGTGAGGGAGTGGTCCTTCACCTGGATTAGCATGGAGCTACGCCCATATGTTGCCCCGGATGTTTATTCTGCGTCATTTTCCGACCCGGAAGTAATTGTTTGACCCTGGGTTATTTTAATAAAATGACCCAGTTTTAAATCCAGCTCATTGTGTCTGTGTCGTTACTCCGCCTCTCCTGCAATAGCACAGGTGGCCTTACCCCCGGCACCTTTTGCTGGAGGCACGGGAAGATGCTGACACCCGGCGGAGCGGCCATCTTGAATTTCAGCCGAGATCTCGCGAGGTTTCGTGTGGTCTTGGCCGATGATCAGGCCAGAGTGGCCTGATCAGTGACGTGTCTGGGTAGGGCCTGCCAGCCCTATAAAAGGGCTGGCTTGTGGAAGATCGGCCTTTTTGCCCGGACATTCTTCGGCATACACCCGCCCGCCCTCCCTATCTTACAGTGTGCCTTTTGGGGTCACCCTACGGGGCCGAATAGGAATTTTTGGCGGCCCTTGCGTTTTAGCACGGACTGTTTTTTCACCTATTCCACACTGCGGAGACGGATAAGCGGTTAGGGGGTGCTTGCACCTGTTTTAGGTTAATTGGCTTACCTTTGGTCATTTGGGTAGGCAGGTTAGGGGTGGAAAACTGGGTGGTGGTTTAGCAACTGCGTGTTCTCCGTTGGGCATCTTTGGGAATGATTGACAGGTTCTCTCCAAAGGCTTGTGGTATTGGCGACCTGAGCAGTTGGGGGGAACCTGTCTTTGGGTCACACCCATTTAATTCCCCTTGTAGGGGTTAGCCGGTGGGACCTCCCACATGCAAGTGCATGGCAAGGTCTCAGGTGAGGGAGTGGTCCCTCACCTGGATTAGCATGGAGCTACGCCCATATGTTGCCCCGGAAGTTTATTCTACGTCATTTTCTGCCCTGGAAGTAATTGTTTGACCCTGTGGGTCCTTTGTTAGGGTTATAGTTAATTATGCTAATTATGCTAATTTATTTAAATAAATTATGCGTTTTTATTTTAATAAAATGACCCAGTTTTAAATCCAGCTCATTGTGTCTGTGTTGTTACTCCTCCTCTCCTGCAATAGTATTATTTTTTAAACTGGGTAACAGCACTGAAGTCTATTCTTGGCTCACCCTTCTATAAAAAGAGTATTTTATTGTCTTATGTTTCAAAAGTTGCACCCTATATTGAACATGAGTTTAAATACAAATAATCACATCCTTATCTCCATTGCCTTCTGAGTAGAGAGAATATTTGCTTGTTGATTGGCATAATTAATTAACTAACCGTAAAATGTACTTGTTTTAACACAACAATAGGGGTCAGACTGATAAAACTGAATTTTGAAAAAGGCGAGATGTAAAAAAATGTTAGAGTATATGTAAGGGAAACTCTTTGACATTAAACAGTATTTAACACATACACAGTACAGAGAGGTTTCATGCACAGCAGTTACAAAAATTATAACATATTAAACATTTTTTAAAGAAATTAAAAGCCCAGCACATTTGTTAGATAAGTCCTTCACAGATTAAACTTCAGGAAATCTGATGTTTATGCAGTTTTCTTACTTATTCTCCAACTTCTGCAATTCCACATTTTGAGATCCTAATTAACTGACAGCTTGCTCCAGAATATTAATAGAATGGCTAATTTGCTGAGGCATATCACCCATTATATTTTGCATCAAAAATATTATAATTAGGTTTGAAAGGTTATTGATATATTTCCAGATAAGTAAGCACAGAATTAAAATTTGGAAGTAATAGCAATGGCAGCTTAGGTATCCCCAGACTGACAAACTGGAACTAGAATAAGCAATTATTAAAACATTAGGGAATCATGCTGTCATCTAGTAAAGAAAGGAGAACATGTCTGAAAATTCTTCCATCTTCTACTGTGATTTCTTCAGTTATAATATAACTTCAACACACATTCTCTTCACTTTTTAAAAAGTAAACAACCACAAAAGGCATAGGGAGCACAATGAAGTAACTTATCCTTAAAGCACCTGAAAGAACTCAATAAATCAACTTGCTCTTCTCTGTGACTGCCCCTCAAGTGCTGGTGGACAGCTGCCGTGTCACCAATATTCCTTCTCTTTAATAGGCTCGACATGTCCAGTTCCTCTAACCATTCATCATACAATTTAGCCTTCAGTCTCTATATCATCTTCATTGCTTTTCTCTGCAATCTTTCTAAGGTTTCAACATCATTTTGTATCATGGTGTCCAGAACTGCATGCATTATTTCTACCACAAAGAAGAGGGAGTCAAAACCTCCAATGATGGAATACCCACAGATTCTGAAGGCAAGCTGTTCCACTGGCTAATTGTTCTCACTGTTAGAAAATTTCTTCTTAGTTCTAGGGCGATTGTCTCCTTTATTAGTTTCCATCCAATTGTTTCTTGTTTTGCCTTCTGGTGCTTTGGAAAATTGGTTGACACCCCCCCTTCTTCTTTGTAGTAGCCCCCCCTCTTTCCTGTGGGCCTGGCTGCTGGGTGGTTGTAGGGAGAGCTGCTTTGTGGAGAGACAGAGTGGATGGCTCCTAGGGGAAACCCAGCAGTGGGGATATAGAACCAGGACCCAAGTTTAAGTGAGAAATGGTTAAATTTACAGTTATTTTTTCCCAGACTGTGTTTTACAAGACTTTTCCTCTCAAAGCAATCTGGGACTGGGCCACACATGCATAGGTCTTGCCAGGCATGTGTGATTCACCTGTACCTACTGAACTACCAAAGAATTTCCCCACTAAGCTGCAGTTTCAAACTGAGTGGGTGAGTAGGAGTGTCATATGTTACAATCATTCATAACAATCTTATTATTCATAAATTGAGTAAATAATGCTTTTTAAAAATTTCCCTCTTTCTTTTAATAGTTATTTCTTTTAACAATTTGCATCATTTCATAAGTTTTCTCACATTTATTTATTTTAGACACAAACCCTACGCATAAAATGAGTAGTGCGAGCAGTCATGGGTCTTCCCACACATACCCATGTTTCACTAACATTCCACAGCCTGCATTGGTTGCTGATTGGTTTCCGGACACAATTCAAAGTGTTGGTGATGACCTATAAAGCCCTCCATGGCATCAGACCAGATTACTTATGGGACTGCCTTCTGCCACATAAATCCCAGTGGCCGGTTAGGTCCCACAGAGTTGGATTTCTCCAGGTCCTGTCAACCAGACAATGTCATTTGGCGGGACCTAGAGGAAGCACCCTCTCTGTGGTGGCCCCAGCCCTCTGGAATCAGCTCCCTCCAGAGATTCGTACTGCCCCCACCCTCCTCGCCTTCCACAAGAGCCTTAAGACCCAACTATGTTGCCAGGCATGGGACAACTAATATATGCCCCCCCGACCATTAAATGTTATATGTAGATATGATTAAGTATATTGACTGTGTTTTAAGTTAATGGGATTTTAGCTTATAGTTTTTAATTATTAGATTTGTATGTGTATTGTTTTTGCATTGTATTTTGTGAACTGCCCCGGGTCCCCAGAGAGGGGCGGCATACAAGTCTAATAAATAAATAAATAATAATAATAATAATAATAATAATAATAATAATAATCTTTTCATGAAAGTTGAAAAGAAAGTTTAAAGTTTATTTAAAGGATTTATACTGTAACTGTTCTTATGCCTTAACTATGATTAATTAATTTTCTTTGAGCATCACATAGATGCAATGAACTCATCTAACATGGAAAAATGATGAATGATTGTGAATTTGCAATCATAACTTCAACATGCACTCTTGAGATAGCTGTAATTTTATCACAAATACTTCAGATGCTGTCCTACAAATTGACAAAAATGAATCCCTCCTTGTTTCATTTTGGCAGGTAAATTCAATCCAGAAAGAACTTTGTTTTGTATTCATGTTTTCTGTTGGCACCCAGTGTTTATGTTGAGCTTGGTTCAGAAGCCTAGACTTTCATACCATGGTTTCACATACACAGAAGCAGATAATCTCCCCACTACATCACCTCCCCCATAAAAGATCTCCCATGAATTGAAGAAAAAAATTTCCACCAAAAATTCCATTGCTAATTCTCTTGTTCTATTCTGCTCTAACTCTGCTCAAATTGTACTGTAAAACGACCAATGATATCAGACACGAACCATCCACTTAGCAACATTTATAGGACCTGCATATTTCCTTGGGATTGCATAGCTTTCTTCAGTGAAGGGCTACCAAATTTTTGACTATCACATTGTGGGTGTGTCTTGTACTCCCTTCTAATAACTTTGCATATCTGGTTACAGTGTTATCTATATCTATCTGCTCTGCCTGATAAAAACTACACTCTCACCTTTCCTTCATTACCTACCCTTTTATTCCTAAATGTTAACTGATCTGAGGATCTTCAATACAAATTATCTGAATTGCTATTTCTCCATCTGAGTACTTAACACACTAATTAAGCATTCTCTCTCTATCTAACTCTGGAACGGTCTATTAGAGATTTATATAAGTGGGCTAGCTGGTGGAATATTGTTCAAATGACAAGCCTATCTAACTTGACTAGATTGGGATCGGGGAAGAGGTCAATCAATCAATCCACCTCAGCTATACCTAGCCCCTCTACCCAGAGATCACTGGATGATATGCTGCCCAGAGAAAGGTCTAATTCATACAAAGATCTTCAATTTTGTTGCTCCAAATGCAGGAGTTAATGCTTAAGAATCATGAAGATATTAAAAAAGAAATAGGTGAAGTGAGAAACGATACATCTGAGTTAAAAGAAAGGATGCAAAATATGGATAAAAGGCATGAGGCTTTCCAACAACAGATGTTAAAACAAGAACAAAAAATTCAGGATTTGGAAGATAGGATTGACCAGGATCATAAACAAATGGAAGACCTGACTGAAAAATTAGTCCATGCCAATAAAGAACTAGAAAATACTGTAATCCAACTTGAGAGTGAAAAAGCCAACCACTTCCTTAGATTTCAAAACCTTAGGGAGGAGAAAAGTGAGGATTTACCAGACATTATGGCCGACATCCTATCAAAGGCGTTGGGCATCGAAAAAGACACAATGTTAAACGAAATTGACGAAGTCTACAGAATTAACACCAATTATGCCAGACGCTATAACCTCCCCAAGGAAGTCCACATCAAACTAGTTAAAAAATCAGTCAGAGACTAAATTCTCCATAAAGCACGGGAAGACCCCATAGATTACAAAGGGAGACAATTGGTTATTCTAAAACAAGTCCTGAAGCACGTTAGAGACCTACGTAGGCCATACACTTTCTTATCAGCTAAACTGACCAGGCACAACATAAACTTCAGATGGCTTGTCCCAGAGGGAATGCTTGTGACCTGGCAAGATAAAAAGATAAAAATAGACTCGGTCGATAAAGCCGAAGAATTTTTTGAAAAACATTTTACTAATGATCGGACGACTGATACAATAAACAATAAAGAATCAAGGAATCCTACACCAATTAGTAAACAACTAACGGACCAGATTCCAAATAGATCGGAAGGAACACTGGCTACCGATAATATAACTTCTGGAAATAATGGCTACGCAGGCTTACCAAAAGAGACTAGAAGTACTAGGGCAACTAGACCTAAGTATAGATAACCCAAACTTGGCACAAAAAACGTCTAACAGGGGAATTGAGTTATATTCAATTAATATAAATGGATTGAATGCACCAAAAAAAAGAAATCAAATTCTAAACAAAATTGCTAAACTAAACCTAGATATTATTGCAATGCAAGAAGTACATATCAAAAACAAATTTGAACATCTTCTTAAAAGAAATAAACTTGGGAACCTGTTTTCATCTCTAGCCTCGGAAAAAAAGAGAGGTGTAATCTGTTATATTAATCCTAATATTCAAGCTAAATTGAAATATAAAGATAGAGAAGGTAGAGTCCTGATATTAGAATTACAAAAAGAATCAGAAACAATAACCTTAATCAATATCTACGCCCCGAATGAAGGCCAAGAAAGATTTTATAAAAAATTACTAAATATCATAAAAGAATATGCTACTGACAATATTTGCTTATTAGGGGATTTTAACGGAATAATCGACAAGGAATTGGACTATAATAACGATAGAAGGAATAAACAAAAGAAAAGAATATTACCCAAAGCTTTTTTCGATTTAATTAAAGAATTAAAACTTAAAGATAGTTGGAGAGATAGAAATCCTAACCTTAAAAAATTCACTTTCTATTCAGATAGGCACCAATCTTGGTCAAGACTGGATATGGTCTGGACTACAATAGAACTTAACACAAAAATTCAATCGGTAGAGATAGAACCCAATTTTATCTCAGACCACAACGCGCTTAAAGTAATATGGAAAGGAACTAAACAATGTTCTAGATGGACGCTTCAAAAATCTATACTCAACCAGGAAAGTTTTAAACAGAAACTACAAGTGGAAATGAACTTTTTCTTTCAAGAAAATATTAAAGAACACATCAGTGTTCAAAATGTATGGGACACAGCCAAAGCCATAACTAGAGGAATAGCTATTTCGTATATGGCTAAAGAACATAAACTAAAAAGCAGAAATTGGTTAAACTAGAAGAAGATTATAGATTTCTGGAAGAAAACTTACAAAAATATCCCCCCAAAAAAGAAATTAAACAAAAAATGTCACAAATAAAACATGAGTTAAACTTAATAGATCAACAAAATCTAGCACAACAAATTAAAAGTAGCAATCAATACAATTTTGAAAATGCTAATAAACCTAGCAAATGGTTACCCAATAAACTCAAAAAACAAAAAGAAAAGAAACTCATAAACTGTCTTAAGACAACAAATGGGGAAATATGTCATGATTTGGAAAGAAAAAAACAGATTGCTAGTGACTTTTTTAGCAAGCTTTATGACAAACCTGAAAATACACCTAATTTCGCACATGACCAAAAAATACAAGAAATTTTAGAACAGGCCAATCTTCCTAAAGTACCACAAGAAATGAAAGATATAATAAATAAGCCAATCACTGCTATAGAATTAAAAGAAGCAATTAAAGGGCAAAATAATAATAAAGCCCCGGGCCCCGATGGCCTCCCAACTGAATTCTATAAAGACCTCCCCAAAGAAATGGAAAAGGCCCTATTAGAAACATTAAACGAGGCCCTAGATAGAGGCATAATTCCAACATCCTGGACAGAAGCAAATCTAGCGCTAATATCAAAAAAAGATACGGACCCTACAGATATAGCTAACTATCGTCCTATTTCTCTTTTAAACGCCGACTACAAAATCTTCAGCTCCATTCTAGCTAGTAGAATTAAAGGATTTCTAAATCAATTCATAGATTCAGATCAAAATGGCTTCCTCCCTGGGAGACAGCTAAAGAATAATATTAGAATAGTATTGGACACCCTGGAGTACTACGAAGCCCACAGTGAAAAACAAGTGGCATTAATATTTCTTGACACCCAGAAGGCGTTCGACAACGTGTCCTGGAAATTTATATTCAAACAACTTGAATATATGGAATTTGGCCCTAAATTCATAAACGCAATAAAAGCTATATACACCGACCAATCAGCATATATCATCCTTAACGGAGATATATCGACAATAATTTCCCTCCACAAAGGAACGAGACAAGGGTGTCCACTGTCTCCACTACTGTTTATCCTAACATTAGAAGTACAGTGATCCCTCGATTTTCGCGATCTCGATCTTCACGAAACGCTACACCACGATTTTTCAGAAAATATTAATTAAAAAATACTCCACGTTTTTTTTTGCTATACCATGGTTTTTCCCACCCGATGACGTCATATGTCATCACCAAGAGTCACTTCTCTGTCTCTTTCTCTTTCTTTCCTGTCATTCTCTGCTTCAATCATTTTCTCATTTCTCTTTTTTTCTCCCCTTTTTTCTATCATTTCTCTCTCTCTTTCTTCCTCTCTCACACTCTCTTCCTCCCTCTCTCATCTCTTTCTTTCCTTCTCTCTCTTTCCTTCTCTCTCCCCCCCTCCACTTGCCCACGAGAAGAAAAAAAGCAACCTCTGCCGGGCAGCTCCCCTTGTGCCCCCGCTTTGTGCCTGCCTCTTTTGGGGATTTTTTTTTCTTTTCTTTTTTTGCCTTTGGTCTCCCATTAAGCCTGCCGCTTGGCCGCCGCCGAGGAGAAGCGCGGGGAGGGCGAGAGAGGGAGATCATGGCATGCGAGGTCCCTGCAGAGCAGAGGGGGTGGCTGAGGCGGCAGAGACGTAGCAGCGGCGGCGGCAGGCGAGCTTGGAGCCTTGCTTCGCCTCCTTCACTGCAATACAAACGAAGGGGTCAGACGCAGCCTCGGCGAGCCGAAGGTTTCCGCGGCTCTGACCCAGAGCAGGAAGGGCTGGTGGGGGCGGCGAATCCACCTCCCCAGCCACCGGCTCCACCATCTGCGCATGCACGGCCATTGAAAAAAGGGCGCGCATGCGCAGATGGTGTTTTTACTTCCGCACCACTATATCGCGAAAAATCGATTATCGCGAGAGGTCTTGGAACGTAACCCTCGCAATACTCAAGGGATCACTGTACTAACTAGAATTATCAGAAAAAAGGAAGATATAAAAGGGTTAAAGTGCAAAAATGAAATTTATAAGCTACAAGCTTTCGCGGACGACCTGGTATTTATTCTAGAAGACCCTTTAGATTCAGGACCTAAATTACTGGCTGTCCTAGAAGAATACGGCACAGTGGCAGGGCTTAAAATAAATAAAACTAAAACTCAAATCTTAACCAAAAATATGAGAAAACCGCAGAAAGCCATTTTAACAGCCAAACTTGATATCCAAATAGTTAAAAAAATTAAATACCTTGGCATTAATTTGACGAATAAAGTGTCTAGTCTAAAAGAAAACAATTACAATAAACTAATAGATAAAATACAATCTGACCTGTTGAAATGGAAAAATCTACAACTCTCCTTACTAGGGAGGATTGCGGCTATAAAACTTAACATCTTGCCCAAAATATTGTTCCTATTCCAAACAATCCCAATTCAATTGAAACAGGAATTCTTTATAAAATTGAACAAAATTACCAGTAACTTTATCTGGCAGAACAAGCGCCCTCGAATTCGCTTAAAATATCTACAAGACAGAAAAGAAGGAGGAGGTCTGGCACTCCCAATTTGGAAAGACTATTACATTGCTGCATCCCTAACTTGGATGAGAGAATGGATGAGCTTATCTAACATCAGATTACTCAGCTTAGAAGGTCACGACCTCCACTTAGGATGGCACTACTATCTTTGGGATGAGAAGCCGAGGACCCATAAATATTTTACCAATCATCTGATTAGGAAATCTTTAATACATACCTGGAAAAAAATTAAGTCTAAACTCTACAAAGGAATCCCTACATGGTACGCCCCATTAGAAGCATATGTTCATCCCAATTTTCATTAAAAAAACAATATAATAAGGTACAAGGATATATTAAATTCCAATGGCGAAATTAGATCAAGAATAGAATTAGAACACCTCGGTCAAAAAACGGAATGGTGGGAATACTTACAGATACAAACTAAATTCAACAAGGATAAAAGTAGACCTGGAATAATTAAAAATGCCCCGCTAGACAAATTATGTACAGATTCCCAAGAACAATTAATTAAAAAATTCCACTGTTACCTAAACTATAACGAATTGGATAATATTAACACCAAAATCAATGTAAAACAATGGAATCTGGACCTCAAAAAAGAGATCAAAGAAGAGGAATGGCAAATACTTTGGAGTAGAAACTATAAACTGACCATTGCCACGTCCTACAAAGAGAATTTAGTCAAAATGTTTTACAGGTGGCATATTACCCCGATTAAATTAACAAAACTAAATAATAAACTTTCACCATATTGTTGGAAGTGTCACCAAGAAATAGGCACCTATTTCCATTTATGGTGGCAATGCACAAAAGCTAAGATATATTGGAATAAAATCGGACTCTGGATTGACGAAATACTCAATCTGAAAATAGAAAAAACCCCTGAATGTTTTCTTCTGGGCATTATTAGACAAAATCTACCTAAATCCCAAATACATTTAATTGTCCATTTAACAACAGCAGCCAGACTAACCTTTGCGCAGTGGTGGAAGAACGAGGAGATACCTCCGAATGATGCAATAATAAAAAAAATTAAATACTGCGCAGAGATGACGAAATTAACTATATTAGTCAGAAACGAAACAAAAGCCACATTCATTCCTTTCTACAACTGGTTAGGAAAAAAGAGTAAGAATAACACGCCATAAGATTGATATGATGGATATAAACACGACCAGTTACAAATCTGGTATATAGCTATCCTATATTTTACATAGTATTAAGAGACTTTATATATATACTGATAGTATCTTTACTACTACTCCCTAAAATCTCTATAATTCGATTAACTCAACACTTGCATTTATCAATTTAGATGAACAAACCGAACCATGGTAACGAGCTAATAAAATAGGAATTAGTTCTCGTTTTCAATACAGCTCCCCCGGACATTCGCCGAATTCTTTATTCTTTCTATCCTTTCTATTTATTTATTTATTTATTTATTTATTTATTTATTTATTTATTAATAGAGTTGAAAGGGACTGTTAGGTCATCGAGTCCAACCCCCTGCCTGAGCAGGAAACCCTAAAGCACCCCAGCCAAATGGAAGTCCAATCTCCTCTTGAAGGTGTCCAGAGTTGGGGAGTTCACCACCTCCCCTGGCAGGCAGTTCCATTGGTTGATCGCTCTGACCGTCAGGAAGTTCTTCCTTATTTCCAGGTTGAATCTCTCCTTGGTCAGCTTCCAACCATTGTTCCTCGTCCGGCCCTCTGGTGCCCTGGGGAATAAAGAGACCCCCTCCTCACCATGGCAACCCCTCAAGTATCTGTAAACTGCTATCATGTCCCCTCTAGACCTTCTTTTTTCTAGGCTGTCCATGCCCAGTTCTCTCAATCTCTCATCGTAAGTCTTGGTTTTGAGTCCCCTAATCATTTTGGTTGCTCTTTTTTGCACCTTCTCCAGAGTTTCGATGTCTTTTTTGTAGTGAGGTGACCAAAATTGGATGCAGTACTCCAGGTGGGGTCTGACCAGGGCATAGTAGAGTGGTATTAGTACTTCCCTGGTCTTGGAGCGTATTCCTCTGTTGATGCAGCTTAGGATTGAGTTGGCTTTTTTGGCTGCTGCTGCACATTGCTGACTCATGTTTAGTTGATTGTCCACCAAGACTCCAAGATCTCTTTCGCAGTCACTACTGCTGAGTGGGGTATCTCCCAGGCTGTATGTATGTCTAGGGTTCTTTTTGCCGAGGTGGAGGACTTTGCATTTGTCGGTGTTGAACCTCATTTTGTTGGTATGGGCCCACTGTGATAGTCTGTCTAGGTCTTCTTGTACTCTGAGCCTGTCCTCAAGGGTGTTGGCTAACCCCGCCAGCTTGGTGTCATCTGCAAATTTTATTAGTTCCCCTTTTATTCCCTCGTCCAGGTCGTTGATGAAGATGTTAAAGAGTACAGGACCCAGGAAAGAGCCCTGTGGTACTCCACTGTCTACTTTTTTCCATGTGGATTTGGTGCCGTTGAGGACAACTCGTTGGGTGCGGTTGGTCAGCCAACTGTTTATCCATCTACATGTGTAGTAATCTACTCCATTTTTTTCTAGTTTGTGGATTAGGAGATTGTGGTCGACTTTATCGAAAGCCTTACTGAAGTCCAAGTATATGAGGTCCACTGAGTTGCGTTGGTCAATTGACTTGGTTATGGTGTTGAAAAATGATATGAGATTGGTTTGGCATGATTTGTTTCTGATGAATCCGTGCTGGCTATTGGATATGATCTTGTTTGTTTCTAGGAAGTGGGTAAGTTGTTTTTTGATTATTTTCTCCAGTATTTTTCCAGGTATAGAGGTCAGACTGAATGGTCTGTAGTTACCTGGGTCGGTCTTTTTGCCTTTTTTGTGGATGGGGACTACGTCAGCTCGCTTCCAGTCTTCCGGTAGGTCTCCAGTGATCCAGGATATTTGGTAGATGAGGCGGAGTGGTTCCGCTATGGTGTCTGCCAATTCTTTTAGGACTTTGGGGTGAAGTCCGTCTGGCCCTGGTGATTTGTATTCGTTGAGTTCCCTCAGGTAGTCCCTCACTGTGCTTTTGTCTATGTTGAGTTCGGTTCTGGGGCAGTTTGTTGCAGTTAAATTGCAGATTGGTTGGAGGGCGGTTCCCTTTTGTGTGAAGACTGATGCAAAGTAGGCGTTGAGTAGCTGTGCTTGGTCATTGCTGTCTGTGATTTCTCTACCCTCTTCGTTTTTTAGTGTGATGATTGTTTCTTTGATTTTCTTCTTATTGTTGATGTGTTGGAAGAATCTTTTTTTGTTGTCTTTGACTTCCGCTGCAAGGTGTTGTTCATATTGTGCCTTTGCTGTTTTTATTTTTTGTTTGCAGGAACTGGCTGTTTGCTGATATTCCGCTTTGGTTATGAGTCCTTCTTTCCATTGTTTGTACTTAGCTTTTTTTCCTTTTATGTCATCTGCGAGGGCTTTGTTTAGCCATGCAGGTTTAGTTTTGGTTTTCCTGTTTTTCCTTTTCATGGGGATTGCATTGTTTTGGGCGTCTATGATGCTGTTTTTTAGGATCACCCAGGCTTCCTGAGTGGTTTTTCCTTCTAAGAGTTCGTTCCAGGGGCATTGTTCAAGGTTCGCTCTGAGCTTGTTAAAGTCTGCTTTTCTGAAGTCTGGGACTGTAGTGGTGTTGGGTATAGTAGCTAGTGATTGCACTATGTTGAATTTGAGGATGACGTGGTCGCTCTCTCCCAGTTTCCCTTCTTCTTCTGTTCCCTCTATTGTTTCTTCCCTGTTTGTTAGTATTAGGTCTAATATAGCATTCCCTCTGGTTCCTGTTTCAACTTTTTGGGTTAGAAAGTTGTCAGCTAGACTGGAAAGAAATTTGGCAGACTTTCCGCTTGGTGCTGAGTTAGTTTTCCAGTTGATGTCTGGGTAGTTGAAGTCCCCCATTATTGTCGTGCTGTGTTTGTTGCATATGTCTGTTAGTTGGCATGTGAAGAAGTCGTCCATTGTGTCTGTTTGATTGGGTGGTCTGTAGTATACTCCAATTGTGGTGTTGCTCTTTTTTTCTTTTATGTTGGCCCATATGATTTCTAGGGGGTTATCATCTTTGGTTGGATGTAGTTCTGTGGCAGTGTAGTGGTCTTTGATGTACAGTGCAACACCTCCTCCTTTCTTGTTTGACCTGTTCTTCTTGAAGAGGCTGTAACCCATTATCTGTGTGTTCCAGGCATGTGTTTCGTCCCACCAGGTTTCTGTGATTCCAATTAGATCGTATTGGCCCTCGTGTATTAATAATTCCAGTTCATCCTGTTTGTTTCCCAAGCTTTGTGCGTTTGTGTACAGGCATTTTAGGTGTTTGTGTTTGTTTGCAGGTAGACATTTTTTATTCTCAGGTTTGTTTGTAGGCTTGTCCCGTTCCCCTTCCTTGTTTTGTTTAGTGTTTTGTCGTATAGTTTGGTCACCCTCCCCTCTCAGAGCTAGTTTAAAGCCCTCCTGATGAGTTGGGCTAGTCGGTTGCCTAGGAGGTTCTTCCCCGCTCTAGTGAGGTGTAGCCCGTCGCTTGCTAGAAGCCCTTCTTGGAGATAGTGCAGGCCATGGTCGAGGAAGCCAAAGTTCTTATGGCGACACCATCCTTTAAGCCAGTGATTTATTATTTATTTATTTATTACTTAGATTTGTATGCCGCCCCTCTCCGAAGACTCGGGGCGGGATTTTGTGTTCTCTGGCGGGGTGTTGTCCTCTAGTGGGGAGGATGGAAGAAAAAACAACCTGAGCACCTGTTTTTCTGATTGTGTTGCCCAAGTGGTCATAGTCTTTCATAATTTGGTTCATGTCTTTCCCTGTGTCGTTGATTCCCGCATGAATCACCAATAGTGGGTAGTAGTCCGTGGGTTTGAGTATTTTGGTGAGGTTTTCAGTTATGTCAGAGATTTTAGCTCCAGGGAGGCAGCACACCTCTCTAGATTGGTTGTCTGGTCTGCAGATGGGAGGCTCAGTTCCCCTGAGAATTGAGTCTCCAATTACCAGTACTCTCCTTTTCTTTTTGGCTAGCTTGGGGTGAGGGAGGTTAGCTTCTATTGTTGAGGCTTTTGGTGAAGTTGTGTTGTGCTTGGTTCTTGGTGGTTCTTTGTCAGTTGTTTGCAGGTTTTCTTGTTCCGAGAGTACTGAATATTTGTTGCTTGTAGGCAGTGGGGTTGGGAGGAGGAGGGTTGGAGTTGGTGGAGGCTTGTTTTTTCGTCTTAGGGTGATGTGTGTCCAGCTATTTACTGCTTCTGGGGCGTGGATTCGGCTTAGCTCCTCTGGGGTTTTGGTTTTGTTGGGAGTCTGATGGATTTTCTCATTGTGATGTTGGTGCTTCAGGGTTGTTAGGTTTTTCTCTAGGTTTTCAATTTTTTCCTCAAGTAGCTGGATGAGTTTGCATTTGTTGCAGGTAAAGTTTTGGAGGTTTGAGGGGAGGAGTGAGTACATGGAGCACAAACTGCAGCACACCATGGATTCAGTTCCGTCTTCATCTATGCTTGTTCGGGGAGTGATTTCTGTGTGCATGGTTTGTGTCTTCTCTCTCTGTGTGTGTTGTTCTTTATGTGTGTGGTAGGTTGCAGGGTGGGTGCGGGAGAGTGCAGAGGTGACATGTCTGCTCTTGTTGCTGGGTTGGTGATTTCCTCTGCTTCCCTGGTCAGCAAACCCGGTGTTCTTTTGCCTCACGGTGAGCTTTTAGCTTCTTCCCAGCATGCACCAGGAGTATGCAAATTACCCCCTGAAGCTCAGATTCCTGTATTTATATTATATTTTGTTTCAAGGCTTGCTAATAATAATGATAGGAGACCAGACGTTATTCTCCAAAAGCAAAATATGTTTGGAATCTTATTTCTTCCTCAAAAGAAATCTGAGAATCTTCCTTCCATTTGAATAAAGTTCTCAAACTACAATCCCCAGAAATCCTTGAGGGAAGAGCCGCGTGCAAGCTGAAACTTTTTTTGTTTTTTTTTGTTTTTTTTAAATCAGAGGCGGGACCAACCCTGGCCTCTGAGACCGTAGTAATCGAAATCCGGGTCTTTCTACCGTCAACTGCTTGTAACGACCGTTGGAAGGTAAAGTCTAAAGTTTTCTCTTCTTTCCCCCTCACAGAGATGGCGGCGACCGCGTTGACAACGGCGAGTTGGCGGGTTTCCTTCCCCGCTCAGCCCCCACAGCAGCTCGACCCAACAGGCCGCTTTCGCCCGCTCACCTTCCTTCCTTCCTTCCTTCCTTCCCTCGCGAGCTTCGGAAGCTTCTGGCTTCTTGTTGCCGGTTGCGGCAAAAGAGAAGGGAGCAAAAAGTGGAGCAAAAAAGAGACCGGCCGGGGAGCAGTCATGGCACCATCTTTTTCTTTTCCCGCTTTGAGCTTTTTTTTCCTCGCGGAGCCAAACCGACTTGCCTGGAAAGCCGCCTTTGGCTTCTTTGCCTCCTCCTCCTTGGAAGGGGCGCCTGATCAGAAAGCAGGGAGAGGCACAACGGTGGTGAGGAAGAATCGCCCGGACGCCTTTGGCCGCTCGGCTGGGTGGCCCGTGCGTCCGCCCGCCGTTCTATGTTTTCTGTCCTTTCTATCTTTTTCCCTCCTCCTCTGTACCCTTTCCCTACTTACTTCTTTCCCTCCCCTTTACAAGTTTTCAAGTTTGTACTTTGTAAATTGATATATTATTCGACTGTTTTCTTTTGTTTCGACCACTATTTCATGTTTTGTACAATATGATGTATTCTGTATTATTTGTATAATAAATTTTTTTTGGGGGGAAAAAAAGAAAAAAAATTCCACCAAAAATTCCATTGCTAATTCTCTTGTTCTATTCTGCTCTAACTCTGCTCAAATTGTACTGTACAACGACCAATGATATCAGACACGAACCATCCACTTAGCAACACTTATAGGACCTGCATATTTCCTTGGGATTGCATAGCTTTCTTCAGTGAAGGGCTACCAAATTTTTGACTATCACATTGTGGGTGTGTCTTGTTTTGTGAGTGTGGCTTGTTTTGTGGGTGTGGTTTGATGATCATGTGGCTTGCTGACCATGTGACCAAGTGGGAGTGGCTTGACAATCATGTGACTTGACCAAGGATTTTCCAAGAATCTCAAAACAATACCCATATCAATGGACTCAAAACAAGCAGGTCATCGAATTCACCCACATCCTAGAAGTGACCAACTACAGAATAGTGAAATGACAGAAACATCTCACTTAGAATTTTGAAAGCACATTTTGAGCATTGTCATAAAGATACCTTCATGATTAAAATGGTCACTCACAAAATAATCACTTACTCAAAGGCAACAATCTAAAATGTTCTTTGCTACTTTCACAGCCTAAGTGAATATCCCAAAATGTTCCATTCCACATAACAGTCTTAACCCTCCTTCCTGCAGACTACCAAACAAAATCAAGTTTTCTGGCAAAACCTTAGGTTTCAAGCATGATTCATTTTATTTTCTAGAGTAGGGGTCCCAAAACTTGGCAACTTTAAGACTTGTAAATTTCAACTCCCAGAATTCTCCAGCCAGCTATGAAGACCTATGTTCTAGAGAATACTATAGCCATTTGGATAAGAGGGGGAGGCAGAAACCCAGATCACATGGAATTAATTCCAGATCTTATCTCCTTATACCTTTCCTAGACACTTTTGATTGTAGCAGAATAGCCGGCTTTGGCGGTTTTAAATGCTTTCGGGAAGAACACAGAGGCAACCCAAAGAGGTGCAGATTGGGTGGTCTGGGGTGGAGCTCCATTTTCACTACTCCACTGTGTTCCTCCCCCACTTGGGCAGCAGCCCACCTCTGGCTTTCTTCCACATCTGATGCAGGATCTGAAGAAAAAGTGTGTTTGCCTTTTGGAGCCGCCAACAGATGTGCCCTACTGTAATCCAATTCATCATTTTCTCTTCCAATTTAAAGCACTATATAGCCCTAAAAATTAGCAAGATATGTAACCAAAAAGAAAGATGCCCACAACTGTTCACTTATTATAGATGCATCTTTTTCCCTTATGCACTAGAACATATAACAATAACTCTGTAACATAAGGCACATAAATTCAATATTGAATCAAATTGTTGCATCACTTAACTCCAGTTCTTATTAGGAGAATACCATATGATTGATACATTGCCAATTTTGAAAGTACAAAGCTGATGTTAATTTAAAATATAATATCGAGCAAAAAGCACCAATGCCATTCATAGAAGCATTGCCCTCCAAATGTCCACTTTTAGCCCATCTGTTAAAGACAATAAAATTTCATTGTTAGTGAAAATGTAAACCATTTCTAATAAAGATAGATAGCCTAGGCTCATAGGACTGTCAGGGCTACTCTGAATATAAAAATGCAGATGCCTTCATTTGGAAACCCCAAATTTGCAACTCCATACAAATAATCTATCTGGAACCATGCTATAGAAGTAACCTTGATTGAAATAACATGTTCTTTGCTCCTACATCTTTCTCCTCTATTGCCTTTCCTGACTTGCCAACATTTCTATTAGGATGAATGTTTTATTAAAAGAAAGGAAATAAATCTATCCAAATTCAAGGACTTGACATTGAAAGACAAAGAAATATTAACTTTATAAAAGCACTTAAAAAACAAGAGGTTTCTTCCAAAACTCTATTACTTACAATATCACAGGGTACTTAATCAGACCAGTTTTCTCTTTACCAATAAATGAAATTATTTTCACAGCATAATTGAAAGAACATTTTCTTATCTAGTGTGCTTTTATGATTTAAAGTAGGACCAAGGAATCTCTAGATTTTGTTAAACAAGGTTCTCAGGATTTCTCCCCATTGAAGATTCTGGAAGTTATGCCAGATGATATATCTAGAAATATTTGAAAGGGAAGACTTTTAGTTTCCAATCCCTGGTTTAAGGAGAAGCCAGATTGAACAAATATTATAGGCTTGGATCTTGTAAGATAATTTAAATTAAAATAAATAAACAAATACTCAATAAGGTAAAATTGTAAGAGAGTATTATATTTTTGTGGCATTAAACATCCTTCTTTCTTTTGCTGTAATATCACTATGTGTATATATCAATACCAATTAAAGTTAACTTCATATTCAGGAAAATGGACATTGTTTCCCAAAAGATGAGTTTCTATGTAAGTTAGATTGAAAGATAAGTACAAGATTGATATTAGGGCTGTGACACACAAATTTTAAGAGACTTTTGGCAACTACCTAGCAATAGCTCCGACTTTTCTTGTTTCCACCCAATAGAATATATGGAATAGAAAAGTATCACTTTAGACATCAAAATGCATAAGCAGTCACTCCATAGCATCATAATAAAACAAGCATCACACAGAAGCATTCTATTATACTACAGATCAGGAGTGTTAAACTCAAGGCCCAGGGGCTGGATCTAGCCCATGAGATACGGGCCACTCTGGAAACAGAGAAGCACTGGCCCGTGGTGCCTCTGCCAGCAAAAATGGAGCTCAGGAGGGCCATGTATCTTCCCGAGCTCTGTTTTCACCGGCAGAGGGTTGCAGGAGGCTGTCGCAGTAAAAAAATGGAGCCCAGGAGCCCGTTTTCTATAGCAGAGTGCTCAAGCCACCATAGGCACCCTGATACAAGTGATGTCAAACAGTGGTGGGTTGCTCCAGGTTTGAACTGGTTCTTAGAACCAGTAGCAGTAGTGGTGGGAAGTTCCACCCACCTGCCTGGCATGCTTTTGCATGCACGAAGTGGTGGCGAAGTAATTCAGAACCCGCTACTGGATGTTAAGGTATCCATGCCCACTCCACCTCCTGAGGCCAAACATAACCCTGATGAGGCTCCCAATGAAATTGAGTTTGACACCCCTGCTGATAGATCAATTGACAAAAAGGTAAGGCATTAAACTTTGAAGGACAGATACATAGAATGTTCATGAACAAGGGAGAAATGTCTTGAATGATTTTGTAAATACTTTTTGGCATAAAATATATAGTGCATAGTTCATTGAATGGTCACTAAGTATTAGATATTTGGTGGAGAATAGCTAAGCATGTTAGGAGATGATTATTTCAATTTTGCTCCTTCATACTTCCAAATGTTTGCTCACGTAAAAGGTGCTTTCTGAAATTCTAATTTCATATATATAGCAGTATTTCACTTCTCCCACACTTTTTTAGTTTTATTTTTTCCTTGTAAGGACTCAGTTATACGAATCATGGTGGTGCAGTAGTTAGAATGCAGTATTGCAAACTACTTCTGTTGGCTGCCAGCTGCCTGCAGTCTGGCTCAAGGTTCACTCAGCCTTCCATACTTCTCAGGTGAGTAAAATGAGGACTCAGATTGTTGAGGGCAATATGCTGACTCTGTAAATTACTTAGAGAGAGCTATAAAGCACTGTGAAGTGGATATAAGTGCTATTGCTACATATCAAAAGCATGTGCTATTTTTTATTTTTTATCTCTATCCATTCTAATTTGACATAAAGGTGTATGTGAGTTTTCAGTTTTTCTTGAATTTTTGTTCAGCCTTAATGTTATAAAAGGGTAGCCAATGCATTTAGTGGGACCATAGTTTTAAATGGATCAACATGGCTTCAAATCCAATTCAATCAGATCATTATCATGGTATATGAAAGGTGAAATGTTAAATGGCGGCAGCTATAGACCTGATTTTCTCCAAATATTCTTGACTCTAAGCCTTCCATATTTTAAAAGAGTTCTAAGATCCATTTTTCTTGTAGCTTCTCAGATTCACATTTTTCATTTTTTTCTCCTTTGCTAGTTATATGTGAGTGTGTGTGTGTGTGATTACAAGTAGACAATTGTTTTGCAGTGCTATTTTATCAGGGCTCTTTTTGTTATATTGTAAGTAATATTATGGTACTATATTGTATTGTAGTAATGTATGATATTGTATTTCATTGTATTATATTATATTAGCATAGTACATTGCTAATAGGGTGCTTTATCTTACCAGTGTACTTATTTTGTCAGTGTAGTGTAATAAAGAAATAGATGCAAATTTTTGAAGTGCCTGAGAGGTACAGTAGTTATATATGCAAATGATAGCTGTTGCAAGCTATGCAAATACAATGATTTCTAAGAATTTAGGAATTAAAATGCAAGAATGGTAGAGGAGAATTCTCATTGCATTGGTTCCACTTCAGAAACAATAACAGTATAATTTAGTCCTCCAAGCTCTAGAGAGAAGTATGAATGAATAGAAGTTTGGAACTTCCCAAATGCAAAGTTCCAAAGTAAACAATACCTATATAGGGCAATATATAATATATATATATATGTGTGTGAAATGTTTTTTTTAGCTGTATAAAAGGCTATAAATAAAATTAACTGCCTTGAAATGGCCCTGGGTTTGGCCTAGAGGCAAAAAAGGAGCTGTGACTTTCCTTAAATATACCAGGGTGATCCGACATAAGAAAATATATATATATTGCAAAACATTACACAGGGCAAAACCCGAACTCAGAACAATCTACAAAAATATATATATATATATATATATATATATATATATATATATATATATATATATATATATATACACACACACACACACATACATACATACATACATACATACATACATATATACACACACAGTGTATATATATATATTTTTATAAAACACCTCAACTTTCTTAAATAAAATGTATTCAAAGCAGAAACACAGAGCTTTTTTAAACTTATGAGTATGTTCAGCTATGTTGTAAAATAAGAAAAAAGAGAACAAAAATCTAACCAAATATGAAGCAAACTTATTGGTCAGTCGAACTATTCCTGCTTAACAAGCATACACATTTAAACCATTTAAAGCTGCAATTATTTTTAACAAATGGTTTGGCAAATACTAGAAGATATAGCTGTTTAATGTTTCCAAATGTAAAATAATGCACTTGGGGAAAAGGAATCCTAAATCTGAGTATTTCATTGGCAGTTCTGTGTTAGCAAAAACTTCAGAAGAGAAGGATTTAGGGGTAGTGATTTCTGACAGTCTCAAAATGGGTGAACAGTGTGGTCAGGCGGTAGGAAAGGCAAGTAGGATGCTTGGCTGCATAGCTAGGGGTATAACAAGCAGGAAGAGGGAGATTGTGATCCCCTTATATAGAGCGCTGGTGAGACCACATTTGGAGTACTGTGTTCAGTTCTGGAGACCTCACCTACAAAAAGATATTGACAAAATTGAACGGGTCCAAAGACGGGCTACAAGAATGGTGGAAGGTCTTAAGTATAAAACGTATCAGGAAAGACTGAATTAACTCAATCTGTATAGTCTGGAAGACAGAAGGAAAAGGGGGGACATGATCGAAACATTTAAATATGTTAAAGGGTTAAATAGGGTTCAGGAGGGAAGTGTTTTTAACAGGAAAGTGAACACAAGAACAAGGGGACACAATCTGAAGTTAGTTGGGGGAAAGATCAAAGGCAACATGAGAAAATATTATTTTACTGAAAGAGTAGTAGATCCTTGGAACAAACTTCCAGCAGACGTGGTTGGGAAATCCACAGTAACTGAATTTAAACATGCCTGGGATAAACATATATCCATCCTAAGATAAAATACAGGAAATAGTAAAAGGGCAGACTAGATGGACCAAGAGGTCTTTTTCTGCCGTCAGTCTTCTATGTTTCTATGTTTCTATGTTTCTAGCTGTTGCAACCTCCTGCAGTTATGTAATCAAAGTTGGGCATTTGGAAACCAGCCCCCAGTTGTCACTGCATTGTGCACTTCTCCATGGGAATGACTACCATTATTTTAAAATTATCTCTTTCTTGATTATTATACTTACCTCTTAGAACATATAATACAGTGGAACCCCGACATAAGAGCTGCTCTACTTAAGAGCAACTCGAGATAAGAGCTGGGAGGGGAGAGATATTTTTGTTCTACTTACAAGCCCAAATTCGAGATACAAGCGCCAAGGAGCTGTCTCCTGAAGCCAAACGCTAACTTCCGCGTTCGGCTTCAGGAGACAGCTGCGAAGCGACGCGCGTGTTTTAAAAGGTTGCAGCCAGCCTGGGGGGCTCGGGGGGGTGCTTGCAGCTTTCTTTCTTGCTCTTTTTCTTTCTCTCTTTTACCTTCCCTTCTATTTCTTCTTTTCTTTCTCCTTCCCACCTTCTTCCCTCCCTCCCTTCACTCATTCCTCTCTTACTCTCCCCTTTCATAAGTTTCCTTGCTTCCTTCCTCTGTTCCTGTCCCTTCCCCCTTTCTTTCTTTCTTTCTTTCTTTCTTTCTTTCTTGCTCTTTTTCTTTCTCTCTTTTACCTTCCATTCCTCTATTTCTTCTTTTCTTTCTCCTTCCCACCTTCTTCCCTCCCTCCCTCCCTTCACTCATTCCTCTCTTACTCTCCCCTTTCATAAGTTTCCTTGCTTCCTTCCTCTGTTCCTGTCCCTTCCCCCTTTCTTTCTTTCTTTCTTTCTTTCTTTCTTTCTTTCTTTCTTTCTTGCTTGCTCTTTTTCTTTCTCTCTTTTACCTTCCCTTCCTCTATTTCTTCTTTTCTTTCTCCTTCCCACCTTCTTCCCTCCCTCCCTCCCTCCCTTCACTCATTCCTCTCTTACTCTCCCCTTTCATAAGTTTCCTTGCTTCCTTCCTCTGTTCCTGTCCCTTCCCTCTTTCCTTCCTTCCTTCCCACCCTCCGTCCATTCATTCACCCATTCCTCTCTTGATCGCTTAAAGCCGGTCCCTGGTGCAAAAAGGGTTGGGGACCTCTGTCCTACAGGATTGGGTGGCAGAGAAGTTGAACATATGTAAATTTAAAAGTTTAAGAAAGTTTACAAGTTAAGTGAAAGAAACTTCATTATTCATTTATATGTACATGTACATTTCTTCATTAAAAACATGTCTTTCTGCATAATTTAGACTAACTTTGTGAGTTTTTTGAGGGCTGGAACCAATTAAAATTATTTACATTAATTCCTATGGGGAAAAGTCGTTCGAGATAAGAGCTGCTCGACTTAAGAGCCCAGGTCCGGAACGAATTAAACTCGTATCTCGAGGTACCACTGTAATTGACTTGGGACTTTGAAGGTCTTCTAGTGCACACCCCTGCTCGAGCAGAAACACTATGTGACATGATAGCAGTGTTCCAATATGTCAGAGGTTGCAACAAAAAAGATGAAGTCAAGCTATTCTGCAAACCACCTGAAGGTAGAAAAAGCAGCAATGGGTGGAAACTAATCAAGGAGAGAGAAACATAGAACTAAGGAGAAAATTTTGACAGTTAGAACCAGAGGTGGAGTCCTCCTAGTTTGGACTGGTTCACCCAAACCAGTATAGACCCACTGGTGATGTCATGATGATGTCACAGATCCAGTTCGGTCCACAGGCACCACCAGTCCACAGGCACCACCATTAAAAAAAATTCATATGCACATGCGCAGAAGACAGGTTTCTGGCACTGCATATGTGTTGCCATCTTGTTTTCAACTTTTTTGCATGCGCACAAAGGAAGTGAAAGAGCAGTGAGCCCTGGGTAGGAAGGAGAGGGCATGAGACCAGTGAAGGGCTACCAAAACTTTTACTACCACACTGTGGGTGTGGCCTATGCAGGACACTCTGCATCTTCTTCCAACATCTTTCAGTGCAAATTGGGTGCTCTGGGGTGGAGCCCCATTTTCGCTACCCCACTGCGTTCCCCCCGTCCGGGTAGTAGCCCACCCCCGCATGGGACCCAGGGGGCTTATGCCTACCAGTGTGCCATGGGTAGTAAAGTTCTGGGTGGGATATGGAAGGCATGCGGCTTCTGGCATTGCAGGGGGCAGAAGCTTACCTGATTTCTCCATCGAGTTTCTTGTGCAGGGAAGCAAAAGATTGTGGGACTATAAATAAATGCAATCAATTAATTTCAACTTCACAAAAAAGAAAAATATCTCCCAAACTTTTGTTTTTCTGTACATGATAGTAAGAAACATGACAGAACTGGAAATCAGGTAGGCAAAGAAATACTTAGGGAAAGTGAGGGCATCTGGGTGGTGGTGGCAAACTTTCTTCTCCCTCCTGCATTTCCTTCCCTTGTGTCTTCTGCTCTGTTTCCCATTTGATAGAAAAGGGTGGGGAAATAATTTGCCTGAGCAAACTACCCCTGCAGTCTCCCTATACTGGGATCAGTTTTGGTCAGGTCAGTCAGTGGCTCCTTTGGTGGCAAACAAAACAGCCTCATTGTGCCACACCTACTCCTTTTCCCTCCCACAAATCTTTGTGGGATACCGGGGATTCCTCCCCATTTTGGTTTAAATCTTTTTAGATTTATTTTAATTGATTTTACATCTATTTTTAACTGATGGCTCCTAAAAGACAGAGGGCTTCTGTGCCTTCGGTTGAGTTTGTGGCCCGGCCCAGGAGGGCCTTGAGGCCTTCTGCCAGGGCCCAGTTGGTACAAGAGGACTCCCAGACGGGGGCCAGGAGGGAGGGCAGGAGAAGAGGGCCCCTGGTTACCGATGCTAATATGCTTGCTTATTCCTGGTCTAGGATCATAGAGAGGCTGGATGACCTGGATGCCCGTTGGAGGTCGGTGTATGGGCCAGGGAGTGCCACCCCAATAGCCCCAGCGGCTCTCGGGGGACCACCGGGTGAACCAGCGGCCCAGACCAGGCAGATGACATCGTCGCCTAGCTCAGTAGGAGCTGGGCCCTCCTGGATGGCTTCCACCCCGATGGGGGCAGGTGAGATCGCACCACACCTGACATTTACACTGCTCCTCCCTCTGAACGGGCAGGCCATTGTCCACCCGTTTTTTGGGAGTGGGGTCAACACCTTGGGTAGTTTAGCCTCCACCTGTAGTCAGGTTGGGGTTTCCCACACTGCTACTGCGAGGGCCGCACCTTTGGGTTTTCACCTTCATCCCTCTGTCAAGGAATGTATTTGGAGAGGGGAGTATATTGATCCTTTCTCCCTCCTTAACAGGGAAGTACCCAAGAAGGACAATGAGGGTGAGGTGAGGGTAGACAAACCCAGGAAGGTTAAGGTTAGCAGATGCTTCAGCTCATGGCTGTATGCATACCTGACATACGCTTCTGTAGTGATCCAGAGGGAGCCCGCTCGGGCTGCCTCTATGCTCAAATATATGGATTTGATTGCCCATGCTCATTTTGAGTACAATGGCACAATTTGGTGTAACTATGATGAAGCTTTTAGAAGGCGGTTAGCATGGGATTCCACACTCCCTGGGGGATGTGTTTGTCCCTGAATTCTGGTTTGCTGCTACCCACACGTTCAGGACCGGGGGCGACAATCGCATGGACAGTGGCCATTTTATGGAAAGTGAGCCGGCGGCGTCCCCTCCGGTTCGGACAGCTGCGGAAAATGCAGCAAAAGCTGCCCTCCGTGTCATGAATTTGCAGTGAAAGGGGCATGTTTTCGTCCCTTCTGCAGATTCAGGCACGCGTGTGGGAGCTGTGGGGGCTCGCATGCCTTAAGCTTTTGTATTAAGCCCGAAGGTGGTAAAGATAGGAAGGGGGGGGGGCAGACTCAGCAAGCCCGTACGCTGGGGGAAAAGGGTCCCAGCCCAATTAGGCTGGGAGTTTTGAAGGAGTGGTTAAAGGACTACCACCCTCGTGGGAGAGCGGCTGCTCTTCTACGGGGTTTCTCAGAGGGCTTTAGGATTCCATACGTAGGAATTAGAAAGGCCTTCATGTCTGACAACCTTAGATCGGTTGTGGGGCATGAAGACATCGTTAGAGCTAAGATCCAGAAAGAGGTGGCCGAGGGCAGGGTGCTGGGACCTTTCCCATGCCCGCCCTTGCCAACTCTTCGGGTTTCCCCTTTGGGGGTGGTCCCAAAAAAGGCTAGTGGTGAATTTAGGTTGATTCACCACCTGTCCTTCCCAAAGGGCGAGTCAGTGAATGATTTCATTCCTGATGAGCTTTGCTCTGTCTGCTACGTGTCTTTTGACGCAGCGGTAACCATGGTTAGGAAGTGTGGGGTAGGAGCCCTTATGGGTAAATGCGACATTAAGTCGGCATTCCGGCTCCTCCCCATACACCCAGACGATTTCGAGCTCCTGGGCTTCCACTTCGAAGGGGGCTTTTACATGGATAGAGCATTGCCGATGGGATGCTCCATATCTTGTTCTCTTTTTGAGAATTTTAGCACCTTTTTGGAGTGGGCGCTCAGGAGGCGCACTGGTCTGGGCTCGGTCATTCACTACCTCGATGATTTCCTGCTAGTGGGGCCTGCGCATTTGGAGCAATGTTTTGCCCTGATGCAATCGTTCGAAGCCCTTTGTGCTCAATTGGGGGTCCCGTTGGCCCCGGAGAAGACTGAGGGCCCCGCTACCAGGATTACTTTTCTGGGTATCGAATTGGATTCGGAGGAGCAATCTTACAGATTGCCTCCAGACAAGCTGCTCAAGATTCAGAGCAAGCTTGACATGGTGTTAGCTAGTTGGAAGGTAACCCTTTATCAGCTACAGGAACTCGCCGGGCTTCTTAACTTTGCCTGCCGGGTAATAGCCCCCAGCAGGGCCTTCGCCCGGAGAGTATACACTGCGATGAAGGGGCTTCGTTTGCCCCATCATCGTACCTGCCTGAGCGCTGGGGTCAAGGATGACCTGCATGTATGGCAGGGCTTTCTGGCCCACTTTAATGGTCTGTCCTTTTGGAGGCACGAGCTTCTTTTGGAAGCAGAATTGCAGTTATGCTCGGACGCTGCGGGGACCCGTGGGTTCAGGGTTATTTTAGGCGACCAGTGGTGCCATTCCATGTGGCCTCCGGAATGGAGGGCCTCTCCCTTAGTCAAGGATTTGATCTTTTTGGAGCTCTTCCCACTGATAGTAGCTTTAGAGCTGTGGGGAGAGCAATTTAGGGACAAAACTGTGCACTTCTGGTGTGAGAACTTGGCAGTTGTCCATGTTGTGAATGCCCTGTCCTCAAAAAATGACAGGGTTATGTAGCTTGTCCGCCATTTCGTGCACAGGTCCTTGTCCCTAAATGCCCTGTTTATGGCTCGACATGTTCCTGGTCTAGACAATGGGATTGCTGACGCCTTGTCCCGGGGTCAGTTGTCCAGGTTTCGGACCCTGGCTCCATGGGCTCGTGCGTCACCGGAAGCCTTCCCCGACCACCTTTGGAGCCTGGGCGGGCCCTCGGGCAGTGGAGGACTCTAGCCAACAGGGCCGTGGCCCTCTCGGTAGCACTAAGCACCTTGAGGGCATGTTAGCATGTAGGTAAGGAGCTTTGGGATTTCAGGCAAGACAGGGGTTTCCCTTCATTTGGCCATTCCTGGTGGATCACCTTATGGAGTTCTGCGTGCAGCTTAGGCAGCGCAGCTTTTCTGTTAGGTCTATTGGGTCCAGGTTGGCAGGCCTCGCCTTTGTTACCCAAGGCTAGGGGTTTCTTGGACTTTTCTGATGATTCCGCATTCGGAAGACGCTGGTTGGCTGGGTGAGGGAGCGACCGGGGCTCCCAGAGGATAGCAGACGGGCACTAACGATACAGCAGCTGTCGCTCCTTAATCGAGCCTGGAACAGCCTGTGTGCCTCTCTGTACAAGGCCCGCCTCTTGCAGGTGGCAGCCTGTATTATGTTTTTTCAGGGCCCCTTTGAGTCAGCGAGGCTCTGGCCTCATCCCAGGCTGACAGGTCTCTCCGGGCCTTCCATTTTCTGAACTGCACTCTAGGAAAGGGGTGTCTCCCTATTGGGAGGCAATCGGAGACTGATCAGTTATTTCAGTGTCAGGATAGAGTGACGGCTGCCACCGATCAGCCTGTGTGCCCGGTGGCAGCTCTTTCAAATTCCTGTAGTTTTAGGGGAGCGGAGCAGGGGTACCCTTTTAAGCATCAGGACGGTACCCCTCTGATCCGCTATCAATTGAGTTTTAGTGACTTGGGGCTCTGGTCAGGATTGGCATCGACCCCGCCGGCTATGGAACGCATTCGTTCCGTATCGGCACTGCAACTAGTGCAGCAGTGTCTGGCTATCCGGGTCATTTGATCCGTGACTAGCCTTAGGCTGACAGCAGCCTGTCTAGATTAGGAACAGTCAGCTGTAGTAATAGGATAGGATGTCAGGCTAGGGAGCCTTTCTCTGCTTTCTTCTGTAGTCCCACCAGGGCAAAGCCGACGGCGTTGCTGTGTGGCCACAGTAGTCTTTGGGCTGGCTGAGCTGCGGCATGAATCGCCGTGGGGACCCGGCTGTCCTGGGCAGACGGGTCAGCGTTGTCTGGATGGGGAGAAGAGGCCTGTGGCGAGATGGGCTTTCTCCTGCTGCCTCCTGGGAGGGCGGCACAAGAGATGTCACACCCAGGTGGTCAGTCTTGCACGTGGCAATGACCTGTGTGTATTCAGGGGTCTGTGCTTTGCCCGCCCCACAAAGACCTGCGTGTCTTTCGCAAACCCTGGCCAACCATGCAAGTGGTCTGGTCTGGATCCTCCCGAGGATCATTTGATGGGACGCCATTTCCCCTAGGGCCATTCACCTGTTAGGAGAAGAGTGAATAAGGCTTTGGGTAAGGCGGTCAGTGAGTTAGGTGGGGTAGGGGCTCCCCATCCCCACATCACCATAGATCAACCATGGCTTTACCGGGCTGACGGTGTTAACCTGTCAGAGCATGGGAACACCATCTTCTTACAGGACCTGCAGCGGTCACTGCGCGAGCTGGTGCAGTTAGAGGGGGGAGTCGGGGGGCCAAGATAGAGATCTGACTCCCCACTCTGTGGCAGGTTAGGGGTGGAAAACTGGGTGGTGGTTTAGCAACTGCGTGTTCTCCGTTGGGCATCTTTGGGGATGATTGACAGGTTCTCTCCAACGGCTTGTGGTTTGAGCGACCTGAGCTATTTGGGGGGAACCTGTCTTTGGGTCCCGCCCATTTAATTCTCCTTGTAGGGGTTAGCAGGCGGGTCCTCCCACATGCAAGTGCATGGCAGGGTCTCAGGTGAGGGCGTGGTCCCTCACCTGGATCAGCATGGAGCTACGCCCATAAGTTGCCCCGGAAGTTTTTCTGACATCATTTTCCACCCCGGAAGCAATTGTTTGACCTTGTTAGGGGTTATATTTAATTATGCTAATTTATGCTAATTTATTTAATTAAATTATGCAAATTTAATTAATAAAAATGACCCAGTTTTAAATCCAGCTCTTGTGTCGTGTCGTTACTCCGCCTCTTCTGCAACATTGAGCCTGGGTATGAGAAGGAATGGCTGGGAGGGGAGAGGCACCCCTTGACGTGAGTGACATTAAGTTGGCCTTACCCACCCAGTCACATGACCATGAAGCCATACCACCATCACATGGCCATAAAGCCACACCAACAAAATAAGGCAATTCCACAGAACCATTAGTAAAAATTTTAGAACCCACTCCTGGTTAGAACAATTAATCAGGTGAACAACTTGCCTCCAGAAGCTGTGAATGCTCCAACACTGGAAGTTTTTAAGAAGATGCTGGATAACCATTTGTCTGAAGTGGTATAGGGTTTCCTGCCTAAGCAGGGGGTTGGGCTAGAAGACCTCCAAGGTCCCTTCCAACTCTGTTGTTCTATTCTGTTCTGTTCTAGTCTACTCCTACTCTACTCTACTCTACTCTACTCTCTATATATTTAAGAATAATTGTTCTTCACAAGTCTCTCAGAACATATGCTTGGTTATCTATTTTGACATATAACATTTGTAAACTTATTGGGTTGCTGAGGACATGAAGGGCAAATATCCGAACACATGGGGGAATGCAGGGAGAACTGAATTCTCTATGACCCATTTGGTAGCTTATATGCTTTTACATTCACCATCACCCTGCTTTGCTCAGTACAAAATTCAAGCATTCAATGCAATTCAAATTGGGACATACAGTTAGGAGCAATGGGGTCACTTTAAAATTCTTTAAATTTCAATATATAGAATCAAAACTAATGTAATTGTGGTTATGCAAGCCTGGAGTAGAATACAGTATTTCATTTCTTACTTCCCTTTCATCTGCTTGATTCTCCAGTCTTTTTTGGGGGAGCAGGGGGGAGAGAGATGATTTGCTAAAGGTGATCTCCTGTTTGTTTAATAATCCCAAATACAAAGTACAGTGGTACCTCTACCTAAGAACGCTTCTACTTAAGAACTTTTCTAGATAAGAACTGGGTGTTCAAGATTTTTTTGTCTCTTCTTAAGAACCATTTTCTACTTAAAAGCCCGAATCCGGAAAAATTTCCCAGGAAATTTGAGAGCGGCACGAAGGCCTGGTCAGTTTCCTGCCATTCTCCCTAGGTTTCTCTCTCTAGCGCAGTATATGGGAGGCAGCCTTGCGCTGGGTGTATGGAAGGCGCATGCGCTTTCTCGCTTCCTCAGAGTCTCTCTCTCTTTTTTTAAGCCTCAAAGTTTTGGATTTTTAAAAATTCCCCTCACCTCACTTTCTTTCTTGAGCAGTGACTGTCCTCCTCCTCTTCTTCCTCCTCCTCCTACCCAAATTCTGAGCTTTTATTTCGTTCCTAATGGGTTTGCACACATTATTTGCTTTTACATTTATTCCTGTGGGAAAAATTGCTTCTACTTACAAACTTTTCTACTTAAGAACCTAATCACGGAATGAATTAAGTCCTTAAGTAGAGGTACCACTGTATTAAATTAATAAAACTTCTACCATTCAAACTTTAATGGCAAATCCACTGGTATCATGGGCTTTAGCAAATTACTAGATAACCCATGCCACAATGATCATTGGAGAGGAGCGACATACAAATCTAATAAATAATAATAATAATAATTATTATTATTATTATTATTATTATTATTATTATTATTATTATTATTATTATTATTATTATTATTATTTCCTTTCCCAAACAGAGAAGCAAAATGACCATGGATGGAGAAAAAAGCAATGGGAACAGAGCCACATCTGACTTTGCCGAATTCCCCATTTAGTTTTCTTGTGGGAAGTGGTAGGAAGCACTGGAAAACTTCCTTCCTTCCTTCCTTCCTTCCTTCCTTCCTCCCTCCCTCCCTCCCTCCCTCCCTCCCTCCCTCCCTCCTAGACTCTAATGTTCTAGAAGCTATGATTTACACAACTACTCTTCAATAAGGAGTATATCAAATAAGACACTCTTGGGGGAAAATGTTTCTTTTCTTTCTAAGCAGTTAAAGCCATTGCTAAATATGATCTTTTTAAATTAACATTATTAGTGGAGCCTGAAAACGAATATGTGGGACCCTAGGAAATAAAAGAACTAGGATACCAGAAGAAGTATTTTCCAGAAAATACCAGAAGTATTTTCCAGAAAATACCAGAAGTATTTTCCAAAAATACTTATAAAACTCCTAAACTGAAATCATGTGTCTTATCTTGGAAATTTGGAAGAACTGATTCCCTCTTTTGATACTTTTATTTCAAAATTAAATTTTGGTTTCTCTGAGAATCATAACATATTAAGTTTCCCCAAGTATCCTTGCATTTGTGATTTGTTGAATAATTGAATTTTCTGGGGGAGAATATAGCTGTAAATAAAAATGAATGAAAAATGTTGTCTCTCCCCCCCCCCCCCATTCGTTCCTATATGTCAATTTGAGTAGTGACAAACTATTGAAGGAGTGACAACATTCCAATTAAGTCACCCCTTGGCTTTATCTGCACATAAGAGCTATGTACATGCCATTTGGGAGGAGGGAAGGCAGTTTGATATGTTTTCATAGATATTCCAAGGAACTTCAATATGATCCACTCTAGCACCTATATTGATGATGGCAATCTTATGGCATGTGTGCCATCACCAGCTACTCTTCTGATTTCTGGTGCGACTGCACTAGCTGGTGTTCGAGGGTTCAAAAGCACTAGTAAATGGCCTGAAAATGACCCAAAACAGGCCAAAACCAGGCCATTTTTCAGGCCATTTCTTGGCCTTTTTCCAGGTGATTTTCAGGCTATTTTGGGGATATTTCCAATGCATTTTTCAGGCTGTTTGGAGGCATTTTGGGGCATTTTCAGAATGTTTTTCAGGATGATTTCAGGCCATTTTTCAGTGTGTTTTCAGCTTTTAACTAGGCCGTTCTGGGGGCATTTTCAGGGCATTTTTCATGCCACTTGGAGGGGCATTTTCAGGCTGCTTTCATGCCATTTGGGGGACATTTTCAGGCCTGAAATAGGCCTGAGAAAAAAATAGGCATGTGTACACCAGCCAGATGGTCTTCGGGTTTCTAGTGCTCCGGCACAGGTGAAGACCAGCTAGCCTGCCTACATATGCCTTCCGGAAACCCGGAGACCAGCCACCTGGTGCACACATGTGCACCAGCCACCTGGCCTTTGGGTTTCCAGTGTGCTGGCACACACACATGCACGCGTGCGTGTTCTGATTTGGGCACTTGGTGCCAAAAAGGTTTGCCATCACTGGCTTATATAATAAGTTGTGCTCAGACTGTAACGCAATAGAGAGGTGAAAAAAACATCAATCTTAAAAGTTATTGAATTAAAAATACTGTAGTCATTTTAATGTTCTGAATGTGAAACAAAGGATGGGTGCTTTCTGAGTTGTGTTGAGCTTATTTCTGAGCATAAAGCAAAACATGGCTACTTTGGAAAGCATTTCCTTGAGTGTTCCATATAGGAAAGATTTATCTTCCCTCTTAATTCTATCCTCAGTATTATCCTTGTATTACATTCTAAGCTCCACTATGCCTTGTATGAATGATTTTAATACCAGAAAAAGGAAACAGAGAACAAGCTAAGAGAGTTAAAGAATGAAGGCAAAAGCATCAACTCACATATTTAAAGCGGATAAGCAGAAACAAACTAGAAGAAAACATCTAACACAATTGCCTGCTACTAATAAACTAGTCTTATTTCCTTGAGAGCAGAAATTATATATTAACCGAAGAAGAAATTAGGCCAAAACTACCAGTAAAAACTTGTGAGAATCAGTTCACAACAGTATCACAGTCTGAATATAGTATAAAAATGAGATGATGTTGAGAAATTATATTATGAAAGGTACTTTGTCTTTCTCATTATCATTCTTCATTCTTGGTAAGTATGTTGTATGTATATGGATGGATTTTTGTGCATATTTCTAAAATATGTGCTAACAAAGGAATTTAAAAATGATCTTGCTATTGACTGTTTTGGATAGAGTTTTGCTTTGATGTGACATATAAGATCCCCTTTTGTTTGTAACCTTCCAACAGCAGTTTGTAGTTGTTACACAGTTAAGTAAGGAGACGTTTTTCAAAATGTGAGGAGGAGGAGGTGGGTATCATCCGAATCAGGTTTACGACCTGTAGACACTAGGGAAGGGAATCCCTGGAAGACCCAGTGTGGGAAGAGAAGGTCTGCAGGGATCTAGTGAGGCAGTGAAAGGCCTTTGACTTATTTATTTGTTTGTTTGTTGGTTGGTTTGTTTGTCCAATACACAATACATATTGAAGAGAATAGTCATGTAGTAAAGAAAAGGATAGAAGAAAAGATATAAAAATAGAGAAGATATATGAAAGGAAGAAAAGATATATGAGATAAAGGAGAGACAATTGGACAGGGGATGAAAGGTACACTGGTGCACTTATGTAGTGTGTGAGTGCGTGTGTGTGTGCACGCATGCGTGAATACGGGAATAGTTGGAGGGAAGTTACTGCAAATTATTGTAAGAGTGAATAGGATCAGGTCATAAGTAGCTTAGTGGTGGCAATGGAGTCGGCAAGGTTGGTTGTTACATACTTATCAGCATATCACTATTTGTCCCACATTTCGGTGAAGTGTCAGGGGCCAAGGGTTGAGAGTATTAGTTCTTCATTATATTTTTCTGTGCTGACACTACTGGCTACCTGCAACAGTCCAAAGATATTCAAATTCAAGCAGAACTGTTAGAAACAGTATCCATGGCACAGGTGAAGACCAGAAATCTGATAAACAAATAACAAATTTAAAGGGGGGAAAAGACCGTTGAACTTACCTGAACGGTCTTCTCGATGCACTGCAAGGAGAGTCCAAGATGGGTTATTCTTCAGTCTGATTGGTAGGGACTGAGTTTTAATTTAAATAATTATTAGGCAGGCACCGCCTCCCCCCCTTAGCCCTCCAGTCTAAAGTAAGGCGAAGGAGCAGTAAAGCAAAACCATTTATTAAACAATTTAACGTCCAAACACCAAACTATGCAACTCAAACCCCCCACAGTAACCCTGGTCCCAGAGTCGGGAGGGTTTGGACTCTCCTTGCAGTGCATCGAGAAGACCGTTCAGGTAAGTTCAACGGTCTTTCTCCAATGCACTTGCAAGGAGAGTCCAAGATGGGATATGCCCAAGTTGTGATCACAGGGAGGGACAAGACTGGACCAGGGGTTCCTCGTATGAACAGACCCCTTGCAGCACCCTCCTCCCGAAGGTAGCTTCCTCCGAAGCAAAGGAGTCAATCCTATAGTGTTTGATAAAGGTTGACGGAGCTGCCCACGTGGCCGCTCTACATATGTCCTCTAAAGATGCCTGGGTTCGCCAGGCCGATGAGGCAGCCGCACTCCGAGTCGAATGTCCCGTTATCCCCTGTGGAACTGGGGATCCTTTAGTCCTATATGCCTCTGAGATACATTCCCTCAACCATCGGCTGATAGTCTGGGAAGACACTTTGGTACCCCTGTTTCTAGTGGAAAAGGACACGAACAGGGCTTCTGACGTCCTAACAGGTTGAGTCCTCCTAACATAAATTTTTAGGACTCGTCTCACGTCCAGTTTGTGCCACCTCAATATCGATGGGTGAGTCCCACGAGTACAGAAGTCCGGAAGTATGATGTCCTGAGTCCTGTGAAAGGACGTGTTGACTTTTGGGATAAATGCCGGATCCAGTCTAAGCACTACTCTGTTAGGGTCAAAACGACAGAGGTCTGGTCTTGTTGATAAAGCGGCAATCTCAGAGACCCTCCTGGCTGAAGTGATTGCGACCAGGAAGGCGGTCTTAAGAGTCAGCAACCTCAATGAGATCTGGCGTATGGGCTCAAATGGAGGACCTGACAGTGCGTGCAACACTAGGGGAAGGTCCCAAGAAGGAAAACGATGAATCACTGGTGGTTTGAGGTTGGCCGCTCCCTTCAGGAAATCCCTGATCCAGGGATGTCTGGTAAGTGACCGGTAACTGTCTGTTGAGAGAATGGTGGCCAGAGCGGCGACATGATGGCGTAAGGTATTAGGGGCAAGGCCCTTTTCTAGTCCTGCTTGCAGAAAGGTTAAAAACATGTGCGGTGACGCCGTCCGAGGGTCTATCTGCCGTTGCTCACAGAATTTGTGGAAGGCCGCCCAAGTTGCCTGGTAGATACGTCTTGTGGATGGTCTTCGGGCAGCTTGTATGGTGTCGATGACCGTGTCGGGTAGAGCTTGTCGTTTTAGATACTCCCGCTCAAGCGCCACACGGTTAGCTGCCACCACTGTGGCTCCGGGTGCGAGAAGGACCCCTGTGTCAGAGAGATCCGTTGTTCCAGTATTTTCCAACTGGGAGACCTCGATAGCTGCACCAGGTCTGCGAACCAGATGCGACGAGGCCAAAACGGAGCTATCAGTATCACTTCCGCTCTCTCCTCCAGAATCTTCCTTATCACTCTGGGGAGGATGGAAAGAGGCGGGAACGCATATAGGAGACCCCGAGGCCATCGAAGGGTTAAGGCATCCACTCCTTCCGCGCCCGGGGTCGGGTAACGAGCGAAGAAGCGGGGAAGCTGGGTGTTTAAGTTGGTAGCAAACAAGTCTATCACCGGCTCCCCAAATCTCCTCACCGCCTCCTGAAAAATCTCGGGCTCCAGTCGCCATTCGCCCGGGTCGAGTGTCTGACGGCTGAGCCAGTCCGCCCACACATTCTCCACGCCCGAGATATGTTCCGCTGATAGTGAGGCTAGATTTGCCTCTGCCCATTTGAGGAGTGATGTCGATTCCTTCATTAGCCGTCTTGACCATGTTCCCCCCTGTCGGTTGATGTGGGAACGTGTGGAGACGTTGTCGGTCAGGATGCGTACGTGACAACCCCGAACTAGATGCGCCAGGCTGTGGAGGGCCAATGAAACCGCCTTCAGTTCTAGGAAGTTTATATTGATTTCTAGCAGGTCCTGAGGATCCCAGAGTCCCTGAACCATATGTGAAGAGAGGTGTGCTCCCCACCCTGTCAAACTGGCGTCCGTTGTTATTGTAACAAGGTCCCTGTCCAGGAATGTGGAGCCCTTGGTCAGTGAAGGGGACCTCCACCATTGTAGAGAATTGCATACCCTGGTACTGAGAGAGACTCTCCTGTGAGAGTGGCTGGTCTTGCGTCTCTGATATGGCAGCAAGAACCATTGGAGTGGGCGTAGATGGTGTCTCGCCCATGGCACTATATCGATACACGAGACTAAGGTTCCTAGGATCTTTGACAACAGGGCAAGAGTGGGGTAGCGTTGAAGCCCCAGCTCCCCTATCAGAGTCCTGATTGTTCTTTGTCTTTCCTGGGACAGGAAAACCATCCCCAGGTTGGAGTCTATAGTGGTGCCCAAGTGGGCAAGGCGATGTGTAGGTGTTAGGTGGCTCTTTGGCCAGTTGACCGTAAAGCCATGGTCTTGTAGAGTCTGGATTGTCAGTTGTGAGTCTCTGTATGCTTGTTCTCTGGTCTTTGAGAGAATGACGATATCGTCGAGATACGCCATCACGCGTACCGACTGGCGTCTGAGACTCGCTGTGAGGACGTCCAGTAATTTTGTGAACATCCTGGGAGCGGAGGAGAGTCCAAAGGGCATTGCCTTGTACTGGAAATGCGTGCCGTTGAGGTAGAATCTCAGAAACTGCCTGTGATGCGGGAAGATGGGTACGTGAAGGTAGGCTTCCTTCAAGTCTATGGATGTCATAAAATCCTTTTGTCTTATAGAGGCCAGGCTGGACCTTAGTGAGTGCATCTTGAATCTCCTGTATTTCACATAGAGATTCAACTGCCGAAGGTTGAGGGTCATTTGCACTCCTCCTGAGGATTTTGGCACGAGAAAAATTGCCGAGTAAAATCCCCTGCCTTGATGAGCTAAAGGTACCTCCTCTATAGCCCCTATCTCTATGAGGTGAGACACCTCTCGGTATAGGAGTTGCCGCCTTTGTGGGTCTGACGGGATACGACAAGGTAGGAAGCGCTGGGGGGGGTCGAATGAACTCGATCCGCAGACCCTGGGAAACGGTAGATGTCGCCCACGCGTCTGAGGAAGTGGTTTCCCAGATGTCCGGGAAAAGCCGCAACTTGCCGCCTAAGGGGATCTCGCACTGAGAGTCACTTGTTTTTCCTAAAGCCCCTGTTGCCTCCTCTGAAGGGGCGGCGGCCTTGGTACGATCTACCTCGGTCCGTCTGGTAGGACCTGTCCGACCTGAAGGATCCCTGGTTGAAGGAGCCCTGGAAGTACGGCCTCGTCGTCTGGGAGTTGGTCGAGGAGGGCTCTGCTTGAAAGGTCTGTCGTCGTTGATAGGGAGTGGAACGCCTATCCTGCCGTCTGCCAGCCCTGGGCATCACCTTCTTCTTGTCCTTGTCCTCGACTAGGACATCATCAAGGACCTCCCCAAACAGCTTCTTTCCCTTGAACGAGGATGAGGCAAGACTCCATTTAGACTTGACATCCGCCTGCCAATTGCGGAGCCAAATGAGTCTGCGTGAGGCCACTGAGGAGGCCATTGCTCGTGATGCAAATTTTGCGGCGTTGACAGTGGCATCCGCTGAAAACTCGGTAGCCGCCAACAGCTTGTTGAGGTCTTGACGCAGTCTGCCATCCTCTGGGTCAGCTCTGTCCTGGATCTCCTTAATCCATAGAATCATGGCCCTGTTGAAAAACGAGGCCGCCGAGGCGGCTCGCACGGCCCAGGCCGCCATCTGGTGGGTCCTGCGAGCCACATTCTCCGCCCATTTGTCCTCAGCCTTCAGTCCTTCCTGTGACTCAGTGGGTACTAAGGCATTAGATACCAGGCTCGTTACAGGCTTGTCCACAGCTGGGAATTCCAGCAACTCCTCCATCTGTTGGTCGAAGGTGTAAAATCTGCGGTCGAGATTGGAGGGTCCCTGGGCTGCCGCCGGGTTTTCCCACGGGCGCTGAATGGTCTCCAGGAACAGATGGGAAGATGGGATGTTCACTGTTTCCTGCTTAGGAAAGACTAACAGGCCCCCTGCTGGCTGAGATGTCTCCGGTGGGCCCGCCTGGCCACTCTCGCCAGCCTGCTCGATGGTCAGCTTGGCCTTATTCAGGAGCACCTTGAAGAGAGAGGACTTGAACAGGCCCGTGTAGGTGGGTTGTTCTGGCGGTTGGTCATCCCCAGACAGGTCATCCTCAGCTGCGCTGAAGTCATCTCGGTAGGCCTCGTCCTCATCCATGGATTCCATGACCGATTGCGTGACAGGAGCAGTCCAGAGGTCCCTAGGCCTCATTGGAGGAGGCCCCATGGGAGCCTGCTGGTGCTGTTGTGCCCCCGTGACAAGGCCCTGGTTATAAGTGGTAGTAATCAGTTCTTGCAGGGCCGGGGGCATGCTCTGCCAGGAATCTTGGGTATTGCGAAGGCCTGCCGCCGTAGGGGTGAAGGTGGCTGTCTGCGCGTATTGCAAGGACTGCGTGGGGGGATAGTTGGAGGGCTTGCCTCCCCAGGTCATAGGGTTCAGTCCTGGGTGGTAGCCAGGACTGGCTCCCTCTCTCTGGGGACCAATCCCTCTCTGAGGCCGAGGTTGTTACCCCTTGGTAAAAGGTGGGGGAGGCAACGGAGGGATTGGCATTTAATTGCTGGATGGAGGGTAAAGCCGGCCCAGTTGCTTTCTGTGATGCCTCCAACTGCTTCTCAAGCGCTCTGATGCGCTTCTCTGCATCTCTTAATGAGGAACTTTGAGATGATTTGGATTTGGAGGTCTTTTCTTTGGGGGTGCTAGGCTTGGAAACTGTAGCCTCCTCCCCAACTGGCGCTGCCTGGTCAGCCATGCCCCTAGTAGCAACTCACGATTTCAGCTGAGTGTCTGAAACTTGCTGCGGTATCCACGGGGCTCCTTGCAATTGCTGGCCGCTACCAGGAAACGAAAGCGAAAATGGGGCGAAGATTCCCCTTCTGCGCCTGCGCTATTACTCTGTTTCAACGAGATCTGCCTCCCGGTACAATTCCGGGCTGGCGACCTCACCAACATGGCCGCCGACTGGTCGCCATAGCGACAGGGCCTGATTGGGTGAGAGTCGGCTGCCGGGTATCTGCGGACCATCCCAAGATGGCCGCCGAGAGTTGCCGTGGTGACCTCACCAAGATGGCTGCCGGCTGTATCTCTGGCAACCGATGGATACATTGCCGGTGGGCAGGAGACCGGCGATTCCCGCTCTCTGCGATCCTTAATTCCGCCGGCTATGCTCTACGAAGAGCCGATCCGCTGTTGTAAGGGCTAACTGGGCGCGGATCGGCTCTCGCCTGCCTTCTTCCTTCGGGGGTGGGTGGGAGGGGAAACCTCCTCCCTCGCGGGCCGCTGGTGAGATGGCGCCTCCTCTCGGCCCGTGGTATATTCGCCGGGGGGGGGACGGACCCCCCGAGGCGTCAACCACCTCCTCGACCTCCGGGTGCCACCTCGGGGGTAGGCTACCCGGGCGCTCACTCCCGAACCCACAATTGCGGCCCTGCAGAGTCTCCTCTGTCTGTGTGGGTTCCAACAGGGAGGAGCTGCAGGCACTGGGTAAACCCGCGGGAGGTTTTGAACCCAGGCCCGCCCGAGGCGAAAATGCCCCATCTGCACCTAAAAGAAAGGGAAAAAGAAACTGTGATTAGTAAATACAAAAAACAAGAAACAGACAATAATTACAATATCATGCAAGAGAAGTAACTCAGGAGTCCCTTTACTGTGACTGAGTTTTTTAGACTGGAGGGCTAAGGGGGGAGGCGGTGCCTGCCTAATAATTATTTAAATTAAAACTCAGTCCCTACCAATCAGACTGAAGAATAACCCATCTTGGACTCTCCTTGCAAGTGCATTGGAGAATGGGAAACATGGTGAGGTGGAATCTGAAGTTCAAAGCACAACACAGTAAGAAAAATAAGACAGACTTGAGGATGAAAGAGTTCCCCCCCTCTCATTGGCATTTCCTGTCAATGAGGGAGGACAATAAATAAATCACACTGATCTACCATCCAGGTGCACAACCAAGGAACCTCACTCATTTGATGCTGCCTTGCAGACAGCTTCTTGGTTAGTCTATCTGACCTGGAGAGCTCACTCCTCTGTTGAACATCTCTACTTGGAGCTGGTTGGAGAACTTCAGAGGAGTCAAAGGATGCAGGCCAGGAATCCATGGGCCTGTTGAATCTGCTCAGCCAGGGTAGAGTTTTGTGCTTAAACATTCTCTCATCCAGAACAATTTGTCTCTAGAAGCCCCAGATTCTACTTTTTCTTTCAAGTCCAGCAAGGCAATGGCATCATCAACTCTATATTCGTAAGCTCCTTAAAACCCACCTCTGTCGTCATGCATGGGGGAATTGAGATATTCTTTCACCCTAGGCCCTATACAATTTATACATGGTATGTTTGTGTGTGTGTTTGTTTGGTTTTTAATAAGGGTTTTTTAGTTATTTTAAATATTAGATTTGTTATATGCTGTTTTTATTGTTGTTGTTAGCTGCCCCGAGTCTACGGAGAGGGGTGGCATACAAATCTAATAAATAAATAAAGTAAATAAATAAAAAAGCCAGTCAGACTGTCTTCCAATGGTATTAAAAACAAAATTTTCAGGAGGCCTCCATGGAATGATTTTTGCCACCTTTATTTAGACATTATTCAGTTTTCTCCTGTGATCTATTGTACTATATTACACTACTCTTATTTGTTGTGCAAATTTTATTGTATTTAATTTGTTGAAAGCTACTTTGACCTTAGAGGATTCATTGGCATTCAAATTGACTGAAAAAAATAAATATATAAATAAGTTTAGCTGAAAGATTTTTAAAAAATCTAAAAAGCCAAAATAACTGGCCCTTTTAGTATTTGGAGTAGCTGGCGCACGTACAATAGCTTTTCTCATATCTCTGTGTGTGCCTATGTGTATGCATGCGTACACATATTCATATGTGTGTGTAACTTAAAATTTTCTGTCCTCATTCTTGGAAGTTTCATTATTTATGATTTGATTTGATTTGATTTGTATGCCGTCCCTCTCCGAGGACTCGGGACGGCTCACAACATATCAGAAACAATATAACAAATATATCTAAAAATCCAATTAATGTGGCTAAAAAGACTTTTAAATGCTCTAATATAATTTAAAAACATTCATCACCATTCACTCAACAAAACATACTAATAGACTTGTTGGTCAGGGGGCTAGGATCTAATGGCCTGGTGCCATAAATAGGTCTTTAAGCTTTTACGGAAGGCGAGGAGGGTGAGGGCAGTGCGAATCTCTGGGAGGAGCTGATTCTAGAGGGCCAGGTCTACCACAGAAAAGGCTCTTCCCTTAGGCCCCACCAAATGATATTGTCTGGTTGAGAGGACCTGGAGAAGGCCGACTCTGTGGGACCTAACCAGATGCTGGGATTCATGCAGCAGAAGGAGATCTCGGAGGTAATCTGGCCCAATGCCATGTAGGGCTTTATAGGTCATATCCAACACTTAGAATTGTTCCTGGAAACTAATCATCAACCAATGCAGTCTGCAGAGTGATGCATAAATATAGGTATGCCTTGGAAGGCCCATAACCGCTTATGCATGTATAGCTGAGTATCACCTGCATACTGATGGTAACACACCCTGTGCCCTTGGATAATCTCACCCAGCAGTTTCATGTAGATATTAAACTGCAGGTGGGAGAGGACCAACCCCTGAGGAACTCCACAAGGGAGGGACCTAGGAGTTGACCTCTGACCCCCCACTAACACCAACCAGAGAGGTAGGATGAGAACCACTGTAGGTCGCTGCCCACTCCCAACTCCTCCAGTCGGTGCAGAAGGATACCATGGTTGATGATATCGAAAGCCACTGAGTAGTCAAGGAGCACAAGGATAGAGGATAAACCCCTATCCCGGGCCTGCCAGAGATCATCCATCAGCATGACCAAAGCAGTTTCCATGCTGTAGTCAGGTCTGAATCCTGACTGTTGAGGGCCTAGATAATTGGCTTCTTCCAAGGACCTCTGGAGCTGTAGTAACACCACCTTCTTGACAACCTTCCCCATAAAGAGAAGGTTGGAGACAGGATGATAGTTGTTAAATATAGGTGACTCCAGGGAAGGTTTCTTGAGGAGTGGGGGGGAAGTGCCTCCTTGTAGGGAGCCAGGAAGGACCCCTCCCTCATGAAGCATTGGTAATCTTCTGGACCCAGCTCCGTGTCACCTCCCTGCTGGCCAAAACCAGCCAGGAGGGACACGGGTCCAATAAGCAGGTGGCAGAACTCACAGCTCCAATGGCCTTGTCCACTTCATCAGGTGTCACCAGGTCAAACTTCTTCCAAACAGATGGACTAGGACAAGCCGTATGACCTCGACTGACTCGTTGTCAGCCAACACTGCTTTCCAATTGGAGTCCAGGTCAGTCCGGATCTGAGCGATTTTATCTGCGAAAATCTTGTTAAAGTCCTCAGCACTACCTTGCAAGGGTTCATCAACTACCGCCTGGTTAAGGAGGGAGCGAGTCACCCTAACCAGAGCGGCTGGGCGGGATTCTGCACATGCAATAAGGCTGACATTGTATGCACGTCTTGTCGCCACTTTGTAAGTGTCCATATAAGCTTTTACAAGTGTTCGGTCAGATTCGGATCTGCTTTTCCTCCAATGCTTCTCTAGACACCTCTTCTGGTGTTTCATGCCCCGGAGTTCCTCAATGAACCAAGCAGATCTCCAGGGTCTACTGCCATAGAGAGGTCGCAAAGGCACAATTCAGTCTAAAGCCTCCATTGCAGATGTATTCCAGGCTGTAGCAAGAGACTCTGCCAAACTGTGTACAAGTGAACCAGGCAAAACCCCAAATGCCCTTTGAAAATGTCCTGGATCCATCAAGCATCTGGGGCAGAACCTCCTAATTGCCTCCCAATTCTATAGTAATGTTATGAAATATAATATTATCTTAGGTCGCAACAGCACTTAGACTTATATACTGCTTCACATTGCTTTACAGCCCTCTCTAAGTGGTTTACAGAGTCAGCATATCGCCCCCAACAATGTGGGTCCTCATTTTACCCACTTCGGAAGGATGAGTAACCATGAGCCTGGTGAACTACAGCCAGCAGTCAGCAGAAGCAGCTTTCAGAACTGCACTCCAACCACTGCACCACCATTGTGTATCAAATATGATGCCTCACTCTTTGAAAAGTTTTATGTATTTCCAGAATGGTGAATAAATGAATTTAAAAATATTTTACCTTCATTATAATAGTAAAGTAGTAATTTGTGTAGTACACAGTGTGTGACTGAAGAGATGCAAATGGGTAGAACACAATTAAAAATAATTTTCTATATAGTAACATGTAAACATACATGAAATTAAAATAACTTAAATCCTTCAAGGAAGTGAATTCCCATTCAATAGCAATGTCAAATGTCAGAGGCATTTTCCCGTTATGCAAAAAAAAAAAAAAAAGCAGTTCTAAAAATATTTTACAGATAGAATAAGCCCTTTAGCTCTATAAGAAGTATTCTGAAGAGAAAATGAAATGATCATAAGGACATTATTATATAGAAAATGAGTAAAACTTACTGTACAGGAACCTGCAATAAAATTAATGATGAGAACATTGGATACTTTCAGGGCAGTTAGAAATGAATACTATTAGAAATAACATTTTCCTTGCAAAAGAAGGGTTGCAAGGCCTTATTGTGGCCTATATGCTTTAAAAAGAAATGGAAATGTATATGCTTTCAATGGGTACTTTTCTAATGTATGGATTAAAGTTAAGAGGAAATTATTTTTAAAAAATTAAGTTATATAATATGTGTTCTGTCAGGCTCTCTGGTAGACTCCTCCCAAAAATTCATAGGTACAAATTTCAGACACACACACGTTTGAAAATTCAAAACAATGTTCTTTATAATGAAAAGTCACTTAAACCAAGCCCTCTTTTGGTATAGCAAAGAGCACTTGTCTCCAAACAAACTGGTAATTTGTACAAGTCCCTTATCAGTTCTGTGATACTTACCCTGTTTCCCCGATAGTAAGACACCCCCGATTGTAAGACGTATCGGGGGTTTCAGGGGGGTCGGCTAATATAAGCCGTACCCCGAAAGTAAGACATATGTCTTACTTTCGGGGAAACACGGGGGTATTGCCGGGGGGGGGGAGCCCGATAACATCGCTTCCAAGCTCCCCGCGCGCCCCTCGCCTTCGCCTCGCCGCGGCGCCACCGCCTCTTCCCCGGCTTGGCAAAGCGAAGGACGGCACTGGTCCGAAGCGAGCCGAGCGGGCGGCGGCTTGCAGCGAAGGTGCTTGTCCCAGCAACCGAGTCCTGCCGAGGCTTGGCTGCAAGCGGCCGGCGAGGCCGACCGGCTCCGAGACGAGCGGCCGGAGCTGCGCCCTCCTTCGCCCGCCTCCTTTCCGGCAGGCAGGTGGGGCTGCCCAACTGCGCAGAGCGGCTCCTCCCCTCCAGACACACGCTTCTCCGACACGCGTCTGCGGCTCCACGCATGCACGCCGCTTGGAGCCCTGAGGTTGAACTTGGAAAAGGGCTCACGAGGCTCCTGTCCCGCGGCTGCCCTTCTGGACTCTGGGGAGATGCCTTCGGGAACGCGACTCTTTCAATTTTTTTCAAATGTAAGACATACCCCGAAAGTAAGACGTAGTGGGGCTTTTGGGGGTAAAAAGAAAGTAAGACACTGTCTTACTTTCAGGGAAACACGGTAGCTTACAGCTGTGAGGCAATTCACAGTACTTCTTCTTTCACAAAGTGAAACACACTTTGCTCTGGTTTAGTTTCAAAGCGGGGGGTGGGGGGGAATCAGCACACAAAAGGTCAAGGTCAGTAAAGCAGTCACGAAACACAATGATCAGATAATCCTCCACAATGGCCAAACCCACAGGCTGCTATTTATAGCAGCCTCACTAATTACCACAGCCCCACCCAACCACAGGTGGCCTCATTTTCTTTGATAATAATCTCTCAGTTGTTGTTGCCTATGCATCGCTCTCCGCATGCGTGGCTGTATCATTAACTCTTGTTCTGAATCCAAGGAGGAGCTAGATAATTGATCTCCTTCTGAGCTGTCTGCCACATTCTCCTCCTTCCTGTCACTCATGTCTTCTTGGTCAGAGGAGCCTTCATCATCAGATTCCACCAGGGGCAAAACAGGCCTGCAGCATGTGGATATCTCCCCCACTTCCACAGTCCTTGGGGCAGGAGCTGGGCCAGAGCTAACCACAACAATAGGGTATATCTTTTTCTAATAAAATAAAAGTCTTAAAGTGAGATAAAGATTCACAAAACCTCCATTTCATGAAATCTTCATTTCATTAAATAATTTTAGGTAACAGAATATATAGCCTAACAATAACATTACAGAGATGACTGTTTGCTGTAGGAATGCAGGCTTTTCCCAAAGCTCTGAGCTGGAGGCTCCTGAGTGGCAGTGAGACCATATAGCTGACATAGAATAACATGCAACAGGAGAAGAGCATGTGTTGGTGGATCAGAGATTTAGCCCAACAGTGATAGATTACCCATCATAAAATAAAAGGAGCAGTCTACTCATTATCTTTTATAGTCATTGGAACTGTCAAACTATAATTCATTTCTTTGTAATGTTTAAGTTATTTTAATTTTAGGAATGTTTACATTAAATGAGGGGTTGTTAGAGAATAAGAACATTCATTCACGCTGCAAAGTTAGAAAGCACCATTCCATCAACTCAAAATCATATTTATCTTTTAGTGCAGCATAGGAGCAGAAAATAAGCAGCTGTATTTTCAGGAGTCAGGGAGAATTTCTGCCCACTTAGGAGTAGGATTTCAATATGAGGACCATCATAATTCTGCTTGTGGATGATCAGCAATTTTATATGCATCTCACATCCGAGAGTGGCACACTTTCTGAAATAATTATCTAGGCCTAGAACAAGGCATCAGTGTGATCAATGGCTTGATTGTGAAAAGAAGTATTTTGTGATCAAAGGAGAGACTGGGAAACTGATCTGACAGATGTAAAATAAATACAATGATAGATCAGGCAGAAGAGCCAAGATGGAGTTAAGCCATGAGATAAAGAAATTAGAAATCAATAATCCCTTTTCCTTCTTCTTAAACCAAGAGGACCTAACAATTAGTCTGTACTTTGTGAAAACAAACCACCCCTTAAATGGAATTTCTGCTACTATTCAGTTATTTCAAGGCTGGCTGAAAATAGCCTAAAATCTTAGAATACAAGCTCTCCAATATGAAACCACAAGCTTCCCAGCCTTGAGTTTTTTTCCTGGATTATTTATAACCTATAAATTCCATTTTAATTTTCCCAACAGGAAAACTAACAAATGTTATGAGAAGAGCAATTGCTCAATATCCTTGAGATGGTGTGTGGTGTGCGGTGGGGTGGAGAAACAGAAGTATTTTGATTTTTCACGGTGAATAATCCCAAGTTGAACTGAAACATTTCACACTTTAAAGCAATCAACTCTACAAGGCATGGTGTCAGTTCAAAATTCACTTATTACATTATCTGAAATGAAAATTGTATAAATGTAATGGCATGGTGAGGTGACATACTTATTTTGTTTCCATCTTGATGCTGGCTCTAGAAGACATCAGTGTAAATAACTAAATGAATATAAATGATATAAAAGGCTACCTTCATTGCATATATATTGCATAATTAAATGTTTGTTATTACACAATTTTCATTGTATTTCAAAGGAACTAACAGAGAAGGCGCAATCTTTGTAAGATGTCAGTTATCAAATATAGGCAGTGACTCACATTTACTGCATAGAACTGGGAAAGTAACACCTATTGTAGACTGCACAAATTCTTCCTCTTTCTTTCTCAAAGTAATAGTATGGACATGGAATAGAAAATTGAAATTAAAAATTCTTCATTAACATGTTTCTAAGAATCATGAAAAGAATCAGGCCATTGACATTAGGCAGAAAAAAGAAATATTACAAAGTATAGAAAATATAGCAGTATTACTTCTGATAATTATCTAAACTTTGCTGGAAATGATTTAAATATTAATTTGTTATTGCCATAACAACACTCATATCTATGCTCAAACAAATCAAGCCAAAGCAATAATCTTTTATTTTCAATTACATCCTGAAAGTCAGGACTGATATAAATGGATGGCATGATATAGTATATAGAGAAACTAAACATTAACAAGCCAACCATGCCAATATTGTATTAGGTGTGTTATTTTTATACAATCTCAGCAGAATTGTTTAATTTAATATATGGACTTTATTCACTGCCTTACAATTTGGTGGGATTGCTGATGTTCAGCAATACCTGCATGAGAGGCAAATGAATTATACATAATATTTTTCAATACCAACTTGCAAAATAAAGCACAGCACAACAATGATGGAATCTATGTATGTACCCGGATGAACTTTAAACACCAACATCCCAACTATAAACAAATACAGTGTTCCCTCAATTTTCGCGGGTTCAAACTTCGCGAAACGGCTATACCACGGTTTTTCAAAAAATATTAATTAAAAAATACTCCACGGTTTTTTTTCTATACCACGGTTTTTCCCACCAGATGATGTCATACGTCATCACCAAGAGTCACTTCTCTCTCTCTTTCTCTTTCTTTCCTGTCATTCTCTGCTTCAATCATTTTCTCATTTCTCTTTTTTTCTCCCTTTTTCTATCATTTTTTTCTCTTTCTACCTTCCACTCTCCCCCCTCTTGCTCTCTCTCTCTTTCTCCCTCTCTCTCTCCATCTCTGTGGGAACGCCTGCCCCGCCTATCCTGCAGCCCCCTCGCTGATAGCTGGGACGAAAGCGCTCTCAGCTAAGGGACTGTGAGAGGGGTGAGGCAGGCATTCTCAAAGCGCTCAGAGCGGCTACCGGCCGAATGAGGAGGATGAGAAGCCGTAGCCGCCAGCGCTGCTGCAGGAGGACCCGTGTCCCAAGAAAGCCGGTGAGAGGGGTGGATCGGGCGGGCGGGCGGTAGCGGCGAGGGGGCCGGAGGTGCTGGGGGGGGCGGGGGCAGCCGACATTCAAAACAATCTTTGCCGGCCTCCGCACTTTCGTCGCTCCCCGCCCCCAACTTCAAGCCCTTGCGCGGCCTTGGAAAAACGGTGCGCATGCGCAGATGGTGTTTTTACTTCCGCACCGCTACTTCGCGGAAAATCGACTTTCGCGGGAGGTCTTGGAACGTAACCCCCGCAAAAATCGAGGGAACACTGTAGGCTTCTTCGGCCTAATCTTGGGTTTAATTGCTTTTTCCTCCCAATTTTGGACTACCATATTTCCCCATTCGCTCTAAATTAACAACAGCAGCAACAGGACTGTGACTAGTCACTTCAACTGGATGGACAGGAAAGGCTCGGGAAGAGAAACAATTCACCCCAAACTAATAGCCAGTTACTATGATTGGGACATAGTGTAAATCCCCAAATACATTTGCCTTGATCCATGGTCATGGCTTAAGAAAGCCATTAGAACCTTTTCCAAATTCTATGTAAACAGGATGGGATGGAGGGTTACTGAGTGTTACTTCAAGCAGTACACCCGCACACATCCAAAATGGATAAAAGACTCATAATTATTGTTATGTATTGAATATATATAGTTGTGTTAAGCCCAGCTAAAGTGAAAGTAACCTTTGGATGATCTTGTTAACTTGAACTGTTTTGGAGGGAAAATTAGAACATATTTGGGTGGGCTCTTTCTAGTATTATTGGTGAAGGCCCTGTGAGCCCAGACTATAAATTACAGGGAATTACCTGTTGTTCTTTAGTTCAGTTTGAGTCAATAAATGCTATTGTATCTACACTGATCTGTCCTTGCCTAATGCAGCCCACTACATAATAATGGCGATGGTGGGATGCTGCAGAGGAGAGAGCTGTTGCTAACCAAGAGACTGAAATCACTGGGTGTCTGACCCGGTGAAGAACGCTGATGGGACCACGCTCCCTGCCCTGCCTGCCAGTAAGACACACTGAAGGCACAGACATACCTGAGGAATCCGTCCCGAGGAATCCTAAGTGCAGCCCAGATCCAACCACAGCAGTACAGGCATTAGCCACCACCACAGACGCCTTCTCAAAATGTCCAAACTAGGAAGACTCAAAGAGTTTGATATTACTCACCGGGAACATTAGAACTCATACATCTCCCGAGTAGACAACTATCTCTGCACTAAGCAGGTCATAGACGACAGCGTGAACGCTACTATCTATCTGCAGACAAGCCACGTTGTTGTCACGTTGTTGTTCTGCAGTTCAGTTTGAGTCAATAAACGCTGTTGTATCTATGTTGGTCTGTTCTTGCCTAATGCAGTCCACTACACAATAATTATGCTAAGAACTTTGGCAAGGAAAAAGTTCTATTAGCAGTAATGTCATGTTTTAATTTAGTTCTTTTATTATTATTATTATTTAAAGTTATTAGCTGTTCAGCTCCAATGAGCAAGAAATAACCTTTAATAAAAAGTTTGAGTTTTGCAGACTCAAACCTAAAACCACACAAAACAGAATATACTTCAGATGGTCTTTCTCAACTAAAATTTTAACTAGTTCTAAAAACAGATTACTAATTAATTTCCTCATCTTATTCCTATTGCTCACATGTAGTTCTTTTTACCTAATTTAACTATCTCATGTCACAAATTATTTAAAAACTTAAAAGTGAAAAAATCTATTGTCTATTCATTACAAAAGCTGGACCTTATTTTAAAAAGACTAAGCATCCTTTACCTGATATAAAATAGAGGAAACTGCTGGAAATGAATACGTGACACTAATCAAAAAAAGTAGATGGAACTAAAAGAAATTAAAACCTGTTTCTCTAGGCATTCTCTTAATCTTTCTCATTTGTTGTTCAGCATACATTAACTTTATTCTCAGTTTTTAGTAGTTTATAAAGATTTGTCTGGAAGAGAAGCTTAAATATTTTGTTACTGTGCTGTCACGTTTAAGAGGTCTTGAAATATAAGTATGCATCAGTTCATAAAAATGAAAACACAATTTATGAAAGACTAAAGGTAGAGGCATTAAAACCAATTTCTTTGTCTCCATGGAATGATTATGCTTAGAGTACATTTTAAAAAGGTCCATGCAATGCTACAATGGTGAAACTGGAAATCCATTTACGAGTGGATAACTGGTTGTTGGAAGAAATATTTTCCCTCTTTACAGGGCTAATCCTGCAAGGAATGCAGGAAGGAAAGATTCCAGTGTGTCTATATTTCTACCCTAATCCTTATCTTAATTGCCGCCCCTGCTACTTTAAGTGTTTTAAGAAACTGCCTCTAACAGGCTTAATGGTTTTGGCAGTAGCTGTCTGTAACTGAGCTTCTCCAGAGTCCCCTCTTCCTCAATTTTTTTGTAGTACTTTTATTTCTGGGGCTTGAACAGCTATTTACAGAAGGATTGGCATAGCAAGAAATGGCTGAGAGGCAGGATGCAAGCTTGGCATTCTGTCTGATTTTTTACTGTCTTTCTGGCAGCATGTGATCTTTCCTTAAATCTGGATGATATCCTAAGGATATCTTGTGAGATGAGTAATAGATCAGCTGGTATCTTTAAGTGGCGCAAATGGATCTAATGATTGCTTCCCCTAGGTGAGAAACTGTGCTTTGTCAGTTCACTGAGGACAGTAGTCTCTTATCTATGAGGATTTTTCAGTCATCCAGGCCATGGCTGTCCCACTATTGATCCCAAACCTGTTTTTTTTCAAAAGGCAACAGCTGCCTCTTGAAAAAGCACCTTTGGGACAGGAGTCTCTTGCATTGCTTCAGAGTGGCCAAGCTACATGATTGGTCATTGATAATGTGGATCCCCTTTTCAATTTGTTATAGTTTGCTCTCATGATAATATGGCATAGTAACAATGGCACCAATTGTAGGAAATTAGCACCCACCCCTTTCCTGGAATAATAAAATATTTTGAGAAATATTAAAAAGGAAGAATCTATTTCCCATGATGACAAATGGAGAAAATAGCCCCCCATCTTCCTTAATAGGCCACAGAAGATATCAGACTCAGCACTTAAGAGATAAAGATACATTATCAGATCTCTATAGATCCCTATAGTGATTCTGCCATACAATTGAAGGGGTAAGGGGAGAGCCCTAAATGTATCCTCTTCTTTTTACCCTTTGGCAGCTGCTATTTTATTACTATTATCCTGTTGCCTGAGTGTCTTGGGATTTTCTCACCTTTTGGGGAATTTATTAAGTGGGGAGGGCCACGTAGATTGTTTCGCTTTGAAGCTAGTAAAAGATGACCCTGGGAATGCTGCCTTATCTATTTCTCAGGAAGGCAACAATATCTTGATACCTGTGGATTGGCAGAAATCCACATCTGATCAGAGGAGGGGTTTCTAATGTCTTATTTCTAACTATTGCCTGAGGAGATTTAGAATCTGCTTTGCCTTTGTTTTGCTATCACTTTCTACTCAATTAAAAAAAAAACCCTTTTGAAATACGCTGTTTCAAGAGTTATACTTTCTTGAGCAGGAAGAAGAGGCAGGTTCTTACAGATAGGCTATATTCATGGGCAAAAATTCCCTGCAGTAAGGTCTGAACAAATGCAGAATGGTATTAGCCCTCAATCAAGATGTTAATTTGTTAATTTATCTCTTTAGCTTGGCATTTTATAGTGCAAATATCCCCACCCACTTTCTGGAGAGCTTAAATTGATCTCTCTTCTAAAGGGTTTCACTTTATGAGCAAAAGTAACTTGGCTGCTGATAGTTATCTTTGTATTTTAACTATTTTAATTCCTCAATGTGCTCTGGCAACCTGCCTGATTTGTAACTCCAGGTTGCAGTTATTGCTGAGGAAAAGGTATAGAGGTATAGAGACATGGTTTAGGTTTCCATGATGACTGTGACTTATTGATCTTCCATGTGTATTCTCCGAATTCTAATGTAATGACTGGTATTTAGGGCAGTTTTTTGCAAGCAAGGAAGCTTTTTCTATTTTTGTACAAGTAATCCTTGACTTACAACAGCTCATTTAGTGACAATTCAAAGTTCTGAAGGTCACTGAAAATGTGGCATAACTGTTTTTCACACTTACGACCATTGCAGCATCCCCACGGCCATGAAAGGGTGGGTAAGGCAAAACACCCCTCTATGTAAGTGACATCAAGTTGGCCACACCTACCTAGTCACATGCCCACCCATCCACGCTGACCCTGCCAGTCATTAGGGCAGATAACCAGTTGTTTAAAACTCTTCAGCCCACCACTGTTCACAGCTATCTTCTTAGTAAGATAGAATATTGTAGAATAAATAGTACCACGACCTGTAAGATTCCCATAGGCTGTCTAACCACACTTAGCATAATCCTCAATGGAACTACATCTACATGGAGGGAAGCATACTGTCAGGTACATCCCATTACTCTTAAACATTGTTATAGATGACCCAGATGAGGGAATTGAAGGGGAGACACAAAGCTGATAGAAAATACTAAGTCTTTGCAAAGTACACTCAAGATTCAGAAGGATCATGATAGATTTGGTCCATATGTTGTTGTGATTGTTATAAGCTGCTCCGAGTCTCTGGAGAGGGGCAGCATACAAATCTAATAAATTATTATTATTATTATTATTATTATTATTATTATTATTATTATTATTATTATAATATCCAACAAGATGCAGCTCAGTGATGACAAAAGGAAGCTCCTGCTTTGAAGCAAGAAAAACCAAACACAGAGACACAAGACAAACAGTACTTGGCTCAAGGGTGCCCATTAGAGAGATCTTGGTGTTCTATTGGTCCACTGCTTAAATATAAGTCAACAGTGTGCTACATATGTCAAAAACGTCATTGTAAATCTAGGCTGCATCAACAGAGAGACTCTATCAATATCAAGAGAAGAGATCTATGCTGCACTGGCATGCTGCACTGGTGAGGCCACATTTAGAATATTGCATCCTGTTATGATCATATTAGAAGAAAGATACTGAGGTCCTAGAAATTGTGCCAAGAAGAACAAAGATAAGGGGTCTAAAAACTAAATTCTATGAGGAACAGCTTTAAAAATTAGGTACATTTAACTTAAGAAAGAGAAGACTGAGAGGAGACATGGCAGCAGTCCTCTAATATCAATGTAAGAGGGCTTCATTTTATTCCCTATAGCACCTGAGAGCAGGTAAGGTTTTGCTGGGTCAAATCCGTCCTGCCATAGATCTTCTGAATGAAAATACCCAAACTTGATGTTAAACATAATTATTTTTTATTCTTTACTGAAAACCCATCTGGCAATAAAAGTTATTTCTTTTTAAAAAATGAAATCAACAATCCAGCTATTGAGATATTTTTTCCAAGATTCTAAGAATTATGATGTGTCTACTTACATATTGGCAAGCCTGTAGTCTACTCCATGCAGCTGCCAGTCTAATTCTAATTAGATGTGTTCAAGAAAGATTAGGGCAGCACTGAAAAATATGAGGCTGAGCAATATGGAATGAATTCTGCAGTCCTGCAACGTCAAACTCTCATTTTATTTTTCCCCTCAGTTGAGATCAGCCCATTAACCAGATCAAGGCACATTACTGTTTATAACCTCAACTGGCTTTTCAAAGGAATCAATGAGTTTGCATTGGAAAAAAATATTTTGCAAACAAAAATATACTGCAAATTTACAAAGAAATATGTGGATCATAAACTGAAGGGACTACTCATTGCTATATGCAGGTTGAACACTAATTCAGTTTCCAAATAACTCAGGTATCTGAGACAAATGCCTCAGTTGCCTTCAGGACAGTATATATAAAATAAGAACGCTGATCCATTGCTTTAAGCATTACCCACCAGGTATTACACTATCCTATTTTCCAAATAAAAACATTTAATAGAACTGACATCAATATGACCATAACGTTGATTCTTTTCTGCATATTAATTTAGTTTTCTCACTTGTAGTAGCCACATAACAGAGACTGCTGGAGCCCTTTAAGGTCAGTTAACCATATGTAAATTCAGTCCTTTGTTCCCCCAGATTTATAGGTTTGTCTATTAATCTCCAAGTCCATTTTTTATGTAGACACAAACAGTTACATGGCAAAATAAAAAATACATTTGATTTCTCTTCTGATAAGATTTCCTTGGCTTTATGTAAAGAGAACTTGGTTGCTTTGTCCACCTGCAACACCCACTGTCTGCTTTCTCTCCGCCCCACAATTGTGGCTTTACTTGTATCACTCTATATAGCAGAAGAGATTAGTAGAGCTTTCCCACCCAATTTAAGTAAGAATATTCAGATGCTTTAAAAGCTGCCCAGGCTTCTTAAGATCTCGTTAATCCTTTAATCTCCAGACACATTTTTGCCCATAAAAGATTCACAAGCAAAACAAATGCAATATGGATGAAAAAAAAATTAATCAGAATGCTTAAAATGCAATTACATTCATCAGGATGTTCTGTGAGGCTGGGTATTAAATCTGAGCTTTATTCAATATCCTCCTTTTATTATAAAGCAATATTTTTCCACTCTGTAAACCATCTGATCCCTAGGCTAATGTCCTCCTTGCCCAAATATTAAAAAAAGAAGCTATTATAAATAAGCTGTCTAGGCACTCCTAAGCAGAGTGGTTCATAAGAGGTGTGAGGAATGTTCATATAAATTTACGCTTCAAATATTTCATTGAAGGGGATGGACAACTCAGATGACTCTGATCCTATAATAATTGCTTTAAATAGCAAAATCAAGGAGCCCCAAGGCTACTAAAAATAGGTACTGTATTTCCTTTGGAGATACCTGGAAACCAACCTATGCTTAGGGGTGGGTACCAACATGTCACTGCTGATTCGCTTCCTCCCGTGCTGCATAGTTGTGACGGATGGCCGTGCACATTGCACAGGTGTGTATGCACACTGCAAAAAAACACCCCATTTTTTAAAGCCAAAAACAAAATGGCAATGCATGCACAGTGTCAGAAACTCGGCTTCTGTGTATGCATAGAAGAAAAAGAAATTTTTAAAAATTTAATTTTTGTTTTAAAAAGGTGGCGGCCCCCATCAGCCGGCACCGACCAATCCACTTTGATGATGTCATTATGACATCACCAGCGGGTCACTACCGGTTTGGGTGACCAGGAGGAACCCACTCCTGCCTATATTGATTTTTTTCTCTACATAAAACTCATTGAAAGCTGTTCAGCAAACAAAATCTAATTATTCAGTACTATACAAATAACCATCACCAACCATAATAAACAAAATGAAGGTAATTATTAAGATGGTTCTTAGGCACTATCAGTTTAGCCTGATTTCACATTGTCAGTAGTGATATTAATTTGGGCTTTCAACTGAAGTGCATCAACTATTTGCTTTGCTGAAGATAGGAGAATAGGATACCTGCTATGTCCTAATGATGGGAGATATGAAGATGGTGCACAATAAGGAAGAGATGCAAAGTTTGGCTGACACCATCAGCAACTTTGTCTCAATTCAAGGAATTAGAATTTTATAAGCCTCATTGCAGCTTGTATCATATTTTAAAAATATTTTTATGATATGAAAGTTGGATTGTTTTATCAATGTGTGTTCTTATTTAACTATTGTTTCAAACAGCTCAAAGAACTGCTAATTCAATTTTACAGAGGAATCATTAAGTCTGTCATCTGTACCTATACAACTGTCTGGTTTGGCTCTGCAACCAAACAAGACAGACACAGACTTCAACAGATAATTAGAACTGTAGGAAAAAACAATTTCTATCAACCTGCCTTCCACTGAGGATCTGTATACTGTGTTAATTTATGAGCAGAGTAATACTGGTTTACCAAGGTTGTGCACACAGATAAATGTTTAGATTGAGATTAGTGTGAACTCAGCCACACACAGATATATCAACTTGAATTAAAATTTACTTTGAGAAATAACATATTTCTATAAACAGTCTAAAGACATACACCTAATAAGTCAGAATAACAACCAAGTATTATTGTCTTTGTCATTATCAGCAAAGATATGAAGCCTAAACACATTTTAGCTATAATATATACCGTATATACTCGAGTATAAGTCTAGTTTTTCAGCCCAAAAAATGGGCTGAAAAACCCGACCTCGAGTTATACTCGGGTGACTGACAAGTCATCACAAGAGGGCGCCCGCGGGAGCCTGGCAGGCATTGCTGGCTTGGGCGGGTGAGGGAGGTATCGCCTCTTCCGGGCTGAGGTAGCTTGCGCGCGAGAGGGGGGGAAAGCCAGTGAGGTGGGGGGATGGAATCTTGCTTCTGTATTCTCCCCCACCTCACCTGCTTTTTTTCCCTCTTGCGCGCAAGCAAAGGAGCCAGCCAACCACTCGAACACCGCAGTAGAGAGGAAAAAAGCTGGTGAGGTGGGGTGGGGAATGGATTCTTGCTTCTTAACCGAGCGCTCGGTTAAGCGGCTGGAGGAAGGCAGGGCAATTGCTGCCTCTTTCGAGCTGAAGGAAAGGCAGACGACTGTCTTTCCCTCAGCCACTTCCCGGAGACTGCTTAGGGACATCGCTTCGGGTGCGCCTGCCTCTCCTAAAACAGAAAGAGGCGGCAACTGGCCAGCCCTTCCCCCAGCCACCTCTCTTTGTTGTAGGAAAAGCAGGCGCACCTGAAGCGATGTCCCAAAGCGGTCTCCGGGAAGCGGCTGAGGGAAAGGCAGTTGTCTGCCTTTCCTTCAGCTCAAAAGAAGCGGCAACTGCCCCACCTTCCCCCAGCCACTTAACTGAGCGCTTCAGGAAGGTGCCGCCTCTTTTCGCTGTAGGAAAGGGAATCACAACCTGACGGTGACGGGGGTTCCAAACAGGCAGCAATCACCAAAAGAAGGTGATTATGTCCGTGGAGGCACCTCTCCCGCCTGCCCTGGGATTCCTTGCTGCAATCCCAGCTTCTCAGCTTTTTAAAAAAATGAACATTTGGGATTACAGCAATGGATTTTTCCAATAGAAAATTACTGGAGTGGGCAATGGGGGGGGGATGTCCTCAGAAATTGCCAGAGCAAGGGGCGAATGGGAGCGTGTGGTCCTTGCCAGCTACCCATCTGCCGGGACTTCACTTTCTGCCTGCCCCGCGCCAAGGCTCCTGCCAGGTGAAAAACGTTTGCCAGACTGCATGACCCCCCTCGTCTCAGTGGAAAGGGGCTGGCTGGGTGGAAAAGCAGTGAGCCATTCCCTCCCGACATTCCCTTCCCTCACTCACTCGTCTTTATTTTGCCGACTGGGCTGCCTTTTCATTCTACTATTCCCACGACCAACTCTGCGGGTGCCCGCTCCCTTCGCCCACACTTCCCTCCCGGTGCCTCTTGGGAGTTGTTGTCTTTTCGAGCCGCTCTGCCCGAAGAGACACTACAGCTCCCAGAAGGCTAAAGGGAGTGTGACGTAAACCGTGGATGCAGCCGAAAGACAGACTGGCAGGCGTCCTGTCAATGGGTATTTCCCTGGTGGGGAGGGGGGAGGCGGATGCCAGGCTGAGTTGTTTTTCTAGAATGAAAAGCACCGGCACTCAAGCCTTCCAGGAAAATTACGGTAGTTCTCTGCATCTTTCATTTGGAGACTTAACCCTGCTTTGTGCTCTGCACCTGAGCAGGGGTGCCCCCCTCCTCTGTCTTAAAGTCCCTGTCTTATACACTTGGCATTTTACTCATTGCCAGTGTCAAGGCATTTTAAGGGTTATTTATGCATTTTATGCTATATACTGTTGTATTGTTGTTACATTTTATATTGCTTTTTAATTGTTGTGATTGTTGTGAGCCACCCAGAGTGGAGTTGGGCAGCAAGGAAGGAGGGAGGGAGGGAAGGAAGGAGTTAGGAAGGAAGGAAGACAGAAAGAAAGAAAGAAAGAAAGAAAGAAAGAAAGAAAGATGGTAGAAAGGAAGGAAAACAAACAAAAAAGGAAAGGAGGGAGGGAAGGGATGGAAAAAGGAAAGAAAAAGGAAGGAAGATAGGCAGACAGAAAAAGAAAGGAGGAGGGAAGAAGGAAGGAACGAAGGAAAGAGAGACAGAAAGAAGGAAGGAAAGAAAGAAAGAAAGAAAGAAAGAAAGAAAGACCTATGACCACAATTGAGCCCAAAATTGTGGCTGTTAAACAAAAGCGTTGTTCAGTGAGAATCACCACATTTTACTCAATCCATGACATTTTCTAGCTCTAACAGTGATATGCAAGCTAGGGAAGTACTGGTACATCTGAAGGTATGTGTAATGTTCTAGTTATGGTTAAATGTGTGGCAGAAAGTGGACTCTGGGTTTGTTTTTCCTATTACAGTAAGTGAGGTTGAATGTACAGTATATACCTGTAATTTTACAAGAGCTCCCTCCCTGTCTCTCTCTGTAAATATACATATACAATTTATATAGTAAACAATGTACGGTATATTTTTGTGTGCCTGTGTGTAATATGTTTGTACACATATGGCATATATACATAGAATTAAATAGTATATTTTGGATGTTCAGTAATAGTAAATAGAGAGGGAAATTGTATCTCTTTGAGGCAAGGAGAGGCCAAGTATCCAAACTGTAACCCAAACCAGCAGGAGCAGTGGGGGATTGAGGTAAGTACAGTACTTGCATTTTTTTTTTGCCTATACCTGCCTTGGAGGGACATATACCCGTTTACCCTCTTTTAAACTTACAGAGCTAGTTTACTGGTTTTCTTTGAAATAAATATTCTAAAACATTTAATCTACTGATGCCTCAATTGATGTAATTTTATTGGTTTCCATTTTTATAAGTTACCAGTAGCCATTGCAATTTCCACCCTTGACTTATAATGGAGTCAATAAATTTTCCCAGTTTTTTGTGACAAAAGTAGGCACCTCGACTTATAGTCGAAGTGACTTATACTCGAGTATATACGGGTAACTACAAGGCAGAGCATGCAGAGAATTGCAGAGCAAACCTAACAATGAGTAGCCATCAACACTTAGTAGTCAGACAAAGAGAAATAGAGAGGGTGACTCAGAGAAATAAACTATAAGCTTCCTCTTGTGGCAGTCTGCAACACCTGCAGCCAATATATTGCCAACCCAACAGTTATGGACAGAGTCCTAACATACTGCATGAGTCAAAAAGAGGGCTGAGAAAATATCTATAGACCCCCTCATATTTTGGATATAAATTGATTTAAAAATGATGCTATAGGGCATTACACACCAGAACTACTAGATCAGGAGTCTGCAACCTAGACTCCAAGCTGCATGTGGCTCTTTGGGCCCTCTGCTGTGGCTCCATGTCAGGTGATCCCATCGCTGACTGGCCCTGCCCCTCGCCCTCCCCTCCAAGTCATTCCTTGCCTAGACTAAGAAGGTAAGGACAACAGCAGAGGATGGAGAAGTGACTGGGGCTGATTCTTTGGCACCTCATTCTTGCTGGACCTTCCTCTAGCTCTTGTTAGTGCATGGCATGCCTCAGTTGCTTGGGGAGATGTGCAACCAGTGGTGGCCTTCTAGCCGGAATGCTAAATTGGGCTTGCCGCGGCGGCTCGTGAGTGCTTGCGGGGCCAGCGCGATTTTGCTTCTGCAGCTGTGGAGGGAGCAAAATCATGCAGCGAGCCATAGGTCCACCTATGTTTCGGCATGCGCGGAAGCAAAAAAACTCACTGAAACACAGGTGCACCTACGGATCCATGCGCAATATTGCTACCTCCACAGCTGCAGAGGCAAAATCATGCTGGCCTCGCAAATACTCACAAGCCAATTTAGCATTCTGGCTAGAAGCCCACTGCTGTGTGCTACCTTCTCTCCACCCAGACGCACTTGCCCAACACAGACATGACTGATGCCAGCCTATTGTGAGGGTTGGTGGGATGGGAATGAGATCCAAGAAGAGGGGATGACAGAAAGGGGATGGGCCTGCAGTGCCCAGCTGCAGCTTTAAAACATGCATGGGAAACTTTCACCAGCCAGAGGATGTTTTTTAATTAAAGCTGTATGTGCCTGTGTATCTCTCTCTGTCTCTGTGTTTCTTTTCTTTCAGAAACCTGGTGAGAATGACCCTCCTCCTCTTGCAACCCCCTAGCCTGCTGTGGTGGACCCAGGAGGGTGCACAGAAATGGGGAGAACCTCCTCAAGTGAGTGCCCACCCACCCTATGTGTGCCTTTTCTGTACTTTGATCCCGGCTGCTTGCTTGAGGAGAGTCTTCCTGCTCATGTGCACCCACCCAGCCTCACCACAGCTGGTAAGGGGGTCACAAGAAGAAAAAGAATGGGAGGATGAGGCGGTTTAATGCAGGAGTGAATGCCTTCGTGCAACATTTGTGCTCAAGGCAGCCTTTACCTCTGGCTGCATGGAGCTGGAGCTTGTGCCTGCAACACTAAGCTAAAGAGCTGCTGGGGAGGGGAAAGGACATGGGAAGGCGATGGCTGGAGCCTCAGTGCAGGAGTAAAACAGCCCTAGATTTGCTTTTGGGCCACATTTGGTTTAAGACAGCCATCACCTCCCACCACTTCGGGCTCGGAGCTGTAAGCTGCATCCTGTTGCTTGGGGTGAATAGGACAGAGTCTAGGCTCCAGGAGGAGGAGGAGACACCACCTCCCCCACTGTGAAATGCACTACAGTTCACTATGTTGTGCAAGGCACTGTGAGAATACCTCATTGCCTGCTCAAAGCCTCTAATCAGAGAATGGGGGAGAGAGACACATACACAGAGAGAGACAGACAGAGGGGGGAGAGTCATAGACACACAGAGATAGATACAGAGAAAGGGGGAGATAGTGATAAAGGTAGACATGAAGAAAGGAGGGAGAAAGGGGGGAGAGAGATACACATAGAGATAGGTACAGAGTGGGGGAGAGAGTGGAGGAGAGAGAGAGAGATACACAGAGATATAGAGAAAGAGGGAAGAGAGAGAAGAGAGATGAGAGGGGGAGAAGGGGTCAAAGTTTTTGTGGCTCCCAGTCTTTTTAATAACCAGTTGTCTGCCCTAATGACTGCCTGAGTTGGTGTGGCTAGTGTGGGTCATGTGACTGGGTGGGAGGGAATGAGTGAGTGAGTGACATCAAGTTGGGCATGCCCACCCAGGTTTTGTGGCTCCCGCTGTTTTCTTTTCTGTGGCTCTTTGAGTGTTTAAGGTTGCAGATTTCTGAACTAGACACAAGGACAGCTTTTTTCCCCCAAATGCCTCTGCTAAATAACTAATTCCCACAACATTGTCAAACTGTTTATTAAGATTATATTACTATTCTTCTTCTCATGCTTCCTATTACCTATCTCCTACTTATGGCTATAACCATGTTGCTTGTATTTTTACAATTTACATTATTCTGTTTGTTTCCTAGTATGATTTAATTGCTTATTAGTAACCTATGACTATCCTAAGTGTTGTATCTTATGTTTCTTGATAAATGTTTCTTTTTTCTTTTTTCTTTTTTGTTTTATGTACATTGAGAGCATATGCAACAAAGACAAATTCCTTGTGTGTAGTGTTGGGTGAACCCAACGAAGTTCGGGTTTGGTAAACTCACCAGAACTTTGCCGTAAAGTTCAGGTGAGTTCGCCGAACCCGAACAGCAGCAGCACCGCTGCAGTGTCCTTTTCCGTAAAAATAAACAAGGAGGTGGGGAATTCCCCACCTCTTTTTGCTTCCTTTTATTTTTAGGTAAAAGGATGCCGCAGCGGCGCTGCAAGCAAAAGGAGGTGGGGAATCCCACAATGGGATTCCGGGGGCAGGGCTTTGACATCACGGAGACTCCTTCCTCCCCGTTTCGGCCACCCAGGAAGGAGTCTCTGTGACGTCAAAGCCCCGCCCCCAGAATCCCATCATGGGATTCCCCACTCTCCTCCTGGGCGGCGGAGCTTCGAGGTGTTTGAGCGAACGCCGAACCCGAACTTTTTAAAAAGTTCAGGTTTGGGTTTGGCATGCCGAACTTTGCAAAGTTTGGCACGAACCCAAACTTTACAGGTTTGGTTCGCCCAACACTATTTGTGTGTCAAATCACACTTGGCCAATAAAGAAATCTACAATGTTTCTAATTTGTCTTGTATTATCCTAAAATGAAATTGCTGAAACCCTGTTCTATATCAAACAAAGTTATGACAGAAGGTTTACTCGGAAAAGTTACATGAATCTTTAAATATATTTTTTTAAAGAAAAACTAAGAAGAAGAATAACAATAACAATAGGACTCAGATTTATATACTGCTTTACAATAATCTCTAAGCAGTTTACAAAGTCAGTGTACTGCCCCCAATAATTTGGGTCCTTGTTTTACCCACCTCAGAAGGATGGAAGGCTGAGTCAACCTCGAGTCTAGTGAGGATCTGTATTCTAACCATACATGCCACTGTATGTCACCATAGTTGAACATGCCACCATAGTTCCTGTAGCCCATTCCAATCTTGAAACTGTCCAAATGTCCAAAATGCTTATTTTCCACTACCTTATTTTTAAACCGCAGGTAAGTTTTCCAAAAGGACAACTCTTTCAAAATAGTCTGGATATTACAGAAGCTGTTAAATTGACCCAATGCTGGTTATCCATGTTGTGTTATTTGCTATAGAAAATGAAGCTTATTCTTTAAAAAAAATCTGCCCTTTTTGTTTCTATGGAATTTAGAGAACAGACTTCACAACCACAAACATTTCACAACCACAAACATTTCACAACCATAAACATTTCTTGGTTTTAGAAAGAAATATTTGTTTTTGTTATATTTAGGATGGCAATCTTGGTAAGAAAATCTTGGTATAACCAGCCAATCAGAGACCAAAAAAATGAATGAATTTAGAAACTCAGGAAACAACCAGTACTTTTTGATAAATGTCTCTAAGAATATGGTAATTATTACTCAAAAGCATTGTACTGGACAGGTTAGCCACATTTAAAGTGTTCAGCCTGACAAGTGCAACCAAGTCACTATTTCAAGTGGTCAGTTAGGGCTTCCTCCACCCTCAGATATTTTGCCTGCTTGCTTTCTGCATCCAGATAACTTACCAAATTATCCTAGCCATGCAGTGAACACCCCTGGTCTTTAGTATAGCAAGACTAACACCACAGATAAAGATAAGGGATCATAATTAAGCTCCATGGGATGGAAATCTCTCAGATTATATCAGAATTCAGTGTGGTATAAGAGATTATTCACAGATGAAAAGCTGTTCAACAGTTTGAAAATGAAGGTCAGTATATAGAACATATGCTCCTTAGACTCCTTAGCTGTAGCTATCATAAATGTGGGATTATTTAAAGAATAATTCCATTATATATGCAGAGTAAGAGGATCTGCTCTATCCTCTCCCTCATGCAGAATAACAGCTTGTAACTACAAATTCTCAAATGCCATTCATATCTGTCATGAAAAACAAAAGTGCTCTCTCTACTTCACCTCTCTGATTTTATCATAGAGGATGCTATGGCTGCTTAGAATCAAAGCCTCAAGTTCAACTGCTGGCTTCTCCCCGATGTACAGTTTTGTTATGGTACAGTGTTCTTCTAATTTTAAAAAAAGTTTGTTTCACAAAAATGAAGAATTTATTTTGACAAAAATAGATGGTTACTGTAGTATTCTGGTGGCTGTAAAAGATAACCCCCTATGGCCAGAAAAGCACAATGTTCTGCAACAATGGGTTTTAACAGTATTCAAACACGGAGTTCTTAAACAAAGCTTCTTAGGTATTTCAGAAAAATCCAACAATGCTCTTGGGGATTTTACACAACAACCATCTGACTCTTATTGCAGTTGTTTAATTTATTATTTGCTGCAGACTTTTCTTTTTTAAAAAAGGAGTCGCTGATCACCAAATACACAAACAAAACTAAACAACACATTTGCCTAAACACAGGGGTAAAATTCAGCAGGTTCTGACAGGTTCTGGATAACCAGTGCGAAAACGGGCGCTTTGGTTGGCAATGGAAGTCCGGAGGTGGGGTTTCCCAGTGAGGGAAGCCTCAGCGAAATCGCAGCACCACAAAATTTGTGATCTATATATTGTAAGCCTTTCTGAGAACTTTGTAAAGCTGACTAGATAGACAGGTAGCTGAAAAACCATGTTTTGGTCAATCAGATAAAGTTCAATTGCATCAGCTTTGGTTGCTCCAAAGTAGTTAATCAGAGAGGCAGAGTGTTGTTGGTAGTGGGTGGGGGGGAGCATTGCTTGGAAGAGATAAACTATTCAGACACAGACCACTTTATGCATCATTTCTTTTGAAGCTGAGATGTACATTTTAATCAGACATTTTAATTATCATTCATGAATAAATTATTGCTTCAATGATGTGATTCCATGGAATCTTTCTGTTCTCTGCTCAAAACTTTTTAAAGTAGCTATGCAAACCCTCCTCCCAGCCTACATCTCCTCCCAACTGAATTGTATTGCACAGAGCTGTATCACTGTTGTCAAATTGCAAAGAACAGAGATCTGATAGAAACAGTACTTTGAGAACTAGACCTTTTTGAACCAACCATAATACATGGTAGATAATACTCTATACACTCTAACTCTTGAAAGGAAAATATTCTTCACAGAAAAAGAAAATATTTATTTATTATTATTTATTAATTGGATTTGTATGCCACCCCTCTCCGAGGACTCTGGTTATCCAGCTATGTGTTGTCTATTGAATGGGGAATTGGCTCTGGTTTATGTGGCTTTCAACTTGTACTTGTAGTTTTCACATGTGTATTTTGTGCAAAAGTTGGCTTGAAACTCAACATTAAAAAAAAACTGAGATCATGGCATCTGACCCTCTCAGTTCCTGGAAAATAGATGGGGAAGAAATGGAGGTAGTAACAAATTTCATTTTCCTGGGCTCCAAGATCACGCAGATGGGGACTACAGCCAAGAAATTAAGACGCTTGCTCCTAGGGAGGAAAGCTATGGTGAATCTAGATGACATACTAAAACGCAGAAACATCACCCTGCCAACAAAAAGTGTGTTTAATCAAGGCTATGGTTTTTTCAGTTGCAATTTATGGCTGTGAAAGTTGGACCATAATAAAGGCTGAATGCCAAAGAATTGAGGCCTTTGAACTATGATGCTGGAGAAGACTCCTGCAAATCCCTTGGACTACAAGGCGATCAAACCAGTCAGTCCTAGAGATCAACCCTGACTGCTCTTTAGAAGCCCAGATCCTGAAGATAAAACTAAAATACTATGGCCACCAAATCAGAAGGCAGGACTCATTGGAGAAGAGCTTAATGGTGAGGGGGGGGGAAAAGAAGGAGACAACAGAGAATGAGGTGGCTGGAGGAAGTCACTGAAGCAGTAGGCATGAGCTTAAATGGACTCTAGGGGATGGTAGAGGACAGGAAGGCCCAGAGCAGGAGTTGGCAACCCGGGGTTCTGGAGTCGCATGTAGCTCATTGGATCCCCTGCTGTGGGTCCCTGTCCCATCACTAGCTAGCCTCCCCTCCCTCACCTGGCCAGAGAAGGTAAGGGTGATGAGGGAATGGAGAAGTGTGCAAGGCTGATTCTCTGGCTCTGGTTGAGGAAGATAGCCACCCCCAGCAGAAGCTTCCCTTTGGGTAACCCACCTCTCTCCACTACCTGGCTGTCTGTAGTGGGGCCAGGAGTGTGCGCAGGCATGGGGAGACCGTCAAGCAAGTGTCAAAGCATAGCAAAGGTGCAAGTGGAGGGTGGGCAGAGGCTCACTTAAGAAGGTTCTTTGGATGCGACCTCTCTCCTGCCCTAAGGATCTAGCCATTGCCTTGCTGTGTCCCATCCCATCCCCCCTGCAGCTCTTTGACTGAGCAGGATGGGTGTAAGCTCCAGCCTGAAGCAGCTGGAAGCAAAGGCTGCCTTCACTCTAGTGATCCTCCTCCCCTCCTTTCCTCTCATGTGGGGTGGGGCACGGCAAGGTGATGGCTGGATCCTTAGGACAAAAGTGGCCCTGTAGCTGCCTTCACACTACATTTGTGCATAAGGCACCCTTCACTAGAAACAATGGAAACTAACCAAGGAGAGCAACGACATAGAACTGGGGATAAATTTCCTGACAGTGAGAACAATCAATCAGTAGAATGGGCTGCCTTCAGCGGTTGTGGATGCTCCATCACTGAAGACTTTTTAGAAGAAATTGGACATCCATTTGTCTGAAATGGTATAGAATCTCCTGCTTGAGCTGAAGTTTCGACTAGAAGACTACTAAGTTCCCTTCCAACGATGACGACAATGACAATGATGACGATGACAACGATGACGACGATGAGGATGATAAAATGCAGTGGGAGTGGGAGGAAGGGGAACATCTGAGATACATTGGCCCCAAATCATTAAAATTTTTAATAGGCAACCTGGATATAGGTTGACACCCAATATATCTGACAAACAATCCAAGTCAGCAAACCTGCAGTTCTGTTAGACTATCCAAGTTACCACAGAATATTTTCAAAACATTCTGGTATCTCAGCTCTGAATAATACAGTGCCATGATATAAACTAGCATTACCGGTATATTGGATTGGAATGTTTGAGATAGATCTTACATAAAAATCAGACAACTTTACAATGATTGCTGAACTAATGGTTATAAACAAAAGATTGTTAAATTTGTGGTGTCTATGTAACTATTCACTTTGTTCTTACTATGCATAGAGAGTGCTCGGAATAATGTTAGAGCTCCATTTCTTGGTGCTATGACTGTATAAGCACATTTGTATGCAGATGATGTCTTGTTGACTGAGAACCTAAATGATTTCTAGCAAGTGTTTAAAAAAATGTATGATGAAATAAGGAATATGGATCGGCAAATTAATGGTTCAAAAATGTAGTTGTGTTTCACAGGGAAAATGGAATGATTTAGTTAATGTTATACATACACGGTAAAAAAAACCTACAGAAGTAGAGTAATTTGTGTGCTTTGATAAAATGGAAATTGAGTGCTTAATATCTGCACATCATAACTTATAAAATGTCTTGAAGCCAGTATGTGTCAACCCTCCCAGGCAAACAAGACAGGAAACACGACAAAATGAACGGATTCTATTTTATTGCAAGACTACATTAACAGAATCTTCCAAGTCTGCAGGCACAAACTCCCCATCTCCAATTCTAACTACTTGATCCATTAGGATGGGTCTTTCCTAAGTTTCTTCCTTTCATCATTAAATACTAGCGTTGGACCGCTAGTTTGTGTCTGTGCACCCTAGTTTTTAATCATTTTGCACAATTGCTACAGTTAATAGCGGTAAACTATTGAAGAAGTCTCCTCCTTCGGTAGAGTTCCTTTTGGGCGCATTACTCTCTTCCTCAGTGTTTGGTCAGATTTGTGTGCCACTTTGATCCCATGTGGTGCAAGGATACATGCAGCTGTTTTGGACATCCCATGTATGTATGGGAGCACCCAGCACATTGATGTTCCACTTGTGCCCTCAGCGGGTTGCCAGGCTCTTACTTGATACATCATTGGATAAAATCCCTCGAGTAGCCATTACGTGTGCAGATTTGGTAAAGGTGTGAACAATCTTTTTTTGGGGCTGCCTGTGTGCTGCAATGGGTATCTATGACATGGCACGATTTTGGATACATCACATAAACCTGCCCATTAAGCCAGAAGGTGGTCATGCAAACAGCTTCTACATAACTCTCCATTCATCATAATATACTAAACAATTCACTTTTGAATATATGGCATCCTGGCAGGTTTAACTGCTTTTTACTGCAGATGTATGCATGTACAGTATGTATGTTTCTTCAAGCTACACAGAATGTTATAACCTGTATAACACTCAGTAGGTATTTCATGTTGTTCAGGGTTGGGTTCTAACTTACCTCACTACCAGTTGACTTCCTCCCATGCCTCACGGCATGTGCACACATGCACAGTGGCAAAAATTTTTTTGAATGTTTTTAAAAGCCAAAAACAAGATTGCAACCACGTGCACAGTACCGGAAACTAAACTTCTGCACATGCTCAGAGGAAGAATTTTTTTTTTAAAGGTGGCGGTGCCAATGGACTGGCACCAACCAAACCAGATTCTTGACATCATTGTGACATCACCACGGATTGCTACTGGTTCAGGCGAACTGGAAGGAAGCAGGAGAAACCCACCTCTGATGCTGTCATCTTTCATATTGGCCATTCTTATTTCTTGGAATTGGAAATATTTGAAAATCTATGAAAGCAAGCAGGTGTTGAAAAATGATTTCACTTCTCCCTACTTGAAGCTGTTTTAGTGACTGCTAAACCTTGGTTGTATGAAGAGAATATGTAATAATTTTCAATGGGCTGACATGTTTAATCTACCCATCTATTTTCTTGTTTATGCTTGAAGCACTCACAAATTAGGGGGATCTACCTTAATCGCCCAAGGATCAGAGCTGAATCTATCCCACCAGAGAAGCACTAAGTTATTTCAACATGTCTACACACTGTAAGTCTGTATTGTAAGCTGTTGTTTTACATCTGACAAAAACAATTTACTTCAACATTTCCAAGAGTGCCTCCAGCTGATATATTTTCAAAATCTATCTCTTGTTTTAGTTTTCTTCTCCCTGGTTGGTACATTGAACAATAGTAAAAATATCAAGAATAGTTTTATACAATTTATAAAGTGCTTAGTGACTGCTGTTCAAGATTTCTTTTTTAAATAATTTTTTTTATGTTTCCCTATAAAGTTTGTTTCACTCTGACTTCCTCCAAGTCCGAGTCCAGAGGTTTGTTTCTTATCCAGTTCCTTTCAATGTCTACTTGTATCTTAAGAAGGGATAAATGCATACTAAGCCAATCTATTTATTCACATATCTATCTTAAGTTATCCTTTATAAGAGGCATTCCTTAATGCAAAGCATGAGAGTTTCTTAAAAACCTTGCTGTTTGTGCGCGCCAAAGCGACACATATAGAAGAGAGAGACAGGGAGAGGGAGGGGGGAGAGAGGGAGAATGAGAGATAGAGAGAGATTGCTCTCCCCTTAAATCCACACTGCAGGTGCTTTTGGCCAGGCTTCATCATACTACAAAATAGACTTTGTGAAAGAATTAATCTTCTGCCATTCTAAAAGGCATGTAATTTGTAATTGCTTTTAAATAGAATGTCAGTCAAAACTGCTTATGTTTCCATTGAAAATATTATGGTAACTGAAATTTAAATATTTCCCTCCAATGAAAAATGTCACAATAGTAAAATTCAAGACTTATTTTAAAAAGCACATTTGTTTTTTTAATTGCCCTTGATTATGCTAAAAGTTGAAATGAAGATTCCATTGATGACCAATGTCTTTATAAATCAGACCACTATTTTGAGCAAAAGAGGAATTTGGGCTGTCAAATAAAAACACTGAAACCTAGTAGAACACACAATATGTACAAATGTAATCTTGACATTGCTGAGAGTTCAGTGTGGCGTAATGTACTGTTTTAAAGTTAAACTAAATTTTCTGCTATATTCCTCATGGGATCCCAAGCACTTACTTCTTCAATTCTTGTTTCTGGTTTCACTTTCTTCACTATGTTGGTTAATTTCCTTGAGGTGGTAGGCTGTTTAGAGAGGCACTGTTTCAAAGCTATTCATTTTCAAGTGTTGTTTTGGGAGTGAAACTGACAAATTATTATGAGCAACTAGGAAGAGAAGACTTCTTGTCCCTCATTCTCTGACACAAAGCTTCAATTCATTTTTCTTTTCTAGTTACATTGCTCTTAATTTAGCAATGTGCATCCCTCTTCTTTGAAATTTGGCCATACACCTAGCCTCCAAAGTTTGCCTTACAATCTAATTGCTTATTTGGCAAAACATCTCTAGTTCCATCAATTATTAGAAACATCCCTCAAAGCATGGTACATTTTTCTTATGCAAATATTTCAAGCAAAATTAAACTTCTAGATATGATCTTTGTTAATGTAATTGAATAAATTTCTTTCCACTAATCTGGTACACTATACATTCTACAGCTTGTGTACCCATCTTCTCAAATGTGTGTATAAATGCAAGTTTGCCTGCTTCTGCAAATGAATATTCATATCCATAGTTAAAACATATACAAATCAAAGCCAATTTTCCATCAGTAATAAATAAATACATTATACAATTTAATTTTCAGGGCCATTCCCGGAATAGCTACCGTATACTGAAATCTATTAGTTCCTCCTCCTTTTTCCTCAAGGGGCTTAGTTATCCTCCCTGCTTGCTCTTTGTCAAGAAAACACAGGCAACTACTTTTGGAGTGCAGAAATGGACGGTGTCACCAACTAGTAATCCCCCACTGACTCTTTACATATCCCTATGTATTTGAGCTTCAGCTCAGGGGGTGGGCTGTTGTCCAGATGTGGGGGAATGCAGTGGAGTAGTGAAAATGGAACTCCATCCCAGAGCACCCAATTTGCACTGAAAGATGTTGAAAGAAAATGCAGGGTGTCCTCTTTGAGCAGCCTCTGTGTTCTTCCCGAAAGTGTTTAAAAATCCCAAAGCCGACAATTCTGCTACAAACAAAAGTGTCTAGGAAAAGTATAAGGAGATAAGATCTGGAATTAATTCCATGTGATCTGGGTTTCTGCCTCCCCTTCCTTTCCAAATGGCTATAGTATTCTCTAGAACAGGGGTCTTAGCTGGCTGGAGAATTCTGGGAGTTGAAATTCATAAGTCTTAAAGTTGCCAAGTTTGGGGACCCCTACTCTAGAAAATAAAATGAATAATGCTTGAAACCTAATGTTTTGCCAGAAACCTTGATTTTGTTAAGTCTGTTATGTGGAATGAAGCATTTTAGTATATTCATATAGGCTGTGAATTCATATAGCAAGGAACACTTGAGATTGTTGCCTTTGAGTAAGTGATTTTGTGAGTGGCCATTTTAATCATGAAGGTATCTTTATGACAATGCTCAAAATGTGCTTTCAAATTTTAAGTGAGATGTTTCTGTCATTTCACTGTTCTATACCTGCTCAATTCTAGGATGTGGGTGAATTTGATGACCTGCTTGTTTTTAGTCCATTGATATGGGCATTGTTTTGAGGTTCTTGGAAAATCCTTAGTCAAGTCACATGATTGTCAAGCCACTCCCACCTGGTAACATGGCCGGTAAACCACTCCTACTTGGTCACATGATCATCAAGACACACCCACAAAATAAGCCATGCCCACAGTGTGGTAGTAAAAATTTTGGTAGCCCTTCATGGCTTCAGCACTGCAGTCGGCAGTAGTTCATTGTATCAGTGGGATTGCTCCCGGTTCGTCCTTTAGCCACCCACCTGAGTGTCACGCTGAGAATTGCCAGCCAACAGAGACTTTCCTTAGTTAAAGTGTTGCTGTGTTTCTTTATTTGCTCTGATCACACCCCCTCTTACATCACTCCCACAATCCTTATCTTTCTCTGTTTCCTATATATATATCCGCTTGCTTATGTGAGCGAGCACATTCTAATCTAACCTTCTTGTGTGCTTGTAGCCATGTTTTTGTTAGAAGCTGCTTGATAAAGCGCAGCTGGCTCAATGAACTTTTTCTGTTTGTAAAATAAAGTTTGTTTTCACTATGGTGCCTGCCTACTGAAGTCCTGCTTTAAAATCCATCCCCAACATGGTACGCCGAGAGATGGTTCGTTTATTTTTATTTTTAATTTAATCAGGCTGATATGCCTGCTAAGAAACGGCGGCAGCAAGCTTTTGATTTTTCTTCTTCTGAACTTCAAAGCATCATGCCGACTCCGTCTGAACATCTGCCGGGCCTCGCTCAAAGTAATTTTTCAACTCAGCAGACATCCATCGAACAGATATGTGAAGTTACTAACTTGCTTAGTTTAACTGAGCCTGTAAATCAAACAGGTGAAGCAAGGGCAATTAGCCCACATTTTCAGGCAGAGATAGCTGTAAATCCTAGTTTACTGGAACAGCTAGGAGCGAAGCCAAAAGTTAAATTTCAACAAAGTTTCATGTCTAAGCCAACTTTATATGAGAGCAACCTTTTAGACGATGACATAAATATTCAAATTACTAAGTCCTTGGCAGATGATTTAAAGCATGATATTGCTGCAATACAAAAATGTTTATTAGATTTGAAACTGGATAAAGAGTCAAAAGACCTCAGCCAGTCTGAAAAGGATCTTGCCCATTTCTACAGCTCTCAACTTATTGTCAATGAAAGGAACCTGAGCCGGATAAGAAGTGCACAAGTAGAATACTGTGAAGGGAAAATACATGACTCATTAAAATTGAAAAATATGGTCTCTGTTCCAAGACAGTCTGTTGAGGCCACGCATTTACCAGCATTCAAGGAACTAGATGCAGCACCACCCAGTGGCCAAATTGAGAAAACACCCAGTTTAACTTTTCCTCTGGGATTTGGCTCAATTCCAAGCCAGATCCAAAATGCGCCACCTGGTGGACAACTTAAGCAACTGCATCAAAATGTTGTTTTATCACCAGAGAATTCAGGAGTGCCATCTAGTGACCGTTTGAAGCAATATAAGTTACCAGATGATCGGAGAAATGTTGATTCGGCGCAAATTCCACTTCAACCAGCTCAGCCATTATTGGCACCACGCCCTCAACTGCAACAATAGATGCCGGCTGCATTTCCAAGACAATTCTCTACCTTGTCACCATTGCAAGGTGAGTCTCAACTTCAAAATAATGGGCGAAATTATAAGACGTGGTTACACCAGATCACGCTGATATTAGCTGCAGAAGGGGTTGACACCATTGTATTCAACCCACCAAACAGACTCTGGACACAAGAAGAAAGAGCCTTAGATAGAAGAGCGACCATTTTGATTCTCATGTCTTTAGTTACAGATTTATCTATCAGATTCTCTCTTGCCAATACTGCAAACGCCGTAATTACCGCGCTCGATGAACTGTACCGTCCTATCTCTCCTGAGGGCACATGCCTGTTGTTCACTGATTTTTTTAATGCGAAATTACAACCTGGAGAGAAAATTGCTCCACACTTGTCGAAGCTTTTGGCGTTGCAGAAGGAATTGATCGAAAGAGGATACAATATTGACCATATACAAATGACTACTGCAATCCTCACGTCGTTAAATGAGGACTGGAAAGAAGCTATCACGAAGTGTCTTAGTATACCCATACCTCAACGCACTACAACCAGAGTTTGCCAAATGTTGACCGAAGAAGAAATCATTATGGAACGAATGCGGAAACCCAGATTCACTACTATTAGATCTCCAGTGAGTCGTGGTTACCAACAAAGGAGTAACCAGTCTAGAAGATCAGATTTTCAACGCTCTCAATCTGCTGATCCACAACGCTCTCAATATCCTGCCCAGAATAGAGGAAGACGTTCCACAGGCAGTAGACGCAGAGGTTCCAGTACCTATAGGTCAGCTCAACGAGGTTCCGGAAGCGAATCACAATCAAAAATCAATACTGTGCTTCAGAAAAACGTTCCTGACTTAAATTGTGAGTACAACACAAAACGTTTATGGACTATAGATAGTGGAGCTGCTTTTCATATTACTCACCAAAAAGAACTTTTTACGGAATTACGTGAATCTGACATTAAGGAGGTGTATGGATTCTCAAAAAACTTATCCCGAGTCGAAGGAGAAGGAACAATCTACATAGATGAACTGGACCAGACGATTCCACGCGTTCTCTACATTCCAAATTCTGAAAGCAACATACTCAGCCTTCATCGCCTAAACAAAGACTTAGGCTACAAAGCAATGCTATTGAACTCTGATATCCACATGATTAGAAATGGCACTGTTGTCGCACATGCCATTCCGATTGGTGGTGTTTTCTACCTCAAGCCAAACTTTCATTCATTGGTAGATGTAAGTATGAGCATTCCAAAACATGAAAGCGCAGGCCCAGAGAGAAAACCTGCTGCTATTATAAAATCAGAGGCTCATAAAGCCAATGAATCACAAGATGTTCCGCATAATGTTGCAAATGCTAAACCTTTACTAAAAAATAAACCTTTTCATTCTAGGTGCATCCACCGTTGGCATCGACGTTTGGGCCATGCTTCCTATGATGTATTATCTAAGATGCCTGAGTGCGTGAACGGTTTCAAAGTTGATAGTAATTGTCCTATTTATCTTGATTGTTTTGTTTGTAATAAATCTAAATCAAAGGCTGCCCCCATTGCTAAACATGCCCTTCGTTTGTCTTCACGCATTTTCGATTTGGTTCATACCGACATTGTCGGTCCATTTCGGCCTACTAGGGGTAACAATAAGTATTTTTTAACAATTGTTGATAGTTTTTCTAGATATGGCTTTGTGTATCTAATGAAACAGAAATCAGAGACGTTTCAGATCTTTACAGACTTTGCTGCAAAGGTCTTCAATCAATTCGGTGTCCGTATTAGAAGAATCCAAAGTGATCGTGGTGGTGAGTTTATGTCTCAGCGATTCCAGAACTGGATGAGACGCAAAGGAATACGGCACCAAGCTTCAGCACCTTACACTCCGGCCCACAATGGGATAGCTGAACGAAGGCAAGGTGTTCTACAGACTATGTATCGCTGTCTCTTAGAAGACGCTATTCTCGATAATGCTTATTGGGGCGAAGCATTAAGGTATGCAAACTACCTTGTTAATCGTACTTGGAGCAGTGTGTTAAAACAAACTCCGTACTATATGTTTTATGGGAAGAAGCCTGACATTCAAAACCTTCACATATTTGGCTCGTATGCCATGGTTAACATTCCACTGGCTCAAAGAAAGAAGGGTGGTCCAGTGGCACAAAAATTGAGATTTATAGGTTTTGATGAAAGTTCCAAGTATTATAAATTTACTGACTCTAATTACAGAGCTATTGTTTCCAATTCAGCAAAATTTGAGGAAGATACAAATTGGTCCAGGATACACAGTAACGACACATCAGTTTATTTTCCTAAAGATGTTCAAGGTACAGCGCAACCTGACTCTCAGATAGATGTTCCAGATATTCCAGTTGTTCCAGATGTTCCTGATGTACAGTCTTCATCAGTCGCAGATGATGTTATTAGCGATGTAAATGAAGATGGAGATGACCAAAATGAATGGACCACGGTTCTACGACGTTCCAAGAGAACCACAAAAGGAGTTCCTCCTCAGAGATATCAAGCGCAAGTAGCTTGCTCTCATATAAAGTTGGCTTAGACATAAATATTGGTCTATAGAATTAAGCGAAAGCCAAACGGTGAGGAACTATACAAAGCTAGATTAGTAGCACAAGGCTACTCTCAGACTTTTCCTGATGATTACACCGATACTTATTCACCTACTGTCAGAAATGAAAGTGTCAAAATTGCTTTAACAACTGCCGCTGCCCTGAATTTAGAAGTTTTCCAGTTTGATGTTGAAACTGCATATCTGAATGCCGATCTAGATGAAGAAATCTACGTGAAAGGCGCACCCGGATTCCAGGACCAGGAAGGATGTGTCTGGCGACTGCAAAAGAGTCTATACGGATTGAAACAATCTGGTTTAATGTGGCATAGATGTCTAATTGACAAACTAAATTCAATGGGCTTTATTAAGTCCGACTCTGATCAATGCGTGTTTACAAAAGGGCAAGGTAATGTTTATGAAATTGTTCTTGTGTATGTTGATGATATTGTGTATATTGGTCCAAATCAACATATGAGTGAGAATTTTGCAAAGGGTTTAGCAAAACATTTCACACTAAAAAGCTTAGGACACATTCATGATTACTTAGGGGTTCAAATTCAGAAAACTAAGAAGGGGTTTAGTCTCTCACAATCAAACAAGATTGCTCAATTGTTACAACAATGCAACATGGCTGATGCACGCCCATGTCGGTCTCCAATGCAGACAGATTTTTATAGGTTGACATACCAAAATAGTCCTTTGTTTAAGGACCAAACACTTTATCGCTCAGTAATTGGGTCATTGTTATATATTAGTAGTTGGACAAGACCCGACATTTCACTTAGTGTGAATTTGTTGTCACGACACGTAGGCAACGCGACTGTATTTCATTGGTCATGTATAAAGAGATTGCTCAGATATATGAAGCACACGATGGACATAAAGTTGTTCCTGGAACCAGAACAAAACAAGTATCCTAAACTGATTTGCTATGCAGATTCTGATTGGGCGAGTGACATTGAAACTCGTCAAAGTACTTCTGGTTTCATAATGTTTTTGAATGGGTGTCCAATATATTGGAAAGTCAGAAAGCAGAGATTTATTTCTTGTTCCTCCACTGAGTCCGAATATGCTTGTGTTTCTGACTGTTGCAATGATTTAACCAATGTTTCTGCTCTCATTACTAGTATCTGGGCAGAGCCAATGAAACCTATTGTCATTATGGAAGATAATATTTCAGTGAAATTCATTGCTGATGCTGAATATGTGGGAGCACGTTCACGGCACATCGATTTACGATATAAAAATGCGAGAAAATATGTGCAACAAGGATTCGTGACTCTACAATATGTGCCTTCAAATGAACAGATCGCTGATGTGCTGAATAAGCCACTGCCAGCTGACCAACACGAATACCTTTCTGAGAAACTGTGCCTGAAGTAAATCAAAGTCCCTGATGACTGCCAAAGAAGGGGTGTCACGCTGAGAATTGCCAGCCAACAGAGACTTTCCTTAGTTAAAGTGTTGCTGTGTTTCTTTATTTGCTCTGATCACACCCCCTCTTACATCACTCCCACAATCCTTATCTTTCTCTGTTTCCTATATATATATCCGCTTGCTTATGTGAGCGAGCACATTCTAATCTAACCTTCTTGTGTGCTTGTAGCCATGTTTTAGTTAGAAGCTGCTTGATAAAGCGCAGCTGGCTCAATGAACTTTTTCTGTTTGTAAAATAAAGTTTGTTTTCACTATGGTGCCTGCCTACTGAAGTCCTGCTTTAAAATCCATCCCCAACACTGAGATGCTTCTGCGCATTCACAGAAGCGTTGTGTGTGCACACGAGCATGCAAAACTGTAGCAACGGATTTTAGAACCCACTACTGGTTCATTGGCTCCACTGTCTAGGAAGGACCACGCCCTCAACTGAGCAATATTCATCCTGCACTCTATTAAGTTCTATAATTCCCTTTATGTATGGAAGATTGCTGGTTTGAGATCTGGTTGAAATGTGGGTCATTGATTTCTTTTTTTGTTTTGTTTTGTTACCCGGCTTTCTATTTTTCCTAGCCTTAAAAAAAGGTATTAGTAGTTGTTCAGGAGTTTTCCCTGATAACGTTTTTTGTTTGTTTGTTTCCAGTTCTAAGGTAACACATTGATTACAGTATATTTGCTCTTTGGGTGCTCAGGTAAAACCTTCTAGTTTACCTGACTGGAAATTCTTAGATTTATCTTAAAAAATAGTCAGGAAAGAGGAGAAAGTTGGAAAAGAAAAATATATTTCTAAGACATTTTTTAAAAAGAGTCTGCAAGGTTTTGAACCATTTTTTAACAAAAATATTCACTGAAATGTTATTTTATCAGTTGGGGCAAAGGAAGACCTGGAAAGGAGATTTTTTTTACTTGTTGTTGTCCCTGTCTCTTTCTCTTTATGAAGGATGGAATGCTGCCTGGGTGTGTTAAGACAGTGAGACCATCTTCAAGTCAGTTATTATCTTCTGGCAACTGCCTGGCCAAGTCCCTGCAATTTTCTCAGCAAGGTTTTGGAAGTGGCTTGGATAAATTGTCTAAAGAGGGGACGTGGGGTAGTGTGTGGTCTGGCCCTGAACACCTTTTTAGATCTCATAAGTTTACATCCAGACAGAATTTTCTAGAACTGACTTAGAATCAAACTAGTACAAGTCCAGAAAAAGGAACAGCTTAAATGGCAAGCATGCATCTGTGCAGTCAGCTTCTCTATTGGCCTGTCACCCACTTTTATTTTTCAGCTAAGTATACAATTCTATATGAAAAAATACTTATGAAAAATATATATTTCTCCAAAATATGTTAATGAACAACAAGATTTGTTTCCAAAAGCAATTAGTCTGCGGAGAAGTTCCATAATCAATTCTGGATCAGAATCAAAAGCTTCCTTTTGAGTTAAATGATCTTTTTTATTTATTTGCTGCTTTAAATTGACAACAAGAAAAATGTTTTGTTCCTCTTTGTCACTATTTATGGCTTTCTAAAAATAATATCTATATAAAATATTTAATTGGGGTGGTGGTGGTGGTGTAAAAAGTAATTAAAATGACAGAGAACCTACAAGAATCTGGTTAAGAAACTCTAAGCTCTATGGCAAAGTAAGAGTAACTCACAAATCTGTTCATATCTTTTCATAGTCTGGGCAAAGAATATGAAAGTGACATGTCCCCCACCTCCCCCGGAAATCAGGCCATATTTAGTTAGTGCGAAAACTCTCAAGACTAATGTCACAAATATAGCAGTTATTCCAAGCTAGCCCCGTTTTTGGTGGCATCAGGATTTCCCAGGTTTCAAAACAGTATCATCTATTCCACCACCAAGACATATTTATTGCCCTCACGAGTCATGCCTTATAATTGGGTTGTTAGAAGAATGGCAAATTCTATTGTGCTGGTAGTTTTCAATGGCCACATTTCAGGACGCTTGAATGAATTATTGCATTAAACAGATGGTTGCAAGTAGGTGTCTTGCAATGTCTTTTCCAACTGATACATATAAATTTATTAACAGCCCATCTCTCATAAATGCTAGTGGTTTTAAGTTAGCAGGCTAGAATCTGATCCTTCTTTTTCAGCAAAGTTTTACCAAGGTAACTAATTTGACATTAAAAAAATACACTTTCCTAAATAAGAAAATTCTTCCTTTTATTGAATTGGTAAATTATATTTTGGCTATAATTTTGAAGAGAGAGAAAGAGAAATTCAGGTTGGCGCAATCTGAATGCTGATCTTTGCTATAAGTAAACAACTTCATCAGAAAAGTAAGGTGCTTTGGGAGCATTTCTCAATGAAGGCATAATTGTAAAATTTAATATTATGTTTAGGCATAGATTTACTTCTAGTGAGAACTAGACCCAAACAAAAATATAAAGTTTAAGGAGGGTTTTTTGGGAGGCGAGAAATTATTTTTGTCTATTTTGGCGCTGTTGACCATTTTGTTTGCTACAATAATTTAAGACAGAAGAACACAAAAAATTGCTTTGCATATAAAAGGCAAGATTATCTATGGATATTAACTACCACTTCACTCAAGCATATGCTTGAGTTTATAAAACAATTTACTCAAGTTTATAAACACAAGTGTTGAGTTCATCTCCTATTTCAGCAATCCAGGACAACTGATAGCTGCTCAATGCTAAATTTAAACTAATGGCTTCGTTTTAATTAGAATTTATCTTCATTTAGAAGGGTAAGTACAAAGACCTGAACATTCAAAGATTCCTTCAAAGACATCACACTCCGTCTGCTCTCAAAACATTCATTAGTGCTGTACTCATTATTTATTGTTAACATCTTGCATCTCTCTCCAATAGTGAAGACCCCAGGTTCAACAGAATTCTCATGAGAGGGTATTAATTTTTACACACGTTCAATTCTGTATTGGGAAATTTGTTAGAGCTGACATATGTCTTTCCTTTTAGAAAAGAGGAGGGTGACATTTTCTTGGCTGCTACTATGTCAACTGAATAAAAAGTGGAATACAGATTGCCAAATATTTCAAAAATAATACAGCAGACTTTAAAATCTCTATGCTGAGCTGCATAATATGAACCAATGTCAGGCAAAATGAACTGCACTCATTGGCTTCTCTCCACAATATTGCCACACAATCCTGGTAGCCACTTGAGGCAACATCAAAGAATGATAAAGAGAAGGAACAATTCCACACTGACTTCTGGAATTCACGGAACAGAGCTGTAAACACAGAGACAATACCCGTGATCGCTGAATGGGAGCGTTGTGATGAATACACATTTGACATGTAAAAGCTCATTAAGATTGTATGTACAGGTGTACAGACAAGAACACTGATATCTAGCACAATTCCCCATTTATTAAGAAATCAATTACAATAGGAAACACCTCAAATAACAGGAAAAAAACTCCCACCAGGTTCTGTTTAATTATTTTCAGCTTTCTCTGATTCCCATTATGTTAATCTATCTCAAACAACAGAGGAACGTTAAAACTTCCCATCATTTCCTCATTTATTTTCACAGTCAGAACAAGGAAACTCAGCCAATATTGGGTCATTTTGGCTGACCCAATTCTTTCACTTATGAAAGTTTGGGGGTTACTTCTTAATGTTCTCTTTTTCCTCTATATTATAGATCAAAGTTCTTCAAACCTAGTGACTTTAACAGTTGTGGACTTCAACTCCCAGAATTCTCCAGCATAGCTGGCTGTAGAATTTTGAGAGTTAGGGTCCACAGGTCTTGCCAAGTCTGTTATAGATAGTAAAGGTAAATGAGATGCATCTGGTCTTTACTAGAATAAGCCATTCATATGGAGAAACGTTCAGAGGACACTTCAGAGTACAGTAATACCTTGTCTTACAAACTTAATTGGTTCCCGGAGGAGGTTTGTAAGGCGAAAAGTTCGTAAGACGAAACAATGTTTCCCATAGGAAACAATGTAAAATAAATTAATCCGTGCAAGAAAAAAACCCCGCAAAAACGCCGCCGCCCGGCTGTCACCTTTTGAAATAGCCGGGCTCTTCTCAGCATTCTCCCGAATGCCGAACCTGGAAGTTCAGCGAAAGTTTGGGTTTGGGTTCGGGAGGCCGCTGAGAAGCCCCGCTGCCCAGCTGTTGCCTTTTCAAACAGCCGGGGGGGGGGGTTTCTCGGCATCCTCCCAAACTTGAACGTCGAACCCGAACTTTTGCCAAACTTCCGGGTTCGGTGTTCGGGAGGACGCCGAGAAGCCCTGCCGCCCAGCTGTTGCCTTTTGAAATAGCCAGGGGGCTTCTCGGCGTTCTCCTGAACGCCGAACCCGGAAGTTCAGCAAAGTTCGGTTTCAGCATTTGGTTTCCGGAGGACGCCGAGAAGCCCCGCCGCCCGGCTGTCAGCTTTGCAAAAGAGCCGCGGAGCTCTCGGCCGGTCGGGAGGCTCAAATGGAGGTGGGGAATCCCAATAAGGAATTCCATGGGCAGAGATTTGATGTCACGAAGATGTCCTTCTTGGAGTCCACGTTTCGTCCGGCCAGGAAGGACGTCTTCGTGATGTCAAAGCTCCGCCCATGGAATTCCCTATTGGGATTCCCCACCTCTGTTTGAGCCTCCTGACCGGCCAACAGCTCTGCGGCTTTTTTGCAAAGCTGACAGCCAGGTGGCGGGGCTTCTCAGCATCCTCCCAAACCCGAACGCCAAACCCGAACTTTTGCCGAACTTCCGGGTTCGGCATTCGGGAGAATGCTGAGAAGCCCCCCAGGATGGATGGATGGATGGATGGATGGATGATAGTTGTCAGACATGCAGCATAGGTCTAAATTAATAAGAAAATAATTTTCAATTGTGATGTAACTTATTTTTCAGGAACAGTGCACTCTGCTCCACCTCAGTCAAAGGGTGAGAGACAGTGTTAATAGCCAACCAGGGAAAATAAAGTTTAACAGAGGAACCACTAAAACAAACATGGGCAAGCAGAAGTACTGCCAGATTCCTTTATAGCTATAATGATAACTAAGTATTCTTTAGTCCCATTTCAGTAATAAAACAATTGGTTAACTAAAATGTCAAAATTTCCATCCCTGCTTTAAACTCTGCACATTTGAAGAATCCCCTGCCCCCATTTTCCCTATGTTTCAGGATGAAGTGCATCTTTCAATGTGCAATAATAATTGCATACATGGAAATACTGTATAGAGGAGTGGTTCTAAACCCCCCTTTGGGGGGGTGTCGAATGACCGTTTCACAGGGGTCGCCTAAGACCATGGGGAAATACAAATTTCCCATGATGTTAGGAGCTAAAGCTTCTATTCTGGCGCCTTAAAACATATTTTTACAATCCGACCAATCAGGCATTTACAGTGGTGGTGTCCCTCTGACCTTCCTGCCAATCAGCTTAAAGCTCTGTTGGGAGGATTGATGCTAGACTTATGGTTGGGAGTCACACAAACTGTATTAAGGGGTCGCGGCATTAGAAAGGTTGAGAACCACTGGTATAGAATAATATTTTACAACACTATTTATTAACAATAAATGCAGGGCAGGGCAGGGCAGGGCAGGGAAGGGAAGGGCAGGGAAAGCTAGGGAAAATATGATTGCATTTTAAACTTTGGCATATAGCCTTGTTAATCAGAACATTCCACATGTAAAATAGCAGCATGGTTTGTTTCCAAAGTTACCACTTTCTGGTGAATTTCAATTTGTTATCTCAAATAGCTTTTCTATGGCTTCAATCCTGTATTTAAGTTCTCTGTTCAAACAAAATGTTTGTAATAAAAATAGTACATGTATAAATGTAAATATACATTGGGTTACTGTCATTATTTAAAAACACTATACAAAATTAATGAAAATTTGCTGTTACAAGTCTGTGCAATGTTTTATTGGGTTATGAATCTGAAGAATAAGGGACTCAAGTGGTTTTCAGTTCACCTATGTTTTATGACACCCATTTCTTTTTTCAGCCATTATGAAATTTTATTACTTGCTTGCCTCTTGCTGTTTTGTGGTAAATTATTCTCACTAATCACTATTAAAACTACAAGGGCAATTGTGGTGTATATCTTTGAAGACATTCATATAGCAAGTGGGAGATATAAATATCTGTACCCGGCTAAGATCTTTACAGAAAACTCACACACAGGCCAAAAAACCCTACTGGAAATAATCAAAATGGCATGTTAATTGAGAAAAAAAGTCAAACTGATGTAATAATTCATACTCAGTGCCTCTTAAACTTTCTGCCATCATGAAATAAATGTGTAGAAAATGCGAGGATTATCCAACTGAATAATCTTGCACACTTCCATCTTCAAGAGTACAGGTGTTGCAATTACAGTATTATATTATATTACGGTATATATATATAATTTTCCTGCTTTTATTTACCCCTTGAATTATTTTATGCATCAAGTGGAGTGAAGATATTCCAAGGCAAGGGGAGGGGTTTTTTTTTCTCACTATATACACAAGGCCGGAATTTTTTTCCATTGGGAAAAAAGCCCCAATCATAAATAGTGAAAGGAATTATTTGTGACATACTACTGCAATGGGAAAGACAAAAAGTCTTGTGGGTCCTGAACAACTAACCACATAAGCTTCTATGAAATGAGATGGGGAGAGCAAGGAAAAGGTGAAATGGTAAGGAGACAGGTCAAGAGCAAAGAAATAGAATTACTGTATTTTAGAATTGGGAGATAGAATTGCTTAGAAGTGTCCATAAAGAAAGTTACACATTTTTTGTTACCAGTGAAATAACTATATCCATCTAGTGCAACAGAAGCAACAAAGAATTATGTGGCACCTCAAAACTAAATATTTTTTTTATTACACGAGCTTATTTTTCTGAAAAAGAAATAGATTTATGTTGTTGTAGAAGGTACAAGAGGAGAGTGGAAAATGATGAAAAGAAAGGTGAGGGACACAACTGAAAAAGGTATCTTTCCGATGTGGCATAGAATAGGTAAAAAAGGAATTACATGGCACAAGTAATTAAGATATATAGTATGAAATGCTGGTCTATATTTAATCCTTGAGTAATAAGTTTTGGAAGTTCTAATTAATGTTGTTTCTGCTATGTGTTTGTAGTCCCCCCCTCTCAAGTAATATACTGAGATTAACTGCAGACCGTCTGTTCTGTCTGGGTGCCCCCAGACTTCAACACCAACTGGAAAAAGCAGCCAGACACGCTGGTAAAAGCAAAAGCACTTTATAGTTTGAAAAATAAACACAGAGAAAAACCTGTTCTTCCCAACAGGCAGGCTATGAGACTTCACAGCAGAGTCCTGATGGCCAGACAATACAGCAGACTTCTTGCTGGCACACCCACCACTGTAGAGAATAAGACCCACACCTTTTCCCCCCAAGGTTTCAGTATTCAAAGTCACAAACCAGAATTTCAAGACGCCAAAGATCACAGCCAGGTCCCAGGACTCCCAAAGATAATACTCCACAAGCCAGGAAGGGTGGGTCTGCCTTTTCAGCCTTTCCAGAGAGCACCACACCCAAACCCAGCTGTTGCCTCTTTAGTGCTGAAAGTACCTGGCTAATTGTCCCCTTCGTTGTGTTGCTCTTCTCTGCCGGAGATCGATTATTGCTTGTGCATTTTCATCTAAGGAATCCAGGCTGCTTGCTGGGGAGAGCTCCCTCTCGGGGGACTCTGGCTGTCCTCCCTCTCCCTCAGCCTGAGATTCCTCCTCCCCGTCTGCCTGAACCTCCTGTTACTCATCCTCCCCCTCTGAGCAGGAAGCCGGCAGAGGATCAGCCGTTCCCTGAGGGGCCTCAGACGGAATCACAACACCGTCTAGTGGTGCTTAATTGTTCTCCACCAGTTTATTATTTATTATTTATTATTTGGATTTGTATGCCGCCCCTCTCCGAAGACTCGGGGCGGCTCACAACAAGTGAAAAGCAATCCAATACATAATCCAATTAATTAAAATATTGAAAAATTTAAAAAACCCCATATACTAAAATACATACACACAAGCATACCATATATAAATTCAACGTGCCCAGGGGGAGATGTTTAGTTTCCCCATGCCTGACGGCAAAGGTGGGTTTTGAGGAGTTTGCGGAAGGCAGGAAGAGTAGGGGCAGTTCTGATCTCCGGGGGGAGTTGGTTCCAGAGAGTCGGTGCCGCCACAGAGAAGGCTCTCCCCCTGGGGCCCGCCAACCGACATTGTTTAGTTGACGGGACCCAGAGGAGGCCCACTCTGTGGGACCTAATCGGTCGCTGGGATTCGTGCGGCAGAAGGCGGTCTCGGAGATATTCTGGTCCGATGCCATGAAGGGCTTTAAAGGTCATAACCAACACTTTGAATTGTGACCGGAAATTGATCGGCAGCCAATGCAGACTGCGGAGTGATGGTGAAACATGGGCATACCTAGGTAAGCCCATGACTGCTCTCGCAGCTGCATTCTGCACGATCTGAAGTTTCCGAACACTTTTCAAAGGTAGCCAGTTGCTGGACATTGTCATTTATCTCCAATTTTTGTTGGCTAGAGATTTGTCAATCTGACACATGTAAAAACAGTTGATTGCCCGTGCCACATTGGAGAGTGAGCAAATGTAGCTTCTTCTAGTTTAGGAAGTAATGTTATTAGATATTGAAGTAGCATCACCAGAGTTGATACGGATTAAACATCAAGGTTTATCACAAGGTTTGGTTCCTGAATTTATCTCATTTAAGACATATGTCATAGTCCAACATTGTTGATTAGTAACAGTCATGGGCCATATAAGGGCTTTGTTGCCTTCATAAGCTCATAAAAGAGGAAGAGGTGGATGGGGGCCAATTGAGGGAAAATTAGATTCATTCCTAGAATGAATCAGTACATAATTCTCAACTTATGACCACAATTGAGCCCAAAATTTTTGTTGTTAAATGAGAGTTGAGTATGTTTTGCCTCATTTGACTACTTTTCTTGCCACAGTTGTTAAGTGAATAACTGCAGTTGTTAAATTAGTAACTTATTGTTAAGTGAATTGCCAGTTGACTTTGCTTATAAGAAGGTTGCAAAAGGAGTTTATTTATTTATTGGATTTGTATGCCGCCCCTCTCCGGAGACTCGGGGCGGCTAACAGCAACAATAAGACAGTGTACAATAATAATCCAATACCAAAAACTATTAAAACCCCATTAATATAAAAACCAAACATACATACAGACATACCATGCATAAAATTGTAAAGGCCTAGGGGGAAGGAGTATCTCAGTTCCCCCATGCCTGGCGGCAGAGGTGGGTTTTAAGTAGCTTACGAAAGTCAAGGAGGGTGGAGGCAATTCTAATTTCTGGTGGGAGTTGGTTCCAGAGGGCCCTGGGTCCTGCCAAACAACATTGTTTAGTTGACGGGACCCGGAGAAGGCCCACTCTGTGGGACCTAACTGGTCGCTGGGATTCGTGCAGCAGAAGGCGGTCCCTGAGATAATCTGGTGCGGTGCCATGAAGGGCTTTATAGGTCATAACCAACACTTTGAATTGTGACCGGAAACTGATCGGCAACCAATGCAGACTGCGGAGTGTTGGTGTAACATGGGCATATTTGGGAAAGCCCATGTCCAGTCAACGAAGCAGTAGAAGTGATGTGCCGGTGTCTGGAGGCTGTTGGGGCCTGGATGGGTGTCAACAGACTCAAACTCAACCTGGATAAGACGGAGTGGCTGTGGGTTTTGCCTCCCAAGGACAATTCCATCTGTCCTTCCATTACCCTGGGGTGGGAATTATTGACCCCCTCGGAGAGGGTCCGCAACTTGGGCATCCTCCTTGATCCACAGCTCACATTAGAGAACCATCTTTCAGGTGTTGTGAGGGGGGCGTTTGCCCAGGTTCGCCTGGTGCACCAGTTGCGGCCCTATCTGGACCGGGACTCACTGCTCACAGTCACTCATGCCCTCATCACCTCAAGGTTCGACTACTGTAATGCTCTCTACATGGGACTACCTTTGAAAAGTGTTCGGAAACTCCAGATCATGCAGAATGCAGCTGCGAGAGCAGTCATGGGCTTACCTAAGTATGCCCATGTTTCACCAACACTCCGCAGTCTGCATTGGTTGCCGATCAATTTCCGGTCACAATTCAAAGGGTTGGTTATGACCTTTAAAGCCCTTCATGGCACTGGACCAGAATATCTCCGAGACCGCCTGCTGCCGCACGAATCCCAGCGACCGATTAGATCCCACAGAGTGGGCCTTCTCCGGGTCCCGTCAACTAAACAATGTCGGTTGGCAGGCCCCAGGGGAAGAGCCTTCTCTGTGGCGGCCCCGGCCCTCTGGAACCAACTCCCCCCGGAGATTAGAACTGCCCCTACTCTCCTTGCCTTTCGTAAGCTCCTTAAGACCCACCTTTGTCGGCAGGCATGGGGGAACTGAGACATCTCCCCCGGGCATATACAATTTATGAATGGTATGTCTGTATGTATGTTTGTTTAGAAAATGGGTTTTTTTAAATATTTTTAAACGGTAATTTAGATTTGTTGTAAATTGTTTCACTTTGTTGTGAGCCGCCCCGAGTCTGCGGAGAGGGGTGGCATACAAATCTAAATAATAAATAAGTAAATAAATAAGTAAATAAATAAATAAATAAATAAATAAATGCCCATGATTGCTCTCCCGGCTGCATTCTGCACGATCTGAAATTTCCGAACACTTTTCAAAGGTAGCCCCATGTAGAGAACATTACAGTAGTCGAGCCTTGAGGTGATGAGGGCACGAGTGACTGTGAGCAGTGACTCCCGGTCCAAATAGGGTCGCAACTGGTGCACCAGGCGAACACCCCCCTCGCCACAGCTGAAAGATGTTTCTCTAATGTTATCTGTGGATCAAGAAGGATGCCCAAGTTGCGAACCCTCTCTGAGGGGGTCAATGATTCTCCCCCCAGGGTAATGGATGGACAGATGGAATTGTTCTTGGGAGGCAAGACCCACAGCCACTCCATCTTGTTTGGGTTGAGTTTGAGTTTGTTGACACCCATCCAGGCCCCAACAGCCTCCAGGCACTGGCACATCACTTCCACTGCTTTGTTGACTGGACATGGGGTTCACATCATCCTGGCATACTGCAACCATTCTAAATACTGGTATGTACTCTAATACCTGTACTCCTTAGCCCATGAATATGAAGAAGATTTTTAGTGATATTAGTATAAAAAACATATGTGATCATCTTGGATACATGGAAGATTTTGGACACAAGTTAGTAGGTCTGAGGGAAGATGCAACAGAAATTGGCAATAGAAGAGATGATAAATCATATTTTTGATCCAACATTTAGTTTTGAAATAATACCCATACAGTTTCTCTTCTTTCCCCAACTGCTAAGCAACATAAATTTCATACTCCAGGGTATAATTTTTTCCTGTAGTCTACATGTACTCCCTTGGATAGTAGCATTAATTAAAATGTGAGGATGACATTTCTTACAATGTAAGGTTATAGGTTTGTTCTCAAAGAAGAGACCCAAAGCAAGGTGGGAGTGAACCAAAATTGGATAGAGAAGACAGAACATATGAGAATCACAATGTAAGTTGCACACCTGCATGTAGAACAGTGACCCTGGTGTACCACACCATACCATCAGCTACCCCAAAGAGTAGAAAGCACTGTGGCTAGTCCATAGTTTTATTTCAATGGAATAGAGATTATTTTTTTAAAAAAGATCTTTCTTACTTACTTACTTCTCATGAGCAAGATTTTTCCTCTGCCAGCTAAGCATAGTATTAAAAAGATTTACTCTCATAATACACAGAGTCCCTTTGAGAGAGAGAGAGATGGATACTTTCTAAATTTCATGAATGAATTTATTTGTAGAGTACCAGTTTAACAAAAAATAAAAATTAACACAAATTAAAAGAGATTTGAAAGTGACAAAATATGAATTGTAGGTGCCCCATTACATGATGGTAAAACATTTTCCTGCATGAAGTTTAACACCCAAAACCAGTGCCTCTAGCTTAAAGTATCAGATTGAGTCATGTCCAGTCCACCATTCCAATTCTCTACTTTGGATACAGAGTTATTTGGATAAAATGCCAATTCTTATTCCCCATCAGACTGAAATTATTCAAATGAAAGGTCAGAGTTAAAATTGGGAGAGATATTCATACCTGCCAAGTTGCTTTCTAAGTTTTGGCACTTTCACTACAAATTAGCCTTAATGTAGATATACTGACTACATGTTCCAAGATTGAAATTTCTGCCTTATCTGGGTGTGTGCTGTTCAAAAATACTGGGAATCATGAAGTTTTGCCATGATTGTCGAAACGTAAAAATAGGAAAGGTTCAATTATCAGATGACACCCAGATGTTCTCTGCACATTTTTCAAAGGCAAATAACAAGCAAATACTCAAAAGTACCCAAAAGATACGGGTATACCAGATAATTGAGACTGTGTTAATTTCTCTTTGATCATCACTTTCAAGTCCTGAATTGTATAATCTGATAGATTTTGGCTTTCCTTCCCCTTCCTAGATCCATTCTATTAAACAAAGATACTCAAATATGGTCAGATCAAAACTTATATGAAATACAGATCCCAGACTGATTTTCCTATGATACAGACTTACACTGAACAGGTAGGATGGTACCTAGAACCAGGGTGTCAAACTTGATTTCATTGAGGTTGTGTTTTACTTCACAAGGTTGGGTGGGCATCACCAGCTTGACATCATTCATATCAAGGGCACTGGTGGTGGCCAAGTGCTAAGGCAGGACTTCTCTCAGACCCTCACTCACTCTCGTTATAATCTCCTCCCTCCCTCCCTCCCTCCCTTCATCCCTCTTCATTCTCTTTTCTTCTCCCTTCCCCTCTTTCCTTAATTTTCCCTCCTTGCTCTCTTCCCATCTTTGCTTCTTTTTCTTTGTCTTCCCCTTTTTGCATGCTCAATGCAAAAGGGAAAACATTTCTCCTTTTGTTTTGTTTTAACTTTGTTTTACTAGCCCTCTGCCAGTGAAAACAGAGCATGGGGGTATGTGCCCCGCTCCAGGCCCTCTTTTTGGCCATGATGACTTCCTGCACCTCTCTGCCCCCCACACACCCCGAGCTCCATTTTCACTGGCAGAGGGTTGCAGGAGGCTGCCACGGCTGAAAATGGAGCCCAGTGCAGCCCTCCTGAGCTGTTTTTGCTAGCTGTTTTTGCTGTTTCCAGAGTGGCTCCATGGGCCAGATCTAAGCACCCAGCAGGCCTTGAGTTTGACATCCCTGACCAGATTTCAGATTCACTCTGCAATTTAAGAGATATTCTTCATTCTAACCACTTAGAAAATTCTATTTTGAGTAACCTTGTCTTGCCTTCAACCAGTTTATAAAACTTAGAAGCCAAACTATGCTAGGGAGCCTCAAGGATCTACCTTGTAAGCTACCATTATTTAGATAGCTACTGTAACTCTGATAAATTTTAACAATACTTCTAATACTGTATATATTGAAAACATTCTTCTCAAACATTTCGAAACTGTATTAGTAAATGTACTAAAATGGAAAAAGTGATTGATTTAATCTTTTCACCTTGTATTGAAAATTGCCTTATGCATATGTTGGAGTTGTACATTATTTCTTGTTTCTTAAAAAGTGTCTGTAGAAAAAGAGGCCTGTCCTCCTTTAAAGATATAATTTTTAGCCTAGATTCTTATATTTATCAGGCTGTGGTGTATTAATTCTAAATCACATGAGATGACACTGCAGTTCTGTGAAATATGTGGAAAAGTAGAAGCTTCTCCATCTTCCCAAAGTTAAAATAAGCAAATGGCATTGATTTGTCACATTAGAAAATCCCTAATGTCCTTGATCTATTATCATTTTTACAAGCAAATTCTGACTGATGGCTCCATATGACTAAAACTGCAATTGTTAAAGGCAAGTAACAACAATGCTGAGGACTGTTATAAAACACATTTTCCATACTCAGAAACCATCTCTTTTTTGTTTGTCCTTCTGTATTAAGTACATGCTAATCTATATATGCCTGAATAATGGACCTGGGATAATTATTGAATGATGGGCAACTATAAAATCTTACTTACTATTTTACTCAGAACAATTTATGAAGACTAAAAAAAAAGGAACAGGATAAATAATGGGAAACTGTAAATTATTTTGTTATGAAATCACTTCAATAAATAAGCTACCCGGAAGCAAAAAGATATTATAGTGCTATAAAAGTTAATTAGGTGTTATGACAAAACTTGTAATTAGTCAGGCCACAATATGAATCTAGAATATTTGTAATTCCCATATGTACAGGTACTTCTAAGTTAGTTTTTATTTTCTATCCCTAAACAAAATGACTAAGCCAGTTTTGCTGTCTTTGTGCATGCTCAAATGTTGCTTAATTTAATCCATTTGTTATTCAAGGACATGTAAACATAAACCATTCACATCCACCCACAATCATTTTAATTATTTGCTAAATCAACCAATTACTTCAGAAACCTGAATCCAAAACCATACAATAATTGCATACAATAATTTAAATCTAAACTATTTGTTTGCACAGTAGCTAATCATGACAATACTGTGTGGCCCAGAGAAAGAAAAATATTCTCTTATTAAATTTAGCACACTGACATATGTATTGTAAAAACTGGAACACAGTTTACAGTTTGAGATACACACACACACACACACACACACACACACACATATATAATTCAGTACAGTATATTCATAAGTTAGGGTATCAACATGACTGGATTCAATCAATTTTACAACCATTTTTATGGTGGATGTTAAGTGAATCATGCAATTGCGGGAACCCATTTGTAATAGTGATTGATTGTGAAAGTTGTTGGAAATCACTGGAGGAAAAGGGCATTAATTCAATATAACTCATTAAAGGTAAATAGATTTTAAAAATTCTTCCACTTATCTTTGTGATATGCTACGTGATACATTTCTTGCTAATTTACAAGATGATCTACATATAACAAAGTTATTCTGCTATCAAAGCGCTCCCCTTGACAATAATCACCCACCACCTGAAATATGATGCTCTTGTTTTGTCTAATCATGCCCCATTTTTGGAATGCACAGCAGAACCATCCCTAACTCACCAACGACTACAGAAAGCTCCACGAGCCTAGTAGAGATATCCAGTAGCCCTCTGCTCTGTAATGTAAACTGAGCCTAATGAAGAAGTGAAATATAAAGTTTCTTTGAACTTTCACTTATCTACTGCAATCCTACTCAAAGAGATTTCTGCTACTTAGTCAACCACTATATTTTCAAATCATGCCAAACAAAAAATAAAAAACCTCTACAATCAAGCATCCCCAAATTGAAGATACCTCTGCCAAAGAGGATTTATGCTACTAATGTAACAAAACAAAAGATATACAGTAGATGAATGTTATAAATGTCAAATGTGCACAAGTTATGCCGACTATACCTGCTTGGATATAAAGAAAAATGTAACCAATTTCCTACAAAAGCCACTCATGTTTCTACATTTCTGTCCATCATGTCTACCTAAATTTAATGAACTAATTACCATGTCTAATAAATTCCAAAACCTTGAATCAACCTTAACATCACAAAATGTATACATAGATTCCATGGAAGCCTGCATTGAAACACATATTGAAGCATGATTCAAGCATGCTGCACATCTTTAAATAATAAAATTACAACATAGTCAAAGGGAAAAAACTAACTCTATTTCAACAACAACTACCTCAATCACTAGCTCAAGAACCATTACTTCTACTATATACTCAACCACAACAACCACTATCTCAACAAACCACAAATCACCCAAACAATATATCTTTACTCATCAAAGACACCCTTGAACGGGAACAAAAATATAATTCTATTCGGGCTTGAAATCGCAAATAAACCTGATATAGACAAGATTCATAATATTATCACATCAAAATTCCAAGCTGAAGAAATCATTGAAGTGTCTAGAGATGGCCCCGAGTCTAAATATAGAGATGGCTCAGTGGCCCCTCAATTCTTTAGAGTTGTTTGCACAAACAAACTCAGCAAATGTAAATTCATTAATACTATAAACTCTATTAACCAAAACAATTCCAAGCCCCGAAAGAGTCCGCACAAGAACTGACCTATTTACAAAGAATCCAATCCCGTGAACTATGTACCGATCCCAAAAAATGTCAAGACCAAGGACAAACTAACCTGTACATTGACCATCATGATGGCTGCATCAAAACCAAGACCCACATTCTACCATCCATCCCTCTAAACATCCTAACTACCAATCAACCAAGATCTACCCAACATTGAACTGCGAACCAGAGTTTACAAACCATTTGTCAGGCCAATTCTAGAATACAGTTCACCTGTGTGGAACCTGCATTGCATATCAGACATTAATACAATCGAGAGTGTCCAGAAATATTTCACAAGAAGAGTCCTTCACTCCTCCTCTCGCAACAAAATACCTTATTCCACCAAACTTGAAATACTGAAATGAGACAATTTACAACTACGTTGCCTCCGAACTGATCTACCCATAGTTCACAAAATCATTTGCCAAAATGTCCTTCCTGTTTATGACTACTTCACCTTCAACTGCAAAAATACTTGAACACAAAATAGATTCAAACTAAATTTAAACCGCTCCAAACTAGAATGCAGAAAATATGATTTCAGTAATAGTGATCAACGCCTGGAATTCACTACCTGACTTTTTTGTTTCTTCCCCAAACACCAAAATCTTCAACCTTAGATTGTCTACAGTTGACCTCCCCCATATTTCTAAGAGGTCTGTAAGTTGCCTGCATAAGTACACCATTGTGCCTACCGTCCCTATTCTACTTCCTATTGTGTTCTTTTATCATTATTTCCTATGTTATGTTTATATATACAACTATCCTATACTTGTTTGACAAATAAAATTAAATGAATGAATGAATGAATAATATGCATCAAGACTTGTGTATCCAATCATACTTGGCTATTAAAATTCTATTCTATTTTATTCTTCAGGGTGCCATCTGAAAGACATGGTTATCTTCTGTTCAGGCAAGTTAGAATTTCCTATTGATTATCGAATGATACATAGTCTAGGAGCCAGGAACAGAGTAGTAGAGTAATAATATTCTATATCTAGCAGAAGTCTTGCTGTTGGCTTCCCACTCCTAGAAAAGGCAAATGTTTATGCAGAGCTTGACTCTGCAATTTCTTGCTCAGGGTTTCTGTGGAGACCAGCTGTTACAGCAGCCCCATGAAAAGGCTAACAATATCCAGAGCAGCACCTCCCAGGAATAATGTGTTAATACGACATTTATTGGGTCAAATTAACATAGTTCTGCTGGCAACAAAGAAAATAACACTTTATCAGTCCTGCTTTGTAACATAATAGAATTACTGTATTGAGATGATTGCCTTAGACATAATTTTGAAGACTTTGAAACTAGCTTCAATACAGTGGTACCTCGAGATACGAGTTTAATTCGTTCCGGACCTGGGCTCTTAAGTCGAGCAGCTCTTATCTCGAACGACTTTTCCCCATAGGAATTAATGTAAATAATTTTAATTGGTTCCAGCCCTCAAAAAACTCACAAAGTTAGTCTAAATTATGCAGAAAGACATGTTTTTAATGAAGAAATGTACATGTACATATAAATGAATAATGAAGTTTCTTTCACTTAACTTGTAAACTTTCTTAAACTTTTAAATTTACATATGTTCAACTTCTCTGCCACCCAATCCTGTAGGACAGAGGTCCCCAACCCTTTTTGCACCAGGGACCGGCTTTAAGCGATCAAGAGAGGAATGGGTGAATGAATGGACGGAGGGTGGGAAGGAAGGAAGGAAAGAGGGAAGGGACAGGAACAGAGGAAGGAAGCAAGGAAACTTATGAAAGGGGAGAGTAAGAGAGGAATGAGTGAAGGGAGGGAGGGAGGGAAGAAGGTGGGAAGGAGAAAGAAAAGAAGAAATAGAGGAAGGGAAGGTAAAAGAGAGAAAGAAAAAGAGCAAGAAAGAAAGCTGCAAGCACCCCCCCGAGCCCCCCAGGCCAGCTGCAACCTTTTAAAACACGCGCGCCGCTTCGCAGCTGTCTCCTGAAGCCGAACGCGGAAGTTAGCGTTTGGCTTCAGGAGACAGCTCCTTGGCGCTTGTATCTCGAATTTGGGCTTGTAAGTAGAACAAAAATATCTCTCCCCTCCCAGCTCTTATCTCGAGTTGCTCTTAAGTAGAGCAGCTCTTATGTCGGGGTTCCACTGTACTGACAAAGCCTCACAGTATATTTCTTACAGAAACTTTTTATGTCAAAGGTGGGGGATTTTTGGCAGCCAGAAATTTTTGGGTATTCAAACACTGCAATGCACAGGGTGGCAGTACAAAGTGTGTATGGTTATTTCATGCATATAAGTAGATTAGGATATACAATTTTGGGATGGAAGTGTGGTCAAGATTCTTTTACACTGATTGGCTATAAATTTTAAAACCTATTTTTTCTTTTCCCAAAATAGTAATTGTTGTGTCCCCAGCAGCAGCAGGGAGCACAGCTGTAGACTCTCTAAAACAGCGGGAAATCTTACCTTACTGATTGGTTGTTGAGTAATGACAACCTGTTATAAAATGAATTGTTGGAGGGTTTTATAGATGCTCTCTCCTTATTTTAATCTGTATGCATTGTATTTTATTGTGCTTTATTGCTACAATAAAGCACATTGTATTTTATTGTGCTTTATTGCTACAATAAAGCACATTGTATTTTATTGTGCTTTATTGCTACAATAAAGTAAGAACCTTTCTATGTCTGAGCTTGTCCAGTACATAACACTGGCGACGAGGATGGGATTGTTGACTTGTGTGCATGTCCAACTGATCCTTCTACTGCTCTTCATTGCTGGTAAGCTCTCCTCCCTTCAGCTCATTCCAAACGCTATTGGCTTTATAGGATGTTTCGCTCGATTGAGCCATATCCTAGTTAGTTCCAGCTGGCTGTTTAAGTGATGCTACCTGCCTTCCTGTAATTAGCTAGCTTTCTCTGCTAGTTCCTAAATTGGATTTGGACTTAATTCTGCTCTACTCTGCCACCTGCTAGCCAACACCGTGTCTCGTACCAATGCTGGCCCTTTTAATTTGAACCATTCACTTCAGGGGAGGAGACCTGGGGCATTTATCTCCAGCGCTTTGAGGTTTATCTTTGGGTAAATGAATTGACAGGGTTGCCTCCGGACAGGAAGAGTGCTTGATTTTTGAATGCCTGTGGTCACATCCTGTTTTCAACAGTTCATGCGCTTGTGGTCCCTGCAGTAGTTTATGAAATTCCGTGGATGGAATTGCAGGCTAAACTTCATGCTTATTATGCACTAGCACCTTCCAAAATCGCCCGCTGATTTGCATTTCTCCAGCGGCTGCAGGGTGAAGGACAGAGTATTAATAGGTACATGGCCTCACTTAGGAAGGCTGCCCAACAATACAAGTTTATGGATTTGGACAATATCCTGCTTGAGCAGTTTGTGTGTGGTGTGAAAGACCTTCATCTCCAATGGCATTTGTTGGTGCGCCAGGAGCTGACATTGGCTGTCACTATGGATGAGGCCTTGGCATCTGAGATGTCTTCCCAGTCATCTGCTGAAATCAATCATTTCCTTCTGGGGTCTGCTGGCCAACACACTGTTTCCCTATATCATGAGGATACAGAACAAGATGTTCCAAAGTCTCTTGATGCTAGCATTGTTCAGCTACAGGTGTCTTCATGCCCAGAGCTGTCTACCAGATCACCGCTTCCTCTGCTACCTGCACCTCCGCATTGCCAAAATCGATCTGCTAGGCAACTCCACACCCAGTTCAGACCTGTCTCAGTTGTGGAGATTCTTATCCTCGCAGTTCCTGTCGCTTTCAGAACACCACCTGTCGTTGTTGTGGGAAGCTGGGCCATCTCCCTTGCATCTGCTTCTGCATCAGAGGCTGTTTCAATGCCTTCCTCCTGGCCAACCTGGATTTCACAAGGATTGCTATCAGATTCAATTGCAAGGGGAGCCCTTAGATGAGGAGGAGGAGGTGTTTTTAGCTGCTGCTAACAGTGGGCAAAAGAAAATCAGCATCTATATGTATATTGAGGGGGTGCCATTGGAAATGGAGGTTGACACTACCTCTTCTAAGAGCCTTGTGTCTTGGTTGACATTATCACGCTTATTGCCCTCTTTTCAAAAATGTAGACTCAGACCCTCTAACATAGTTTTACGTGGCTATCAGGGCAATTCCATATCTATACTGGGACAAGTTGAACTTTTTGTGAGTAGGGCAATGATGGGGAACCTTTTTTCTCTTGGGTGCCGAAAGAGCATGCCTATGCGCTATTGCACATGCGTAAGTGCCCACACCCATAATTCAATGCCCTCTGGAGGTCAGAGACAGCCTGTTTCCCAACTTCTGGTGGGTCCTGTAGGATTGTGTTTCATTCTCCCCAGCTCCAAAGGCTTCCCTGGAGCCAGAGGAGGGTAAAAACGCCCTCCCCCATCCTCCCCGAGGCTCTCAGGAAGCCAAAAACACCCTCCCAGAGCCTCTATTGCAAGCCAAAAATCAGCTGGCCAGCACACACATGCACATTGGAGCTGAGTTAGGGCTACGGCTCGCGTGCCAGCAGATATGGCTCTGCATGCCACCGGTGGCACCCGTGCCATAGGTTCACCATCACTGGACTAGGGGATCATTTGCTGGGTTGTTGCCCTTGGTAGTAGTTGTTAAGCCCCTCCCTTCCTTACTAGGCCTTGATTGGTTTGGGGTGCTAGGCCTAAGTATAATAGGTATTAATACTATCGCTAGTGACTTTGAATGTATATTTACAGAATTTGCAGATGTGTTTTCAGAAGGGTTGGGGTGTTATAAGGGTAAACTTATCTCATTGAATCTGGACCTAGGGGTTGCCCTGATTTGTCTTAAAGCTAGAAGGGTTCCTTTTTCCTTAAGGCCCTTGGTTGAGAAAGAGTTGGATAAGCTCATTTCGCTAGGCATACTGGAAGCCGCTGGGAGATCCCCATGGTGATACCAATAAGGCCTGATTAGAATCTATGGGGATTTTAAATGTACGGTGAATAGGGCCTTGCAATCACACCCCTATTGCCCATTGTGCAACAACTGCTACATTCTCTAGGTCAGGGACAGGTCTTCGCCAAGCTGGATATGGTGCAGGCCTATCAGCAGTTGCCAGTGGATGGCGCTACTGCTGAAGCTCTAACATTGGTCACCCACCCTGGGGCATTTCATTACTGTCATCTGCAGTTTGGTGTAAGCGTGGCCTCAGGCCTATTTCAGAACATCATGGAGCGATTGCTCACAGGCTTGCCTGGAGTCGTCCCATATTTTCATGACATTTTAATTTTGGCCTCTTCTAATTCAGAATTATTATTGTGTCTCAAAGTTGTCCTATTGAGATTCCGCCGGGCAGGCCCAAAATTGAAAATAAGAAAATGCCGGATAGGGTTATATGGTGGATTCCTTGGGCATTCACCCCTCTCCTTCAAAGGTATCCACTATTAAGAGTTCACCACCCTCTAAAACAAGGGGAGAGTGGAAGCTTTTTTAAGCCTATTGAATTTTTATAGTTCATTTCTTCTACTCAAGGTGACACTGGCAGACCTGTTACATTGGCTCTTGGATACTACCCAACCTTGGTATTGGGGGGAGCAAGTTCAGGCCTCCTTTGAGGCTGTCAAGCAGCTGTTGTCAACTGATGCCATGCTAGTACAGTATGATCAGAGGGTTCCTCTGACCTTAGCTGCCAATGCATCACAGTATGGAATTGGTGCAGTTTTAAGCCATTTTCTAGCTAATGGGTTCAAGGCGCCTATTGCCTTCTTTTCTTGTACGTCGCCCATTTACAATTTTTACTGATCATAAGCCACTTCTAGGAATTTTGTCAGGCAACAGACAAACCCCACACCTTATTTCCCCATGCATGGCAAGATGGGCCGAATTTCTCTCTGGTTATTCTTATACCTTAAATTATTGCCTTAATAAATTCTTACCCCATGCCGATGAATTAAGCCGATGCTCTTTGCCCGTTCCTGTTAGTGACCCCTATCCTACCACCAATGTTTTATTGGTAGAGGAATGGGAACTAATATTTTCTGCTGCCATGATAGCTCAGATTTCTTCTAAAGACCTAGTTATCTACCAAATATTAGGGGTTGTCCAGTTGCAGGCATAGACCCTAAATTTGCTGTGTTTAAGGCACAGTGTTTGGAACTGTCCACTCAAAAAGGCTGTCTATTATGGGGTAACAGGATAGTAATACCCCCGGATTTGAGAATGGCGGTTCTTTGCCTATTACATAATGGCCACCCGGGTATTGTTAGAATGAAAGTGCTAGGTCGCAGTTATGTTTGGTGGCCCAGAATGGATCAAGCTATTGAATCCTGGGTTGCTACATGTTCAGCATGTCAGGATTCAAGACTGGCTCCACCTTCTGTTACTCCTAGAGTCTGGGAACTGCCAAGAGGACCATGGGCTAGATTGCGTGTGGATTTTGCTGGCCCTTTCCATGGGCGCTACTTCATGGTCCTAGTAGATGCTGAGTTGATACAATGAATTCCATCACGACAGAAGCCCCAATTCGATCATTGCAAAAAATATTTGCAACTCATGGTCTTCCAGATATCATTGTTAGTGATAATGGCACCTCAATTTACTGCCACTACCTTTCAATTGTGCTTAACAGCCATGGGCATTCGTCATGCCAGGGTGACACCATGGCATCCCGTTACTAATGGGAAGGCTGAGAGGGCTGTGAGATCAGCTAAGGAGGCCCTGGCATGTTTGAGAAAGGGGAATTGGAATGATAAGGTGGTTCAATATTTGTTTTGTCAACATACTACCCCCGTATCCCACGTCCAAATGTAGCCCGGCCAAAATATTGATGGGGCGTAGACTCAGAACATACTTGGATAGACTGCACCCCTCATTTGCCCCAGAATCTGTTTGGAAAAAGTCATCTAACCATAGAGAGTTCCAGATGGGGAACTGGGTCTTTGCTGAGAATCAGGCTACCAATTCTCATTGGCGTTACTGAAATAACGGGCCCTGTTTCTTACAGGGTCCAGTTAGACGATGGGAGGGGTTGGCGTAGACATGTGGATCTGCTGTGTGCCAGTGCCTCCTGGATGCCTCCAAGAGACTCTGTATTGAGGTTTTGTTTTGAAGAATGTATTGCTAACACATAAGCCATAGTAGAAACATAGAAACATAGAAGATTGATGTCAGAAAAAAGACCTCATGGTCCATCTAGTCTGCCCTTATACTATTTCCTGTATTTTATCTTAGGATGGATATATGTTTATCCGAGCAATGTTTAAATTCAGTTACTGTGGATTTACCGACCACGTTTGCTGGAAGTTTGTTCCAAGCATCTACTACCCTTTCAGTAAAACAATATTTTCTCACGTTGCTTCTAATCTTTCCCCCAACTAATCTCAGATTGTGCCCCTTTGTTCTTGTGTTCACTTCCCTATTAAAAACAGTTCCTTACTTAACCTTATTTAATCCTTTAACATATTTAAATGCTTCGATCATGTCCCCCCTTTCCCTTCTATCCCCCAGACTATACAGATTGAGTTCATTAAGTTTTTCCTGATAAGTTTTATGCTTAAAACTCCAGCAGGCATTGTCCATTTTCACTCATTTTCCAAACACCAAACTGACCTAAACAGATAGGCAAAGAACTATAATTGGTTCTGACTCTGGTATTAAAATTTCAAAGGATAAACAGTGATTCTTTCTCAGGGACTTTCTTGATAATGGTCACCAGATCATTGTAAAATTGTTCTTTAGATTCTACTGACAACGATAAAGTTAGTGCATATGCATTAATAAGAGTGATTGATCCTGTTAGCAAGTGGAGCTGTAAGGATAGAATCCTCTCGCTCCCTATGGCAGGTTGAGTAATGAATCCTAGAAGGGTGTTTTTGACCACAAAGCCCACCCCGTATTCCCTAGTCTCATTTGATGGTTTTCCTTGCTAGAAGAATGAGAAGTTTCTCTCCTTAACAGATCCTGAGTCTGAGAACCCTGTCTCTTGAAGAGCAACAATGTCCATTTGCAGTCTGCTCAGCTGCATATTGATAACAGAAGTATTCTATACATCATCTATTTCTTGCAGATTGTCAGAGAAACCAGTGGTCATTGTCCGAATATTCCAAGTACCTAACTTTAGGGTTAAAGTTTTCTTATGGTTAGGAGGAAGACTTAATTTATGGAGACATACACATATAAAATATAATAAAACTTTAAGAAATGAAAAAATGAAATTTTAGAGGCCTTGTCAGACTGTGAGGTCCTGGATTATAATTTGTCTGGTGGTTAGAAGTAGGACAGGAACAAGGAGAATCAATGCCTGCCAAAAGGACAGGTGCTGAAGAAACTATCAGTGATGACCTGCCAAGTATGCATTAAATTTGCTTTCTTCCCAGAAAAGTATGCTACTTACCTTTGATTAAATACAAGCCTATCTCCTTGTTGCAGGAGAAGTGGGGCTAGCCTTTCTCCTTTAAGACCCATCAGGGATGGTGATGAGCACACAGCTATTCCATAGAAAACTTTCCATAAAGTCTACAGAATGAGGATACTGAAAAGGACAGAGCCAGATAGTTTTTCCAGGAGCAAAGGAAACAATAGGATTTTCCTTGGGAGAAGAAGAAATCTCACTGGGAGTACTAAGTGTATCAAGATATGTATCAAGAAAGTGTGAAGATATGGCCGATAAAGAAGTGAAAGGAACAATGATATCTTGATCCCAAAATTTTGGATATTCCATAAATTTAGCAAAATGGGAAAACATTTGGAACATAACTACAAATTACTCTAGCAATATCATACAAGGAAAACCTATATAAAATGTTTTACCATTGGCACCTCCCCCCGGCACGACTCAACAAAATGTACCCAAATGTTTCGCCGCTTTGTTGGAAATGCAAAAGGGAAACAGGAACTTACTACCATTTATGGTGGACTTGCCCAGTTGCTAAAAAAATTTGGCGCAAAATCAAAAGCTATCTAGAGCAAATTGTGGAACAGACAATCCTCTTAAAACCTGAACTTTTCCTTCTTGGTATTGCAAGGCATAAATTTAAAAATGAAGATAAATACTTAATCCTTCACATTATAACAGTGGCAAGATTACTATACGCACAAAATTGGAAAACAGAAACAGCCCCCACAACTTTAAGCTTTATAAATAAGGTCCTTGAGTACGCAGAAATGACTAAAATGACTTTGGAGCTACAGGAAAAAGACAAATCCGAATTTTACAAAATATGGGAAAGTTGGTACAAATGGTTCAAACAGAAAAAATACATAAAAAACCTAACGGAAAAATAATACTAGACACTTCTTCCTTTCTTACCCAAACATAATGAAAATACTGTATAGAAACACTGCACCACAAATTGATAGAACATAAAACCCCTAAAAATGAACTTGTACCTTCCTCAGAAATACCTAAAACAAATACAAATACAGTAATCAGAATTAAAGGAAATAAATATAAAATTCCACACCCTAGACATAAATACCCAACATCAGGTCGCTTGACAGTGATAGTCAACGACATGGTTGACGACTTATGTCTTTACTATTGAAACTTAACATCTTATATGCTTTAAGCACATTTGTCTGACCATTTTTCATTCTTTTTTCCTCTTTTTTCTATGTATGTTTTGTTTGTTTTGACTGTTTTTATATGTAGAAAATTAATACATTTTCAAGAGCAGTATGCCTGCAAGTACAATTTCAGTTTACTCAAAAAGGAGAAACTTGCTGAATATGAACAGTGTGATGAAAAAGCTAAATGCAGTCTTCATCTGTCTTAAAAGAAAATCTGTTGAAATTAAGATAAGTTCAAGAACCAATGCATTAAAATTATTTTAATATTCAATCTGAATTTCATGAGAATTTGTCTGATGATAAGCAATGTAAAGCAGTGAAACAATCTGCTAGACTGTATTCAAGCTGAGGTTTTCAAATGATTTGGTTGGATATCTGTTGAGCATAGCTTAGTGAATTCTGTACCATATGACATCTAAACTCCTATATTTTATTCTTTAGTACTTTGAAAATGTAATAATGCTTTATGCTAATAATGTAATAACAAGTTTGGTATTACTTGCCTGTCCAAACTCCATGGATCTAGGGGTAGACTAACATTCCCAGCCCTATTGGAACATGCAGGGAGCGTGCCCCTGCTTGCGTGCCCACCGTGCACCCCTGCCTGATGCGTGTCACAAAGACACGCACGTGTGCGATTTCTGGGAGTTTTTTTGCTTCCATGCATGTGCGGAAGCAAAAAAACCCTGGGAATTGGAGAGAAGAGTTGCAACCGGCAAAACAAAGTAAGAGCTGTCAGCCCCCATCATGCTACTTGCCCTTGCTCCCCCTGCCATTTGCCTTGCCATGGCCCTCACTCCCCCTACCACTCCCCCTGCCACGCCGGACGCCCACGCTCCCCCTGCCACGCCCCTTGCCCCGCATACCTGGATCACCTCCTGCAGGGGTCATGGCACAGGGAGACAGGCCGAGTGGCCCTAATTCTGGCCCTGTGGTCTGTTCTGTGATCTCCCACGCTACAGGCATCTCTCCTGTGGCCAAGGAGATAAAAAAAACAGGCCACGTGGCTGGAGCTGGGGCAGGCCTCTTTTGCTGCCGGCCCCAGATGCTGCTTTAGGCCCAGAAGCGAGATTCGGCTGCTGCACATGCACATGCGAAATCTCTTTCCAGCAGCAAAAATTGCTGATTTCTTTGCTTCTGCGCATGCACGGAAGCAAAAAATCAGTAATTTTTACTGGAATCGCACCAGTTGCATGTGCACAGCGCGTGCACACCGGACAGCAATGGAGCGAGCCTGCACGCTCCATTTCCATCAGTGGAATGGCAAGGATCGTGCCTACCTGCCCATGGTCAAGAGTACCTGGCTGCGGCCACAACCCATGTTCATTTCGCGGTGCTCTATAGGGGCCTGCCAGCAACCTCTTTCAACCCATATTTTGTAGCACACACCAACCCAACTGAATGCATTCAACATCTGCCAGAGGCCCCCATTTTAGCCCTCCCATCCGACCTGCAAATCAGAGGGCGATACATATTAAGTCAGAGGTACAGGATTGCTCTGATTCCTGCTTTGAATTATGTGGATTCAGGAATATTCAGTTACAAACTTTCTCTTCCCTGGCTCAGCTTCCATGCATTTTGCTATTTCTTAGGACCATGATGGCAGGTACGCAAGCCACGGCTCCAAATCAGCTCTACCACGTATACACATGTGTCTCCCACTGCCAGCTGGTTTTCAGGTCTCTGCTGCGTATGGGGGGGGGTTGAGAGGTCACATATGCAGAGGTCGCACATGCATTACTGGGGGGGGCACAGATGAGGGTTGCAGCGATATGTACAGGGTCATGAGTGCACACAGAGTCACACATGAATACACGGAGAGAGCATGGGGGCATGCACACATGTGTGGGGCATGCAGGAGGGTCACATGTGCATTGCATTATACACATTTGTACATACACGATTTTGGCACTTGGAGCCACAAAGGTTAACCATCACTATCCTAGGTAATTCTCCCAGACATGCCTGTTTGCCCTTTCTCTTCAGTACTGTATAGCACTGAATAGTATAGCAGTCTTTCTTAACTGCTTTAAATCTTACAAAGCAGGAGAATGAACTACAGTATATCCAGCTGTCTTCTGATATCACCATCCTGGCAGTGAAGCAACTAGTGTCCTGGGCTTCATGAGTATACCCTCGTTAGTTTCCAATTCAGGATGTGTTGATTTGAACAGCCCTTGGCAAAATTATTTCTTACACTCAGGTATGTCTAGAATCCTAAATATTGGACATACGTTGAAAACTGTACTTCAATATCAAATTTAGTCTATTTAAGCAGACTAAATTCCCAAGCAAGAATATTTTCACTCAGTGTCTCCTTCCTTGTATGTGTTCATGTGTCAGGGTATATACATATTTAAACATACAAACTTCAACTGACAAGTAGTGTCTGAGAAGCAGGAGGCATACAAATTATCTCAATAAATAAATATATAAATAAAACTGACAGCAACAGCTATTTCCCCAGAGAAGTATGAAAAGACAAAGGTTTTCATACTAGTTAGCTGAACAGATGCTTATCTTACTTTTTACTGAAGAGAAAAATGAATGCATTTGTGTTTTAGCATATTGGAGAGAGGAAAAGAGTTTCAGAGAAGCCACCCCCTACAGCAATTTCAGAACATCAAATAAAAAGGCCTCCAGCTTGTTCTGCTTTGTTCATTCAGCCCAGGCCTCCAAGCACTCTCCTTATGACACAATGAAAGTGTCTCATATTACCAAGAGGTAAATAGAAATGAATCACTGATCTCCTGTCCATCTTTATCATTCTTAAGCAATAAGTTTATTTATTGTGGAAAAACTGTTGTTGATCCCACAAATATTTATACATAAATGAGACAGAGGAAACATTAGTCACTAATTGCTGGAGTATCCCAGAAGTAATTGCTACTGTTTTCTGTTCACATTCACAGGAAAATACTTTGCCTTGCAAAAAATCTTCAAAACCTTTCAATTTATTCTTAACTTTGGATATCTGCTTTATATTTATCATTAGGTTTTTTGGTATAATTTATTTCTGAAGTGCTCTGCATACCCATTTTCCCTTTAAAATAATATCCCCATGCAAATTCCATGTTTTAGCATAAATTCAGAGGAACAAGGCACACTAAATGGAAGCAATGCACTTTTCAATCAATCTCTCCTTTAGGCCAGAGAGCACAACAATAAAGTAAATAAAACTGTAGTTACTATTAATATATATTTTTTTTAAATGTAAAATGCAATGAAATTACATAAAATATATTATACAGATAGCAGTGGTAATCACAAACAATTGTGCTAAACCTAAATCATAGGTGGGACGGAAAGAACAAATGCTAACACTAAATTATTAATTGTAATTTGGAAACATATATCGGGGTCCTGGTCAGATAGAAGTAAGAGGTAAGCTCTGTGCTCTCTACTAGAGTAGTTCTTTAAGATAGAATAAAGATAGGACTGGCCCACTCCTGCATAGCAGCCCAGGAATTTCAGCTGGCAGGCTTCAGGAGAAAAGCCTCCTCTGGCGTGACTCCTGCCCTCTGAAACGTCTTGCCCCCTGAGATGAGATTGTTCGAGGGGTGGGTTCTAATTTACCACACTAGCAGTTCGCTTCCTCCTGCACTGTGTGGGCATGCTTTATGGGCGCGTGCACATTTTGCACATGTGTGCATGTGCAGTGCCAAAAAAACCCAGATTTTTTTAAAACAATCAATCCGAAAGCAAGATAGTGACCATATGCATAATGCTGGAAACTCAGCTTCAAAAAGTCAAAAAGAAAAACAAATAAAAGATGGCAGCACACATGGACTGACACTGCCAGAACCAAGTCTGTGATGTCATTGTGACATCACCAAAGTATTGCTACCAGTTTGGGCAAGACGGTCCGAAATGGGAGGAACCCACCCCAGATTGATTCCCACCCTCCTGACATTTCATAAGAACCTTAAGACCTGGCTTTGCCAGATGGCTTGGTGAGCAAATGACTTAGAGATTCAAAATGTACAGAAGCACCGCAGAAAATGTTGTATTTGTTTTTATTTGATTTATTTATTGGCTGTCTATCTTAGGCAAGAAAAAACAAATGCATAGATATAGAGTAGGTAACAGGCTCAAAAATTGTAACTACAGAGGGAATTTGGAATCCTAGTGGACAATCACTTAAATGTGAGCCAGCAGTGTACTCATAAAAGGCAAATAAAATTCTAGGTTTCATTAACAGAGAATGACTTAGATGAGGGAATAGAAGTGGAACTCATAAAATTTGCAGATGCCACTAAACTGGCAGGAGTAGCCAAACTCAGGTTCAAAAACTTGAACAATGGGTCCTATCCAACAAATTGAATTTTAATATGGAAAAGAGCAAAGTTTTACATTTAGGCAGGGAAAAATTCAAAGGTACAAGTAGAGATTAGGCGAGACTTGAAAAGAAAAGAATTAGGGATGTGCGACAAATTAGTATTCCAGTATTTGAGGGGCTGCCACAAAGAAGAGGAGGTCAAAGTATTCTTCAAAGTATCAGAGGTCAGGATAAGCAACAATAGTGGAAAACTAAGTAAAAAGAGAAGCAAGCTGGAACTGAGGAGAAACTTCTTAACAGTGAAGAGAATTAACCAGTGGAACAGCTTGCCTTCAGAAATCAGGGACACTCCATCACTGGAGGTTTTTAAGAAGAGACTGAACAGTCACTTAAACTAAAATAGTATATATTCTCCTGCTTGGGGCTGGACTAGAAGACCCCCAAAGTACCTTCCAGCCCTAGATTATCTGATTTGTATATAGGAGAAATAGATCACACAAAGTGTCAATACCACTTTATAATGTCTTGGTAAGACCACATTTGGAATATTACATCCAATTTTGGTCTCCACATTATAAAAAAAGATGTTAAGATTAGAAAGAATGCAAAGAAGAGCAACAAAGATGATTAGAAGACTGGAGACTAAAACATATGAAGAACAATTTCAACAATTGGGTATGTCTAGTTTAATCAATAGGGATAACGTTATAGCAGTGTTCCCATATACAAGGGTTTGCCATAAAAGGGGGGTCAACCTATTTTACAAAGCACCAGAAGGCAAGAGAAGAACAATGGATGGAAACCAATCAAGGAGAGAAGCAGCCTAGAACTTAGGAGAAATTTCCTAATGGTTAGAACAATTAACCAGTGGAAGGAGTTGCTTTCAAACGTCATTAGAGGCTTTTAAGAAAAGACTGGACAGCCACTGCTTGTTTAGATTCAGTTATTATTCCAAGATATTTTTTCATAAGTACAATATTATTGTTAATCTACCTAAACTTCAGCTTTGAAGTTCTGCTCATTCCTGGGCTATTCATTTAAATGGAAGGTTTATTACCATATTTTTGGACTATAAGACGCACCGGGCTATAAAACACACCGGACTATAAGACGCATCTAGATTTTAGAGATGGAAAACAAGAAAAAACGTATTCTGAATCAAGTAGTGTAGTAATATATTATTTAATAACATACCAGTGTGGCAGAATACTTTTTATAACCAAGTACACTTTTACAAACATCAAACTTGACAGCTTTAAGACTTGTGGACTTCAACTCCCAGAATTCCTCCTCCAGTCATACTAGCTCAGAAATGGGAGTTGAAGTCCACAAGTCTTAAACTTGCCAAGTTTGAATACCCATTTTTGCTGTCCTGAGGCTCCCCCACCCCCACCTGCAGAGAACTTTTGGGGACTGGGGGAAGGCAAAAATGACAATTTTTGCAAAAAGGGGCCATTTTTTTCACAAAAAATGGGTGGGCAAAGGGTCTGGGGAACCTGCAGAGAACTCCTGGATGCTGAGGGATGGCAAAAATGCCTCCATTTTTGTGAAAAATTGACCTTTTTATGCCTGTTCTTTCACAAAAATGAAGGCTTTTTGTCCCCAAGAGCTGTCTGCAGGCTCCCCAGAACCTTTGTCCACTCTACTTTTGCAAACAAATGGGCAAAAAATGGCCTGGTTTTTTACAAAAACAAGGGCATTTATGCCTTTCCCTTGTCCCCAAGAGCTCTCTGCAAGTGGTGGGGGCTTCGGGACAGCAAAAATGGCTGCATTTTGTGTATAAGATGACTGACATTTCCACCCTCTTTTAGGGGGAAAAGGGTGCATCTTATACTCCAAAAAATATGGTATTAAGTTTCCTAGAATGCAAATATTAGGAAAGAAAAAATTATGTTGTCAAAACATATTGAGCCAGCACTTTGCTGCTTTTCAGATCGACTTTTGATGCTTTCATTATTATTCAAAGCTGTAAAGTGATACTGCATCCCAAAGAGGACCCATTTCACACATCAATCTGTGCCAGTTTCCATATGGTTTGGCTTCTAATACAGAGGTTGTCATTTGAGGAAATATGAAACTCCCATTGAATGACAACTTCATGCAAATGGTCTTAATCCTTTAATTAACAAAGGGGGGGTATACATAGTCTGGCTTTGTAAATGCCTTCAAGCCCTTCACCAGCAGTGGCCCTAGGATACACTTGGATTTCCTTCTGTAAAACTGCTGTGTCTATATTTGTGTATGTACAGTATGTGTGTACACTTCCTGCTCAAGATTTAAACAGGTTACATGCATATGTACTGTCTGAGTTTATGTGTGTGTAGGTCAAATCACACTGAGTATATTTGTGCTGATTTAATGTGTGAGAATGTCTAGACAGATGGAGTATATGTGTGGCTCTGGTGTGTGGGAAGGAATTGCTGTGTGTTTTTGTACATCTGGGTATTAAGGGTGGGCTGCCTAGGTTCCCATTCTGAGCAAAGTGACTGGAAAAGAGGGAATAGGGCTCTGGGGCAGCATTCCAAACTGCTTCACTGGGAAACTATTTTTCAGTTTTCAAGTTACCCTTTCTGTTGAAGGTTTTTCTCTTCACACCAATTCTGTTTTCCAAGTTACCCTGCTGATGGACAGATAGGCGGATGGAATCCTTATCCAGCTTTTTGCAGCCCAGATTTGGTATCATTGATGTATCCATTGAGCAGGGTTGTAACTTCTTTTTTCATTCTTCTTTAATTTATCAATAGCATATTGAAATTAGATCTCCCTCCCTCACCCCCCACATTCCCTGAAAGCAAGTCCCACTAATCCCAGTCAAGCTTACTTCTCAGTAGATGCATATGACTGCAGGGAGACAAAACAAATTATTTGTCCACCAGGCAGTCAAGTAATAAAACAGACATTTTAACAAAAACACAAAGCAAAACCAAGCCATAATCCAAATCATAGCAAATTCAACTTATGATGAAATGATTTCACAGTCATCAAGGGAACATCACAAACAGGCTAAAATTATATTTGAAGTCACGAATATATGTATATATTTAGAAATTTGATTTATTAATATTAGTCAACAATTGGTGCATTCTAGACCTTCCGAATCTATGTCCTGCAGATGTGTTGAACTATAACTCCTCCCCTCCCACAGCCAGAATGAATGCATTCCTGAGACTCCCTGTGCATCTCACAGCAAGGCTTCTCTAGGCCTGCTGACTTAGAAACAATTGCCCTGTATATTAACAATGTTTTACAAAAGTCCTGTAGTGATTGGATGAAATAGCAGACAGAGAGAAAGCCCAACATAACCCCTGAACAAAACATAATGAAATATGCTGGCTCAAGATCAAGGCTTTTAAGGAGACTTGTCCACTGGATATTGGAGGTATATGTCATCTGTTCAGATCTGTAATTTTTCAGAGGTTGAAAGAAAAAAGAGCTAGAACTTTCTATCATAGTTGGCACAGTTTTGCTTTTGCAAGCTTTGAACAATAGACTGAGCTGAAGACAGGTTCTAGACTTAAGATAAATACTTTCGTTAACAGGATGCCAGAGCCAGCAGCATATAACTCAATATTAAATCCATCCCTTTGATGAATAGCACAGTTTTAAACCAAATTTAAAATGGAATACTGTGCTCCTTCCTCTGGAAATGATTCAAACCAAACCCACTGTATCTAAATTTCCAAAGTCCTTTATTAGAAATGTATAAAGGTATATCTCTCTGTCCCTTCCAATTCTTTCACACTTTCAGAGTCATGCCCAGCTATATTGAGTCTTCGCAGATAGTCAGGTTTGTGAGTCATTGCTCACAGTCACTCATTCCCTCATCACCTCAAGGTTCAACTACTGCAACGCTCTCTACATGGGGCTACCTTTGAAAAGTATTCAGAAACTTCAGATCATGCAGAATGCAGCCACGAGAGCTATCGTGGGGCTTTCTAGATTTGCCCACGTTTCTCCAACACTCCGTGGACTGCCCTGGCTGCCGATCAGTTTCCGGTCTCAATTCAAAGTGTTGGTAATGATCTTTAAAGCCCTACATGGCATCAGACCAGAATACCTCCGGAACCGCCTTCTACCGCACGAATCCCAGCGGCCAATAAGGTCCCACAAAGTTGGCCTTCTCCAGGTCCCGTTGACTAAACAATATCGTTTGGCGAGCCCCGGGGGAAGAGCCTTCTCTGTGGTGGCCCCGGCCCTCTGGAATTAACTCCCCCCAGAGATTAGAACTGCCCCCACCCTCCTTGTCTTTCGCAAATTACTTAAGACCCACCTGTATCGCCAGGCATGGGGGAACTGAGACACCTCCCCCAGGCTTTTACATTTTATGTATGGTATGTGTGTGTTGTATGGTTTTTAAATGATGGGTTTTTTAGCTGTTTTTTAATATTAGATTTGTTTCCATTGTAACATTGTTATTTATTGTTGTGAGCCGCCCCTTCGGAGAGGGGCGGCATACAAATCTAATAAATTATTATTATTATTATTATTATTATTATTATTAATTATTATTATTATTATCCTAGTCACAGATTGGGCTACTGTATTTGATTACTAAGACACAACTGTTGCTTTCAAAAGTGTAGCTCATTATTTTGCCTTACTGCTAAAAATGCCTTTCCAAGCATGCTTGGATTTATGGAATTAGTTATTTTATTCCAGTGTGCAAAATGCTTTAAGGGCTACAGAATAGGGATAGGGAATGTGGCAAATGAACTGGCATAAACAGCTTCCTAGAACGTATCATTTCTTCCTTGCTTCTTCATTTCTTATCCCCTCTTGGTTAGCTCTGGGTTAGCATCCTGATTGTCTGGTCAATGCTCTGGGATCCCTAGTACATGGCTTTGTAATATATCTTAATTAGCTGGGCTGGTAACCTTATGTAAATAAATGTTCATTATTTTGGTAATGTTTAATATTTTTATTTTTTAATAATATTTGTTAATTGGGATTATAGTTGGATTATTAAATAGAGGGATGAGGTGATTTAGATTAAATGGAAAGGGATGTTATGTTAAGATATTCATGAACTGGGAGATCCAATGGAAACAAGGTCAGCCAATGAATAGGCATAGCAACTAAGTCAGCCAATAGAAGCTTGACCATTGGCTGACTTGGTCTGTGAAGAGAATCGAAACTGGAATTTAAGCTTAAGACAGGGGGTGGCTCAGTTATCTCTGTACTCTTCCACTTTGAACTGCTGAAATGAAACTAACTGTTCTCTGCTGTCTGTAACTGTGTGAAGAAATAGTCTGCTAAAGGTATTGTAAATTCATCTGTTATTATGTTTATTAAAAAGTTATTGAATCCAGCTGAATCAGTCATCTCTGTGTGCCTCTGGTTTTGATTTGCAACAAACTCTAATAGATTATATACTTAGGCATTTCTATTAATTTTACTGGATCTTTGTCAATTAATAAAAGCTGAAATTTTAGAGATGCGTTAATAGAAAATGAGGTGGAATATAGAATGAAGATGTATTTGGTTATATATATATTAAAATGCTGTGATAAGTTGTTAACACTGAATATACTGCTGATGAAAGTGAAATATTTATTAATATCATTTCTGGGGAGTATTTTTCTATATATATTTTTTTCTAAATCTATTATAGTCTTGTATTAGTTTTATCTCTTTAATATAATTCTTAATAAAATTTATTTATTTATTAAATTTTTATGCCGCCCTTCTCCTTAGACTCAGGGTGGTTTACAACATGTTAGTAATAGCACTTTTTAACAGAGCCAGCATATTGCCCCCACAATCTGGGTCCTCATTTTACCCACCTCGGAAGGATGGTAGGCTGAGTCAACCTTATTGCAAAATTATTGCAAAAAACCCCAAAACCCATCCAACCCTGGCCTCATTGCCACAAATGCATCTTTGCAGCTTAAAACCCATTCACTGGATTGCCCATTATAATGAAAACAAGGCAAATTATTTAACTAAATATGGGTATTTAATTAAATAGCTGCCCTGTTTAATGATCATTTGAAGTTAAAGTGATGCTGAAAAAGTGCACATATCTAGCCCTTTTGACTGTTGCATGTCTATGGTCATGTGACTGAGATTGGGACACTGCAACTGGTATACATAGTCCCAGTATCACACAATCATATACTTGCCATTTGTGCACATTACAGCTTTCAGCAGGAACATGCAAGTCATGGTCACATGAAGTCTCACTTAACAAGTTCATCACAGGAACACAATGTCTGTTTTAACTATAGTGTAACTTAGCAAAAGAGTTGATCAGTTCCCAGGATCATTCTGCAACTGTGAAGGATAACAGCACATTCCTAGAAACAGACTACTTGTTTTGAAAAAGAATTGATTGATAGGTGTTGTGTGAACCCCTTTTGCATAGGCATCCTTCAGTCTCATAAGACCATGGTATTGTGCTCTGGGCTCCCCACAGCATGATGCCTGTGTAGGTTAGTATGGAGGATAGACTGTAACCCAAGCAGCAGACCCCTACTCTCCACATCTCTGAAATAATCCAATGGTATGGCAAAGGCCAATATGATTGGTTCCAGCTACATCATAGGAGTTATCAGAACGTGGCTGTACACAGTTACAAACTGCTTTGGGGACTCCAGCTGCAGATTTTGCCTCAAGGTTTACTCCTGAAGCCTTTTCCAATGATGGATATAGCCACAAGGCACTGGAGGTTTGCAGTCAGAGTTTCCCTTCTCCTAGTGGTTGACCAGGGCGTCTTTCGTATCTTGCCATGCTCTTAGGGTATCACATCACTTGCAGAGACCGCCTTCACAACCGTTGACCTATTCTAGTAGGTTTGATCCACTCAGGCCACCAGAAAAACCTATGGCTGTGATGACGAACCTATGACACGTGTGCCACAGATGGTACACGGAGCCGTATCTAGCGGCATGTGAACCATTGCCCTAGTTCAGCTCCAGCTGATTTTTGGGTTGTGCTGAAGCTCGGGGAAGGGATTTTTTGCCTCCTGAGGACCTCCAGGGGGCGGTGGGAGATAGTTTTTGCCCTCAATAGGATCCAAGAAAGCCTCTGATGCTGGGGAGAGTGAAAAACAGGCCTACTGAGCCCACTGGAAGTCAGGAAACAGGGAATCTTGAGGCATTCTGCACAGGGGTGGGGAAGTGAAGGGTCATGCATGCATGTGTGGGGTGTGAGGGCATTGAATTATGTATGGTGTGGGCACACAGATATTTATTTATTTATTCATTTTATTTATTCATTTGTCCAATACACAAATACATAGGAAGAAAAATAGCCATGTAGTAATATATATAAGGGTAAAGTGAACTTAGAGGAGAGGATATATGAAAGAAAGAAAATATATATGATAAGTGAGAGAAAGGGAAGATATACACAATACCATATGGGAGCACACTTTTGGCACCCGGAAAAAAAAGGTTAACCACCCCTGAACTATGTTCTCCAAAATTCCCCTTTCCCATTGCATTCTAGTCAGGGTGCAGTCCTAATTTAACTACATATACTTATATGTAAAAATTATACCAAAATTTTTGTTCATGACAGAAGTATTTTAAAAAAAGATAGCCATTACACTTAAAATCTCAGATAGGATGTGGAATATTTACATCTAAGTATGTGAATGTGAATGTGTTTTTCATTTATACATTTATTTTTGTCTCTGCCATATTTGTGCTATGAAAATCCAAGTAGTCAATAGATGTCAGCAAAGAGTTACAGTTTTCTGACCATTTCAACTGATTCAGTTCAAGTATAGTAGCCCTAATCTCTCTCTGGAAGTTATTTTGGCCTCCAATTCAATTAAGGTTGAAATTAAACTGAAATTGTGACAGGATAACTCTTCCATTCTAGCTTCTTAAAATCAGAAACTTGGACAGTAAGAACAGTACAGAGAGAAGGTGAGGAAACTAAGAAAAAGGGGGAGAAAAGGTAATATTTCAGGTAATTCAGAATAATAACAAACTGAAAAATGTCACTGACAGAAATTCCGATATATCCTGAAAAGTGGGAAAGGGTGTGTGTTGAGGATGAAAGATCTGTTAGGCCAGGGGGGAAACCCCTCAAAGAATGATGTAATCTGGAAAGTTATGGAATAAATTATAAACCAATCCATCACCCTCCACTAAGAGACAAACAACCTGCTATCTAACAAGTAGTTTGGTTTTAGGAAAAAGATTGTCCTGTAATCTGCAACTCCTCCACTGTGGAAACATTTGGATCACACTTCTTGACTAAGGTAAAACTATAGGTGCAATTTGCATAGACTTTTGTAAAGCTTTTGACTCAGTGGTCCATGACAAACTACTGTTGAAACTAAGTTCTTATGGCATCTTTGAATCCATGCACAAGGGGATAGCCATGTTTCTGTCCAAAAGCCTACAAATAGTCAAAATAGGGAGAGCCCAATCAAACCCAGCACCTGATAAAAGTAGTGTGTCCCAAGGCAGTGTTTTAGGACTCACACTCTTGTGCTTTGCATTGATGACCTATGTCAGTGATGGAGAACCTTTTCAGTACAAAGCGCTGAAAAGGGAGCATGCACACTCATTTGGGCTGCAACCCGGAAGAGGAGCTGCCCCAGGGGGGAGGTGTGTGCCAGAAAACCACCTTCCAATTTTCAGCACACAGATGTACCCCAGCCACCTAGTCTTCCAGTTAGTGGCACACAAGTGCACATGATGATTAGCTAGCCAGTGAACATGCTCATGCTGGAAAATGGAAGACCAACTCTTCCAGTTTCTGGCACTGCTGCATGAATGAAGGCCAGCTGATCATCACACACGCATGTGTGCCAGAAACCCGAAAGAGGAATGGGTGATGCCATGCATGCCAGGTGACATGGCTCTGTGTGCCACTTTGGACACATGTGCCATAGGTTAGCCATCACGGACCTGTGATTATATTAAAAGCAGCTGTGACTTCTTTGCTAATGACATAAAATTATTTAACGCCACAGACAACGCTGCTGTCCTACAAAGTGACATTGACCATGTGTCAAAATGATCATGCAATTGGCAATTCCAAATCTCAACTGCTCTGTCTGCACAAGGACAAAAACAATCAGAGCAAGTTGGGTGGAAACAATCTCATAGATGACCCTCAGTTTGTCAATGACTGTAGGAATTTCCAGGATGCGTGCGCAGCTGTGTACCCCCAATGTGCTCCTGCGCAAGATTTGGCTCCTGTGCATGTACAGCAAGTGAAATCTTGTGTGAGTACCCTTGCGCAAGTGAGATTTTGGCAATTTTCAGTGATTTTTTGTTTCTGCGCATGCGTGAAAGCAAAAATATCAACAAAAATGGCAGAACTCTCGCTTGTGCACTCATCCTTACACAATATTTTGCTTGCTGTGCATGCACAGAAGCAAAATTTTGTGCCGAAGGGTGCATGTGCACCCAATGAGCGCACACATGCCAGCAATGGCTTCAGAGGGCTCTCCAGTAGAAGGTAGATGACTGGACGTTCACTGCATAGGAGTACTCATCTCAACCGATCTAAGCCCCAGAGCTCACTGTAACTGCCAGAAAAGCATTAAGAATTGTTTAACCTTCCAATTAGCGTGAGAGAGGATCAGTCCTAAAAATAGCTGTGCCAAGATTCACATTTTCCCCCAAATTAAAAAAAATGATGTTAAAAAAAGAATTGTTTAACCTAATCTTGTGAAGCTTCTTCTCCAGTAAACTTGTATTGTTAATAAGGGCATACAAAACCTTTGCCAGATCAATTATTGAATATAGCTCATCCGTCTTGAATCCACACTGTATATTGATATTAACACAATTGAGCGGGTCCAGAGATATTTCGTCCAGAGTACTCCTCTACTCACAACAGAATCCCTTATGCCATGAGACTTGAAATTCTGGGCTGAGACAATCTGGTACTGCACCACCTGCAGTCCAATTTAAGCATAATACACAAAATTGTCTGCTACAATGTCTTACCTGTCAACGATTTCTTCACCTTCAAACACAATAATACACGGGCTGCTCCAAATTCAATTGCAGAAAATACAACTTCAGCAACAGAGTGGCCAACGCCTGGAATGCTCTACCCACTCTTTTGTTACAGCCTCAAACCATTCCTAAGAGGTCCATAAAGAGGGCGTGCATAAGCGCACCAACATGCCTAACGTCCCTGTCTTACTGTCCCCATTTATCTGTACCTTTTCCTTTGTTTATGTTTATACATATACCTGCTATCTTGTTCATGTTTGACAAATAAAATAAAAATAAAAAATAAATTAGAAGAGTTCCAGTCTCTATTAATAGTATTCAGGGTGTGGAGGAAGTTTCTCTAAGGCTTGGCCCAACTTTATTTAGAACAGGAAACTCTGCTAGGATTTATGGTTTTACAGAAGCTTAATCAAAGATATTACATCTTGAAACCCATAAGATTTAGCAATAACTGAGCAGCATTACTTATTCTCATATGCATAATTTATAGGAACTGGTCTCTGCTTTAATATTCTTCTTTACTTGTACGAAAATATGGGACACCTCCTAAGTGTATATGGCATTAGTGAGTTATATTATAATGGAGATCTTCCGTCATTTGAATAAGAACTAGACCACATAAGCAGGGCAGGGCAGGTGTTGGCCGGTGCAGTCAACCTTTTTCCAAGACAGCTCCAGTTCTGTTTTCTACAAGGTCATTTATAATGAAGAAACAGGGGAATCAGATATAGGAAGTGTTTTACTCAGAGGAGGGTTTTGCACATTCTGAAAATACTGTTTTCAAGGCACACTGAACAATGCCACCAGAGACATCCTAACACTGACTCAAGTAGGAAAAGCTGCAACCTAATTTATTGCACTTTTTTGTGTTATGTCTGTAGAGTAAGAATACCATCTGATTAATATTTATTTAACCAAATAATTCTATGAATTCTAATCAACAGCCCAAGGTTGCAATCCTATAGTCTCAGGGTGAAAAGAGAAAGGCAGGAAGATCCATCTTCAAATATTATCCCCATCTCAACACAGGGCTGAAATCTCAGCAATGTGCCTATTCCAACATCACTGTTAAACACAGATAGACACACACATACACACACACACACACACACACACACACACACAAAGCCATGTTGGGGTCAAGAGAAATTGATTTGAAAAATTTATTTTGGGCTTCCTAAATCAGAAACCCCAGTGGCAAAAATAGGACATCTAGCTATTTTAATGAGTACTGACATTTAATACTTAAAACTTTTAAGTATTAAAAATACAGTGATACCTTGTCTTACAAACCCCTCGTCACTTCTACTTAGAAATGGATGATAGTTGTTCAGACATGCAGCATAGGTCTAAATTAATAAGAAAATAGTGTTCAATTGTGATGTAATAATAATAATAATAATAATAATAATAATAATAATAATAATTGTTGTTGTTGTTGTGTTCGTTTAAAGAAATAAGGGAAATTTGCTGATTGGCTAAGACGCGGCTAGTTCTAGGTTGCCGCCAAAAATAAACAGTTGTCAGAGGAAATTCCCACACGTAAGAAAAAGTATAAATAGGGCAACGGATTAGCCATTGTCCTTGTTGGGAGTTACTGTTGAGAGGATCAGTTGGTTGTTTGCTTTTCCGAAATAAATATGCTTTGAACAGCAAGATTCTCCGGTGCAGTGATTTAACAATAATAATAATTTATTAGATTTGTATGTCGCCCCTCTCCGAAGACTCGATGCAACTTATTTTTCAGTAACAGTGCACTCTGCTCCACCTCAGTCAAAGGGTGAGAGACAGTGTTAATAGCCAACCAGAGAAAATAAAGTTTAAAAGAGAAACCACTAAAGCAAAACATGGGCAAGCAGAAGTACTGTCAGATTCCTTTATACCTATAATGATAACTAAGTATTCTTTAGTCCCATTTCAGTAATAAAACAATTGGTTAACTAAAATGTCAAATTTTCCATCCTTGCTTTAAACGCTGCACATTTGAAGAATCCCCTGTCCCCATTTTCCCTATGTTTCAGAATGAAGTGCATCTTTCAATGTGCAATAATAATTGCATAAATGGAAATATATGTACTTAATACACATTGACAGAGACTTTTTTTCTTATTATTTCTAAGAGGAATTTCAGCAACTGAGAAAAAGTTATAGACCTTCTGTGAGATTACCATAAATTGTACAGTATACCTATACAAGTGTGTTCTTTTTAAAATCCTCCATTAATCAAGTATCAATATAGACTCAAAATATAAACCTGGTGTTGGCCTTGAAATGTGTGGCCTCTGTCTGGATAGAGAGTGGGGAAAATCCATTTTCCCAGGAGAATATGTTCTTCTGCTGCCAAATGAAACAAATAGGGAAGATTATTTAAATCTGTTCCATAATGGCACAATTGTGGGACTTGTTCCTTGGGTTTTACTGGGAGAACAGAGTCCCTTTGAAACTTGCCATCAGCATCTCCCAAGGTGCTTTTCCCAAAAGGCAATTGAACTAGCATAAAACTATGAAAGTCCAGTTGTCCTTTGGAAAAAGTACTTTTGGGACAACCATGACCTGGATGACTAAGAATCTCCATAGTCATTTGTCATCAGAATTTGCATGAAGGCAAACTCCCCTCCCAGAATATCCCATCCTTGGGCTTATTCTTGGCATAATCTTTATGCTGTTGTCTAAAACATTCCACTGCTTTAGCAAGGGAGCAACAGAGCAATGGAAATCCCCCCATCCAATTGTTAGAGAGTTTAGTTACAGTACTTAAATCCCACAAGTTCAAGTGGAAATTTTAAACAAACCAGAGAATCTGCTGTTTTGTATGATACAATTGTAAGTGCTGGTATAATATATTAAAACCTATGTAAAACCTCTGTGTACAAGGAGTCAGGGATAAGGATGAAATAAATGTATCAGAGATTTATTTTTCCCTCAACAAAATAGCAAGTTTGCAAAAAAAAAAAAAAGGGAATATATGAATAAGCTGGTGAAGAGAGAACTACCAGTTCCAAGCTAGAGTTACAATATCACAACTGCCTAAGGCCACCAAATAGCATACCAAATATTTATTACTTTGGAAGGATGGAAAGAGGAAGATGTCTATAGTTCAATTTTTTGAGAAAATATATAAATACCCTGATATCACTGCAGTATGAAATCAAGCAATGAACATAAGGTTCTTAAAAATTCAAATCTAACTAAATCAAGTCCTTGAGTATACGTCCAGATTAAGTTAAAAAAATGAACTAAGGGTTGGTTAAGTGCTTAGAAATTAATGATTTACTGCCTGACATTCAGTATGTTGACGGGACACAATCTTGCAATATTTCTTTTAGGCACTTTCAGCTATGAGGATGCTGGAGAATTTACTATAGCCTGCATTCTGGAATTAAATGGCCTAGTTCATATTTTCTGGATTAATCTATCAGTCAGGACACAAGTTGTATACTTTATAATAAATTGTAAAGCTATATAAGAACAACGTACATGTAAAAAATGTGCCTATTAAAAGTTTCAAAAAGTATTCGTACACAAATGTTGTTGTTGTTGTTGTTGTTGTTGTTATTGTTATTATTATTATTATTATTATTATTATTATTATTATTATTATTGCTTTGATTTCTATGCTGCCCAACTTCCTAGGGACTCTAGGAAGCTCACAGCAAAAATATAAAAACATCAATAATAGTACTAAAACCTCTAAAAACAGTTTTAAAAGCAATTTACAATGCAAACAATTAAAATGCATACCATTCATGGCTGGATCTTGTTGATTACCACCATAAGATCAATGGCCCTAGGCCTGCTGGAAAAGCCAGGTCTTGACCATTTTCCAATAGGCCAATAGGATGGGAATAATAATAATAATAATAATAATAATCATCATCATCATCATCATCATCATCATTTATTAGATTTGTATGCCGCCCCTCTCCGAAGACTTGGAGCAGTTCACAACAGTGATAAACAATGTGACAAATCCAATACTTTAAAACATCTAAAACCCCCATATCATTAAAACCATACAACTCAGTCATACCATACATAAACTATATTAGCCTGGGGATACCTCAGCTACCCCATGCCTGGTGACCTAGGTGGGTCTTCAGTAACTTATGAAAGGTAAGGAGGGTGGGGGCGGTTCTAATCTCCGGGGGAGTTGATTTCAGAGGGGCGGGGCCACCATAGAGAAGGCTCTTCCCCTGGGGCCCGCCAGATGAGATTGTTTAGTTGACGGGTCCAGGAGAAGGCCAACTCTGTAGCTCTCTGACCGGATCTCAGGAGGTAACTGGTTCCAGAGAGCTGGGGCAGCCACAAAGAAGGCACTCCCCCATGGACCCACCAGCTGACACTGTTTAGTTGATGGGACACAAGAAAGCCAACTCTATGTACTTTTTTGAAAACAGTGGCATCAGCCGCCTGGACTATGCAAATAAGCAACAAGTGGTTGAACAACAACCAGTTCAACAACAATCAGGGGAAAAATTAACAACTCAGCAAGAAGAAGATCTGGGGGCTACTGCTCAGGTAATAGAGCAGGACCAAGGTGCCAGAAGAGTTCAACCTCAGCGAGAAACCAAAAAACCTATTAAATGACAACAAGTAAAGATTTAAAAATCTTTTCTGTAAACGTCAATGGACTTAATTAATGAACCAAGGAAAAGGAAACAATTTTTTTCTAAAATTAGAAATCAAAATGCTCAAATTACAATATTACAAGAAGTGCATATTAAAAAAAATAACCAAAAATTACTGTTGAATCCAAAAATTGGAAAAATGTATGCTGCATTAGCAGATAAAAAAAAAAAGAGGTGTAGTGATGTATGTTGAGAATTCTATAAATTCCAAACAAATATTTAAGGACAATGAGGGTAGAATATTGATTGTACAAGTTGATATTGAACCTAGACCTTTAGCTGTTGTTTCTATCTATGCTCCTAATGAAGATCAAATGACATTTTATAAAAATTTACATCAAACAATAATAGACCTAGCTATTGAAAATGTATTAATAATAGGTGATTTTAATGCTATTGCGAACAGACAATTAGACCATTCAGGGGGGGGAGGTAACAATAAAAGGAAAAGAAGCAAAAAAACAAGAAGGAATTTGCTACCTAGCACCTTTCAAAAAATGAAAGTGGAATTATTGTTAAATGATATTTGGAGGGAAAGACACCCCCATAAGAGACAATATACTTTCTACTCTAACCCCCACAAAATATGGACAAGAATAGACATGGTATGGGCACCAAAAACGGTTGCAGAACAAATAAGAGAAGTAGAGATAGACGTTAATACATGGGCCGATCACAATCCAATAGTGGTTTCTATGAGAATGAATAATAAACAGAATAATTGGCGGATGAATAGAAATATATTGAATGATAAGAAATACAAGGATTGGATCGAAAAGGAATTAAAAATATTTTTTGAAATCAACAAAACTTCAGAAACTACGCCACAGAATTTATGGGATACAGCTAAAGCTTATATAAGAGGATTAACAATATCTTACATTGCAAAATATAACAAGGAAAATAAATTAAAGTATGCACAATTAATAAATGAATTGAAACAATTAGAATTTTTATCGCAGCAACACATTAAGAACAGAGACTTAAAAACAGAAATAAATGTAATTAAACATAAAATCAGAATCATAGAACAAAACCAAATAACTGAAAAAATTAAAAGAGCAAAGCAACACTATTTTGAACATGCAAATAAACCAGGCAGATGGTTAGCATATAAACTTAGAAAACAGAGCCAATCAAAATTAATTAAAAAACTAGAAGACAAAGATGGTACAATAAAATATGATACAGAAGGAAAGGCCGACATTGTGTATAATTTTTATAAAGATCTATATGCCAAAGATAATGTTAGTGAAGATGAAGTATTTAACTATTTACAAGCTTCAAAATTACCACAAATAACAGAAGATCAACAGGCCACCATGGACGGACCAATAACAATGGAAGAACTCCTAATAACAATTAAAAAACAGAAAAGCAACAAGGCCACTGGCCCAGACGCTATACCGGCAGAATGGTACAAGATAGAAAATGAAACAATAAGAAACCATATGTTAGAAACCTTTAATCTATGTAGACTTGAGGGTAAAATTCCTAAATCTTGGTCAGAATCACTGACAACTTTAATACATAAACCGGGCACAGACCCAGAAAAAATTAAAAACTATAGGCCCATATCATTATTAAATGTAGATTATAAGATATTTATCGCTATTTATGCAGACAGACTCAAAAGAGTTATAAATGGAATAATACACCAAGACCAAAATGGGTTTCTACCAGGGAGACAAATTAAAAACAATCTTAGAATAGTAATAAATACACTAGAGTATTATGAACAATATCCAGGCAAGACAGCATCTTTAATGTTTCTAGATGCTCAAAAGGCCTTTGATAACGTCAATTGGATATTCATAAAAATGCAATTAAATAAAATGAGATTTGGCCCAAAATTTGTTAACTTAATAGATACTATATATTCAAAACAAACAACTAACATAATATTGAACAACAATCAATTACCAACACTTGATATAAATAAGGGAGTTCGTCAAGGTTGTCCTATATCACCATTGTTATTTATCATGATTCTTGAAACTCTATTAATTAAAATAAGAGCGGATCCTAAAATAAAAGGTTTAACTGTAGGAGATGAAACTTATAAAGTCCAAGCCTTTGCAGATGACTTAACGTTCATAATCGAAGAACCGATAACAACAGTTCCTACTTTACTGCAAGCCATTGAACAATATGGAAAGGTAGCAGATTTAAAGATAAACAAAAGCAAAACACATTTTTTAACTAAAAACATGAACAAAACACAAGAAACTAAATTAGAAAGCATCTCTGGAATAAAGACTGTAAAAAAAGCAAAATACTTAGGAATAAATTTAACAGCGAAAACAATAACATTAAAAAATGATAACTATACAAAATTACTAACAGAAATGAAAAAAGATTTAGCAATGTGGAATAATCTGAAAATATCATTTTTAGGAAGAATTGCAACAATTAAGATGAATATTTTACCCAAGGTTTTATTTCTCTTCCAGGTAATTCCAATAAATCCAGGGGGATTTTTTAAAAAAACTTTAACAAACCTAGTTAAAAAATTCATATGGCAAGGGAAAAAAGCAAGGATAAAAATGAATTGCTTAGAAGATATCAAAGAAAGGGGAGGATTTGGCCTTCCAAATTGGAAATTATACTATCAGGCTGCCGCATTAACATGGGTTAGAGAGTGGATAACTCTAGAGAACAAAAGAATACTAAACTTAGAAGGACATGATCTCATGCTTGGATGGCACGCATTTGTATGGTACGATAAGGAAAAAAATCATTCATATTTTAAAAGGCACACATTAAGGAAGTATCTACTAGAAGTTTGGAAAGACATAAAGAAAAGTCACTTTTTAAATATCCCAGAATGGCTAGCTCCCCTAGAAGCAATAACACATCCAAAGTCCATAAAAGACAAGAAAATAACTTATAGATATAAAGAACTACTAAATGACCAGATGAAGCTAAAATCTAGGATTAAATTACAAGAAGAAGGGATAATAATAGACTGGTGGCATTATGCCCAGATTCGATCTAGATACCAGAAGGATAAAACTCTTTATATTTTTAATAAAAGTAAGAATCTTTTAAGCAATCTAATTACTACTAATCCAATAAAAATGATAGGGAAAATATATAAATTTCTCATCGCTCATAAAAATATAGAGTTGACATTAAAAGATACTATGATAAGATGGTGTAGAAATATTGGCAAGGAAATAGACATAGATACATGGGAGAAAGTTTGGATTAATAACTGGAAAATGACCAAATCAGTTTCATTAAAAGAAAATCAAATCAAAATGTTCTACAGATGGCATCTCCCACCAAATAGGATAGCAAAACTGTTTCCCAAAACATCCCCATTATGCTGGAAATGTAAGAAGGATATAGGAACCTATTACCATCAATGGTGGACATGTGGTAAAGCTAAAATATATTGGAAGATGATCGAGAAAATATTAAAAGAAATAGTAAAGCAAGATATAGAAAATACCCCGGAATTTTACTTATTAGGAGTTACCAATCAGACTTACAAGAAAGAAACTCTTTACTTAATTATACACATATTAACTGCGGCTAGAATAATATATGCGCAAAATTGGAAGGGGGAGGAAATCCCCAAGGAAGAAGAAGTTATAGCTAAAATACTAGATTGCGCTGAAATGGACATGATGACAAGAAGATTAAATGATCAAGAAGATACTAAATTTTATGAAACATGGAACAATGTTTATAAATGGATAGATAAGAAAAAATAAGATATACACATTTATTTTTAGTTAATTTTTTGTATTTGTTTTTACCTAGGTGATAACAATATTAATACTAGTTTAAATGCATTTTTTGATGATTATGATATAGTAGTTTACGTATAAGTAACATATTAAGAATTTTGGTCTATATATGTATAATAGTTGAAATTAGTTTAAATGTTTTGTTTGATGAATATGGTATCTTACTACAGTAATTAAGATTACATTAAACGTATTTTTTGATGACTATGTTATACTAATTTTACCTAATATTTACATTGTATTCAAGATTTGTAAAACCTTAACCCAAATTTACTAAACCTTTTAACATTTAACATATATTTAATTATGTATTCTTTTTCTGTACTTGAATGTATACTTTCAAAAGAAGCGGGGGAAATACACCCCCACTTTATGTTTAAGTGTTTGTATGTGTGTCTGTTTATTTTATGAAAATTAATAAAAAAATTGAAAAAAAAAAAAGAAAAAAAAGAAAAGAAAGCCAACTCTATGGGCCATCTGTGGTCACTGGATAGAAGATGGTCTTGAAGATAGTCTGGCCCTAAGCTATGTAGGGCCTTATAGGTAATGACCAACACCTTGAATTGCATCCAGAGATCAATCGGGAGCCAGTGCAGTTTGCAGAGGCTTGGTGTAATGTGGATGTGCCTAGGTGTACCCACAACAACTGCATTCTTGACCAACTAGAGTCTCCGAACACTCTTCAGGGGTAGCCCCATGTAGAGCATGTTGCAATAATCCAACCGTGAGGTGATAAGAGCGTGAGAAGAGCCTCCTGATCCAAGTAGGGTCACAATTGGTGCACTAGTAGAACCTGTACACAGGTCCCCCTAGTTACAGCTGTCAAATGTTGGTCTAATCTTAACTGTGCATCTAGGAGGACACCGAGATTGTGAACCTGTTCTCGGGGGGGCAGTTTGTCCCCCCCACACACACCAGAATCAAGGATGGACAGTCAATATAGTCTTTCGGAAGCAATACCCACTTGGTCTTGTCAGGTTTAAGTCTAAGCCTGTTACCTCCCATCCTGAGCCTTACAGCCTCCAGACACCAGCACATCATATCCACTGCTTCACTGAACTGATGCTGGGTAGAGATATATAACTGGGTGTCATCAGCATATAGTTGATACCTCACCCAGTGTTATCGAGTGATCTCACCCAGTGTTTTCATGTAAATGGTAAATAGGAGCGGAGAAAGGACCAAACTCTGAGGCAACCCGTAAAAGAGGGGCCTGGGGGTCGACCTCTGTCCTCCTACCAGCACTGGCCAGAGAGATAGGAGAACTATCATATCACAGTGCCTTCCACTCCCAACTCCCTTAGTCATTAGAAAAGGATACTATGGTCAATGGCATCAAAAGCAGCTGAGAAGTCAAGTAGCACCAAAATAGAGGAATGACCCCCTCCCTCCCTCAAGGAGGCATTAACCAAAGCCTGGAGCCAGCCTCGTATCACTTCCCCGCTGGCCAAAACCAACCAGAGGGTCACGGGTCCAACAAACACATGGAGGAGCTCGTCACTCCCATAGCCTTGTCACATCCTCAGGATTCATCCCACACAATAGGACTAAAACCTGCCTCTGTCATCTCGGTCGGAATTGCCCAATCAGAGTTCAGGTCCATCCGAATCTGGGCAACTTTATCCAACAGAAACTGAACAAATTCCTTAGCTCTACTCTGCAAGGGCTCCTCCGTCCCCTCTACACTGAGAAGGGAATGAGTTACCCTAAAGAGGGCTGCTGGGTGCAAATTAGCTGATGGAAAAATGAGAAAATTTTAAAACTGCTTAGTTTGAGTTTAGTCAAAAGATTGAGAAGCTGAAAATTATCTACTTTCAAATAAATATGGTTATATTTGGGAAGTGCCAAACCAATGTTTTGCATACTTAGAAAATTATTAATATTAAACTTGAGGAGATGCCTTCCAGTCTTGGCACATTTATTTCTAATCTTCCTCGACTTGAAAATATCCATTTTATGACCTTTTTATGGGAACAAAAAGTCACTAAAGCTATAATCAAATTTGCTAAGGATAAGAATAATAATTACAACAACAAACTATTCAAAGTCATGGTGATAAACCATTTCTTGTATGGTGCAGTATTTTGCATCAGGGGCATATTGGTATTACAAGCAATCCAGCTCAAATATCTGAGATCCATCTTGTGTGATCTCCTATCCCCAATGCCCTGCTTCTCAACCATATTCTTTGGTTGGAATCTTGCTGTATCTTGTAACAGGTCAAAAAATTATTCTGATGCCTGAAATATTTGCCAGAACAGGTGTTTGAGGGCATGTTTCTAGTTCAACCTGGCTGATAAATTCAAATCTTGGAAGCAACAAATATTTCTAGATTTATATATACTGTTTTATAGTGCCTTATAGTGCTGTCTAAGTGGTTTATAGAGTTAGCAAAGTGACCACAACAATCTGGGTCCTCATTTTACTGACCTTGAAAAAGGGAAGGTTGAGTCAACCTTGAGCCTGTTAGGATCAAACTGGTGGCAGTTGTCAGATTTAGCTTGCAATACTGCATTCTAACTAGTATGTCACCATGTCTCTTATGGTTCATAATTTACATATTGTATGATAATAATTGTTTTGAACTTACAATTGAAAAAGTGGAACCTTTGCTAAATGGGAGACCAAAACTGTAACAGTAAAATCAACAGTATACTGTACATCCATAACATATTTGATTATGTACCATCAAATAGTGTTTGACTCCTAGCAACCATATAGATAGATTTTCTATACCTATCTCTATCCTGGTCTTTCAGGTTTTTCAACACTGCACTCATTGCCACTGATGGATGAGTGGAAAAGCTGAGTAAATCCAGCTTTTCTTTCCTTCTGCTTTTCCCAGCATTACATCCTTCTTCACATAATGTGTCTAATATAGGATAGATCATTTTGGCTTGAGTGAGAACACTGATGATTTGTTCAAGGATCCATCTGTTATCCATAATAGAAGGCTAGCAAAAATTAAACAGGAATGGCTTCCTTATATTACACCAGGAGTCTCAAACTCAATTTACCCAGGGGCCGCTGGAGGTAGAGGCTGGGTGAGGCTGGGCCACATCAGGTTTTCCACAAGAAAAGCTCTTACAAAAACAATGTTATCAAATGTCTTTATTTTTTCATCTTATTTTGTGTTAAATAATTCATAAAAAAAGTTCATAAGAAAAAAATAAATATCATCAATATCTTCTTGGGAGGAGGAAAGTTACAATCTTGTCGAATATCAAATTATTTTCTGGTGAATAGAAATCATCAACATTCACAGATTTTTTTTAAATGTTATTTGTAATTTTGTAACTGTCCATGGTGTTTTTTGTTTGTTTTGGTGTGTGTGGGTTTTTTGTGTGTATTGCAAATATTGCAAATATATCAATGTATATACTTTTTTATTATACCTTTTAAAACAATTTAATAAAAATTACTTTTTTAAAAAATAAAAAAAATAAATCAGTAATAAATAAAATGAAAATAACAACAACAACAATAATAATAATAATACAGTAGGAAACTGAAGAACAACATATAGTTGTTGACTAGAGAAATGTAATTATTATTATTATTCAGATTCTATATTAACAGTTCTTTAACATTTAACAGACATAGATTGCGAGCTGGGCACTGTGTCGGTGATGTCTGTGGTCTCATCAAGAGCGACTGAATATAAACTGAAACATTTTGCTTTCTCACACAGTTGATCATAAATGTCACTTGACAGGTCAGAAATGTGCTCTGCTATGGTGTTGGCAGAAAGGCTGATGTTGCTAAACTGACCTTTCTTTTCTGGACAAACAATACTTGCAGCCTGTAATACGCACTTTTTAAAAACAAATTCACCTTCTTTGAATGGCTTTCCTGCTTTAGCAATCATCTCACTAACCACATAGCTAGCTTCGACTGCTGCATCATTCTCTTTGGTTGCTTTCTTAAAGAAATCGTGTTGCCTCAGTAGATATGTTTTAAGATTAGCAAGCTAGTTTGCTCTCTCATCTCCCTGGTATTTTGCATACTCCTCAGCATGTCTAGTTGTGTAATGATGTTTCAAATTGTATTCTTTGTTCACCGCAACTTTCTCTGTGCAAATAAGACATGTCGGGATGCCCCTGTGCTCAACAAAGAAATATTGCACTTCCCACTTTTCCTGAAATTGTCTGTGCTCATCACCAACCTTTCTCTTCACTGCAGGGTTTGAAAAAGACATGTTTGGGGCTGTGTAATATATATATATATATTCATTATGGGTTTTTAGCTTTCTAATTATTGAATTTGTATTATATATTGTTTTCTGTTGCTGTTGTGAGCCGCCCCAAGTCTGCGGAGAGGGGGGGCATACAAATTTAATAAATAAATAAATTAAATAAATAAATAAATAAATAAATCCACTTGGTGTCACTGTTTCAGTGTTTAGCGGCTAAACTTTAGCCGATGTGTCTTTTCTGCTTTTTTTCTGTCCTGCTGAGTAGCAATTTCCACCTACGCTTCTGAGCCCGGGATAATGACGCAAGTTTGCAATATGCCAGGCTGATGTCCCTCCTCCAAAAGCAATATACCCCACCGTGATTGGTAGGTTCATTCAGCTCTGCACACAACACTGAAAAGTGCCATTCGTATCAAACTTGGGCCGCACTAACACTAAACTTTGATATTGAGGTGGGGGTCGCAAACTATTGTCCTGAGGGCTGCAGTTGGCCCGTGGGACATGAATTTGAGACCCCCTGTGTTACACCTTACATAGCAATGTAAATTTAGGCATTTTTAATATGTTTTTAGGGGAAAGTTTTTGAGAGTAACAAAAAAATACCTGGCCGGTGACTTATCCCTGGCCCGTTTTGCGGCAGGGCCAGGGAGACACGGCCCTCGGCACAGCTGCCATCTTGAATGGCCGAGATCTCGCGAGATTTCGCGAGATCTCGGCCAACTTCGGGAGGCTTCGTCCTACCCGATGATGTCATCCAGGGCGGAGCCTGCCAGCCCTATAAAAGGGCTGGGCAGGCTCCAGGGCCTCCTTTTCGCCCTGGACAACGTTGAAGTGAACACCCAGCTGGGATTCGCTTCCTACGGCAGCCATTTTAGGCTGCCTCGTGGCGTCGGCCATTTCGGATACCTAGGCCTCATCTGGTTCGGAGTTGGGGGGCGGAGAGCTTCGGAGCCTTTCCCTTGGGAGCAAGGGGGATTCTTCCTGGGCAGGGGCCTTTCCTCTGGGGGAGGATTTACAGTACCTTTGGGGTGGCTTGGGTCCAGAAGGGTGCAGCCTAGCGGACCTAGTGAAGCCTTTGAGCCTTCAGGCCTGGGGGCCTAGGGGTGAACCTTTCACTTCCCATCTAAACTTTACTGGGATACCGAGGATCATTCCCATTTGGGTTAATTTCGCTGTCTGATACTCATTTGACTCTGATGGCTCCAAAAAGGCAGAAGCCTGAAACACCACCGGTAGAGTCTGGGGCTCGGCCCAGGAGGGCCTTGAGACCTTCAGCCAGGGCCCGTCTGGTTGAAGAGGACCCTCAAGCAGGGGTCAGGGGGGGGGGCAGAATGAGGGGTCCCCCTGTTAACGAATCTAACATGCCTGCTCATTCTTGGTCCAGGATCATCGAGAAGTTGGATGACCTGGATGCTCGCTGGAGGTCGGTGTACGGGCCAGGTGGTACCATTCCATCAGCTCCAGCAGCCCTTGGCGGACCACCTGGTGAACCAGCGGCCCAGACCGGGCAGATGACAGTGTTGCCTGGCTCAGTAGGAGCTGGGCCCTCATGGATGGCTTCTACCCCTCTGGGGGCAGGTGAGACTGCACCACACCCAACACTTCCACCGCTCCTCCCTCTGACCGGGCAGGCCATTGTGCCCCCCATTGTGCCTACTCTTTGGGTAGTTCAGCCATCACCTGTAGCCAGGTTTGGGCTCCCCCCACTGCTACTGCGGTGGCCCAGACCCCTTCGACGGCCTCAGAGCCCTCGTCAGGGTCAGGAGGGGTGATAATGGGGGCTCCTGCAGTCTTAGACCCTTTAGCTGCCCTCCACGCCCTTAGGTTTTCACCTTCATCCCACTGTCAGGGAATGTATTTGGAAGGGGGAGTATGTGGATCTTAACAGGGAAGTCCCTAAGAAGGAGAAAGAGGGTGAAGTTAAGGTGGATAAACCCAAGAAGGTTAAGGTTAGCAGGTGCTTCAGCTCATGGCTGTATGCATACCTGACATACGCCTCGGTAGTGATACAGAGGGCCCCTGCCCAGGAAGAATCCCCCTTGGTCCCAAGGGAAAGGCTCCGAAGCTCTCCGCCCCCCAACTCCGAACCAGATGAGGCCCAGATGAGGCCTACATTGACTTGATTGCCCGGACTCATTTCGAGTACAAGGGCACAATTTGGCATAACTACGATGAGGCTTTTAGGATGCGGGTAGCATTTGATCCCACACTCCCTTGGGACGTGGTTGTCTCCGATTTATGGTTTGCCGCAACCCACATGTCTGGAACCGGGGGGTGGCAACCGCACGGACAGTGGCCACTTCATGGAGGGCGAGCCGGCAGCGTCTCCTCCGGTTCGGGCAGCTGGGGGAGGTGCGGTGAAAGCTGCCCCTCCATGTCATGAATTTGTGCCCAAGGGGGCGTGTTTTCGTCCCTTCTGCAGATTAAGACATCCGTGTGGGAACTATGGGGGCTCCCACGCCACCAGCGTTTGTACTAAGCCCAAAGGTGGTAAGGATAAGAAGGGGGGGACAGACTAAGCACCCCCCGCCCGCTGGGGGAAAAGGGTCCTAGCCTAATTAGGCTGGGAGTTTTGAAAGAGTGGTTGAAGGACTACCACCCTCGTGGGAGAGCGGCTGCTCTCTTAAAGGGTTTCACAGAGGGTTTTAGGATTCCATGCGTGGGACTTAGGCAGGCCTTCATGTCTGACAATCTTAGATCGGTTGTGGGGCATGAAGACATCGTTAGGGCTAAAATCCAGAAAGAGGTGGCCGGGGGCAGGGTACTGGGTCCTTTCCCGTGCCCACCCTCGCCAACTCTTCGGGTCTCCCCCTTGGGGGTGGTTCCTAAGAAGGCCAGTGGTGAATTTAGGTTGATTCACCACCTGTCCTTCCCGAGGGGAGAATCAGTGAATGATTTCATTCCTGATGAGCTTTGCTCGGTCCGCTATGCGTCCTTTGATGCGGCGGTAGCCATGGTTAGGAAGTGTGGGGTAGGAGCCCTTATGGGTAAATGCGACATTAAGTCAGCATTCCGGCTCCTCCCCATACACCCAGACGATGTCGAGCTCCTGGGCTTCCACTTCGAAGGTGGTTTTTACATAGATAGAGCATTACCAATGGGATGCTCCATATCTTGCTCCCTGTTTGAGAGCTTTAGCACCTTCTTGGAGTGGGCGCTCAGGAGGCGCACTGGTCTGGGTTCGGTCATTCACTACCACGATGACTTCCTGCTGGCGGGGCCTGCGCATTCAGAGCAATGTTCTGCCCTGATGCGGGCCTTCGAAGCCCTTTGCGCTCATTTGGGGGTCCCTTTGGCCCTGGAGAAGACCGAGGGCCCCGCCATCAGGATTACTTTTCTGGGTATTGAATTGGACTCGGAGGAGCAATCTTGTAGATTGCCCCTAGACAAGCTGCTCAAGATCCAGAGCAAGCTTGACATAGTTTTAGGTAGTCGGAAGGTAACCCTTCATCAGCTGCAGGAACTCGCCGGGCTTCTTAACTTTGCCTGCTGGGTGGTGGCCCCCGGCAGGGCTTTTTCCCGGAGAGTATATACTGCGATGAAGGGGCTACGTTTGCCCCATCATCGTACCCGCCTGAGCGCTGGGGTCAAAGATGACCTGTGTGTATGGCAGGGTTTTCTGGCCCACTTCAATGGTCTGTCCTTCTGGAGGCACAAGCTTCTTTTGGAAGCTGAGTTGCAGTTATGCTCGGACGCTGCGGGGACCCGTGGGTTCGGGGTTATCTTAGGCGACCAGTGGTGCCATTCCATGTGGCCTCCGGAATGGAGGGCCTCTCCCTTGGTCAAGGATTTGATCTTCCTGGAGCTCTTCCCACTGATAGTAGCTTTAGAGCTGTGGGGAGAACAGTTTAGGGACAAAACCGTGCACTTTTGGTGTGACAACCTGGCTGTAGTCCACATTGTGAATGCCCTGTCCTCTAAAAGTGACAGGGTCGTGCGGCTTGTTCGCCATTTCGTGCATAGGCCATTGTCTCTAAATGCCCTGTTTCTGGCTCGGCACGTCCCCGGTCTAGACAACGGGATCGCTGACGGCTTGTCCCGTGGTCAGTTGTCCAAGTTTCGGACCCTGGCTCCGTGGGCTCGTGCGTCACCGGAAGCCTTCCCCGACCACCTTTGCAGCCTGGGCGGGCTCTCGAGCAGTGGAGGACTGAAGCTAACAGGGCCATGGCCCTCTCAGTGGCACCAAGCACCTTGAGGGCATATCAGAACGCAGGTAAGGAGTTTTGGGATTTTAGGCAAACCAGGGGTTACCCTCATATTTGGCCATTCCCAGTGGATCACCTTATGGAGTTCTGCATGCTGCTTAGGCAGCGCGGCCTTTCAGTTAGGACTATTAGGTCCAGGTTGGCAGGCCTCGCCTTTTTATCTAAGGCCAGTGGCTTTCTGGACCTTTCTTGCGACTTCCGTATTCAGAAGATGCTGGAAGGTTGGTGAGGGAGCGACCGGGGCCCCCAGCAGATAGCAGACAGGCATTAATGGTACAGCAGCTGTCGCTCATTAATCGAGCTTGGAACAGCCTGTGCGCCTCTCTGTACGAGGCTCGCCTCTTTCAGGCGGCGGCCTGTGTCATGTTTTTCGGGGGCCTTTGAGTCAGCGAGGCTCTGGCCTCCTCCCAGGCTGACAGGTCTCTCCGTGCCTTCCAGTTTTCCGACTTGCATTTTAGCGAAAGGGGTGTCTCTCTATTGGTGAGACAATCCAAAACTGATCAGTTATGTAGGGGTGTCAGGATAGAATTGACGGCTGCCACCGATCAGCCTGTGTGCCTGGTGGCAGCTCTTTTTAATTTCTGTAGTCTTAGGGGAGCGGGGCAGGGGTACCTTTTTAAACACAGGACGGTACTCCTCTGACCCTGGGCTTTAGTGACTAGGGCTCTGGTCAGGATTGGCATCGACCCCGCCGGCTATGGAACGTATTCGTTCCGTATCGGCGCTGCAACTAATGCAGCAGTGTCTGGTTTCCCGGGTCAGAGGATCTGTGAGACTGGCCGCTGGCAGTCAGCGGCCTATTTGGGTTATGTACGGCCAGCTGAGGGACTAGGGCAGGATCTCAGGCTATGTAACCTTTCTCTGCCCTCTTCTAGATAGCCCCGCCAGTGCGAGACCAACGGTGTTGCTGTGCGGCCACAGTATGATCTTTTGGGCTGGCCGCTCTGCAGCAAGAACCGCCTTGGGGACCCAGCTGTCCTTGGGCCGATGAGTCAACATCGTCTGTGGTGGGAAGGGCTTCTTCCACTGCTCCTGGGAGGGCATCACGTGGTGGCCGCACCCAGATGGTTGGTCTTGCACCTAGGTGGCAATGACCTGTGTATGCTTGGGGGTCTAGCTCTGATCTGCCAGGCTCGCGAAGACTTGCGTATTCTTCGCACTGTGTGGCCAACCACACAAGTGGTATGGTCTGAGATCCTCCCGAGGATCGTTTGGAGGGACGCCATTTCCCCTAGGGCCATTCACCATGTTAGGAGGAGAGTGAATAAGGCTTTGGGTAGGATGGTCAGAGAGTTGGGTGGGGTAGTAGTTGCCCATCCCCACATCACTATAGATCAGCCGTGGCTTTACCGGGCTGACGGTGTTCACCTGTCAGATCAGGGGAACACCATCTTCTTACAGGACCTGCAGCGGTCACTGCGCGAGTTGGTGCAGTTAGAGGGGGGAGTCGGGGGGCCAAGATAGAGATCTGACCCTCACTCCGTAGGTTAGGGGCGGAAAACTGGGTGGTGGTTTAGCAACTGCGTGTTCTCCGTTGAGCATCTTTGGGGATGATTGAAAGGTTCTCTCCAAAGGCTCATGGTGGAAGCGACCTGAGCAATTGGGGGGAACCTGTCTTTGGGTCCCACCTATTTCCTTCCCCTTGTAGGGGTTAGAAGTCAGGACCTCCCACATGCAGGTGCATGGCAGTGAGTCAGGTGAGGGTGTGGCCCCTCACCTGGATCAGCATGGAGCTACGCCCATAAGTTGCCCCGGAAGTTTTTCTGATGTCATTTTCCGCCCCGAAGCAATTGTTTGACCCTGCGGGTCCTTGTTAGGGTTATAGTTAATTTATGCTAATTTATTTGAATAAATTATGCAAATTAATAAAAATGACCCATTTTAAATCCAGCTCTTTTGTGTCCGTGTCGTTACTCCGCCTCTGCTGCAAATAGATGAAAGGACTTAAATAGAAATAACAATAATCTTTTATGTTTAATATAAAATATAAATATCTAGGTTAATATGAACAGTCATGGAAATAAATGAAAGGGAAGGAAAGAATGTGACACTAGAAATTTTTCCAGGATTTTTAAAAAAAACTTATATCCTGTAGTGGTTTATTTTTGTTTTATTCCACTGTGACTATCTAACGTAGACCTTTTTTCCTTTGTGTTTCATTATTCTAATAATAAAAAAATATCTTAAATACTTATATAGCTGCAAATTTGGCCTTGTGCAATCTTAACCCATAGTGTACATTCTGGTTTAGAGAAAGCCACTGCCAAAATTAAACAGAGTATTGGGTTAAAATTTATATAGCAATACAATTAGATCATTTCAGCTTAATAAAGCCCTTATCATGATGCCATATGTTATTCCCCCAAATCCTTAGAACATTTTTTCAGTCCCATCTGGAAGGGGATTTACTTTGGTGAGATTTTACACCCTACCCTCAAAGGTGACAACAACAAGAATGCCTCCGAGTATGCTGAGCGTATGTCAGAGAGACACACCTCCGTATCCCATCTGGTTCCTAATGATAATATCCCCAAATATTACTATTTTCTTAAGCTACCCCCATCAAATATTGAATGAATCAGCATACATTAATATAACAAAATGGTAAAAAGTAACTCAAGCGAACGATTATCTGGCCTGTTCTTAAGCACATCTATCACCTCTGGACTACCGGATTATTGGTCACACTGTTGACTATTGTTCTTAATGTTAAGGTTCTCTTTTTCCCTAACACACACAGTTGAAATATGTTTTTCTGTAATTTAAAAACATTATTTGATGTCTTGCTCTTTGGGGGGGAAAAGGCGGTTGCCACCTACTTCTACATGACAGCATTATTTCAGATATGTGAATATCACCATATTGTCCCTTAGTTTTTCTGTTATAAAAGCTAAAGATTTTCAGTTCCTTTAGTGTATCTTTGTAGGAATTTGTTTCCAGACCTTTTTTTTTTAATCTTTGATGTCTTTCTCCTAACCTCTTCCATTTTCTGTGAATTATTTTCAAATTATGTGCTAAAAAGAGGGCATAGTGTTTGTATGAAATAATTACTTCCTTTGATTTGGAAACCTTCTGCTGATGCAACCTTTTTTTTGTTTATAGCCACAGCATACTTACATTACTGACATATATATATGTATATGTATGATGTAATGTATGTAATGTGTGTGTGTGTGTGTGTATGTATGTAACATATTTTTGTTGATAATGAAACTTGACAAAAAATAATACACACACAGACACACACACATGTACATATATATGTATGTATGTATGTACTGGGGAACAACAATTTCATTGACTTAAATCTGTGACTTGTTTTCAACTAACATCTGGATTCAAAAATAACCACAGTTTTTGTCTATCACTTCAAACTTTTTAAGCTACAGGATACCCTCAAAAGTCATACATATTGTGTATATAAAGCCTTGGTTCCCCACAGGGGGGAAATTTGATTTTTAATAGGAGCAATTGGAACCTTGTTTAAACCAGGTTAATAGCCTTTTTTTAGGCTTCCTCCACGTGAGTAGGAGTTCACTTTTTGAATAGCAAGACTTATATGTCACAGTGGGGAGGGATGAGGATTTTAGAAATGCTTAGGTGGGGCATGGGCAAAAAAGATTGGGAACCACTAATACAAAGGAAAGTAAAAACTTATCAAATATACTGTCTACAAAGAATAATTTTATTCATACAAAGGCTATAATAGTTACTGCAAGTTATAATTATGTTCATACAAATAGTTTTTTTAACCAAACTGTAGTTATAAATATTAAGGTTAAAAAAAATGCTTATAGCTTTTTTCTAGAGTGTTTAATCTGTGGACATTCTCACTTGATGCTCCAACAATAGTCAGCTATCATATATACATCCCATCTACAGTACCCTGATACTGTGCCTCCATGACCTTCAAATCTTGGTTGAATTGCTCACCCTGCTCATCACTGACTGCATCAAGAGTTTTTGGGAAGTTAGCAAGATGGCTATGTAAAAAATGCAATTTGATGCTCATATTGCAACATAGCAGTTTGAAGGTCTCCAAGAGTTGGTGGACAATTTTAGCAAAATTCTGTGCTTGTGTATTTCCAGGAATGTGTTTAATAATGTTTTTGAATGCCAACCAAGCATTCTTTTGAATTTCTGACATTGTTCTGATGAAATATTCATCTTTAGCAAGCTGACGAATTTGTGGACCATGCAGAAATGAGATACGTACTTGAAACATTCTCCTTCAATTGGCAAAGCTTTAACAAATTGCTTCATGAGACCCAATTTTATATGCAGAGGTGGAAATATGTTTTTTCTGTTGACAAGTGGCTGATGTAGAATGTTTGGATCACCAGGTTCATGTCAGATCTTGGTGGCCAATTCTACTGCATCCAATGCTTCTCATGAGCTCTGCTGTCCCACATACACAAAAAGCAGGGATACTTGGTATATTCACATTGCTGGCCAAGAAGGAAGCTTGGCCAAGAGGCCATTCAGCATATAACATATTGCTACAGTAAAAACCTGTCGCTGTTCTCCTATGCGTCATTCACCCTGCGTCTATCGGAGAAGGTTTGTATCAGCCAATAAGAGAGCAATAGGGCTTCCTATGATTCATGCTCAATTCTGCAGAGAGTGGTCACATTCTCATAAGGTGTAGAGAAAAATCTTGACATGGTAGAAGAAAACTAACTATAGTTTTGAAACCAGAATACCTAATTAACTATAAAAAGCTCAAAAATCTAATCCAAAAGAAATTGGGTTACAAATTGTTCCCCAGTACTCAATGCCTATAATAGTCAATTTTCTTTTTCATAAAGATTGTTGCTCAGTCAAGTATTCAGCATTTTATACTGAAACATTGATAAGAATTGTTGGGTATGGTTTTCAAATAAGTTATCAGTCCATTTAATTGTCAGGCCATGTAATTCACATCTAATTAGCTTGCTAATCAGGTTGGCATGGGATGTCTTATCAAAGACTTTGGTGAAATGAGAATGTTTACAATATTCCTGTAATGAACTAAAGAAGGTATCCAATCAGAACATGAGATAAGGTTTGTTTGCCTGGCAATTTACGCTGCTTTTTTATTATCACCAAATTGTTTTCACAATATTTACAAATGTATGAAATTATTTATAAACTTCCTGAGTTTTAATTACAAATTGACTACAGTAATCTGTATGTGTAAATTCTCCCTTTTCCCTGTGTGTTCATAGAGAGGTTTACCTTTCTCTAATCATCATCACTTATTTTCCAAGATATAAACATTCAGCCAAACCATAAGCAATCTATTTAGCCCCAGAAAATTTATCTGGCCCTTGTGATTTCATTTATTAAAAACAATATTCTCTGACTATGTTTTCTATCAGTCTCAAGTGTAGTCTTATCTCTTCCTGATATTCACAGTTACCTGTTGGACTGCATGCCGTCTTTTCAAGACTGAACCAAACAAACAGGTGTTTAAATAGTTAGATGTTGTTTTACTCAACCCTTTTTTGAACAGATGTAAAGAACTCAATCTTGTTCTTATCCTTTGCTAACCTCAGCTCATTCTGAACTTTGGGTTTCCTTTGACAACTCTACAGATTTGGACAAGCCATCTGTACCTGACCTTCTTTCCACATTCTTTTATGTTTTTCAGTTTTTACAAAGATTTTTGTGAAGTCATACAGATAATCCTCAACCTACAACCAAAATTGGGAGTGGAACATCTACTGCTGTAACATCTAGTATAAGACGGTTGTTAAGTGTGGTGTGACCAATTTTATGACTTTTGTTGCTGTGTTGTTAACTAAGTCATGTGATTATTAATCAAATTTGATTTCCCTCATTGATTTTGATCATTGGAAGCCAACTGGGAAGGTTGCAAAGGGCATTTGTATGACCCAGAGGCACCACAACCATTATAAATACTGTACATGTTGTTTTCCAAGCACTTGAATTGGCTATGCCTATGGCATACAGGATGCTTCCTAAATTGTTGGGAAGCATCCAACAATTTGGGAAGCATTTCTGTTTCTGTAGCACTGAATACCAATTGCCGCCACTACCTTCCTTCTGCCATTTAGGGTTCATCTTTTTATATTAGTTTTAGCAATGTCTGTTTTCTTTGCTCTGAAGGCCTAGAGTCTGAATTTTTTTTCCAGCAAAGATCTTAATTTTTTTTTAAAGTTCTGGCATTGCAAACTATATTTTATGTGTCTTACTTCTACTTCTACTAGAAGTAGTCTTACTTCTACTATATTTTACGTGTCTTGATATAAAGTGTCTTATCCTTTATTAAGTGGATTTGTTACTTTGTTTATTTCTCTTCCTAATGAAGGGTTGTTTGTTGTAGTTCCTACTGTAGTGTCTCCTTCACTTGATTTGGTCAGGTTTTTATTTTATCAATGAGGTACTCATAGATAAAATTAAAATGCCAGAACAAAAATGCATTTACTGCAAATAAAGGAATTCAGTTCCTTTAAAGCAGGAGTAGACAAACTGAAACATGTCCAAGCATTGAAGGTCAAAACTGTAGAATTCTATGCACTGATCTTCATTTCTACTGTAATTTTTATGGGATCACATATAGCAAGGTTACTCTTTACTTCTTCTTTTAAACTCTCAAGTTAATCCACTATACTTTCTCAAGCTGGGAGCATGGAAGTTGAAAGGGAACCCTTCTATCAGCTTCCTCTATTTGTTTGCTTAATCTCTTGTGCTTTTGGAAGCTATTGATTTATATTCTTATAAGCTTGCAGTACCCTCTGGTTATTCAGCAGGAAACAGTGACTTTCTCTCATAATGTACAATTGTCAGTTCTTAGGACATAAACCTTGCAGTTAGCAACTATTCAGGAAATGACCATTACATCCTCACAAGCCTTTAAATCATATAGCTTCTCTTGCCATACACTGATCTTTCTTATCTCTTGCTTTTTTTGAGTTGTACTGCCAAACTCTTATTAGCTTTAGTATTTATTCACTCAGCTGCAGTCAATCCTACACCTACAAATACACAGAATTGGATAGAATGACAACTTAACTAGAAGACAATCAAAATGACAACAACCAAACAAAATCCTCCTTGAATAATTTAACAGTTGTAACTAGATAGTAAGAATATTATTAAAAACATCAAAGGGAAATTTCAATTCAATTAGAATAGCAACATCAATCGCACTTAGACTTATATACCTCTTCATAGTATTTTACAGCTCTTTCTAAGAGGTTTACAGAGTCAGCATATTGCCCCCAACAATCTGAGTTCTTATTTTCCCAACTTCAGAAGGATAGAAGCAGGGGTGGGAAGCAGCCGGAACAGTCGGGAAAGCCATTCCAGTAGCGGCAACGGAGCACATAGGCCCGTTCCATTGCTGTTGGACATGCACGCACCATACTTGCGCAGCTGGCATGATTCTGGTAAAACGTACCGGGGTTTTGCTTCTGCGCTTGTGCGGAAGCAAAGAAACCAGCAATTTTTGCTGCTGGAAAGAGATTTCGGCTGCTGCACATGTGCAGCAGCCGAATCTCACTGCCGCGCCTAGAGCGGCAGTTGGGACCAGCAACAAAAGCGGCCTGTACAACTTCCGGTGATGTGGTCTGCTGTTCGATCTCCCGGGTCGCAGGAGAGATGCCTGCATCGCGGGAGAGCACAGAACAGGCCACGCGGCCAGAATTGGAGCCACATGGCCTTCTCCCTGTGGCATGGCCCCCGTATGAGGTGATCCAGGTAAACAGGGGTGAGGAGTGTGGCAAGTTGAGCGGTGGAGGGAGTGAGGATGATTGTTGCGGCAGGGCAAGCAGCAAGAGGAGTGAGGGCAATCGGAGTAGCCTGGCAGGGACTGGCGGCGGGGGCTGGCAGGGCCAAGGGGATTGGCGGCAGGGCCGGGTGGGGCCAAGAGGGCTAGCAGCACAGCTTGGTAGATTAGGTGGCACACAGCGGATTGGGAACCGATGCGGCAGGGCGGCTCTTACCTTATTTTGCCAGTTGCAAGTGACCGGCAGCTCTTGTATCCAATTTCTGGGGTTTTTTGCTTCCGCACATGCACGGAAGTAAAAAAAATCCAGAAATTGTGCGCGTGTGCGTCTTCACATGAGATTTGGCTTCTGCTCATGAGCAGAAGCTGAATCACCCGTCAAGCACGGGCGCACGCCAAGGGCTCACACAGGGGTGTGCTCTTGGCATGTTCCGGTAGGGCTAAAATTGGTAGCCCTCCCCTGGATAGAAGACTGAGTTAACCTTGACCCCATAAGGATTGAACTCCTGTCAATAAATGCAGTGTTAGCCTGCAATACTGCATTCTAAACACTATACCACCATGACTCTTAACATAATGTTCCCACTGCATAATGACATGTTGTTTTGCTATTAGTTGAAATAAGAATGATTAATTTTATGTGTTATCAATTTATTTTCTTTTTTAAAAAATAATGTGTCAGTTTTCCAGAATAAGCCTCAGTAACAAGAACCTCAAACAAAATGCTGGTTTGTACTCTTCTTTACTTGACTTCTCCGGTACGTACTGATAAACACTTGTAAAACAAAATGTGTTAAGCCTGTGCACTGTGTGCTCCCCACCAACTTTAACTATCACACGCACACCCAAGTGATTATCAGTCCACCAATCTGAAGCTGATTCCTCTTCCGGAATCTGTATAGCTGACACACAGCAGCTCTTTGGCTGGCTGGCATCTGACGTCACCCAATAGAGCAGTAGCTGAATCCCAGCTGCAAGCCAGCTTTTACTGGTGTCAGATTTCATCCCTCAGGTAACAGCACATCAAGGCTCTGTTTCACACTGCCTCCAAATGTCAGCTCTGCACCTGGAGGTAAACAGAGCTGACATAGTGATTGATGCAAGGTATTTCTTATTTTAATTAATTAATTTTAATTAGGACAAGTCCTAATCTTTTCCTCCAAAACTATGAACCTGGTGACTAGTTTTTAAAATACAGTAGTACCTCGTGATACGAACCCCTCGTTATATAAACTTTTTGAGATACGAACCCAGGGTTTGGAATTTTTTTGCCTCTTCTTACGAACTTTTTTCACCTTATGAACCTGTCACCGCCGCTGGGATGCCCCGCCTCCAGACTTTCCTTGCAATCCAAGCGCCAGTTTTTGCGATCCTGGGATCCCCTGAGGCTCCCCTCCATGGGAAACCCCACCTCCTGACTTCCGCAAAAAAACGATGCTGTAGGGAAATCCCAGGAGGGGAATCCCGGGATCGCAAAAACGGGCAGAGTTGGGGGGACAAAAACAGGAAGAAAAGACTCATGGAGCTCAAGGGAGGAGAAAGGTGGGGGAGATGAAGAGAGTGGGGTGGGAAAAAACGGGAAAAAAAGACTCATGGAGCTCAAGAGAGGAGAAAGGTGTGGGGAAGATGAGCAGAGTGGGGTGGGAGAAAACGGGAAGAAAAGACTCATGGAGCTCAAGGGAGGAGAAAGGTGTGGGGGAGATGAGCAGAGTGGGGTGGGAAAAAATGGGAAGAAAAGACTCATGGAGCTCAAGGAAGGAGAAAGGTGTGGGGGAGATGAGCAGAGTGGGGCAGGACAAAAACGGGAGGCAGGGACTCATGGAGCTCAAGAGAGGTTCTTTTCATTGGGACTCCCTCCCCCCCACTCCGTTCCCCTCAGCTTTGTCTGACCACCGCTTTTTTTTTTAAAGCCTTAATATTTTGGATTCTCCTAATGGGCTTGCACGCATAATTGGCTTTTCCATTGATTCCTATGGGAAACATTGTTTCATCTTATGAACTTTTCACCTTACGAACCTTGTCCTGGAACCAATTAAGTTCGTAAGATGAGGTATTACTGTGTTTGCTTTATCAATAAGAGTAAAATACAAAAAAAAACCTTCATAAAAACATATTAATAACAAAAAATAATATTTTTTTGTATTTGTGAGTGTACAGAAAAGGGGGGGGGAATTGACCTGAATGTCAAATAAATCTGGTGACTATTGATTCAAGCTACAAGGACATAAAAAGATACTTTCTGGATCAGATAATATAGCAATAGCACTTATAATAGCACTTGGATACCACTATAATACAATAGCACTTCATAATGCTTTTACAGCCCTCTCTAAGTGGTTTTCATATATTGCCGCCAATAATCTGGGTCCTCATTTTACCCACCTCGGCAGGAGGGAAGGCTGAGTCAACCTTGAGCCGGTGGTGAGATTTGAACTACTGAACTGCAGCTAGCCTACAGTACTGGACTCTAACCATTGCATCACCTCGGCTCATATGTCCACCCAGTCATCATCGGTCAACTGAATCCATCTTGGTTGCTGACAAGTTGAGACTAGAGCATAATATTGCTTCCCAGCAGCCAGTGTCTGAAGCAGGCAATTTGTGATTCAAAAGATGGCAAAATAGTCATTAATATTAGTAGCTAGGTTGTCCATGAACCTATTCTGTTTCCTTTTAAAAGCATCCAAGTTGGCTGCCATGACCATAACTGCTGGTATGCACTGTGTGAAAAGTATTTCATTCCATTGGTCCTGGATCTTCCTAAAGTGAGTTCAGTGAAGGAGTCTGAGTTATTTCATTTATTCATCCCTAGTATGATTTTGCATTTTTCTATCTCCCTTCCCCTTTCTCTTCTTTGTACCCTGCTAAGGAACTCTAATTGCTAAAGTCATTTCTTATAAGAAGGGCTACTTTTAGCATTCTAATCCTTCAGTTTCCTCTTCTTGTGCCTTTTCTTGCTTAGTCCCTACCTCTCACCCACCCTTGTATGTTTAAGAGTTCTGATCAGCTAAATCAGCAGGTGATTGCACTTAGAAATAGCTGGCATGTTCTAGGATAATTTTAGTTTCAAAGGTAAAGCAAGATCAGCTTTACCTAGGCCAGTGCTTCTCAAATAATGGATCTCCTCACCTGGGGGGAGGGGGGCAGAGAGATGCCAGGGGGCATGTGTGATCCTGGGGAATATGTATGGTCCCTATCAATTGATTCCCCCATGGGTTCTTATTGTTCTTGGCAGGCGCCGCAGTAGCCATGAACACCATGGCAAACCTGCTCCTGGATAAGGAGGAGCATCCTCTTTAACTGGGCAAAAGCTTCTGACAACACCCTAAAGCCTCCTTCCATACCATTTGCTGTGAGTGCTTGCAGTTTATAATAAGTAAAATAATAAATATTAACACTAATATTCCACTGGGGCCCAGATTGGATAATTGGGGGAGTGTGAAAGAACCATTGTACATACCTGAACGGTCTTCTCGATGCACTGGAAGGAGAGTCCAACATGGGTAATTACCAATCCTATTGGTAGAGACTGAGTTAATTTAAATATTTAAATACGAGGTAGTCACTGCCCCTTAGCAGCCCCCAATACCTCAGTTTTAAAAACGAAGACAGTATAAAGGTAACACAATTTATTGAACTTTAACCATATAACAATGAACTTTAAACCTCGCAAACCCAAATACTCCGGCGACCTGGCAACTACGCCGGGTGGGTTTGGACTCTCCTTCCAGTGCATCGAGAAGACCGTTCAGGTATGTACAACGGTTCTTCTCCACTGCACTGGGAAGGAGAGTCCAACATGGGATATACCAAAGTTCACATCCCCTGGGAGGGAAAAGGCTGTGCCACGGTCGACGGAGAGGAACACACCCTCTGCAACACACGCCTCCCAAAGGAAGCTTCAGCCGAAGCTACCGAGTCAAGTTTATAATGACGGATGAAGGTTGTAGGCGAAGCCCAAGTCGCTGCCTTACAAATGTCCTCAATAGATGCTTGGGTATTCCATGCCGCCGACGTAGCCGCACTTCTGGTGGAATGCGCAGTTATCCCAGCCGGAGGAGATTGAGACCTAGCTTTGTACGCTTCCGCAATACAATCCCTAAGCCAGCGACTAATGGATTTCGATGAGACCCCAAGTCCCATAGACCTTTGAGCAAATGATACAAACAGCCTCTCAGTTTTCCTAAACTGAGCAGTCCTTCTGATATAAATCTTTAAGGCCCTCCTAACATCCACCTTGTGCCACCTCAACTCCAAAGGATGTTGGCCATGTGTACAAAAGTCAGGAAGGACCAATTCCTGTGATCTGTGAAATCCAGAGTTGACCTTGGGTATAAAGGCCGGGTCCAGTCTCAACACAACTCTGTCCGAGTGGAACACGCACAAGTCCGATCGAGTAGACAGAGCCGACAATTTGGACACTCGGCGCGCTGATGTGATCGCCACAAGAAATGCAGTCTTAAATGTTAGCAGTCGAAGCGGAATAGACCTTAGCGGCTCAAAGGGAGGTGCAGTAAGAGCTTTCAACACGAGAGACAAGTCCCAAGTCGGGAACCTATGTATCTGAGGTGAGTGGGAGTTGACTGCTCCTTTAATAAAATCCCGTACCCAAGGGTGTTGTGCTAGGGAACGAGATTGAGGCACCTGCACAATGGTCGCGAGAGCAGCTATCTGCCTTTTCAAGGTATTTGGTGCCAAACCTCTATCAACTCCTGCTTGCAGGAACTGTAACACCAGAATAACCGAGGCGTGTTGAGGGTCAGAATGCTGCTTTAAGCAAAATTTACAAAAGGCCGCCCATGTAGCCTGGTAAATCCGTACCGTAGACGAACGACGAGCAGCCTGCATAGTAGATACAACATTGTCCGGTATACATTGGTTTCTCAATCTGATCCTCTCAAGTGCCAGGCGGTCAGCTGGAACCATTGAGGGTTCGGATGACAAACTGACCCCTGGCTCAACGATATGTCGCAATCTGGAATCCTCCACGGGGGAGACACAGAAAAGGCTATCAGGTCTGCAAACCAAGGGCGTCTCGGCCAATGGGGAGCCACCAATATCAACTCCGCTGCTTCTCGAACCATCTTGTCCAATGTTCTTTGAATAAGGCATGTTGGTGGAAATGTGTAAAGCAGATCCTTGGGCCAGGGAGACAACAGGGCATTGACCCCTTCCGCCCTTGGCATCAGGAACCGGGAATAGAACCTGGGCAATTGTGCGTTGTCCGGGGTTGCAAATAGATCCACTGATGGAAAACCGAAGCGGAGGACTATGCTGTTGAAAAGAGCCGGGGCGAGTCGCCATTCTGAAGGATCTAGGGTAGCCCTGCTCAACCAGTCCGCTTGCACATTGCTGGTCCCTGCAATGTGTTCCGCCGTCAATGAAGCCAGATGAAGTTCGGCCCAATCGAAGAGAGCCGTAGTCTCGATCATGAGACGCTGTGACTTCGTGCCCCCCTGATGATTCAGGTGGGCCCTGGTCGACACATTGTCTGTTAGGACCAGTATGTCTCTGCCCTGAACCCAGTAAGTAAAGGCTTGAAGTGCCAGAAACACTGCCCTGAGCTCCAGGAAATTGATGTTGATAGGAGTCAGGTCGTCTTGAGACCATAGTCCCTGCGCCATATGAGGACCCATGTGAGCCCCCCAACCAGACAGACTCGCATCCGTGGTCAGAACCAAGCGTTCGTGACTGTGGAGAGGTGAACCCCGGAACAACGCCGGGGACAACCACCATCTCAGTGATTGTCTGACATACGCTGGAATCCTCACCTTCCGGTGGGAATGGCTCACCTTGTTCTTTTGGTACGGAAGGAGGAACCATTGGAGACCCCTGATGTGGTGCCAAGCCCATGGTACAATTCCTATGGATGATACTAGAGTCCCAAGTACCTTGGACAACATGGCCAGCGACACCTGATGTTGTCGACACAGATTGCTGACCAGTCGCCGAATGTTGAGCAGCCTTTCCGGTGTCAAAGATACCGTGTCTTGAGTGGTATTTATAATAGACCCCAGATGCTGGATGCTTGTAGAGGGAAGAAGATGACTCTTCTCCTCGTTGATCGTATAGCCATGTCGCTCCAGGACGTGCCGTGTGAGAGCCAAATCCTGTTGTGCCTGGGGCAGTGACTTGGACATAACGATGATGTCGTCCAAGTATGCCATCACCTGTACAGACTGGGCCCTGATATGCGCCGTCAAGATGTCCATCAGCTTTGTAAATGTCCGAGGCGCAGAGGACAGGCCGAACGGCATCGCCCGGTACTGGTAGTGGGTACCGTGTAGGCAGAACCTGAGAAAGCGACGATGGGCCGGCCAAACAGGAACGTGCAGGTAAGCGTCTTTCAGGTCTATTGACGTAAGAAAATCGTGATGACGAATAGAGGCGAGAATCGATTGGAGAGAGTGCATTTGAAATCTCCGATATCGGATGAAGGTATTCAGGGATTTTAGGTTTAGGATCATCCTGAACCCTCCTGATGCCTTTGGCACGAGAAAAACGATGGAATAGAACCCCGTGCATTTGGCATGCTCGGGCACCCTCTCTATCGCCCTTATATTCAAAAGATGGTCTATCTCCTGCTGCAAATGATGTTTTTTCAGCGGATCTCGAGTTGATGGACATTGGACAAACCGGTTTGGTGGGGGCTGAAGGAACTCCAGACGCAACCCTTGAGAAATTGTGGCTATCGCCCATTTGTCGGTGGAGATAATTCTCCAGGAGGCACTGAAACGTTGTAGTTTGCCTCCTATGGGCGGTAGCGAAGCCAAGTCACTTGGAGCGTTTGAAGCCCCTTTGGTTTCCCCTGAAGGGCCGTCTCGCCTGCTGATATCCCCTCGGTCGGTCTTGAAAGGCCGCACGGTCACTCCGAAAGCCTGACTGCCCATACTGGCCTTGTTGAAATGGCCTGATATTCTGACCCACCGACGAGGAGGAGTCCCAACGAAATGGCTGGCGACGATTGTAGGGATTAGCCCGGCGTTCCTGCCACCTGTACGCTCTGGGAAGGGACTTCCGTTTGTCCTTGTCCTCAATGAGGACCGGATCCAACGCTTCCCCAAACAGTTTTTCTCCTTGGTATGGGGAGGAAGCCAGGTTCCACTTGGACTTCAGGTCCGCCGGCCAGCTCCTCAGCCAAAGGAGTCACCTTGAAGCCAGTGATGTCACCATCCCTCGAGCTGAAAACTTCGCTGCGTGGAGGGTAGCATCTGCAGAGAACTCTGCAGCTGCTAATAATTTACTGATGTCCTGACGTAGATGGCTATCGTCTGGACCTAAATGGGCCTGCACCTCCTGCAGCCATATTATGGAAGCCCGATTGAAAAAAGACGCCGCAGCGGCTGCCTGAAACCCCCAGCTGGCCATTTGATGTGACTTACGCAATAAAATCTCCGCCTTCCTGTCCTCTGGTTTTAAGCTATCACCAGTCTCAGAGGGGACCAAAGCCTTTGAGATCAGAGTCATTACTGGCTGGTCAATGGGCGGAAATTCCAGCAGCTTTTCCATGTCCTCATCCAGAGTGTAGAATTTCCTCTCCATGACAGAAGGTCCTTGGGCTGCTTCTGGAGTCTTCCAGGGGCGCTTAATACTCTGTCTAAAGATCTCCGAGGATGGCACATGGTCAGTCTCGGGCTGGGGTTCTTTAAATAGCACCGTAGATGGTTTAGGGTCATCAGTGGAATCTGCCGCTTTGGTAGGGCCTGGTAAGTCCACTGTTTGTTTCGCCTTATGCAGCAGTACTTTGAAAAAGGATGTCTTGAAGAGACCAGCTACCACTGGTTGTTCAGGAGCGGTCTCGTCATCTGAGAAATCATACTTTTCCTCGGTGTCATCTAGCTGGGATGGCTCTTCAACCCAGGACCCCATACCCGAGAGGGGCGGTACTGACCAAGGATTTCTTGTTGGACGAGGGTGTTGTGTGTTCTGCACCCTCGCTGCCATCCCCTGAGAATATGCATCAGTAACAAGCCCTTGCAATGCTGGAGACATCTGTTGCCAGGTGTCAGGGTGCACTCTAAGCCCAGCTGCAGTGGGTGTAAAGGTTGCTGAAGGCCCACTCTTCATGGAATGAGGAGCTGAAGTAGGCCTAACTTGACTAAGGCCTGATGCAGATTGAAGAGGTGCAGGCAGAAATGGGCCTTGCTTTTCTGGGGACCAATCCCTCTCTGATAAAGTCTCTGCTGGTCTTAACCCAGAATATGGAGCTTGTGGATCCCTGGCCTGAAACACCAACTGCGCAGGGAGAGGCGAGGCAATTCTAGGTGTCAGAATGGCTGCCTCCAGCCTCTGCTCCAATGCCTTAATTCGCCTCTCTGCCTCTTTGAGAGAGGAGGAGGAGGCCTGAGCCTTGGATTTATCTCTGGGCTTTGACTTGCCCTTATCCTTAGGCCCCGTGCTGGGGGAGGATGCCTTGTCAGAGGTCTTCTCCTCCATAACTACTCACAATTAACTGTAGTTAACACTTGTCAAGATAGAAGCAATGCTACTCGAACGAGAGCTGTCAGCAAAATGGTGGCTTTAACCCCTTCAGGGACTAACTCTTGTGTACTGCCACCATTGGTCGCGCCCACCAAGTGGACGGAGAGCAACTCCTTTCCCGCTTCAAATGTCGGGGGCTGTCAGAATCTGCCCCAAAATGGCGGGCGCTGTCACTGAAGCCCCAAAATGGCGGGCGCGGGGAAATCTGCCTCAAAAGGTCGCTCCCAGCAACAAGCCGCTTGCCTCCTTCTCGGGGACCTGCCTCCCCATCTGGAAGGATTCTGCCCAGCCTAGCCTTCCCTGCCGACCCAGCGGCTCATAAGGCTCCAAAGAATGTTAAAAACGCCGCGGCGCAGCTTTTCAACTCAGCGCCAAACAGCTGATGGGCGCTGGCCCTGCGCCAGGTACTTCTTTACAAGGGGAACGGTTATCCCCGAGCCTCCCAGTGAGGGGGGCGGACCCCCTCACCTTCGGCTCTCAGCCGGGTATGGCCTCTGAGGCCAGTGACCCCAGGCTGAGTTGCTCCCCACTCAGGATATGCCCGCTGAGGGAAGGGATCCCCAAGGAGAGAAAACGGTGGGGGAAATGCCCACGGAGGGCAGAAACCCCTTTCCCAGCAGTCCTCTTCATTCTGAAAGAGAAAAGGGAAAAAGAGAAAAAATTAAACAGTTATTTTATTAACAAACATTAATACTTCAAGAAGATACACTAAAACAGTCTCTACTCTTAAACTGAGTTTTTAAAACTGAGGTATTGGGGGCTGCTAAGGGGCGGTGACTACCTCATATTTAAATATTTAAATTAACTCAGTCTCTACCAATAGGATTGGTAATTACCCATGTTGGACTCTCCTTCCCAGTGCAGTGGAGAATGTTTACTTCTTTCACCCACCCTTCACCCAAAGTTTACTTCTTTGGGTGAAGGGTGGGGGGCGTAGCAGAAAATAATTGAGAAGCACTGACCTAGTCCATCTCAAGATATAATAGAAAGGCACATTGGTCAGAAGTTGGTGGGTATGTCCCCCTCATGTCAAATTATGGCTCTGCAGACTGCATTTAAAAAAATGGTTCCGTGGCTTTCGATGCAATCTACTCTGTCTGATACGGAGTACTATGTCTTTTATTTGTGTAAGATATTTATCCTTCGAAAGTTGTCATTTGATTTAAAGCACATCTGTCAACTAAGCAGGACACAGTAGCTATTCCATAGTACTAAATAGGATAGCAGGTAGAAGTATATGTGTGCATGGTAACTGATTATTCCAGACATCTTCCAATCTGGTCCTACACACAATTAGTTCCATTTAAGTTCCATACTTTTAATGATATCAATTTCCAAGAGAGTCAAAAATACTGACCATTTCTTTAGAACATATCTAGATAAGAGGTTTTGCGGCATTGCTGTGTTGATACAGGTTATGTCAAGCATGTGGCATATGACTGATAATGCAGCGGCTCACAGCTGCATTGTTTCTTGCCATATCAGTAATAAATATGTTAACAAATGTTGGAAAGGGAAAGTGATATCCCCAAAGGTTATTAAACTATTTCCAGGAGACCTGAGAGATAGCCCAGGATCACAGATGCTTAGAGACTAGTTGGACAATTTCTAGAGTGACACAGATTCCTCAACACTGATAAAAAGATTTAGATATGGGATAGACAACTTACAACCTGTCAGAATTGTGAGTGAGGAATCAAATGATTTAGTACAAAAGGAAAACACAACTGATATTTTTGCTTATTTGTTCTGTTGCCTTTTGTTTTATTTTGTAGATCAAAACAGGCCAATCTTTTGATATTATTTCTAAAATCTGCAAATTACTGTTCAATAGGATCGATCTGTTCTCTTATAATCTCTTTTTCCTTACCAGTCAAGTTCTTCAGCCCAAGCCGCCTCAGTCCAAAACTCCCATCTTTTTTGTAATTGAGGAAAATGGCCAATGCAGAGCGATCTTCATACAGTTTTGTTCCACGAATGATCCGCAGATTTTCCAAAGGAAGGTATTCAAATTGATTCAGCGCTACCAAGACGTAGCCAGTGACTTCTCTGATAGACTGCAAAAGACAGAGATTTGATTGTATACTAAAAAAATTCCCAACTCACTTACCAATTTCCAAGGTTTTTCATACGATATACACAAATCTCTTATTTATTCACATTTAAAAGTGGATGAAATTTATAAAAATCCAGCTATCACAAGCACTCATAAAAATCAGCATTCACTTCATATTTAAAAGCAAGGAAGCAATGCAACTTCAGAAAAGGTTTTAGCTCACATTGTCTCCCATGTACAGTACTTCAGATGACACAAAGCAAGCCTCCAAATCAAAGGTAGATGTTTTTAATAAATAATTTTGTATTGCTCACATAATTATATATGACATAACTTTGCACTTTCGTACCACTTCAAGGAACAACTGCAGCATAATTTCAAGTACAGACACAACATGCATTAATAATGCACATAGTATTCATTTGCATGCATATTTGCAGATCTTTATTCCAAAATAAAAAGGTAAGACATTTTTGCTCAAGGCATAATTAAAATGCTCAGTTCTTCACTATTAACTCTAGGCCCCAAAATTTGCTACCAAAGATGTAATAAAATGTTATAGAGTGGTGGGGGCTATAAATTTTGTAAAACCTCTTCCTCATGAATAAAATTGTTCGATTGTACAGTACTCTAATACAGGAGGGTCTGGGCTTCAAAAATAATATCAAGGGGTTCTCTGCCCAATTGCTGGATGGGCATGGCCATTGTGGGCATGGTCTAGTTGGCCTCCTGTACCATGGCATGGGAGGGTGTTTTTCCCCTCTATGGGTTCCGAAGGCTTTCTTCAAGGCTCCAGGAGAGTGAAAGTGGCCTCCCCAGCAATGAAGGGCCATTCTTCTTACCTGCTACTGGAGTTCCCTCAGTGGCTGTCGCTGGCACGCAGTCACCTATCGGTCATGAGCGTGCCTATTGGCACGAGATTTGGCTTCTGCACATGCGCAGCAAGGCAAATCTCGCACGAGAACACATGTGAGATTTTGGCTATTTTCAGCTATATTTCTGCTTCCGCACATGTGCAGAAGCAAAAATTGGTGAAAATAGCCAAAATCTCGCTCTCATGCACATCCTTGTGTGATATTTGGCTTGCTGCACGTGCGCAGAAGCCAAATCTCAGTCGGGGGCACATCGGGAGCGTGCAGCTGAACATGAATCTGGGATTTTCCTACCAGAGTTGCGCACCTGGAAGCTTTGGCTGCTGCCTCTCAGTGCTCCCCAGGCTCTGGAGGCCAGAAAGGGGTTCATTTCCAGCCTTCCCAAACTTCAAGTAGGCCTGTTTTTAGTGCTCCCTGAGCCTCTGCACATGCCCTGCACTTACCTTCATCCAAAACAGGCCATTTGGAGGGGGGGGGGATTTCTTTGAATTGCAGAGAATCTTAGCTAGAAGTTCTAAATCCCTGCGAACCCCCAACAGCCCACCTCTGAATACAGGAATATCAAATTGGCAACCCACAGACCAAATGCATCATATGCAGACCACACCGACTCCAGCTCCTTTAAGCAAAAAAAAATAAATCATGATACATCTCAATACATCACATGACACTATCAGGTTTGACGCCCATGCTCTAATAGAACTCTTCTGACAGTCAATATGCTCTGACATACTTGTTCCCGCCTCCAGGGGTGAGGAGGAAAAAAGTCTTACACGGTTTCATTATTGGTTTGGCACAGCAAACAGGAGTTTTCTTTTGTTTCCAGAAATAGCTTATAGAGGCTCCCAGAAGCCCCTTTGCAGGAGTCAAGCTGTTTTGTGGCAGTCACTTTCACTAAGGTGAATCTGCCCACATCAGAACCAGGCCTAGTGCCTGACCACAAAGCTGGTAAATCTGGTGCAGGTGCATTAGTAGGCTAGCAGGGATAATGGGGAATCCATCTTGAAAGAAAGTTTTTACCAAGTAACTTCTCATTCAGAACTCAGGCAGTAAGAGATATGGGCATGCTAATGGATACTAAGGGCATTCTTAGATTCTTTCAACTAATGGCTGCGATGGGAAATTAGTACATTCAAGCCTAGTGCCAAGCACCCTTGAGGTACCCAATTGTATATTCATTCACCTCAATTGCAGATAAAAAGTGATCAATCTAGGGGAAACAACTAGGGTGATAATTAGTACCAGGTAGTAGGAGATCAATATTATGCTTTCTCTTTCCCTCACACACACATTCACATCCAAATATTGCTTTTAGGAAAGGAGGGGAAAAAGAGTTTTCCCAGAAGAAAAACTTCTATCTTCCCAATTTTTCCAGAAGAAAAACTTCAAAAGCATCCACTTCCATGTCCTGAATGGATGGAAACCTTAAAGAAAGCGTGGGAAAACATCAAGAAATGCTGCCAAAGCCTACAAGAAGCAAGTTGACACCGATCGCTCCTACCCACTTTCCGAGTGGGAGATAAAGTTTTCCTATCCACCAAATATATCCAGCTGAGATTGCCCAGAAAAAGCTAGGGCCAAAATCCTTAGAGCCCTTCCCAATAGTCAAAATAATAAATTCAATCATCATATAGCTTGCATTGGCCAGAATATTGGGAAAAATTCACCCAGTATTCCACTGCAGCTTATTAAAACCGGTGACAAGATCTGATTTAAGGCCACAAATCCTTATAATACAGAGAGAGAAACATTATGAGGTGAAAAAAAAATTTAAGACACCCAAGCATTTAGAGGCCAGTTACAATACTTCATTCAATGGAAGGAGTACCCTTTGTCCGAATCCACATGGATAAAAAGTTGGAAAGTGAAAGCGGACAGATTACTTAAACAGTTCCATGACAAATATCCAGATAAGCCCAATGGTCACCCTGGGGGAGGGGAGGTGATTAAACTGATTAACCCCTTGTGATCTCTCTCCACTGCAGGATACACGTTTTTCTTTATGAGAGGCCGCCTGTCAAGCCAGTGCAGAAGTTGGTAATAAATTAATGGCTTGCCACACTATCTATAGAAGGCCTCATGTTTATGGGAACTTGGGAGGGGTAATTTTCACGAGGGAACAGATGCAACCACAAAGCATTCTATTGAGTGGTTCAAGGACATCCTATGCCCACCCACCTAGGCAGAAGGGAGGAAGGATTTGCCACGCTGGCACAATCTGAGTGGGCAATGTGAAAAGTTTGTGGGAGGGGGACAAGAGATGTGAACTTTTAATTGAGTGGAAAACTCAGATTTAGATTTCTCAGTGTAGGTGCCAGGATGGCTCCAGAAATAAATTGGAATTTTGAGGAGTACTTTGACTCTGACTCTGATTTACTTTGGATATTACCTGGAATACACTCGCTCTATTTCTTGACACTCACTCTATTACTTGGCACCAGTATCCTCTTATCCCAGTCTACTTTATAGGATTGTTATGAAGAAAAATAAAGTAGGGAGCAACCCATTTTGAATTTCTATACAAAAAGCAAGATATAAATATATTGGGAAAGAACTTTCAAAGGAAAGATGAAAGGAAACTGGCCACCTTCCATCCTTTGAAGGCAGACACCAGAGGGAAGCAGAGAAAGAAAGCTGTAGGTGTGTTTCTACACATTAGCTGAATTTTACTTGTTAACTTAATAAATCACTCTTTTAAAGGTTCTCCTTGTTATACAAAGAATAAAGGACAAAGTTAATATTGTTTACAATAAACTTATATTTATCTGGTAAACACTGAGAACTCAGGACATTGTTTCAGTGGACAGAATGCATCTCTTTCTAAGTAAAAGTCTTCCCCTGGACATGGGTCTTTAGCTTTACCACTGCAATTGTTGATTTGGAAGAAGGGTGGGGTCAAGTTCTCCCAGATGCTTTTTATTTGAGCAAACTAAGAACAACTATTGGTGGCTGCCATCTTCCTTCCCCCCAGTTTCAATTCCCTGCCCCCCTGCCAGATTAAAAAAGCACTATTGATCATCTTCTTAATGTTGGGCGAGTGGAGTTGGGCATCAGGAGCTTAAGAATCAGAGACTTTGCACTCTTCCTTCTTCAGAAGCTATTACCACCCATGTTGACAGTTTAACAACCATACTGAAAACAAAATAAATGCCTTATTAGATTGCCTACTGTTGAGCTACAAAACAGTCTTCCCCCTGCTGCTTCTCCATTTCTGTTTTTAAAAGAGGAGGTGTTGTTTAGATTGAGCTAACACTGTTTGACACGGGTGGTGAATCTATGTTAATAAAAAGGCTGTATAAGATCTAGGATTGTGTGAGAAAATGCCTACAGAAGTCAATAAATAAGCATAAACAAAAATAGCTACTGAAGGCCTGTCAAACTGGTGGTTCGTGGGCCGGATGCATCTTGCACAGGCCACACCCACCCCTGCTCCACAAAGGCAAAAAACACCCATGCCATGGAGGAACAGTACCCATCACTTTAAAAGGCATAAGAGTCCAATTAATAATAAATACTGGATCACCTAAATTCAAAGTTAGGTGGGCCTAAGCTGTGTATTGAGGAGGCAACAAGGGCCAAGTAAAAGATGGGTTCCTACTGGTTCTGACCAGTTCTATAGAATAGATAGTAACTTGGTGGCTTGGGTCACTGGAACTGGCAGCAACCCAGGCCTACCAAACCCCCTAGCCAGTTGTCTCAGCGGCGCTATAGCCGCCACCATTTTGTTTTTTGCTTCTGCACATATGCAGAAGCCTTTTTTTAGTACTTGCGCATGCGCAGAGCACATCCCTAAGCAAACTAACATTAATTTAATTTCTTGAACTCGAACTTTATTGAATACAATCCGGAACCCACCACTGGGCTAAGCATTGAGAATGATTAAGTAGGACATTGTTAATCTCTTAGTTAGGCCAATATGTGGATGAACCCTTACTATACCCAGAACAGTCAACAGTCTTCAGAGTCCTCATATGTAAAATCCACTGCAGATGTCAACGCTTTTGGAATGGATCATCTCTGATCCACCCTTAATCAGCTAGAGAAGGAAAAGAATTAGCTGCTTTGGAGAAAAGCAACTATTCTGTATTTACAGCCTGTGGTTAGCATAGCCTAGTAGTTCTCGAGGTTGCAGTGCTAATCCCAACCATTAGAAGAGAAGTGTTTAGGTCCCGGAGAAGCCTTCAGCTCTCGCAGGACCCTATTATACAATTCAAGAACCACAATCATATTCAGTAAAGTGCCCATATCCAATGAAGAATCTGCCAGGACCTGACTTCTGACCCCTGCTCTGTCTTGGCAATGAACAAAAGGGAAAATATGATTATGCTTTCAAGATTATGTTACTTTAGTCTATATCAGTAAAGCACAGTTCCATCATTTTAAAAAAATATTTTCATTAGTTTTTTACAATACAGTAAGAGTATAGAAATGAAAAGAAAAAGAAAAAAAGATAGGAAATATCTTCCTCCCCATCAGTCATTAAAAAAGATTTGCCAGTCATGGAAGCTCCAGGATAGGAGAATTCGGATCACAAGTGCAGGAGGAAACAAAGAAAAAATATATCAAGTAATCACTATGCCAAGTGTATGTATATATGTATGCATGTAATTTAGAGAGCTGTCCAACTCCATAGGACCTTGGGAAATTTACAGCATTAAAAGTAGTAGAAACCAACATAATAAAAAAGAACAGAACATTGCATCATTATCTGTCACTTCCTTTGTAATATAATATATGGGACCTCAAATGTGATGTGACATTAGAACTCCATTGGAGGTGGACTTCTGGGTGGAGATCGAGCCGTGCCGGGAGGATGGAGAAAGAGCTCCGTCCCCGTATCTCCCTTTTTCACGCTGCGGGATCATTGATTGCGATTTGATCGAGCTTGGAGGGCTCGGTCTAGAACAGGGGGTCTCCTGGATGCCGAGGGGCAGAACACCACTGCCCCAGAGGGGAAGGAACACCCCACAGCCCCAACAATGAAGAACCGCACCTCTGTCTTGACTGGGACACGGCCATAGCGGTTCATTAAACAGAAGTCAACGGAATAAAGATCAACAGAAAAGAAAGAAGAGAAAGCACAGAATAAGGTATAATTTTGGATTTTATAAACTTTAAAAAGCAAAAGAACTCAAAATAAATAAGGCGAACAAAGGAAATTTGGGTTTTTTTAAGAATTAAAATCTTCCGCAAAAAGTTAAGCTACAACCGGATCTATTTTTTCTTTAACTATTTGTTTACTCTTTGCAAATGAACTGTAATAAAGATATACCCTTTGAATATATTACATCCCTGGAAAAAAAAAAAAAGAATAACGTATTTGCTTTGTACAAATAGGGGATGAAACTTAAATAAAAGGGGAAATTAATCAACTGAAAACATTGTATACTTAATGACTTCCAGTTTTCTTTTTTTTATTATAAAATAATATTTATTGATTATATACAAAAATATACACAGAAACGATACAAAACAGTATGAACAAGACAAGGTGTTCTTATCATATGCGTCTAATTGTTGTTTTCATTAAAGTCGAACAAACCACATTCAACAATAACAATGAACGTAAGACAACCCTTCCCCCCCCCTCTGCCAACCTGCAGTTATATTTGTTTTTTATTTTTCCGGTTGTTCTGTCAGCGGAATCCTATTTCTTAGAATTTGCTTAATCTATTAGTCTAGTACTTCCTTTTCTAAGTGATGTGTTTAGAATTATGATTGTTATGTTTCTAGTTTATTTCTAACCTTAAAAAGCAAAGAAAAATAATAAAAAATAATATTGAATAAATAAATAAAAGGATATCAGCGAGCAAGCAAATAAGTTGTTTTGTTTTGTTCTTCTCCTCCTTTCTCTTCGTTCTTGATCTTTTTGTAATTTGTTTTCTTTTACTCAGTTTCCCTTCGCTTCTGTCTCTCTCTCCCTTTCATTGATCCAGTTATAGAACTTATCCCATGTGGTTATATTTTCTGTTTCCTTGTTATCTTTCAGTTTTTGTGTTAAGGAGTCGTATTCGGCGCAGTCAAATATTTTTTTAATTATTTCTCTGTCTGATGGTACCTCTTCCCTTTTCCAGTTTTGAGTTATTGATATTCTGCTTGCTGTTATAATGTGTTGAATTATATGATAATCTGTTTTCTTTATTTTTGTGTCTATTATTCCCAGTAGAAAGATCTCTGGTTTAAATGGTAGATTGGTGCCCGTCATTTTGAATATCCAATATTTTATTTTAGTCCATAGTTTTTTTTATCTTTGGACAGCTCCACCAAATATGGAAGAAAGTTCCCGACGTATTTGAACATCTCCAACAATTTGGTCTGGTTTTGGGAAAAATCTGTGCTAGTCTTGATGGCGACATATGCCACCTGTAGAACATTTTTATGATGTTTTCTTTGAATGGTACTGACTTCGTAATTTTGTAATTCTTATTCCAGATTGTCTCCCATTGGTCTATATGGATGTTGTAGCCAAAGTTCTTTGCCCAGCTGGTCATTGGGTCTTTAGATATTTCCGTTTCCATTTCATACTTTATTAAGTAGATGTATATTCTTGTAATAAATTTTTTTTCACTTCCTAATATTAGTTTATCAAGGGGTGTGTTATGTGCTGATATTCCTTCTTTTTTAGTGTCTTTTTGCCATTTTGAAAATATTAGCCTATATGGCCACCAGTCCAAGATTATATTCTGTTCTGCTAACTCTTCCTTTGTTTTTATATTTCCTTCTGTATTTAGTAAGTGGTTGTAAGTTATCATGTTTTTTAATTCTATAATGTTCGGGTGGGTAAGAGCTTCCAGACTGGAATACCATCTAGGTATTTTTGTATAATGATCTTTTTTTAATTTGAGCCATGTTGTTATTAAAACATCTCTGATCATGTGATTTTTGAAATAAGTCGGAATCTTTTGGTGCTGATTCCATAACATATTATGCCAGCCAGAGAGCAAGTCATGGCCTTCTAGAGCTAGTGTTCTCTCTGCTTTAAGCTCTATCCAATCTTTTATCCATAGCAAATTGCATGCTAAATGATATATCTTAAAGTCCGGTAACCCCAAACCTCCTTGTTTGATTCTATCTTGTAGCCATTTTAATCTGATCCTGGGCCTTTTACTGTTCCATATGAATTTGGAAGTGATTTTATTCAATCTGTTGAAGAAGTAGTTATTTAATTTTGTTGGGATTGTTTGGAAGAGGTACAAGAATTTCGGCAGTATTGACATTTTGATTGTCGCTATTCTACCTAGTAGTGAAATTTGCAGCTTATCCCAGTCTTTTAATTGTTTCTCAGTTGTCTTTAATAATCTTTCGTAGTTATTTTCTTTAATAGTACTACATTTTTTTGTAAGTAAGATCCCCAAATATTTGACTATTTTAACTATTTTAATTTTCAAAATTTCTTCCAGGTCATTTTCTTGCTCTTTTGTCATATTTTTGGTTATAATTTTGGTTTTTTGCATATTTATTTTTAAACCTGCTACCTTGCCGAAATCCTCCACCTCTTTCATAATAAGTTTCCCCGATTCCAGTGGGTTTTCTAGTATCAAGACTAAGTCATCAGCGTAAGCCTGTAATTTAAACTCTTGTCCTTTGGTTTTCAATCCTTTTATTTTAGAGTTGGCTCTAATCTGTCTTAACATGGTTTCTGTAGTGAGGATATATAATAACGGGGATAGTGGGCAGCCTTGACGAACCCCTTTTTCAATCTGAAGTCTATCGGTTAAATCTCCATTTATTGCTATTCTTGTGTGTTGTTTATAGTAAATTGTCTCGATCATTCTGATGAATTTGGCACCAAATTTCATATGTTTTATTAATTCTATCATGAATCCCCAATTTAGATTGTCGAAAGTCTTCTGGGCGTCTAAGAAGATAAGAGCTAATTGTTTGTCTGAGTGTTTTTCATAAAATTCTAAAACGTCTAATATTATCCTCATGTTATTTCTTATATGCCTGCTGGGTAGAAAGCCATTTTGATCGGAATGTATCTTATTGTTTAAAACTGTTTTTAGTCTGTTTGCCATTATGCTCATAAAAATTTTGTAATCCACGTTTAGCAGGGAGATAGGTCTATAGTTTTGGATTCTATGCTTTTCTTCTTCATTCTTAGGAATCAAACTCGTAATTGCCTCCGTCCATGAGTTGGGCATTAAGCCTTTTTCTAGGACTTCATTATAAAGTGTTAATAGGAGGTCTCCTAAATCAGTGGAGAATTCTTTATAGAATTCACAAATGATGCCATCTGGACCTGGGGTTTTATTGTTTTTCAGGTTTTTAATTGTTTCCTCCAGTTCAGTTATCGTAATTTCTTTGTTTAACCTTTCCCTTTCATTGTCAGTCAATTCTCCCGGTTCAGATTTTGTTATATACATCTTCTGTTCCTCTGGGGTTTTTATTTCCCTTTTATATAGTTCTATATAATAGTCAGTGGCAATTTGTTTTTTCCCTTCTAGTGTGGATTGTCTTTCTCCCCTGCTATCTTCTAGCGAATGAATATATCGTTCATTTTCTTCTTTTTTAAGTTTGTGGGCAAGCCATCTACCCGGCTTATTTGCATTTTCAAAGTGGTCTAATTTATCCCTTTTTAGTTTCCCTGCTAATTCATCCTGAGCCATTAGATTAATTTGGTGGGTTAATTTATCCTTTTCCTCTATAAGTTTCTCATTTGAAAGATCTTGTTGTAATTCTATTTCTAATTGTTTAATTCTAACTAGATAATCTTTAATCTTTTGGTTTTTGATTTTCTTTACTCTAGAGGAATATGCTATAGTGATTCCTCTTAAATATGCCTTTAAGGTGTCCCATAGATTTTGTACGGAAGTGTCTTCATTCCAGTTATCTTTAAGAAAAAGAATTAGTTCTCTTTTAACCTGGTCAGTGTAGTTTTTTTCCTTAAGTAATGATTGGTTTAAGGACCATTTTTGAAAGTTTTTCTTTGGTTCTTTTATCTTGATTATGATTGGGTGGTGGTCTGCCCAAATATTGGGACCGATCTCAACCTGTTCTATATATTTATCCATGTTCAGGTCACCCCAGGCCATATCTATTCTTGACCAGGATTGGTGTGGATTTGAAAAAAAAGTGTATTCACTATTCCCCTGGTGTCTTTCTCTCCATAGATCCAAAAGATTAAATTCTCTTGTTAATTCAAAAAAATTGTTGGGTAGAATTTTCCTATCTTGAATTTTTTTTTTTAATAGTCCTTTTTTTTATCAGTGATCGCATTGAAATCTCCTAATATGCACATATTTTTCCCTTCTAGTTGTGTTAATTGATCGTTTATTTTTTGGTAAAATTCTGATTGGTTTGTATTTGGGGCATATATCACCATCAAGACTGCAGGACTTTGACCAATTTTGATTTTCAGATTGAGTATTCTTCCGTCAGGATCAGCATAGATTAGTTCTGGTTGTAACCTCTCTTTTACATACACTGCTATGCCTCTTTTCTTTGTTTCTGCTAGCGCCGTGAACAGTTTCCCTATTTTTTTATTCTTAAGTAGGTTTTGATCTTGTGATCTAATGTGCGTTTCTTGTAAGCAGATTATATCTGCTTCTTCCTTCTTCAGTTTAATCATCGTTTGTTTTCTTTTTATAATTGAGTTTAGTCCATTTATATTAACTGAGAAAATTTTTAATAATTTCATGTTTATTTTAAAGAATACGGAGAGAGAGAGAGAGAGAAAAAAAAGAGAGGGAACAGGAAAAGAGAGAGAGAAAAAAGAAAAAGAAAAAAGAAAAGCTCTTTTAATTAACTTTTTATTTGCTTGCTCGTCAAAGCTCCCCTTCTACGTTTATTGTTTGTTATTTATCTAAGTGTATGTTCTATTGTAGTTGGTGTTGTGTACTTTCCTTTCTACTTCCTTTTTGCTGTTGCTCTTGTTGTCACTCTGCTTTCTTCTCTAAAACTGAGATCTTTCTCACTTTCTGCACTTTGTTGTCCTTGCTCACTTTCTTCTAGTCTGGTCTGAGGGACTCCTTCAGGGCCGAGTGTGTTTTCTCCTTCCAGTTTTCAAAGAATGATTTTTCTTAACAGAAAATATATACAAATTGTATCAAAATATTATAAGACTGGATACTGGACATTGAAAATTATTGATTAAATACTGATGAAATTAACTAAACTGATTTTGCTATATAAAATGGATTTTTGAAGTTTGGGTGAATTCGTAAAGGAACTATTTTTACATGAGATTGCAGCATAAGGATTAAATCACATCGTTTAACAGACCTACATACAGAACTCTAATTTTGGATTATAAATAGAAGATAAATCTTTATTCCCTACTTTTTATTTTTTCATCTTTTCTTCCTCTACTTCTTTTGTGGATTGATATTAAGTTTTTCTTTTGGACTTTGTCTTATGGATTAAAACAATTACAAGGTTGAGAATGGAATAAACATCATAGACTAAATACCACAGCTCAAAGACAGAGGAAACGAAGGAGAAGAAACTAAGAAGGATTCAAGAAAGGCTAAATTTAAAAATCCTTGTTTTTTGCTCTGCTTGGAATTACTCATATTGAACATATAACCTAAATTTTTACGGATTTTTTTTCATATTTTTCTTTTTTTATTTCTTATTACACTATATATTTTACGGGGTTTTTTTATAATAGATAATTAAGCCATAGAATGATGTGTTGAATTTTTTAATCCCCCTCCCATCTGGTATACCCCCAAACTTTTATAGATAGGTTGTTCTCAATAAGTTGATATATATCAGCTTTTTTCTTTTTTTTCTTTTCCCTTCTTTCTCTCTTTGTCTTCCCCCTTTCTTTTTGAATTTATAATTTTTAGATGATTTTATAGATTAAATAGAATAATAGCTTGGACTGAAATTAACATCTAATTAATTAATAACATTAATTGTTATTAGTATTATTATTTTTCTTGGAGATGCCTTGGGATTCCTGTATATCTGTCATTCAGTGGGGGAAGTCTAAGGGGGAGAAAAAGGTGGTTTAAGAATTTAAAATTAAAGAAGGAATTATTTAAAGGAGAAAGGAGGGGGGGAGAAATTTTCTCTTTATTAAAATTAAAAAGGGTTGAAAGAGGAGCTAGTTGAGTGGGAACGCAATCCAGATAATGTGCCTCATGTATGGGCAAGGTTTTTTCTTGTCTTCTCCCCTCTCAGTGGGGGGAGCACAGGGGGAGGCACGTGGGGGGGGTAATAGGGGTAAAGAAAGGGGGGGGAAATAAACCAAGGGCAAAACAAGAGGGGAAAAGGGTCATTTTGTAATATTATGACGGAGTGTAAGATAATGGTTTTAAATGTGAATGGTTTGGGATCGGATTTGAAACGTTTTAGGATATTAAGGATGGCTAAGCAATACAAGGTGGATATTATGATTTTGACAGAAACACATAAAAGAAGGGGAGGAAGGGATAACTTGATTAATGATAGAAATTGGAAATGGGTGTTTGAGTCGAGAGGAACACAAAAAAGCCGAGGCACAGCGATTCTGATTCATCAGAGGGTTAATTTTGAAGAGGTGGGAATTCAGAAAGACAGAGAAGGAAGGTGGATATTTGTTAAAGGGAAAATAAATCAAAAGAAGCTGACATTAGCAGCAATTTATGCCCCAAATGTGAAAACAAAACAATTTATAATAAATACCGTGTTTCCCCCCAAAAGCCCCACTACGTCTTACTTTCAGGGTATGTCTTACATTGGAAAAAAATTGAAAGGGTTGCGTTCCCGAAGGCATCTCCCCAGAGTCCAGAAGGGCAGCCGCGGGACAGGAGCCTCGTGAACCCTTTTCCAAGTTCAACCTCAGGGCTCCAAGCGGCGTGCACGCGTGGAGCCGCAGACGAGTGTCGGGGAAGCGTGTGTTTGGAGGGGAGGAGCCGCTCTGCGCAGTTGGATATAGAATAGGGGAATTAGAAATGAAAATAAATTTATTTGCAGATGATGCAATTATATTGACCCAGACCCCGATGGAGATGATTAAAGGTATAATAAATATTTTACAAGAGTTTAAGCAGGAATCGGGACTGTCGGTTAATATGGAAAAATCAGAGATTATGTGTTTAAATATAGATCCGAGAGAACAGATAGAAATTAGGAAAGAATCAGGGTTGAAATTAGGACTTAAAAAAATAAAATATTTGGGAATTTGGTTATTGAAAAACCCAGCGAAAATTGAAGAAATTAATTATAGATTAATATGGAGGAAAATGTTGAAACAGATGAGGAGTTGGAAAGATAAAAAGCTAAGGAGACTCTATAAAATAAGAGCTTTTAAAATGATGATAGCTCCCAAGATGATGTACCTATTTCAGGTGCTGTCGGGGGGGCTATCGGTATGTAAGTTTAAAGAGTGGGACAAAAAATTAAATTATTGGATTGAAGAAGACAAGAGACCAAGAATAAGAAAAAAGTGGTTAATTGCGAATGAAAAAGAGGGGGGATGGGGAGTTCCATGTTTGGAGCTGTATAGGGAAGCTTTTCAAATGGAAAGGTTAATGGAGTTGCAATTAGGTGAAAATAAATGGGCGAAATTGGAAAAACAGATAAACGGGATGAACAATAGAGAATTAACTTTTAGAAAGTGGAATAGGAGTGATATAGGTAAATTAATAGGCCCAATGAAAGGGATTATGGAAATTTGGAAAAAAATGGCAGGGGAAAATAGGATTATATAAATCTAAACTGTCATCGCTTTATGTAATAAATAGAGAAAATGAAATTAACTTAAATAGGGTTATAGGAGAGTTGAAGGGAAGAGGGATAACTAAGATAGAACAGTTATACGAGAAGGATGGCAGGCCAAGTAGAAATCGTATAGAATGGTGGTTAGGTAAGGGAAGGTGGCTACAAATAAATGCAATATGTAAATATCTAAATGAAAGGGAGAATAAAGAAGTATTATGGAGGGAGGAGACAGGGTTAGAGAAAATAATAAGAGAAAAAAGTGAGGGGATAAAGGCGCAAGCAACTAATATATACAAATTGCTAGTGCAGTCAGACGGGGACACGATCGATGGATTGACTAAATGGTGGCAAAATGAGATATTAGTAGAGGCACAAGAAATGGTAAATATAGTAGAAGATATAAGGAAAATTAAAAATACAAGAATCAGGGAAATGAGAAGGAAAATATTACATAAGTGGTACTTCACTCCCGTTCAATTCGCACATTTTCAGCAGAATGTCAGGGGGAATTGTTGGCATGGTTGTCAAGACAAAGGAGTGTTTATGCATATGTTTTGGGAATGCCCGATAGTGCAGGAATTTTGGCAAAAAGTGAAAGAGGATATCAATAGAATGTTAAATATACAATGGACAATCACTAAGGAAATGGCAGTACTAGTAAAAAACAATGCGATGGGAGAATTTAGAGAAATAAAAAAAGCAGCAATAGAAAGCGCTCAGGCAGTAATAGTTCTGGGTTGGAAGGATGCCACAAAATGGACAATGCAAAATTGGTATAGGTACATGGTGGACCATATTCAATTTGAAATTATGGAAAAAAGGATAAATTTGGATAATGAAACTGAGTTGGGACAGCTGATGGGACGGTGGGACAAGGTAAGACGTTATATGATGAGCAGAATCCGAGACCAAGCTATAAGAAATAAATTGGAATCACTCTATAACATGTAAACAGATATATTGCTCTTGGGTTAAGTGGACTATACAAGAAATACCCCCAATTTGGTGGTGGGGAATGTGTGTATGTCGGGGTGGTGGGCACAATTCACTACGCACTGTTTTATGTTGTGTGATGTTAAATTGTTAAAAATCAATAAAAAATATTTTTTAAAAAACCCATCTAATTAATTAACTATATAGTATTACAGTGATCCCCCGAGTTTCGCGATCCCGATCATTGCGAAAGGCTATATTACGATTTTTCCACCCGATGACGTCACTCCCTTCCTTTCTCATCTTTCTTTCTCTCTCTCTTTCTCTATCTTGCTTCTTCCTCTCTCACACTCTCTTCCTCCCTCTCTCATCTCTTTCTTTCCTTCTCTCTCTTTCTCTATCTCTCCCCCTCTTGCTCTCGAGCGGCAAGCGAGCAGCCGGGCAGGCGGGCGAACGGGCAAGCGGCAAGCGAGCAGGCGGGCGGGCGAACGGGCAAGTGGCAAGCGAGCAGGCAGGCGGGCGAACGGGCAAGCGGCAAGCGAGCGGCCGGGCAAGCGGGTGACGGGCAAGCGGCAAGCGAGCAGGCGGGTGGGCGAACGGACAAGCGGCAAGCGGCAAGCGAGCGGCCGGGCGAGCGGGTGACGGGCAAGCGGCAAGCGATCTTGGGGTTTCCCCTTTGCCTGGGCGGCGGGAAGACCGTGGAAGGTTCCTTCGGCCGCCCAACAGCTGATCTGCTCCGCAGCGCGGCAGCAGCGAGGAGCCGAAGATGGGGTTTCCCAGATCAGCTGTTGGGTGGCCGAAGGAACCTTCCCCGGTCTTCCCCGCTGCCCACACGCAAACTCCACCATCTGTGCATGTGCGGCCATGGAAAAAAGGGCGCGCATGCGCAGATGGTGTTTTTACTTCTGTACCACTACATCCCGAAATATCGATTATTGCGAGGGGTCTTGGAACGGAACCCTCGCGATAATCGGGGGATCACTGTATTTCTTTTTCTTCTTCTTCCTTAAATTTATTTTTCTTTCTAAACTTCATAAATATATACATATATAAAAGGGTGGATAAATGTATTGATAAATATTTGCTTTATTGAAGTGAAAATAATTAACTTAGCCTGTGTATCAAAAATTACAGATTTAGTCTTTTTTTTCTCTTATATTGCATATTAGTACTCTCCGTTGGTATTTTAGTATTTGGTTATTGTATCTTCTTCTTATTTCCTTGTTTTCTTATTATATTATTAATTAGTTTGACTATAGTTGTCATAAACAATATAGCTGTAATATTAAGAATAATAGAGAACAAGTTAAAATATTGAATTGTTAATTGGATATTAGATTGAAAATTTTTAGAGGTATGAGAAGCTCTTCCAGGATGCAAAGTATGACCACCACCACCACAACAACAAAAAACAGACATCTACTCCAACCTCCACCCCCACAAAATCTCTGGGATACAACAAAGGCATATATACGGGTCCTTACAATATCTTATATGGCAAAAAAAAAAGAAAAGAAAAAAAGATACAATACCAAAAGTTAGAGGAAGAATTAAAAAAATTAGAATTAGAAATGCAATGTAACGAATATGATAATAAAATTAAAAATCAGATAGATTTATTAAAACATAAAATAAAGCTGATAGAACAAGAACAAATAGCGGAAAAAATAAAAAGAGCAAAACAAGAATATTTTGAACATGCAAAGAAACCAAGAAGATGGTTGGCCTATAAATTAAGGAAAGATAGATAATTTAAAATCATCAAAAATTATTAGATAGTAAAGGAATAACAAGACACAGAATAGACGAAAAGAAGGAAATAGTATTAGAATTTTACAAAAAATTATATAAAAAAGAGGAAATAAAAGAAGAGATCTCTGACTATTTAAGTTCTATAGACTTACCTACATTAACCAAAGACCAACAACAAAAACTTAATAAACCTTTTACAATCTTAGAATGAAAACAATCTCTTAAAAATCAGAAAAATAATAAAGCCACAGGACCCGATGCAATACCCCCGGAATTTTATAAATTGGATAGTAATATACTCTCTTCGAATATGTTAGAGATATTTAATAAGATAATAGTGGATGGCAAATTAACTAGATCATGGTCAGAAACTTTGATAACATTAATACATAAATTGGGAACAGAAAAGGAAAAAATTGAAAATTATAAACCAATTTTATTATTAAATGTAGATTATAAAATCTTTATATCAATATATGCATTTAGGCTTAAAAATATTATAAATGAAATAATACATGAAGATCAGAATGGATTTCTACCAGGTAGACAAATTAAAAATAATCATAAATACTTTAGAATATTACAAACAACACCCAGAAAAACAAATGGCACCAGTATTTCTTGATGCCAAAAAAGCATTTGATAACGTAGATTGGGTTTTCATGAAAATGCAATTAAATAAGTTGAACGTGGGAACTAAATTTTTTAATATAATAGACGCCATTTATTCAAATCAATCAGCCAGTGAATATTATAATAAATAATGAACAAACAGAAAGATTAGGAATACAAAGAGGAGTTAGACATGGTTGCCCTATATCACCATTGTTATTTATTTTAACACTAGAAATCCTATTAATATAGATAAGAACAAAAAATGACATAAAAGGATTACGGATAAAAAAAGAAATATACAAAGTCCAAGCATTTGCCGACAATGTGGTGTTTATAATAGAAGATCCTTTGACATCAATATTAAAATTAATAGATTTAATAGAAGAATATGGGAAAGTGGCAGGACTGAAAATTAATAAGGAAAAGATACAAGTACTTACAAAAAACATGATGGATTTGCAGATAAAACAATTGGAAAACTAACAAATCTGAAGATAACCAAAAAAGTAAAATATTTGGGTATTTGGATTTCAGCAAAAACCATATCTTTAAAAAATGATAATTATATAAAACTCTTAAGCCAAATTAGAAAAAGATTTGGAAATATGGAACAATTTACAACTATCCTTAGTAGGAAGAATTTCTACAATTAAAATGAATATCCTTCCCAAAGTATTGTTTCTATTTCAGGTAATTCCAATAAATCCAGGAAGGAATTTTTTTAAAGAACTAACTAAGATTACTAAAAAATTTATATGGCAAGGTAAAAAACCAAGAATAAAACAAAGCTCACTAGAAGATCTAAAAGAGAGGGGTGGGCTAGCCCTCCCAAACTGCAAGTTATATTACCAAGCGGCAGCATTATCTTGGATAAAAGAATGGCTAACCTTAGAAAATAGAAGATTATTAAATTTAGAGGGCCACGATTTAATGTTAGCTTGGCATGCCTTTGTTTGGTATGAAATGTCTAAAACTCATTCATATTTTAAAAGACACTCAATCAGGAAGACATTATTAGATGTTTGGAACGAGATTTTTTAAAAATCACTTTCTGGTAATGCCAGAATGGATATCGCCAATAGAAGCCATCACTCACCCTAATTTACTAAAAAATGGAAATATAGAGATTTGCTGGATAACCAATTAAAACTGAAAACAAAACGAGAATTGCAGGAATTGGGTGTAGAAATAGATTGGTGGCAATACGCCCAGATTAATTCTAGATACCAAAAAGATGTAAGAATATTTATATTTAAGAAAGACAACAATATATTAGGGAAATTATTAATCCAAAACCAAGGAAAATTGATTGGGAAAGTATACAAATACTTAATAAATTATAAGACAAGAGATTGGATATGATCAGTTGGTGTAAAAATCTAGGAAAAGAAATAGACCTAGATACATGGGAAGAAGTTTGGATATATAACTGGAAAATAACCAAATCAGTCTCTTTTAAAGAAAACCAAATTAAGATGTTTTACAGATGGCATTTGCAACCTAACAGGATTTAATAATAATAATAATAATAATAATAATAATAATAATAATAATAATAATAATAATAATAATAATAATTTATTAGATTTGTATGCCGCCCTTTCCGGAGAAACATGTTTCCTAGTGCTTCACCTATGTGTTGGAAATGCAATAAAGAAATTGGCACATATTTTCATGCCTGTTGGACATGTCCAAAAACAAAGATCTTTTGGAATAAGGTAGAAAAATGGTTGAAGCAAATTACAAATAAGGAAATAAAGAAGACCCCAGAATTTTTCTTACTAGGTATTACAGATACTAGATATAAAAAAGAAATATATTATTTAATAATCCTTATATTAGTAGCAGCAGGGATCGTATTTGCACAAAAATGGAAAGAAAAGGAAATTCCAAAAGAGGTTTTTAGGAAAATTATGGAATGTACAGAATTAGACATGATGACAAGATGGTTGAATAAACCAAGCGGAAACAGAATTTCATAAAACTTGGCAGAAAGTTTATAATTGGTGGAATATGAAAAAAGATTCCTAAAAATATTAAAATAAAGTATTGAATAATTTAATTCTTCAGATTGAGTATATCATATAGTGATAATCGATAGATAAGTTTATTTTTTTAGGTTGATTTTGATTACTTTATTACATTTATACAACAGTTGGAAAATAGTGAAAATTAAGATTCCTATAACACTATAGATTTTATAGAGATATTTCATTGATAAGTTTATTTTTCTGTATTGATCTAAATGAAAATTAGCTTTTTTTCCGTATTAACTAGACTTCTATATTAAGCGGAGCAATTGTAGCTCTTTTTTATGTTAAATGTTGTATGTCTTGTCTTGTCCTACATTTAAAAAAATCATTAAAAATATTTGAAAAAAAAAAGAATTCCATTGGAGGATTCACCACATGAACCATTCAGGACCCTCACTCAGATGTAATCCAGTATTCATACAACAATTATACACGTACAAAAGCTTTCTTCCAGACACCTTTTGAATGAATCAGTGGGGGGTGACCTATAACAGGGGTTCCCAACCTTTCGCACCTCAGGGACCACTAAATTTATAATTTAAATTCTGCAGATTTGATCCACCTAATGACCAGCTGGGTGGACATGGTTATATGATTATGTGACCTGGGTGGGCATGGCCAACTCAATGTCACTCACATTGATGAGTACCTCGGCAGCCTCTATTCATCCCTCCCCTGCCAGACACTCACGTAAGAAGTAGTTGTTGGAACTAAGCAGCCACTGCGACAAACAATTGGCAAAACAGCTGGCTCAATTCAAATTGGATCTGACTTGAGAAGCAGGACCCATGATTTAGTGCAATATTAAAAATGCAAATAATTTTTCTGCAGACCACCAAACTTTTCTAGCCGACCATCAGTGGTCCATGGACCACCAGTTGGTGACCACTGACCTATACGACCACTTTATTGCAGTACCTGCTTTCCAAATTTGACTAAAAGCAATTAACAAAGACAGAATGGGAGATTGAATGACAATACCAAATTCTTTCTACAGAGTCAAAACTTTTGCTAATATTCAGCATTAATGAGTATAGGTTAATGTTCCCTATAAGGTCCCTTCCAACTTGATTTATTTGTTAAATCTGTTAAACTATACAACAGATAAAAGATTGTCATTGGACATTTTGGGGGTGGGGTAGGGGGACAAAACTTATGTAATATATTCTTCCCTATTCCTCCAGTTATCAACTTTGCCTCCTACTAGGGAAATATCACAACTTCTGACAGTCAGCAGTTCCATGACTCACCATGACCAATTGGTCATGCAAAGGCGGCGTGATTAGACAGGCAGTTCTAAGGCTCCAAACACAATTTGAGAACTGGCAAATGATACATGTGTGGATCAGTATCAGGTTAGACTTTCCTGGTTTTTTTTCCCCAAGCCTTTTGTAAGCTACCCAGAGTCACAGTACCAGTGAGATCGGTAGCAGAGAAATTTATAAATAAGCAAGCCTTCCTTTGAACAGATTGATGGTAGAAACAATGATTATATTATTTGAGTTTTGGGGGAGGGGTCACATATGTAGAAGTATTTTTTCACACTACAGTAATTGCAATTGCCAGAAATGCCATTTCTCTCTGAAATACATTTCCATCTTACTTTTTCCTATCTGTTATTGCTAAGTCAATTCAAAGAAAGGTCTTATCTGACGTGAGAGACTGGAACATTGATTTCCTGGTGTCCTTTAGCTTCCTTTAGTACCTTTGGCTTTGCTCCCCTTACATTTCTCACTGCCTGATTTGTTTTTATTTATAACCAAACACTGAGAGTGAGAGGGAAGAAAAGCTTAGTGCATGCAGCTTCCCACTGTCTTTGAGATCAATATCCTTCATAATGTGGTTCTTTATCCTCTTCCTCTCTCCATGTGCACAAAAAGGGACTGTAGAACTTTTAGTTGTAGAGAGAACACGTCACACAGGGAAGCCTAAATCTTTCTGAGTCAAATAATAGGCTTTAGAATTAACTCACTAGATTTATTTTATTTGAATGAAGTGTTGCTTCTAAATCTGTTTCCAGGTGACCTCATAATAGAGCCCCCTTTTCATCTAATCTTCTAGCAAACTTATGTTATTGTGTTTGTTTCTTGAAAATAGGGCTGCTGTGCCTGAAGTAGGGTCTGAAGTAGGGTTCTCTGGGCTCTTTTCTCTCTGGGCTTGGTGTAGTGTGCTAGAAACCCTCCATAAATTCTTGGGTGAAGGGAGGTTAGGGGGTGTCTTGCAGTCTTGACTAGATCAATTGACTTAAATCCCTCTGGTCACTGGGATGGCGGTATGGGGTAGATAAAAGGGGCTAACAGCAACTGTGTGATCTCCTTTAGGGCACCTTTTGGAAGGTGGTGGGCTGCTCCTCACCAGAAGCTCTGGGCTGATCCGGCCTGGCTGTTGGGGAGGAGGTGCCCTTGGGGCTCACCTGCCACAGCCCTACAGGTGACAAGCTGGGGGTGAGCCTTTCCACATGCCTTGGGTGTGTCGGAGAGCAAAGGAAGTTCAAGGTCAAGGTCAAGGTTGACCTTCCCTTGCTCAGCAAGAAGCTTTCACCTATAGTTGCCCAAGAAGGTTTGGAACGGAAGTTCCGCCCCATCGGTCTTAGCTCTGCAGGTCCAGATTTAAACTAATAAAGTGACCCATAAAACCCAGCTCTGTGGTCTGTGTGCTTATTCCATGTCCCCCACAACATCCCAATCTGTTCTTTGTTAAATATTTTTTAACTTAACTACAATTTTGGAAAAAATCAACAGAAAGATTAGCCCAGAGGAATGAGAAAACAATTCTTCCTATGTAAACCATTGCTAAAAATGAGTATCAGTACTCTTAAGAAAGTGTAAATGCCAGGCATGCCTCGGTATTAATAAGCTCTGTGTATACTAATCCTGGAGCATAATGGATCCTAAAAATTACACTAAATTCTTGGGAGGATTGTTGAAATGTTATAAGTATCCACTTAATGTATAGGAATATCGAAGCTAGTTAGCAGATTAAAGTGGAATTTATTCACTGAATTAGGTCTATCAGAATGCTACTAAAATCCCTGTGTCTCTAAAAATAATAAACAATAAAATATGGATCTATTCTTCCTGATGTTACAAATATGCCTGTGTTTGCCCTTTCTCTCTCTCTCCCTCCACCTCCCTCTCTCTCTTCCCCCCTCACACATACACACATGCAATGCACACAATACAGAGACACTCTTGTCTTACTATGAGAGTTATCCAGTAATGGGCAGCCAAAATTTTTACTACCATACTGTGGGCATGGCTTATTTTTGGGTGTGGCTTAATGGTCATGTGACTGGGTAGGAGTGGCTTGCTGGCCATGTGACCAGGTGGGAGTGACTTGAATGATCATCATCGTTCAAATGAACTGTTAAGTCCTCGATTTACAACCTTACCTGTGTCGCTCACTGGGGTGACATTTTGCTTCGCGTTTCCTGCACTCTCCTTCCTGGGTAGCTAGGCGAACAGGTGCTGCCAGAAGCATAAATGCTGCCAGCACCACTTCCACCCATGCCTTCTGCTTGCACCTCAGGCAGTAGGTGTCCATGTGAGGCTGGAGGGGAGCCGAGTAGAAGAGAGGGAAGCTCGTCCAAGGCCAGGAAGGAGGAAAGAGGAGAAAAGCAAGGAGTGCAGACGCAGCAGCAGCAGGGAAAAAAAGGAGAGCCGAGCTGAGACCAGTAATCCAGGAAGTGACAGCCACCGATTAGCTGGAGCTGCGCATGCATCTTCTTTTTCACTTGTGGGACTGTGTTCCCCCCTATCCTGCTTGCTGCCCACCCCTGGTGTTATCCGGAAAATAAGTTTACAACGCATGTAGCTGTTGCGGGGTTTGTTCATGAAGGAAGTTGGTATTACTATCATGTAGCAGGAAGCCAATGGAAGAGATTGAGTAGTACCAGTGGGTCAGTAGATTGACCAGAGTTGTGGTGAAGTTTAGAGATAAGTGTCCTCATTCTGTTTCCCTCCATGTCAATTGCCTGCTGTAATGTGCTACCTGAATGCTAAGGCCATGAACACTGCTGCGATTCATTACAAAATTGTTTCAGTTTATGGAGAGGATGCCAAAAAATTTAAAACTCAGCAATTGGTGAGAAAAATCTTGAAAAATTGTTGAACGGTGATTAGAGAGATTTTCTTCAATTTTCTGCACCACATCAGTCATAACAGACGGCCATCCACTTCTGTCTTCATCGTGAATTTCCAGCTTTGATTTTGAATCTTAGAGCACAACTCTGGTTAGACTTCACTGGAAAATTTGGCATATTTCTACTGTCCCTAATCCTTCATTTTTCCTTGAAAATCCCCCTGAGGTTGAGACGTGTGGATGGTTAACTCCATTTTGGGCATACTGGAAATATGATAATTCTCCTATGATTCAGTAAATTACAATGTGCAAAGGTATCAGATTATGTTTTGCTAAAGAAAACTGAATCCTTATTGAATCTGTTTCACTTATAGTCAGATATATTTCATCCATACTCTGTAGAAAACAAGTATCCCAGCCCCTCTTCTCTGCTTTCCAATTTCAAGGACCTATCTAATCTCCCCTAACCCTTGATAAGAATGTGATTGGAAAAGGAAGGATGCAATCCTGGTATAGAGTTGGAAACTCACAAAGAAGACATGTATTCACACTATCAACGGGTGTAGAGATCTCCAAGATAAACTTAAATCTTCTTTAGAGAAAGATATGCAGTACCTGGCTATAATCAGACCAATGATAAAGTTTTACTGATTTAATCAAACAAAGTTAGATCTGTAAACATTCACACATACACTTTCCTCATTAAAACGGGCTTTGCCAAAATGCTGGCTAGGAGCACTGGGAGAAGTCTGGCACAAAGAAGCAATTTAATTCCTTTATTTGCTCCACTCAGTTTTATCCAGAGACTGGGCACATTCAGACCCTCGCCAATTATTAAATATGCTTAGGTGCTGGATAAATGTACTTCTGTGCTTTGCTGTAGTTATCCCAATCTTTCAGCATAAGTTGTTTCCTCTTGTGGATTCCTGCTCCATTTGCATACCTGGCATCATTTTCTGTTTTATAGCAAATAGTTCAATGAGATCATATCGATGATTCTACTTTTGCTGGTGTACAACAGGATTACACTGCATCTTAATGTTCATAATGATTACACTTTGATATACATGAACTCTGGAAACATTTGATTTTCACCAAAAGAGGATTATTTGGGCTTATTGGCAAGTCATAATTTGCCAACAACCTCCCTCCCCCCCCCAAAAAAAAGTCTGTTTGAAATAGTTTCCTTTAAACCTCTTGTCTAGAGAATGTTACCCTGATCAGCTTCTTTCAGCAACAGTTTTAAAGTAATTTTTAAAGATCCTTTCACTAGGATACCTCCAGATACAACAGGTTTGGATGTTGTTAAAGGTCAGTTCAAATTTGCTTTCTTGTTATTTCTACATCCACAGCAGTTATAATAATGAAAAGTTTAAAAAACTCTAAACTATAATCAATTTTATTTGATTACTAATAAAAAACATCAACAAGGTACAAATGTAGACCCCATGTTTTTTGTTGTTTTGCTATTACTTGTCAACAACCAAATGAAATAATTACAAACAGAAACTTTGCCTCCTGTTTAAAATAACAGATCAATGGACAATTATAAAAGCGAAGTTTCTCATGAAATCCACAGGAGGCTACGAAAATAAATCAAAGAAAGATAGACTTTTGGTTAACATGCCAAATGGGAAGTGAGATCAATTTCTGGCTCTACAAAATCTCTAGTACATTCCAAAATCTCATTCAGTTGCAGAAGTATTGATTTAGACTGCCTACACATTACACTAAATACACATCTTTTGCCCTGAAAACCAACTACCCATTTAACTCAGTTCAACAGTATTTTTGGAAGGCGGAGGCAGAAAAGGCCTTTGGGAGAAAATGTTATCCTGGAACCAGATCCAATCAGACTGTGAGTTTCTAAACTTTTGGGTTTTTTTTAAAAAGGGCACTTGGAGGGTAGTTTTCTCTGCCAATATTTGCTACTCATGCTTGAATATGGACTGGGCTCCTGTGGGAATAGCAAACTCTGCATCCAATTCTATTTTGTCTATACCTCAAACCTTCCTCAATTCTGTTTCAGGTCTATATTTTTCTATGAGTTCAAAAATGCAAGAAAACCATATTTATTTTCCATACAGTTTCCCTAATATATATTGTATGTCATTTTTAAGTTGAAAATGCATGGCAAAATCTAGAGAAGTTCAGGAATTGAAAGGTAACTATATTCCAGAGTACAGAGTAGTCCAGGAAATAGTGCTTGTGTCAATTTTCTTGGTGAGAGATAATTGGGCTGCACCCACCCTTTCCTCTCTAGTGTAATCAAACATGGATTTCCTAAATGTTAGTGTCTGTACAGAACACAAAGTATTTCATCTGCACCATAAAATGTAATATTTATGATAATGTGGAATACTGAAATTCTATATCAGATCTGGCTTTTTTCAAATAATAGAACTAAAATAATTGAAGATACAACACAACTTGCACAAACTTAGCGGAAAACGAATTCTTTTTTGATTCCCTCATTGTTCTCAAATTCAGTCTGTGCTCTATTCATCTTTTCTTTAATTTTACTTTAACTAGGTGTCTTTCTAAAATTAATTTCACCACTGGAGCATGCAGCTTGTTGCAACATTTATTTATATTGTGGGGACAAAATGAGTGTCATGTAAACTGCCCTGAGCTCTCTAAAGAAAAGATAGAATATAAATACAATGAATAATAAATAAATTTGTATCTTCTTCCTTCTCTATAAATTATTCATAGTGAGATTCACCTAGTTCTCTAATATACGCAATCAAGTGCAATTCTAAATAGAGACATTAGAAACAGTGAAATATAACATTCTCTTCAACGAAAGTTGAAACTAAAATGAATATACAGTGGTACCTCTATTTAAGAACTTAATTTGTTCCATGACCAGGTTCTTAAATAGAAAAGTTTGTAGGTAGAAGCAATTTTCCCATAGGAATGTAAAAGCAAATAATGCGTGCAAACCCATTAGGAAAGAAATAAAAGCTCAGAATTTGGGTGGGAGGAGGAGGAGGAAGAAGAGGAGGAGGACAGTTGCTGCCAAAGGAAGGTGAGGGGAATCAAAAAAATCCAAAATTTTAAGGCTTAAAAAAAAGAGGGACACTAAGGCGGTGAGGAAGAGCATGCGCCTACCATACACCCAGCACGAGGCTGCCTCCCACCAGAGAGAAAACCAGATGGGCAAGAGGGAGGAATCACCCGCTCCTTTGACTGAAAGGCGGTGGCTGTTTCTGCTGATACCTGCTTCCTCTTTCTTCCCATGCTGAAGGGCTCCCCTCTGCTCACTTTGTAGCCGCGCCTTTCCTTCACTGTGGTGACTCCCCGGTTTGGCTGAAGCCAAGTTGATCCGGCCAGGGCAAAATGCCCCCTTTTGCCTTTCCGCACCCAGATGTTCCAGGAGGCAACCTCGTCCCGGGTGTAGGGGAAGCAGCATGATTGAGTCACCACAGCGAATTGGTTTATTCCTTCTCCAAGTGTCCAGAGAAAGGAAAACACTCTGTTTGCTGTGGGCTGCCCAGAGCGAAGGGAACTTTTCTTTTCTCTAGGCACTGGCAGAGGTTTATTCCCTCTCCAAGCGCCCAGAGAAAGGAAAATGCTTAGTTCGGTCTGGACTGCCAAAGCCTCCTTAAGTGCCACCAAAAGGCTCCTCTGGCAGCCCAGAAAAGCCCAAGATGGCTGGGATTAAAGGGGATAGGTAGTAAACTGGCCGGGCCTTTCCTGGGAATTTTTTCCAGGCATGGGTTCTTAAGTAGAAAATGGTTCTTAAGAGGCAAAAAAAATCTTGAACACCCGGTTCTTATCTAGAAAAATTCTTAAGTGGAGGCGTTCTTAGGTAGAGGTACCACTGTATATCAGTCTGTCTCTTTTTTGTACACAAAAACATGCTAAAAATCTCAAACTATTTATGGCTTTCTGACTTAAAATTTTGAACTGCATCCTGGTAGGTAAGGAAAAAAGCATAATATCTTTAGAGAGAGCATGTTTTAACAAACAATCTGCCAAGACATTATGAATCAGTTGTAATTTCCCAAAGCTTTCAAGAGCAGCACCACATGAAAAGCAATACAGTAATCTAATCGGAAGTTACCACATCTTAAATCATGCTGCTTGATTTTTCTGCTCCTAGGGGAGGATATATTTGGCATACCAACTGCAATTATGCATTTCTATCATTAGGGAGCTTGAATTAAAAAACAAACAAATAATTAAGCTGTCATTTTTTGATGCTTCTAATAGTTCCAGAAGAAACAGAAATCCAACTATTCTGCAAAATTCAATTGAAGTTAAAAAGAACAATCACCTTAAACTACAATATAAAATATCCCCATCATTCATCCAAGCAATTATGTATTCAAGAATTCCTGTAATTTATTCAAGCAATGAATTGAAAATCCATCAGGAGGTATACCAAATACTCCATTTTCAAATGAGGGCAAAATTTGTGCAGGAAACATTTTAAACTTCAGCCCAAGCCCACATATAAAAGTTAACCATTTTGTAATTCCATTCTTCTGCTTCGTCTTCCAGATATATCCTAGGAACCAGAGTTCTTCAGAATTATTATTATTATTATTATTATTATTATTATTATTTATTTACTCATCCAACTTACAGACTGCTCATCTCACAGGGTAGTGCATAATTAAAAACATACAAATCATATGTTTCTATGTTAACAGAAGCAGTTAAAGCAGGGATAGGATAATTAAAATTAAAAGGCAGGGGATGGCCTTCAAGGTGCTAACCAACCCCAAGACTCTGTGCTTCTCTGCAACCTCCCTACAAGTTGGCAGAGGCAAGTCTTCAAAGTCTTCTGAAATACTAGGAAGTGGGGGGTGTCAACTTATGGGAGGAAGATATTCCAAAGAATAGGGGTGACAACAGAGAAGCTTCCCTTCCTGAACCCCATCAATCAAATTTCTTTAACTGATAGGGTCCATAACATAACTTCTCTGACTGACCAAATGGGATACGGCTGATAGGCTAATTCAGTGGTGTCAAACTCAAGACCCATTGGTTGGATTCGGTCCATGTGGCCAACCTAGAAATAGCAAGAGTGCAGTGCCTCTGGCAACCAAACAGAGCAAAGGAGGCTGCATGCCCCCCATTTTAGCTGGTAAACTCCTGCAGAAGGCCACCCAGACTGAAAATGAGGTGCAGGGGGCAGCATGTAATCCCCCTTGCACCCAATGTTGGCTGGCGAAATCTGAAGCCCTCAAAGAAATCCAGTTTGATACTCCTGGGCTAATTTAATGGGAGAAGATGGTTCTGCTGTAACCTTGCCCCATGCCATGTAGGGCTTTAAAGGTGATGATAACACTTTGAATTGCAACTTGAAGCAAACTGTGCCTAATGAAGCTCACACAGCACAGGTGCTGTATGTGCCATCTTTTGAGCATTCAAAATTGCTCAAACATGTGGGTTCTGTATCATCTGAAGCTTCTGAATATTCTTCAAGTGTTGCTCCATGTAGAGCACATTAAAAGTCCAAGCACGATGACCATAGCATGAATGGCTGAAAGATAGGCTTCCCTATGCAGGAACAAGCATAACTGTTGCACTGCATGAAATTTAGCAAAGGCTCCCCTATCCATGAGTGCAGGTACCATGAGTCCAGGAGTGCCCCAGGTTACACACTCTTTTGGCACACGAACCCAAAAAGGTTTGCCATCTCAACCCTATACCATTTCAGATAGGGGGCTGTCCAGCCTTCTCTTAAAAATCTCCAGTAATGGTACACTGAAGGCAAGCTGTTACGTTGGACCAGCCTTCAACTTTTGAAGACAAGCTGTTCCATTGGATCAGTTGATTGTCCTGTTAGGAGTTTATCCTTAATTCCAGGTTGCTTCTCTCCTTGATTAATTTCCATCCACTATTTCTTATCTTGCCTTCTGGTGCTTTGAAAAATAAGTTGACCTCCTCTTCTTTGTGACAGCCCCTCAAATACTGGAATATTGCTAGCATGTCATCCCTAATTCTTCTTTTCTCATCACTGGCCAATGAAACAAACAAAATGTTAAAAACTTATGATATTATGTGGTTACTTATTAAGCACATCTAAATTATATTAAAGTAACCAAAATACGATTACAATACCCAAGGAATGTTACAACGTTTAGCACTTAATGTTTGGAAAATAAAAGTTGAAAAAAATGACATGCCACACCCAATTCCTGCAACCTTTCTTCATATGTTTTGGTCTCCAGGCCCTTAATCTTCTTAATTGCTCTTTTTTGCATTCTTCCAAAATCTCAACATTTTTTTGTGTAATGTGGTGACCAAAACTGGATACAGTATTCCACATGCAGTCTTACTAAGGATTTATAAAGTGGTATTAATAGAAACCAAGGATTATGTAAGCTTATTTGATTGCTGCTGCACACTGCTAGCTCACGTTTTAAGTGATCATCCACTAGAACTCCAAGGTCCCTCTCAGAGTTACTGTTTTTGAGCCAGGTTTCACCCAGGTTTCAGACCCCACCTGGAGTACTGCATCCAATTTTGGTCACCTCATTACAAAAAAGACATCGAAACTCTGGAGAAGGTGCAAAAAAGAGCAACCAAAATGATTAGGGGACTCGAAACCAAGACTTACGAAGAGAGATTGAGAGAACTGGGCATGGACAGCCTAGAAAAAAGGTCTAGAGGGGACATGATAGCAGTTTACAGATACTTGAGGGGTTGCCACGGTGAGGAGGGGGTCTCTTTATTCCCCAGGGCACCAGAGGGCCGGACGAGGAACAATGGTTGGAAGCTGACCAAGGAGAGATTCAACCTGGAAATAAGGAAGAACTTCCTGACGGTCAGAGCGATCAACCAATGGAACTGCCTGCCAGGGGAGGTGGTGAACTCCCCAACTCTGGACACCTTCAAGAGGAGATTGGACTTCCATTTGGCTGGGGTGCTGTAGGGTTTCCTGCTCAGGCAGGGGTTGGACTCGATGACCTAACGGTCCCTTTCAACTCTATTAATAAATAAAAATAATAATCTGTACTTCCTGCCTAGCTGTCAAACATTGCTTTTTTTCACATTAAATTTCATGTTGTTGATTAGGTTGCACTGTTATTACTGTTATATTTAATGACCAATATTCTTCAACTTTGCTTGAATAACTGAAAGGATGAGGAACTACAGTATATGAGCTAATCTCCCTTTGTAGAAAGATTACTTATATGAATCATCATAACCAAATAAACCAGAGCAAATCTAGGAAATTGGTGGATATAGAAATTCTTTCTTTCTTTTGACAGGAAAACAGAGATAAAATGATGTGCAGAGGGAAGGATTGACCTTATCTACCCCTTTCCCAATTAAATTGGATGTCAGATTAGCATCTCAACTCATTAAATGATTAAAATTGATGATATGAGCAAGCATTCTTTCTGTGACTTTCCTTTATTCCTATGAATCTGACACAATATTTTTCTAAGAGATGGAACGTAAAAGAAATTCACCATGGATTTGAGTAGGTGCAAAATTCATGCAGAAGAGCATGTAATTGGAAAGATGTATCCCAAAAGTAACATATAATTTAAAAAGCTTCAGGCAAAAAGATATCAAAATGTAAAAAGAAAGATAGGGCTAACACAAATATTGATGAAATGATATATTATGGTATATTACTGTATGTGAAAACCAGTGGCAGTGACACGGCCTCACACTTACCTTGAAATTGATCAAACTAGCTATGAATTACTGGAGTTGTGCAAGTAACAAATTGTGGATATATGATTTTAGGAATAATCGGGATAATCATGGACATTTGGGGTGAAGGGGGTGCTCAGGGAGGGGTAGCCCCTCTGGTGTAGGAGTGCGCTATATCCCTTTACAGCAGTTCATTTAGGGCAGCTTTTAGGGCAACTCATTCACCTTTGGTCCCCACCTGTCAATCACCTCTCGTCTGTGGCTGGTAGTAGCTGTAGCATGCGCAGAGGCCACACCCCAGGCAACAGCTTCAACAGGCTGGCCAAACCAGGCTGAGAGTAGCCGATGGGTCATTGACCTTTGGTGAAATAGAGACTTGTCTATCCTGAGCATGTGAAGACAGATTCCAGTGGACTGAGTGGATGAAACATACTAGAATAGGTCAACAGTCATGAAGGTGGTCTCTGCTAGCGATGTGGTATATGCTAAGAGCACGGCAAGAACGAAAGACACTCTGGTCAACCACTAGGAAAAGGGAAACTCTGACTGCAAACCTCCACTGCCTTGTGACTATCTCCATCATTGTTGCAGATAATCCTGGATATGGTAAACTCATGCAACTGTCCATATCCTAAACAACGTAGTGGCGAGCAAGTATGTCAATGCCACATTTGCAATACATGAAGATTTATCAGTACCATAGGAGAGCTTTTAAAAGAGGGGCATTGGAAAAAAATAATTTCAGTTTCCTCAAATTGTCGGTGCTTGCTATTGTCCTTCCATATTTGACTGCAGATATAGAGATCTTACAAATGGTAAAATAATTGAGATCTGAGCTGCAGAATGAATATCCGGATGACCATTTGATAGAAAATACTAACTCTTTGCTGCCAATTATTAGTCATTTGAAGTTTTGAAATCTAGATTGGATAATCCAAGATAGAACATAAACATGGGAAACTGCAACTTTTACATTGATGGCATTGTTACGTGTGGATATCTTCCCTTTCCTTAGAACAGCTTTACCTCCCATAATGGCAGCAGTTTTCTTGCTTTGATTTATAATCTATGAATATTTAATATAAAATTAACTCACTACAAAATATGAAGCAATTCATTTATCTGGATGCAAAATCACAACTTCCACTGGATTTTATAAGAATGACAGACACATAATTCAGATCTCCATAAGTCTGAGAATCCTTGAGGATATCTTTTGCTAATTGTTCACTATGGGCAGGGAAATCCTCTTTTTTATCCCATGAATTGAGTTTATCACTGAGTTTAATAACATAAATATAGTAATAGGGAATAGGCCCATTTTTTTCTTCCTTCATTTTTCTTTCTTTTCTTCTTTCCTTTCTATTTCTCTCCTTTCTTCCTCTCTCTCCTTCCCTTCAATCCCACCTTCCTTCCCTTCATGAAGTTTTAGAATCTATTTTTAAAAAATTAACATTCTTCAATCCAGCACATATAATTGTTTCTATCTTTTAATTTCTGAAACAATATCTGTGCAATATTAGCTGGCAGAATCTTGACTTACAAATCTTGTTCTTTTGAAATTATAGTGGGAGCCACAGAGTTAAGTTGTTGAAGATAACTATACATTGACTTGAATAATGATGCCATCCATATCAAAGCATACATCATGTTTCATATCTTTCTTGAGAGCAAGTTGTCTTTCACTATGGTTCACTTATTTAATCTTTTATTTCTAAGGTCATTAATAAAATTTATTGGTGCCTTGACAACACTAAGACAATTTAGTAGAGTAAAAATCTAGCCAATAAGTTTCGATATTACCATTTCAAGCTAATTACATTATTAGCTGAGACTTTTTTACTGCAGGGATTTCTCCAATAAACTGGAGTATGAATCCAGAAACATTTGCATTTAAAATGATTGCAAAGCAACAAGATGTAGATGATAGACAAATGGATAAAAATCAAACAGCTAAATACTCTTTACATTGACCAAAATTACAATATACGTAGTCCCAAAACATCCTTACATAAAATCAATTACCATAGATTAGTTTATTTATTTTTCAAAACATCATTATCTAAGTTTATGGTTGTGTTCACACAACAGACATTCCTTTAATGTGTTGTGAAATTCTTGAAAGGGAAGATCCTAGAAGAGATATTCAAGCAACAAATCTGCAAATACCTAGATGCAAATAAACTAATACCTAGGAGCCAGCATGGGCAAAAACATATCATGCAAAATCAATTTTATTTTATTATTTGACAGAGTGACTAAATTAGTGGACCAGTGAAATGCTGTGGACAGAGTATACTTGGGTTTCAGTAAGGCATTCAACAAAGTAGACCATACACTACTTCTTGGTAAGATAGAAAAATATGGGATAGACGGCATCGCCAGATGGATTTGTAACTGGCTGACAAAACCACACTCAGCATGTAGTTCTTAAATAAAGCAGATAATTTCTGTCATATTTGTGGTGAGGTTATTTTTGTATCCCAAAAATGAAGGATCACAACCATGATTAAGAAAGCCTACAACTTGTATTTCTTTCTGCAGTATTCCATCAGCAATTCATCCATTAACTAATGGGGAAGGACTACTGATTCCAAAAAGCACCTGAATCTTTCGTTATTGAGTCCACTGAGGAAGAACCTCAGGAAGCTTGTAGTGATGAACAAACAGCCTTACATGACCCGGATTATCTGCATTCCACATCCTCTGAACTGCACCTCATAACACAAATGGAATTGAATGACTTAATACAAGATCTGGATCTTCTGAAGAACGAAGTAGAGGTTTTAGGTTCAAGACTAAAGCAGTGGAATCTTGATCCACCTTGATCTTTTGGGTCATTGGCTATTCTTGCCAGCTTGATGTCATCTGCAAATTTGATTAGTTCCCCTTTTATAGCGATAGCACTTAGACTTATATACCGCTTCATAGTGCTTTACAGCTGTCTCTAAGTGGTTTAGAGAGTTGGCATTTTTCCCCCAACAAGTTGGGTCCTCTTTTTACTGACCTCAGAAAGATGGAAGGCTGAGTCACCCTTGAGCTTGGTAAGATTTGTTTTGCCAAACTGCTGGCAGCCAGTGATCAGCAGAAGTTGGTGCAGTACTGTCCTCTAACTACTGTGCCATGCAGCTCTTATTCCATCTAAATCATTTATGAAGTTATTGAAGAGTACTGGGTCTAAAACGGAACCTTGGGATACTCCATTACTTTCTTCTATTCCTGTAGATGTAGTTCCATTAAACAGGTTCAAGGCATAACTAAATTTACTAGCATAAAATAATGTTTAAAGATGCTGTCTAACTTGCCAAGCAACAGATACTGTGACTTTTATAGAATTTGGTGATGTAATATTGGTCACAATGTAAGTTGCATCATGCATTTTATAAAACTTATTTGATTAGTTGGATGCTTATATCATGGAAACTAAACCCAACATACAATTTTAAATGTTATTTTCATTTTTAGCACTCCAAAATTATGTAAGAACAGCTGTTTTCATGCTCTCAACCTTTTATCTGTAGAACAATGATAGGGATCTGGCTCAATAGCAGCAACTGAGAGAGAGGGCATTGGTGGGCCAGCCAGATGCAGCAGAAAAAGAGTTGTCTCTCCAACCGTTTCGCGAGGCAGAGCAAAGTAAGGAGGAGAAGATAGCCGCACTTCAAAGAGAGCTGGCTTCGCTCCAAACGGAGAAAAAAGACGAGCCAAGAGTCACTCGACAGAAAAAAATAATAATACAGTGGAACCTCGACATACGAGCAGCTCTACTTACGAGCTACTCGAGATAAGAGCTGGGAGGGGAGCGACATTTTTGTTCGCCTCTCGAGCTCACATTCGGGATACGAGCGCCAAGGAGCTGTCTCCTGAAGCCGAACACTAACTTCCGCTTTCGGCTTCAGGAGACAGCTCCTTGGCGCTCGTATCCCGCGTGTTTTAAAAGGTTGCAGCCGGCCTGGGGGGCTCGGGGGGGTGCTGGCAAGCCCCCCAGGCCGGCTGCAACCTTTTAAAACACGCGCGCCGCTTCGCAGCTCTCTGCTGAATCCGGAACGTTAACTTCCGCGTTCGGATTCAGCAGACAGCTGCGAAGCAGCGCGCATGTTTTAAAACGTGGCAGCCGGCCTGGGGGGCTCGGGGGGAAGCCCCCGAGCCCCCCAGGCTGGCTGCAACCTTTTAAAACACGTGCGCCGCTTCGCAGCTGTCTGCTGAATCCGAACGCGGAAGTTAGCGTTCCGGATTCAGCAGAGAGCTGCGAAGCAGCGCGCGTGTTTTAAAACCTCACAGCCGGCCTGGGGGGCTCGGGGGCTTCCCCCCGAGCCCCCCAGGCCGGCTGCAACCTTTTAAAACACGCGCGCTGCTTCGCAGCTGTCTGCTGAATCCGAACGCGGAAGTTAGCGTTCCGGATTCAGCAGACAGCTGCGAAGCGGCGCGGGTGTTTTAAAATGTGGCAGCCGGCCTGGGGGGCTTGGGGGCTTCCCCCCGAGCCCCCAGGCCGCCTGCCACGTTTTAAAACACGCGCGCTGCTTCGCAGCTGACTCTGAACGCTAACTTCCGCGTTCGGCGGCAGCGGTTTTTGTTGTTGTTGCACGGATTAATTGACTTTACATTGTTTCCTATGGGAAACAATGTTTCGTCATACGAGCGTTCCGACTTACGAGCCTCCTTCCGGAACCAATTAGTCTCGTAAGTCGGGGTTCTACTGTAAACTGAACTGAGTTGACTTGCTAACACGGTATCAAGTTTTTCAACTAATTAATCTTTTTTCTGTATTTCTTTTTGGTTGTTCACGCTAGTTAACAAGGGGATGGGAGGGAAGGAGGGGGGAATCTTTTATTATGTTGTAAAAAGGGGAAGAAAGGGGGGCTTTCTGAGGGAATGCAGATCCAGGAGTGCCTCTTAGTAACGGAAGTTTTTTTCGTTGCCTCCCCGGGGGGGGGAGGTCAGGATAGGGGCACCAGGGTAGGGATTCATTGTAATGGAAAAATATTTTTCCGGTAGGCTCTGTTTTGGTGGAAGAAGAAATGTATTTAAATCATGTAAATGGGTGATATAGGATTATTATCGCTGAACGTAAATGGTCTCTCATCACAGAAAAAAGTTATAGAATTATGAAGCTGGCAAAGGACAGCAAGGCAGATGTTTTATTTTTATCTGAAACTCATAAGGAAAGGGAAAAAACAGACAGATTACTCATAAATGCAGAGTGGAATAAAGTTTATGAGTCGAGGGCCACGAATAAAGCAAAAGGAGTTGCCATCTTGTTGCACCGAAGAGTGCATTTTCAGTTAAGTAATATTAAAAGAGACAAAGATGGCAGAATGCTATTCATTAAGGGGAAAATAAGTAACAAGCTAGTAACCTTAGCGGTAATTTATGCTCCCAATGTAAATGCAAAACAATTTATAATAAATGTAAAACGGAAATTAGATGAATTTGCGGAAGGTATTGTGATTTTAGCAGGAGACTTTAATCTGGAATTAACAGCAGGGAAGGGGGATAAGAAAAAATTACATCTAAATAAACTCAATATGATGGACCTTCATGAAAACGTGGTTAATAGAGACACTTTCTATTCTGCAAGATATAATAAATTTAGCTGTATAGATTACAGTGGTCCCCCGATTATCGTGAGGGTTCCGTTCCAGGACCCCTCGCGATGATCGATTTGTCGCGAAGTAGCGGTGCGGAAGTAAAAACACCATCTGCGCATGCACAGATGGTGTTTTTACTTCCGCCGCAGCAGCGAGGAGCCGAAGATTGGGGTTTCCCCGCCGCCCACGCAAACTCCTCGCTGCTGCTGCGCCTGCCGCTTGTCTTGTCCGCCCGCCGCTTGTCCGCCGCCTGCCTGCCCGCGCGCCCTTCGCCCGCCCTTCGCCCGCCCACGCTGTTCGCTCGCGCCGCTTCCCAGCTGAGTCCTGAAGCCAGAAGGCAAAGGCAAACTTCTGCGTTTGGCTTCGGGACTCAGCTGGGAAGCGGCGCTGGGGTTTTACTGGCCGCCCACGCAAAGGGGAAACCCCGGCTCCTCGCTGATGCCTGCCGCTCGCCCTCCCGCCAGCAAGGGGGGGAAGACCCAGGGAAGCCGCCCAGCAGCTGATCTGCCCGGGGAACGCAAACTCCACCATCTACGCATGCTTGGCCATAGAAAAAAGGGGCGCGCATGCGCAGATGGTGTTTTTACTTCTGGGTGGAAAAATCGTGATATAGCCTTTCGCAATGATCGGGATCGCGAAACTCGGGGGATCACTGTATATGTTAATTAACAAAACAGATAAGGTAAAGTTTAAAAAAGCGGAAGTAAAATCTATCTGGCTATCAGATCATGCTCCTTTGTTAGCTGTGATAGAGATAGAGGTTCGTAGCAAACAAAGAATTTGGAGGTATAACCCCATTGTCTCAGTAAATGAGGAGAGTAGAATTAAATTACAAAGGGAACTTAATGGATTCTTTTGTATTAATGCAACAGGTGAAGTTAAACAAACAACAGTTTGGGATACACATAAAGCAGTAATGAGGGGCAACTGCATTAGTACTGAAGCCTTTATTAGGAAATCCTGGGATGTTAAGAGGAATAATTTATTAAAAGAAATAGATTTAATCCAAGAAATTTTAAAAATTACAAGAAATAGAGAATGGAATTTATTATTATCATTTAAGAAAAAGAAACTGCAATTACTTGACGAAGAAAGATGGAATAAAATGAATATGACAATGAAACATAGAATTAGAGGTTGGAGTCATAAATCAATGAAGCAAATGGTACATTATTTGAAAAAAAGAAAAGAGAAATCTTACATCTCTGCTTTAAAATATAAGGATGGTGTAATAAAACGTAGTAATGTAGAAATGGAAAAAATAATGAGAGATTTCTATGGGGAACTATATAAAAAAGAGTATGTTGTTTCGCAAACCTCAGAGGTTAAAAAGCAATTAGAGGAAGAAGATGCCCAAATGCTAAATGCAAAAATTACAAGTGAGGAGATATCTAGAGTTATTAAGGGATTGAAACCGGCTAAAGCCCCAGGTCCAGATGGTTTTACTGCTGAATATTATAAAGTATATATGAATGAATTATTACCGCATATGGAGAAATTGTTCAATAATGTATTGGAGACTTTTGAAACTCCAAAGACGTGGAAAATGTCAGAAATTATAACGGTCCCAAAACCAGATCGTGATTTTATGGATCCGAGCTCTTATCGCCCCATCAGCCTATTAAATCAAGATTATAAGATATTTATGAAAATATTGGCAAATAGGGTGGAGAATATATTACCAAAAATAATTGGAGAAGATCAATATGGATTTGTGAAAGGAAGGAAAATTTATGAACCAATAAGAAATGTGGTCAATGTTTTACACCATGCTACCAGTACCAAAAGAAAACTATGCATTTTAAAATTAGATGTCTATAAGGCTTTTGACAAAGTTAACCATGACTACCTATTTCAATTATGTAAAGATTTAAATATGGGAAACACATTTTGTAGAGTTATAGAAACAATATACAAGGATAATGTGGCTCAAATTAGAGTAAATGGTAATAGAACAGAAATGGTTAAAATTCAAAATGGAACTAAGCAGGGTTGCCCACTATCCCCAATGTTATTTGCATTAGCAATTGAGACCCTAGCAAACAAAATTAGAAATGATAAGGAATGGAGAGGCTATCAAATAGGGGAATTGGAATTGAAATTAAACTTATTTGCAGATGATGCTATAGTGATGTCTGAAACCCCAATTGAAATGATGAAAAGAATAATGAATTTAAAGATCAATCTGGACTGAAGGTTAATATAGACAAATCAGAGATAATATGTTTAAATACAGGCCCTAAAGAGCAAATCGAAATTCAAAAAACTTCAAAACTGAAACTAGGTTGTAAAAAAATGAAATATTTGGGAATTTGGTTATTCAAGAATCCAATAAAAATAGCAACGGCCAACTATAACCTAATATGGAAAAAAATCCAGAAACAGATAAAAAATTGGAAGGGTAAAAAGTTAGGAAGAATGGCTAAGATTAGGGCTCTTAAGATGATGATAATACCAAAAATGATGTATTTGTTTCAGGTTCTACCTGGTAGTTTTCCTGAGGCAAAATTAAAAGAATGGGATAACAGACTAAATTTTTGGATTGAAGGAGATAAAAAACCCAGAATAAGGAAACATTGGCAGAATGCACAAGAGAAAGAGGGCGGGTGGGGCAGCCCAAGTTTGGTATTATATAGAAATGCATTTCAAATGGAAAGGTTAATGGAGCTACAGTTATGGGGGGAAAAGAAATGGGTACGAATAGAAAAAGAAATTAATAATATAAATAATAAAGAACTATTATTTAAAAATTGGAGTAGAATTGAAACCAGTACCTTAAGTGATCCTTTTAAAGCAGGTTTAGAAATATGGCTTAAATGGCAGAGGACAAGTGGAATAAAGGTATCCAGGCTATCAACGTTACATGTATTGAATATAGGGGATGGCGTTAATCTAAGTAGAATTATTAAAATATTAATTAGTAAAGGAATAACGAGAATTGAGCAATTATATGAGAAAGATGGAAGAGTTAGTAGAACTAGATTGGAATGGTGGATTGGTAAACAGAAATGGTTGCAGATTAATGCAATATGTATATACTTAAACAAAAGTGAGAAAATAGTGTAGAAAAAATAATAAGCGAAAAGATAAATGAAAGTAAAGCACAAGCCGGTAGTATATATAGAATGCTATTACAAATGGAAGAAGAAGTAACAAAAAGTTTAACAAGATGTTGGCAGGATGATTTACAAATAGATGAAAGAGAAATGAAAGAAATAATAGAAAATATATACAAGATTAAAAATACGAGAGTTAGAGAGATGAGAAGAAAAATCTTACATAAATGGTATTATACACCTGCACAAATTGCACACTTCCAGGGGAAAGAGAAGGGCATATGTTGGCACGGATGTCAGAAAAAAGGAATTTTTATGCATATGATCTGGGAGTGTGCAGAAATTCAGAAATTCTGGAATGTAATCCAGAATGAAATTAATAAAATGTTAAACATTAACTGGATTATTACAAAAGAAATAGCAATTTTAATCAAATATAGAGAATTAGGAGAATTTAAGGAAATTAAAACCGCAGCACTGGAAAGTGCTCAAGCGGTGATGGTATTAGGATGGAAAGATTCTACAAAATGGACATTACAAAATTGGTACTGGTATATGGTGGATCACATACATTTTGAAATTATGGAAATAAGATTAAATAATTTTGATAAGAATAAATTGGAGAAGCTGATGGTGCGATGGAACAAGGTAAAAGACTATATGTTAAATAGAATCTGTGATGTAAATGTGAAAAATAAATTGCAATCACTCTTTTAGTAATACTAGAACAAGATAGAGCCAAGGAATAATAGATAAACAATTAAATTTTTTTGAATCCTCTTGTATGGGTGGTGGGGGTGATGGGGTGTGTGTTGTTGTTAGGTGATGGGCACATGCACTGTGCACTGTTATATGTCTGTTGTATGTAAACTATTAAAAAACCAAGAAAAAATTATTATAAAAAAAGAAAAAAAAATAGCAGCAACTGAGAGAAGGATGTAAGAGCTCTAATAGAAAACCATTTAAATAAATGAATTTGATATGTCTAGTCTAGAGAAAAGAAGGGCTGGGGTAACATGTTTTATGGCCCTCTCTAAGCTGTTTACAAAGTCAGCAAATTGCCCCAATCTGGATCCTCATTTTATCACTCTCTGAAAGATGGATGACTGAGTCAACTTTGATCATGACCGCAGTGTTCCAATATTTGAGGTGCTACCAGAAAAGAGGGGGGGTCAACCTAGTTTCCAAAGCACCAGACAACAGGATAGCAAGCAATGGGTGGAAACTAATCAAGGAGAGAACCAACCTAGCATTGATTTCTTGACAGTGAGAACAATAAAACAGTGGAAGGCTTGCCTTTAAAAGTTGGGGTGCTTCATCACTAGAGGTCTTTAAGAAGAGATTGGACAGTCACTTGTCCAGTATGATATAAGATCTTGTGCTTGAATGAGTGAGTTGGACTAGAAGGCTCCAAGGTCCCTTCCAACTCTATTATTCTGTTCTGTTCTATTCTGTTAGGTATGATTAGAATCAAATGAGACATGTTCTCTTATGCTACAAGATGGTATCATAGTTATTTGTCATTTATGGCATATTCAGGTACTCTAAAATAGATTTCAAAGAAATGCTAGACATTATCTAAAGACCATAATTCAATGGGCTCAAGACAGAACTGAGAAAGATTTGATGTGCCACCAGTCAGACTGATGCTTAATGATCTAAGTCAGTACAAGGGAGCTTCCTGTATTTCTAAAACCAAAATAGTTATATGAATTGTTATATAAATATTCCAGAATCCACAAAGAACTGTTTACATTTTTGAAGCACAAGAACTTTGGTTAAACTGGATATGCAATAAAAGTCAAACAAAAGTAAAACTAAGAACAAAGCAGAAAATGTATACTGCTCAAAAAAATAAAGGGAACACTCAAGTAACACATCCTAGATCTGAATGAATGAAATATTCTCATTGAATACTTTGTTCTGTACAAAGTTGAATGTGCACAACAGCATGTGAAATTGATTGTCAATCAGTGTTGCTTCCTAAGTGGACAGTTTGATTTCACAGACGTTTGATTTACTTGGAGTAAAATTGTGTGGTTTAAGTATTCCCTTTATTCTTTTCAGCAGTGTATTTTTTAAAAATATATATATATATAGTTCTGACTTTCTCCCGGGAGTCAAAGCACACCCATTTTTTCACCAGCAACAATGGCTTTGTAAGCAAGTTAGGTTCACCCAAAGTCATCCAATGAGCTCCCATGGCTGAGGATGGGTTTGATTTGAAATCTCCCTGGTTCTGATGTAATCCAACCACTGGCATTTGTGGTTGGACTGAGAGAAGAAAAACAAATAACTTTAATTATGATATTTAAATTCACATTTAACAAATCTGCAAACTGCAACTGTCTTCATACTAAGGACTGCAAAGATTTCAGGTCAGCAGGCTGGGAAAGTCTTAGAAAGTCTTAGAAAGACTTTATTGAGATATTATTCTGTTTTATATTTTGTTCTTCTCTCAGACCTAATGAAGGCATTACTTTATTGTACCTCTATGGAATAATCAAATGCTACCTCTTGCTAAAATCTTCACCAAGAAGGCAAAGTTCCATTGGTGTTACTGAAAGCTAGCATAGAAATATTATCTGATGCTCCAACACTGTATTGCTTAGAAAACATTGCATAAATGTTGATTTACATTTAAGAAACTTTATGCATAAAGTGGAGGTTCAGTAGTTTAATGATCAACCAAAAAAAAACCCCCGCAGGCACCTAATTTGACAGTTCATAATGAGCATGACACATTGAATTGATGGAATCAGATTCCAGATTCATAGGCATGGAAGCTACTTGGAATTGGTACTGATCAGTGGTACTGATTTTTCAGAATCCTATGATCTGTTGATCACAAGACATCAGAAAGGTATAACTAGAAAGTTACAGTTTTATTCTGAATTACCTTTTTCTGCTCACTTTTTCTCTGAGGCACTAACTAATTCTTTCTGCCTTCCTTTCCAGGCCCACATGTACAGAACATATATTTTTGGACTCTTCACCTGATAAAAGTTTGTTAACTAGATGCTGTTTGCCTACCCCTATAATATATTCCCTGCAAATAAACCTTCTTTCTGTTATAGTTATGACACTTTTAAAAAATGAAAAAAAGCCTACTTCATTGTTCAGGGCAGACTCCCTCTCTCAGGATTGCTGACACAATAGCAGTATCTCCAACTGCTAATCCCAATGTCAAAAACCAACAAGCAGATTCTCCAGCAACTGGACAGCTTCTCTATCCAATGGCAAACAGTAGCTCTTGCAGGAATTTATATTGTATTTTCCCTTAAAGTTTAAGGAACCTACATTTAAAATTGCATTTTAAATCCTTGAAGAATTTATTATTATTTGTCCTCTCAGTTATCCTATTTGTTTCATTCTAAGAAGAAGAAGAAACAACTACTGAAATGAAGTTAACTCCTGAAAAGTCTACAAATTAGCATATGTCCTCTGCCTCTGCTGTTGTAGATGAGACTTATGACTAATGCTGAATCAATTAAAATAGATAAATCTATAATAAAAGTATAATTCTAGACCTGAATCGCATCACTTATTCCTTGGGGAGTAGCAGGAAGATACCTGAGGCCAAACTTACCTAATTGTTCCATAATAAATCCTTGTGTTTAATCACAGTCTGTTTCAAAGGAACTCCCGATAGTTTTAATTAATTAGCTTCTTGTCACATTTGTTCATGGAATTGAAAATAGTTTACATTTCTTATCATAGCTGGCAAGCCATCAATTTTTATACTGTAGGCTATCTTTAAACAAGGGTCTTATTCCTTACTTCAGAAGCTTTTGTTTTAGGAAAATTAATCTAGAATTAATTATACCTATACAGACAATATATAGGATGTGTTCTGGCATTAATAATGTTGTGGTTCAACAGTAGGAAACACTGTTCACTTTATTTCAATGGAGCCCAACAAGGCAGGGTGATGATTGTTTTACAGGTGCCTTTGTGCAGAGCTTTTCCAAGTACAGCACATGATTTGTATGCAGAAGAGTCCACACTCACATCCTGAATAACAATGTTGGGGAGGGGGGGATGCCTTGCTGACGCTGTCTGACACATTCAAAAAAATTTCAAGTCAGAGGAAATACCATTTGGTTAGATCATGGCTTTGTGTCAATGTGCTCAGAGATTTCTGCTTGAAACTGCTTTAGAGGAATCACTGTGCATGAATCAATATTTTGAATAATTTTGACATGGTATCAATACACACTATCACAGGTAATGGTTGGATAGAAATTATATTCATCAACATATTGAGCTCAAGTGTTGAACATTGCATAGTATTGCTATCTTCAAAGATGTTTTAATCTCCTTTTATAAAATGATTCATTTTGCTTCTTGTGTGCTCCTGTTCTTTCCAGAGGTGGTATTCAGCCATTTTGCACTGGATCATGTGAACCGTTGGTAGAAATTTAGCCAAGGTTGTCAAACTGGTAGTAATGGATGGCTGGTCACACCCCTGAACCAGTCTCCCAGTCACCACTCTTCACCATTATGTTTTTCACACGCGTGCATCCCATTGTCTTGCAGGTCCAATGGGATGCACATGCTCAAAGAACATGGTGGTGATGGCATGACAGCAGCTTTTCCGTGAGTTTCAGTATTTCTTTACCAGCCACTTTCCAGTAGTGGCTAGCTGGGGGCCACCAAAAATTCTGGTCAGCTTGCCTTCCAGACTCTGGACCAGCCACCCCAGAAGGTAAGCAACTTGAACAAAGAGGTGTGGGGGGAGAGGAAACAAGGTTAGAGCCAGAGTCAGGGCTGCTAAAGGAGGGGGTAAACAGGGCCAACTGGGGAAGGGAGGGTGTGGGCAGTTACGTGGAAATTCAAAAATTTGCCTACCTTTTGCTGTGGGTGTAGCTAGGTAGGGGGGTCATGTGACTGAGTGGGAATTAACATGAATGATGTCACGTTGGCCATACCCACTCAGTCACATGACCCCTATCTAGCCACACCCACCGAATCAGAAGTGATTTTTTTAAACCCCTCACTGGTCCTTTCCATGCATTTTATAAAAAAGTTTATAAAAACAAATTTGTTCCATTTTCTTATATTTTAACTCTGCTGTTATGTTACAAGTCTGTGAGACTCGAAATCGAAGTCTGAGACCCTGTAAATAATTTTCCCTGCTTTTCTGAAACTTGAAATTTCATGACTTTTCATAATTTCAGGGGTTCTCTCAATGATAATTTTTTGGGGGGTGGGGGGCTTAGTTTTTGCTGGGCAAAAAAAGTCATACTTGTACTGTTTTTGAGTCTGTGTGACCCAAACCAAAAATTCTTTATTTTAAGTGCTTATATTTGGTCAATTTGAAAACTTCTTTTTCTTGGAAACTAGGTTGAACATTTCTGCACACAATGAAATGAAAATTGAAATAAAAAAATAATGCTTATTGGTTTATAAAGGTTCATAAAAGTCCACCCAACCCTTTTTTGTGATTTTTTTTTTCAATTTATAGAATAGGCTCCAAATCCAAAATATTTTTAATATCTTAGGCATTGATTTACTAAATTTAACATTGCAGATCATCATAAAAATATTTTTGGGAGGGTAGGGGCTAACTTTTTTCTGGGCAAAAAACCTCACATTGAATCTGTTTTGGGTCGTATACGATCTGGACCAAAAATATATATTTTTAGGTACTTAAATTTGGTCTTTTTGAAATCATTTTTCACTGGGAAACTAATTTGAACATAATATGAAAATTGAACTGAGAAAATTGATACTTATATTTTTATTTTGATCAACACCCCACCCCCCCACCCCATTTTGTGAGCATTTTGTGTCAGTTTATATTTTTTTAGGCTACAAATCTCAAAGGAATTTCCCCCCAAAAGTTTTGATATACTAAATTGAACATTCCTGATCATAAGAAAAATAGAAATGAACTAAAAAAAAAATATCCTTATTTGTTTATTTTGCTCAGAAAAGGGCCACGACCCCTCGGCCTTGCTGTGTGCGATTATTTTCAGTTTTTACATAGATTTGGCTAGAAATATTGGGAATATCCTTTTGAAAAGCAAGCACATGATAGCCAAACAACAAATTTTATGAAAGAAATCCATTTTACTAAAAACAAGTATGTAATTTTGAAATTAACAGCATAATTTTTATATATAGCGAAATAATTGAACACAGCGGGGGGGGACATTTATGTGCAAAATAAAGAAATAAGTATCAATGTTTTCAGTTCAATTTTCATTTCATTATGTTCAGCAATGTTCAAACTGGTAATTCAATGCCAAAGTTATTGAAAATATTTGTCATTAGGGGCCTAGAAAAAATTATAAAGTGACATGCTTGAAAAAAATGGGGGTGGCACGGTCCTTTTATGAGCAAAATAAACAAATAAGCATCATTTTTTTTCAGTTCAATTTTCATATCATTATGTTCAAAAATGTTCAAACTAGTAATTCCACACCGAATTTAGTAAAATTGTACGTTGTTTGCAGGCAAAACTATCTTTAAATTGAAAAAAAAAATAACAAAAAGGGAGGGGGCTTTTATGAGCAAAATAAACCAATAAGCATTATTTTTTAATTTCAATTTTCATTTCATTGTGTACTGAAATGTTCAACGTAGTTTCCAAGGGAAATAAGTTTTCAAATTGACCAAATATAAGCACTTAAAATAAAGAATTGTCGGTTCGAGTCACACAGACTCGAAAACAGTACAAGTATATAGTGGTTTTGAACAGCGCAGCAGGGTTAAAAAATATTGGGCAAGCCAAAATAAAACAAGATATTTGCATCTCATTGGATAGAGCATCATCTACAAAATATGGGAAGGGAATAGACAAATTGAAATTACATGCAATTAAAATAACTGAGTGGAAATATCTTAGTTCACTTTCAAGAATTTGGGCTTTTGAGAAAATGAAAGAATGTTGAAATGCTGAAGTATGGATGTCAACTTTATTCCAGAGACTAAATTTAAATATTAATACTTACAGTTAAATACTGTATTTGCTAAAGTTGTAGAAATATAACTTGAAGAGCAGTAACTTAAAGATGAGAAAGAAATCACACATATTATTTACATGCTCAGGCTACTTTCTACTGACATGTAAGCTTGCAACAACCATTCCTCCTTAGCGTTATTTACGTGGCCGAACCTGGGAGATTCCAATAGATTACAAAGACTCTGATAACATTTGTGTCTAATAGAATGACTATCAGTGTTGAAACTGGACCAATTGAAAATTAAAAGCATTACAAGGCCTGCCTCATAAAATATCTATGTGGCCCATAGATGTGGTAGTATAACACTGTTTTGAGAAACCAGACCATTAAACACAGTTTTACCAAAAAGACTCAAGAAAGAAGGCAAAGAGATTTCTAGGAAAGCAATGTGTGCACACAAATACACACTGACATGAAAAATCTCCTCTTTTAATCAACTTATTTACCCTGTTGAAAGCTCATTATGACAAAGTGTCTGAACTACAAATGCTTGGGAGCCAATATTCTTCAATGCCTTGTGCATTGAATTATGGCTCTCATGGCAGGCTGTGCTGACGGAGATGGAAACAAGTGGTGTTGTGCTCTAGTAGGGGATAAATAACATTCACCTTCATTGCTTTTTTTTTTTTTTGGCTACCAATGTGTTTTAGCAATGGCTTCAACCAGACAATTCCTCTATCTTAAAAAAAGGGGGGGTTCTATTAGTCTTTCCCCCGAGATTAGCCACTTCATTTCCTAAATATATAAAAATAAAATGATTTTTAATTAAACCTTTGCACTGCAAGTGTAAGCTATTGTAATATATTGTAAAACAAAAAAAGAATGATTAAACACCAGAACTATTCAAAAATGAATAACCCAGCAGTCAGCTGCTGGAGATATTTAAATGTGAAGGGTGTGTGCGATAGAATTGACAAATTAAAATCCTTCCAACTTCATGATACTACGTTTCTGAATTTACAGGGACATCATTTTTATAATGGAGACATCATTTTTACCCTAGAATCTAAAAAATATACAAATAAGTCATTTTGTTTTAGAACAAAATGCTTTTGGTGTATAAATCTGTGGGGAATATGTGCTTTTATTTTTCTACCATTGGAATAAAGAATCTCTTTTATAGAGGCATATAAGAGGCATTGCTCTTTGTTATTTACAGGATTTTGTATTCTTGACTTTCTTTCTCATGTCTGCGTCTGTAACCATTTGTCTCTTCATACTATTACTATGGTCGCTTTCCTAGCACTTGTATTACTTTGATTCAAATTTGACAGAAAAAGACACAGTAGGCTTTCTTATTCCCAAAGCATGGTACATATGCACTTTCTCTACAATCTGGATGAGAAAAAAACAGTCAGCAGCCTCAATACATGATGATGCATGTAGTTAACAACCTTTTATCAGGTGAAGTTCTTCATTGTATGAAACTATGTTCATTGTGTTAATCTATATTCCATGTTTAGGGGAATACAATTTTAACAAAATATTTAGCACTCAGTTAATTTTGAAAAATCTGATGCAGTTATATCTGTGCATCCATATTTCAGCAATATGGAATTAGAAGAGATTTCTTTAAATTTGTTACATAAAACAATTACAGAATAATAGAATAAGAGTTGGAAGAGAGCTTGAAGGTCTTTTAATCCAACCCACTCTCAAGAAGAATACCCTATACCAGGGGTAGGCAAAGTTGGCTCTTCTATGACTTGTGGACTTCAACTCCTAGAATTCCTGAGTCAATCATGCCAGCTCAGGAATTCTGGGAGTTGAAGTCCACATGTCTTAGAAGAGCCAACTTTGCCTATTCCTGCCCTATACCATTTCAGATATATGGGTTGTCCAAACTCTTCTTTAAAACCTTCAGTGTTGGAGTATCCACAACTTCTGGAGGCAATTTGTTCCATTGGTTAATTGTTCTGATTGACAAGACATTGCTCCTTATTCAAGTTTGGTTCTCTCCTAGATTAGTTTCCAGCCATTGCTTTTTGGCTTGCCTTCACGTGCTTTGGAGAATAGCAACCCCATTGTATGCATTAGCCTTCAGTCACTTAATCTTTTTTGCTGCTCTTCGCTGCTCTCTTTCCAGACTCTCACTATCTCTTTTACATCATGGTGACTAAAACTAAAAGCAACATTTCAAGTATGGTTTTATCAAGGCATTATAAAGTGGTATTAACAGGTCATGTAATCTTGATTCTATCCCTTGGCCAATGCAGCCATGACTGCGTAGAATCCAATTTATTACATTAAAAAAAACATTATGAGGGGGTCCAATAAACCCTCAGAGTATATTTTCCTCAACTAGCTTTCAAATGTAAACTATTTTTTAAAATCCTAAGAAAATTATCTACTATTCCTTGCAACAGGGGTGTCAAACTTGTGGCCCGCAGGCTGGATGCATCGCACACCGGTCATGCCTACCCCATTTTAGTGAAGGGGGAAAAGTTGTGATACATCACATGATGACAAAGTGTCATTGTGAGTTTGACATCCCTGCCTTACAACCTGGAGCTATAGATTGTATAGCATAGGATACTCCTATTCCTAATTACTTGGATATTATCCAAATTTGTTTTAAAATATTTTTTACTTCCTGTTAATTATAAATGTCTAGCTTAATTTTTATAAAACTGAGTCTAATATTATAACCTCAGATGTTTACACAGTATGTGTATTGTCATTCAACATTTCAAGTTAACTTATATTCCTATTGTAGAATTTCAAAAGTTCTAAAACTGTCATTACTTGATAGCTGATTGAACCTAATGATTCCTTTACCAGGCTGTGTTTTCTGAAAAATGTATTACCAGCCACTTTCAAATAAGCATTACTCCACTGTGTCAATTTCTCATGAGAAGAAAAATATTTTTCCCCTTTTGTCATACATAAGAGATGCAAAATTATTCTGAGTTTGTCAGTACACTTCATAAAATACAGTGAACAGTAGTTGGCTGGCAAGGTCATTTCAGGAATAAAAATTCTAGTTTTATGCACTGAAGGGAGGATCTCTTAGCCTGACTTTCTGCATTGTGTTCTCCAAACTGGTCAGCTGAATTCCTCTTTGGAAAAGTTTCACCCTTCTAGCCAAGACAAGGCCAACACAGGATATCTAGAGGCCAGAAATTAATCCTATCCAAAGCACTGAAAGCACCTCTGAGAATTAACCTCTTTCCTAGAAGTAAAGGAAAATTAGTCATCTTGAAAGTGTAAGTCTGTCAGCTGCTCATCTTTGCTTGCTTTAAAGCTTTCTAGCATCTGCCATAACTGGGGGGTGGGTATTTGGGAAGAGAGGCAAGCTGGATGTGTGAAAGAATGATATGGGAAATTGGGGAGTATGGCCATTAACAGAAACCAGAGGTGCCAAAATGAGCCTCATTTATGCTGCATTCAGCATCTCTTTTAAAATTATATTTTCTCTAAAATCTATGAAGTCAAGAGTAATTCTTTCCCAGGGAGTAGCTAGTCAGTCTGAAAAAGTATTCAGGTATTCAAATTCAAATATTTTATTTCATGGGCAAAGAAATTGCTTTAATATTTCTAAACATAACCATTTTAAACTATTTGTTTAGGTTCTAAATAGATGACTGGTCTAATGGGAAGATGAAAAAAGTAAATGAAGTGGTAAAATTTGGAGAAATTCCATCTTCACTCCATTTACATTCTGGTCCCTTTTCATCTACTGTGTCTCTCCTAAAATAAGACCCTCCCCAAAGAGAAGGTCCAGCACTGTTTTGTGTGCATGCATTAAAATTAAGCCCTATCCCCCAAATTTGGCAAAATGTAAGTTCATGCTTGCCGGAATGGACAAACGGCAGACCGTTTCAGGTAGACAACTACTATAAGATGAAGTAACTGTTACAGGTAAGCAAGGGTGTGTGAGATGAGCGCGTCACATTCCTTCCTCTTTTCGGCCACAAAAGGAGTGGCCTGGTGGCCAGGCGGGGCATGTGGGCCACTTTTTGGGCATGAAACAAGCAGACCAGTGACCAGGCCAGGCACATTGGGCCACTGGGTCACTCCTTTGAACCATGAAAAAAATGGTCCAGTGGCCAGTTGAAGTATGTGGGGCATGTTACTTGCTCTTTTCATCCATTTGAGACATGTGCGGAGGGGAATTAACCCCTTGAAAAGAAGTCTTAGCTGTTTTTTCAGGGGTCAAAAGAAAATAAAACTCAGTCATATTTTCAAGGAAACATAGTAGTTCTTGGTTTATTTTAATGTTTTATTCTTAATGTTGAATGTTTTTACTGTTTCTATTGCTTTATATTACGTGTATATTATCAGCTGCCCAGAGTTGTTTGACAGTGAAATGGGCAGCATATAAATGTAATACTGTATAAAAACAAAGAAACAAATTAAAGAGGAAGAGCCTGGATTCAGTAACAATGGTACATGAAAAAACCTAGGTCCAATGATGAGATTCTTAAAGGGAAAGAAGCAAACAGTCTAAATAAAGATAAAGACTGAACATGTGTACAGAAATGGAAGCCAGAATAGTTTGCAAGTACAGAAAGAGAATAGAGTACAATTAATGGTGGTGATATAAAACAAATTTAGATTTATCTTCTGCATTCTAATTTCTTTTCCCCATTGCTTTTCACACTTCTAAAGTGGCTACTGATCTATCTATAGATGCATTGCACTGACTTGTATTTTCATGCAAAACTAATCTATTGATAGTCTATGAAAAGGGTCCCCAAGCCCCAGCCTGTGGATCTGCACTGGTCCATGGCATGCCAGAAACAGGATAATGAAAAAAAGTGAAGCCCTATCCATGGGATACAGGCAGACCCACTCCAGTTGGTGAAAAAACCTCTCATTGGAACTGGTCCCTGGTGCCCAAAACATTGGGGACTCCTGCTTTTTGAGGTTCATTCTTCTACCTCATCAGTTAATGCTGCTACTGCTGCTACTACTGATAGGTCCAATTGCAGTCTAATTACAGTTTACCAAAGAAATGAATTCTTCATTGCATAATTAAGTCTATTGCACACAAAACAGAGTGTTTATTGTATACTATATATAAAATATTGCCTTGCAGAGGTAAAACTAAAGTGTCCTTTGTCCAATCATCTCCTAGTCATCTCAGTACTATCTAAAGACCCTTCCATGGTCATATAGCCAGTATTATACACCGAGGTGCATGGAATATTGTTACCTCCCTACCAAAGTGGTACCTATTTATATATTCACATTTGCATAGTTTTGATCTGATAGGTTGACAGGAGTTGGGGCAAGTAGCAGAAACTCACCCTATCATGCAGCACTCAGGTCATGACCTCAGCTGTCAGCTTTGCAGCTGACAAGATTGGTGTCTAACTGTAAAGACATTGCATCGCATTCTGATTGAACTACAAAATTTAGCTAGTTTTTCCAAAACTGGATATTAAAAATAACATCTAAAAAGAAAAGAAAAACCCAAGATAAAATCAATGGTTGGCCCTTGAATAAATAAACATATTCTGTATGAAATGAAAAGCTTTCTAACTCTGTTGCTGGTCTTCAAGAGCACCACAGGAATTGCTCTGGTTTCTAATGCTAATCATATATAATTTGGGACACACGTTTTGTGTATTAAAAATGCAAAATAAAATCTTTGTGATATGCAGTTAATTGGCAAATGCCATTTTTCAAAGTGTAATTTTCTCAGCCATTTACATTTTATTTCGAAATTAAAATTAGAATATGTAGAACATTTGCTGCAATTCATTTCCAAGATCAAAGTAAGTTCTGAGCCCCAGCAAACTGAAAATGACAACATAAAAAGAAAATTCTATAATTTGGCCTAATAAACGTTCCCACTCAGTATTTGTGTTCCTCCTCCATCACACAATTATATCCTCTAGGTTCAACAGCAATTGGCTAAGTTACACTATTGTCCCATTGTCTTTATGAACCAGGAACTTTCTCCTTTATCCATATCTCTGATTTGTTCTTCTCCCTCTGTTTTCTTTTAGGAAAATCCTGTAAAATAATATTATTGGCAGCATTGTCATTTCTTTACTTCAGAGTCAGTCATGAGCAATCTGGACTAATAAAACATTTTTGGATACCTAGTCCTTCCCTGACAGCACTTACTGTATTTTTTGATGTCTAAGACGCACCGGTGTATAAGACACAACTATATTTTAGAGGAGGAAAACAAGGGAAAAAGTATTCTGAACCAAATGGTGTAGTATTATATTGTAAAATACCATTGTGGCAGAATACTTTTTACAACCATGTATACTTTTTAAAACCATGTACACTTTTTACAAACTTCAAACTTGACAGCTTCAAGACTTGTGGACTCCAACTCCCAAAATTCCTCCCCCAGTCATGCTAGCTCAGAAATGGGAGTTGAAGTCCACAAGCCCTTAAACTTGCCAGGTTTGAAGACCCTTGCACCCCTAAACCCTAACCCAGGAGTCTTCAAACTTGACAGCTTCAAGACTTGTGGACTCTTACTCCCAGAATTCGTCCACCAGTCATGCTAGCTTAGGAATGGGAGTTGAAGTCCACAAGCCTTAAACTTGCCAGGTTTGAAAACCCTTGCACCCGTAACCCCTAGTCTTCAAACTTGACAGCTTTAAGACTTTAACTCCCAGAAATCCTACGCTGCCAGGATCCACCTCCAAGAGTGACTCGCTGCATTGCCAGATCACAAAGGCCTGGCTCCGCATCTCTGAAGGGCCAAGGCAGCTCGTCCTCATCCCCTTCTCCTAGCTCCAGCCGAAAACCTGACTGGGGCGTTTCTCTGTCGCCTGCCACTCTGCGCAACTTTCACCCTAAACAACCCTCAATTCTCCCCCCCCTCCACCACCTCTGTTGCCTTTTCTTCTTCCAGGCCAGCCTCTGTCCCTATAATGATCACCGCCCGGTTCAACTGTAACCCTCAGCCTTGCCTGCCACAGGTACCCTGTTCTCCTCTCTCCCTTTGTAGGTTAATCTCACGTGGAGAGACTGAGAGTGCCCACCTTTCCTTCCCCCTCTGAGCCACCGAGGAGAGCAGTGTGACATTTGCAACTCTTTTCCCTGGCCTTGAAGCAACTGCTGCTGCTGCTGCTGCCACTTCCTCCTCAGCCTTGACGTCGTTTCCTTCCAACATAGCAAGGATGGGAGGCTGCTGCTTTTGCCGCTACCGCTGCTTCTAATGGAGACTGAGGCAAATGGGCAGCACTGCGTTCTTGTGTGGACCTACTTCGTTCTTCCTCCACAGCGATGAGCAGGGGCGGCCATAAGCCGCCCGGGTATCGGTTCCAGGTATTGGTTCCAGATGGGGATGGCAGCGAAGGAAATATGCTTATGGCAGCCCCTGCTTGTTGCTCTGCAACCCTCTGCCTCCCTTTCTTGCCCCTCGGAGCTTCGGAGCGCCTGGTAGCAGCTTTGGAGAAGCAGGCGGGTGTCCCCTCAACACATTCAGCTGGCAGAGGAGCCCACAGGGTGGCTTTGATCATCCAACGGGACGGGGCTCGGCTGCATCAGCCCCCACCCCAATCTCCCACCTTCATGAGCACCTTTGGGAGGGTGAAGTGGTCGACGAAGACGCTCAGAGCAAAGTTTCCTCAGCTCAGAAATTTCACAGCTGGCACCCTCTACTTCGAGCACCTTTGCTGACTACTGCACCCTCCCAAACGTGCCTCCGAAGGTGGGAGATTGGAGTAGGGGCTCATGGAACCGAACCCCATCCTGCCAGATAATCAAAGCCACCCCATGGGCTCCTTTGCCGGCGGGATTCGTGCGGCAGGGATGCCCGCCCGCTGCTCTGAAGCTACTGTCACGCACGCCAAAGTTGCTGCCACGCACCCCACTCATCCCCAGAGCCAAGCCGCTGGCCTCCAACTGCCGGGCAGCTCGGGGACAGCTGCCGCCGCTGCTCTAAAGATGCTGCCACATGCCCCATTCATCCCTGGGTCCGAGTCGCCCGCTCCAGCCCCCAGATTGCCAGGTGGCCTCAGGGACAGCTGCCACTGCTGCTGACCCCGCCCAACATTCGATGTATAAGAAGCACCCATTTTTGACACATCTTTTTGAGGTAAAAGGGTGCGTCTTATACACCAAAAATACAGTAATAGTCAGGAATGTTGGCATCAGTAGTCAAGCAATATTTGAAGGGCCAAGATTCTTCAATTTCCACAAATTGAGTTTTAGTTAGTGTTCAGTGTACTTATGACTCTTTCAGCATTTTAAACAGTGCAGTTAATTATTTTGAATCATTTTATCAGAAAAACAATTATCTTTCTTTTGAATAGTGAAGAAGATCCAGTATTGCTGAAAGTAAATGAATATGGTTACAACTGTAATATATAAGTGGAAGAAAAAAGGCTTTATGAAACAGGGTTCTTATTTTTAACTCTGATTTCTTGGGGAGGATGCAATCTCAGTTTTACTGATTTAGTTAAGGGTGAACCCAAGCAACAAACTGGGGGTGCTGCTATAGGAATCTGCCTCTTAGCGACAAACTCCCAAGCTCCCACATTTATGTATTTATGTATTTTTTATTAGATTTATTTTATTTATTATTTTATTTTATTTTATTTATTTTATTATTTTTTTTTATTTTATTTATTTTATGACTTATATGCCACCCAATCCTGAGGGATTCAGGGCAGCTTATAACAATATAAAAAATACAAATGACAATAATAAAGAAGTCAAATATTAAAATGATAAAACCCCACTTATAAAATCCACAACTCAAATAATCCAATCAACACACATTTTATTTATTTATTTATTATTTAGATTTGTATGCCGCCCCTCTCCGAAGACTCGGGGTGGCTCACAACAAGATAGAACAAATCATAAATAATCCAAATAACTTTAAAATATTTAAAGATTTAAAAGAACCCCATATACTAACATACATACACACAAGCATACCATGTATAAATTGAACATGCCCGGGGGAGGTGTTTCAATTCCCCCATGCGTGATGGCAAAGGTGGGTTTTAAGGAGTTTACGGAAGGCAGGAAGAGTAGGGGCAGTTCTAATCTCTGGGGGGAGTTGGTTCCAGAGAGCCGGTGCCACCACAGAGAAGGCTCTTCCCCTGGGGCCCGTCAACCGACATTGTTTAGTTGACGGGACCCGGAGAAGGCCCACTCTGTGGGACCTAATCGGTCGCTGGGATTCGTGCGGCAGGAGGCGGTCTTGGAGATATTCTGGTCCAGTGCCATGAAGGGCTTTAAAGGTCATAACCAACACTTTGAATTGTGACCGGAAATTGATCGGCAGCCAATGCAGACTGCGGAGTGATGGTGAAACATGGGCATTCCTGGGTAAGCCCATGACTGCTCTCGCAGCTGCATTCTGCACGATCTGAAGCTTCCGAACACTTTTCAAAGGTAGCCCCATGTAGAGAGCATTACAGTAGTCGAACCTCGAGGTGATGAGGGCATGAGTGACTGTGAGCAATGAGTCTCGGTCCAGATAGGGCCGCAACTGGTGCACCAGGCGAAACTGGGCAAACGCCCCCCTCGCCACAGCTGAAAGATGGTTCTCTAATGTGAGCTGTGGATCGAGGCGGACGCCCAAGTTGCGGACCCTCTCTGAGGGGGTCAATAATTCCCCCCCCCAGGGTAATGGACAGACAGATGGGATTGTCCAGACACCGGCACATCACTTCCACTGCTTCGTTGACTGGACATGGGGTGGAGATGTAAAGCTGGGTATCATCAGCATATTGATGATACCTCACCCCATGTCCTTGGATGGATACTATTCAATACAATTTGGTCATGACAGATGTTCATGGCCCCCAGGCCTGCCAGAAAAGCTGGGTCTTCACAGCCTTTTGGAAGGCCAGTAAGGTGGGTGCAATATGGACATTGGGTAGGGAGTTGGTTCCATAGAGCCAGGGCGGCCACAGAGAAGGCCCTCCCCCGTGGTCCCGCCAACCTGCATTGCTTTGTTGATGGGACCTGGAGAAGGCCAACCCTGTGCGATTTTATTGGTCTCTGGGAGGTATGCAGCAGGAGACGGTCTCGTATATAGTCAACTGGTACACCAGGTGAACCTGATTCCTCTGGCCACAGCTGATAAATGGTAATCAGGCTCAGCTGTAGATCCAGGAGGACACCCAAGTTGCAGACCTTGTCTAAGCAGCTCAATGTTTCTCCCCCCAGAACAATGGATGGACAGATAGAGTGGTCCTTAGGAGGAAATGCCCATAGCAACTCAGTCTTGTCTGGGTTGAGCTTGAGCCTTTGGCTCCCATCCAGATCCTTACAGCTTCCAGGCACTGGCACATCACACCCACCATTTCACTGAATTGGCATGGAGTGAAGATGTATAACTGTGTATCATCAGCATATTGATGACACCTCACCCCATGCCATCAGATGATCTCATCCAGTGGCTTCATGTAGATATTAAATAGGAGAGGAGAGAGGACCAATCCCTTTGGCACCCCACAAAGTAGAGGCCGAGGGGTGGATCTCTGCCCTCCCCCGCTAACACCGACTGCAAATGACCAGAAAGGTAGGAGGAGAACCACCATAAAACGGTGCCTCCCATTCCTAACCTCTCCAGCCGTCCAAAATAATCACATCCATCAAACACTCAGTACAGCTACTCCCGAGTCCTCACAGCTTTGGCAAAATGATGCTTTTAGGACTTTGCAAAAGGGCCAAATTGATTTTTTTGGGGGAGGGGGGTAGTGGTGAAGTTCCACAGGTTGTGTGCTATGGCAGAAATGGCTCTCTTTTTGTGTCTTACCAGACAATACTCACTGGTTGATGGGACCTGCAGCAAGTCCCTTCTGCTGGTTCTAATAGGCAAGTAGCTGTAACTGGAAAGAGGCAACCACTTTATAGGTCATTGCCAACATTGTGAATTAAATATAAACAATACAAATACAAACTTGGCAATCAATTCAATTTGCAAAGAGAGGTATAACATGCATTAATTGTGGGGCATGCATACTTGCCTACGTAGCTGCACTTTGTACCAGTTGAAGCTTCCAAATGCACTACAAGGGCAGCCCTATATACAGTCCAGTGCAATAATCTATAAAGAAGTGCCTAAAGCATAAATGAACATAAGCAGAATATCTCAGTCCAAGAACAGGCACAACTGATACACAATACATAGTTCTGCAAAGGTCCTTCTATCCATGAGGACAAGGAACCATGAGTCCAGAAGAAACCCCAAATTGGCCACAGGTTCAATGTGAGATACTACAATCCTATCCAGAAGAAGAGACAGAAAGTTCTCAGAACGAGAACCTAAAGCTACTAAGTCTCACTAGGGCCGAGTTGACACCAGTTGTTCCTTTTCCAAATACCCCAGCCTCCACACACTGAGGCAGGACTTCCATGGCATCACTTACTTGAGCCAGGGTGGAGACATAATTACATGATTATAGAAACATAGAAACACAGAAGACTGACGGCAGAAAAAGACCTCAAGATCCATCTAGTCTGCACTTATACTATTTTTTGTATTTTATCTTAGGATGGATATATGTTTATCCCAGGCACGTTTAAATTCAGTTACTGTGGATTTATCAACCACGTCTGCTGGAAGTTTGTTCCAAGGATCTACTACTCTTTCAGTAAAATAATATTTTCTCATGTTGTTTTTGATCTTTATTATATTGAATATCATGATATGATTATACAATATAATGAATCAGCATACTGAGGGTATTTTGTCCCATGTCTATCAGCTTCCTATAGATATTAAACAGGAGTATTTTTATTTTATTTATTTATTTTATTTGTCATACAAATATAGTATTGTATTGTAGTATGTTTAACATAAAAGTATAAAGTAGAGATAGAAAAGAATTTTAAAAGTCATTTGGACAGGAATGGTAGACACAAAGAAATACTTATGCACATCCCTTACAGACCTCATAGAAAAGGGGAGAGGTCTATTGTAGATAATGTAAGGTTGAAGATTTTGGGATTGGGGGAAGAAACAACAGAGTCCGGTAGTGAATTCCAGGCGTTGACCACTCTATTGTTGAAATCGTATTTTCTGCAGTTTAGTTTGGAGCTATTTACATTTAGTTTGTATCTATTGCATGCTCTTGTGTTGTTGTTCTTAAAGGTGAAGTAGTCGCTAACAGGGAGTACATTGTGATGTATGATTTTATGAACAACAGTTAAATCAGTTTGGAGGCAGCGTAGCTGTAGATTTTCTAAACATAGTAATTGAAGTCTGGAGGAGTAAGGTAATTTGTTGCATGAGGGGGAGTGGAGGACTCTTCTTGTGAAGTATTTCTGGACTCCTTCAATTGTATTAATGTCTGTTATGCAGTGTGGATTCCATACAGGTGAGCTGTATTCAAGAATTGGTCTGACAAATGTTTTGTATGCTCTGGTTAGTAGATTGGTGCTTCTAGAGAAGAAGCTGCGTAGAATTAAGTTTGTGACTCTTACTACTTTTTGGCAATGCTGTTGCAGTGGGCTCTGGCACTTAGGTTATTGGAAATGAGTACTCCAAGGTCTTTGAGTGAGGGTCTTCTGCGAGTTCAGTTTGTCTTTTTACCAATGTGTAGGACAGAGCATTTGTTGGATGAGATTTGCAGTTGCCAGTTGTTAGACCATTCAGCTACATGGTCAAGGTCCTTTTGAAGGGTAGAAGTATTATCAGAGATATTAAATAGCTTAACATCATCAGCAAAGAGAACACAATTGTTTGTAATATTATCACAGAGATCGTTTATGTAGAGTATAAAGAGAGTAGGTCCTAGGACACTGCCTTGGGGAACACCACTGTTAACTGGAGCAGTATTAGATATGGCATTACCTATTTTGACCACCTGTTGTCTGTTTGACAGGAACCCTGATATCCAATTGTGCAGTGGTCCTGCGATGTCATAAGATTTCAGTTTCATAACAAGTTTGTCATGAACTACTGAATCAAAGGCTTTGCAAAAGTCTATGTAGATTGCATCAATTGATTTACCCTGGTCAATTTGGGTAGTCCATATGTTTTGCAGTATAAAAGTTGCAGGTTGCAGGAAAATATTTTTTGGAAACCGAATTGTTTGTTGGAAAATAGGTTATTTGTTTCAAAGGTGGAGTGTAATGGATTGGTTAATGATGGATTCCATGACTTTGCAAGTGATGCAGGTCAAGGAGATTGGTCTATAATTTTCAACATTGCTAGGATCACCCTTTTTGAAAATAGGGATGACCGTGGCTAGAGACCAGAGTTTAGGTAGGGAGCTACTTGTAGAAGATATTTTGAAAATTATGCTCAGGGGTTCAAGCGAGAGTTGAGGAGAGGTTTTTTTAAGAAGTATGCATATAGTCTGTCAGGTCCGATAGATATTGTTTTAGGTTGTGCAGTGATTTCCTAATGTTTTCTTCAGTAAAGTCGATTTGTGTTAGATCACTGAAGTTAGTTGGGTTGCAACTAGGAAATGCTGGGCATGAGCAGTTACTATTCACAAAGACAGAGCTGAAGAAGTTGTTAAAGAGGTTGGCTTTAATTGTTTCATCAATATACTCTTTGTCGTTTGATCCCATAATTGGTGGGATGGATCTAGAGTCTTTAAGTTTGTTGCTTACAAAGTTATAGAAGGCACGAGTGGATTTCGTGCGTAGGAAGTTTTCTTCTTGTTTGATATGATAGTTGGTACATTCAAGTCTTTATTTGATGACATAAATTTTTATAGCGTTTTTTAAAGTTTGCAACATAGTCTGTTTTGCTTTTACGCCAAAGTAATCTTTTTTTGGGTTGTAGTTTTCTTATTTTTATGGGTAATTTATTTATCTTGGTTTTGGTGTATATTAGCGGTACATGTGATTTTATGACTCTTTGGATCTCAAGCAGAAATTTATTGTAATAGTCACCTACAGTGATACAGCCGGAGAATATTGTGTTCCAATCAAGAGTCTATGTTGTCATAGTTGGCCTTCTTAAAGTTGAAATTGATTGTTCTGCTTTTGGGGTTTTTTATGAGAGGACATACATTGAGGCAAAAGTCAATTGTGCTGTGGTCACTTTTAGAAAAGGGTTCTCTTACTTGGAGTCCATAAATAGAGTGAAAACTGTTGCAGAAGATGAGGTATAGGCAGTTGTTGAGTCTGGTGTTGTCAGTAACTAGTTGCACTAACCCTAGACTAGAGGGTTGTAGAGGGTTGAGCGAACGGATTCAATTGTGCATTCCTTTAGGGACCAGTAAATATGTGGTAGGTTTAGGTCGCCAAGAAATATGAGGGGATGTTGGTAGGAGGTTGCCCACGTTAGCAGTGAGGTTAACTTGTTTGCGTGTGAAATCTCATAGTCAGGGGCTCTATAGCATAAGAGGAAGCGGAGTGTGGTGTCTGAGATTAGGGAGGTAAAGTTCTTGTTTAACTTGGATTTGCTTTATGTTGAGTGATTTCTTGTAGAAGATTGCAACTCCTCCTCCTCTACGAGTTGCACGATCAGATCGGAAAATGTGGTAGTCTTTTGTAGTGATAATGGAGTCAGGGAGTGTTCTGCCTGACCAGGCTCAGGCGTTAATTAACGGTTCAGGAAAGAAGGTCAGCCACACACGTGCATTGCTAATCAGCAAACTTGTATTAAACATAAAAGAAAAGGCTAAAGAAAACTGTCCTTATTTTCAGGAGTAAAACACAGTTCGAGGCGAAAATTCAGCTAGATACAAAGTTCATGAAAAAGCAAACAAATACAAAATTCACGTGGCAGAAACGTTCCAGGAGTTCTCTGAATTCTCGAGGCACGAGAGCAGCAGCTAGTCCCAGAGTTTTCAACTCCCACTTGCCTAACAATGCTGAGTTGAAATCCAAAGGCACAGAGCAGAGGCTTCAAAGCAGGAACCACAAAGCCACACAAACCACACAGATAAACATCCAGTTTGCCTCTGCCTCTGTTCCCTTTTGTAACTGTAGCCCTCATTATGGGAACCACACCCAGCCCTCATTCTGTGGACCACACCCAAACACAGGTGACACCATAATCACCGTTGATAATCCCTTAATTGAGCCCTACGTTGCATTGCTCTATGGCTACGCATATTGATTATTTGTTCAGCATCCGAATCCAAAGAAGAGAGGCTATCCGACAGGCTGCCTGCTAAATTCCCGGGGCTGTCTGCCAGTTCCTGTGGGCTGTCTGCCAACTCCTCTGAACCATCTGCCTCCTCCTGTGGGCTGTCTGCCACATTTTCCTGTCAGCCAGGCTTTCACAATCACTCTGTGACGCATCTCTCACATATGTGGGGGAAACAGCTGGCCCAGGCACAACAGGGAGGGATGTAGTTAACCATGAAAATGATGTCAAATTTGGTGGTTTTTAGTAGGAGAAGGAGTTCGGGTATTTTGTTAGCAATGCTTCTTGCGTTTATTAGTTTACATTTAATGTTAGAAGTGGTTGATGATGAGGAAGTAAGGTGGGTGCGTTCTTGGTTGAATGGGAATTGGTTTTGGTTGGAGATAGATGAATTACTGATTTTTATGGCACTCTACAAAGCAGAAGTTGAGGGTAGGGACTTGATCAACACTGGAACTGGTCCTGGAGGAAGGAATAGAGCTTGTACAATCATGCCATCCATACCGAACCCTGGAACTAATCTGTAAAGATAGCATGGCTAATGATATCAAAGGCTACTGAGAATTCAAGAAGACCAAGGAAAGAGCCACTTGCTGGTTGATGTTCCTGGCAGAAAACATCTGAAAGTATGAAGAATGCTGTTTTTGTCCCATAGCCAGGCCTCAATCCAGATTAAGAGAGGTCCTCATAATCTGTTTCATCCAGGTTTCTCTAAATCCTTGATGGAGAATCTTTTCGCCACTGACTTTTCATCATCTATTTCTCTTCTGGGTTTCTGGTGTGCATGCACGTGCAACAATCAGCTGCATTTCATACATGTGGCAGTGCCAAAAATTTTACATTCTGTGACAATAGTCTGAACATCATCGAACACATAGTACTGTATATATAAAATAGACAAATAAAATAAGCTAAAATGTTCTGAGACTTTAAAATTTAAACAGTAATTGTCTTCAGGATTGCGCTGCAGTGGGATCACATAAACACACACACAGAGGCACACTCAGTAAGCAATTGCTGTGTTATGGTTGGTTCAGGTAATAACTGATAGGTGTCCAACCTCTTTCTGAGGAAGCCAAGTGGATTACCATTGATGCAGGGGATGGGTGGGGTGTCACCATGACTCTTTCCCCCTCTGAAGACCCACGGCTTATCCTGGACTTTGAAAGATGGGAAGTGAGCAGCGATGCGGGCCAAATGGTAATAAATTGACTGACTGACACAACTCTCAGTTGGGAGTTGGCTTGAATTAAATCAACAATATCCAATTTAGTTGAAGCAGAACCAAGTACATTTAAAACCATGAAAGCAGACCTGGACAGAATCTTATGGTGAGTGTATACTGTTAGCAAAGAGTCTAAGAAACTCAGCTAATAGCAAAATGGGGATACTTGTTAGATAAATGAATACTTCACAGAATTAACGAACTGAAGATAAGCATTGAAGTTTTGCTAAAATTAGTTTTAATCCACAGTCTTTTCATCCCTGGCTTGCTGTCTAATTTCTTATCCAGATGCAAAGACAATCTATGAGAAAATAGAGGCTGATTATGTCTTCAAAACACCAAACTAAGGTACCAAAATAGAAGATATAATGGTCTAAATATAGAAAATCAATGTTGGAAATCAGCAAAAACTCTGCCTTGAACAAAAGCTTTCTAAGGAAATTGCTTGGAACTATGCATGCTATACCATTTCTCGCATATGGTACAACCTTCCCAATATGCCAGATGCTAAATGATCATTTTCACAAAGTGATCTTTACAAATCAGGCTTTTTTTCACATAGGCAATAATTAGCTTTAAATTCTTCTCCTCTCTCATTAAGAATTCTCTCTCTGAAGATGACCATCTTTACATAATTACCAAATGAGGGAGAGAGTTTCAAAATTATTCCTGGGCAAACTGTTGGAAGAGAAAAACAATACAACAAATTGCAGGTATTTCAGAAGACATTTTGAAGAATATTTATTTTTCAAGAAGTGAACCATCCATGGGATGATGCTGGCTGAGCTGATACAGAAGGCAGCAAAATTTCCTGTCAATCAGAAAGTTTTATTCAGCAGTGAATAAGTTTGGATTGTGAATTGCAACATTTAGGGTGGTGGGACGTAAAAATTAAGAATTTGGAATTAGTAATAACCCTTAAACTTATTTACCACTTCACAGTGCTTTTACAGCCCTAAGTGGTTTACACAGTCAGTATATTGCCCCCAACAATCTGGGTTCTCATTTTATCCGTCTCAAAAGGATGGAAGGTTGAGTCAACCTTGAGACTGGTGAGATTCAATCTGCTAAATTATAGGCAGCTGGCACTCAGCAGAAGTAGCCTACAGTACTGCATTTTAACCACTGCACCAATGCAGCTCAATAACACCAATCCTAATAATAGTGAATTATTGTTATACTTGGCAGAACCCTCTGTGGGAACGCTGGGTCAAAAAATAAAGAAGAAAGGTCATAAAATGAATTAAATGAGAGATTATAAAATATATTTCTTGACTGCTCTTCCTTGCAGCCGTTGATTCCCAATACCTCTATTGATCATGGATAACTTATCTTGGTGATACCTACAGTATGTTTAGGGAACGCACTGCTTTCCATTTGGAGGCTGTTAGACCTAAAATATAAAAACGTCACAATTTGAACTTTTCTGGGGCTTGGGTCATTGATCTTGCAGCTATAATTGGCAAGATTCGGCCATGGAATGATATTTATGGGTTTTAAATTGTTGTAATGTTTTGGATATTTTTAATATTTTATTCTGCTATTAAGTTGCCTGGAGTCCTTTGGGAGTTGGGCAGCATATAAATTTAATAAATAAATAAATCCAGTTCAAATTGACTTAGATGAAAAGGGTAAAAAGGGAATCGGCAAATCACAAAGGAAGGGAAGGGAGAAGGAGGAGGAGGAGGAGGAGGAGGAGGAGGAGGAGGAGGAGGAGGAGGAGGAGGAGGAGGAATAGTAGTAACCTAATTGCTGACCAAGCAAGGGAACGATCAGGCACAGCATTTCAGAGACCATCAAGAAAATAGACACTGTCAACTCCAGTTTTCGCAGCTAGCCATAGTCACAAGCAACTGCAATTGGATGATTCAAGTGATGGTTTAGATACCACTCAGATGCATTTCCCTGAATGTACTTATTCAAGGGACTCCAGAATGTGATGTGATCGGATGTTTTTATTTCCTTGAAGTATAGGCACATTTATTGTATGTAAACAGCCTTGGGCTACTTTTTGTCTATAAAATGCATAAACCATATAAAGAAATATAGTATTATTCATAATAAAGGTGACATTAATAACTTACAATAATGTTAAGATAGTCTGCTTCACTGGATGCGAGCCTCTGAAATATGTCAGGAGCTGTACAGCAAAAAAGAATCTAAGCCACATAAAAGGTTTTTAAAGTATGGATAAAATTTACATTAAATATTACTAGTGTATTACTGTTCAGCTTCAGCACATTATTTTATGCACTGGTTAGGGTTGAAAAGGCCTTTTTCAGATGGAGTAGGAATGAAAACAAGCCTGCAAAGACTTAGGGGAGGAAAAACTACTTCGGAGGGAGTAGGAATTTTAAAAAATGTGGCAAGCCAGGAACATCATTAGTACCGCATTAGGGCCAAAAAAGCACCACTTTTTCAGAGGGAGTAGGAATAAAAGCAAACCTGCAAAGACTTAGGGCTGGAAAAAACCTTCAGAAGGAATAGGAAGACAGGAACATCTAGTTAGGGCTGGGGAAAAAAGCTTCAAAAAAGCAACATTTGAAGTATAAGACCCACTCAAATTTTCACCTTTTTTAGGGAGGAAAAAGGTGTGTCTTATACTCCGAAAAATAAGGCAGGGGTCCAATTTTGTCAACACTACGTATTGACTAGTAGTCAATGATATTTTCAGTATGCCTACATAACAGAAATACCCTATGAATAACAACTTTAATACTATTCAGCATTAAAATGTTTTGGAAGAATGACTTCCCTCCCTCCCTTCTTTCCTTTCTCTATTTCAATTATAGATGCTGGGAGGGGAGTCTACTGATATTAAAACAACATAAAATCACACTTTAAAATTTCAGAGACAAATTACAAATTATAAGAAAACTATATAGACCATGAGTGTCAAACCTACGGCCCATGAGCAAGATCAGATATTGGCCCTGCCCACGCCCAGTTTAGCAAATGGGCAAAGTCATGATATGTCACATGACAACAACATAACACTGCAAATTTGATATCCCTGATATAGACATGCACATACATGCAAAAATAGGTATATGTCTATACATATGTTCCCAAAAGCTTTCTTAAAAGCAAGTAAACAGTCAATTTTATCTTGGTTGCATGCAGCATTCAATGTCTCCGCATGCATGGAACCTACATGGACATATTCTTTGGACTTCTTAAATTCCATCAATATTAACAGGTTAATCAAAAATGCTGTGTTGCACCTTAGGAAATTTCCTTTTAAAAAATGCAACAGCTACAAAGATAGAAACTACATTTAAATTAACATAAATACTTTTAAAAAGAATATACATGTTTTGTAGGGGAAAAAGATACTTGGAGGTAGAATTATATGGAAAGGAAATTCAAGAGATTACATATAACCAAAAAAGCCCCGATTGAACAAAAGCAGATTGTCTTAGAAGGAAACAATGAAACATTCTACCAGGTTCGCTGACATTTCCATAGAGCAACAATCACCAAATGGTGGTCCGTGGAGAAAATCTTGATGGTCTGCAGAAAAATTATTTGCATGTTTTTATATTGCACTAAATCAGTAGTCCTCAATCTACGGCCCCTGTGTCGAATACAGTGATTCCTCGATTTTCGCGGGGGTTACGTTCCAAGACCTCCCGCGAAAATCGATTATCTGCGATATAGTGGTGCAGAAGTAAAAACACCATCTTCGCATGCACGCCCTTTTTCCATGGCTGCACATGCGCAGATGGTGGAGCCGGGGAGCGACGAAAGTGCAACTAATATTAGATAAACATCTATCTAAATAAATAAAATAAGCATCTCGCTGCTCGTCCGTTCGCCCGCCCGCTCGCCCTTTCGCCCGCCCGCCACTCGCCGCTCGTCCTTTCGCCCGCCCGCTGCTCGCCGCTCGTCCTTTCGCCCGCTCGCCGCTCATCCGTTCGCCCGCCCGCCGCTCACCCTTTCGCCCGCCCGCCGCTTGTCCTTTCGCCCGCCCGCCGCTCATCCTTTCGCCCGCCCGCCGCCCGCCGCTTGTCCTTTCGCCCGCCCGCCGCTTGCCGCTTGTCCTTTCGCCCACTTGCCGCTCGTCCTTTCACCCGCCCGCCGCTCGTCCTTTCGCCTGCCCGCCGCTCGCCACTCGTCCTTTCGCTTGCTCGCCGCTCGTCCTTTCGCCCGCCCGCCGCTCACCGCTCGTCCTTTCGCACAAGAGAGGGAAAGTGAGAAAAAGAGAGAGAGCAAGAGGGGGAGAGATAGAGAAAGAGAGAGAAGGAAAGAAAGAAAGAGATGGGAAAGGAAGGAAGAGAGTGAGAGAGAGGAAGAAAGAGAGAGAGAGAAGAGTGGAAGGAAGAGAGAGAGAAATGATAGAAAAAAGGGGAGAAAAAAAGAGAAATGAGAAAATGATTGAAGCAGAGAATGACAGGAAAGAAAGAGAAAGAGACAGAGAAGTGACTCTTGGTGATGACGTATGACGTCATCGGGTGGGAAAAACCGTGGTATAGCAAAAAAACCGTGGAGTATTTTTTAATTAATATTTTTTGAAAAACCATGGTATAGCGTTTTGCAAAAATCGAGACCGCGAAAATCGAGGGATCACTGTATATGCAAGGAATGTTTGTGTTGCTGCTGAGAGTCTCCCCCTTTGGGGTCTTTTTGTGCAAGTCTGAGGGGGGCAGAAATTCCAACTTGGGGTCTGCTTCAGCTTCCTGGTGCAGGGCTTTGGGCGGAGTCTGGAGAGAAGTGCTGCTGGTGACATAGAGCCAGATAGCCTTGTTTCAGTGGGACTGCATCATGGCCTGTAACTGGCTGATCTCAGACCACTGAGCCTCCAGATGCTGGCACCTGGTCTTGCACTCCCACAAGCCTTCTCTCTGCTTGGAAAGCCTATGCTCATAGTCCTCAGTGAGGTGCTTCTGCTGAGCCTAGTTCTCGATCAGATCCAATTTGAACTGAGCCAGCTATTTTGCCAATTATTTCTCATGGTGGCTGCTTAGCTCCAAGAACTGCTTCCTGTTGGGGCCCTAAGAAGCCCAAGTGGGCAAGTGAGGAGTGGCAGGGAGGGGAGAAATGAGTAGACGCTGGCGAGGTGCTCCTCAATGTGAGTGACATCACATCACATGACCCTCACCCAGTCACATGACCACCTAGCCATGCCCATCCAGCCAGTCATTAAGCGGATCATATTAGTGGTCCACAGGGTTTAAAATTAAGAATTTAGTTGTCACTGAGGTCCAAGAGGTTGGTGACCTCTGCCATAGAGCACTTACCAATTTTCCACCTCACAAAGCACTTCAATACTCAACATCCCAATATTATTTCAGACAAAAGTAAATGACCACAAGTATGCTCCTGAACTGATACCACAAAATGTAAGGTGTTCATTAAAAGGCACAATGACTTCTCCGAGAATGACTTTCTCAAGCAGTAGATATTTTCATGCTTGGAGCCTTAATGAATCAATAGAGGCTAAATGCAATAATTTTAAGAATAGCCAGATATTGATTCTCAGCTGGCTTAACTAAATTAATTGAGTAAACTGATTCTGGTTAAATCATTTGGATAATGTCACTTACTATAGCTTTTGCAATAGTCAAAATAATCAGACATGGATAAATTCATAAATTAAAATTCATAGTATTTTAACATTCAGTTCTGCAATTTAATAGCATTCACTTTGCAAGTGGAAAGTATTTTTGAACTACTTTAATTTGTTTATTTTGTGCAATTTATCTACTGCCTCAATCCTCATGGACTCTGGGTAGTTTAATTGGAATAAAATAAGTATTTCTGGTGGAGGGTCTTAAATTGCTATTGCAATAACTTAAAGACTGCAGTGGGAGCAGACACATTCAGTTGCAACTGAAACAAAATAACAAGTACAGATTTACATATATGAGATACAATTTTATTGTTGACTTCTTTTTGCATCATAGTATTTTGAAAGAGAAGTATGTAACGGTTCTCTTTGGCTCAACGTAATAAAATGCAATTAATAATTATTTGCTCTTTTTGCTACATGGTCCAAAATGTCAACTTGTATAACATACTTGTGCAGATCATTGCAGTTAGCATTTTATATACAAAACTGGAAGATATAGATAGTATATTTAAAAAAGAGAGTAATGAAGGAGAGAGACAGAACCCCAGGCAGAACATACCTAGATTTGTTTGTAAGCACAGTGAAGACCTTTCATGCAATAGTGACACATGTGCAGTATATACAGTACATACCGTGTTTCCCCGATAGTAAGACCCCCCCGATTGTAAGACATATGGGGGGTTTCAGGGGGGTCGGCTTATATAAGCCATACCCCAAAAGTAAGACATATGTCTTACTTTCGGGGAAACACGGTAGTATAAAAGGAATTAAAGGGGGGAAAAACTAGACAAATACTATTGCTGCGCCCTCCTTCACCAGCCTCCTTTCCGGCAGCTCCCTGCGCGCCCCTCGCCTTCGCTCGCCGCGGCGCCACCGCCTCTTCCCCTGCCGAGGCTCAGCTGCAAGCGGCCAGTGAGGCCGATCGGCTCCGAGGCGAGCGGCCGGAGCTGCGCCCTCCTTCGCCCGCCTCCTTTCCGCTCGCCTCGGAGCCGATCGGCCTCGCTGGCCGCTTGCAGCTGAGCCTCGGCAGGGGAAGAGGCCGTGGCGCCGCGGCGAGCGAAGGCGAGGGGTGCGCACGGAGCTGCCGGAAAGGAGGCTGTTGAAGGAGGGCGCAGCTCCGGCCGCTCGCCTCAGAGCCGATCGGCCTCGCTGGGCGCTTCCCCTGCCGAGGCTCAGCTGCAAGCGGCCAGTGAGGCCGATTGGCTCCGAGGCGAGTGGCCGGAGCTGCGCACTCCTTCGCCCGCCTCCTTTCCGCTCGTCTCGGAGCCGCTCGGCCTCGCTGGCCGCTTGCAGCTGAGCCTCGGCAGGGGAAGAGGCGGTGGCGTCGCGGCGAGCGAAGGCGAGGGGCGCGCAGGGAGCTGCCGGAAAGGAGGCTGGTGAAGGAGGGCGCAGCTCCGGCCGCTCGCCTCGGAGCCAATCGGCCTCGCTGGCCGCTTCCCCTGCCGAGGCTCAGCTGCAAGCGGCCAGCGAGGCCGATTGGCTCCGAGGCGAGCGGTCGGAGCTGCGCCCTCCTTCACCAGCCTCCTTTCCGGCAGCTCCCTGCGCGCCCCTCGCCTTCGCTCGCCGCGGCGCCACCGCCTCTTCCCCTGCCGAGGCTCAGCTGCAAGCGGCCAGTGAGGCCGATCGGCTCCGAGGCGAGCGGAAAGGTGAGTGGCGCGGTCAGGCGCCCTCCTTCGCCCGCCTCCTTTCCGGCAGCTCCCCGCGCCCGAAGACGAGCCGGCCCCGGTGCCCGGGACAATGTAAGACATACCCCCAAAGTAAGACACAGTGGGGCTTTTGGGGGTAAAAAGATAGTAAGACACTGCCTTACTATCGGGGAAACACGGTAGTACTCAACTTGTTTCATTTTCATCTGAGGTTATGACTGTTTGGGCCAGCTCTTAAGCATGGAAAGGAATAAAGAGGGGTGAATGAACAGAGGTGGGGGTTTTTTTTAAGAGATACTGTTGACTTGCCCACTTAAGTGAATATGCTGGAAATAAGTTACATCTGATTCCGAAGTTGTAATAAAGTGCCTAGTGGCAATATTCCTGCAAGCAGGTATCCTAACACATGCATGTGTTAGGATACCTGGCATACTGAAAAACAAACTTTCAGCACATCAGCTCCACAAAGTTTATAAGCCCCATATAGACCCTTTTTAGAAAATAAAATGGTAGATGAACATATCTCACTATTTATAAAAATGTTTATTGTCAATAGTCAAAGTATTTTTTTCTGCCTCGTGGACAACTGCCGCAATGCTATTACATGAAAACAGAGCATTGATTCCCAATATGACACATTATCTCCAAATTACTCAATAACAGAATGCTGGAGAACAAGCAAATTGGTGGAATTAAGTCCACAGAAAATCAACACCCCCCACAGTTTATACTGAATAGCTTAATAATGTTTTGAGTGTTCCATCGACAGTCATAAATGAGAGTATTAGATTTCACTGTGTCCTTTCCCTCTGAAGAATATTTTTTTCAAAGACCTACTAATATCCAACACGACTGATGTTTACAGCATTCTGCTGCTGAGCATCCCTGCTATTCTTCTAACTATGCCGTGAAATAATCTTTCCAAAAAGAAAAAAAGGATTTGTAAGAAAAGTATAGCATCCACATGTTATCATATGAATTTTAAAAGAAACCATATTACAAGATGTGGCGGTAGTTGTTATTTTTACCTTTTTAATTTCACTTAAGATGCAGAATAGCATGAAATTAGTTATTATTTTTCTAGAGCACCTTTGTTTTGCCATAACCTATTCTTACAGCTGAATCCAAACTCTATTTTGATGACTGGTGGGAATTTTAGGACAGGATACATAATAGTTTGAATCCTAATAATATTGAATCCTGAGAAATTAATACCTCATATGGGTATGAATGTGCATGTGTATTCTGCAACAGAATGCTAAGAAACTGTTATAGATTTTAAACTGGAAAAAAGGACCTGGTTACCCAGTCTGCCTGCCTCTTCATTCCCATCTTAGCAATAAAGTATGGACAATCTTATTTCAGTTTAGGCAGAGGCTAAATCTTTATCCACCTTGACAATGGACATCTTTTAGCATAATGTTCCATTTTTTACCAGTGCACTAGTTTATAGATTTCCATATTTCCTTTTAATAGCCTTATATGATTTATTGCATTTCAAATGAGAATCACAGCAGGTAACATTAACAACATTTTAAACACAAAAGTAGAATACAAATGTCTAACAAACAACCAAACCCCCCAAAATAAATAATTCTTTCATGGTACAACATGCAGTTTCAGCTCTTCCTCTCCTTTGAAAGTTTGTTTTCTCAGACTTTCATTGTTATTCTCAAAATATTTAGTGTCCAAAGATGAAGCAATTTCTGTATGTTACTGGAAAAAAAGTACCTTGATAGCACAGTTTAATGACAAGCAAATGACAGAACCAGAAAAGGATGCTATATTTTTTTTCCTTTGGAGTCATGGCAAAAACCAGAGGGGAGGGGGAAATAAACAAACCTTTGAATATTGGTACTCGCTATGGATCAAATCTAAACATACTGTATAGCAGTATCCTAATCTAGAATATATAGGTACATCTATAACTGCCTGACAAATTCATTGTCTATGATATTTGTCTATGAACTCACCTTATCCAGAGATGTGTGGATTTCCTTGCCTTGTCTGCATGTAACCAATACTGTATACAGAATTTAAATATGCAGTTGAATTAAATACATCATATTTGCCTTACATTTCCACCCAGGATGCTCAAACAATGTAATGGAGGTTCTGCCTCAGTGAATAAAGACTATGGGGTTTGGAAGGGGAACCATATGTTTCAATTCAGTACTGAGTGATTTGTCTGGTTCTGGGATTCTCTAGGTTTGGATGAGACTGCATTTCCCCAATGTACAATTTGTGGGTCCTCCTGGACTTGTGGCTGCTGATAGATTGCATTACATGCCACTTGCACCCTTTACTGGACTGTGAACCCCTGTTCACAATCATTTATGTGTTGTTTACCTCATGAATGGCCTACTGCAATGCACCTTACATGGAGCTGCTTTTGAAAAGCATCCAGAAGCTACAACTGGTACCAAACTGCATGGTGTGTATTTATGTGCATTCTTCAATCAGGATAGGTAGCCCTCTGCTTCATGAGCTACATTGGTTGCCATATGCTTCCAGGTTCAATGCAAGATGCAACATTTAAAGCTCTTGATGGTATGGGGCAAGCTATTTGAATGACCACCTTTCCTCAATTATGTCTATCTACTTCATTGGGTTTGGCAAGAGTTACACTTAGGTTGCCACATGTTTAGGAGTACCCTTGGTGGACCTCAGATAGAGAGTCTATTCCTTCATGGCAGTTGCACTCTGGAATATCTTTTCTCCAAAGATTACACTGGTCTTGAATATCTGATTCTGTCACCAAACTTGGTGACCGGTAGGTATTATTGGTTATGTTAATTTGCTATTGATAAATTTATTTTTTACCCTGGACTATAATTTATATGTGTGCTATTATATGCTAGGTCAGTGATGGCGAACCTATGGCACGGGTGCTGCGGGTGGCACACGGAGACATATCTGCTGGCACGTGTGCCATTGCCCTAGCTCAGCTCCAACATCCATGTGTGTGCCGGCCAGCTGATTTTTGGCTCACACAGAAGCTCTGGGAGGGCGCTTTTGGCTTCCAGAGAGCCTCTGGGGGATGGGGAAGGGTGTTTTTACCTCCCCCCAGCTTCAGGGAAGCCTTTGGAGCCTGGGCGGTTGAAACACGAGCCTACTGGGACCACCAGAAGTTGAGAAACAGTCCATTTTCAGCCTCCAGGTGGCCTCTGGGGGACTGGGAAAGCTGTTTTTGCCCTCCCCAGGCATTGAATTATGGATGTGGGCACTCGTGCATGCATGATAGCACACACGCATGCTCTTTTGGCACCCAAGGAAAAAAAGCTTCAGCATCATTGTGCTAGTTTATTTGATGTATTTTGCTGTTCTAAATACCAGAGTCCTGAATTTAATATGGGTGGCCATATAAATTGAAATGATATTACATACATGTGTACACGCACACACAGACATAAGCATCCATATACAAGCTATCAGAGGAAATGGCTATGAAGGAATTATGAAAATAGCACTGATCACTAACTTATCAGATCTGCTGTATCTTTGATATAATCAACATGAAAGCATCAACTATTTTTTTTTAATGCTGTACTTCTTAATCATGATAAGAAAATCAACTGGGTTGCTGAGCCAAAAGTTTGGAAAATGAAAGGCAATTTAGTCTTGCTGGCCTTCTGCAGGCAGAAACCATCTGAATACCATCACCCATAAGCTGATGTAAGGAGAAATAGGACTTGACAAGATGAAGGAATAGTATGTTCCTTGTTATAACACTGCACATCTATTAAAACCTACAGGGAAATAAATAAAAATTGCTTCTAGCCAGAATTATTAAGGCCGTCTCATACCAGGTACAAGAGCAATTTGCCTTCTCCTTCAAAAGTAATGCATTTAGGAAGCCATCGCTGGGATTAGAGGAAACTAATGGATTTTTAAATTCATATTATTCATCAGACGGGGTATCTATCAAGTCACATTTTGATATAAGTATGCATGCTTCTCTCAGATATAAAGCTTTTTATTGAGCAGAGGCAAATATTATCAGAAAAATATTTGCACAGCCCTAACTCAATTGTTTAAACTGAAGCAAACCTAAGATGAATAGCACATATATTATTATGGTTAAAACCATTTGAAGAGAGCATGTAGGTCACACACATTTGCCCTGCCCCTATGATAGCATGCCCCCTGTTGACCCTGCCCATAGCTTTGGGATTTGTTTGGCAAAGTCACACATAAACAATGCTATGAGTGGGCTCTAAATGGGTTGTACCCTTTTACTGAAAGACAATTTTCTTAAAAGCCGAATTACACTGAATCACATTTTAAAAGGTAGCATAAATCCTGGTTGCCCACATTATTAAAAACAGGAATTGTTTTTTGACCTACCCATGGAAAATCATTGATTTTTGTTCCTATTTTGGCCTGCTGGGACTCCTTGTTAAAATGTTGTTAGTCTGAATTGCTAGAATTACATCTGAATTTGAAGTAGGAGAACCAATTTATCCTTAACAATGCAATTTCTAACCCAAAGAAGTGGGCTTTCCCCCTGCCCCCCAATGCACAACCAAATATAAATGCCTGACATTTTGCAGTACCACCGACTGCCATTTTATACACATCAGCCACAAAGGACTGTTGGTTCTAACCACTGAATAACACATCATTTTTTAAAAAATTATCCCTAACCTAAAGAACAATTGTTATCTTTGTCTTCTGAATCAATGAAGTAATGAGGGCATCTCAGAGTTAGTTAACATATCATAAAGAAGATGAAGCAAAGCCTAAGTGTCTGTGGGTGTGTTCTATGGGTGTGTTGGCCCCTCAGAGCTGCAAAATGTATTTAGGGATAAGGAGTCAGAACATTTGTTTTATCACCAGCTTGTAGCTTTCCTGGATTGTTTCAATGTTAGACAAAAAATTGTTTCATTTGAAATTGTTGCTTTTGGACCAGTATTTACCCTTCAAAATCTATTTTTAAATTTCTAATTGCTTTGGTTTGAATAATATTCTGCTGAAACTATGAAATATTAATAAATAATTAAATCAATGGCAATTTCTTAAAAAGAATGCCTAATTTGAATTATATTTTGTTGAATGGCTTAGGGAAACAGGAAGTCACATTTCAAATTGAAATTACCTTCCCTTCCAGGCATTAAAAGTAGAGTATGTAGAGATTTGTGTGATAGGGATTGTTATCAGCTATCCTCGGAATCCAAAAATTGCATAGGTACCAAGTTTAGTATTCTCCCCGTTTGAACAGTTGAGATGATTATCCACTTGTACAATTTTTGCTTTAAAAATCCAGCAGTTTTCAGAACCGAGTACCATCAATTCAAAAACACTGATCTAAAGATACTCCTGGTATTTTTGGTATTAATGTCATGGTTTCTTTGGAACCTGGCCAAAACCTTCTTAATTCTGGTGTGATCAGCATGCTTGCATTAACCCCTGATAAGGGATTTTTAATTTTTCCCCATATTTATTATGGAACATAAATATTACTCCATCCACATTGGTTGCAGTACCCCTGGGTGCGGTAGTCCGGTAGTGGCCCACTGATTGCACAATTTGCACGCAACAGCTCCGGTTTTCCTTCCTTTCTTTTTTCCTTTTTTTCACTAACTTCCAGTTATCTTGTGAAAAAAATCTTGTGAGATCATGTGTATGTGTGTGCGCGCATGCATATTCAGTGATTTTTTTTGTTTCTGTGTATATTGCGAGAGGCTGTGAGAGCATAGCAAGTGTGCAAACGTGTATCAGCCGATATGGACAAAAGAGGAACCTACTAAGCTATTGGAGTTAGATAGCTCATAGAGTTTCCATTAGGTAAAGATGCCAAATGAAAACCGATATCTGACCTCCATGAACCCATAATTTGACTGCACCTTCAAAACAACATTGTTGCCACTCAAGTGTAAAATTCCTTCTGACTTGAAAAATAGAAAAGCATGTCCATACTAGTCTCAAAAGAGAACATTTCACAGCTCTGCTTGTTCCAATTATGGAAACATATTCTTGAACATGTCAAATAACGGAAACCAAAGATTCACAAGGAGTCAGGCAGAAACAGAACAGCTCCTTGGTTCTAACCTCAGCAAATTCATAACTGCTGCCAAGTTCTTCACTAATTTGGCAAAGCTAGAAGGCTGATGTCTAGTAAAAGGATAGTTATGTACACGACAACTCTCAATTTAGATTAAGGGAAAATCACATTAGTATGTCAAAACATTTCAGTGGTATTTTGTTGGACTTTCTAACCCAGGGGATTGATTCCTATTGCTACTGAGGTATTCATGACTTAAATTCCCTTCCTATTAAAATTAACTGTGTGCAAAAAAGCTGGAGTATCAATGGAATTACAGTGATCCCTCTATTATCGCGAGGGTTCCGTTCCAAGACCCCTCGCGATAATCGATTTTCCGCGATGTAGGGTTGCAGAAGTAAAAACACCATCTGCGCATGCGCGCCCTTTTTTTCTATGGCCGCGCATGCGTAGATGGTGGAGTTTGCGTTCCCCGCCGCCCACGCAAAGGGGAAACCCGATTCGGCTCCTCGCTGCTGCTGCACTACCGAGCAGATCAGCTGCTGGGCGGCCGAAGGAACCTTCCCTGGGTCTTCCCGGCCGCCCACGCAAAGGGGAAACCCCGGCTCCTCGCTGATGCCCGCCACCCGCCCGCCCACCAGCAAGAGGGGGAAGACCCAGGGAAGGTTCCTTCGGCCGCCCAGCAGCTGATCTGCTCGGCACAGCAGCAGCGAGCAGACGAAGATCGGGGTTTCCCAGCCGCCCACGCAAAGGGGAAACCCCGGCTCCTCGCTGATGCCCCCGCTCGCCCGCCCGCCGCCCGCCGCCCGCCAGCAAGAGGGGGAGAGATAGAGAAAGAGAGAGAAGGAAAGAAAGAGATGAGAGAGGGAGGAAGAGAGTGTGAGAGAGGAAGAAGCAAGATAGAGAAAGAGAGAGAGAAAGGAAGATGAGAAAGGAAGGAAGAGAGTGACGTCATCGGTGGAAAAATCGCAATATAGCGTTTCACGAAGATCGAGATCGCGAAACTCGAGGGATCACTGTATTAGTGTCAAAACTTTCTACTACAATATTTTCCATCTATGTACAGGATTTTTTCTTCCATATAAGCAGGGTTATTCAATCAATCATAAGAGATCTTTCTATGATCTTTAACAACTGCTAACAAAAGCTTACAAAACATTTGCCAGACCAATCCTAGAATACAGCTCACCTGTATGGAACCCACATTGCATATCTGACATCAACACAATTGAGAGAGTCCAGAAATATTTCACAAGAAGAGCCCTTCACTCCTCTTCTTGCAACAAAATACTTTACTTCTCCAGACTTGAAATTCTTGGTTTAGACAACTTACAATTCCATCATCTCCGTTCCGACTTAATTATAGTTCATAAAATTATATACCAAAATGTCCTACCTGTTAACGACTACTTCACCTTCAACCGCAACAACACACAAGCACGAAATCGATTTAAACTAAATGTCAACTGCTCCAAATTTGACTGCAAAAAATACGACTTCATCAACAGAGTAATCAACGCCTGGAATGCATTACCTGATTCTGTGGTTTCTACTCCTAACCCCAAAACCTTTAACCTTAGACTATCTACAATTGATCTCTCCCCCTTTCTAAAAGGTCTGTAAGGGGCGTGCATAAGCACACCAGTGTGCCTACCATCCCTGTCCTATTGTCTTCTTTTGTTACTTTTTATCATTACTTATCTAATGTTTAATTTGTACAAATTATCACCCTATAATTGTTTGACAAAATAAATAAATTACAATTTTTTTTTTACAAATCTGAGCTAACAGTTCAGCTAACAGTTTACTCAACCAAAAAATTTGTTTTTGGTAAACTGACCTAGCTGCTAAATCAAATTAAAGCTTTCTGTTGAAGATCATATATTTCATAAAGTTGTATAATGGCCGAAGACCAGTATATAAATGAGTGAATAGGTTTAACAAATGGACCTCAACGACAATACCTTAAAACAAAAATATAATTTTTAAAAAAATTGCAAAAACAAGAATGAAATGAATCTTTTATCCTCTTTGATGTCAATGTGCATTTCAATATGCAATTTAAAATAAGCATGTTTGGTAATATGGGACAACTATAACAGGAGGTTAGGGAATTCTGAGCAAAAAGGTCTATGTAACATGCTAATATTGTCAGAAAGATATTTAAAATGTGGTTATTTTTACAGAACAGATGTAATCCTCACAATTAATGGGCCATTTTCCTAGATAAGTGAAAAGGGGTGTTGGCCTTACCTGATATGCCTCTTCTCATCAGGTGGAGCCAGCATTCAGGATGGGTTGTCCTCATCCACTTAGAATGAGTCTGTTATTTTTTGTCAGATCTGTCCTCCTAGGACTCAGCTTTGACGAGACCAAAGAAGCAGACTTGAAATGGCTACCAACTGGACACAGTCAACAACATGTAGGCTCCCCTTCTTGAACACCAAAAAAGGTGGAGACCGCCATGCAAAAAGTCAACCCAAGGAAAAATATAACAGCAATCACACCATCTAACAAACAAGGAGGATGCAGGAACTGACCCCTAAAGGGTAGGGATGAATACAGGCTCCACCTGATGAGAAAAGGCATATCAGGTAACACCAGTGCCCCTTCTCCATCATGGGTGGTGCCAGAATTCAGGATGGGACATACCAAAGCCAAAAATCTCCCGGGTGAGTATAGTCCAAGTCCAATTCAGTGAGACTCCTCATGGACCCTCTGCAAGACCCTACAACCAGAGATACTGCTGATGACAATGATTAATCAATATATATATATATATATATGCAGGTAGGCTTCAGTCAGGTCCAAAGAAGTGAGGAATTTGCCCTGTCTTCCACATCACAGGATAGACTGTAAGGAATGTAGGTTGAACAGTCTATATTTAATATACTGGTTCAGAGTTTAAGGTCCAGAATTGCCCCCATCCTCCTGAATAATAATAATAATAATAATAATAATAATTAATAATAATAATAATAATAATAATAATAATAATAATTTATTGGATTTGTATGCCGCCCCTCTCCGCAGACTCGGGGCGGCTAACAACAATAATAAACACAACATGTACAATCCAATAATAAAAAACAACTAAAAACCCCTATTATAAAACCAAACATACACACAAACATACCATGCATAACTTGTAATGGCCTAGGGGGAAGAGCTATCTCAACTCCCCCATGCCTGGCGGTATAAATGAGTCTTGAGTAGTTTATGAAAGACAGGGAGGGTGGGGGCAGTTCTAATCTCTGAGGGGAGTTGGTTCCAGAGGGCCGGGGCCGCCACAGAGAAGGCTCTTCCCCTGGGGCCCGCCAAACGACATTGTTTAGTCAACGGGACCCGGAGAAGGCCAACTCTGTGGGACCTTATCGGTCGCTGGGATTCGTGTGGTAGCAGGCGGTTCCGGAGGTAATCTGGTCCATTGCCATGTAGGGCTTTAAAGGTCATGACCAACACTTTGAATTGTGATCGGAAACTGATCGGCAGCCAATGCAAGCCATGGAGTGTTGAAGAAACGTGGGCGAATCTTGGAAGCCCCACGATGGCTCTCGCGGCTGCGTTCTGCCCGATCTGAAGTTTCCGAACACTTTTCAGAGGTAGCCCCATGTAGACAGTGTTGCAGTAATCGAACCTCGAGGTGATGAGGGCATGAGTGACTGTGAACAATGACTCCCTGTCCAAATAGGGCCGCAACTGGTGCACCAGGCAAACCTGGGCAAACGCCCTCCTCGCCACAGCCGAAAGATGATGTTCCAATGTCAGCTGTGGATCGAGGAGGACGCCCAAGTTGCGAACCCTCTCTGAGGGGGTCAGTGGTTCCCCCCCCCCAGGGTAATGGACAGACAGATGGAATTGTCCTTGGGAGGCAAGACCCACAGCCATTCCGTCTTGTCTGGGTTGAGTTTGAGTTTGTTGACACCCATCCAGGCCCCAACAGCCTCCAGGCACCGGCACATCACTTCCACCGCTTCGTTGACTGGACATGGGGTGGAGATGTACAACTGGGTATCATCGGCGTATTGATGATACCTCACCCCATGCCCTTGGATGATCTCACCCAGCGGTTTCATTTAGATAGTGAATAGCAGGGGGGAGAGGACCGACCCCTGAGGCACCCCACAAGGGAGGGACCTAGAGGTTGACCTCTGACCCCCCGCTAACACCGACTTCGACCGACTGGAGAGGCAGGAGGAGAACCACTGAAGAACAGTGCCTCCCACTCCCAACCCCTCCAGCCGGCACAGAAGGATACCATGGTTGATGGTATCAAAAGCCGCTGAGAGGTCAAGAAGTACCAGGACAGAGGACAAGCCCCTATCCCGGGCCCACCAGAGATCATTCATCAACGCGACCAAAGCAGTTTCCGTGCTGTAGCCGGGCCTGAATCCAGACTGCTGAGGACCTAGATAATCGGCTTCTTCCAAGGACCGCTGGAGTTAGAGCGCCACCACCTTCTCAACAACCTTCCCCATAAAGGGAAGGTTGGAGACTGGACGGTAGTTATTAAACACGGCTGGGTCTAGGGAAGGCTTCTTGAGGAGGGGGTGCACAAGTGCCTCCTTATAAAGGGCCGGGAAGGACCCCCTCCCCAAGGAGGCGTTGACAATCTCCTGGACCCAGCTCTGTGTTACCTCTCAACTGGCCGAAACTAACCAAGAGGGACACAGATCCAGTGGCCTTGTCCACTTCATCAGGTGTCACCAAGTCAAACTCCCCCCAGACTGATGGACAAAGACGTTTAGCCCCAGTCACCTCGACTGATTCATTGCTATGCAATTGGAGTCGAGATCAACCCGGATCCAAGCGACTTTATCAGTGAAAAATGAGTTAAATTCCTCGGCACTATTCTGTAAGGGCTCCCCAACTCCCCCCTGATTTAGAAGGGAGTGAGTCACCCTAAACAGGGCAGCCGGGCGAGATTCCACTGATGCAATCAAGGCGGCATGATACGCACATCTTGCCGCCTAGAGCGCCACTTTGTAGGTCTTAATAAAAGCTCTTACAAGTGTTCGGTTGGATTCAGACTTACTCTTCCTCCATCGCTTCTCTAGATGTCTCTTCTGGCGTTTCAACTCCCAGAGATCCTCGTTGAACCATGGAGCTCTACGGGGTCTAGTGCCACAGAGAGGCTGCAAATGCGCAATTCAGTCAAGAGCCTCTGCTGCAGCCTTGTTCCAGGCCTCAGCAAGAGACTCCACTGAGCTGTGGACGAGTGAATCTGGTAAAACCCCAAGCGCCCTCTGAAAGCCCTCAGGGTCCATCAGGCGCCTGGGGCGGAACTTCCTAATTGGTTCCGCCTCCCTGCGGGGGAGGATTGGAGCCAGGAAATCAAGCCGCAGTAGAAAATGGTCTGACCATGACAAAGGCAATGCTTCTAAGCCCCTTAGTCTCAGACCATTATTCAATTGCCCCGAGAGGAATATCATATCGGGTGTGTGTCCACCCTCATGAGTCGGACCCTGAACTACTTGAGTCATGTCCATGGCTGTCATGGTGGCCATGAACTCCTGTGCCAATCCAGAGGAACCGCCGAGTGACGGTAGATTGAAGTCCCCCAGGACAATAAGTCCGGGAAACTCCACCGCCAACCCGGCCACCTCTTCGAGCAGCACAGGCAGGGCTGTTGACACGCAGCTGGGAGGCAGGTACGTGAGTAACAAGCCCACCTGAACCCCTGAATCCAACTTCACAAGGAGTGACTCACAACCCGCAATCTCAGGGGCAACGAGCTTGGGGAACCAAAAATAGGATGGAATAAAACCCTTGCCTTAGCTGATCCTGAGGTACCTGCTGGATCGCTTGAATGGGCTGCAGATGCTGGACAGCCAAATCCTTAAGGGCCTTCTTTGAGGTCACTTTGGAAACAGGGCAACAGATGAAGTACCTCTGGGGGATGGAGAGGAATTCTAGAGACACCCTGACTGACGGTCTCAAGGACTCATCTATCCTGGGTGGATCTTTCCCACACCTTGGAGAAAAGGGCCAGGCGACCTCCAATGGGAGGGTCATCTGGGACACTAATGGGAATAGTTATGTATGTTTGTTGTTTGAAAGGAAATGATTGATTTTTAAATAACTGGGTTTTTTAGATTAGCTAGTTTAAGTTAATTGGAATTAGGATATTTGTATTGTTTTTTTATATGTTGTGTAAGCCACTCCAAGTCCTCGAGGAGGAGCAGCATATAAATCCAATAAGTAAGTAAATAAGTAAATAAATAAATGGCATAAGGGGCAGTCCCCTCCTCTGCTTCTGAACCCTCACTTGAACTCCCTCTCCCGGATCTATCCTGAGGCTGGTGCTGCCTAGATCCAAACTGATATTGGAGCCAGGAGAATCTGAAGCCCTGGTCAGGGGCCTGAAAGGGCTGCCAGGAATGTAGAGAGTGACGGAAATTGCCTTATCTAGACAAGGGTGGAATAATTTTTCTTCTATCCAGAGTCTTGACTAGAATTGGGTCGAGAGCCTCTCCAAAGAGAGCCTGCCAGGTGCTACTTATACTGAGTGTGGACAGGCCACTGGAGAAGCCAATGTATGCACATAGCAACCACCAAGGTAGTCTTGGAGGTAAATGGGATGCATGGAGAGAGGCATCTGTTGCAAACTGAGAGGCAGTGAAAACTTTGTTCAAATCCTGCTGGGCTTGGATGCCAGGGTTTGTTCCTGGAGGAGTCTCAGTAAAATTAAGGAGGGGTGAACAAAAAAGGAAGTGCTGAAGAAGCCCCCATCGCCCAGGCGGCCTCCTGGTGGGACTTAATAAGGACCTGCTCAGTTCTTTTGTCTTTCAGCCTCAACAACTCCTCTGACTTGCCCAGTATAACAGTCGACATATTAAAGGCAAGAACTGGAATGTCAACCACAGGAACGTTGAGAAGTGAGGCTGACTCCGGAGCCACATAAAAATGCTTGCTGTCGAGCAAGTTAGCCATAGTGCCCAATACCAGAGCCTTCCACTGTCTTTGGATGTTGTCCACGTGTGTTGTGAGCCGCCCTGAGTCTTCAGAGAAGGGCGGCATACAAATCTAATAAATTATTATTAATTATTATTATTATTATTATTATTATTATTATTATTATTATTAAGAAGAGTTGCGCTGCAAGGATGAAGTCCATCTTCGCGTGAACTCAGTGAACAATGGGTCAATATATGGAGACATTGAGTCTGCAGCATAAGTGGCTGTCCAACCCTGCAGCAGACTGGGCCTTGTAAAGTAATGACTATAAGAGACCCTGAGGGAATAAGGCCTAGGAGGCTTGCTGTTCCTGTGGAAAATCGTCATCCTCCAAATGTTCATAATCCCCCCCGGTTTAAGTGCAGTAAGGGCTCCCGGCCACTGAAATCAACTCTCAGAATAATGATATGGGCTCAGTTGTCAGGCAATGGTCCCAGGCCAAAAACTAATTGGGTCAGAACTGCCCAGATATTGTAGAGAGGTGGCCAGTCCCTGTTACAGCACCACCACCATCAGCTGCTAAAGGTTAGCCCGGTCCAAGGAGACCAGAGCCACCGAAGTGGAAGCCACTGATGTAGAAGGCAGGCTCTGAACTCTGGAGCCAAGGGGAACTTCAGTGGCAGGACTAATTAGCCACTTCCCTCTAGTCTGAGCATCAAGTCGAAACTATGTCCTAGGAGGGCGGATCCAGCAAAAAGTAACAGACTCAGTCCTCAGTGGATAAGGACAACCCATCCTGAATGCTGGCTCCACCCACAATGGAGAATATGGTTGCAAGATTATTTTTGCTTATTTTATCTTATTTTTTTATCAAGCAAACTTGAATTAAAGCTCTATTCAAGAAACAGATAATATCCAATTTCCCCTTTTTGCAGCTGTGCTGATACTGATCTGGAGATGTGGATTTGTTTGGATAGATTTAAAATATCTGTTTCTTTCCTGCTCTGCACTGTCCCTCTCCACATCTAACTTTTTGGGGCAGGGAATGATATTTTGAAAATTCAGGTTTAACAGTTTCAGGCCGAGAAAGAGACTAGATGATGTCTATAAAATTACACTGCATAAAATGATAAGGTCTGGACATTAATTAAATATTTCATATTCTATGAAATATTTGAATGGTTGTTTTAATGAAAAACAGCATCCAAGTTGTTCTGGAACAGCAATACAATCATTTCTACATTTGTATAAAAGCATCAAGAATGTGCATGGCTACATTAGTCTCAAGTGAATGTCTGGACACCATATAATCCATCCACATCAATAAGTAGCTACTACTATTTCCTCCAAGGACATCATCTGTGCCTAGTCTGGCATCTGACTTGACCTGAGTTAACTTGATGAGGTTGACCTGACCAGAACTCCCATTAGAGACCAAATCACTTTCTTCGAGTGAATTTCTCCTCTGCCCTCCATAGTATGCACTTCTCTCTCTGCTTCTGATAATGAAGACAGCTTGAAAAAAGCAGGATACAACCTGAGGTGGGATAAAACAACAGACTTTTCTTCTAATTAAGACTTTCATTATTTAGGGAATTCTAAAATCAACTGTAAATGATAGGAGGGAAAAATGCTCATTAGAGTAATTGCATGCAGTCCAGTTGAAATCTATGATTCATCAAGGCCAGAGGCTTCTGACTGTTTCTGAATGACATGTTAATCTGCTTTTGAAGCTGTTTAAATCCGTGGTTGGTCTTGGGTTGCACAGGCATTTGAGAAGGTGTCATAAAGCTACTTTTGCTTCATTTGCAAATATATTCTTTGCATTCTCTAGATCTAGCTCATCAAATTCCATATATTGCAATAATGATAATGGCAACTGTTTTTAATCTTCTATAGCATACTGAATAGAGCAATCAAATTTCCTGATTTCTTGGCTATTTCTAATCCAGCTCCAAAAGACAATTTCACTGTTTAAAGTAAACAAATATGGGTTTTTTATTCTGCAATTCCATCAGGGCTGAGGATGAACAAATGAGTCTTTTTCTGTATCAATTTGGCATCTGTTTTGTCCAACATATACATCTGTTTGCAAGTTTCAAAAATAACATGTCATAACTATTTTGGTATATAAACCCTCTCACATACTCATGTTTACATTTCCCTTTCTTTTAAAATCATCCTGAGCTTTGTATAAAAGTGTTCCTATCCATTTTCTATGAATTTTTGAACTGAAACTGTATTGTGAAACTCAGAAAGGGCACAATCCAGAAGATAGCTATGCTTCAATTGGCATTGTCAGATCCCTAAAAGTGATACTCCCATTCAATGGGGCGGGTGGGCTTAGATTAGATTCATTAGTATTGCCTGTGACAACTGATACTTTACAACTTGTATCCTGTCTCTGAAGCACCCTGAGATCTTCTCACCTCTTGGGTTGGGGAATTTATAGGAGGGATGGCCATGTGGGTTGTTTCACTTTGATTGCCAATGGAAGATAAACATGGGAATGTATGCTTATCCAGTTCTCAAGGCAGCTGATAAAAAAATATCTTCACACCTATGGATTGGCTACACCTGCATCTGGCTAAAGGGAAGGGTCTCTACTGCTTTAATTCTACCTGTCTCGCCTAGGGGTATTCAGACACTACTTTGAATCCATTGCTGTCACTTCTGCTTAATAAAAGGTTCCTTTTGAAACACTTTATTTTCACTTTCTTAAGTAAGGTGGAGAGGCAATCCTTACAGGCATAGTTTTTGCTCTGAGGTTGCAATGTCATAAATGCAAACCAAACAAAATTTCTCCTTTCCCTTAAATGAGTACCATATTTTGTCAGAAAAACTGCATTATACGTCCTCAATAATTGTTTTTGATTACTAGCTGATTAATGCCCAATGAATTATACTTAAGAGAATGGTATATATGTAATAGTCTAGCTGAGATATATTTATTTTGGCTCTATTTTCTATACAGAGTAAGATAAAATAAAATAAGTAACCTCAAATACCATGTTTTGGAGTATAAGACACACCGAAGTATAAGACGTACCTTATTTTGGGGGGAAGAAAATAGGGGAGGGGAATCTACCTACCAGGTATTCATCTGGCTAGCGTCCTTATTATAATGTTTTAGTCTATAGAAATGAGAATAGGCCATTCAGGCAGCAATTACAATAGTTATAGCACTCTGATCTCAAATGAAGCTTCCATTTGTACACACATAGATTTAGTTAGAATGAAGAGGTACTACTAATTGCAGAAAAAATAACAATAATTGTGTTAATTAAAAGTACATTTCAGAACAAGGTAATTACTCTAACATCTGGAGCAATAACCAATCTTGACTTTGGTCTCATTAATTTCAAATAACCCCATCAGTCATCCTTAAGGCTCGAAAGTAAAATGGACCAGAGTAAAATGTGCAAATCTAGTAATGCATTTGGAAAAGTTTTTTATTTACTTTTTCATTTTAAAACAATCTCCTAAACTTCTTAAGTTAAGAAAATGGTATGATATAATTTTAATTTTAAAAAAAATATTAATGTTACTTTTCTTCCTAATATTTTAATAATGCTTTAATGAAATGCCCATATTTTAGCAAAGAATCGTTGAATGATAGAGTTAGATGGAGGCATCTAGGCCACCGAGTCCAAGCTCAGTTCTGTATAGGAATTCATATTAAAATATGGCCAGAAGATTATTTTCCATTATTTTCCAATTCATTCCAGATAATGAAAGAGTGTACTATCTCTTGAGGTAATTGGATCTATCATTGAGCTGTTCTTACCATTGGGAAGTTTTTCTTAATATGTAACCTGTCATTTAACTCCATTGTTTCTTTACTCAGCCCTCTGGGAAGACAGAAAAAAATATCACAGCCTTTTTTTGTGACACCTGTTTTCTGATTTTAATGTTATGGCAGAAATTATGAATAACCACATGCCATTATTAAAAGTCATTTTTGCAGGACAAATGCATAAATATATTCTTTAACTCTTAATGTTCATTGTTCACTTTCTTTTCCCCCTGCCTATTTTTCATCACATTCACACAAGGAGTACTTTCAGATTAACAAATGGGAGGATATTTGGAACAGGAAAACTTGTAGGAAAGGTAGTAAACAATTAACCTCAAATAAAAGGAAATGTTGATTATAACTGAAAACAAAATAATTTGAATGGACCTAATCATTTAACTAATCCTTACAGGCATAGTTAACTAATCCTTTCCAAGTTATGTAAAATGCTATCCCTGTATTTTTGTATGTATGTATTAAACTTTCCATTATTAGGAAAAATGGGTACAATGCAATCAATGACCAAAATAAATATCAATTAGAATATATCGATAGTTATCCAATTAGAATATATGATAGTTATCCAAGTATATGCTTCAGCCACTGATGCAGAGGAAGAAGAGATTAGAGTAAGAGGTTTTATTATAAAATTCAATCTGAAATTGATAGAACATGTAAGCAAGATGTGCTGCTTGTGACTGGAGACTGAAATAGTTTAAAAGAAAATGTAGTTGAATGTTATGGCCTAGAACAGTGATGGTGAACCTTTTTGAGACAGTGCCCAAACTGCAACCCAACACCCACGTATTTATCTCCAACTGTCAATAGGGCAATTTACCATATTTTTCTGTAAGGTACACCAAGATTGTGAAAAGATACCGTAAGTTAAGAGAAAAGTTTTTGATCTCCCTGGCACATCCAGGAGTACTTTGCAGGTCTCTCAAATGCTCTGCACACCCCATTTTTCACAAAAATAGGTGAAAAACGGGTACACGGAGGTCTGGGAGATCTGCATAGTGCTTCTGAGGGCTCTGGGAAGGCACAAAGACCCCAGTTTTGGGGGAAAATGGGTTTCATAGAATCACCATCACAGGGCTAGAGGATGAGCTTAACATAGAACAGTTAATGAAAGGGATTTGCTTCCCATCTCATTTTCTCATGAAAACTGATAAAAAGGTTGCCTGTTGAACTAAACCTTTTTCACTGCCAATTTTAGAGAATTTCCTACAAATAAATTTGAGCCTATGCTGCAGCTTACCAAGCAGGTATACATGGGCTGGAAAAATCACTGGCCCAACAGAAATTGCTGAACTTTAAGTCCTTCCAGCCCCAATTAGTTGATGGCATGTTGGGTATTTTAATTTAGTAATATCTGCAGGGCCACAGATTCCCCATTCCATTCAAATACCGGTAAATGGCTTATAGTCATTGGAAAATATCATCCAACTTTTTGGCACCCACTAGCAGCCGCGAGTGTGAGACAGAAAAGGAAAAGAAGCAGTCACTTTGAATGTTGCAACAGAGAGAAGCCAATCTCTCCCCCTTCCTCCTTCACAGCAGAGCTGCCTGTCCCTTTCTGCCCCCCCCGCCCGCCGCCCTGTTTAAGTACCTTAAAGAGCCAGACTGCAACTTGCTCCGTGTATGTGTGTGTGTGTGTGTATGAGACCCAGAAGGAAAAGCAACAGCCAATTTAACTGCTGCAGCAGAAAAGGCAATCCCCCCCCACTTCACAACGGAGCTACTCAGAAGGTCCTCCACCCCTCTCTCGGTCCAGCCGCTGCTATTACCCCTCCATCAGCTCTCCCTCCCTCCCCCGCCCACCTTCCCTTCTGCCTTCTCCTCCTGTGATTGTGGCAGCAGCTGGGCGAGACACTCCCAAAGAAGCCTCGCTTTCCTGGGATTCCACCTCACCTCACGTTTGGGAAAATGCACTTCTGGTTTGCCTTATGCTGGTTTCTTTATACTCAGTGGCTTCAGAGACACTTCCTTCCACCCTCCAGAGTGAAAACTACAGTACAATGGCAAACAGGAAGTGCGGTTTCCCAAACTTCCGGTTTGCTGGGGGGGATTTCTTTGCCTCTGGGACTTCAGGAAAGCTTCCCTGAAGGGTCCTGAGGGCGAAATGGCCTTTTCCAAGGCTGGAAATCAGCTGGCAGCATGTGCACCCCCGCTGGAGTTGACACAGAGCAAAGTCTTGTGTGCCCTCTGATATGGCTCCATGTGCCACCTGTGGCAAGCTTGCCATAGGTTCACCATCACGGGCCTAGAAAATAGAAATGAAGCAGGAAACCACCTTTTTCTTTAATTCAATGATTATTTCATTGGTAACCCAATTTTCATACAACCAAAACAATGTCCATATAAACGCATATCACCAGATAAAGCACACAGAAATTGAATGATATTATTGATACAAGGTGGAGAAGAGTTCAGTTATTGATTATTGTGAGCTGCCCAGAGTCCAATTGGAGTTGGGCAGCATATACATTTCACAAATAAATAAAGTTATAACACCAAAGAATTGGTCAGAATTGATTATAGAACAGATTACAAATCCCTCATTTGCAAATTCACAATTAAACAAAAGTAGAAAAAAGCCAAACCCATTTCTACAATAAGTTTTTGAGCAAATACCTGGCTTCTGTGGATGCACAGAAGAAAAAAAATAATCAAAAAATTCCAAAAAACATGGTGGCATCCACGGACTGGCACCAAGAGAACTGACTCTGTGACATCACCAGCAGTTTGCTACCGGTTCAAACCAGGAGGAACACACCTCTGTTCCTTAGGAAAATGGGAATCTAGAATGTATCACTGCTTTCATTCAAAAACTGTACACTAAACAGAAAGCCATAGTCTGGATAGACATAATGAAATAGACTGGTGCCAAGTTGACAAAGAAACAAGGCAAGACTGTATATGCTAAATTTATATTTATGAAGGCTGGGCTGGGAGAAGATGAATATAGTTTTAAAACTGAAAAAAGAAATATCAATAACCTGCAGTATGCTAATGATACTACTGGGATAGCTAAAAATTCAAATGAACTCAAAGCACTAGTAATAAAAGGAGCACTATGAAGAAAATGAGGGTAGGGTTAAATATAAACAAGACAATATGACAATTAGCACCTGTGCTCTGTGAGCTACACTGGTTGGCAATCTGCTTCTACTGTGATTCAAGATGCTGGTGATGACCTATAAATTCTTATATAGCACCAAACCTAGTTGTTTGAGCATCCACGCATCTCCCTTGTAGTTTATATGATTGTTATGAGCTAACTGGGTTGGTATAATCCAGATCTTTTCAATTATACAGTTTCAGCTTTGAGGGCCAAGGAAGCAAACGTTTTCTCTGCAGTGTGGTCTCTGCATTGAGAATCCGCTTGAGGTTCCTGCCTTGATGCTATTCTAGGTGGTTTTAAAGATCTAGCTATAGCCCCTTGCGATATTCTGTGTGGTGTTGTTAGTTGTACCAGCATCTTCATTTTCTTCTTTATTTTTCTTTGTATTTTTATTGTTAGTACAGTATTCATACCACATTTTTTCTCTCTCTGATACATTGTAATACACTCTGAGTTATTGGGAATTGGATATTGTATGTTGTGTGTATGTTTTTCAAATTATGGGTTTTTAGTTATTTAAATATTAGATTTGTATTGTAGATTGTTTTCTACTATTGTTGTGAGCCGCCCAGAGTCTACGGAGAGAGGCGGCATACAAATTTAATTAATAATAGTAATAATAATAATAATAATAATAATAATAATAATAATAATAATAATAATACCATCTAACCGAATAAGTTAAATTAAAATCAAGTGACATTAAATGCCTCAAGCAGCCTTCAAATTGACAGTGAAGATGTTGTTCTGTTCGGGTCTCTGTGACCCAAATCGAAATTTGAGACCCTATAAAAAAATTTCCCTGCATATCTGAAACTTGAAATTTCATGACTTTGCATCATGTTAGGGGTTCTTTCTATGAGAATTTTTTTTGGGGGGTGGGGACTTAGTTTTTGCTGGGCAAAAAAAATCACACTTGTACCGTTCCCGGGTCAATATGACCCGGACTGAAAAAGGTTTATACAGTATCAGGCACTTAAATTTGGTCTTATTGAAAACTGTTTTCCCTGGGAAACTAGTTTGAACATTTCTGCACACAATGAAATGAAAATTAAAATGAAAAAAAAAATAATGCTTTTATTTTTATTTTGCTCATAAAAGAACCCCCCCCCATTTTTGTGATATTTTTTTTCAATTTATAGATAGTTTAGCCTGCAAACTGCGTACACTTTTACTAAATTTGGTGTGGGATTACTAGTTTGAACATCCCTGATCATTTCAAAAATAGAAATGAACTGAAAAAAATGATACTTATTGGGGGGGGGGGGTTGCTCAGAAATAAGGCCTCCTCCCCCCCCCCCCGGCTGTTTGCAACCATTTTCACTTTAATTTTTTTTTTGCCTGCTAGTTGCAACATTTTTGAAAGTTTTTCCATTGAATTACTATTTTGAACATTTCTGAACATAATGATATGAAAATTGAACTGAAAAAATAGATGAGTATTTGTTTATTTTGCTTATAAAAGTCAGCCCCTCTGCTGTGTGCAATTTTTTTCAATTTATATATATATATATACTGTATATATGTAGATTGTTCTGAGTTCGGGTTTTGCCCTGTGTAATATTTTGAGTGTCTATGCAACGTTTCGGTGAAATCACATTCACTATCATCAGGCTGAAGTTATAAGCTTCGTGCTGCTGTAAATATGGTATATATATGTGTGTGTGTGTGTGTGTGTGTGTGTGTATGTGTGTGTGTGTGTGTGTGTGTTTTCGTAGATTTTCACGGGTACAGGTATGACACTGTGTTTGCCCGAGAACAAGGACAGAAACACCAGCCTGAAGATGACGAGTGGGACCTCGTCAAAACGTCGCCAGAAATTTCCAAATCCTACATGGGAAGAAACCCGAATATACCAAGACAGTCATATATATATATCAGGTTCCAAAATCAAAATATTATTAAAACATTTTGCATTGAATTACTAGTTTGAAGATTTCTGAACATAATAATATGAAAATTGAAGTGGAAAAATTGATGCTTATTTGTTTATTTTGCTGAGAAATAGGGCCTACCCCCATGGCTGTGTGCAATCAGTTTCACTTACATTTTTTTTAGGCTCCAAATCTGAAATATTTTTAATAACCTAGACATTGATTCACTAAATTGAACATTGCTGATCATCAGAAAAATATTCCCAAAGATTTCTAATTGATGCTTATATGTTTATTTCACTCAGAAAGCCCCAGCCACATTTTGGCTGTGAGCAATATTACCACTTTTTTTTTTTTTTAGCCTGCCAGTTCCTACTTTTTAGAAAGGTCTTTTGACTGAGAAACTAGTTTGAACATTTCTGAACATAATGATATGTAAATTGAACTGAAAAAAATGATACTTATTTGTTTATTTTGTTCTGAAAAGCCCCCCCCCCCATGATTTGGAACATTTTTGGTCAGTTTGTATATTTTTTAGGATCCAAATGTCAATAAAATTTCCCCCCTAGGATATTGATATAATAAATTGAACATTCCTGATCATAAGAAAATAGAAATGAACTGAAAAAAATGATGCTTATTTGTTTATTTTGCTCAGAAAAGGGCCACGACCCCTCGGCCTTGCTTTGTACCATTATTTTCAGTTTTTATATAGATTTGGATAAAAATATTGGAAATATCCTTTTGAAAAGCAAGTACATGATAGCCAGACAACTCATTTTATGAAAGAAATCCATTGTACTAAAAACATGTATGTAATTTTGAATTCACAAGCATAATTTATATATGAAGTGAAAACATTGCACACAGGCTGGTGGGGTGCTTTTCAGAGCAAAATAAGCAATAAGCATCATTTTTTTCAGTTCAATTTTCATTTGGTTGTGATCAGAAATGTTCATTTTTGTATTTCAGTGCCAAAGTTATTGAAAATATTTGGAATTAGGAGCCTAAAAATATATATATGAAGTGAAATACTTGAAAAAATGGGGAGCGGCCCTTTTATGAGCAAAATAAACAAATAAGCATCAATTTTTTTCAGTTCAATTTTTATATTATTATGTTCATAAATATTCAAAGTAGTAATCCCACACCAAATTTAATAAAATTCTATGCAGTTTGCAGGCTAAACTATCTATAAATTGAAAACAAAATCACAAAAACGGGGGGGGGAAGGTTTTATGAGCAAAATAAAAACATAAGCATTATTTTTTTTCATTTCAATTTTCATTTCATTGTGTGCAGAAATGTTCAAACTACTTTCCCAGGGAAAACAGTTTTCAAAAAGACCAAATTTAAGTACCTAAAATAAAGCATTTTTGGTCTGGGTCAAATAGATACGGGAACAATATAAGTGTACTGTATAGTCTTTTCGTCTTTTGGGATCAATCAGCAACAGTAAAGGGGCAAGCATTCAAGAAACACTGTATGCTACAGATTAGCTCTTGATAAGGTAGCCATGAAGGCTTTGGAAAAGATTCAGCCACATGCCTATACCTGCTGCTATAGCAATAATAAAATATTTATTTTGATATATAGTAATACTATGCATGAACATAGTACAATATTATAAAACATGAGAACCAACATAGGTAAAATATAATGTTGCATATAAAATTGAAAATTGGTCCAAACTCTATTAAAAAAACTAAAGCTAATGTAAAAGAATTAAGGAGTTAAGATGAGCCATGTCATTTTAGAAAATAGCTATGCATATACATACAAAGATCAAAACTCTTCCTGCAATGCTTTTATCTATGACAGACTATTGAGTCAAAAAAGACTTTGAAGAAACAGGACAGGAAAATGCTTTTGAACGTTGGTGATGGAGAAAAGTCCTTGGAATACCACAAGTAGCCAAGAAAACAAAGAAGAAACCAACCCTGTGTTCTTATTTCAAGCACAAATGATCTCACAGAAATTACCATATGCTGGGGACATTATACAAAGAGCAGCTCCCCTGAGAAGTCCATAATATTGGGGGAGGTGGATGAAAATTAGAGAATGATCAGTAATAAAATGAATAGACTCAATTACAGCAATGATGGCTATACCTATGGGAGACCTGAAGAGCCAGGTTTGGAACAGATCGTTCTGGAGAAAGATGACTAAGATACAAAACTGACCTGATGGGACATCATCAAACTATTAATGAATTAAATGTAATTCTTGATGTCCATATTTCCATTGGTGATGGTCTCTAAAGTGGTTTGAAACATTATGGAACTAATTAAAAACCTGACACACTATAAATATCTCAGAAAATGATGTTTGAAGAAGTTAATGAAGAATATTGCTTAGTTGTTTGATCTTACGCCATAAAGATAATTATAAAAAAATAAAATATCTTGTTTGTATCTTCTTCAAGATCCAGTAAGTGAAAATAATCTAAACAAATCCAGATGACTAAAAGAACATTCCAGACTGATTCTGATTTTCTCTTTTCTCTCCAAACAGAATTATCCTGACCACACAAGCTGAAACAAATAGCTCTATTTAACTTTAGGCAGAAAGACTTCTTCTTTTGCATTGAGATTGCTGTGACAATTGTTTCCTTCCAAACATTTATGCTTATCCAAAATCCCAAAATGACATTGTTAAACAAAATGCAATTCAGTAGGCCATGGGCTTCTGTGGTAGTGGTAGGATCAGCAGTGATGCAATAGCATGGGTGATTAGAATGAACAAAGCCCTACCCTTAGTTATGTGTATAATGTGTGTTGACGCCTGTTAGAAGGGCAGGTCTTCTATCTCCCTGTCATGCCTGTAATTCTAATATTGTTGATCAGGGGAGAATCCACCTTGCCTGCAAATCAGAGGGAGAGAGAAACTAGAATGTCAGTTCCAATCTCTCTCTTTTTACAGATAGTCCACTCCTTCAGCAACCAAAGTTACAATGACACTGAATGGTTCTGGCCATCATAGCACCCATGAGATCACATTTTCATGATTTGGGCACTTAACCTATGCCCAAGTAGTGAAGTTATCACAATAAATTAGCATACTCCAGAAGATAATTTTTGATCCAGTAGTCTGATGAAGGAGGGGGCAGAAAATTTAATTTTAGTAACATTAGGAACTGCAAAAAGTAAATAATATATTTTCCTGTATAATTTTCATTTTCCTGCCCCCTCATCAAATGTGCATATTGACACAATTAAAAGATAACATTTCAAAAATGATCTTATGATATTTGGTAAAAATAATATTTCAGAACATTTGAAAGAACCTTATGCTAGGCCATCTGTGCTTTCTCCTTTAGTTGCCAATAGGAAATGTATTTAAATCTTTTGATTCAAAAACAGATATGTCACCTCTTTGTATTCAGTATGAACAATTCTGTAGGTTTACAGAAAATAGAGAAAGTATCAAAACACTTCACCACCCAAAAGCACACTGAGAAAGCTCCAATGCAAATATTGCAATATTCAATCCCTTCCAATAAATACTTTCTCTCTTATCTATTATAAAATAATTCCCTCCCTTCCAACAGAGGATGTAGGGTTAAGAAAATCTACCTGATTTGATAAATTAGATGAATGGGGGGGGGGGGGGAGAGAGAGAATGAAAAGTTGCACTATTTCTTTCTCTCAAACTTCTTTGGCGATCTGAGCATGTCTATAGAAATTTAAAAAATAAACTAATTTCTAATTTTATAAAACTGTAAATTTGATCTACATTCTATTTTTGCCTTAAAGATAATTTAAAAATTAATGCAATTGCTTTATAAATATATTTCTTATACTTGAAAGTGCATATTCTCTAACTTTTGCCTCTGGTTTACAACTAAAATCTAAACAGATTATATACATATTGGCCCAAATTCAAAAGTGTCAATGGAACATTTTACTATATTGCAGATCGAATGAAATGATACATAAGTTCAAACATTAAATTCATATCTTGAAATATATGAAAATATAAAAACAAAATAATGGAAAATATAAAGAATATTACTTCATGTATTAGTAGTGGTAAATAATAATAATAATAATAATAATAATAATAATAATAATAATTATTATTATTATAATTATAATTATAATTATAATTATTTAATAATAATTTATTAGATTTGTATGCCGCGCATCTCCGAGGACTCGGGGCAGCTCACAACAGCAATGATACAATACAATACAAATCTAATATTAAGAAAAAAACAAGTTAAAACCCATTATTACTAAAAACAATCAATGCTACACAATCACACCACACTCAAATGCTACAAATCAGAAGGGGGGGATTAGTTCCCCCATGCCTGGTGACATAAATGGGTCTTCAACATCTCCGAGGGGAGTTGATTCCAGAAGGCTGGGGATGCCACAGAGAAGGCTCTTCCCTTAGGTCCTACCAGACGACATTGTTTAGTCGACGGGACCCAGAGAAGGCCAACTCTGTGGGGCCTAATTGGCTGCTGGGATTCGTGGGGCAGAAGACGGTCCCATAGGTATTCTGATCCGATGCCATGTAGAGCTTTATAGGTCATTACCAACAATTTGAATTGTGTTCGGAAACTAATCGGCAGCCAGTGCAAGCCGTAGAGTGTTGACGAGACATGGGCATATCTAGGAAGGCCCATGATTGCTCATGATTGCTCACGTGGCCACATTCTGCACGATCTGAAGTTTCCGAACACTCTTTAGAGGTAGCCCTATGTAGGGAGCGTTGCAGTAGTTGAACCTCGAGGCGATGAGGGCATGAGTGACTGTGAGCAGAGACTCCCTGTCCAAATAGGGCTGCAACTGGTGCACCAGGCGAACCTGGGCAAATGCCTTCCTCGCCACAGCTGAAAGGTGATGTTCTAATGTTAGCTGTGGATTGAGGAGGACATCCAAGTTGCGGACCCTCTCCGAGGGGGTAAATAATTCCCCCCCCCCAGGATAATGGACAGACAGGTGGAATTCTCCTTGGGAGGCAAAACCCACAGCCACTCCATCTTGTCAGGGTTGAGTTTGAGCCTGTTGACACCTATCCAGACCCTAACAGCCTCCAGGCACCAGCACATCACTTCCACTGCTTCGCCGACTGGACATGGGGTGGAGATGTACAACTGGGTGTCATCAGCGTACTGATGGCACCTCACCCCATGCCCTTGGATGATTTCACCCAGCGGTTTCATGTAGATATTAAATAGCAGGGGGGATAGGACCAACCCCTGAGGCACCCCACAAAGGAAAAACCTCTGATCCTCCACTAACACTTAATGTGATCGGCCAGAGAGGTAGGAGGAGAACCACTGCAAAACAGTGCCCCCCACTCCCAACCCCTCCAGCCGTCGCAGAAGGATACCATGGTCGATGGTATCAAAAGCTGCTGATAGGTCAAGAAGCACCAGGACAGAGGAAAACCATATTAAATCCTTGGCACTACCCCGCAGGGGCTCCCCAACTCCCCTCTGATTAAGAAGGGAGTGGGTTACCCTGAACAGGGTGGCTGGGCGGGATTCTGCTGAAGCAATCAAGGTGGCATGATTCACGCATCTTGCCACCTTGAGCGCCACTTTGTAAGTCTTAATGTGAGCTCTTACAAGTGTTCGATCAGACTCAGATTTACTTTTCCTCCACCACTTCTCTAGACATCTCTTCTGGCATTTCAACACCCAGAGTTCCTCGATAAACCAAGGAGCTCTCCAGGGTCTAGTGCCACAAAGAGGTCACAATGGCGCAATCCGGTCAAGAGCCTCCGTCGCAGCGAGGGACTCTGCCGAACTGTGCATGAGTGAATCCGGTAAAACCCCAACCGCCCTCTGAAAGCTCTCTGGGTCCATCAGGCATCTGGGGTGGAACCACCTAATTGATTCCGCCTCCCTGCGAGGAAGGATTGGAGCCTTGAAGTCAAGCCGTAGCAGAAAATGGTAAAGCTGACCTTCCTAATTATTAACCTAATAATAATTTCTTATTTCTTAAAAAAAACATCTTGGAAAAGTCATGGATTACTGCACTGTAAAGAGCTTGTTTAAACTTTTCAAAATAAGCTTTTGTGAAATAAAAGATTAATAGAAGGAGATACATAATACTGTTTATCTATTTCTGTTGATGGTCTTAATGCTGCCATATCCATATTACCTATCAGAAATTCAATCCTTGATTATATATTTGTGGATTTAATATATAATTCAAGCTGCCCTGAGTCTACAGAGGAGTGGCATACAAATCTAATAAATTATTACTGTTATTGTTATTGTTGTTATTATTATTATTATTTATTATAAAAATGATATTTTGCAGGTTGATACCATCTTCCCCCATAACTGATTAAGTGATATCTGAACTATGGCTGCGGATGCTCCTTCCTCTCTACTGTTCAATAAAGCAACCTATTCTTTATTCGGCTTCATTGAGAATGCTGCCCTTTAAGGTAAAAGTTTTACCTGCCCAGTCATATCCAACTCCAGGGAGCAGTGCTCATCTTCCTTTCTTAACCAGGGGAGCTAGCATCATCTGAAGACACTTTCATGGTCATATGGCCAGCATCATATGGCCAGCGCGATTTTGCTTCTGCACCTATAGAGGTAGCAAAATTGTGCACGGAACTGCAGGTGTGCCTGTGTTTTGGCATGCATGGAAGCAAAAAACCCTAGCTGAAATAGGGGTGCACCTGCGGCTCCATGCGCGATTTTACTACCTCCACAGGTGCAGCAGCAAAATCACGCTGGCCCCGCAAGAACTTATGAGCCATGGCAGCGAACGCAATTTAGCATTCTGTCTCATAGCCTACCGCTGGCAAGGCATGTGAAATGTGGTTATGTTCCCACCGAAAGGGTACCTGTTTATTTACTCACATTTGCATGCTTTCAATCTGCTAGGTTGGCAGGAACCATTGGCAAATGACAGGAGCTCAGCCTGTAATGCAGAAATTTGGTTTTGAACCTGGGCTGTCAGCTTCTAGCTGACAAACTTAGTTTGTTATTGACAGGCATATGTTAAATGTACTAGATTTTTTTTCCCCAAAAAAGAGATATCAAGACAGCTGTGAAGTTTTCTCTGAAATCAACGATATTCTTTTCAGTGGTATTCTTTTCAAACAACTATTATACAGTGATCCCTCGAGTATCGCGAGGGTTACGTTCCAAGACCCCTCGCGATACTCGATTTTTCGCGATATAGTGGTGCGGGAGTAAAAACACCATCTGCACATGCGTGCCCTTTTTTCCATGGCCGCGCATGCGCAGATGGTGGAGTTTGCGTGGGCGGCGGGGAAGACCCAGGGAAGGTTTCTTCGGCCGCCCAGCAGCTGATCTGCTTGGCAGCGCCGCAGCAGCGAGGAGCCGAAGATCGGGGTTTCCCCTTTGCGTGGGCGGCGGGGAAGACCCAGGGAAGGTTTCTTTGGCCGCCCAGCAGCTGATCTGCTCGGCAGCGCCGCAGCAGCGAGGAGCCGAAGATCGGGGTTTCCCCGCCGCCCACGCAAAGGGGAAACCCCGATCTTCAGCTCCTCGCTGCTGCGGCGCTGCCGAGCAGATCAGCTGCTGGGCGGCCGAAGAAACCTTCCCTGGGTCTTCCCCACCGCCCACGCAAAGGGGAAACCCCGATCTTCAGCTCCTCGCTGCTGCCCGCCCGCCGCTTGCCCGCCCGCCCGCCGCCCACCGCTCGAGAGCAAGAGGGGGAGAGATAGAGAAAGAGAGAGAAGGAAAGAAAGAGATGAGAGAGGGAGGAAGAGAGTGTGAGAGAGGAAGAAGCAAGATAGAGAAAGAGAGAGAGAAAGAAAGATGAGAAAGGAAGAGAGTGACGTCATCGGGTGGGAAAAATCGCGATATAGTGTTTTGCGAAGATCGAGATCGCGAAAATCGAGGGATCACTGTATATAGAATTCATGCATGGAGATATGGGAGAGGGTGTCATGACCTTCATATGCTGAACATACAGCAGAACCTATAGAAAGGAGCTATTTCAACATTTCAGGTATTTCTTGCCTAACAGGTGTCCTGCTTAGCAGCCATTTGAAATTGCACTGAAAAGTAACTTTTTGACTGATTTTTACATTTATGACTATTGCAGCATCCCTGTAGCCATGTGACCTTTGTAAATGGCAGATGTTTTTGACTGCCACAGTATAATGTGGTAACACAATCATAATTTGTATGCTTCACAGCCAGCTTCTGACAAGCAGAGTCAAGGGAGAACCTGGCAGTAAAATCGCAAGTCCCTGTCATATGATGTCTTCCTTAACTACTGCACTACTTAGCCACAGAGGTGCTGGTCTCAATTATGATCATGAAGTAAGGACAACATAGAGTTAAAGAGTCTGCCAAGTGCAATTCTTCTTCCTTGCTATATATAGAGTCCAGGCAGCACTGTGATCCAAACTGGATGCAGAATAGACAACAAATCAACCACATAGAATAGAAAGCCTCATAAAAACACCCAGCTAAAATGGTTAATTTTGCTATTTACGTTTGAATGCAAAATGGAGCCCAAGCTATCCACCCATCCTAGCCAGAGAGTGCTAGCCCTTTGAAACAGCACATCTGTTGCTCCTCCATTTTTTAGGCACACAAAAAAATATGCAGGGCAGAAGGGGAATTGGCACCAATTTACACAGTTCTTAATTTTTTTAAGTGCTTGCTTTATGAATGGACCAGCTGAAGTTACTTATAATGAAGTAATTTCCATAAAATTGGACTAATTAATTTCCATGCTGCATGTTGAAAATTGCTAAGACTGATTTTTAGTGACAAACAGTTTCACGTATGCTTGCCTCAAGAAATTTCTCTACATTACACTTCTAGTGACAATGTTTCTCTCTTTCAGTCAAAACAAAGAGAATCACTCGCCCAGCAATTCCGACCAGGTGGATTTTTTGAAAGTGTAGGAAAGATTCTGATGTGATCATCAGATAATAGTTTTTACTACAAAAGGTCACCTTCAGGAACTAGAGTTATATGTAAAAATATGCAATATAAAACCATGTATGAGCTATGAAATTAACATACCTACCTAAACTGACAGAAATAGGCAGAGCAAAGAAAGCTGCTAAATACAATGAAAGTTTCCGAGTGAATACATAAGCCTTGACTAACCACAGAAGAAAGAAAATTGTTCTTCTACATTTCTGTCTTGTTAGCACCGGAAGAAAATATATAAAACCATACACTGACATGCCAGATTAAATTTTGTGCATACTGATGCCCTACTCAGGTGCTGTTAAATCTGGAAAATAGATATTATGCAAGCTTTGGATAAGCCTCAATGCCAATGTCACTAAAATGTTGTCAGCTCCTAAAGACACACCATACACAAATGTCTAATAAAAAATACTGGATCCCCAACTCTACCATTTTTTGTGACAACAGTTCAATTAAATAAAAAAGATTAGTCTCTTTCAGTTTTTGCATATTTAAAATCTGCCCCACTGTGACATAAACTGCATGAATATTTTACAATAAAATACAAATGTATTTTATTCCAAAGTACATCTTGAGGACATATTTTATCCCAAGGTGCTTATGTATGTCTATCAAAAGCAATATTTCATATGCATTTTAATACTTGGTAGGGTTTTTTGGGGGGAGGAATAAGAAATGCATCACAAGCTTTAGACAACAGCATTCTAATCCATGCATTAGAAAGGAAGTACAGTGATACCTCATTTTACGAAATTAATTGGTTCCAGGATGAGGTTTATAAGGTAAAAAGTTTGTAAGACGAAACAATATTTCCCATAGGAATGAATGGAAAAACGATTAATACGTGCAAACCCAAAACTCACCCCTTTTGCCAGCCGAAGCACCCATTTTTGCACTGCTGGGATTCTCCTGAGGCTCCCCTCCATGGGAAACCCCACCTCTGGACTTCCGTGTTTTTGTGATGCTGCAGGGGAATCCCAGCAGCGCAAAAACGGGTGCTTCACTGACAACGGAAGTCCGGAGGTGGGGTTTCCAGCGAGGGGAGCCTCAGCGAAATTGCAGCATTGCAAAAACAAGGAAGCCCTTGAAACCCCACCTCCAGACTTCGGTGTTTTTATCATGCTGAGATTCACTGAGGCTTTGGTCACTGGGAAACCCCACGTCTGGACTTCCATTGCCAGTGAAGCGCCCATTTTTGGGCTGCTGGGATTCCCCTGCACCATCGCAAAAACATGGAAGTCCGGAGGTGGTGTTTCCCATGGAGGGGAGGTACAGTGCTACCTCATCTTATAAACCCCTCATCATACAAACTTTTTGAGATACAAACCCGGGGTTTAAGATTTTTTTGCCTCTTCTTCCAAACTATTTTCACCTTACAAACCCAAGCTGCTGCCACTGGGATGTCCTGCCTCTGGACTTCTGTTGCCAGCAACGCGCCCGTTTTTGCACCACTGGGATTCCCCTGAGGCTTCCCTCCATGAGAGTTCCATATAAAACCATGGATTATTTTCTGAATCCTCTCCATTTGCACAAAGATGATTGGGAGGTTATATTTTTGTAAAGTGCCAAAAATATCTTTTTTGGCACAATTATGAATACTGCACTTAGAAACAATGTGATGGAACTTTGCTGCCCCTATTTCAATCTCTGTATGGTTATGGAAGGCAAGGCATAAAGTCAAATGCCTAGGATGGCCTGTTTTCATGGGGCCTCTTAAGACTTTAACTTTATCTCAGAATGAAAAATTGACCATTAATCCAGTTTATGGGATGTGACTTTGTGTTTTGTTTCAAATACTGCAAAAGATGTTTTAAACTAAAGCTACCTCTCTCTCAATTACAATAATTGGGAAGATGATTGAATGAATTAAGATGTTTGCACAAAATACTAACTCCTTCCTTCACCCAATTAAGTGTACTATACAAACAAGAGCTAGATTCATGCAACAACCCCCTAAATCCTTATTAAGAAAACACACTTGTTTTGTTCATCTGGCATGCTACATCTATAAATAAAAGGACTCCCCCTTGTCTCTAGAGGCAAGGATACAAACACCCAATCCTGTAAATACTCCATGCCAAAATCTTGTTTGGAATTTGGGATAAATTCTATTCAGCCAGGCTCTTTGAGAGTGAAGGGGATGCCCTTGAGAGGTGCTTACCATCTCAAGCCAAGGGATGCCAAGCAGCCAACTGAGGTGTGGCAGCAACAGCACCATCATCATTAGTTCTGCAGTCTCCCAAGCGCAGTTCCTAGTCTGCTCTCTACACTGCCCATGAAGCCCTTTCCAGGCTCTATTTCATGCCTGCCTTTGAATTTGAAAAAGTTGTCCACAAATTCTCAGCAACGTACGCCATCACTCAACAAAATGCAGTCCATCAGCAACAATTTTCTTGTCTCAGTACATATAAAAGTAAAATTACACAATTCTCCATAACACCCAAGCATTTTTTTTTTCTGAAATCCAAAATTATTAGATATTACACACAGAGAGGGGGGAGGGAATTAGCACATTATTGCCTCAATTCCTGCTCTAGTGTTCTGTATTCTTACTCTGTGTTCATGCCCATGTCACATGTCCTCAGAATTTGTGTTTGTTTCTTTGAATGTTTTTTCTGTTTTCAGCTGGAGTTGACAAGCTCTTCCAAATATCGCTCAAAAGTTCTTACAATAGGCAAGAATGAAGCTCATATTCTAACACTGTTTGCTCAAAGTCAGATTTTTCCTTATAAACAGGATGGAAGTAGTTAATTCAAAGAATTAGTCTCCAGGATCAGAGAGGCATCTGCTGCAGAAATTTTTAAAAAGTCAAGATGGCGATTCACTTGAAGCATTGGCCCCTTTTTACATGGATTTTTGTGTCCTGCATATAACAAAAAGGGGTATTGTCACACTCATCATGACTTCTTTTAACCACCCACTCCCTCAAAGAATATCCAGCTCTTAATACATACCACTCAAACAGGATCTATTCGAAACAAAAACATGGAGGACAATAGCAACTTTATAATCAAGACTAGAAAAACATCAGCAAGGGGGGGGGAGTAGCACTATCTTTCCTAGATACAGAAAAAAAAGTTTGATAGCTTACTGAAAAATACTCGGAGAGTTAACTGGTAGAATTAGCAGTTGTTTATTCGGCTAGAGCTGACAGGGTTAACGCAAACGGTTTACAGTTAAAATCGCTCAAAAGAAAGTGCCGTGGCTTTGTATTTATAGGGTTTATAAAGTAACAAACTCTATCTGACATGGTAACAAGTCTCCCGCCAAATGAAGCAACCAATCAGAACGGCTTAGGAGGCTCCATGCAGGTTCTGAACTCTGGAACCTTCTTCACGAATATTTAACACCCCTCCCCTCTTAGTTCAGGAGAAGGTCAGTTAGCTTAACCATGTGATGAAGTCGTCCAATCTGCTGGGTCTGCGACTTTCATGCTCAGACCTGCGCAGATCATTCAACACTTGGATATTGGGCTGAGAGGAGGTCGGCTCCTCTGAGCTGCTGCTGAGAGCTCCAGGCCTGGCCTGTGGAACTCCTCCATCCAAGGAGTCTGCAGCCATGCAGCCAGCTAACAGGAGAAGAGATCCTGCACCACTGGAATGCAATTGAAGACCTGGTAAGTCCAAGGCTATTTCAAACTTTTCTGAGTGGGACTGTGAGCGGGTTTGTCAGGCGGTGCTCCCTGTTGGGAGCGAAAAGTGAGTGTTTTTAGCCAAGTTGCTAGGGTGTTGTTCTCGTAGGGCTGAGGACTCTAAGCGCCGCCGGAGGTGATCTATATGACGCCTCCAAGTCCTGCCATCTTCTAGCTTTACAGAGTATGTTTTAGGGGCTAGTTTCTCAGTGATGGTTCCCTTAGCCCAGTTGACTCCTCCATCGAAGTTCCTTGCATAAAACTTTTGCCCCAACTCCAAAGACCTTTCAGGGGACCTATGAGTTTTTTCTTGGGTGTTGGCATATTCTGGGTGTAATCTATCTAATGGGGATCTTAACTTTCTCCCCATCCGAAGTTCTGCTGGGCTTTTCTTAGTTATTGCATTGAGGTGATGTGTTGTGATAGCAGGATAGTATCCAAACATTCTTGAATTTCTCCTGGTTCAGACCTCTTTAGAGCCTCTTTTGACACCCTTACGAGCCTTTCTGCCAATCCGTTAGCCCAAGGCGCATGGGGTGAGCCTAGGGCATGCCTGACCCCTAATTGAGCTATGAACGCTCTATTTGTCTTGAGGTGAACCATGGGTAGCAAAGAGTCTATGTAGAACCTTGATAGTGGCGCAGGATGTTATGCTTCCCATGAGGATGATGTCCACCCATTTAGAATAAGCATCCACTATTACCAGGAAGGCTTGGGAATCTACTGGCCCAGCAAACTCCACATGGACACGTGACCAGGGGCCCCTGGGAGGTTCCCAATCTGTTGGCTTGGTTTTAGGAGGCCTAGACCTAGACTCCTGGCAGGGGGAGCAGGTGGCCACCCACTGCTCAATGTCCTTGTCTAATCCCGGCCACCATAGGTGCCCTCTAGCTAGGGCCTACATCCTAACGATTCCAGGGTGTCCTTTATGCAGCATGTTCATTACTTTCCCCCTTAAACTCTTGGGCACTACTACCTAGTCTCCCCACAGGATACAATCCCTCATGATGGTTAACTCTTGCTGTTTATCTGTGAATTCTCTAAGGTGAGGATCCTGGCCCTTTCCTGGCCACCCTCTAAGAATGTATTGCATGACTGTATGTAAGACTGGGTCTCTCCTGGTTTCAGTGGCTATGTCTTTGGTCGTGACAATGGGTTGGTCTACTAACTCCAGCAGTAGCACCTCACTGGCTGGTGCAGGGTCTTCTACTGGTTGTGCTATGGGGCAACGACTCAGGGCATCAGCATGGTTTATCTGAGACCCTGCCCTGTGTTGCAGTGTGTACTGATAAGCAGCTAAAAAAATAGCCCACCTGGTCATCCTTGGTGACATGAACAGTGGGGTCGGGTTGTTGTTGGCTAGTAAGCCCAGTAGTGGTTTATGGTCAGTCACCAGTTTGAATTCTCTTCCAAAGATATAATTATGGAATTTCCTAACTCCTGCCACTAAGGCCAGGGCCTCTCTGTCAAGCTGGCTATAGCTCCTCTCAGCGTTAGAGAGGGTTCTGGAGAAATAGGCTATGGGAGCCTCAGCCCCATTTGGCAAGATGTAGGACAATACTGCACCTACCCCATAAGGGGAGGCATTACATGTGAGCCGTATTGGTAGGGTGTTATTGTATTGGACTACCATGCTATGAGAAGTTAGAAGGTCTTTTATTCTCATGAAAGCTGCAGGTTCACTGCTTTCCCATCTCCAGGCTGCTCCCTTGTGTAGTAGTCTGTGCAATGGCTCAGGGCTCATTCCTAGGGCTCCTTAACAGAGAAGTTAAGGAGCCCTAGGAATGCCTGAAGCTCTGCCTTATTTCTTGGCTCAGGGGCTTCTCTGATGGCCCTTATCTTTTCTAAGGTGAGGTGTATGCCTTCACTGTCGATTTTGTACCCCAAAAACTCTACACTATCTTCCCCCCCCCACATTTATCTGCCCTTAATTTCAATTCTTTGGCCTGCATTCTAGTGAGGACCACCCTGATTCGCTGATGCAATTGGTTCTGTGACTCGGCTGAGATGAGTATATCGTCAAAGTAAGGGATGGTGCCTTTAAGACCAGTTAACAAGTGTTCCATTAACCTTTGGAATAACCCTGGGGCTATACTGACCCCGAATTGAAGGCGGGTGCATTTAAAGGCCCCTTGGTGGGTTACAATTGTCTGTGCCAATGAGGTGGCTTCGTCAACCGGCAGTTGCTGGCAAGCTTGGGTGAGGTCCAGCTTTGCAAAGAATCTGCCATTTCCTAAAGAATGCAAAAGCTGCTGTACAATAGGGATAGGGTAGGAGTTGTGCTGCAGTGCCTTATTTATGGTTGATTTGTAATCAGCACATACCCTTAGAGAACCATCTGGTTTCATGGGGGTTACAATTGGGGTTTCCCAGGGGGCGTGCTCTACGGGCACTAAGATTCCCTATGTGTAGGGATTGTGTAAGCCAAATATTAGCTATGCTCTAGGATAAACATAGAAACAGTTATCTGAAATAGCATGGTGAAAATTTGCCCAGAGACAGTGAGTCATACAATAGCCATGAACTTTGGACACAGTAAGAAAAATCCCTCAACAGCGCTCCTGGCACGAGATAAGACACTAACAGTGTGATTGGCTGGCAACTCAGCTACCGATAGGTGCATAAAGTGAGAATTTAGTAGCCTATCATAAGCTGTAGATGATACCTTTTATAACCAATTAGAAGCTTAATAGAAATAGCCTATGAACAGTTGGGTGCTCAGAAGCCTTAATTTTGCATATAGATATAGCCTATGAAAACTTGCGTATTCAAAAGTTTTATTATTAGCCTATAGATTTGAAAAACCTTATATTTGTAGCCTATAAGAAACGTATACTAGGAAAAATTAGACTTGTATTTAGCCAATAGAAAATTACTAGTTGAAACCCCTTCATTTGCATATGAAGGGTATAAAAGAGGCATATTTGTAACAATAAAGCTTTGTCACTTTACCCAGACCATTGACTCCGTGTTTCATTGGTAAGCACTAGTAATGGTTTCAGGATCGGGCCTCGTAAAGTGAACCATCACAGGGTTGTCGAGACCCCCGTCCAGCGGGGATCGCGTCTCGTCACCTGTGCAATCAGTTTATCTAGCTGGTGATCCAGCTTTGGCAATAAGGGTAATGGGACCCTTCAAGGTTCAATCTTATGGGGGGAACAGCTGGATCTATGGAAAATGAAATTGGAGGACCTTTGTAAGAACCAATTGTCAAAGACATTGGGAAATTCAGACACAAAATTAGGGGATTCCTCCACCCTCAGTCGATGTAGCCCAGTCACAGCCAATCCCAACAGGCCCATCCATTCCAGACCCATGAGGGTGTGCTTAGCCCCTTGGACAATGATCAGGGGCAGGTTACAGTTAATGCCCTTAAAAGTTACATGTACAATAGCCTTCCCCAAGATAGAAATGGGGTTCCCTTCGAAGTCTTTGATAATTGCAGGTACAGGCATTAGCTGGGAAGGCAGTAAGTCTGGCATGTATAGTTATAGTTTCTGCCAAGGCATTATGGAAAACCTGGAGCCAGTGTCCAGTTCCATCTGGCAGGGCTGGCTGTTCAAAAGGATAGGAATTAAAAGTTTGTTTGGGCTAAGTTCCAATCTGTTGGTTTCCCTGGGGGAAGGTTTACCTCGGTGTTGGTCTCACGGTGGAAATGGTGTAGGCCTGGCAGGTGGGCGGTACTGGGGTCTCGGCATTCGGGTGTCTCAGTTTAGCCAGGATGCGGTTTGTAGTCGAGGTGGCCTTTGATAGACGGGTTGGTCCTCAGGCAGGATGGCTCTGCAGGCATCTGCAATGTGGCATCTGCGGTCGCAATGGTGGCAGAAGGCATTTTGGAACGGGCATCTAGAGCGTGGGTGATTTCCACGGCAGCCGGCACAGGAGTAGATCTGAGGCTGTAGACGTGGAGGTCTGGTAGCTGGAGTTCAGATTTGGAGGCAGGCATCTTCAGGGAGATCGTGGAGAAGGTCGCTGTCATCTGGTGGCGGCGTGTTAAGTGGCAGGGAGTTCTCAAGGTGATGTATGGTTGCGACTTTATCGCTCTTTTTAAGATCGGCGGTGGCGGCTTCACACACTTCAATAGTTTGAGCCGCTTTGATCACGTCGTTTTCTGTCAGGGGTTTGTTCTTGATTTTGACATTTCGTATGCCAAAGATTAGCGCGTCGACTAGGCGTGCTTCTGGGTTGTCAAAATTGTACTGTGACAGAACAGTGCGGAGACTGGTGGCGAATTGGTTTGTCATCTCCCTGTCTGTTTTAGCCATTCTAGAGAATTGGTGCACGTGCCGGTTTGGTTGGCTTGAAGTGGTTGGCTAGCTTTAGTGGTCAGTACGTCCCAGGCCACTGAGTTAGCTGGCTCCGGGTCAGTCAGGGTTTCAGCAAGATCATAGAGCTGTGTGCCACAGTGGTTCAAGAATATTGCTCTTTTTCAGCCATCATCGGCATCTTTCATCCCTGCTGCTTCTAAGAAAATTTCGAATTTGGACATATAGGCTTTCCAAGTCATATGTTCTGGGTTGAACAAGGCAGGAGGTTTTGCCGCAGAGATGGCAGTCGGAGTTTCCATGGTGGATAGGTTGAATGGAGGTTCAACCACCTTCGTCGCCAATGAAAAATACTTGGAGAGTTAACTGGTAGAATTAGCAGTTGTTTATTCAGCTAGAGCTGACAGGGTTAACACAAACAGTTTACAGTTAAAATCGCTCTAAAAGAAAGTGCCGCGGCTTTGTATTTATAGGGTTCACAAAGTAACAAACTCTATCTGACATGGTAACAAGTCTCCTGCCAAATGAAGCAACCAATCAGGACAGCTTAGGAGGCTCCATGCAGATTCTGAACTCTGGAACCTTCTTCATGAATATTTAACACTTACAGTGGCCATTTTTACTTGCACTAGTGAACAAATAATTGTAAATCTTGGAGAATTCAAAGCCTGAGTTAAAAATATATAACAATGGCAAATAACAAACATCATTACCAATGGAACAGTTTTCAGAATTTTCAAATAAATAAAGAGTAAAGATACTCATGCTCTTTATTTATCATTGACCCTCCCCTCATTTTTATCATTGCCTTCAAATATTTGCAGAAAAGGTTTGAGCTGATAAATAAATTTTTGTCTTCAAAATCCAGAAAGTTAAATGTTTAAACTACATTACATTTGTAATTTATGCTTGATTTAAACTAAGGTGACCGGATATTCCGCTTTTGGCGGGACAGTCCTGATATTTAATAATTTGTCCCATTGGTTTTTTAAAAACTCCCGGTTTTCCTTTCTGTGGACTGCCCAGAGCAAATAAAGTACTTCCTTTTTCTGGGCGCTGGCAGAGGGAATAAACTTCTCCTAGCGCCCAGAGAAAGGAAACCCTTTATTTGCTCTGGATGGCTCAGTGAATAAAGTGCTTCCTTTCTCTGGGCACTGGGAGGAGGAAGCTTCTCCTACCCCCCAGAGAAAGGAATGCGGGCATGGTATTTGACATGTCCCAAAGGTGCTTTTTATCACTCACGAACAGCCTATTTTGCCCCTTAAGGATCGGAAGCGATGGGAGTTTTTTCAAGCAGAACATAGAAAGCACAAAGTGGGGATTTTTTGAAAGACCCTCGTGAGGGCAACACGATGGCTGCATGGAGTGGTTATTGCAGAAGAAAGTGGGGCAAACAGTAAGTTTTTCAGGCCATGAGCAATATCCCACTTTTACAGAAATCTCAGTGCATGTGCAGACCCCCACTCCCAGGCTATTTGCGAGAGCCAACCAGCTAAGAGCTCTCGGGGATGTGGTCCTCAGTTGGAAAGGCCGGGCAAAGCTTCAGGTTTTCACTGAGGAAACGGAGGGATGTGGGATTTGCTGGCCTTGATTGGGTTGTGAAAAATGCAGTGGGTTGAACCTTGGGAAGATGAAGGTAAAAACAGCTTGAAATTGTAACTCGGGTTCTGTGGGTGTCTGAATAAGGAGCAACCTGCTGTATCTGTGTCCCTTTCCCAAAAGGAAACCTTGCTAGAGAGAGTAAAATCTACCTCTGAGAAAACAGAAATAAATAATATTTGAAGGAGTAAGTCAGGCTCAGAGTGCTTGGTTTCTCTGGGTGCTGAGAGGAGAAAGCTTCAATGTTTAATCAAGAACCTTCCCCCTCTCCCCCATCAATGGTGTCCTGCTTTATTACCAATGTAAAAATCTGGTCACTTTAACTAAAGTGACCAGATTTTAAGATTGGGAAAGAGGGACACCATGGTGGGGGGGCTAAAAAAAATTTGGGGAAAATTTTTTTGCAAAAAAATTTTTCACAATTTTTTTTCCCTCTCGCTCTCTCCCTCCCTCTTTCTTACTCTCTTCATCCCTTCCTCTCTCTTTTTTCTCTCTCTTTCTCTTTCTTCCTTTCTCCTTGTCTCTTTCTTTCTCTCTCCCTCCCTCCTTCCCTCTCTCTCAGTCTCTTTCTCTCTCTTCCTTCCTCTCCTTTTCCCTCTCTCTCTTCCTTCCTCCCTTTCTCTCTTCCCCTCTCTTTTTTCTCTCTCTCTTGCTCTCTCTCTTTCTCTCTCTTTTTCTCTCTCTTGCTATCTCTCTTTCTCTCTCTCTTATTATCTCTCTCTTGCTCTCTCTCTCTTTCTCTCTCTCTCTTTCTTTCTCTTTCATACACCATGTACAGGGGTCAAAGTAGGAACAGGAGGGCGTCGGCAGCAGTGGCACCAAGCAGTAATCGTGGGGTGGTGGCTGGGTGGTCGGCTGCGAGCGGGAGCTCCAGGGTGGAGGCACCGATGGCGGCTGGACATGTTGCTGGATGCCGTACATGCTGGCGCTGTGCTGGGCATGGGCACGGTGCTGGCACTGGAACACTGGCTGGACCAGGATGGAGGTGCCAGCCCCGTGACCATGCTCTGCGCACCAGCATGTATGGCATCCAGCAACACGTCCAGCCACCGCCGGTGGTGCCTCTGTCCTCCATCACGGCCCAGCCAGCGGACCAGTGCCAGCCCTGCTCCATGCCCATTCCCAGTGCAACACCAGCATGTACAGCATCCAGCAACACATTCAGCTGCCGCTGTTGCTGCCTCCGCCCTGGAGCACCCACTCACAGCCACTGCCCCATGGCTACTGCCTGGTGCCACTGCTTCTGGCACCCTCCAACTGCCGGTGCCATCCCGCCGGGCCCCAAAGCTCACCTGCCACCACCGCCAGGAAAGCTCCAGCCGGGCAGGGTGCTGCAGCTGCCAGTGCCTCCATCCTGGAGCTCCTGCTCACAGCCGCAGCCTCGCAGCTACCGCCCAGTGCCACTGCTGCTGGCACCCTCCCACTGCCGGTGCCCTCCTGCCGAGCCCCAAAGCTCACCTGCCGCGAAGAAGGAAGGAACGAAGAAGGAAGCTCAGCTTCCGGTCTCGCAACTTTTTGCTCTTCACGCCCTCAGCTGAGCTTCCTAGTGTGCCACGGCACACTAGTTGAAAAACATTGCTGTAAGCCAATCTGAGTCCCTTGGAGAAGGGCAGCCTAGAAATCCAATTAATTAATTAATTAATTGGTTAATTATTTAATATGAGAACCATTTTTACTTAAATATGGTAAAACCTCTATTCTGTAGGTATATTGTTAATTTTGCCACTGCTGTGTGCTCTCAAAGTTTAAATTCCCAATCAGATATTATTGGAATTATGTACGTGTATTTCTTCCAAGGTTGATCAAAAGTTGTTCTTGCAGATATAAATACATATCTCATTAAATTATGTTTCTTGCTAATTTTATTCTGAGATAACTAATAGGAAAAGTCGTGTCTTCATTTTTCTGCAGTAGATTATGTACGTCTATCCAGGACTGGAAGGCGGGGGGACGGGGGTTGCGTGTCCACCGCATATAATTAAACATTCCTTCTATTTGATGACATTTCCAACAAATACTTCCATATAATTTATCTACCTTAAATATAATTGACGGACTACCTATAGATCAAATTACTGCATACTATCTGTCAATTATTGTGTACAATAACAAAATAACATAGTTTGTAGTGACCTTGGAGGACTTCTAGTTCAACCTCCTGGTCAGGCAGGAAATCCTATACCATTTCAGACAAATGGTGTCCAATCTCTTTAAAAATGTCCAGTGTTGGAAAACTTTTTAATACAGAAGTTATGTTAAAAACAACTTCTGGAGACAAGTCTGCAAAACATTTTTATCAATTTTCTATTAAGTTATAACTCTTCCAATATAACAATGGGAAGAAAGACCCGTTGTACCTACCTGAACGGTCTTCTCGATGCACTGGAAGGAGAGTCCAACATGGGTATTTAACCAATCCTATTGGTAGAGTAAAAAATTAACATAATAATTAGGCACCGCCCCCTTGCAGCCCCCATGAGCTCAGTTTTAAAAATGAAAAAGGCACTGAAAGAGGATAACCAACTTTTATTGAACAATTCAATAACTTATTAAACTAACCCAGTCTCCGGCGTCCCTGAACGTCAACTGCCGGGTGGGTTTGGACTCTCCTTCCAGTGTATCGAGAAGACCGTTCAGGTAGGTACAATGGGTCTTCTCCACTGCATCTGGAAGGAAAGTCCAACATGGGATATACCAAAGATCTTAAGGCCCATGGGAGGGAGAAGGCTTAGTTAGGGACGTAGGAGAAGCACAAACTCGTTGAAGAACCCATCTGCCAAAGGCCGCTTCAGCTGAAGCAAAGGAGTCCAACTTGTAATGTCTAATAAATGTCGTGGGGGCTGCCCAGGTTGCAGCTCTACAGATGTCCTCTATCGATGCTTGCGTAGACCAAGCCGCTGACATAGCCGCACTCCTAGTTGAGTGTGCTGTCAACCCTTCCAGAGGAGTGTGTCCCCCGGCCTTGTAGGCCTCAGAAATACAGTCTTTAATCCAACGACTAATGGACTTTGCAGACAGTCCAAGTCCCATCTTATACTCAGAAAAAGATATGAACAGAGTCTCAGATTTCCTGAACGTTTCCGTCCTTCTAATGTAAATCTTTATAGCCCTCCTGACATCAACCTTATGCCATAGTAATTCCGATGGATGGCTCCCATGTGTACAAAAATCAGGGAGGACTAATTCTTGTTTTCTGTGGAAAGCAGTGTTCACCTTCGGTACAAAGGAAGGATCTAACCGAAGTACCACTCTATCTGGATAAAACACACAGAGATCCAGCCTCACAGACAAGGCCGAAAGTTCTGACACTCTGTGCGCTGAAGTAATTGCCACTAGGAAAGCTGTTTTCAAGGAAAGTAACCTAAGCGGTATAGTCCTCAATGGTTCAAAAGGAGGTCTAGTCAAAGCCTTAAGCACCAACGTAAGATCCCAGGATGGAAATCTCCGGACTGGTGGGGAATTTTTGTTCGTGGCTCCCTTAAAAAGTCTCGAATCCAAGAATGTTGAGCCAGTGAACGAGACTCTGATCTCTGTATCATGGTGGAAAGGGCTGCCACCTGTCTTTTCAAGGTATTGGGGGCTAGGCCTCGCTCTACCCCTGCTTGTAAAAATTCCAAAACAGTGATTACAGATGCTTCCCTAGGATCTTGAAGATCCTTGTCACAAAACTTACAAAAGGCTGCCCAAGTTGCCTGATATATTCGGGAGGTCGATGGGCATCTTGCGGCCTGCATGGTATCTATGACCTTCTCCGGTAAGTCTAATTGTTTTAGTCTATGCCTTTCAAGTGCCAACCTGTTAATTGTAGCCATTGGGGATCCGGGTGTTGCAGATTCCCCTGGCTGAGTGAGATGAGTTGATCCGGAATTCTCCATGGAGTTGACACCGAAAGTGTCACTAAGTCGGCGAACCACGGGAGGCGTGGCCAATGTGGTGCTACCATTATCACTTCCGCTTTCTCCTGGAGGATCTTTTCCACCACTCTCGGAATAAGATTCACAGGAGGAAAGGCATACAGTAGACCGGGGGGCCAAGGGGATAAAAGAGCGCTGATTCCCTCTGCCCCTGGGTCCTGAAAGCGTGCGTAGAACCTCGGAAGCTGAGTGTTCTGGCTGTTGGCAAACAGGTCCACTAAGGGAATGCCATACCTCTGGGTCAACTGATAAAAGAGGTCTGGGTCGAGTCTCCACTCTGACGGATCCAGGGTGGCCCTGCTGAGCCAGTCCGCTTTTGTATTGCTGGCTCCTGCAATGTGCTCCGCAGTCAGCGAGGCCAGATGAGTCTCGGCCCAGTTGAAAAGGTTTGTAGTCTCCTCCATAAGTCCCTGCGACCTCATGCCCCCCTGGTGGTTCAGGTGGGCCCTGGTCGCCACATTGTCTGTTAATACCAGTACATGGTTGCCTTCTACCATGGGGGTAAAGGCCTGCAGGGCTAGGAACACCGCTCTGAGTTCGAGAAAATTTATGTTGATCGGTGATAGATCTTCTATAGTCCACAGCCCCTGCGCCATATGTCGTCCAAGAGGGGCACCCCATCCATATAGGCTGGCGTCCGTGGTAAGAATGAGACGGTCTTGTGTGCGAAAGGGAGAACCTTCCTGAATCGCTCCGGAAGTCTACCACTTCAAGGACTCCCTGACTTCCCTTGGTATCTTGACTGTTTTGTGTGAATGGCTGACCTTGGCTCTTTGAGCTGGTAGTAGAAACCACTGGAGGCCCCTGATATGATGTCTGGCCCAGGGTACAATACCTATGGCCGACACCAGTGTCCCCAATACTTTTGACATTAGTGATAGTGGGACTCGCCTGTGTCGACCCAAGTCGGTAACCAGGCGACGAATGTTCCTCTGTCTTTCTGGAGAAAGGGTCACCGTGCCTGATAAAGTGTCCATGATGGACCCCAGATGTTGCAGCCTGGTCGCAGGAGACATCTGGCTCTTCTCCACGTTGATGGTGAAGCCATGGGCTTCTAGTGTCTGCACCGTTCTGGTTAAGTCCTCCTTGGCCTGACTGGGGGACCTGGACAAGATAATTATGTCGTCCAGGTAGGCCATCAGCCTGATGGAATGAGACTGAAGGTTGGCCGTCAGCGCGTCCAGCAACTTGGTAAAGGTTCGCGGGGCTGACGAGAGGCCAAATGGCATGGCTCTGTACTGGTAATGGATGCCCCCTGAACAGAACCTGAGGAATTCCCGATGTGCTGGGTGTACAGGCACGTGTAGGTAAGCTTCCATTAAGTCTATTGAGGTTAACAGATCTCGAGATCGGATCAAAGGAAGAATAGTTTGCAAGGAGTGCATGTGGAACCTCCTGTACTTTATAAAGACGTTGAGCTGCTTTAAGTTTAGTATCATCCTGTACCCCCCCGATGTTTTGGGAACGAGGAAAATCATAGAATAAAATCCCTTGCCCTCTTCCTGTGGGGGCACAGGTTCGATGGCCTGTATCTCTAGTAAGTGTGCAATCTCCTTGTGCATTTGTTGTCTCTTTTGTAGATCCCGAATTACCGGGCATTGCACAAAATGGTGTGGGGGTAGTCCTATGAACTCCAGACGAAGTCCCTTTGACACAGTAGCTAGAACCCACTTGTCTGAGGAAGTGAGTTGCCAGGAGGTACTGAAGTGTTGAAGTTTCCCTCCTATTGGCAGTGGGCTCGGCGAGTCATTTGGAACGACGAAACCCTCTCTGGTTGTTTCCTCGAAAGGGCCATTTCGACTGTTGGTAGCCCCTTGGTCTGTCCTGAAAGGACCCCCGATCACTTCTGAAGGGCTGTTGTGAATACTGGTTCTGCCCAAAGGTTCTCTGTGTCTGTCCTGATCTGGTGGGTGGATCCCAACGGGAAGTTTGGCGCCTTGTGTAGGGTGTGAACCTGTGGTCTTGGCGCCTGTTGGCTTTTGGCAGGACTTTCCTTTTGTCCTTGTCCTCTATGAGGACCTTGTCTAGTATCTCCCCGAAGAGCATCGATCCTTGCAGGGGGGCTGAGGCTAATCACCACTTAGATTTTAAGTCAGCTGGCCAATTTCTTAGCCACAGCAGGCGGCGTGATGAAAGTGTAGTTGCCATACTTCTGCTGGCAAACTTAGCCGCGTGGAGGGTAGCGTCGGCTGAAAACTCGGCTGCAGCCAGTAATTTACTTAGATCCTGGCGAAATCTGCCCTCTTCTGGTCCGAGGCGTGACTGCATCTCTTGCAGCCACATTATGGAGGCCCTATTGAAGAAGGAGGCCGCGGCTGCTGCTCTAAACCCCCAGCTAGACATTTGATGTGCCTTGCGCAACAGGGTTTCCGCCTTCCTGTCTTCAGGCTTTAGACTTTCCCCTATCTCTGAAGGCACCAGGGCACTGGATACCAGTGTCACCACTGGTTGGTCAATGGGTGGAAACTCCAGGAGCTTTTCCACCTCCTCATCGAATGTATAAAATTTTCTTTCCAGATTTGATGGGCCCTGGGCCGCTGCGGGGTGCTGCCAAGGCTTCTTGACTCCTTCGACAAAGATTTGCGAGGCCGGGATATGGTCAGACTCGGGTTGGGGTTCCCTAAGCAAGGTGGCTGAAGTCTTACCGGCATCTACTTCTGTCGCTTTAGCCGTTCCCTGGAGGTCCATCACCTGTTTTGCTTTGAAAAGCAGAGTCCTAAATGGTGCTGGCTTGAACAGGCCTGCTACTGGCTGTTGTTCCGGTGTGTTTTCATCCTCCGAGAACTCATACTCTCTGTCACTGTCCTCGCCCAAGGCCGATAGGGACCCCAACCCCGAGGGGGGCGGCACTGGCCAAAGGTTCTTTGTCTGAGCCTGCAAAGCACGATGCGTACACTGGCCTGCTCCAGCGGTCACGCCTTGCAAATAGGCATTGGGGATGATTTCTTGTAGGTCAGGCGGCATGTGTTGCCATGAGCCAGTCTGTGACCTCAGCCCCACCGCCGTGGGGGTAAAAGTGGCGGAAGGAGCCTGGGAGCTTCGCCTTGCTGGGCCTGTCGACTCAGGTCTAGTCCAAGATAAGACTGGTGATGGAGCAGCCTGTGGCAATGTAAGGAATTGTCCATCTGGTGACCAGTCGCCCTCTTGGAAGGTCCCCGTGTGCCCAAAGGCCGATTGTGGGGTCATAGGGTCAGGTGTTGATACCTGCCTCTGAGTCAATGGCACTGCTGAGGGGGAAGAATGCAGGGCTGCCTCCAATTTCTTTTCCAGCGCTTTAATGCGCTTCTCTGCCTCCTTAAGAGAGGCTGCTGAGGCAGGAGAGTGGGAGGACTTGGGCCTCTCCTTGGTCTTCTCTTTAATCTTCTCCTTGGCCACTACTGGGGAGCTGGATTTCTCGCCTCCGAGTTGGTCTTCCATCGTACTCACAATCTTTGATGGTCTAGATGTATTGCCCGGCACAATTTGTTCCCCCACTGCTCGAGTGAAAATGGTGTCTGGTCACCCCGTCGCCTTGCGGCTGCGCATTAGAGCCCGAAGCTCCTTTCGTGCCTCTCAGCTGCCAGAAACCCTTCTGGTTGGCGCCTTGTTGGGTTATGTGGGGAAGTCACCCAAAATGGCGATGCCCAGCGTTTACGCGGGCTTTTTTGCCTTTCCCACAAGCCGCCGCCGAATTCGGCTCCCTGCTGGTCCGCTCCTGTCAAGTCCTCCTTGTCCGGTCCCGGCGTGGCTTCTTCTTCCGCGATCCTAATGACGGCGTGGGTAGCGGCGGCGGTGCTTTCGGCACTCGCCGCCCAACAGCTGATCGGGGCTCCGTATCTCCTCACGGAGCCCTCCGGGGTGTTTCAGTCCTTGAGCCTCCCAGTGGGGGGGGGCAGACCCCCCCCCACCTTCGGCTCACAGCCCTAGTTTGACCTCGGAGGCCAGGGACTCCGGGCTGAGGTGCTCCTCTTGGGGGTAGTTCCCTCGGAGGGAAGGCAACCCCTAAGGAAAACGTTGGGGGTGTTGTCCGCAGAGGACAGAGACCCCTTCATCCAGCGCTGATCTGACCTGTAAGGAGACAAAATAAACAAATTAAACAGGTAATTACAACTACTTTTACTCTAAGCAAAACTCAGTATTTCTCTACTCTGGGACTGAGTTTTTAAAACTGAGCTCATGGGGGCTGCAAGGGGGAGGTGCCTAATTATTATGTTAATTTTTAACTCAGTCTCTACCAATAGGATTGGTTAAATACCCATGTTGGCCTCTCCTTCCAGATGCAGTGGAGAATGTGGCAGGGAAATCTATATAATTTATTCCAAATTGTAACTTAAGAGAAAACAGGTATGAAATGTTTATGGATGGTATACTGTACAACCCTGTCTATAATTACCAAAATAGACAAATCATATTTATTGATGGAAATAAATTTTGAAAATGCCATGAGACAGATGGAACATTTTACCACATCTGAGATGGAACCACACCTAATTGACATTGTATAGTAGAAATGTTCACATTTACCATGTTTTAGAAATGTTCTTTTTCTTTTCCAGATTCTAACCCTTATGCCTCTATTTATACCAATGAGAGAAGTTTAAGGTTTCAAACTTGAGATTTTTTTCTCCCACCTTCCTTAATTATTGCACTATAGTGATCTTGGAAGATTATTGAGATATGTTTATATAATGGCCCTGATCTAACCAAGAAACGGCATGTTCCCATGGGTTTAATTTAATCAGATATTAACTTCTAACTATTGGAAAATATATTTAAACAAATAAATAATATAATATGGAGCAGTCTTGCATATGTTTGGAATAACACTGTGTATTATTTTATTTTGTGCACATCAATAAACTGTACACCATAAATATAGCCTAATTACAGGGATTTGCATGTTCTGGCTGAGATTTAGAGAACCCTTTGTTTGTCTCTGACTTTTCTTTTCCCAAAAGTTTCCTGTAAAAAAAAGTTTTTGGAAGGGAAATTCTCTCAGCTTCTGTAGCACAGCATGAGAGATCATCACAAGTTGTCTACAATTATTTTGGGCATCCAGACGCCTGAAACTCTTACATTTTTTGTTCAACATTCACACCATGTTTAACTGCCAGAAATATGGGCTACATCACAATATATTTCTAGAAGTTCCTCACTCATCTAAAGCTACCACAACAAACAAAAATTTTAAGAAAATAAATATCAATCCAGAAAATCATTCCTTGCAACAGTTTTAGACATAACTAGTGTCAAAGGCATGTCCTTCAATATTTAACTTCCTCACTCTTTGCTCCTCATCTCAAGTTGAACAATATGTTAATTACCTGATGAAGCATTACAATTACTCTAACAGCTCTGCTCTTACTTATAATTATGGCATCCACATTTTCTTTTTCATATGCCTCAATCTATACCTATTACATTGTCATGATGAAGCCACATTAACATTATAATACCATATAATTAGCTGATGAGCAATTAAATTATTCCACTGCTCTTGTTCCTCTTAGCCAAGAGGTTGGTTTCTAAGCTCCATTATCTCTCCTTCCTCTCCTATTTACGTTAAAGGCTTTTTTCTGTGCATAAGTTCTTAACAGCCTCTAATTTTATTCAAGTATTTGTATTTTCTTTTCAAAACAGCCATTTCATTTAATAATGGAACTGGTTGCAGAAAAGTATGATGACTTGAGTGATTTTTAACTTGCATTTTTGTCCTCTTGCCCTCATTCAATAGACAAAACAAGCCTTACTCCAAAAAAGGTGAAGGGAGAAACCCCAATATCTATATTCTGCATAGCCACATTTACAGGAAAGTTCCTATTTTGTTCTCACTAGTTTCAATTGATTGTGTCCTCTTCATAGTGCAAAACTGGAAATGATTTCTATTTTTTAAAAGTAATCTGCTTTTATTAAATTGAATAAAAGCTACACATTATCTAGTTCTGACCCCTTACATCTAGCACTACGTGGCATGATTTGCACTAATGGACTGATGGTTTCTCCTTTTGCTGGAGAGACGGAGTAACGACACGGACACAAGAGCTGGATTTAAATTGGGTCATTTTTATTAACATAAATTTGCATAATTTATTCAATACTTTGCATAAATTAGCATAATCAACTATGACCCGGAAATGGACCTGCAGGGTCAAACAACTACTTCCGGGGCGGAAATGACGTTATGCCAAAAAACATTCCTGGGCAACTCATGGGCGTATCTCGATGCAAGTCCAGGTGAGGGCCAGGCCGTCACCTGCGACCCTGCCATGCTGTGCATGAGGGGGGTCCCACCGGCTAACCGGAATCCGGGAATTAAAGGTGCAGGACCCAAAGACAGGTTCCCCCCAGCTGCTCAGGCAGAAACTCCCTCCATGAGCTTGCGGAGAACCTGTCAATCATCCCCAAAGATGCCCAAGGGAGAACGCGCGGTTGCTAAACCACCCCAGTTTTCCGCCCCTAACCTGCCACAGGAGTGGGGGTCAGATCTCTATCTTGGCCCCCCGACTCCCCCCTCTAGCTGCGCCAGCTCACGCAGAGACCGCTGCAGGTCCTGTAAGAAGATGGCGTTCCCCCGCTCGGACAGGTGAACGCCATCGGCCCGGTAAAGCCATGGCCGGTCTATTGTGATAAGGGGATGGGGCACTACCACTCCACCTAATTCCCTAACTGTTTTACCCATAGCCCTATTCACCCGTCGCCTAGCCCGGTGAATGGCCCTAAGGGAAGAGGCGTCCCTCCACACAAGCCTAGGTAATATTTCTGACCACACCACTTGCGTGGTGGGCCATACCTCACGAAGCCTTCGCAGGTCTTCGCGTGCCTGGATGATCAGCGCCAGGCCTCCCAGTATGCACAGGTCATTGCCACCTAAGTGCAATACCAGCCACCTGGGTGCGGCCACAGGACGCTGCCCACCCAAACCCACTTGGGCGCGACTCCAGGAGCCGCCCCCCATATTGCCGGGCGCAGCCACAGAATGCTGACCGCCCAGCAACGCCGGTAGGAGACCCTCCCACCGCATACCTCTCCGGCCCATCCAGGTAACCCTGACCCACTGCCCCAGGGACAGCTGGGTCCCGATGGCGCTCGTGGCTGCCGCGCGGCCGGCCCAAAAAATCATGCTGTGGCCACACAGCAGCGCCGTCGGTTTCGTGTTAGCCTGGGGACCTGCAAGAGGACACACACACAGAGAGATTACCTAGCCTAAGCCCTGCCTAGGATCCTCAGCGGGCCTAACATAACCCAAATATGCCGCTCCCGAATCCGATGGGCCGGGAAACCAGAAAGTGCCGCGCTAGTGGCGGCGCCGATACGGAACGAATGCGTTCCGTAACCGGAGGGATCCATGCCCACCTGGGCCATTGCCCTAGATACCAGCGCCCAAAATTGGAAACGGGTCAGAGGGGTGCCATCCCAATGCCTAAACAGGTACCCCTGACCTGACCCCCGCAGACCACAATAAAGCTGTAGGGCGGCCACCGGACACACAGACTGGTCGGTGGCCGCACTAAGTTGGATGGTAACCCCTCTGCGCAGCTGATCTGTCTTAGACCGCCTTACTACAAGGGACACCCCCCCTTGTCTAAAGGCCAGATCAGCATACTGGAAGGCACGGAGCGAAGTGTCAGCCTGAGATGAAGCCATGGCCTCGCTGACCCGAAGGGCCCCAAAAAACATGACACAAGTCGCTGCCCTAAAAAGACGGGCCTCGTACAATGAGGAACACAGACTGTCAAAAACCACGTTGATTAAAGACAGCTGCTCCACCGTCAGAGCCTGACGAGTGTCATCAGGGGCCCCCGCTTGCTCCCTAAGCCAGCCTTCCAGCATCTTTCGGATGCGAAAGTCACCCAAAAGATCAGCAACCCCCCCCGCCTTGGACAGAAAGGCGAGGCCGGCTAACCGGGACCGGATCGTCCTAACTGACAGGCCACGCTGCCTAAGTTGGACGCAAAACTCGGCCAAGTGCTCTACAGGGACAGGCCAACTAAGCTGGTAACCCCTGCCCTGCCTGAACTCCCCAAACTCCTTACCTGCACGCTGGTATGCCCGGAGGGTGCCGGGCGCTACAGACAAGGAGATTGCCCGGGATGCCTCGTCTCTCCACCACTCTGGATCCCCCCCAGACTCCAGAGGTGGCTGGGGAACGCTTCTGGCAACTCTCGGGCCCACGGGGCCAGGGTCCGAAACCTGGACAACTGACCACGGGACAAGGCATCAGCAACCCCGTTATCCAACCCGGGGACATGCTTAGCCAAAAACAATGCGTTTAGAGACAAGGACCGGTGCACGAAATGGCGGACAAGCCGCATGACCCTGTCGCTTTTTGAGGACAGGGCATTCACCACATGGACAACCGCTAGGTTGTCACACCAAAAGTGCACGGTCTTGTCCCTAAACTGCTCCCCCCAAAGCTCTAAGGCCACTATTAAGGGGAAGAGCTCCAAGAACGTCAGGTCCTTAACCAACGAAGAGGCGCTCCATTCCGCAGGCCATTCCGACCAGCACCACTGGTCACCTAACACCACCCCGAAACCACAAGTCCCTGCGGCATCAGAGCAGAGCTGCAACTCAGCTTCCAAAAGAAGCTCGTGCCGCCAGAAAGACACACCATTAAACCTGACCAAGAAATCCCGCCACACACCGAGGTCAGCCCTGACCCCAGCACAGAGGCGGGTACGATGATGGGGCAAACGGAGCCCCTTCATCGCATCATACAACCTCCTGGAAAAAGCCCTACCAGGAACCACTACCCGACAGGCAAAATTAAGAATGCCTGCCAATTCCTGAAGCTGCCGTAGGGTCACCTTCCGGCAGCCCAGCACCTCATCAAGCTTCCGCTTAATCTTGACCAACTTCTCTAGGGGCAATCTAGAAGATTGCTCCTCTGAGTCTAATTCAATACCCAGAAAGGTAATCCTGGTGGCGGGGCCTTCGGTCTTCTCAGAGGCTAAAGGCACCCCCAAATGAGCACAAAGGGCTTCGAAGTCCCGCATCAGAGCAAAGCACTGCTCCGAATGCGCAGGCCCCGCCAACAGGAAATCATCAAGGTAGTGAACGACGGTACCCAGACCACTTTGCCTCCTGAGCGCCCACTCCAAGAAGGTGCTAAAACTCTCGAAAAGAGAGCACGAGACAGAGCAACCCATGGGTAAAGCTCTGTCCACGTAATAACCCCCCTCGAAATGGAAGCCCAACAGCTCAAAGTCGTCTGGGTGAATGGGGAGGAGCCGGAATGCCGACTTAATGTCGCATTTACCCATAAGGGCTCCCACCCCACACTTCCTAACCATAGTCACGGCTGCGTCAAAGGACGCATACCGGACTGAACACAACTCATCAGGAATGAAATCATTCACTGACTCCCCTTTTGGAAAAGACAAATGGTGAATCAACCTAAATTCACCACTCGCCTTTTTGGGGACCACACCTAAGGGAGACACACGAAGATTCGGGAAGGGCGGTTCCAGGAAGGGCCCGAGGACCCTGCCCTCGGCCACCTCCTTCCGAATCTTCTCCCTAACAATGTCTTCATGTCCAACAACTGACCTAAGGTTGTCAGACATGAAGGCCCTCCTAACACCCAGGTAAGGGATCCTAAATCCCTCCGAAAAACCTAGCAAGAGAGCAGTCGCTCTCGAGCGAGGGTGGTAGTCACCCAACCAACCCTCAAGCACCATTAAATTAATTGGGCTGGGCCCCTTTTCCCCCAGCAGGCGGGGGAGGCTTTGGGAGACCCGAGCCTTTCTTTTCAATCCCCTTCTTGGGGCGGGGGCACACGGCTGCGGAATGGTTCCCCCCACAACTCCCGCAGGCGTGACGAAACCTGCAAATGGGACGAAAACACGCCCCCTTTGCAGCGAACTCGTGACACACCAAAGAGGCCCCTTTTCCAACGGCACCCGCCACGGCCTTGGCCGGCGCGGGCGTCACGGGCTCCTCTTCCATAAAGTGACCGCTATCGGTCCTATCACAACCCTCCTTCCCTGACATATGCGTGGCCTGGAACCACAGGTCCGGAACCACCATATCCCAAGGCAAGTAGGGGTCATGGGCAATACGCATCCTGAACCCCTTGTCGTAATGCCTCCATATGGTGCCCCCATATTCAAAATGGGCCCTCGCTATAAGGTCGATGTACTTCAACAAGGCAGCGGCCCTACCCGGCTGCCTCTGAATTACCACCGACGCAAAGGTCAGAAAGGCGTACAGCCAAGAGCTGAAGCACTTTGTGACCTTTGTTTTCTTAACCTTTTCCCCAGGGACCACCTCCTTGTCCTGCTTAGGGACTTCCCTGTTTAAAATGGAGAAAAGATCAACATACTCCCCCCACCATATTGCCTCCTTCACTGACGGGTGAAGATGGTAGCCTAAAGGCGTCGCGGGCAACCCACAAGGGATGGCCCCAGGCTTGATGCTGGCGAACGGGTCCCACACCGTGGTGGCCCCCGAGCCCAGCACACCAAGCCCCGAAGGATACACAAAAGGGGGCGGTGGCATAACGGCAGGCGGAGGAGGCATCCAACCCCCCACCCCCGCCCCAGGCGGGAAAGACACCCCTGGCGCCCCCACTGGCGGGGCAGGCGGAGACCAGACCTGCCCGCATGTGCCCGCAGCAGCCCCCATGAAGCTGTTGCCACTCCCCAATGCCGGCGGGATAAACCCGGGACCCTGCACCGGAAGAAGCGATGATGTGCCTACATGTGGTGCGACCTCACCTGCCCCGTAAGGGGTAGAAGCCATCCACGGTGGGCCCATCCTTGTTGGGCCCTGGAACGATGACCACTGCCCCGACTGGGCCACCTGCCCGGTGTGGGCCGTCTGCCCGGTGTGGGCCATCTGCCCGGTGTGGGCCGTCTGCGCGTTGTGGGCCCCTTGCCCCTCTGGGGTGGACTCCTCTTCGGGGTCGGTGCCCCAGGCTGCGGTGGCAGTCGTGGGAAGCCCCTCCGGGCCTGCACCCGACCGCCACCTCTCCAAGTCATCAAGTCGCTCCAAGACCCTGGCCCAGGAGAGAGAAGGGGAAATCTCGGGTTGAGGGACTGTGGGCGTGAATCCCACCCCCCCCTACCGGGATCCCACCCAAGGGCCCCTCTGCCGCCGCCCGAGCCCAGGCAGACGGCCTGGCAGCCCTCCTGGGCCGCACCACTGGTTGGGGCAGAGGGCCCTGAGCTTGACGCTTTTTAGGAGCCATGGCCCTAACTTGTAATCCAATATCAAAAGGAGAAGAGAGCGTGAAATTCCCCCCGAAGGCCCTGCACCCCCAGACAAGGCCTGCCCTACCAGCAGGCCCCAAATTGCAAACCTCCCAGGAGGCCAAACCACCAACCCCTCCCAAACTGTGGCAGGAAGGCCCCACCACCAGGCCTTTATGCAAGGCCTCAAGCCCCCAGGAGGACCCCCGCGGGCCCGCGAGACCACCCAAGGGCAGCACACCACACCACCACCAAAGAGGCTAATGCGGCTCCAAACCGGAGCGGAGCCCAGCCGATGCTGGCTCCGCTGTGAAGAAAGGCTTCTCGCTGTCCTGCAGGCCACAAAATGGCGCCTCGCACGAGGTCGACCACAAAATGGCCGCCGCGAGCAGACTGGCGAACGTCTGCTCAGATCAGCAGTCCGGGCGAAAAGGGAGAGCCCCGGGCCTGCTCACCCTTATATAGGGCAAGCAGGCCCCGCCCGGACCAATCAGGAGCCTGGCCAATCAGGCCCTGATCTCCCGAGCGAAGTCTCGCATCGCGAGACTTCGCCCGGGATCCAAAATGGCGGCCGCCATGAGGGACCGTGTCTCCCGGTCCCTCCAGCAAAGCCTGCCTGCCGGGTAAGTCCGGCGCTGCCATTCTCCTCACATTTGAACACAATCTGTTTCAGGAAGTTCCTCAATTTTGAAGCCGACTTTGGAGAAATATGAAAATATTAACAGTGGAAATCCATAGTGGCAGTATATTCTATTCTATTCGTAGATAGAAGTCTTGATAAACTGAGGTGAAGAAGAAAACCAATATTTTAGAATATTACAATAATGGCAGCCATATGAACAAGACTATTTCTCATGACACTAAGGTTATTTTCCTTTTGCTACTGATTTTCATATCTGGAGGTATATAACTAGGATATTTCAATTCCAGCATACCGTTGCAATGCAATTTAAATATATGTTCTTAGATTGTTTCTGTGATATTCAATGGAATTGCATTAATGCTACAATATAACATTTGCAGAAATATCTTTTTTCGCTGCATCAATATCAAGCAGAAATAAAAATGTTTTACTTTCTATTTTCAAGAAGTTCTGCTAAATTAGGACTTCTACTGGAAACCAATACAATAAATAGTAATATTTACTCTTCATGAGTAAAACATTATCTTTTCAGGAGATGCTTTGAAAAAACCCCTCTTCTGGAAATTATATGTTGGTTATTATTTGTATTCACTTTCTCAAAAGAATGAACTTTTCTAAACATAGCATGTGTAAACTTGAAGATCTGTAATATCAATTCTCATTTTTTCAGATCCAACAAAGGGATGGGCAATTGGTGACTTGTTGTATGATTACTTACTGATTTATTGTCAGAAACCCAAATTAATTGGTGTTCACTTATGCCAGACATTTTTATTGTTGCTTATTCTGGCTGCATTTCACCTGTTTTAGAGTCTAACAAAGTCTCAAAAGATGTATGTTCCCTATCCTAACATGTAAAGACAGAATGAAACTTGTTATTCAGAATTCCTTTCACCTACCTATTTTTCTGTCCAGTTCTAATATGATATTTAAGGTTTTCCTCAATACCATATGATTTAAATATGCACTTTTGCAGCAATATTTTCATTAAAAGCTGCTGCCCTATTTAATGATTTCTGCAAACAGACTAGCAGTTGGCAATTTCCTAGTGAAATCAATGTTGTATCATGCAAGACAGATTGACATTCTTTGGCTCATGTCTGTTTATAATGATGAAGCACAAAGATCAGAAAGTGGTTCATGCCCCCCAAACAGAAGTGCATTCATCCTTTTAAATAGTAATAATTAATTTGTAATCAGAAATATAAAGAGCTACAACAAAAGTGCATATACTGTATATATGCAGATAGGGCTGTGCACTTGCCATTAATCCTAACCCCAGAGTGGAACATCGCCAAAAAGGCTTTAAGTGTAGTTAGCCTAATCCTGCACAGCTTTTGCTCCGGCAATCTCACACTAAATACCAGAGCCTACAAAACTTTTACTAGACCCATCCTCGAATATAGCTCATCTGTTTGGAACCCACACCACATCTCGGACATTGACACCATTGAAAATGTCCAAAAATACTTCACCAGAAGAGCCCTTACCTCCTTCACAAGAAACAGAATACCCTACAAATCAAGACTTACAATCCTGGATCTTGAAACCTTAGAACTACGACGCCTCAAACACAATCTAAGTATTGCCCACAAGATTATATGCTGCAATGCCCTGCCTGTTAATGATTACTTCAGCCTCAACCGCAACAACACAAAAGCACACAACAGATTCAAGCTTAATATTAACCAGGCCAAACTTGATGTAAAAAATATGACTTTAGCAATCGAGTTGTCGAAGTGTGGAACTTACTACTGGATTCCATAGTATCATCCCCTAACCCCCAACACTTTACCCTTAGACTATCTATGGTTGACCACACCAGATTCCTAAGATGTCAGTAAGGGGCGTACCAGAGTGCCTAGTCCCCTGTCCTATAGTCTCTCCTATATTTCCTATATCTTTTCTTCTATCTCTTCTATTCATCATCTATTATATCTCTTTTATCTCTTATATTTTCTGCTATTCTCTCTAGTTATATTTTACTCCTATATTTCTCTTCTATACTCTCTTTGATACATTCTACTCATATATATCCTCTACAACCTTCATTGTGTATTATTGTGTTTTGGGCAAAACAAACAAATAAATAAACAAATAAAATAAATAAGAGTGGATCCTGATAATTTGGGATAATTTTTAAATTTGCTTCAGGCCCCCTGATACAGGGCAAATTCTCCAGGAAATTCCATCTCCAGTATGTTGCTCAGGAGCTGTATTGTAAATCAAAAAGGAAAGGAAAAGAAAGGAAAAGAAAGGAAAAGCCTTGCTACTTTATCTCATAAAATGCCTTGGTTAGGAAAGGGAGTACTGGATTCAGATCGTACAGAACGCGGACGTGAGAGCCATTGTGGGGCTTCCCAGATTCGCCCACGTTTCTACAACACTCCGTGGCCTGCATTGGCTGCCGATCAGTTTCCGGTCACAATTCAAAGTGTTGGTTATGACCTTTAAAGCCCTACATGACATTGGACCAGAATACCTCCGGAACCGCCTGCTACTGCACGAATCCCAGCGACCAATAAGGTCCCACAGAGTTGGCCTTCTCCGGGTCCCATCGACTAAACAATGTCATCTGGCGGGCCCCACGGGAAGAGCCTTCTCTGTGGCGGCCCCGGCCCTCTGGAATCAACTCCCCCTGGAGATTAGAACTGCCCCCACCCTCCTTGTCTTTCGTAAACTACTCAAGACCCATCTATACTGCCAGGCATGGGGGAGTTGAGACACCTTCCCCCAGGCTCTTTATATTTTATGTTTGGTATATATGTGTTGTTTGGTTTTTAAATATGATAGGGTTTTATATGCTTCTTTTTTAATATTAGATTTGTTTCGCTATAATATTGTTTTTTATTATTGTTGTGAGCCGCCCCGAGTCTTCGGAGAGGGGCGGCATGCAAATCTAATATATTATTATTATTATTATTATTATTATTATTATTATTATTATTAATTATCCAATGACAGTGCTGCCTTCCCATCAATTGTGTTGCAGCCTGCTACAATCTGAGAGGAGAGGATAGCAGGGAGACTGGGTGCCCTGTTGTAAAGAAGGGAAGAGGGAGAGTCCAATGCTAATAGGAAGCAGAGGTGTGATCCAGCCTCTTCATCTGGTCACTTCAAGAACCTTTGGGCACCCAAGAACTGGGAATGGAATGTTAACTGCTTCTCAAACTGTCTTGTTATCAAAACATCCAGCTACCATCTTATGAGGCTCTGATGAACTGATCAAAGGGAGGGAGGGTTAAAGGTTTGGAACAATGTAGCAATTTGAATGGGTTTTCTTCAGATCTGGCCTTGCTTTCACTGCATCCAGCAGGACTGACAGACTGATATGTCTGCTTTAGAGTGATCTTTGTGGTGACATTATCCTTAGTTGCCCCAGTCATAACATCTCTAGTGTGCACATGTGAAAATAATTCTCAATTTGACCATTTGTTCATATCAGTTAGGTGGTCCTTTTCTACCCTTAGAAGTAAGTCATTCTGTGGATGTATATTATCTGACTTAAGAACCATATTTCACGGGGAATAATAGTAAGTGAAACCCTACATTTTTCTCTCATTGTGAATCTTCAGTTAACCTGATCATGTGGTTTATGTTTTATAGCACTTTTCTTCCCACAAAAATCTACCAATTTATCACCCTCAAATTTTCCTCAATATATTCCTCATGTAGAATCAATTTTGCTTCACAGAGTTTCCCTTCATCTCTTAATAGTGATCTAGCTTTCTTGTAAATTTATATCTTTAAGCATTTCCAATAAAAGACAAAACTATTATGGGTACTTTAAAGGGATTCTTAAAGGCATGTAACTCAAAATCCTTTGTACCTATTTCTATAAAATCTTGCAAGCTTCTTTCACATGTACTTTTAAGACTACCCTGTAAATTTTGTCCTGTTAAGATAATAATATATACCTGTTTTTTCAATTCTACATATGATGATGGAAGCAATCTGAACATTTAAAACAGCATTTTACAATCTAGGTTTTCTTCTCATTCATTTTTTTGCTCAGTAATCTACTTGAAAATAAAATTATAAATAAAACTCTTACATGTACAGGGTATTTACAACTTCTTTTATGATGATAATACCACTTTTTGTGTGAGAGAGTCTTTTTGAAATGCTGTGTTGAAGTGCTATATTGAATTCTGATTTAGATTTATTCAATTAAGAAAAGGTGTTTTTTTTCCAAACTGAAATGGAGGTATCAATTTCATTCAGCATCTGGGACAGGAGAACGAGTACAGTGATGGTTGTTTGGGCATTTCCCCCTTATTTCCTTGCTTTTGTGAAGTCCTTTATGACGTAAAGGTTTACTATCCCCATAGTGTGCCATTTGTTTCCCTTGTCATAAAAGCTGGGATCAGAAATAATGAATATAAGTTGTAGGTAACAAGATTTCATTTAAATATAAGGGGGGAAAGTCCTGATGGTGAAATTAATAACAAAATGGAACAATCCACTACAGAAGTTGTAGGGTCTCCATTTTTTGAGTTTTTAAGGAGATAGAGGGCAACCTTTCAAGAATGATTGGATTGGAAGTAAATAAGTAAGTAAGTAAGTAAGTAAGTAAGTAAGTAAGTAAGTAAGTAAGTAAGTAAATAAGAAAATAGAAAGCAAACAAATCAATTCTGAGGTCTTATCAAGAAAAATGCAGGGACTAGGCCAGGAATTAAATCCTGACTCAAAGGTATATTGAATATTTAAAAAATCTGTTTTTGTTTAATAAAGAATATTTGTAAGTCAGGGTTGACATAAGGGATTCTTGGTGAGCTCTGAGCTTACCTGTTTTCTTGCAGATCTTTTGTTACCCCAATGAGGCACAGTGCTCCACTGATGTTGTTCCTTGCTGTAATTTGGGTAATAAAAAATCTGCTAGAAAACAGAGAGGGGCGTGGTCAGTGCCGCAGCAAAACAGCTTCTCCTTCACACTCCCGGGGGGATGCTGAATCCCAGCTGTTTGGGGGCGCCGATTCCAGATGGATCTGCTCGGAACCTCCCCGGAGAGGGGTGAAAAAGAGGTCTTCGTCTCCTGATGGTTTTGGGGCTGGCACGCCCCACAACAGGTATATTTGTGACCACAACCGGCAGTGGGTGAAATGACCTCAGTCGCCATAGCAGCGGCGACTATGTGCTGGAAAGATGGGTTTTCAAGTGTCGGGAATCATCTGGAAGAAGAAGAAACATAGATTTTTGTGCCGGAGGTTGAGAAGAATAAATGTTTGCTGGAAACGGTGAGCGAATTTGCCAGAGGGGACCTTGATTTGAACTTTTAAAAAATTCTTTGTTTCGGAAGTTGTGCAAAAGTGGAAAATGGCTGTGGCTGTATTATTTTTGGATATATTACCTGGCATTTAAATGAACTTTAAAATTTTGTGTAAAAACCCAAGAATTTTATAAACTGCTTTTACTAATGGAAGTTGGGGACATAAGATTGGATTTTTGGAATTAGCAGAATTCAAACTTTAAAGTTGCTATAGAAGCCAGAATTGAAGAATTGGGAACAATTGTGATTGCTTACTGAAGACATCTGCTGGTTAAGTTGAGGCAATATTTGGTTCGAGTTGTTTTTTCACTGAATTTGTCCTTGACACAATGGAATTTGGCAAATTGTTTTCTTTTTAGCAAGCGATAAAGAGGAACTGAAAATAAATAGAAAGAGAGCACCTTGGACTTGAACTTTACAGTGATACCTTTTCTTACAAAATTAATTGGTTCCGGGAGGAGGTTTGTAAGGTGAAAAATTCGTAAGACGAAACATTGTTTCCCATAGGAATCAATGGAAAAGCTATTAATGCATGGAAGCCCAAAATTCAGAAACCTGGAAGCCGGGCCGCCACCACCGAAGGAGGCTTGAGCCTCCCGGTCCTCCCCGCCCCTTTGCCATACGTGTCATCCTGGGCAAAGTGCTGGGGGGAGGGAGTCAGGAAGGTCCTCCTGCCCCCCCCAGCTGCTGGTGGCTTGAGCGTCCCATTGCTCCATGCTGCTTGGCCGTACCTGTCATCCTGGCTCAAATGGCGACGGGGGACCTCCATTGTGTTTTTGGCTCGGGGGTCAGGAGGACCTTCCTGACTCCCTCCCCCAGAGCTTTGCCCAAGATGAAAGGCAGGGCGAAGCGGTGTGGAGCAAAGGGAGGCTCAAGCCGCGGCCGGCTTGAGCCTCCCATTGCTCCATGCCGCTTTTCCCTGCCTGTTATCTTGGCTCAAGCGGGCGGGTGTGAACCTCCATTGTGTTTTCGGCTGGGGGGACAGGAGGATCTTCCTGCCTCCCTCCCCCAAATGCTTCACTCAAGATGAAAGGCAGAGCGAAGCAGCATGGAGCAATGGGCCTCCCATTGCTCCATGCTGCTTCGCTCTGCCTGTCATCCTGGCTCAAGCGGGCGGCGGTGGACCACCTTTGTGTTTTCAGCTGGGGGGCAGGGGGACCTTCCTGACTCCTTCCCCCCAGCGCTTTGCCCAGGATGACAGGCAGGGCGAAGCGATGTGGAGCAAAGGGAGGCTCAAGCCACCGCTGGCTTGAGCCTCCCATTGTTCCACGCCGCTATGCTCTGCCTGTCATCCTGGCGCAAGCGGGTGGCGGCGGACCTCCGTTGTGTTTTTGACTGGGGGGGCAGGAGGACCTTCTGCCTCCACCTGCTTGAGCCAAGATGACAGGCAGGGCAAAGCAGCGTGGAGCAATGGGAGGCTCAAGCAGGCAGCGGCTTGAGCCTCCCTTTGCTCAAAACCGCTTCGCCCTGCCTGTCATCCTGGGTGAAGCGCTGGGGAGAGGGAGTCAGGAAGGTCCTCCTGCCCCCCCAGCCAAAACCACAATGGAGGTCCACTGCTACCCGCTTGAGTCAGGATGACAGCCAGGGCAAAGTGGCCTTGAGCAATGGGAGGCTTAAGCCAGTGGCTTTGACATAATGGAGACATCCTTCCTGGCTTGCCAAAACATGGACTCCAGGAAGGAAGTATTTGTGACATCACAGCTCTGCCCCTGAAATTCCCTATTGGGATTCCCCACCTCCGTTTGAGCCTCCCGACCGGCCGACAGCTCCACGGTTCTTCTGCAAAGGTGACAGCCAGGCAGTGGCGCTTCTCGGTGTTCTTCCGAACCCGAGCACTGAACTCAAACCTTTACTGAACGTCCGGGTTCAGCATTCAGGAGAACGCCGAGAAACCCCCCAGCTGTTTTGGGAGGTGACAGACAGGCAGCGGCGCTTCTCGGCGGCCTCCTGAACCCGAACCCAAACCCAAACTTTTGCCGAACTTCCAGGTTCGGTGTTTGGGAGAATGTCGAGAAGTGCCTGGCTGTTTCAAAAGGTGACAGCTGGGCGGCGGCGGCCAGCAGAGCGCTGTTTTTGTGTGTGGGGGGGTTTGCTTGCACGCATTAATCGGTTTTACATTGTTTCCTATGGGAAACATTGTTTCATCTTACGAACTTTTCGCCTTACGAACCTCCTCCCAGAACCAATTAAGTTCCTAAGACGAGGTATCACTGTATTTCAAGTCATTAAATTTTATTGAGATAGATAATGACAATTAAGTGATAAACATTTGAATATTAATTTATTATGATTTGGAATGAAATATGATTATAATATTAAGATGATTATTCATTGAAGACTTAAAATAATGGTTTGGTTAATTTTTATACTGTTTTTCTCTTTTTCTTTTCTTTTTTCTTCCTCTTTCTTTTTTTCCTTTCTTTGTTACTGTTTCCTTTCTTTGTTACTGTCTGTAGTGGATAAAGTTTTGTTTCACATTCCTATAATAGAGTTTGGTTTTTCTTTTTGTTTATTTTGCTCTTTCTTTTTTCTCTTTTTCTTTTCTTTTTTCTTCCTCTTTCTTTTTTTCCTTTCTTTGTTACTGTTTCCTTTCTTTGTTACTGTTTGTAGTGGATAAAGTTTTGTTTCACATTCCTATAATAGAGTTTGGTTTTTCTTTTTGTTTATTTTGCTCTTTCTTTTTTCTCTTTTTCTTTTCTTTTTTCTTCCTCTTTCTTTTTTTCCTTTCTTTGTTACTGTTTCCTTTCTTTGTTACTGTTTGTAGTGGATAAAGTTTTGTTTCTTGTAAGGGTTTTGAGAGAATACATAAGAAGTAGGAGTAGGCACTATGGCGTATTTGAAGTATTAAAGGAGAAGGATATTAATTTAATAAGGTTTTAAAGGAAATTAAGCTGGAATCCAATTAGAAGAAAATTAGATACCTAGATGATAAAATTAGAGGTCAAGGTTGGGGTTTGGATTGACACCAGAAGTAATTAATTTGGAACTAAGAATTTTTGGGGGAAATTAATTATAAATAATGTACTAACTGGATGCTGTTTTTATTATAATATGAAAATATTTCCAAATGTATTGAAAACGTGTGTATGGAGAAAAATAAAAAAAATTTACACACACACACACAAAAAACATCTGCAAGAAAACAAACAAGCTCAGAGATCACCAAAGACCCCTTACATTTTTGTTTCCTCATCAGTTCAAGAAATGTGTCTTGGATAGTTTCAGATTGAAAAAAACACCCAATTTTTACTACTGGGGTTGAGAAATCCCTTCTGAAACTTCAGAATTGAAATTATATAATCATTTTCTTCTGCTTCTGGGCTTATTATAAGGGTTTATTATAAGAGTGATGGGGGAAAAGTGATACAAGCATTGTGTTTCTATGCATCCAAGCACAGAGACACTGTTATTTAATGGCTAGAGCCTTAGGACATAGAGCTAATGCTTATGTGTTTCTACAACAATGCAGTAGACACTATTCTCAAAAAATATAATCAAAACAAAATTTCATCATCATCAAGAATAAGCACACACAAAAAATATCCCCTATGACTTTTGATTTTAGGCATAGACTGACATTGCATAAAAACATGGTATAAATCATAAAGTACTTCTCAATCCCGTTATTTTTGCAAGAAATCTGTTGTATTGAAATTAAGATAACTTCAACTTCCTTGACTTGGCTAGATTATGTCTCGTAAGGACATAACATCCTCTTTAACAAGGAAGAACCCTAAAGTTTGGTAAATCTACCACTGGGCAGTCTACTTCAGAAGATAGTTAGAAGCCAGCTAAATTGATATTGGGATAATTGAAGCAGGTCTTCAACTCAAGATTAGCATTGCTCTAGACTAGAGCCTATGGAGTTAAAATGTTAGAAAACTATATAGGACTGTTGTCAGCCTGGCTGAATCTTGTAGCATAATCTTTGCAACCTTTGCTGGCACACTTTGATCAGCATTCAATTGACTAACTATTGTAGAAAGTATGTCTAATTTATCTGCTCAATTGTCTTCTGGGGTTATGCACTTCTCTATCCTCCATGGGTAAACAGCTAAAAAAAAAATCTCATTTATCAGTGGAAGAGAATATTTGTATCTCAGGATTTAACTGCTTTCAAAGACTGTAATGCAACACCTATAATCTATAGCACTCACATACAACCCAAAGTATTAGTGACAATTAAATTACTGACACTAATCAAGTGTAGCACTATCAAAGTAACAATCTAGTCTCCCACAAGACAAGTTGTGTGAGAACCCAATATAGCAAAAGCTGTGAAAAGCTTAACACTGTCAAATATTAAAAACATCCCAGAAGCTACCAACAGACTATTGCAATGAAATTGAATCACTGTAGCATATAAACCAACTAAAGCCTTCCAGAAGATCCTAAGTAAACCAAAAGACCCAGCAACTCCAGAATAAAAAACAGGAGTCTCTACTAAAGAAGACATGATGAAAACTCCTTAATTTCACAGCACGTGAACTGACTTATTCTTAGTTTCAACTGGGAAACTGTGAGCATCCTAGACCAAGCCATCTCTAGAATTCTTTGATGTCTGGCACACAGATAAATCAGCATCAACAAGCTATTTACACACCATTCACACTTTTTGATTTTGGCAATCAAAAAGCCAAAAACAAAGCAAAAAGACCAAAACACTTCCTCACTATCAATCAATACTCAAATGAGCAGAGATTAACACCAAGATTAACACTACGCTAACAGTCAAGAAGTAAACAGCACCACAATCAAGGAATTACTGACTCAGACAAACAAACATAAACAAAAGTCTAATCAAGGAACCATCGAGATCACTTCCACACTGACAGGAAACACCCTAGTGCCATGATGGTGAACCTATGACCGTGTGCCACAGGTAGCATGCAGAGCCATATCGGACGGCAAGCCACACTTTGCCAGGTTTCAGTTCCAGTGTGCATGAGTGCAGCCCAGCTGATTTTCGGCCTTGAAAAAGGCCTTTCGTTCATCCATGAAACTTCCCTGGAGCTCTGGAGGCAAAAAAATCACCCAAAAGCAAACCAAATGTTCGGAAAAAGGCACTTCCTGTTTGTTGTTGTTAGCAGCCGGGATTGGCAGCGTGCCGGGTGCAAAGGTTTCATCTGCCACTCCTGATCCGGCATTCCACTCCAAGACAGCTGCTGCTGCCATAGAGCGGCTGCCAGTCAGAAGGGGTGCAGGGGCTGAAGCTGCAGCAGTGGCTATCTTGAGCACAGAGAGCCAGGTTGGAAGCAGCGGCTGAAACCTCTGCGCCCTGTGCCCTGCCAATCCCAAGGGAATTGGCCCGCAGCGCAAAGCAAGCCACATGCATCAGCCGCACTATGGCTGTTAGTCAGCAGTGGGGGGGGTACAAGCCAGGCTGGCGACAGCTTGCTTGGCACAACGGGCCAATTCCATTGGGATTGGCAGGGCACGGGGTGCAAAACTTTTGGCCGCCACTTCTGACCTGGATCTCTGTGCTCAAGATAGCCACTGCTTCAGCTTTAGCCCCTGCTTGTGGTGGAGGAGCGCCCTGCCCTTGTGCCCCTTCTGCCTGACAGCCACTCTGTACAGCAGGCTGAAGCACAGAGAGCCAGGTCTGAAGTGGCAGCTGAAACCTCTGTGCCTCATGCCCTGCCAATCCCAAAGGAATCAGCCCGCAGCCCCAAGCAAGCTGCTGCCAGCCCAGCAGCTGTGGCTTGGTACTGTGGGTGGCTTGCTTGGTGCTGCGGGCCGATTCCCTCAGGATTGGCAGGGCATGGGTGCAGAGGTTTGGGCCACTGCTTCCGACCCAGCTCTCTGTGTTCAAGATAGCCAGTGCTGCAGCTTCAGCCCCTGAACCTCTTCTGCCCGGCAGCCGCTCTATTGCAGCAGTGGCTATCTTGGAGGGGAAAGCCGGATTGGGAGCGGTGTCCAAAACCTCTGTGCCCTGCCTGCTGCCAATCCCGATGGAATCGGCCCCCAGCGCCAAACAAGCTGTCACCCGCCAGCTTGCATCCCTCAGTCCCCACTTGCTCGTGGTAGACACACTATGGCTGTGAGTCAGCTGGGGGCATGGGGCACAAACTAGGTGGATAGACACTTGCTTGGGGTTGCGGGCGATTCCACCAGGATTAGCAGGGTACAGAGGTTTCAGCCGCTGCTCTCAATCCGGTTTTCAACACCAAGATAGCTGCTGCTGAAGCTCCAGGCTCCCCTGGGCTTCTCCCGTTGTTAGCTCTGGGGACCACGTCCACCCTTGCCGGTGTGGCCAGGGAAGGAGGAGGTGCAGGAAGCCCCCGTCCGTCATCCCTTCAGTCCCCCTGGGAGGAAGCCAAGACAGAGAAAAAAAGAGGCAAAGAGGGAGAGAGAAGCAAAGGCAGAGAAATGAGAGGTAAAGAGAGGGGAGAGGGGGAGGGAATGAGAGAGGGAAAAGGAGAAAGAAAAAATGATAAAATGATGGAGGGAAAGAACAAGGGGGGGAAAAAAGAAACAAATGAGAGAAAGAAGGGGAGAGAAGGAAAAAGAGGGAGAGGGAAGAGAAAAACAGAAATGAAAGGGAGAGGGAGAGAGATGAGAGCAAAAAGGGGAGAAAAAGAGAGAAATTAGAAAATGATGGAGGCAGAGAATGAAAGGAAAGAGAGAGAAACAAAAGAGAGAGAGAAGTGACTATTGATTTAAATCAAATGGTAAAAACCATCCGAAGAAGAAGAGAGAAATAAAACCCAGCCCTCATCTGTTTTTGGAAATGGAGGGGGGGAGACAGGGATGGGGAAGAAGAGGGAGAAATGAGAGAGGGAGGGAATGAGGGAGAGAAAGAGAGAGAAATGAGAAAATGATAGAGGGAAAGAATGAGGTAGAGGAAATAGAATCAAATGAGAGAGAATGGAGAGAGAAATGAGAGAAAGATTGAGAGAGAGAATGAGAGGGAGAAATGAGAGAGAGAAGGGGAGACAAATAAAAATGGACAGAGAGAGAGCAAAGAAAGAGAAAAACAAATGAAAGTGAGAGAAATGAGAGTTAAAAGGGGGGAGAGAGAAACAAATGAGAGAGAGAAGGGGGCGAGAGAGGGAGAGGTACACAGAAATGAGAGAGATCTGGAGGAAGAGAATGAGAGAGAGGGAAAAGAGGGAAAAGAGAGAGAGAGAAGTGGAGAGAAAGAAGGAAAAGGGAAAGAGAGAGGGAGGGAAAGAAAGAAGTGAAGGAAGGAGGGAGGAAAGGAAGGAAGGAAAGAAGGAAAGAAGATATTTCCCACAGAAAACACTGGGAGCTACAAAATTCACCCACTTGTGGCTGGAGAGGCTCATGTAACTGGGTGGGAGAGAGATTGGCCATGCCCATCCAGGTTCTGGGCTCCCAGTGTTTTCTTTACTGTGGGAAAAGAAGGGTCCAAAGGGCTCTTGGAGTGTTTTAAGGTTGCAGAGACCTCCAGGGTTCCTTCCAGCTCTTACTACTGGTGGAATGCTATAGCTGCTGCTAGTTGTGTGTTTCCTAAGCAAAAGCTAAGGTTACATTTAAGCCACGTGGACAATGAAGATGTTAACCTCATCCTCTAGCCGCGTAATGGTGAACCTATGGCACCCAGTTTTCACAAAAACTGGGGTATTTGTGCCTTACCCAAACCCTCAGAAGCACTCTGAGATCTTCCAAACCCTCTGTGTGCCCCATTTTTTGCAAAAAATGTGCCTGTTTTTCACCCATTTTTGCAAAAAACAGGTGTCCAGAGGGTTTGAGAGACCTGCAAAGTGCTTGGGGGGGGCAGGGGGACCAAACCTTTTTTTTTACTTACCTCTTTGCAATCCTGGTGTCTCTTATAGTGTGAAAAATACGGTAATTTGCCCTATTGGCACTCGGAGATAAATACTGTTTCGTTGCAGTTTGGGCACTCGTCTCAAAAAGGTTCGCCATCACTGTTATAGAATATAAATTTCCTGGAGATAAGATTAGCTCTTATCTTGATACTATTCCCAAAATCCATGAAGACATGCTACCTCAGGTTGACAACTAATCAAGATGCTAGTTTGATTTTGTTTGATGCCAGTAGAGAGGGGTGGGAGGTGGGATTAAAAGTTTTTGTACTGTGAATTTCTAATTTTGTAAGCTGCCTGAAATCACAATGTGTATGTTGAGCAGCAATATAAATTTGTTTAATAGATAAAGAATCAAGCCAAAAGTTAGTAAAAGAAATACAGATTTCAAAAATCATGGTTTTCCTTAGGGTCAATACATTCCTAGTTTTATCAGTCCCTACAACTGAGCAACTACAGTTAGTCCACAACTTATGACCACAATTGAGCCCAAAATTTATGCTGTTAAGTGAAACATTTGTTAAGTGAATTTTGCCCCATTTTATGACATTTCTTGCCTCAGTTCTTAAGTGAATCACTGCAATTGAAATAATATGGTTGTTAAATGAATCTGGATTCTCCATTGTCATTGCTTGTTAGAAGGTCACAAAAAGGAATCACATGACTCTGGGATCTGCAACCATCATAAATATGAACCAGTTACCAAGCAACTGAATTTTGATAACATGATAATGGGGGTGCTGGAAAAGTAATCTGTGAAAAACAATCATAAATCACTTTTTTCAGTGCTATTGTAACTTTGAACAGTCACTAAACCAACTGTTGTAAATCGAGGACTCCCTATACTGATCCAATTAGATTTTCAATTGCAAGCTGGTAAGAATCCAGATGAAAGCCATAGCCTTCAGGAACACTGGTTGTTTGTAATTCCTCAGGAATGTCTCCCTTCAGACTTTCATCTGATACTTGAAGCCTAACAAAACTGGCTGGAGAATTCTGGGAGTTGAAGTCCATACATATTTAAGCTGCCAAGGCTGACAAACAAGGATCTACTGTTTCCTGTTTATGGTCAGAATCTAAGATTGTCATTAAAAATAAATATATACCGTATATAACCTATGTTCCCATTCTATCCTCTAATCTCTTGACTAGTGGGATGAAATTGAAGAACAGCAAAGTCCTAAATCGGCAGTGTGTTTCTATTGGTCTATTATAGAAGCAGTTCATCTGTCAGGAGCGTGACTGTTTCATTCACACAACAGGAAAACTCTTAAATCTTAGGTGTTTTATAAGAATCTATTAAGAAATAATGTTTAATTGATATTAGGAGTATGCAGTAATAATTATGTGCATGAAAGGACTCCCGGACACAACATTCAAAACTGAGAACAGAATTTCTTTAATTCCCAAACAGCTGCCTTTTTATCCATTATTAGATCACACTGTGAAGCAGTTCCAAATTCATCATTCTGTGTCTTCCCACAGGAAGTTTCACAACTTCTCCTTTCACCTTTTGGATGGAAGTGAGCCAACCATTTAAATAGTCAAATGATTTGCTACAGGTCACTTTATACATTAATTAGCATCCATAATTAGTGGAGATGCCAAAGCTAATAAGACAGTGGTACCCATAACATCATTTACTTTACAGCGATTCAGTTTTAGTCAAGGAGATGCAGAGGTGTGGAAACATCATCCCTCTATTGAAACACTACAGAAGACAAATTAAGAAGAGATTAGCAAATCTAGAAGTGCCAATAAACTATTATATATTTACAACATTGTAGAGATATGAGTCAAACATTTATCTTGTTCTTAAGATGCTTTGTCTAAACTGTCATGAGTCACATCATAATTGCATGCTAATCAAACAGCGGTTAATTTGTATGATATTCATTTCAAAGAACAATCAGCTTTGCAAAAGCATGAAGGATTAGTAGGCACCATCAGAACAAGGAAAAGAAATGAAGATGCTGAGACAAAAATAAAGGAAATAAATATTAAAACTGACGTTTAAGTAAATTGGTTCAAAGTTTGGGGGGGAATGCTGAATTGAATCAATGATCTATTTCTAAGTTGCACTCCTTAGAGTTTTCAGTAGAAAGACTATATGCAGCTCTGTGGATCTTTATTGCTGTCTGAGCTTGGTTGTTTGCTTGTAGATGATTCCATTACCTGACTTGATAACATCATTAATACTAGAGAATGTGGTTTTGGGTCTGGGTTGTTGTTGTTATTATTGTTGTTGTTACTGGTGGTGGTATTGATCATTGCCTAGTCAGCTAGATGTTCAGACTGGGTTTGGCATTTTTTCCTACCTATTGAGTCCTTACCTGGGATAGGCAAATGAGGTATTACAGATATCCTTGCAGGATGGAAGCTGTTCCCAGTAAAGTTGCCCTTTCCAATAGACTGATGGCAAATTTGTCAATGCCAATGATGTTCAAGTGCTGCCTGGGTTGTTTTAGAAATGCACCCAATGCATCTATTGCTATTAGTGCTACCATAGGTCATTCTATTTCTATTTGCAGGGCATTGTATTTTGTTGTCTTCTCCAGTTCTTTCTCTTCTTTTCCACGCAGTGCCACATTCATCCAGATTTTTTTGTCTTTCTTATCATTGTTAAGTCTGGGATGTTTTGTGGCAGGTGCATTTCTGTTTGAATTCTAAAGTCCCAGTGTCATTTAATTTCTTCATTTTCTATTACTTTCTCTATTTTATGGTCCCACCATTTTTGCTTGCGTGCAAATGATATTTATTGCAGATTTTCCACAATGTACAATTGTTGTTAATTTGTCTTTCTGCTGCTTGTAGTCAGTCTGTGCAATCTTCTTGGAGCAGCTTACCAGGTGGTCCCCTGTTTCTTCCGTTTCTTTGCATAGGCGGCACTTACTGGCGTTGATGTCTACTCAATTCTGGCTTTATTTGCATTTGTCCTAATTCCTCAGACTCTTTCTTCAACTTTCCTGCTCTAAGCCCAGTGTTTCTCAAATAGTGGGGTGGGCCTCTGTGGGGGAGCTCAAAGCGATGCGGGGGGTGGGGAGGTGTTGTGACTTCAGGGAACATGCTTTTTTGCTACAGGGAGTAGGATTTTTTGCACCAAACAATAGCACACAGCATAGAGCAGGAGATATGAAGTGCATATAACAAACCCTTAAGAGACACCATGGAAAAATATTTAACAGGGATGAAAAGAAAGGACGAGAGAGATGGAGATAATGAGACAAACATAAGTCTCCCAAAAACTAAGATGAGGAAATATGACAAAGTGTATGTAGCACTTGGCTTCACTGTGACTACAGTGGGAGACGAAGAAAGACTGGTATGTTTACTGTGTCTAAAAATGTTGGCAGCAGACAACATGAAGCCAAATAAATTAAGGCATCACTTAAACACATTACACCCCAATCACGCTGATAGGCTGCTTGAATTTTTTCAGTGGAAATTTGCTGAATATTGCAAACAATTGTCCCAATGGAGAGTTGGAGGGGTGTGTGAAATGTTTATTTCTTTGGGGGGGGGGCACAGCAGAAAATAATTGAGAAAAACTGTCTTAGCCATTGCCAGGTCTTGTTATTACCTGCTTTCCCTGCTATTTTTTTAATGTACTGGTCATGAAGTGCTTTATTTTCCCATGCCTTCATTCTGTTCTTCATTTGGTCTTTCTTGTAAGCCAGTTTGGTCTCTCCAGTCATCAGTAAGCCTTTGTGATATGCTAACTTCAGTGCATCATTATCATTATGTTTCAGATATTTTCTCAAAGCCATTTTCTTTCTTCAATGTATTTGCAAAATTAAACCCCCCACCTATTTGGCTTGGTAAGTAGAGTCTGTCATGCCATTACATGGATAAAGGGCACAACTCATTGTCATTTTTCTGATCTTCCTATCCATTGCTTTAAATTTTTACCAGTTCTAAACTCAATAGAATAGGATAGGATAGGATAGGATTGGATAGGATAGGATAACAACAACAACAACAACTAAAGAAGACATATGAAACAATCAAAATCATTCTCAAAGAATAATTTTCACAAAAAAAGAATTCAAAAACCACCCTGCTGATAAGAATATCTTCCTGGATATCCTTATCAACAGGGGAAACAACAATAAATTAGGATTGCAGCTCTATTAAAAAAAACAATCTTACATAACCAAGTGTTCTATTTCCAAAGTAACAACTCAATTTTCCACAAGACAAGCTGTGTAAAACATTATTCAGATTAGTATTGCAGCAACCCAGAATATCAGAAAAATGAAACAGGCTGCCTTATCTTCCTACAAAATGGGTGCTCATACAACTTTATTAAAAGGTGCTTGATCACTCAACCCATTACAAATTATGAAACATCAAAAACTTCCACAGATTATTACAAGCAGCTGGCATCACCATAGCACAGAAACAAAATAAAACCCTCCAAAACATGTTAAGTAAATCAAAAGACCCAGTAGCCCAAAGGGAAAAAAATAGGACATTTTTATGATACTGTGTAAGGATTAAAACAGCCACTTTGCGGGACACACAGGCAGAAGACGATTAGAGCTCATTCATGAATACCATCCAGCAATTAGAAAATAAGATGAAAATGTCTTAACCTCACCTAGGAAACTGAGAATCCTAGACCAACCAAACCTGAAAACTGTAGGGAATTGCTAGATACTTGACATTCAGACAAATCACCCATCAATAGACACATACAAATCAACACTTTTACACACCTTTCAAAAAAAATAGAGGCCAGAACGTCTCTTTTCCAGCAGTGTAAACCCAGTTAATCAGGGATTAACACCAGTCAAACAATCAAGCAGGAAATACCTTGATAGGAGTTTATCTACCATTTAGTTAATCACATTCTAATTCATACAAGAAGCTGTATTTATTTTAACACCCATCCACCCCAAAAATGTTTAACTGGAGATAGCCTGTTTAGGTCTTCATTGCTCATATTCATCTGCTGTATTGGGATACAGTAGTATAGTTATAATTTAACACATGTACTGCACACAGCAATTTTGATGAAAATGGGAATAAAATTATATAATTATTGCATTAATTATACATTTTACATTTTTGTTCAGTAGCCCTTGGCACTTTGTAGAATGACTGGGTCACCTGGAGAGAATTGCCATGAAAGTTTTATCTCATTAGTAGTGCACCTTGGATATAGGAGCAGTAGGAAAATAGAAGGCTAATTAATGTAAGAAATGTTTCACATAACAGAGAGATAGAAATGCAATGCCAGTCAGAAAAGAATGTAGCCTCTCCACCTTCTCCATTGTCCTTTACTCTGAATTTCTCCATATCCTCAGTGGTTCTTAAGTAGAAAAGTTTGTTAGCAGAAGCAATTTTCCCCTTAGGAATCAATGTAAAAGCAAATAATGCATGTAAAACCATTAGGAAAGAAATTAAAGCTTGGAATTTGGGTGGGAGGAGGAGGAGGGGAATCAAAAAAATCCAAAACTTTAAGGTTTTTTTAAAAAAAGAGGGACTCTGAGGTGGTGAGGAGGAGCATGTGCCCCCCCACACCTGGCACGAGGCTGCCTCCCATACACTGTGCCAGAGAGAGAAACCCAGGCAGGCGAGAGGGGGAAACCTCCCACTCCTTTGACCGAAAGGTGGCTGCTGCTGCTGCTATCTGCTTCCTCTTCCTTCCCATGCTCAAGGGCTCCCCTCTCCTCTCGCTCGCTCGCTTTGTAGCCTACGCCTTTCGTTCACTGCGGTGACTCCTCAGTTTGACTGAAGATGAGTTGATCCAGCTGGGGCAAAGCACCCCCTTTGCCTTTCCGTGCCCAGATGCTCTGGGAGGCAACCTCACACTGGGTATATGAGAAGCAGCGTGAGGGAGTCACCACAACAAAGTGGTTTATTCCCTCTCCAAGCGCCTACAGAAAGGAAAATGCTTTGTTTGCTCTGGACTGCCAAAGCCTCCTTAAGCACCACCGAAAGGCTCCTCTGGCAGCCCAGAAAAGTCCAAAATGGCCTTTTGAAGGGGAATGTCAGGAAACTGGCTGGGACTTCATGCCACTTTCAAATTTCCTGGGAAATTTTTCCGGGTTCGGATTCTTGAGTAGCAAATGGTTCTTGAGGAGAGGCAAAAAAATCTTGAATACCCGGTTCTTATCTAGAAAGTTCTTAAGTAGAGGTGTTATTAGGTAGAGGTACCACTGTACCTTGGTTTGGCCTTATTAGAAGCTCTGATTATGCTATTTACATCTGATTTTTAAAAATGGGGGTCCTCCTTTTAATTAGACCTTTCCTATCCATTTTCCTACACTAGTTAATAAAAATGAAATAGTGTGATTCCCCTTCCTTTTATAGATGATTCTAAGAAAAGTTGGATCCTTCCAAAGTACCACTTTTCATGTATCCCAACTCGAGTTTCCAAAATAGCGGATAGTGGAGGGGGGGAAAGGCTATTCGTCCTAAACAATAGACAATTTTTGGCTAAAAGATTAGAACAATTGTCCTCAACCAATTATTTTGTGGAATATGTACATACACTGAACTGGAACATGGTTATGGGCATTGCCCATGCTAGGCCCCGGATATTCATGGGTATGGAAGTTGGGAGAGAAAAATCTATGAGCAAGCTACTAGACAAATAAGCCTTGAATGTAATTTTTTTAAGTCAGCCCAAGTACATGATGTCATCACTGTTAATGTCAGAAAGGTAGACCTAAGGACATTTCAACCCAAGATGTTTATGTATTTAACAGGAATGAATTCAACATAATTTTTATCATTACAAAGTTATTTCGGGACCCTTTGGATGACCGGACATGAAATCCAAGAAGGAATATTTGATGAATTGTGACCGGAAATTGATCGGCAGCCAGTGCAGGCCACAGAGTGTTGTTGAGACATGGGCATATCTGGGGAGGCCCACAATTGCTCTCGCGGCCGCATTTTGCATGATCTGAAGTTTCCGAACACTCTTCAAAGATAGCCCCATTTAGAGAGCATTGCAGTAGTCAAACCTTGAGGTGATGAGGCCATGAGTGACTGTGAGCAGTGAATCCCGGTCCAAATAGGGCCGCAACCGGTGCACCAGGCGAACCTGGGCAAACACCCTCCTCGCCACAGCTGAAAGATGCTGCTCTAATGTTAGCTGTGGATCTCCAATAAAATCCTATTCTATTCTATTCTATTCTATTCTAAACTTGTCTCCTTGAACACAACAGCGAGAAATGTGACAGAGCTGGAAATCAAGTACAGATAGGCCATGAAAGGCTTGGAGGAAGCGAAGTGGATGGTTATGGGTGGGGTAAGCTTTTCTGCCCCAAAACTCCTCATTTTTGACAGCTGACGCTGAAAGGCAAAAAAAAGAGCTACCAGAAAGAAACTAGTCAGTCCAGGAGTTGGGAATAGCAGTACCTTTCCCCCCCTGTCCCACTCCTCCCCATCTGCCACCCCCTCAATAAAGGGGTTGGGTGGCCAAATGAGGGGCAGAAAGCCCTGCCATGCCCGGTGAAAGAGGTAGGGAGAAGAGACGGCAAGAGGAGCCCCATCTTACTCTGTGCATGTTGTTTCTCCTCTGTCCCACTCTCACTTAGAGGTGGCTAAGTGAGGAGCAGGATGCCAGCTGTCCCGGTATGACAAAGCTCAGGGTGGTGCTGCTGTTTGTGTATGCAACAGCACAGCCAGTATTGTTTGTGCTGGTTGAAGTCCTGATCCAAGCGACAGCAGAAGCAGAGCGATGAGTATCACAAAGACCCATTTCTGGCAAAGTTTGGAAGAGATAAAGAAAGACTTCTGCTATTTCTGCTTTTAGCAACATGCAACAAAAGCAGCAGAAGCAGTAAAAGTCTTTCTTTCTCTCTCCCAAACTCCACTAGAAATGAATCTTGTGAGACTCATTGCACCACCCCCTCTTGGAGCAGGATGCTGTAAGGCTTTTTGTGTCATTGTGTGCATGAATTTAGACACCTATTTGGCAGGGAGTCATTGCTCACAGTCATTCTTTTTTTTTTTAAATAAAATTTTATTGATTTTTAAAAGTTTACATAGAACAAACATATAACAGTGCACAGTGCATGTGCCCATCACCTAACAATAACACACACCCCATCACCCCCACCACCCATACAAGAGGATTCAAGAAAATTTAATTATTTATCTGTTATTCCTTGGCTCTATCTTGCATCAAGTATTACTAAAAGAGTGATTGCAATTTATTTTTCATATTTACATCACAGATTCTACTTAACATATAATCTTTTACCTTATTCCATCGCACCATCAGCTTCTCCAATTTGTTCTCATCGAAATTATTTAATCTTATTTCCATGATTTTAAAATGTATGTGGTCCACCATGTACCAGTACCAATTTTGTAATGTCCATTTTGTAGAATCTTTCCAACCTAATACCATCACCGTTTGAGCACTTTCCAATGCTGCGGTTTTAATTTCCCTAAATTCTCTTAGTTCCCTATATTTAATTAAAATTGCTATTTCTTTTGTGATAATCCAATTAATGTTTAACATTTTATTGATTTCATTCTGCACTACATTCCAGAATTTCTGAATTTCTGCACACTCCCAGATCATATGCATAAAAATTCCTTTTTCCTGGCACCCATGCCAACATTTACCCTTCTCTTTCCCCAATTTGTACTGGTGTATAATACCATTTATGTAAAATTTTTCTTCTCATCTCTCTAACTCTCGTATTTTTAATCTTGTATATATTTTCTATTATTTCTTTCATTTCACTTTCATCTATTTGCAAATCATCCTGCCAACATCTTGTTAAACTTTTTGTTACTTCTTCTTCCATCTGCAATAGCATTCTATATATATTACCGGTTTGTGCTTTACTCTCATTTATCTTTTCACTTATTATTTTTTCTAAACTGTTTTCTTCCCGTACGAAGGCTTCTTTATTCTCACTTTTATTTAAATATGTACATATTGCATTAATCTGCAACCATTTCTGTTTACCAATCCACCATTCCAATCTGGTTCTACTAACTCTTCCATCTTTCTCATATAATTGTTCAATTCTCGTTATCCCTTTACTGTTTAGTACTTTAATAATTCTACTTAGATTAACATCATCCCCTATATTCAATACGTATAACGTTGATAACCTGGATACCTTTATTCCGCTTTTCCTCTGCCATTTAAGCCATATTTCTAAACATGCTTTAAAAGGATCACATAAGTTACTAGTTTCAAGTCTACTCCAATTTTTAAATAATAGTTCTTTATTATTTATGTTATTGATTTCTTTTTCTAATTCTACCCATTTCTTTTCCCCCCATAACTGTAGCTCCATTAACCTTTCCATTTGAAATGCATTTCTATATAATACTAGACATGGGCTGCCCCCCCCCCCTCTTTCTCTTGTGCAATCTGCCAGTGCTTCCTTATTCTAGGTTTTTTATCTCCTTCAATCCAAAAGTTTAGTCTATTATCCCATTCTCTTAGTTTTGCCTCAGGAAAACTACCTGGTAGAATCTGAAACAAATACATCATTTTTGGTATTATCATCATCTTAAGGGCTCTAATCTTAGCCATTCTTCCTAACTTTTTACCCTTCCAATTTTTAATCTGCTTCTGGATTTTTTCTCATATTAGGTTATAATTGGCCGTGACTATTTTTATTGGATTCTTAAACAACCAAATTCCCAAATATTTCATTTTTTTTGCAACCTAATTTTAATCCTGAAATTTTTTGAATCTCAATTTGCTCTTTAGGGCCAGTATTTAAACATATTATCTCTGATTTCTCTATATTAACCTTAAGTCCAGATTGATCTTTAAATTCCTGAAGCAGTATCATTACTCTTTTCATCATTTCAATTGGGGTTTCAGACATCACTATAGCATCATCTGCAAATAAATTTAATTTCAATTCAAATTTCCCTATTTGATAGCCTCTCCATTCCTTATCATTTCTAATTTTGTTTGCTAAGGTCTCAATTGCTAATGCAAATAACATTGGGGATAGTGGGCAACCCTGCTTGGTTCCATTCTGAATTTTAACCATTTCTGTTCTATTGCCATTTACTCTGATTTGAGCTACATTATCCTTATATATTGTTTCTATAACTCTACAAAATGAATCTCCCATATTTAAATCTTTACATAGTTGAAATAGGTAGTCATGGTTAACTTTGTCAAAAGCTTTATAGACATCTAATTTTAGAATACTTAATTTTCTTTTGGTATTGGTAGCATGGTGTAAAACATTAACCACGTTTCTTATTGGTTCATAAATTTTCCTTCCTTTCACAAATCCATATTGATCTTCTCCAATTACTTTTGGTAAAATATTCTCCACCCTATTTGCTAATATTTTCATAAATATCTTATAGTCCTGATTTAATAAGCTGATGGGGCGATAAGAACTCGGGTCAGTTAAATCACGGTCTGGTTTTGGGACAGTTATAATTTCTGACATTTTCCACGTCTGTGGAGTTTCAAAAGTCTCCATTACATTGTTAAACAATTTTTCCATATGCGGTAATAATTCATTCATATACATTTTATAATATTCAGCAGTAAAACCATCTGGACCTGGGGCTTTAGCAAGTTTCAATCCCTTAATAACTCTAGATATCTCCTCATTTGTGATTTTTGCATTTAACATTTGTCTATCCTCTTCCTTTAATTTCTTTTTAACCTCTGTGGTTTGCGAAATAACATATTCTTTTTTGTATAATTTCTCATAAAAATCTCTCATTATTTTTTCCATTTCTACATTACTACGTTTTATTACACCATCCTTATCTTTCAAAGCAGAGATATAGGATTTCTCTTTTCTTTTTTTCAAATAGTGTACCATTTGCTTCATTGATTTATTACTCCAGCCCCTAATTCTATGTTTCATAATCATCTTCATTTTATTCCATCTTTCTTCATCAAGTAATTGTAATTTCTTTTTCTTAAATGATAATAATAAATTCCATTCTCTATTTCTTGTAATTTTTAAAGTTTCTTGGATTAAATCTATTTCTTTTAATAAATTGTTCCTTTTAACATCCCAGGATTTCCTAATAAAAGCTTCAGTACTAATGCAAATACCCCTCATTACTGCTTTATGTGTATCCCAGACTATTGTTTGTTTAATCTCCCCTGTTGCATTAATACAAAAGAATCCATTTAGTTCCCTTTGTAATTTAATTCTACTCTCCTCATTTGCTGAGACGATGGGGTTATACCTCCAAATTCTTTGTTTCCTACAGACCTCTATCTCAATCACAGCTAAGAGAGGGGCATGATCTGATAACCAGATACTTTTCACTTCCACTTTCTTAAGCTTTACCTCATCTGTTTTATTAATTAACATATAGTCTATACAGCTAAATTTATTATGTCTTGCAGAGTAGAAGGTGTCTCTATTTGCTGCATTTTCATGCAGATCCGTCATATTAATTTTATTTAAGTGTAACTTTTTCTTTTTTCCCCTCCCTGCTGTTAATTCCATATTGAAATCGCCTGCTAAAATCACTATACCTTCCGCAAAATTATCTAGTTTCCGTTTTACATTTATTATAAATTGTTTTGCATTTACATTAGGAGCATAAATTACCGCTAAGGTTACTAACTTGCTTCTTATTTTCCCCTTAATAAATAACATTCTACCATCTTTGTCCCTTTTAATATTAATTAACTGAAAATGCACTCTTCGGTGAAACAAGATGGCAACTCCTTTTGACCTGCTTGTTGCTCTCGACTCATAAACTTTCTGCCACTCACCATTTGTGACTAATCTATCTGTTTTCTCTCTTCCTTTATGGGTTTCTGATAAAAATAAAACATCTGCCTTACTGTCCTTAGCCAGCTTCATGATTCTAGAATGTTTTTTCTGTGATGAAAGACCATTTACATTCAACGATAATAATCCTATATCACCCATTTACATGATTTAAATACATTTCCCCTTCCAACAAAACAGAGCCTACCAGAAAAATGTTTTTTAGTTACAATGAATCCCCACCCTAGTGCCCCTATCCTGACCCCCCCCAGGGGGGGCAACGAAAAAAACTTTAGTTAATGAGAGGCACTCCTGGATCTGCGTTCCATCAGAAAGCCCCCCTTTCCTCCCCCTTTTACAACATATTAAAAGCTTCCCCCCTTCTTCCCTCCTCTCCCCTTATTAACTAGCGAAAACAACCAAACAACCAAAAAAGAAGTACATAAGAAAAGGATTAATTAATTGAAAAACATAATACCATATTGGCAAGACAGCTCAGTTCAATTTATTATTTTTTCTTCTGACGAGTAACCCACAGCTCGTCTTTCTTCTCTGCCTGGAGAGAGTCCAGTTCTCTTTGAAGTGCTGCGATCTTCTCGACCTTACTTTGCTCTGCTGCACGGAACGGTTGGAGTGTAAACACCTCTTCTTCTGCTGCTTCTGGCCGATCCACCGATGACTGTATCTGGGATGCTCCATCCGGATTTAACTCCAATTGGAAAAGCAGCTTTCTTTCCTCTTCTAACGATCTCGCCTGGAAAGCCTTGGAATCTTTAAACACAAATATTGTAGCTGCATAGCGCCATGAAAATCTGATTCCATTTTCATAAAGTTGGGAGGTCACTTCTCTCAATTGGTTTCTCATCTTGAGGGTTTCAGCAGACAAATCTTTTAAGACGCGTATTGGGAAAGCTTTGTAACGTAAGTTTAAAATCTGTTTCAACTCTTTGAATATTTCTGCAGCTCTCCTTTCTGAAACAAATCTTAGAATAATGTCCTTTGAATCCCCTCGATTCCGGGATCCAAAAGCCCAATGCGCTCTTTCAACTTCTTGCAAATCACATTTAACTTTGTTCTCAATGAACCACTGGAGGATTTCTTGTATAAGATGTTTACTCTCCGCAAAATCTTTAGGGAATCCTCTCAAACGAAGATTAGATCTGCGTTGTCTGTCTTCCAAGTTAATGATGCGAAGTTCCTGGCGAGATTTCCCCACCTCCAGTTTCCCAATTCTTTGATCTTGTGCTTTGGATTGTTCTTTCAAGTCTGCCATTCCAGCCCCCACTGCAGATAACTCCTTTTTCATATCTTGGAGCAGTTTTCCCATGTCAGCAAAGGCTTTAAGCAGCGAATCCATCTTTCCTTCCAACTCTGAAGTAGACGCCATCTTCTCTTTGTTCTCCCTTCTCCACGTACACACATTAAAAAACTGTTGCTTGCTTCAACTTTTAACTCTTTCTCATAGAGTTTTCCACAGCTTGTTCAATTCGCTCTCCTCTCAATCCACTTTCACCAAGCTAGAGAGGGTTGTTGAGGGTTAACTTTTACTTTTCCTTCTCCACATATGGGGACTTTCTCTCGGAGCGTTTAGCTAGTGTAACGCATGCGCAGATCTCCCCGCTCACAGTCATTCATGCCCTCATCACCTCGAGGTTCGACTACTGCAAAGCTCTCTACATGGGGCTACCTTTGAAAAGTGTTCGGAAACTTCAGATCGTGCAGAATCCGGCCGCGAGAGCAATCATGGGCTTCCCTAGGTATACCCATGTTTCATCAACACTCCGCGGCTTGCACTGGCTGCCGATCAATTTCTGGTCACAATTCAAAATGTTAGTTATGACCTATAAAGCCCTACATGACATCGGACCAGACTACCTCCGGGACCACCTTCTGCCACACGAATCCCAGAGACCAATTAGATCCCACAGAGTTGGCCTTCTCCAGGTCCTGTCAACTAAGCAATGTCATCTGGCGGGACTCAGGGGAAGAGCTCCCCCCAGAGATTAGGACTGTCCCCCACCCTCCTTACCTTTCGTAAGCTCCTGAAAACCCACTTATGTCATCAGGCATGGGGAAATTGATATACCCCTCAGCTATTATGATTTATGTATGTATGGTCTATTTGGGTTTTAAATATTGTTTTTAATATTGGATTTGTACTCTATATATGGTCTGTTGGGAGCCGCTTCGAGTCTTCAGAGAGAGGTGGCATACAAATCTAAATAATAATGATGATGATGATGATGATGATGATGAATGGCAGCACTGCCGTTCATGCACACAACAACACAAGCATCACAGAGTTAGGTTCAAGCTTTGGTGTGATGAAGCGGTGCTGCTGTTCATGCACGCAATGGCACAACAAGCCTTGCAAAGTTTTAGTTTAAGAGGCTGCAGCAGCGGCACAATGAGTCTCACAAAGACTCATTTCTGGCAGGGTTTGGGAGAAAGAAAGATTTCTATGGAACTGTTTCTGCTGGTTTTTCTTGCATGCAGCCAAATGTTTACAAAAGGCAGGAAAGTCAAATGCCAAACTCAACCCATACTCATACCCCGAGCAGAGCAGGGGTAGGGAGGCCATCTGAGGAGTCCCATGTGTGCCCCACCTACTTCAGCTTCACCTTTGCCAGGATGATGGGCACTAAAAGGGCATTATCCCGAAGCCTCTCTGCCGCTTGGTTTGGGGCAGATGATGCCTGGCAGGCCCAGGTGCAGTTGGAGGGCAGGTGGGTGGAACTGAACAGAGAAATGGTACAGAGGAAACCCTTTCAAACCATGGTCTCTGCCTGCTCCATAGCCACAAAGTGAACTGTGGAACATATGGGTGTCGGCTGCAAGGTTGCTTGGCACCTTGGGTAGAGCTGGGGCTAGCAAGAATGCATTGGAAATATATCCAGGCACTCAGAAAGGCAGAACTCCTGGTCTTTGCTACATCAGTTGATCCGCAGGCTGTGGTTAAGGGGCCAACTAGCCATGAGATGACCGAGAAAAGGAAGGGCTGCCTCCTGTGCTGTTCACAGCCACCTCTGCAATAGGTCTTATTTTCAGGGGAGGTCTTATTCTTAGCACATGCACTCAAAAGCATGCTAGGTCTTCTTTTGGGGGTAGGTTTTACTTTTAGGGAGGCACAGTAGAAAATCAGATAAATGACTCCAAATGTGAACCAAACAAATCTACTGCCCAACACTACTTCAGGTTTTTTTATATACTTATATAACATGTGGGCTAAAGTAATCTAATTCTAGATGTATATTTATGCACTCCATGAACACAGCAAAAGAATAATAAACAAGAAATCTGGGATTGCTAGATTCAACTATCTTGATGGGTTTCTTCAGAGGTGGGCTGCTAAGGTAGAACGGTGACATATGCTTGCCCACGTGGCTCGGAGTACTAGCGGAGTCCAGTGCAATTCTGCTACTGCACTTGTGTAGGTAGCAGAATCGCATTCGGAGACGCAGGTGCGCCTGTGTTTTGGCACTGTTTTTTGCTTCCGCGTGTGCAAAAAACCCACCCTGAAAGGCAAGCGCACCTGCGTCTCTGCACGTGATTCTTCTACCTGCACAGGTGCAGTAGCAGAATTGCGCTGGACTCCACTAGTACTCAGAGCCACAGGGGCGAGCATATGTCACTGTTCCACCTTAGCAGCCCACCTCTGAAGAAACCCATCAAGATAGTTGTATCTAGCAATAGTTGATTTGCCCTGGACTCCGCTAGCACTCAGAGCCACTGGGGCGAGCACACGTCACTGTTCCACCTTAGCAGCCCACCTCTGGGTCTCTTCCATATTTAAGGAAATTTTAAAAAATTTCCTACAAAGAAATCTTAAGTCATTTCACTTTTGCCTCGTCTAGAGTTTCCTGCATTGCTCATACCTCATCTATTTCAGTACAGACCAGGAAAAATATTTCAATTGTTACAACAGCATGACTTAACTTAGTCTTACTTTCTATGTTCAAAACTATTTTCATTGATGATATGTCAAAGAAAAAGCTTTAATGGACTATAATCTTTCTCGCTATGCCTGCTCCTAGCTTAATTTAAATATGGCAAAGAAGAAACAATTTGTACTTAAATAAATTATTCTTCCCTAGCATGAGCAAGCCTGTGTGATGAACCAGTTCAATTGGCACATTATGACAGTAACGAGAAAAATATTCTGCTATGTCTTCTTGTAAATTGAAGAGATAAGACTCCAGCAGGGAACATAACACTATCAATACTAATTGCATGTAATTATACAGTGAGACAGCAGCATTAAACAATGACTGTCACAATATTCAAATTTTACCTTTTTAATATTGGAATTTCTTCAACATGAAATATTCCCAGATGTTCCCAAGTTTGTAGCACAGTTTTATAAATAAGGTGTTTAGTGTAAGGGAAGAGATTGGGGAAAAGAACAAAGAGCTGCTAAAAGAGCTGGGGAGCAGGTAATAAAAATTCCAAAGCTGTAAGGCCCTCCTTTGTCTCAAAGAAAACCTGGGGATTTGGGAGGTTTGAATTTGAATAGCAACCATTTAATATGTACCTCCCAGATTACTGGTAAAGCTTAATTTCTCAACATTTTTCTTTTTCTGATTCTCTATTGATATTCTTTAATATGTTACCTGTTTTCTAGCTTCCTCTACTACAGGTATTTCACTGTTGACCTAAAGCAGCACATCACTTAGTTCCTTTATAAGTATTAATACTTATTAATTAATAAAATAAATAAATAATAAAATAAAATATTACTTAATAATATATGAGAAGAATCCCACATCATTCATAGTAGTTTTTTTCCCCATAAAATTAATTTTAAAAATTTGATCAACAACTTAGAACAACTCAATGTATCAATACATTAGACATAGCCAGATTATTTGCAATCCAAATAAAATCACAACATTGCCTGAAAGTATAATGGAATAAGTGTTCTTTAAGAAGTAAAATAATTAGTTTGGTTTGTATCATTCTTTGATAAAAATATCAGTTTCACCAGTTACTGCTGAATCTGTTGTTGTCATTAAATTTAACTGGACAAAATCAGAGGGTAACAATTTTTGAAACAAGACATCTCAAATGGCCTTAATTTATAGAATGTATCCAAAATCTGGAACCCGTAATTTATTTATTTATTTATTTATTTATTTATTTATTATTTAGATTTGTATGCCGCCCCTCTCCGTAATACACAATCAAATGAAATTTAGGGAACCAGTAGCTGCTTTAGTGCTAATGATACTGCTAGATTGCTGATACAATAATATTATCTTTATTTGCAACGTTCCATGACAGTTTCCCAGCCATTCTTGCAATCTCTCATACTTTCCCCCTATCCAGTAGCAGCCACTTACCTTGATCATCCTGTTTCTCTGTTTAGGTAAAGAAATATCTCTGAAATGATAACCCTGTAGGTCCTGGCTTGTCTATTTATAAATTTAGCCTTTCCTATAAGCCTTATTATGAATTTTCTATTTTCTTCATTGCTCCCTAGTTCAATATTTTATTGAAGTGAATCCAGTTATGTATCTGCACAGATAGAAGGTTTCTGTCTGCAGAAAGTGAGAGGAAAATGTTCTGCTCTCGGGCCTCTGATAAATTCCAATTCCCGGAAAATCACTTCTTAGTAATAAAATCAACTCTTTATTTTCAACCAAGCAAGATACATAAACTGCAATGCAGAATTTAAGCAGAATGAAGCAAACAATTCTATCTCATTAAGAAATCAGCCTCGACTCTGGATCTGGGAAGCGTGCCAAAACGAAATCCTTGTCACATTCCTAGATAACTCTCTTCTCATAAATCAAAACATAATCAGAAGCTCATCTCCAACTTTTGCTAACACAGGAACATAGCATAAAATGTCTTGGGAGACAGAGACCATGATTTTTAGCATTTCTTTTCAGGCTCGCCACAGTTTCCCGGAGAAGAGCCTTCTCTGTGGCAGCCCCGACTCTCTGGAACCAGCACCCTCTGGAGATTAGAACTGCCCCCACCCTCCTTGCCTTTCGTAAGCTTCTTAAAATCCACCTCTGCCGCCAGGCATGGGGGAACTGAGACATCTTTCCCTGGGCCTATACAGTTTATGCATGGTATGTTTGTGTGTATGTTTCTTTTAATAAGGGGTTTTTAGTGACTTTTTAATTATTAGATTTATTATGTATTGTATTATTATTGTTGTGAGCCGCCCCGAGTCTACGGAGAGGGGCGGCATACAAATCTAATAAATAACAATAATAATAATCACATCTCAAAGAGTTAAGGCTGTGGATTAACACCTTTTACTCTGGATCTCCTCTCGCCTTCTAGCCATTCTTCTATAGTGAATTATCCCAAGATTTATCCCCTAATATGTCTTCTCCACTATCTGACAGAGACCAATCTCCCATTGTCACAGGCCTCTCTGGCTCTCCCCAGTCACTGTCTGCCCCACTCTCATTCTCATCTTCCTTTGGCAGCCCCTCTGGCCCAGGGTATCCTGAGGGGCCTGGTTCATCCTCTTCAGAATCAAGCATGACCTGAGGTGGACAAGGATCACTCACAACAGAAAGTACTGCTTGACAGTCTACTGGCTTTCCTGCAGCCAGCCCTGCAAATGTTGTGAAATAGCTATGAAGAAAAGAGGCAATCTGCAAACCATACTTCCTTGCTCATGGAAATGGCCTTGGATCCAAGGGCATTACTCGTTAATCCCTCATAATAGTAGCTCCAACTTCTAAGCAATTATGTGCTAACACATTCCAGCAAATTAAATTTTAAGGCATTAAATTTCTTAAACCTTAGAAAATTAAAATTCAGATTGGTTTTCATTTAAAAAAAGAAAAAGTATTGTTGATTTGTGTTTTGAAGTATTGTCAGGCATTATCCATCAATTATTCCTCTAAGAGAGTTAGGAAGAGAGAAAAATGCAGCAATGAAATCCTATTATTTTATTAAACTTATTTGTGATATTACTTTGAAAGTGTAAAGTTATAATTATCTTGCCCTTTTTTGGATAAGTTTGAAATCATCAATTACTAGAAATCTTCAAGTCAAGCTTGACTTCATAAATGTATTAAGATTAAATTACCTTGTTCCGCTTTTACCCTTTTTCCTCTTTCTAAATTTTCAATAATACCAAAAACTCTTCTAAGACATAATAAAGTGCTTCTGTCAATCAGGTTTTTCCTGAAGAGAATTTATGTAGAATATGTTGCTGTTTATGTCCTAAAATAGATCACAATAATACTATTAATTTTAAAATGTGGAAAAAGGCAGAAAGTAGAAAAGAGATAAAGTAGAAAACAGATATTTCTGAATCAGAACCAGCATGGGCAATCATGAGAAGTGCTGAGAGTTGTATTATCAACAATACATGAAGAATTATGAATTCTCCATCCTGGCTAATGAAATTCAGTGGAGCAACTTATAATATTATATTATATAAAGATTTGCTGACTGCATCATTAAAAAGCATGAAAGTATGAAGCATGAAAACCATTTACATAAATTATAAATAAATACAAACATATTGAGGAAATAGATCCAATGGATATTAAGTAATAGCTAACTGAATGTCTAAACCCATGATGGCGAACCTATGGTACGTGTGCCACTGGTGAAATGCAGAGCCATTCACCGGGTACTCTAGGCGGTGGCCATGAAACTTCCAGGTTTCTGGCATGCATGTGCAATGACAAGAAAAGGGAGGAGCGGCTACCAGACCCACAGAAACTGCTGGCTGATCTGGTGGCCGTGTGCACCAATGGGGGAATCCTGGCACTGGATAAGCAGCTGGAGGAGTTGTAGAGGCACGCTTCCACCTCGCCTAACCTGTTTCTGAGGATGGGAGAGAAGCGGGGGACAGCCCAGCTGAATCGTTCACCGGTGGACTGGAACTGTGCAGGAGAGGTGGCTGGAGCTCTCCTGTGCAGCTCCAGTCCATTTTTTAAAAGAACAGATAAAGAGCAAACCGGAAAAGGCACTGACTCACTCTCCTGTCCTCTCATAGCACCCGGTTCCATTGTGTCAAAGACCAAGCAAACTTTTCTGCCTTCCTACATGCACGCCTTCACACACAGAGACACACACACACAAAGGAATTGGGAGGCTACCATGCATGTGGGTGTGTGGGTGTATGTGAAGGCACATATGGAGGGCGGCAGCAGTGTGGCGGGGGAGACAGAAAAGTTTGCTTGGTCTTTGACACAGGAGGTGAAGAGGAGAGCCAGGCGCTGTGAGAGAGCAGGTGAGTGAGTCAGTGTCTTATCCACTTTGTTCTTTGCTCACTTTGTTCAACTATTTCTTTAAAAAAACAGACATGGGGGAACTGAGACATCTCCCCCTGGGCCTACACAGGGGGAGATAGCCATGCATGAGAGGTGGGTGCAGGACATTTCTGAGGACAGGAAACGGGAAACAGCCCGGCTGAAGCTTTCGCCAGCAGACTGGAGCTGTGCAGGAGAGGTGGCTGGTATATATCATTCATCCTGTGCTACCTCCTTTCCAAATACTATCATCTGGATTTTAGGTATTGTTCTTTGCCTTCATTTGCATTTATGGTGCTATAGCTATCTAGATTTCTCTTGGATATTTGCTGTTTTTCATAACTAAGCCATCGTACTTCAGTCCATTTCTAGCCTTCTTACTAAACTCATTCCTGCTTTTATTTAAAAGCCCTCATTTTATCATAGCTGCCCTTAACAAAAGAAATATCCAAATGTACTTCTCTTTAAAACCCAGGAAAGAACGAAAAGAAAAAGAAAAAAAGAAACACTATTTATGATATCTTAATCTAATTATAATAATGTCAATATACATAGGAGGAAGGGTTGTTGTTAGAAATTTTAAAATGTATTTCCTACTCAATTCATTTCTTTCATTTCTTTCATTATATCTGTATATTATTTCTGCTTTAACAAATCAAAATCAATATAAATCATATTGTTCCATTATTTTTGCTAAAAGTATCTTCCATTAGAAAAGCCAGTGTATTAATATTCTAGATATTTTTCACTGCCGTTCTTAGTGTGATAGCCTTCCTTAATCTATAAATTCCACTGCCAATCCCAGTGTAATTATCTTCCCTAATCTATGTGTCACTATCATATCAGGGCAATAGTCTTCCCTATTCTAATTACTTCCCTATTCTAATCACTGCTAAATGCAGTGCAATAATCTTCCCTAATCTATATATTTCCCTAATCTATTTATTTTCCCTAATTCTATATATCTTCCACTATCGAACTCAGTGTGATAATCTTCCCTAATCTATTCAATTTAGCCCCTTCTTGTTTCATCTGTCTTTCCCCATGGTGCCTAACATAAGTAATACTAATTATTATTCCATATTGATCCTACTCCTGATATTATATCTCTCTTCCCTTTTCTTTTCCCCCTTCCTCCTATTTTATTTATCACCATAAATCAGATAATCAATTTATAATTCAATCAATCAGAAGAAAAAGAAAAAAGAGAGAAAAGAAAAAAATCCAAAATAATAATCATTCAGAAATAATCATAACCATTTTCATATACACACACACAAATATATAAGCAAGAGATATAAAATGTTAAAATGGAAGAACTGTACAAGGGGAGAAAATTTAATGGTTTATGAATGAGAAAATTGAAAGTAGTTATGATTATTGGGCTTAATATGGATGAGTTTGGAATATACCATGTTTTCCCGAAAGTAAGACAGTGTCTTACTTTCTTTTTACCCCCAAAAGCCCCACTACGTCTTACTTTCGGGGTATGTCTTACATTGGAAAAAATTTGAAAGGGTCCTTTCAGCGGCGCAGCAACGAGGAGGCGAAGATTGGGGTTTCCCCTTTGCGTGGGCGGCGAGGAAGACCCAGGGAAGATTTCTTCGGCCACCCAGCAGCTGATCTGCTCGGCAGCGCGGTGGCAGGGAGAGGCTTGCGGCCGCCGAGCAGGTGGGAGAGCTCGGCGGCAAGGCACAAAGGATTTCCCTCGGTGCACGCGTGGAGCCGCAGACGCGTGTCAGGGAAGCGTGTGTCTGGAGGGGAGGAGCCGCTCTGCACAGTTGGGCAGCCCCACCTGCCTGCCGGAAAGGAGGCGGGCGAAGGAGGGCGCAGCTCCGGCCGCCCGCTCGGCTCGCTTCGGACCAGTGCCATCCTTCACCTCGCCGCGGCGCCACCGCCTCTTCCCCGGCTTGGCAAAGCGAAGGACGGCGCTGGTCCGAAACGCCACAACCCCTTCAGCGGAAGATGGAGAATTCTTGCTCGCAGGAAAAACAATCCAGGCTCGCCAACCCAGAAATGCAAGGTGAAGGACGGCGCTGGTCCGAAGTTGTAGAACTTCCGTTTTTCCGAGTGACTCCGCATTTCCGGGTTGGCGAGCCTGGATTGTTTTTCCTGCGAGCAAGAATTCTCCATCTTCCGCTGAAGGGGCTGTGGCGTTTCGGACCAGCGCCGTCCTTCGCTTTGCCAAGCCGGGGAAGAGGCGGTGGCGGCGAGGCGAAGGACGGCGCTCCCCTCCGCTTGGCTCGCTTCGGACCAGCGCCGTCCTTCGCCTCGCCGCGGCGCCACCGCCTCTTCCCCGGCTTGGCAAAGCGAAGGACGGCGCTGGTCCAAAGCGAGCCGAGCGGGCGGCGGCTTGCAGCGAAGGCGCTCATCCCAGCAACCGACCCGCTTCCCTGACACGCGTCTGGAGGGGAGGAGCCGCTCTGCGCAGTTGGGCAGCCCCACCTGCCTGCCGGAAAGGAGGCGGGCGAAGGAGGGCGCAGCTCCGGCCGCCCGCTCGGCTCGCTTCGGACCACCGCCGTCGTTCGCTTTGCCAAGCCGGGGAAGAGGCGGTGGCGCCGCGGCGAGGCGAAGGACGGCGCTGGTCCAAAGAGAGCCGAGCGGGCGTCAGCTTACAGCGAAGGCGCTCGTCCCAGCAACCGACCTGTACCGAGGGAAATCCTTTGTGCCTTGCCGCCGAGCTCTCCCACCTGCTCGGCGGCCGCAAGCCTCCCCCTGCCACCGCGCTGCCGAGGGAACCGCTGCCAGGGCTGCTGCCATGCTGCCGAGCAGATCAGCTGCTGGGCGGCCGAAGAAACCTTCCCTGGGTCTTCCCGACGTCATCGGGCTCACCCCCGGCAATACCCCCGTGTTTCCCCAAAAGTAAGACATATGTCTTACTTTCGGGGTATGGCTTATATGAGCCGACCCCCCTGAAACCCCTGATACGTCTTACAATCGGGGGTGTCTTACTATTGGTATATATTCCAATAATAAACTTCAATAAGATTAAAATATTAACAATTCCAATTCATTATGCATACTCATTTCTTTTTATAATTTATAGCTTTGTGAGAAAATAAAAAAGGACCTTCTTTATAGTGCTGGTAACTTTTAGTGTCTTCTGAATATTCTTAAAAGTGTTTAATTTCAAATTATATTGTCCAATGTATTTTCAATCAAATCAAGCAGTCCAATATTTTACGTTCCTCTTTGTTTACATAAAAAAAGAAAAATATAGCTTCCACAACAGGAATTCAAGGTTCCAGATTCCAAAAGGCAAGTTTAAAATAAAACCAATTAGATAGCTTTAAAAAACCCAATGATGGGCAATTTACTACTTTTCAAAGCTTTCGCTGAAATGCCACCTTGCACAGATAACTGCTTTCTTCAATCTATGGCAGTTTTAGCTCTGTCCACAAACCAATCGAAAAACAAAAGTGCAAAATCCCTTTCAGACACTCTCAACTCACCACCAAACAGCTGGATATCCCTTCCTTTCTCTGTAAGCAACTCCTCTGGGTCTTTCCAGATGTAACCATTTGGCTTCCATCCCGGCATCGCGTTGTCTTCACAGCTGTGTCGGTTCAGGCATGGCTGCCTGTCCGGCTTCACCACAGCCAGTGCAAGACAGGCCAGTTCGCCTGGTGGGGCATACCGGCGGCTGCCAGACTCCTGGCAGCGCCCCATGCATCACTGTCCTGGTGATGCAGGAGAGATCCAGTCTGGTCCAAAAGGCAATGGGAATTTGGGGCCATTCCCAAGGGAGAAGGAATGGCATTGATGCTGCGCCCATCAGACCCTGCCCCTCCTCGAATCAAACCATTTTCTAAATCATTTAACTTTTGGCATCCCTTCCCCTCTTCAACTCATTAAGTGTAAAATCATCTTGTTTATGAGAATGTCCATCTAGTAATGCTTTTATATTTTATGGCAAACCTATGGCACGGGTGTCATATGTGGCATGTGGATCCATATCTGCCAGCATGGGAGCCATTGCCCTAGCTCAGCTCCAGCATGCATGTGTGCACTGGCCAGCTGATTTTCAGTTCACACAGAGGCTCTGGGAGGGCATTCTTTTGCTTCCGGAGGGTCTCCAGAGGAGTGGGGGAGAGCATTTTTGCCCTTCCCAGGCTTCAGGGAAGCCTCTGGAGCCTAGTGAGGGTGAAAACCTGGCCTACCAGGCCCACCAGAAATTGGGAAATGAGAAATGGGAATTGGGAAAGAAGGCCTCCAGGGAGGTTGGGGAGCAATCTTCGCCCTCCCCAGGCATTGAATTATGTGTGTGGGTATTCGCACAGGCATAATAATGTGTGTGCACATGCTTTCGGCACCTGAGGGAAAAAAGGTTCATCATCACTATCCTAGGAAATATTGAAAAGGAAGAATACATTTCCCTGGATGTAAGGAGAAACATGTTCTAAATACAGTGGTATCTCTAGATACGAGCTGCTCCACATGCGAGTACTCCAAGTTACGAGCCGCGACGTGAGTGAAAATTCTGTTCGACACCCGAGCTCAAATTCGGGATACGAGCCGAGCTTCCGCTAGGTGGCACAAGAATCTCCTTGCTTCCAGTTATCTCGGCACGAAAAACAAAGTCTAAAGGCATTCATTCGAGATGCGAGTTGATCGACTTACAAGCTCGGGTCTGGAACGAATTAAACTCGTATGTTGAGGTACCACTGTATTTAATATTTAAAAATTGGGGTTTTTAAATTTTGTATTGTTTTAATACTTCTTTTACGTTGGGTTTTTAAATTGTATCATTTTTATTTTGTAAACCACCCTGAGTCTACTGGAGAAAGCTTCTCCAGTAATAAACAAACAAACAAACACAAAGCAACTTCTTGCAGCTTCCAGCCCCCCCTCCCTTCAGCTCCAGGGTGTTGGGATTAAGATCTTAATGACAGGATTAGCCCTCTACCCATCTCACCACATGGAACCTGGAAGATTGCATCAGCCAGCAAGGCTCAAGCAAATTTACACAAGCATGTAATAGATTAAAACTAAGTGTAGAGCTTCCGGGGTGGAGCCAGGCTGAAGCGACATGCAAATCAGTAGTTCCTGGTTTGTACTCGAGATTTCTCGCTTAAAAGACCACTTAGTGGTGTTAATTCTTCTTGGTGAGAAGATTTATAGTTAGGGGAAGCATCTGGTTACGGGGGGGTCGCAACCCCTCCCTTAACAGGTGGTAAACCCCCATAGTTGAGCGGGGAAAAAAGCTGGGGTTTGTCCTCAGCCTGAAGGCCTGGCTTACTGAGCTGTCATCAAGGAAGTTAAAGAAATAGAGCGGCGGCAGCAGCGGTTTGGGTAAAAAAAAAAAAATTACTTAACCCAGAATGATCTAGAGGTGCTAAACAACGGCTTTGTGAGAACTCATATAGTCTCCTGTGATTAACAAGCGGCGATTGAGGAGAGCGGAGCTTTCTTTTTTTTTGAAGGGAAAAGTAAGTTGCTGATGGTGGGCGGAAGTAGTTGCAGCCGGTTAGAAAGCTAAAAGAGGAAGTTCTGTGTGAAGGAGATGGTAGCTTGACGGAGGATCTGGTGCTGTGTGGCTGGTGTGGTCGGTGACAAAGAGAGAGGAGAAAAGAGCGGAGAACAGTTATAGAAAGTAGTATATCGTGAACGTCTGCAGCGGAGAGCGGAGACCGGGGAGCGGTGCGAACCAAACGAGACGGGAGGCCTAGACCGGTCGGAACGCAGCGGAGCCGAGTTGGGGAGGATTTCAACAGTCGAATATCTACATGGAGGAGACAAGTAAGACCAGCGGCGGAAGATTTGAGACAACCGCCGCCTGTTCTCGGTCCCCTTTTTGTTTTGTTACTTGCCTTTCCTCTCTCCCAGCGAATCCAGCTACTCTTAGTGATTGTAAGACGAAGGAGAAAAGAAATCCGGCTGGGAGACAGCAGGAGAGGAAGTGAAGGAGGGTTAAAGGCCTGTGGCTTTGAGAATGGTCTGTGGGGGGTTTCATAGTTTAATGCGACCGAAGGAGAGAGAAGGAGAGAAGACGCCTTTTTCTTTTGCACGCCTGCAGGGAGATCTGAGAAACCGTTGCTGACAATTACGACAAACCAGGATACCTTGATCATTGGTGAATAACATTGACTGAACTGCTGAGCCTTATTTAAAGTGAACGCTGCGAATTTTTTGAGCTGACTGGAATGTGTTGTAATACTAAAAGCTAAAAACATAATTGCCTATTCTTGATTCTACTTTATTGTTTCCCTTTTTTCCCCCTTCTCTCCTTTCTTTTTTTTTTGTATTAATCTTTTCCCCCCTCTCTCTTTTCTTCCTTCCTTCTCTAATCAAGATTTTTTTTAAAAAAAAACCCTTCTTTTTCTATTTAAGAATCAAAAGTGATTAATTGATTAATTGACTAGTTGTGGTATTAAGACCTTTAAATTAATTGACAATTGACAACTGATATCAATTTAAACTATCTAAGATTAATTATTATTAATTATTATTAATTATTAATTATTAACTATAGTGTTTATAATAATACCTATAAAGTGTTTTAAGGATTTTAAGACCTGCTTAGAAACAACTTAAGTTAGATTTATACTATTTAAGCTATTTATTACTATTTATTAACTGTTAACTATTAACTAAGTAATTAATTCATTTAACTACCTGATACTACTTGACAGTACATTAATTATTTACCTTAATTGTTCACTCAAACTCTATTTCTATCTATACCTTATTTATATGTGTACTGAATACTGTTATTTACTATTTATTTAATTGATTAATTGATAACAATCGATAACAATTGATAACAATTGATAATAAGTGACTAGTTAAGAAAGATATATATATATAATCAGTTAGAAATTAGTAATTAGAAATTTTATATTTGACTACTTTTATACTAAATATTGGAGAATTTAGTTACGTTAGAACGAATTTCAATTACTCCAACCTACCAAGTGAGACTAACCTTAAAGTGTGACTCAAACAACAACTCCTCCTTTACTAATCAATTGAATACATGGAAAGGACATTATCTTGGACAATTTGTTAATCACTCTTATCTGGAAAGGGAGTATGACAACCAATTTCTCTAAATATAAAAAAAAAACCACACCAAGCACAAAATCAAATATAGAAATGGCAACTACCGACAAAACTTCTCTGCAATCGATCCAGGCCTCGTTAAACCTGATTCAAGAGTTCATGGTCCGCAGCCAAGAGACAGCCACAGTCACCCAAGAAACCATAAGACAAAACCACGAAGAAACAAAACAAAACTTTGAAAAAGTGTCTGGAAAAATTGAAGGTTTGGAAAACCGAATGGAAAGCATACAGGAAATTATAATTAACCATGAACAGAGGATACAAAAAAATTGAAACAGACACAAAAAGAATCGATGAGAGAAGAATCGAAGCGGAAGGAAGATTAATTGCGGCCAATAACGAGCTCGAAAACTCAATCGCAATCCTGGAAATGGAGAAAGCAGCTTACTTTCTTTGCTTTCAAAATATTCCCGAAAATGCAGACGAAGATCTATTCAATAAACTAGCGCAGCTGATCACTGATAATACACAAATTGAACTAGACGAGGTCAAAGACCACATCGATGAAATTTACAGAATTCAAACAAACTATGCTAAGAACCACAGATTACCCAGAGAGGTCCACGTAAAATTTACCAAAAAATCTATTAGGGACGAAATATACAAATCAACAAGAAATGGGAAAATCTTGTATCAAGAAAAAGACATAATAATCCTCAAACAGATCCCGAAAAGAATAAGGGAGAAAAGGAGAGAGTTCCACTACTTCACAGCAAAGCTATTGAGAAGGGGAATCCCATTCCGATGGCTAATTCTGGACGGTCTCCTGGTAACGTGGAATGGGAAAAAAATCAAAATAGACTCGTTCGAGAAAGCAGATTATTTCATTCAAAAACATCTAGAACAGGAGCCAGAGAACCGTCAAACTATAGAAGATCTACCACAGGAGGAGAGACGGACCGAGAATAGAAGAGAGGAGGAACAAGACAAGGAAGAACAACAAAAGAAACAAAGGGTTACAACAAGAGCGGCGGCTAAACGTCAATAAAGGAAAGGAAAGCAACCGGAAAAAAAGGGAAGAAAATGACGCTAAAAACACTTGAGTTAATTTCTGTAAACATCAATGGATTGAATTCTCCGATAAAAAGAAAACAGATAATGACGAAATTATTAAAACAAAATTCAGATATATTTTGCCTTCAAGAAGTACATATCAGAAATCAGGATCGTAAACTCCTAGAAAATAAAAAATTAGGTAAACTATTCACAGCTCTAACAGACTCAAAAAAGAGAGGGATTGCTTTATACATTAAGGACATACACCAACCGGAAAAAATTTACTCAGATGAAGATGGAAGAATACTGATTGTAAAAATTAAAATAGGATATAGAGAAATAGTGATAGTGGCGATTTATGCCACAAACACAAAACAGAAACAATTCTACAAAAAATTAACTGAACAATTAGCACATACACAAAAAGGGGACATTTGTATCATTGGGGATTATAATGCAGTGAGTGACATTAAAAAATATTTTAAATCTATGAAGAAAAAATTGAAAAACAGAAAAACACTGCCATCAGAATTCCAGGAAATAGCAAGGGAATATAGATTGGTAGATATTTGGAGAGAAAGACATCCATCCGCCCGGGAATACACTTTTTACTCATCGCCCCAAAAGTCGTGGTCCCGAATAGATATGATCTGGACAGACCAAAATTTTGGGAAATTAATCCACGAGATTGAAATAGGCCCAAACATATGGGCAGACCATCAACCAATATTGATGAAAATTAAAATACCGACCCCAGGACAACACCGTTGGTCCATAAACCAGCTATTATTCCAAGATCAGGATTATATTAAACATATTAAACAAGAACTCAAGCTATTCTTAAGAGACAATTGGAATACTGACACCACTATTCAGAACATCTGGGATACAATAAAAGCATTTATGAGAGGGATAACAATAGCTTACCTAGCAAAAAAAAAGAAACATAAAGATAGGAAATTAGACGAATTTAAGAGTAAACTAAAACACTTAGAAATAGAAGCTCAAAAAGACCTCCAAAATGGAAAAATAAGAGAAGAGATAGACACAATAAAACACAACATTAATCTAATAATACAAGACGAAATTGTCATAAAATTAAGGAAGACCAATCAATACCAATTTGAAAACGCGAATAAAATAGGTAGATGGCTTGCTTATAAACTAAAAAAACAGGAAGAAGAGCGATACATACAAACTTTAGAAGATAAAAACGGGGAAATACAACATATACTGGGGGGGAAAAAGAACATAGCAGTGGAATACTATGCCCATTTGTATCAAAAGGAAGAAACAAATCAAGCCCAATTAAATAAATACTTAGAGGAAGCGAAAGTACAAAAGATAGCAGAATCAGATGAAACTATATTAAATAAAGAAATAACCATATCAGAAGTTGAATACGCAATAGTTAAACAAAAGAATAGCAAAACTCCAGGTCCAGATGGGATACCGGCCGAATTTTATAAAGAGCTAAAGGAGTCTTTACTTGAAATTCTAGTAATAATATTTAACGAAGTATTAGGAAAAGGTTTGCTACCGACATCTTGGACACAAGCCTTAATAAGTTTAATCCCGAAAGACCCGGAAAAAAAAAACCATACAAAATTATCGGCCAATATCCCTTCTCAATGTTGATTATAAAATCTTTATGACAATAATAGCCGAAAGACTCAAAGCAATCTTAAATAAAATAATAAAAGAAGATCAAAATGGCTTCCTCCCAGGTAGATACATAAGAAACAACACAAGAACAATACTCAACACGTTAGAATATTACGAGACACATTCAGAAAAACAATTAGCACTAATATTTTTGGACGCCCAAAAGGCTTTCGATAACCTAAGATGGGAATTTACTCTTGAATTAATTTTAAAAAATGCAATTCGGCCCAAAAATGATAAAAATGATTCAAACTATATATAACACCCAATCAGCTCAAATAATACTTAATGGTGAATTAACGAGGTCTTTTCAAATCTCAAAAGGAGTCCGACAAGGATATCCCTTATCTCCGCTTCTATATATTTTAGCAGTAGAAACACTACTAAATCAAATAAGAACCAATCCAAGAATCACAGGTCTCACGATAAAAAAAACAGGAATTTAAAGTCCAAGCTTACGCAGATGACTTAGCATTTATTTTGGAGGACCCAATAGAAGCAGGGGAATATCTATTGAGAGAAGTTCAAAGATATGGAGAGGTAGCTGGTCTAAAAATCAATAAACAAAAAACCAAAATCATAACCAAAAACATGAACATCAAACAAGAACAGGAACTAGAAAAAAATTTAGGAATTCAAATCGTCAAAAAAGTAAAATATCTGGGCATAATACTAACTAAAAGGTGTGGCACAATTCAAAAGGATATGATCTACTTATCAAAAAAACAGAACAACAGTTAATTAGGTGGAATAAAATCCACATCTCGTTATCAGGGAGGATAGCTACAATTAAAATGTCTATCTTACCTAAATTTTTATATTTATTCCAGACTATCCCAATAAAATTGAACAAAAACTTTTTCACCAAAATAAACACAACTATTTCAAAATTTATCTGGGCGGGGAAAAAATCAAGGGTGAGATTTAAAGCTCTACAAGACAGAGTAACACAAGGCGGATTTGGACTACCAAACTTTCAAGTCTACTACGAAGCATCAGTTCTTCTATGGGCAAAAGAATGGATAACCCTCCAAGACCAGAGAATTTTGGCTTTGGAGGGACACAACATTCTGCAGGGTTGGCATAGCTTCCTATGGAATGAAAAAGAGAAAATACCAGTATATTTTAGAAACCACATGATCAGGGACTCCTTAATAAATGTATGGTTAAGAATTAAAAAAGAACACTACTCCAAAATCCCTAGGTGGTATTCCAGCCTTGAAGCCCTTAGACACCCTAATTTATTTCAAATACAAAAAGTGCTGAATTATAATCACACATTAGATGAGAAAGGAGTTATAAAATCTAGACAACAACTACAAAACCAAAATATCAATATTGATTGGTGGTCCTATGCTCAAATTTTGACGAAATGGAATAAAGACAAAAAGAAAGAAGGAATCCAAGAAAAAGATAGTATAATTGATAAAATATTATTAGGATATGAAAAAAAATTATAACCAAAATGTACAATTATATAATGGGGTACACTATGGAAACTGAAATAGTAAAAGATAATATGATTACTTGGGCCAAAAATATAGGTCATAACATCTATATAGAACAATGGGAACAAATGTGGAGAAACCTGAAAATTACTAAATCAATACCATACAAAGAAAATCTACAAAAAATGTTTTATAGATGGCACTTACCCCCAACTAGATTGGCTAAGATCTACCCCAACCTAAAACCAAACTGTTGGAGATGCAACAGCATAACTGGAACCTTCTATCACCTATGGTGGACATGCCCACGCATAAAAACTATGGAAAAAAATTCAAACATGGATACAACAAATCACAGCAATTTCATTAAAACTTAGACCAGAAATATTCCTCCTGGGCATAATGGATTTGGGAAAATAAAAAAGAAGACCTATACCTAATACAGCATATAATTACAGCTACAAGAATCACAATAGCACAAAATTGGAAAAAAGACAATACACCAAGTGAAAGAGAAATTATTAAAAAAAATTATGATTGTGCAGAAATGGATAGGCTCACCCAAAAACTTAAAAATAAAGAAGATTCGAGATTCTATAAGAATTGGGAAAAATTTTACGACTGGGTAAAAATCAAAAAACAAATGGAGAAAGAAAAAAAAGACAAGGAAACAACACAAATTGTAGATCAAAAAGACATTAACGGATAGTGGAGAAACTTTTATAGCGACATAACATAAAACTCTGAACGGTTTTATCGGATTATTATGAACACCTTGATCAACCCAATATGACTTTATCTCAAGTGTAATCTAGAAATATATTGATAAAAATAAAACAACAACAGAAAAACAAAAAACAACAAAAACCGCGGCACCCATATGCCGCCCAATTAGTAATTTAAAGCTTTCAGAACTGTTACAGTTCACTGGGGGGGAGGGGGAGGGAAGGAAGAGTCAGAGGACTTAAAAGATAACGAATTTTCCATAATTGGTTCTGGGTTTGATATGTATACTGACTGGATAAAGTGCAATTGAACAGAATAATCATATTACACTTGCGAGTATATGTTATCATAATGATGGCAATTAAGAGATATTTATTCTTCCTCCCTTTGTACATACTTTTCTTTTTGTAAACTAATAAAAATTATTTTTAAAAAAATAAAATAAAACTAAGTGTAAACCACTCCAAACTCGACTGCAGAAAATATTACTTCAACAATAGAGTGATCAATGGCTGGAATGCACTAGCTGACTCTGTGGTTTCTTCCCAAAACCCCAAAGTATTTAACCTTAGACTGTCTACAATTGACCTATCCCCATTTCTAAGAGATCTGTAAGAGGTGTGCATAAGCGCACCACTGTGCCTACCGTCCCTGTCCTAGTGTTCTATTGTCCCCATTTATCATTACTTTTTACTTATGTTATGTTTATACAAACTACTAGTATCCTATACGTTTGACAAATAAACAAATAAAATAAAATAAAATTTCACTTTTTTCTTCTTCTTCAACATCTTCGAGATATGTCATCCCCCTTTCCCCAGAACCTCAGACCTGCTGTCCTCCATTAAATCCTCTTTCCAAGCAGTCACCATGATTCCAGTGTCTTTTTCCCCACTTGGAACAGAACCCAGAAGAATATTCCTTACAACAACTAAATAGCTGCATTTTTTACTCTCTCACTTGGGGTTATTAAGCATTCGTATAGGCTGTTTGGCAGAGCACCAGTGAGAAGCTCCTCTCCCTGTTCCTAGGCGGCTGGATCCTCTCCCTGTCACAACATGCCCAGATCCACTTACCTTTGCTTTTTTCTTCAGGCCAACCCATTTTTGCAACCATATAAAGACCCCTTCTCCAAGTCACACCATTTGGAGAAGGGGCCTTCTAAACCATTGTGAGAATAAGAGTGTTTGCTAGCTTTCCAATGCTGTTCTGTCTGTAGAAGAGAACATTTCCTCCAGATTGCAGAATTAGGGTTCAGATCCCTTTTCTGAAGGCAGGCAGAAGGACTGAACTCCACTTTGCAGGCAGATCTTTCATCCAGCTGCTACCTTTGCTGCTGGCTTCCCCACTTATTTTCAGGGGAAACCAGCAAAGAAGATTGCAAATGACGATCACATGAACACGGGGCCTTGGCATTGGTAATAAGTGTGAACGTATCAAGCACCCAAAATACAGTTATGTAATTGGGGCTGGGGTAACATTTCTCAATGACAAGAAGTGCTTTACAGGCCATTAAAGCACCCTTTTAGAGGCTGGCCATAACTTTGAATGGCATTAAACAATTGAGTTGAAGATTATCTGTGTGGCCAAAATATCTATTCAGAAGAGAGAACAATTTTGAACCTTGAAATAGTTTCAGGTATTGTAGAAGTGCAAAATTTTAGAATATTGGGAATATCAATAATTCAGTCTAAATTTTTATTTGTAGGGGGAAATAATGGAAAACTGGGAGTACAAAGCAGAAATGAACATTCTGCAAGGGAATTTAGTGGATTGCTCAATATGCTAATGTTTGCGGAAGCTTCCACTTACCAAAATTAACAATGCTGATGTTAGAAAGTCTTCATCTGGGACTTGTTCTTGGATGATGAGGCCGATCTGGCATGTTTAATTGAGACCTGGCTGTGTCCTGAGGGAGGGGTTACCCTCTCAGAGATTTGCCCAGCTGGGTTCCAGGTGTGGCATCAGTCATGACCCCAGGGAAGGGGGGAGTGGCTATTATAGCCCGTAAGACCTTTGGCCTAAGCAGGCTGTCTACACCTGACTTAATCAATTGAGAGTCTTTCCTTGTGAAGTTGGACCTAGGGGTTCAGGTGGGCTTGTTGCTCATATACCTGCCTCCCAGCTGGGAGACAACAGCCCTGCCTGTGCTACTCGAGGAGGTAGCTGGGTTGGTGGTCAACTTCCTCAGAATGATAGCCTTGGGGGATATTAATGTACTGTCACTCGGTGAATCCTCTGGGCTGGTGCAGGAGTTCATGGCTTCCATGGCAACCATGGACCTGACCCAGGTAATTCAGAGCCTGACTCTGAGTGGGGGCACACTCCTGACATGGTATTTCTCTCAGGGCAGTTGAGCAATGATCTGAATTTAAGGAACTTAGACATCTTTGTCATGGTCAGATCATTTTCTGTTATGGCTTGATTTGAGGGTTCAAATCCTCCCTCACAGGGAGGCATAACCGATTAGGTGGTTTCACTCCAGATGCCTAATGGACCCAGTGGGCTTTCAGAGAGTGCTTGGGGAAATATGAGATTCGCTTATACACAATGTGACAGAATACTTGGTAAACAGCCACAATGGGTGCTCTGGACCAGATTGCACCTTTGCGACCTCTCTCTGGCAGGACCCAGGAGTTTTCCTTTGGTTCATCAAGGACCTCAGGGGGATGAAATGCCAGAAAAGATGTCTAGAGGAGCTTTGGGGGGCCAGTAAATCTGGATCTGACCGAGTACAAGTAAGTTCTTATATTAAGACTTAATTAGTGGTGATCAAGGAGGCAAGATCTTTGTATCTTTCCACCTTGATTCCATCAGCGGAATCTCGCCTAGCTGCTGTTTAGGGTGGCTCACTCCATCCTCAGTATGAGGAAGTGGACGAATCCTTACAGGGCAGTGCTGAGGATTTTAACAAGCTTTTCTCTGATAAAGTCACTCAGATCCGGACAGACCTGGACTCCGACTGGGCAGTTTCGACTGACAAATTCTTAGTCCAATTTTGTGAGAAGAGTTTGACTTGGTGGTGCCTGATAAAGTGGACAAGGCCATGGAAGCTATCAGTTCCTCCACCAGTTTATTAGACCTGTGTCCCTCCAGGCTGTTCTTGACCAGTAGGGAGGTGATATGAGTCTGGATCCAGGTAATTATCAACAGTTTGTTGATGGAGGGATGCTTCTCATCCCTGTTAAAGGAGGCAGTGATGCACCCCCTCAAGAAGCCTTCCCTGGATTCGGCTATTTTAAACAACTATCATCCCATCTCCATCTTTCCCTTTTTAGGGAAGGTTGTTGAGAAGATGGTGGTGCTCCAGCTCCTATGGTCCTTGGATGAAGCCAATTATCTCGACCCTCAACAGTCCAGTTTCAGGCCCGGCTACAGCACCGAAACTGCTTTGGTGGTGCTGATGAATTATCTCTGGTGGACCTGGGATAGGGGTCACTCCTCTATCCTGGTGCTTCTTGACCTCTCAGCGGCTTTCAATACCATAAACCATGGTATCTTTCTGCACCGACTGGAGGGGTTGGGAGTGGGAGGCACCATCCTACAATGGTTCTCCTCCTACCACTCTGGTCTGTTGCAGTCGGTGTTGGCAGGGGGTCAGAGGTTGACTCCTAGGCCCCTCCTTTGTGGGGAGCCTCAGGGGTTGGTCCTCCCTCCCCTGCTGTTGGATGATCTGGGGGAGGTCATCCAATGACACAGGGTGAGTTACCAACAGTACACTGATGACATTCAACTGTACATTTCCACCCCATATCAATTCAATGAAGCAGTGAAGATGATGTGCCAGTGTCTGAAGACTGTGAGGGTCTGGATGGGTGTTAACAAGCTCAAGCTTAACCCCAACAAGATGGAGTGGCTGTGGGTTTTGCATCCCAAGGACAATTTCATCTGTCCATCCATTACCTGGGTGGGGGGATTCTTGATCCGCTCACAGAGGGTCTGCAACTTGAGAGTCCTCCTTGATCCACAGCTGAGTCTAGAATATCATATCTCAGCTGTGACAAGGGCATTTGCATTGGTTTGCCTGGTGCACCAGTTGCGGCCCTGTTTGGTCAGGGAGTCTCTTCTCACAGTCACTCATGCCCTCATCACCTCGAGGTTTGATTACTTGCAATGCCCTCTATATGGGGATACCTTTAAAGAACATTCGGAGACTGCAGTTAATGCAAAATGCAGCTGCGCAAGCCGTTATGGGCCTTCCTAGGTATACGCATATTTCAGCATCACTATGTGAACTGCATTGGCTAATGATTGGTCACTGAACACAATTTAAAGTGTTGGTTATGACATGGCTTAGGACCAGATTTCTCATTGGTTTGTCTCCTATTTCATGTATCCCAACAGCCGTTCAGATCCACAGAGTCAGCCTTCTCCAGATTCAGCTAAGCAATGACAGCTGGCGTGGCCTTTTGGAATCAACTCCCTCCAGATATTTATACTGTCCCCAACTTCCCAGTCTTTAAAAACTTTTTAAAAACTCACCTTTGCCGGCAGGCCTGGGGCTCTCGAGTGCTGGCAACCTGCTCTGGCCAATGATATGAGTATATGATTGTGATAGGATGAATGTGGGTGTCTGTTTTTAACAATACTAGGATTTTAGAATCAGATTTTATTTTTGGGATTCTTTTATGTTGTATTTTTATTTGTTCTTGTTTTGTAAGCTGCCCCGAATATACAGGACAATATATATTCTCATACAATCAGAATAGAGCTGGAAGGGACCATGGAGGTCTTCTAGTCCAATCCATGCTCAAGAAGGAGAATATACCATTTCAGACAAGTGACTGTCCTGTCCAGTCTCTTCTTAAAAACCTCCAGTTTTTAAGAAGAGACTGGACAACTTTTGACAGTAAGCTGTTACTCCAATTAATTGCCCTCACTGTTAGGAAGTTTCTCCTATCCAAGTTGCTGCTCTCCTTGATTAGTTTCCATCCATTGTTTCTTGTCCTGCATACAAGTGCTTTGGTAAATAAGCTTATCCCCCTCCTCTTTGTGGCAACCTCTCAAATACTGGAATACTACTATTATGTCCCCCTAGTCATTATTTTCTTTATACTAGCCAAATCCAACTTCTACAACAGTTTTGAATATGTTTTAGTCTCCAGGCATTTAATCATCTTAATTGTTCTCCTCTGCACTTTCTCCAAAGCCTCAACATCTTTTTTTGTAATGTAGTGAGCAAAATTAGATGCAATATTCCAGGTGTGGCCTTACTAAGGCTTTAAAAAGCAGTACTAATACTTCATATGAGTTTGATTCTATGTCTGTGTTTATACAACCAAGGATTACATTAGCTTTTTTTATATGCTGCCCCGCACTGCTGGCTCACATTTAAGTGATCATCCACTAGGACTCTAAGGTCCCTCTCACGGTTACAGTTTTGGAGCCAGATTTTGCCTAATCTGTACTTGAACTTTTGGTTTTTCCTACCTAATTGTACTCTGGGATATAATCAATCAGGTCCCTGTGATATACAATATATTCATCTGGATCAGATAGATATTCTCTAACCATTTTCTTAATTATTTTATTATTTTATTTCTTTTACAGTTATGTTTTTGGAAGGTTGGACTGAGTTAAGCAGCTCTGCTTTCTCTCACTGCCTCTTATTTCCTTGCCATCTTCCCTTTTCTCTTAAGTGGACCTACCTTTTCCTTGACTTTTTTTCTTGTTACTTCTATGTTGAAATAAACTTTTGACTTTGCTGCAAGTCTTTGTTCATTCTGAAACTTAACTTTCCTGATTTCAGGTTTGCATGATAATAATAATAATAGGAATAATAATAATAATAATAATAATAATAACAACAGCAGCAGCAGCAGCAGCAGCAGCAGCAACAACAACAACAACAACAACAACAACAACAACAACAACAACAACAACAGAGTTGGAAGGTACCTTGGAGGTCTTCTAGTCCAACCCCCTACTTAGGCTAGAAACCATACACTACAGCAGACAAATGGTTATCCAACATCTTCTTAAAAACTTCTAGTGTTACACAGCATACACAGCTTCTGGAGGCAACCTGTTCCACTGATTTAATTGTTCTGTCAGGAAATTTCTCCTTAGTTCTAAGTTACTTATATGGTGGTATTCTGCCTTATGTATGGGTCTCTTTCCAGTTTTGTACCTGCCCTTTAGGGCCTTTTCAATTTATCAGAGAGATTTTGTGCAATCATACTGGTTTCTTCTTGGATTTCTTGTTTTTCTTTTTCCAATGGTATTGCGCTGGACTGGGTTTTTATGATCACATTTTTCAGTTTCCCATACTTCTTGAGTTGTTTTCCTGTTTAGGATTTTCATCCATAGATTTTTTTCCCTTAGGCTCTCTTTGTGTTTGTTAAAATCAGTTCTTTTAAAGTCTAAGACACTGGCCTTTCCTCTAGTTCCGTCCTCTACATTTTGGATGAGAAAGTTGTCAACTAGGTTGTTTTAGGAATCTGTTTGATCTCCCACTTGCTGCAGAGTTTGTCTCCCCATAGATATCAGAGTATTTAAAGTCGCCTATTATTACTGTAGTGTATTCCTATATACATTTCTTAGTTATTTACCAAAATAACTAAGTTATTTACCAAAAAGTTCATCTTTGTCTTCTGCTTGGTTGGGTAACCTGTAGTATATGCCTATAGCAATGCCATTCTATTTTTCCTTTTGTATTAGCCCATATGGATTCTAGGAGGTTTTCATCTTTGGTTTTGTGATCAGTTTTAATGAAAAATAGTCTAATGAAATAAAGAGATGATAATTTTCAATATAAAACAGCTGCCCTGTTGAGATTTGACTATTATTTCTGGGTAGAACTGAATAGTTAACAAGGGAATGTGTATCAACAGAGTCATTATTTAGTGCTAGAGCACAGTTGTAGTAACCTCAGGCTAAAGTGACATTCAGCAATAGATCTAATTGATGAGTTGACTCTTTTCAGCTAATGGTTTGTTAAAATGGATGATGTTCAGCCTGGCCTCAATTACAGACACTAACATTTTCAGGAAACCAGATATGGCTATCAGCAAAATAAAGTAGGAGTGCTGCCGCTGCTGCTACTACTGATTTGATATCATATCAAAACTTCTAAGAAAGCAGAGATTCCAACGGTAAACCTTTCAGTTAACCTTTCAGTTATTTAGAACTGTTCTGTTTTTGTTTTACACAAGATACATCATATGTTTCTTCAGAAGAAAGCCACACATTGAGACTTATTCTCAGATAAGTAGGAATAGGAATGAAACATCACAGTTTCATGCTTCTCTTTTTGAAAGTGAGACTTACTTTCTGTTCACATTGATATATTAGTAGAAAATCAGTAATGCTACATTCTCTTATGAAGGAGTGTCATTATCTCACAGAATTGTAGACTAGAAAGGGGTCCTTTGAGCCATCAATTCATTGCAAGAATCTAAATTAAGCATTCCAGACTGGTAGTTATTTTGTGTCCACTTATACACATATAGTGAATGTTCTCCATCCTCTACCTGCATATCTGATTTTTTTGTGTCATAAGTAAATATATTTGCATTTGTCTGTGCTATGTTTATTTCAGTTACTCTGAGATCATTTATCCATTCTGTCAAACTCAATTTGGGTTTCATTCCTGCTTTCTAGGCTATTAATTATCACAAATCATGTTGTGCTACCTACAGGCCTGGTAAGCATCCCCATTCCCATTTCACACAAATAATTTATGAAAATAATAAATAATAGAGATATCAGGATTGATCTTTATAGCATTCTATTTCATATTTCTGTATAATTTGATTAGAAATCATTGAATAATATTCTCCAAGTATGATTTTCAAGCCACCTATGTACCAGTTAAACGTCCTGCCTTTCAGCCCACACTTTAACCAACATAACTAGATAAAAAAAATGTGATGGGTTTCTCATATCTTTTTCCTCACAAATTCACGATAACTTCTATTAATTACCTAACATGTTGACTTCAGAATATTTACAGATCTCTTTATAATCTGCTATATGTATTGATGTCAGTCTAATTGACTCCTATTATTATTATGATTGGTTCCACAGGCAACCAGATGTTTAGACTGCATCTGGACTTTTTATCTACCTCTTGAGTCCTTCCCAATGACCTCCATAGGCAGATGTTTTTGTTTAATAGCATTAAAGCTGGGGTGAAATTCAGCATTTTTGACAGGTTCTGGAGAACCAATTTTGAGTAGTTCAGAGAACCGGCAAACACCATCTCTGGCTGGCCCCAAAGTGGGGTGGGAATGGAGTTTTTGCAGTATCCTTCCCCTGGAATGGGGTGAGAATGGAGATTTAGCAATATCCTTCTCCTGCCATGCCCACCAAGCCACGCCCATAGAATCGGTAGAGAAAACATTTGAATTTCACCCCTACTTTAAAGGTACTTTAGTAGAATGTAAGCTGCTCCAAATAAAGCTGACTTTTTCTGACTGGTGTTGATATTGTCAAGCCTGATGGTATTCAATTGGTGCTGCAGATATTTTAGGATTGCACATGAAATTATTATTACTAGTATTGAATTCTCTTTTTTGTCCATTTTGTTCTACTTCTATTTGCTGGTTTTTCCACTTTTGTCATTTTCTCTAGTTTTTTCTCATCTACCAAGCGTTCTTCAGCAAAAGGGGAATCCTGGTAGGCACCTGATCGCCTACCCATCAACTGGCGCGTAACTCCAGTAGCCACCTGGGCTTCGCGCAGAGCCTCACAATGACGTCAATCTCTCTGCTAGGCTTATTTTGACTAGCTACTCAATCGAGGATCACGGCCCTCCAATTTAAGTACCTGTCAATTACCCTGAAAGGTAATTCAAGGAGCTGACATATGGCCAGCAGCAGCTATCTGGAAGGCAAAATAACCCACCTTTGCTGTAGGCCTCTCAGGCATTTCAGGAACACCAGACTGCTTTCTTAAACCAGCAGTGGCCATTTTGAAGGTACCATGTGACCAGTGGCCATTTTGTCTGTTCAGTTGCTCCGTTCTCCTATTAAACAAATAGCACCCGGGACTCAGTATGCCAGACCAGGGCAAACGGAGGAAGAGCAAGGCCAAGTCCACCAGGCCCCACCCAGAGGACATTGCCACTGCCTCTTCTTCCCTTCAAGAGCCCAAGGTTCATTCCTTCATTAGGCCCTAACTTTCTACCTCTACCTCCAGGTTTAAGACCCAGAAGGCACAGCAGCCTTTGCAGCAGGTTTCAGCCATAGGGGCAGAGAGACATAGATTAGGGGGATTGGATCCTCAACTGTAAATGCTGATTGCAGAAAGAAGGGGGCTAATGCAAGTGATCAGGACCACAGGCAATCCTTGGGATGCTCCTCTGATTCCATTTCACTTGACAATGTTGACCTTAGATTGGAGGATGCTGATGTGTAGGGTCCTCCTTACCCTGAGCCTGATCCCACATCCCAGGAGGAGTCGAGCATCCTCACCACTGATTCCTTCTACTTCAAGGACTTTCAGGACAGGATTGACAGGGCATTGAGGCTGGCATAAGGGCCATGGCCAATACTTCATCTGCTTGCCCCTTGATGGTCTCTGATTACCGCCCACCACCAGAGGCACCACCTCTTTGCTTGGTGATGATAAGGAATGGGACTCCAGCTGGACAAGGATCAACCAGAAGGGGGCACAACTAAACTTTAGACCAGTGATGGCAAACCTATGGCATGGGTGCCACAGGTGGCACGCAAAGCCATATCTGCTAGCTCAGTTCCAACCTGCATGTGTGTGCTGTCCAGATGATTTTTGGCTCACACAGAGGCTCTGGGAGGGCATTTTTGGCTTCAATAGAGCTTCTGGGGTGTGGTGGCATTTTTACCCTCCCCCGGCTCCAGGGAAGCCCTTTGAGCCTGGGGAGTGTGAAGCACGAGCCTACTGGGCCCACCAGAAGTTGGGAAATAGGCAATTTTCTGCCTTTTTCTAACTTTGTTAGAAAAATAAAGGGGTATTGGATCAACTTTTGGACACTTGACAACTGGCCCATAGTTATGGTGGTGGCAATGTCTCAGGGCTATGTGAACATCTTTTGGGATCTTCTCACAAGCAACTGCAGGGATTCACTTAATGACTGTGGCAAGAAAGGTGATAAAGTGAAGCAGAACTCACTTAATAACCTTCTTACTCAGGAGATAGAAATGTTGGCCTCCATTGAGGTCAGAAGTCAAGGATTATCTGTCTGACAATGAGCTCTTCTAGAAGCAGATCAGGGATCCATTTTGAAGCTCCACAGAAAACATCTAGGGGGGAAGGCAGGTTGTCCTCGACTTATAATTTGTTCATTTACTGTCCATTCAAAGTCGCAACGGCTCTGAAAAAAGTGACTTATGCCCTCTTTTCACACTTACGATCTTTGCAGCAGGTCCACAATTGCGTGATCAAAACTTGGGCTCTGTTTCATATTTATGACCATTGCTGTGTCCTGAGGTCACATGACCCCCTTTTGTGACTGTCTCACAAGCAAAGATAATGGGGAAGGGGGGAGAAGCCAGATTCACTTAACGACTGGGTTTCTAACCGCTCCATGCTTAGGCATGAAAAAGTGCCACTCAGACATTATACTTTTCCGCCCACACCCAAAAATAAATAAAAAATAAGAAGGAACATTGCTCACCTGGGGCCATTATTGTCTCTCTAGAGTGTAAGGTGTATCTGTCTCAGGAGCGAAGGCTCAGTCTATTGGACATTGTTAATGTTATAATCTAGCAAGTTCTGGTTCAACCTGTGACACCTCTGCTGCCCTCCTTCCTGGGCAAAATGATTTTGGACATACATATTACACCTTGGGCATACAAATCTAATAAATTATTAAATTATTATTATTACTCCGCAGCATGGAGAGTTTTTTGTGACTAGTGTAAACAGGTGGGGTACTAACCCCTCAATCTCTCCATTGTAAATATACTCCAGTTTCTCTACAATTGCCTTGCTAAAGGTCTCTCCCCCAATACCCTCTGTCCCCAGTTAGCAGCCCTGTTGACGGTGTTGTCCTGTCAGCTGCTGGACTCTCTTTCAATGCACCCCCTGATTCAAAGGTTCCTCAGGGAGGTGATTAATCTATGCCTCCCAGTCACCCACAGATTCCCAACATGGAACCTGCCCAAGGTCCTCGATTTGCTCACAAGGAGACCCATTGAGCCCTTACAAATCGTTTCACTCCGCCATCTCATTACAAAGTGGTATTCCTTGTAGCAGTAACTTCAGCCCATCAGATCGCCAAACTAGCAGCTCTGTTGGTCTGAAGTGACCTCTGTGCCTTCCATCCTGATAGGGTCGTGTTAAGGTTAGACCCTACCTTTATTCTAAAGTTGAACTCATATTTACACCTGGCACAGGAGGTCATTTTTCCTTATTTTTCCCTGTGCCCATCTACTAACCTGAAGTGACAATGGCACATGCTCGACATGAGGCAAGCTCTGGACATATACATACATTGCACATCTGCCCTCCATCAAACAGAGGCTCTATTCATCACATTCCAGTGTGCCTTTCTGGGTAAGAAAGCCTCCTCCCTGATGATGGATTGTTGGATTTACGCAGTAATTTCTCTGTCTTGCAACCTCCTTTGTCTGCCCTGCTCCCTCTGGGTGACGGCCCACTCAATGCACAGTGCAGCAACCTCTGCATCTTGGACTGCTAGAGCATTGATCGAAGAGGTCTGCCACACAGCCACTTGGTTTTCTCCAAGTAGTTTTCTCCAGCCCCATTCATCCACCATGGATGTTTTCTCCACAGGCAAGGCAGACTTCAACCACCTGGTATTACAGCAGGCAGGAATGGGATCCCAGCCGGATATAGTGAAACCCCCCCCCCCACACACACACGTTACAGGCCACATTGGCATGTCCCATCCTTGGAAACTAGCTCCAGCTACTATAGAGAAGGGGCATTGGTACTCACCTGATACACTCGTTATCATAGGGTGGAGCCAGCCTCCAAGTCCTACCCTTCTGGTCTGGCTGGCAGAGGTTTATGATGTAGCTTTTACTGTTTATATTGTTTGTATAAAGTTAAACCATATTGGAAGCTGCACACAGAGCCTGATCTCATTCTTAATTGAAAGAGGGAGAACCTAAGATGGAGGGTGATATTTATAATGTTTTTTAGACTCAGTCCTGATTGGAGGATAACTCTACCCTACAAGAATGGGCGTATCAGGTGAGTACCAACACCCCTTTTCCTTTGTTTAAAGCACTTCCTATTTTGCCTCCTTTCTTGACCAGCTGCTATATTTAATTCTTTGTGGCCAGCCCTATTTCCTATTTTCCTATGCTTCTTCCTTCTGGTTTTCGTCTTTTAAGATTTTTTTCTTGGTCGCCCTAGATGTTTTTTCATCATAATTTTTTTGGATTTTTTTCCAATTACAGTATATTTTTAATATCCTGCTTTGGAACCTCCTCCACTCATCTTTGTATATTATTCCTGAAAAAATGTAAGATGAACTATGTTCCCATGATCTTAGGCATTTTAATTTTAATGGATGATAGTTATCATTTGCTTAAATCCATCTTATCAAAAATCAATTGAATTTAACAGTAGCTGGAGGCTCATAATCTCATTCTGCCCTGAATCTATGTTATTCTTCAATATATTTTTAATAAGTCAACAGAAAAAAATCATTAATAAAAGTCTCTACATTATTCCCAAATCACCCATTTTAATAAGAATTGTGCAGTAAAACAATATGTCAACTTTTAAACTATTCGATATTCATAAAGTGGTAGATAAGACATAGCTTAAATGTGCCTACTTATTTGTAGAAAATTTTACTGCAGCATATATTTTAGTGGTAGGCATTTTTAAAACTACATACATTACATAAATATATTTATGTTGCAAATTCTAAATTTTCAAAGCTTTCTTGCAGGTATCCACAATAGAAAGCTCTAAAATTATCTAGTTGGGAAAAAAAACCCAGTTCAATGGTCCTCCACTCTTGCCCACCCCTGGTGCTTTTCTGATGTTGTTGCAATGAATCAATACATTACATTGCAACATGATTTAGACCTTTGAACAACAGCCATCAAGAAAATCAAATTTGATTTTTTAAGACTATGACATGACAGGGACAGAAATTGTCCAAATCAGAATAAAACATTATTCAGTTATGATTACCACCCCCTTGGATCTGCTTTTCTCCATGTTTCTAGTTTCTTTTACTCCTAACAATATAAGCTTTAAGAGAGAAAAAACAGATAGAAAGAAGAAGGATATGCAGTAACAAACCTTAATGACCCCTTTGATTTCCCTGAGCAAACTCCATCAATATATACCATGAAATGTTATTTTTTAGATCCTAATTAAGGTTGTGACCAGCCTTTAAAATTCATTAAACTCATACTGAAGCCAAATCTTAACGTCTTACCATCTAGTCTCCAAGGGAGGCATGCATTTGGCTTTACAACTTAATAAATCCATTTTCAATTTAAATGCATTTGTTACTAAAGCTTTGGGTGCTGGACTGTTTATATTAAAATAGCTAAACTTAAAAAAACCATTAAGTTATACATTCAAATGTTAACTTGGGTGCTACAAGTGTTATGTTTCTTCATCTTAGTGCTGTAGTACTGCTTTGCAAACATTTTATTCTGTCACAACTTCCTGACATTTCTTATTCAGCCAGACTAAAGACAATCCCTAGGCAGTGATTCTTGAGAATCACTAATTCTAAATTTTCAGTGCTATGGAGGAGGTCCAATAGTTTTAAACTGTACTTATTACTATCCTTAACCTTCAAAAAAATGCTAAATGGCAATGATTAAAAACATGAGGAAAACATTTATTGCTTCAAGAAGGCTGGATCAACAAATTAATTTACTGTATCGCTGACCTCTTCTCACTTATAACACAAATCTGTTTTATTTTCTCATCAGACATAAAATATTTTTGCCTAAAACTATAAAATTTAATTGTATAGACTTACATACTCTACTGAGATCTATCTTATAAAATGTCCAGAAGCTTCAGGTGCTGCAAAATACAGTTGCTAGTGTAATGCATAGTAGAAAATCCATTTTGCCCCAGTACTGAATAACACAAGTTAGATCATTAGTTGCTTTTCTAGCTACAAATTGTACAATAACATTCAGAAAAGGATAAAATCTAGCAGGCAGATAACTTCAGAACCACTCAACTGGAAAATCAGATTTATCCATATAGAAAATATTGTGGTTGTCCAGATTAACCAATTTACTCATGAAATCATTCAGTAACACCATATCCTTTGCCACTTTTCTAGCTTTCTGCGACTGAACTATTTCAATCTCCTGCTTTGTTATCTAATAAACATGACAGAATTCCCCAAAACATTCAGGGCTTTCATGATTTAGTGTAAGACAGACAGGCAGACAGAAATCATTGACATTGATTTTCTTATGGATCATTCTCATGTTGGGTTTATACATGGAGTCTTGGCAGATGAGCTGCGAAATGAATAATTCCAATTTTTCCAAAAATAACCCTGTTCAGTGCAATTATGAAAATGTGATGCAGACAATTAGATCTGTCACTGAATACTCTTCTAGTAGAGCAATAATTACTGTAAATACTAGGTTCAAACATTATGTCAAAATAAAGATAAAGAGTCAATGTAGACCAGAACAGTAGCTGACCTCCAGTTTTTCATAAGGAATAAATATCTTTTTAAGTGAAACCCAAGAGTTTTTTATTTTCCTGAATTTTCCAATCTCACAGAATTTGACTATTTTTTAATACGGTAGATTTCTGGAGTGGGAAAGATGTAGACAGTGTAGATTATTCCCCATGTCTCATTCTCCCTCGTAAACCCCAAATTTTTGGAAGGGTTGCCCTGGTTTGGATAAATTCCTTAGCCCAGGAATTCGACTGCCAAAGCATCTTATTTCTTGGTAGTTGCATTTCATTTTTCTCCTGACTCTGTAGCAAGGGATATTGTTGGAACATTTCTCATCATCAGGTTGTCTCTGCCTGAAGTGAGAAAGACAATGGGGAGTTCTTTGAGGGGAAAGAATTAGTGTTAGAATTCATTAATAAATTGATCTTTAAAAATAGAGGTTATCCAAATTAGCCGACTCAATCTGTTCTATATTTCCTCGATTCTAAGAGCAAGGCGTGGTCTGCTCTATCTCTTCCCCGTTTTCTAGCCTTTTTCACTGTAAAAGCCTGAGAAAATCAATCATGAGAGTTCCCACCACTTATTGCAGACTATATTGTATACAGCACCTTTTTTACTAGTGCAGTATACAGGTCCTCAATGGAAGGCAGGTTGGCAGCAATTGTTTTTTCTGCAGTTGTGATTATCCTCTGAAGTCTGTATCAGTCTTGTTGGGTTGCAGAACCAAACCAGACAGTTATAGAGGTCAAGATGACAGACTCAATGCTATGGGGGGAAAAGATGGTGAAACTCAAAATAGAAAAATATTTCTCCAAATATAAAGATGATATTATGCAAGTGGTTTTCAAAACAAACTATTATGATAACCAAGAAAAGACAGACGATGAAAGCCTTGAGCAATAAGAAAGATACCAAATGCAGGCTACCAAGGTCAATCAAGAAAGAACAGGAAAAGAGTTCATTCAAGGAAATCAACAAGTAAAGGAATATAACATAAAAAGGGATATGCGAGGTATTTTGAGTACAATCCAAGACAATGGAAAATGTACAGCTTACACAGGATGCTCAAGAATAATGATGGGAAGAAGAAACTGGAAACACCACAGTGAGACACTCTAGAAAGAGTGGGCTCTTATTAGCAAAATTTCAGGCTGACAAGCCACTGTTGATGGGGGGCGGGGGTGTCTTCATACCAGATCTATCCTGTAGGGAAAGAGAAGAATAGGCATAGGCAAATCTCTTGAAGGTCAGAGGAAAACCTCTTCGAACCATGGCCATCACAAACTGGGAGCACTGGAATATGTTTTGTGCAGGAATGGTGAATTGAGTGGAGTATCGACAATGGGTAAGTGATTGCCAAAATATATTCAAGAAAAAAAATCTGTTTAAAGAACTTTTCCGTTATCCCAATAAAGAATTAGCAATTAGTTTGGCATGGGGGGAAAGTGAAAGAAGCGGAATGTTTAAATACAAGCCTAAAATGGAGGCTGAGATTATTAAAGTGTTTTGAGAAGGAAGCAGCTGTTTAAGAAGAGTGGAAGTAATATTAAATTTGGAGTATTAAAAAAAGAACAAACAAAAATGTAAAATCAATTCTACAAGACATAAGACAGCATCAGATCAGTTATCAAATATGAAAGCACTAGGTATAAATGAAGTGAATTGCTTAAAGTTGTGGAAGAGGCAGTTAAAAGGCTAACAGTTCCATGTCAACTAATAGGGAGTAATGGTAGGGGGCCTTAAAGTTTGAAAAAAAATTAATGGACACATCCATACTGCAGAAGTTAAATAAAATTTGACAGAGTAATGATATTCTTGACTAAATTCTCAGTTGCAACCAGGTGAATGTTTTCCTCTCAGCTTCAAGAAAATATTCTGTACTAACTAAAAATTCCATGACATTTCATGAGACAGAACATTACAGCAGCTAATCAATAGGTACAAATCTTAACAAAGACATCAAACAATTATATGACCTTTACAGCTGAATATTATTTAATTATTCTTTGTCATAAAATTGTCAGAGATTTCTTTTTTAGGGAAAAAACATTGGTCTCTTTTTCCTTCTAACCAGTATTTTCCAAGAGCACCTCAGATTGTTTATATTTTAGATCAAATATGCTATTTCCCAGAGTTGCTTTAGAAAATACTTCTATGGAAACTATGCTGGCTATGTAACAGACAATGAAAAAGTTGGAAGGGCCTTTGGAAGTCTTCCACTCAATTCCCAGGAGACCCTATACCAGTGATGGCAAACATATGGCACAGGTGCCACATGGAGCCATATCTGCTGGCACGTGAGCCGTTGCCCTAGCTCAGCTCCAATGTGCATGTTTGTGCCAGCCAGCTGATTTTTGGCTCACACAGACGCTCTGGGGAAGGAGTTTTTGGCTTCCAGAGAGACTTCAGGGGTGTGGGGAAGGGCATTTTTACCCTTCTGTGGCTCCAGGGAAGGCTTTGGAGCCTGGGGAGGGTAAAAAACGAACCTACTGGGCCCACCAGAATTTTGGGAAAGAGGCCGTTTCCAGCCTCCAGAGGGCCTCTGAGGGGCAGGGGAAGCTGTTTTCTCCCTCCCCAGGCATTGAATTAGGGGTGTGGGCACTCACACATATGCAATAGCACACGTGCACACTCTTTTGGCACCCAAGGAAAAACAGGTTCACCATCACTGCCCTATACTATTTGGGACAAATGGCTCTCCAATCATTTGGTAAAAACTTTCAGTGAAAGAGCACACACAAGTTAATGTCCCCTGTCCCCACCAACAAAGTCGAGTTCTTGTAGGACTTGCATATACTAACATAGGAACTGGAAGGAGGAAATAAGAAAAAAATAATTTGATGAAAATGCTGAAAAATAACTGAAAATTATCTATGGCAAATATGACACTGCAATAGTATTCTGGGAAACTCACTGATATTCCAGAAGAAGCAGGAGGAGGAGCTGACTTACTCTTAACCATCCTCAATACAGTTAGAAATGCCTCCTTGTTTATACAAGACTTTGGGAGCACTATGAGTGATCTTCATCTTTTTAGAGACTGGATGTGGGGCATTGAATAACACTGTTAATCCTAGTCCTTTACACTGTGTATCCAATGCTTAACCTGCAACTGTCAACAAATCAAAATATTTTAAAATGTCACAAAATTCCAAGAATCTTTTCCCAAAGAACTCAAATGAGGTAAAGGCCTCTTTTAAATAAATTCTTGTCATGTGGAAAATTTGTTGTGCAAATTAAAGTTTTTAAAATTTGGCAACATGTTGGTAGCCAAGATATGTTGGCCATGCATCCCTACAACGCCATCTGGTACACCTAGATGACACCCAGTTCCTTCCATTCAAAACCTGGTGTGTGTGTGTTTTTTTCAAAGCTGTTAATAAAGACTTTATCCTCTACTGAATTGTTGGAATGAATGGAAAATATTCCTTCTTCTGTATTCTTCCTTTTAATTTATTGCAGTTTTATAAATAACAAGGATTAACAAAACTTTGAAGGGATATTTCTTTTGAAAAATAACAAATAAAGCACCTTCTTGTGAAGTACAGTATTTTGTGAAGAGGTGAATTTGCTTCTAAGGGAGAAAGTAAAACAACCAAGTTGCTTTCTCTTGCTGTTTTAGATATTCTATGAGAAGGCTGGGAAAAGATTTCTTTCATACATTACAGAAGAGCCTTGAGGTCAATCAGATTGACCTGGTGAAGTGAATTAGTTCATCTATTCATTCTGTGAGCAAATCACATCATTTCTATAATACAAACCACTACAGAGAAATGACTTTGAGTTGCTTAGCATCCAGCTCCTCAGAAATGTCTGTCCAATGCTGCACTCGGTAAAGCAGACTCATAAAGTATAGTCAAAAGACCCCTGGGGATCTCCCAAGACCCACTTGAGGGTCCTTAAAATAAAAATTACTTTCCAGATTTTGAATGTATTTACAAAATTTTAGAGCAATGATACTCTCTTCATTATTATGTTTATTCAAAATATAATTTTAATTAATATTATGTTAATATACAATGAGTTATTATTACTGTTATTTTTACACATTTCAGTAAATGTTCTACCATGGTGTCTGTTTTAATTTTTAATCTGCTAAAAATCAATAAAAATAACTCATAAAAACAAAACAACTTTGGAGCCCAACAGAATTTTTAAAAGTGGGAAGGTAGAACAAATTTATGAAGCACTGCTCTAATGCATTGCACAGAGTTATGACTTTATATTGTTGTTATTGGAACCCATTTCATATCAGGAGAATAAAAAAGAATAAAATTAATTTTCCAAGTTTGAAGTAGAACAATTGGTTTGTTTTTTAATTGGGTCACTGAAGCATTTTTTTCAAAATAAGAAGCATCCTTAAACTAATGAATGTTAAATGATTACCATAAACATGCTACTTGTATCTATTTTTCCTTTCAAGAATGTATTTTCTTTAGTTGTTTTCTTTATATGCTAATAGCTACAATTTATAACATTAACTGGAGATGCTATTTTTGCTGAGACATCTGTGAGGGGGTAATCTCAGGTAAAAATAAACAAAAACATGAATTCTTTAAGAACCACTAAAGAACAACAAAATAACATAGTGAGAATATGTAGATTTTCCACCTGCTGCTCTTATTTCTTTAAGTTTATCAATCTCAAAATACACTTAACAATTTATGTTATTGTTTCAAATTACTAAAACTACATGAATCAACTGAGGACACTATTTTTAAAAATAAATTCTCTTAAAGCCTGATATGGAATGGAAAGATGTCTGGGAGCCATCCTATATATATAAGCATATATGTACAAGTTAGTCATCCATTAATTTTTCTGGAGGCCTCTTATAAGTTTTGATAAATAAGAGGTGATAAGTAGTGGATCAACCCGCATTCTTTTGCCACTGGCATCATTTTATCTTACCTTTTGCGTTATATGGATTGAGACAGAACAATTGAACTTTTCAAGTACTCATTTGTATGTGCATGTGTATGTGTATTATGTGTATAAATCAAATCTGGCCAAATCCCAATAAAGAAAGTCAGGCAATGGATCACATTATCATGTGGCTAAAGTAGAGTATCTCTGAACCTTGGGGAAAAAATTCTGGATTCACTGCATTCCTCTGGAGTTCCACCATTCTACAAAAACACAAAAACCTCTACAATGTGGCTTAATGACAAGGGAGATAAAACTTATCTAGATTTTTATCAGGTTGCATGGAAATATGGCTAGTTGATTGGTTTGGGACGTGTTTTGCATGATACTTTCTGTATTTTGTCTATAGCATGCATCTTGAGTATCATAATTTCACAGGCAGATTTCTTTTGGGCATTGTGGTCTCTTCTGTTCTTCCATTACCTTGACAGTAGCATCAAACCCTTTAGCTTTGTTGGTGATTAGAAAGGAAGCCAGGTGTTCATCTATGTTTGCCTAGATGGGTAAGTGAATTCTAATCATGGTCCAGACTTTTCTAGTGACTATAGCTGCATCTTAGCAGAAAGGAGGGGTAGACTGTTAATATTCCCTGCAGTGAAAGGGGTGAAGACCTGGACTTGTCCATCCACATAAGGAATATGTTGAGTCCTGAAGAGAGCCATAATTGCTTCCGCGATCAACAAGTTTGGTACATTACCCATACCTGACAGTGTTCATTATTTGAAACTTGATGTGCAAAGGACACATGTACACTTTTTACTAATCTAAAGCTGAATTGGCACCCATCCTAGCCTCCAGGTCTATAACACTTCTAACAAAGTGCCTCTTGGTGATTTGCCGGGACTTCCACCCATTTTTCCTGAACTTCAGTCATCCATTCTGTACCCAAGTTCTCACATAAACAGCTCTTCATACAATCCCTATAATTATGATACTCTGGTATTCGTCCCTTGCTTTCCTGTCTCAATGTGTCAACAGCTTTTGCCTAGACTAAGAAAAGGGGATGGATGAAAAACTCAAATCTGTTTTATGACAGGAAGACACAAAAGAAAAATATTCACATTCTCTGTCAAAGGAATGCAGTTTTACAGACTTATCTACACTGGAAATCTATGGACTAATGCCCCAATTACTTTAACTGCTACTCTGGGATCATTTCTCCGACCAACACACCCAAGCAGGTGATTTCAGCTTAATCATTGATGTGGTGCTCCTTGGCAGCAACTAGAGTATTGTTCCAGTCATCACAATTCTTGGGAGAAGACCATGAAGCAACCTCAACAGCCTTTTTAACTATCTAAGGGATGAAGTTTGGGGTATTCCTCTATTCAGTCAAGAAATTGTTTTAAAAATTACCCAAAATATATATTATGAATCTGCTAGTCAATCACACAAGAACTCATTATATTATGCTTCTCTGAGGCAAGATGCCAAGCTTTTATAGTAAGACATTACAGCACACAATAAAAGTATGCATTAGAACAAGAACCTTACCATATATCATTAATAGCTAAATGATTCTGTCCTGTCTTATCTGCTTATCCATTAGTAATCTTGGAATGTCCCAAATTCCTGGGCATGCAATGTTACTAAGTAACATCCTTCTGGACCACAATTTAGCTAAAGGTTAAAAGTTTAAACTTGATACTTTAACCTAACAGAATATTCTTCCAGTAGAAAATCATTCCATTCATTCAGTCTTTAGCTTCCATCACAATTCCCAATATTAACTTTTATCACCTTTTTAAAAAGGCATCATTAATTTTTATCACTTTTTCTCTAAGCACATTCCCATCTCTTCAATGTAACTGATATTTGGCAAAACTATTCTATAAAGAAATGTGTCTTCATCATACATTATTATGATCCAAAATAATGGAACCACACCAAATATTTGTGTGACATCACTAGTTCTTGCATTAATTCCTGTATAATGCTATACATTTCCCTCCTTGCAAATGGCTTTCCTAAACGTTCGTTCATTCATTCATTCATTCATTCATTCATTCATTCATTCATTCATTCATTTGATTTTTATGCCGCCCTTTCCCTTATACTCAGGGCGATTTACAACACTTTTTAACAAAGCCAGCATATTGCCCCCACAATCCATGTCCTCATTTTACCCACCTCGGAAGGATGGAAGGCTGAGTCAACCTTAAGCCAGTGATGAGATCTGAACTGCTGACTTACAGATCTACAGTCAGCTTCAGTGGCCTGCAGTCTACCTGCTGCGCCACTCCAGCTCTAAATATTTCACCTTGTTCTGCTGAAACAAAAATCATAACTATTTTCCCCTTGCCAAGATTATAGGAGAACAAAGCTCTTTTCTCTTCTCCCAAACCATACTCCAGATCCATTCACTATGTCAAAACAGACATAGAGTTTGGATAAAGTAGTTTTGAATTGATAAAGCAGTAAAATACATTTTTATACTTTAAAATGGTACATTTTAAAACTTTAAGGTGCCCTAATTTCGTATAGAAAACAAAATAATAAGCCTTCTATTCATTTTCATGTGACATTTGCTCATTTTAAAATTTTCTGTCAGCATACCCTGACCACGAGCAACAGAATATAATATATTGAGGAAGCAAACAATAATTTCTATTTTTAAGGTAGCTTCATGATATTGTTTTTCATCTAGCCTCTGAAGTACTGCTAAGGAAGCACAGGGAAACAGCCTGGAGCTTCACATCATAGAGAAAGTATATTTATTCTGTTTCCTAAGTTGACAGGTTGTGGTTGGTGATGAAATTCCCCATAATTCCACAAGGTATGTATTTCTTTGCAATATTTAGTGGCCAGCCCACTCTGAAGCAGCTGAGCAGTTTGTAGAAAATGTCAGATCAATCTAAGCAAAACTATGATAAGACAAAGAAAGGGAACAAGAACAACACTAATAAGAGCATTCTATCACAGCATTCACAAATCTTTCTAAAGTCATAAACTCCACACTGACTCAATAGCAAATGTGTTACATGTATTTCAAAGGAATTGAGACATCACTTACCCGTAAAAAGGAGAGATCTCGGTTATGTTCAATGCTGGTGATTTCTAGATTGCCCATTACTACTTCACAATTCTCATAATATTTCCGCAATGTACGATACTGTTGCTCAAGGTCAGAGAGAGAGCTCAATTTGTTCTCAGTGCCAGCACAAACTGTAAAAAAAAAAGAGGGGAAATGGGAATAATGAATAATAATAAATAAATAAATGCTCCAAAATTCATGTATTAGATGATTGTTGGTACACATATGAAAGATATTTCAGCAAATTAATTTAGGTATATATGAATTATTTCATGGCTACAGTGATTTCCCCACTCTTCTAATTTTGCACTATTCACTGCTAAATGCAACATTAAGAAAATTATTTGAAAATCCATCAGAATTGCAAATGTGAAGCCCTCAGAATAGATGGCATGGAATTCTGAACAAAAATGAGAAAAGCATAACCACAATAAAAGTCCAGAAGTGTGCACATCCTGCACTGGGTCTAGAAGCAGTTAAATCAATGCTTTCACTGAACTTATATCAGTGGCTTGCCATTATAGCAGAAACACTTCTGCTCCTAATAGAAAATTTTTGTTTGTTTAAATATTTCTTCTAACACAAATAATGAAGAATAAGTAAAGAAAATAGGAAAAATGAATTTTGAAATCAGTTATATATAGGGGGCAAGGTCATTTGTGCCCTCTCACAAAAAGCCCCAAAAGTGCAGAATTTGGCTATTTTACAAAATCAGCTATCGTACTTACTCTCCTCACCCTATTCAATAAAAAGTCTATCTTTATTAGTTTACAAGTTTCACTTCCCTGTGCTAAAATCAAACAAGTATACAAAGAAGGCATTAAATTTTTTTAAAAATATTACTATAAGTCTCAAACACGTGTTTTCTCAGGGATGTGATAAACTAAATATGATGAGATTTGGCAATCATGTACAACTACTAGAAATTTTTAAAAAATCATTTCCAGAATAATGATTGGATATCACGGTACTGTCCTATGCACCGAACATACAAAAATAAAGGGGGTTGTTATTTTCCAGACCAAAGGGAGTATATTTTGTTCAGGAGGGACCCAGAACACTCTGCTATGATCAGGTATGAGAGCAAGGAAAATGGGAAAGCTGTCAAGGAAGGTAACGTGTCAGCAATGGAAGCTAAGCAGATGAAAGGGCTGCGAATAAGGGGGGGATAGATGATGATCCCATTTGATATACCCCTTGTGTCTTGTGCTTGTGCCTCATGTGCATGGAAATATTTCTACCAAAAAGCTATGTAGGCTCATTAAATATATAGTTAGTAAACATGATAAACATTTTTTTAACTATAGAAAATTTGCAGCAAAATATGTCTGCACTTTGTCACTTTGTTTCTTCTTTGTTTCTTTACATTTCTGAAAGTTACTGTTAAATGATTAGGTAAAATTTGTGGAGGCAGGACATTTCTGTAGTGACTGTGAGAGAGATCTCGGAGTCTTGGTGGATAACCAACTAAATATGAGTCAGAAATGTGCAATTCCACTGGTGGAAATGAAGATGCGTGCACAGCTCCAGCTGATCGGCGGCTGTCACTTCCTGGATTACTAGTCTTGGCTCAGTTCTCATTTTTTCCCCTGCTGCTGCATCTGCACTCCTTGCTTTTTTCCTCTTTCCTTCTTCCTGGCCTCAGATGAGCTTCCCTCTCTCCTACCAGCAACCCTCCAGCCTCATGCAGCCACCTCCCGCCTGAGGTGCAAGCAGAAGGCATGGGTGGAAGCGGTGCTGGCAGCATTTATGCTTCTGGCAGCACCCATTCGCCTAGCTATCCAGCCTAAGATGGGGGGGCAACCCATGAAGGAGATTGCGGGAAACGCGAAGCAAATTGTCACCCCAGCGAGCGATACTGGTAAGGTTGTAAGTCAAGGACTTCAGAGTTCACTTCAACGATGATGATTATTCAAGCCACTCCCACCTGGTCACATGGCTGGCAAGCCACACCTACCTAGTCACATGGCCATTAAGCCACACCCACAAAATAAGCCTAACCCACAGTGTGGCAATAAAAATTTTGGCTGCCCATTACTGGATAACACTCCAAGACTAGAGAGGTACTAATACCACTCTATAAGCCCCTAGTTAGACAATACCTAGAGTATTGCATTCAATTTTGGTCACCACATAAAGGACATTGAAACTCTATAGAAAGTACAGAAGAGAGCAAACAGAATGATAAAGGGACTGGAAACCAAGCCATACGAGGAAAGATTGCAGGAACTGGGCTTGGATAGTCTAGGAAAGAGAAGATCCAGGGGGGACATGATAGTAGTCTTCAAATAATTGAGGGGCTCTCAAGAGAGGAGGGAGTCACACTATTTTCCAGAGTACCAGAGGGTCAGACTAGGAGCAACAGATGGAAGCTGAAAAGGAAGAATTTTCTTTTGGTGAGAATGATCAACCAGTGGAATGGCTCGCCAGTGGAGGTTGTGAACACCCCAACACTCAACACTTTCAAAAAGAGATTGGACTGTGGGTGGTGGGTCTCCTGCTTGAGCAGGATGTTGGACTAGATGGATGGATGGATGGATGGACGGACAGATATACAGTGGTACCTCTACTTACAAACTTAATTCATTCCATGACCAGGTTCATAAATAGAAAAGTTCATAAGATACAATTTTTCCCATAGGAATCAATGTAAAAGTGAATAATGTGTGCAAACCAATTAGAAAAATCCAAAACTTTAAGGCTTCTTTTTTTAAAAAAAAGAGGTGACCGGAGGAAGCGGCGGGTGAGAGGTTATTTTGGAAGTGAGATCGGGTGGAGAATGTAGCAGCAGGCAAGGGGCTTTTTGAAGAGAGATCGGGCACAGATCATAGCTCCATTTGTCCTTGCCGTCCTCTTCCCTCAACCCAAAACGATCTCTTCCAAACAGTTTTCTTTACTTTATGCGCTCACTGTTGCACTGATGGATGATCTCTGGCAGGCCTGGGACAGGGGTTTTTCCTCTGTCCTGGTGCTTCTTGAGCTCTCAGCGACTTTCGATACCATCGATCATGGTATCCTTCTGCACCGACTGGTGGGGCTGGGAGTGGGAGGCACCATTTTACAGTGGTTCTCTTACCTCTCTGGTCGGTCACAGTCGGTGTTAGTGGGGGGGCAGAAACTCAGCTGTACATCTCCACACCATGTCCACTCAGCGAAGCAGTGGAAGTAATGTGCTGGTGTCTGGAGGCTGTCAGGGTCTGGATGGGTGCCAACAGGCTCAGACTCAATCCAGACAAGACGGAGTGGCTGTGGGTACTGCCTCCCAAGGACACATCCATCTGTTCGTCCATTACTCTAGGGGGAATTACTGACCCCCTCAGAGAGGGTTCGCAACTTGGGCATCCTCCTCGATCCACAGCTAACTCTGGAACACCATCTTTCAGCTGTGGCGAGGGGGGCATTTGTCCGGGTTCACCTGGTGCACCAGTTGCGGCCCTACTTGGACAGGGAGTCTCTGCTCATGGTCACTCATGCCCTTATCACCTCAAGGTTCAACTACTGCAATGCTCTCTACTTGGGGCTATCTTTGAAGAGTGTTCGGAAACTTCAATTCGTCCAAAATGCAGCCGCGCGAGCAGTCTTGGGCCTTCCAAGAAATGCTCACATTTCACCATCACTCCACAGACTGCATTGGCTACCAATCTGTTTCTGGACACAATTCAAAGTGTTGATTATGACCTATAAAGCCCTACATGGCATAGAATCAGACTATCTCCGAAACCGCCTTCTGCCGCAAGAATCCCAGCAACCGGTGAGGTCCCACAGAGTTCGTTTCTTTAGGGTCCCATCGACCAAACAATGTCAGCTGGCCGGACCCAGGGGAAGAGCCTTCTCTGTGAGGTCCCTGGCCCCCTGGAATCAGCTCCCCCCAGAGATTCACACTGCCTCCACCCTCCTTGCCTTCCAGAAAAGTTTAAAAACTCATATTTGCCGCCAGGCCTGGGGTTCCTTAGATCTCCCCCCTGACCAATGAATGCTTTAGGTTGAATGAATGATACTAATGCTTTTTTCTTTTTAATTAGAATTTTAAAGATTGTTTTTAATGTATTAATTGGATTGCTATTATTCTTGTTTTTCTGTATATGCTGTGAGCCGTCCCGAGTCCTTGGAGAGGGGCGGCATACAAATCCAATTAAATAAATAAATAAATAAATGTGGCCTTGCCTTCCCTTTCCCTCACCCCAAAACGATCTCTTCCAAAAAGCTTTCTCTTCTTTATGAGCGCAATGTGTTTTTGCCTTCCTTTTCCCTCACCCCAAAATGATCTCTTACAAAGTTGAGCGGGGGTAGCCAACACCCTTGAGGACAGGCTCAGAGTACAAGAAGACCTAGACAGACTATCACAGTGGGCCCATACCAACAAAATGAGGTTCAACACCGACAAATGCAGAGTCCTCCACCTCGGCAAAAAGAACCCTAGACATACATACAGCCTGGGAGATACCCCAGTCAGCAGTAGTGACTGCGAAAGAGATCTTGGAGTCTTGGTGGACAATCAACTAAACATGAGTCAGCAATGTGCAGCAGCAGCCAAAAAAGCCAACTCAATCCTAAGCTGCATCAACAGAGGAATACGCTCCAAGACCAGGGAAGTACTAATACCACTCTACTATGCCCTGGTCAGACCCCACCTGGAGTACTGCATCCAATTCTGGTCACCTCACTACAAAAAAGACATCGAAACTCTGGAGAAGGTGCAAAAAAGAGCAACCAAAATGATTAGGGGACTCGAAACCAAGACTTACGAAGAGAGATTGAGAGAACTGGGCATGGACAGCCTAGAAAAAAGAAGGTCTAGAGGGGACATGATAGCAGTTTACAGATACTTGAGGGGTTGCCACGGTGAGGAGGGGGTCTCTTTATTCCCCAGGGCACCAGAGGGCCGGACGAGGAACAATGGTTGGAAGCTGACCAAGGAGAGATTCAACCTGGAAATAAGGAAGAACTTCCTGATGGTCAGAGCGATCAACCAATGGAACTGCCTGCCAGGGGAGGTGGTGAACTCCCCAACTCTGGACACCTTCAAGAGGAGATTGGACTTCCATTTGGCTGGGGTGCTGTAGGGTTTCCTGCTCAGGCAGGGGGTTGGACTCGATGACCTAACGGTCCCTTTCAACTCTATTAATAAATAAATAATAAAATAAATAAATAAAAAGAGATTCTCTTCTTTATGATCTCAATGTGTCTTCAAAATGCCCCTTGCCTGCTGCTACGTTCTCTGCCCGATCTCTCTTCAAAGTGCCCCTTGCCTGCTGCTACGTTCTCTGCCCGATCTCGCTTCCAAAATGCCCCTCACCCACTGCTACCTTCGCCGCCCATTCCCTCTCTTCTCCAACGCCTTCACGCTTTGCCATGACAGTAGCAGAAGGGATGGGGCAAAGCCTGACTCCAGTTCTCTTGCGATCATCAGAGCCTACAAACTTAAAAGCACTGGTTTTGGCCCCTGCTCACAGCAGCAGCAGCCAAGAGAGAAGCGAGGGTTCGTAAGTTGAAAATGCTTCATGAGAAGAGGCGAAAAAAATGTGAACACCTGGTTTGTATCTCAAAAAGTTCGTACGTAGAGGTGTTTGTAAGCAGAGGTACCACTGTACTTTTTAATCTTGTTATTTTCTGTAAATACTTTATGTTATGTTGACATTGTTAGCAGGTCAGAGTCTCTGGATGTAGGTGGGCATGCATTAAATAATAATAATAATAATAATAATAATAATAATAATAATAATAATAATTTATTAGATTTGTATGCCGCCCCTCTCCGAAGCAAAGTAAACAAAATAAACTGTCTAATATATGTCATAAAAGCTTGTGAAGTTTGAATTGTGGCATAATAAAGGCTACCTATTTTATTTTATTTTAAGCCTTTGTGGATTACAGTTCACTATTGTTCACAAGTGTTTATGGTTTATTAAACTGGTTAGTCTTTGACACGGCTTGTTTTTGCTTTAAAAGACTAACAGCCTTAGGCAATTATAGAATTATAGAAATGCAATTAACATACAGTTATCCCTCACTGAGTTTCACCAGTAATTGCAAAGGGTTTCTGGAACACAGTTTGACCAAGTCAAGATAGCTTTCTAACTCCACATACTTTGTGGAATTATCCTGACACATTAAAACTGCAATTTCCTTTCTCAGTCTCTGGAGCTATGTTCTGGGTATCTCTGAGTGAGAGAGTGTAATCCAGTTCAAAATTAAAAATTAAAAAGAAGCCATGGTTAACAGGGTTTCAGAAAGTAATATATCTGTGTCTCTCTACATGAACTTTTATAGCAGCACTTTTAGCTGAAGAACTGATTTCCCAGTCAAATAGTGCATACACAAGGCACTGCTCACAAAATCAGATTCATTTTCAAAGGTTTATTTATAAACACACACACACACACACACTAAAAATTCCCTCTCTGTGTAAATTGAATAATGCAGTTTTAACTTTTTTAAAGTTACTGCAGGGGTGAGAATAAAAAAAAATCAAGATGTTTGTGGTAGCGTCAGCATATTCACATTGATGTAACCATTATCTTGCCTTTTTTAATGCCCTTGGGCTTTTATACAAAATTCCTAATCACTTTAACAGTGGAAGGGGGGAGTTAAGTTGAAGCAGCTTAAATGGAAGAGAATCAACTACATGATAGTCAAGGTCCCAAGGTGTCCTGGCCATTCAAAAAATTATACAATTGTCCCAAACAGCAATCAGTTACCTTATTTTTGGTGTATAAGATGCACCTTCTTACCTCAGAAAAGTGCTTAAAAATTGGGTGCATCTTATACACCGAATGTTGCCAAGGCCACATGTACAGGAGGATCGACTGCAGCTTTGTCCCTGTCGGCCGTACAGCCAACACTAGAAAGCTGCTTAGGCAGGCTGTTGCCCACGTTCCCTTAGCCAGAGCCACCAGTATCCCCCTGGTCAGTGGCAGGTCCTGGGAGATGGGGTTATCCAGGCTCTGGAGCACTGCCACTGCCACTCCCACCATGGTAAGGCAGCAGAGGGCAAAAGACTTAGTGAAGAAAATGAAGAGAAATTCATAGAGAAAACGCAAAGCCCGCACCGTTCCAAGCACTTTCGTTCCAAAGCCAACCAGTTTTCTAACCCGAGGGTCCCAACCGAAAAAGTGGATTGTCGTAGGAACAGAAAGATACAAATAGCTACCTCTATAAGCAATGCTGGAGCCAGCAGCGCAGAATAGACAAAGGGGGGTGGGGGATAAGATGTGTTCCCAGTTTATAACTTCCGTGTAAATCTTGCCGCTTCCTAAAGCCTTCTCTCCCGAGGAAAATGGAAGTTTAGCTGAATCTTTAGTGCCCATTTCTGAACTAGCATGACTGGCGGAGGAATTCTGGTAGTCGAAGTCCACAAGTCTTGAAGCTGTCAAGTTTGAAGTTTGTAAAAAGTGTACATGGTTTTAAAAAGTATACATGGTTGCAAAAAGTATTCTGCTACAGTGGTATTTTATTAAACAATATAATACTACACTATTTGGTTCAGAATACTTTTTTCCTTGTTTTCCTCCTCTAAAGTCTAGGTTCGTCTTATACACCGGTTCACCTTATACACCGGGAAATACGGTAACGTCTAGCCAAAACTAAGGGTAGTTTAGAATTTGCTGCTTGGTTCTGACATACATGGTCAATGCCTTACAGCAGTTCTTCCAAAACAAAAATAATAAAAATTAATGCTAATCTATAAACTGTCAAGAAAAATAATCCAGGTGGGTTTGAGGTCACAATGATATGGGTTAATTTGGGGCACCATTAGAGAACTTTGTTAAAAGATTGCCATGTCATTTGCATTGACAGTTTAAATAGCCATCTAGAGTCAAAACAGTGAACCAGTTTTCTAAAGTGGCAAATGTATATGACTATAAACCAAAGACCATGAATTCTAGTCCAGTCTTGGGCACAAAGCCAGCTGGATGACCTTGGGCCAGTCACTTTCTCTCAGCCAATGGCTGTTGCAAAGAAGTTCTAAAAAATGCCTTACCAAGAAAACTGCAGGGATTTGTCCAGACTGCTTCCAAGAATTGGACACAATTGAACAGAAGGGGGAGAAAAGTAAAAGCAGACTATTCTGGACAATATCTCATCAGTGTAGAGAGGAAAAGTTGTCTGTCGCCATGATACTAAAATATTAAGTAGGTAACTCCCAATATCCATGAAAGCTGCATAATACAATATTTCTTCCCATGCCTGCTTTTGCACGAGTTATATATTCAAGTATTGGGAGCAATTTTATTTTAGTCAATATTATAGAAATATTTTGTTCAGTAATTTATAGTTATGATTATGGCACAAATTCATCATCCTGTAATGGGTTTCTTTCTCAGTCACCAAAGTCTTTTCTGAATATCAACCATCTCAAGTCTCCTGCTTTGTTCAATTTTATACTGCAGGGTCTACATCATGCATGTAAGTAGCTACAACTGTTTTAGGTTTTCATGGAACCTTCTTTTTACTGTAGGCCGTGGATAAATTAGCTATTTCCTTCCACCTTCTCCCTCACTACCAGCTTTTTCTTTGTTTTGTTCTAATGTTGTTTTGCCTTGAGCTTAAGTCCTTAACTCTGACATAGGTACTGGACTTGACAAGCAATTAGAGCAAGCAATTTCCACCCGTCAAACCTTGCCAGATTTGTCATCTGCCATCTGTGCTATCATCTGGTTCTCCTTGAGGCCTTGCTGTGTATCTGGATCCACAGCATAGGAGCAAAGGAAGGGTAAACCCCACCATATTGTTGGTTAAAAATGACACATTGAAGAATGCTGATGTGAAGGGTATTTGTCTGAATTTCTATTTATGATCTTGGCTCAAGTTTTTATTTATATTACTTTAGAATGCGGGTAATATGGAGAGTTATTTTGTCAAGAAACCCCAGGGAGAAGTAGCTTTGCTGTTTTCTTAGCTATAGGTGCCAATATTCTCTCAGGGATTTAATCTCAACTGACTGCAATGAGCTCCAACAAGATCTCATTCCAAATGGATAGAAACTAGCTAAGGCAAATGTGATAATTTTTGCTCTACAAAATTATTGTAACCAAAGTGAATGTCAAACTCATAAATAAACCAGTCATATACGTTGAAGAGTTCCAACCTGTTTGGATCCATCCACCCCACCCCCTTTTTTTGCCCATACATATTTAGCAGGTTGATCATGCTGACCGCAAATGAAAATTATTAAACATGCTAGTTTGTTTTTCCAAAGAAGGAATGGAAAAAAGGATTTTAATATTGCATGTTTTGTGTCTTTTTTTCTCTCTTTTGAAGCTGTCTCAATTCAAATTTTATGTTATATATCACATATTCCTATCACATCATATTCCACTGTGAAACTCACTGTCTTTCCGAATGCTGGCCTTAGAATTCTGAATACTTAGTGTGCTATTCCTGGATTGTAGCTGTAAGAAAGTTGCTACCAAGTTATTCTAGTTTAAATTTTATGACCTATAAAGCCCTATATGGCATCGAACCAGATTACTTATGGGACCACCTTCTGCTGCATGAATCCCAGCGCCCGGTTAGGTCTCACAGAGTTGGCCTTCTTCAGATCCTGTTAACTAGACAATGTCGCCTGGCAGGGCCTAGGGCAAGAGCCTTCTCTGTTGGGGCCCCAGCCCATTGGAATCAGCTCCCCCCAGAGATCTGTACCACCCCCACTCTCCTCGCCTTCCACAAGAATCTGAAAACCTATTTATGCCGCTAGGTTTGGAGTCACTAGACCCTAGCATCTAGCCATTGAATGTATGGTATGTCTGTGGTTTAAATCTGGAAGAATGATTTTTAATGTTTTAGCCTTTTTAGAATTGGTTTTTAGATTCATATTAATTAGATTAGATATGTTATTGTATTTTGTTTTTTATTAATGTGCTGTTAGCTGCCCCAAGTGCATGGAGAGGGGCAGCATACAAGTCACATAGATAGATAGATAGATAGATAGATAGATAGATAGATAGATAGATAGATAGATAGATAGATAGATAGATAGATAAGCATTTTAATCTGTCTGAAATGTCATTAACTGGAAAATTGGAGTTGTAGTTTTAGAATAAATCAATATAGGCCTAGAACAGTTGAAATTTCATCTTACTCATTTTATAATATATAACGAGCAGCCTTTTAGTCCTGGTCTTTCAGAATTTAATAACTGATTATTTAAATGAGAATCTAGTCCTAGTTAACAAGCATAGGATTAAGAATGTAAGAACATAAGAAGAGCCATGCTGAATCAGGCCAAAGCCCATCGAGTCCAGCATTCTGTGTCACAGAGTGGCCCACCAATTGTCCATGGGGATCTTGAGCAGAAAGAGAAGGCAAAACCCTCCCTTTCCCTTGACCCCCAACAAATGGTACCTAAGAAAATCCTGCCTGCCTCAACCAACATAGAGGCGGCACATGGACATCCATTTCAATAACCATGGATACACTTGGATTTTAATTTGACCATTTTTGAGTACCATTTTTGCAGTTAGTACTGTACTATCTGAACTGTCATGGCACACAGCCTATATTTAAATCTTTCCTTGCTCAGTATAATATAAGGGACTTTCTTGAATTTCCAGTTAAATATACATGTTGCATCATTCTCACAATCTGTGAAGAAAATTACCCTGATATTTTTGATATTGATATTATGTGACAATTACCATACTATATTCAAGATCTATATACAAATCAATCAGTTTTATTTATTCTAGGTTCTGTTGCTTGGTCTATAATTTCCCTTTTAGAAGATTAAGATAATACTTGCTCTGCTTTGATTACCTTATCTGGCATTTTAGAAATTTCTCCAGATTTTCTTACAGAACATCAAAAAACTGAAACCTTAAAATGCAATTTAACTCTTCCTGAAAGTCAACAATTCCAACACTCTATGAATTTCCCTTAATGTTCCTGCTTCTTCAACTATATCTGTTTAATTTTTTTCCTATTGACCGATATCGAGTTAAAGAGAATACCTGCTAAAGGAGAAAGTTTTAAGATTTCCAGAAGACAAGTCATGAATTTTCTAGAAAGATAATTTTGGGTTTTCTCCCAAATACTAGCATAATGAAAATTTCATGTCAGTACAATTTTCCATCACTTTGAAACATCTACAATTTGTTCTACGTATAAAGGCTCATCTACAACTCTTTGGCAGGTCAAGTAATGATAGGAAGATCAAGAATGCTGCTTTAAGTACTGTACTCCTCCATTTATTTTTAACCTGGCTGCTTTCCATATCACTCCCAAGATGTTTCATTTGGATTTCAATGCAGATATAGGGATTTTTCACATACAGTTCAATTCTGCCTCCCATTCTGTTCAATCTAGATGAGAATGGGATCAGCTGCTTGTGGGCAAAAGTGTGTGTGTGTGGGGGAATAGCCTGTCTTAGTTATTCATTGATATAAGCATTGCTTTTCAGAAACCAAAGGCAAGATAATCTTCCTCTCTTTCAACTGTTTTTGTTCTCTTTCAACTGTTTCAGTTGTTTTAATACAACTTTCAGATCACTTTCTTTCCTATGGTTGGCCCAAATTGCTGAGCTTCTCTCATGAGGCTGCCAAAAGAAACAATTGGACTCTGCTTGTAGGGTGACCATATAGCAAGTACAGTATTGGGCTGCCCTTGGTAGGCCTGGGATCACCGATTTGGTAGTGGAAACAGTAATGAGTGCATATCTGCACATCCCCGCCATGCCCTGTGTGCCCCTGTGCAAGAATTTGCTTCCACGCATGTGCGGAAGCAAAGAAATCAGCGAAAATTGCAGAAATCTTGCATGTGCAAATGCCCTCTCATGAGATTTTGGTAATTTTTGCCAATTTCTTTGCTTCGGTGCATGCGCAAAAGCAAATTCTCACACAGGGATGTACACGCAAGCTGCCACCCACTCGTGCTCCTGCGCTGGACTCTGTGACTAACCTGGTAGGGAAAGGTATGTGTGGCCCTTCACTGAGCAAGTAAGAAGATCTAAGAATAATAATGCATATCTGAATCTTTGTGTCAGATATGTCATTTCAGGGTGCAGATTCCCTGGTTTTTTTACTGATGGTATAGATTGTGAGTAACATAACAATATTTTTTACAACTATAGTAGAGAATAGGTCAGAGTTGAATTGTGGAGTGTTTGGTGCTCTCTGAACTTGGAGCATCAACAATTTTACAATTATTTCTAAATTAACATTTTTATTGCTGGGAACCTTTTTCTAAGGTGCATATTTTCTCCTGTTTTCAGAAATCTACACAATGTCTAGTCATGGTCTCCAAAAAGCAATAACTATATATGGCTATCTGATGAGATATGACGTTGATCAAAAAGATGTCATCAATGGGTGATCATTTGTCAGGTACAGGAGAAGGAAAGGTCCAATGTGCTTTCAATTCCTTACAAAGTATAGTGTACTTTTAAAAACTTCAATTTCCCTTATTTCTTTCTGATAAATTTCCTGAGCCTACTTTTACTGTTTTATTCTCCTTTGAATATCATTCCCTTTGTGCTTATAATTCAAACTTGGCCAATGGTATCTTCTTTCCCTCACCTTTTTATTTATTGATAAGGTTGGCTATAATGTAGAATATTTTTTACCAGACCTGTGATAAAACCTGGGGTCTAAAGGGAGAAAGAAAAGTGTGTAAAATGGAAGGGAAGCAGAGATTAGGTACAAAAAACTGCTATTTGAATAATAGCAAAGAGAACAGATCATTTTTCCATTTATGTATCTGCACAGAAGGGAAATTTAATTCACAAATGAACTTAGATAATATTTGTTGTGATGCTGGGACTAAATCACTTCAAGCCCTTGTGGACTTATGCTTTTTAGTTTCAAAATATGAAGAATTTTTATACCTTTGTTCTTGTGTTAAAACTGTCAGTCTTGAAGAGAGTCAAATTTCGGTGGGACTTGCAAAAAATCTTACTTTTATAGATGAGTAGAAATACCTTAGCAACCCAACAATATAAATTCTTTAGGGACTGGCTTTGTGATAGTCTTTGAGCTACAAAGAGACTGGAAGGAACGATCATTGTCCAGAGAGTTGTTTGAATGCAGTAATCATTTATTTGACTTAACTGTAATTTAATTAAGAGTATGCAAATATATTTAAATTACTATCGATCCAGTCAATTTGTGCCTCTTCATAATTTTAAACAACTGTACTCCTGATGTGAATCTCAGTAAATCACAAGAATTCCCTCCAACTAAGATTTTCAAACTGCACTGAAAATTACCCCCCCCCCCCAAAAAAATCTCACAATTTTAGCTTCTGCAAAACAGATGATTGGGTGGTGGTAGTATGGCATGGTAGTGATCAGTGTTTAATTTTACCAAGTACAGATCAATATAATTACGTGTAATTATTCACCGTTTGATTGCACTACAATTACTATGTAGTTACAGGGTAACTCTGTGTAGTTAGTTGTGATGTAAAATTAAAGTGTTACCCTGAGATCCACAAATTACATAATAATCCTCTTCAAAAGTCAATTAGTAATTGCCACATAATCCATAGGTCACATAATGAACAGGTACAAATATCTGTTGTGGATAATTAGGTTGAGTAATAGCCTAATTAAAGAGTACCACACCCTAATATTCTACCCACATTGCACTACAGAACTGAAAAGAATTAAAGGAGGGAGAGAGAGAAACCCTTAAACCCAGAAAACATATAGTACAGTCCTCGTGAATCAAATGAATCAAATACTCAAGCATAAGAGTACCTATTCTGTTTAACTTAGTAAAAGTAAGTTAAAATTGACTGACATTAATGTATCTCCAAAACTCCTCCAATATTTTGAGAGAAAATGCTAAGATGATACTTTTCCAATCCCCATATATTTAACTAAGATTAAATTAAACTGCTATACAGTGTACACATACAATGAACACTCACCTGTTCACAACTAAAGAAAAATACATTTTAGCAGAATTTCCCAGTTGAATCAATGAGACAATAAATCTAAAAAACTCACTCATTCATCCTAACAATGGGATGCTAGGAAAGGAAGGATGAAAAGATGTTTCTAAACAAGATGGCTGATCTGTGATGAGCCAAAAGCTACTGCTACTGCAGTCAATCAGATGGAAATCTGTAAATAGCCAAGAAAAACTCTACAGCCATTAAATGTGAAGTTTTACATTTGATGCTAATATTTCCAAGGCTATCAACAGGATGGTAAGGTAAATGAAAAGCATTGAAAAAAAGTTCCTTTGCTACCAGCAGACTACACCAGATCTTTGAGTTCTCATAATTCAAACAACAACAAACAGAAGACCTGGTTACTATGCAGGTTAAATGGTATGTTGACAACTCTGGAAGAATTTTGATTTCTCTGTATTTTGTTAGAACAGGAACAGCAATGCACAACTCCAGAACTTTTATTCTCTGGTAACCTTTGTAGTTGTAGTAATAAATTTAATAGAGCCATTGCCAAAACCATGGTTCAGCTTGCCACTACTTGAGATGGAGAAGCTTGAAATAGTTTTGCCTATTTTTAAAAAGTGCTGATTGGAAAGAACTGCAACTTTGCTGGAGGATTTTGGCTTCACCCACATATGCATTCTTTACATCCTTGTTAAAGGCTGCTCTGCTTGTTACAGCCATCCGTCCTCATACAGATCAGAGATACAGATGACAATCTGAAGGCTATAAAGATCTACCTTTTCTCCTAGGCCTAGAGACAGGTTTCTCCTTTGATAGATATTAGATTAAGAGATGTGGCAACCACTGAAATTCATAATTTCTAAGATTTCATTAAACATTCAAATAAAATGTTAAAAAGGAAATAAGCATCAGAGCAAGTTTCTATTTTTAAAATGCAAATTTATAATTTAAGTAATAAAATGAAATGCAGTTTTCATGTCTGTAAGAGGAAAAGATTTAAACCCTGAATCCTGCAGCACCGACATCGCTGTTAAAAAGAGAGATGTTGATAATGGTATGGTAGTAAAAATGGAAATGTCTGCTACTTTCTTTCTAAGAGAGATTTATTGTATTTTTCAGAGTATAAGATGTACCACCTCTTTAAGGAGGTTGAATATGTCAGTGCATCTTATACAACAAATACAGCAATTTTTGCTGTCCCCAAAACCCCGCCCCGTGTCCCATTTTTTTCACAAAAATGGGGTGGACAGAAGGTCTAGGAAGCCTGCAGAGAGCTTCTAGGTGCTGGAGGATTTCAAAAAAGCCCCCATCTTTATGAAAAAAATGGGCAAAAAAGGCTTGGGGTTTTTTTAAAAAAAATTGGTGTGTTTTTACTTTCTAATTACCCATCTAACATCACTGGAGGAGGAATTATGGGAGTTGAAGTCCACTAGTCTTAACCCTGCTGTTCTGTTGGTAGAATGGTTACACTTGTACTGTTCCTGGGTCTATTTGACCCGGACCAAAAAAAGGTTGGTTTTAGCTACTGGAAGTGTTTTTTTGAATACTTTTTTGGCTGGTATACTAATTTGAGCATTTCTGAAAACAATGAAATGAAAAATGAAATGAAAAAAGTAATGCTTATTTGTTTATTTTGCTCAGAAAAGCCCGCTCCCTGTGTGCAATTTTTGCAATTTATATATAGATTAGCCTGCAAAATCCAAATTTTTTGAATACCTTTGGCATTGGTATACTGAATTGAACATTCCTGATAATAAAAAAATAAAAATAAGCTGAAAAAATTGATGCTTATTTGTTTATTTTACTCAGAAATCACCCCCCAGCTGTGTGCAATTTTTTCACTTTATATATAGATTATGCTGTAAGTTCAAAATTACATCCTTGTTTTTAGCACAATGGGTTTCTTTCATAAAATTAGTTGTCTGAGTATCATGTACTTACTTTGCAAAATGTATTCAAAATATTTTCAGACTAACTTCAACTCCATTCCTGAACTAGCCTGACTAGAGGAGGAATTCTGGGAGTTGAAGTCCACAAGTCTTAAAGCTGTCAAGTTTGAAATTTGTAAAAAGTGAACATGGTTTTAAAAAGTATACATGGTTGTAAAAAGTATTCTCCTACACTGGTATTTTATTAAATAATATATTACTAAACCATTTGGTTCAAAATACCTTTTTCCTTGTTTTTTACCTCTAAAATCTAGATGCGCCTTATACTCTACAAATACGGTAATCCATAATGTGTGGTTTGCACACCCTTGCTTTACATATCTGTGATCTTTATAATGTGACCTCATGGGGAACAAATAGTATTTGGTCTTACAAGATAATGGCTTATTCTTACATCTGGTCATTGACCACAATAAAGGATTTTGAGTTGAGTTGAGTTGACTACTTCAAAATCTAAATGCTAAGAATCAATATAATTCAAGCTCTGCCTACATTTTGTCATAGTTTTCACTCAGTCGCTTAAGATTCTTCCACATATGAACATTGATAGTATCTGGATTCTTCGACCAATCACTTCTGATACAAATTGGTTTATTACATAGTCTGCTGAGAGATCATATCCCAATAAACCTCAGACTCAGCAAAAATGATAAGGATGAGGATGGTGAAGGTGAGACCACTCTCCCTTCCAGAGCAATACATAATTTTGCATGCTCTTCCCTAAAATGTCAAGGTATTATAAAAGTGATTAAAATGGGAAGAACAAATTAATCAAAGGCAACCGGATAATATAATTAATACAGTGAGAAGCAGAGAGTAAAGTCAACCTGGAGTGACTGACAATATTGCTGCAAACAAATTTTGCTCTGTTTTAAACATGATCCCATAAATATTGACTACATATTAATAGTTAAAATGAAATATATTATTAATTTGGAACACTAAAAACTAACCTCAATATTGCAGATCTGGATTTTTTGTAAATATTTTTTAAAATCAAGGTTTGAATATTATTTGTTTGCATTATTTATTTTAAAATATAAGGGGAAAACATATTATTTAATTAAAAAGTAAAAGAAACAAAAAATTATCCAAAAATATACAAAAATATTTAATTGATTAAATAATTGAATATACAAAATTACTCATACTATATTGTATTAATTTGAAATCACTATGCTTCCCTATACTTCTCTAAATACTACTAATAATATATTAGACCTAATTCTAAATTTATATTTTTATATTTATATCACTATAAACATTTACTTTTTTATTTATATCAATACCTCTTTTGTTTGGATTGAGAGAAGACTGAGAACTCATGTATTACAGCTAGTGGGAACAATTCCAGAATATCTTTTACCTCAGCTTCTTTGGGAGAAGGTTTATAGACTACTACTTCATAGTAACATAGTAGAGAACTGTTTCCATGATGGTATCTATCCTGTGAAATGACTTCTCTTTTTTAATACCTTTAATACCCATATCATGGGTATATTTTACAAGATTTTACAAATCCACCTCTTAAAATTGCTCTTTCATAGCCATTAATTCCCTTTAATTGCTGTTTTCAATTTGTTGCTTTTTATTCAGATTGTTATTAGGCCTATAATCATTTTGGGACTTTTCATAAATAATGTGGTTTTGAAATATACATAGAGAGGATCAGTCTATCAATTGCTTCTCTTTTTTGATTCCATATTTTATTTTCACAAATTTCAATGGGACTTCTCTACTGAGCACATTTGTGAATGCAATTTGTACATACTTGTACACATTATATTTTTGAGACAACTATAGAGTTTTGTTATTGTATAGTTAATTTTATTTTATATTGATCTACTCCAGAAGTCTCACTAAGATATATCCTTCCATTCTATTTTTAAAGTGAGAAACATGAGTGACAAGTTCAGGAAGCTTCACTGTACAGCTAGCAGAAGTCTAGATTCAAAGAGTCTTTAACAGTCTAGCTCCTAGATTACACATAACATAGGATTAGGGTTAGGGCATAGTTCATATAATTTTGGTTTATCATATGTATGAACATAACCTATTATGGTTTATTCAACAAATTATGTTAAACAACTAGGGCTTGTATAACACATTCTATTAAGCTTGCTGAATCTAAGGCTGGGTTACCTCTAAGCAGTTTCCAATGATTACTGGCAAAGCATTTTGGTCAATTGTCTATGTAAGGATTATAGATCATTTTGCTCTAACAAGTCAGAACTGAATAAACACTCCCGTCCTCTTTCAATAAATGTTGCTGCTTTAATATACTGAGATGTGCAAAGATCCTTATGATTTCACTAAGAAAACATTTATGTGAATGCGAATGGATCATTACTGCACGCATGCACACACTGTACTGAATGTGACCCATTTAGAGCACTGTTATATTAAAGCAAACCTTGTGACTAAACATTCCTGCATATATTAAAGAGATGTCAAGGCATGTAAAAACTGATTGGTGGCAAGGGCCGTGGGACATGAATTTACTCATTCCAAAGACTCCTTGAAGCTAGTCAGCTGTTCCTGGTAAATGATGGTGAAGGTCAGTGAATCTAATTTGGCAATAATGAGCCTATGCAGCAACGTCTGTCCCACTGACCTCTGCTCCCCTTATATATATTCAGGTCATAAGAGACTGGCTACTCAATGAAATGATACAATGAAAATCTCATGAGGCCCCAATAAACTTTCAAGGAGGTGGGCTCAGTGGTTTTGTCCTTCGACATAATGAAAAAGACATAGTGCCTGAGTGCATTCACGTGCACTTTGTTATAGCCAAAACAGTGCTAATAGAAAGGGTTTAATTAATAACAATTATCCAAACCATCATTGTGATTCGGGCAGTGTCCCGAAGCATGAAGGAGAAACTTGACATTTCACTTCCATGTGCAAATGCAAGAAATTTTCTAGGCAAAGTTAATAGAAAATGAGCGGATGAGTGCCATCGTGATTCAAATGTACTATAAAATTATTGAAATGATGCCAATATCATAGGAATGCACTTGGAAGTACTACTGTAGATATTAGCCCCTGCTATGACTGAATACTGTTGGCCAAATCTTCTGAAAATATATATTTCTCAGAAATAGCTTTTTCCTTTCCTCATTATATGATAATAAATGTATATAGAGAGTATGTGGGGGGGGGGGGTAACCCTACTGGCTTTCTTGCCAAAGGTGGGACTAGAATTCATGGTCTTCCACTTTCTAACCTGGCACTTTAACCATTAAACACTACACCCCAGAGGTGGGAGGGAGATGCAAGGATTGCTTCCCTGGAATAATATAATGGCCAATCAGGCTGTGTAACCCAAATCTAAGGTATCTATTCCAAATCCCTGCTGATCTTTGCAAAGTGATGTTCTGATTGTCATGTGGTAATTTGGATTTAACATAATTGTGTCATTTTCTTTTCTCAACGTTTGGTCCGGACAGGAGGGAGAAAAAAAGAGTTTCATGAAATTCCAGTTGTCTAAAATGGTAGAAACTCCCGTCAATCACAAAGGGTTTATTGGCTGAAGCTGCCAGCAGGGTGGTCTCAGCATGAACCTCTCTACTATAATTAGTGTCATTGCAGTCAAATGCAATTTGTCTTCTTAAAATATAGGTAGCAGGCATACTAACAGTGCCACTGACACTTCACAAATAAATTATCAAGAAGGATATTCAAGCTTTTTGGCTACAAGGAAGAGGAAAACCATAAAGCTGAAGAACCTTAGATATTTGTTTCCCTTACAGGAAAATTTCTTTCCAGATCTGTAGGCAAAATGTTACATGCCTTTCTTGATTTTGCACACATGATGACATATGGCAATAAATGTAAGCAGCACTTTGAAAGGGGAAGGAGGTCAAAGAGGATGGCTTGTTTCAAAACCAGTCTCAGACAAAACCCCAGAGGGTCCATGGAGCCCATTCTAACATTCAGAATAACAAAATAACAAAAGTTGAAAGGGACCGTGTAGGTCATCTAGTCCAACCTCTCTTCCCCAGCAGGAGATCCTACACTATTTCTGACAGATGGCAGTCCAGTCTCTTCTTGAAAGCTTCCAGTGATGAAGCTCCCACAACTTCTGAAGGCAAGCTGTTCCACTGATTGATTGTTCTGTCAGGAAATTCATTTTTATTTCTAGCTTGAATCTTTCCTTGATCACTTTCCATCCGTTATTCCTTGTCTGACCTTCAGGTCCCTTGGAAAATAGATTGATCCCCTCCTCTCTGTGACAGCCCCTCAAATATTGGAACACTGCTATTATGTCTCCTATGGTATTTCTTTTCACTAGACCTGCCATGCCCAGTTCCTGTAAACGTTCTACACATATATTTAGCCTCCAGTCCCCTAATCATCTTTGTTGCTCTTCTCTGCATTCTTTCTACAGTCTCAAAACCATTTTTATAGTGTAATGACCAAAACTGGATGAATATTCTAGATATGATCTTACTAAGGCTTTATAAAGTAGTATTTGTACCTCATTTGACCTTGATATTATCCCTCTGTTAATGCAATTTAGGATTTCATCAGGTTTTTGGCTGCCACTGCACATTGTTGGCTCATATTTAATTGTTTGTCCACTAAGACTCCAAGATCTCTCATACTTACTGCTATTAAGCTATTAATCCTGGTTTTACCCAGTCTATATTTGTACTTTTGACTTTTCTTGCCTAAGTATAAGACTTTACCATTCCTTAGATTGAATTTCATTTTGTTATATGGGCCAAGTGTCAAGATCCACCTGGATCTTGTGCTTATCATCTAATCTAGGATGTTGGCTATTCCTGCCAGTTTAGTATCATCTGCAAATTTCTTAAGTTCTCCTTATATTCTCTCATCTAAGTCATTTAGGAAGATATCAAAGCGTCCTGAGCCTAAGACAGCACTTTGTGCTATCATACTTACTTCCCTCTGGTAGACATAGTACCATTAAGGACTATTCGTTGAGTATGGTTTGTCAGCCAGTTACAAATCCATCTGATTGTGATGCTATCTATCCCACTTTTTTCTAGCTTACCAAAAAGTAGGTTGTGATCTACCTTGTCAAATGCCTTGCTGAAGTCTAAGTATATTATGTCCACAGTATTTCTCTGCTCTCTTAACTTAGACACTCTGATCATACTCCCCCAAACTCATGAGGATTTATGGTTCTAGGACACTGCAGCAAAATATTCTTATTGTCTCCATTCAGAGGTTTCAGCAGTCATTCAAGGACACAAGTTCAGAAATGAATAGGAAAAGGGTGAGAAACTCCAAAAACAATTGCGGTTCCATGTGCTTTTCCTGTGACCACTGTGTTTTCCTAATAAACCTATGTTAGATGGGTTTAATTTTCAGCTTTAGCTACCTGAGGGTAAATTGAATTGAAACCTGCACACCCTTCTATCTCCTGTGTACAACCAAACACTAAAAGTAATTTGGAACATAATGGAACCTCTAGCAAGTCACAATAAAAATTTCTTATGATTTTTGTAAGAGGGATTTACAGTGGTAAAGTCCACTACTTCTTTATCAATACTATTTATGTGATGAGTCACATACTCATGTAATTTTGTTTTAGGCAACCATTCAGATTATAGAACCAGAATCAGGGGACATAGAAGTAGTCAACTCAATGAGAAAAGAGCTGGATGGGACCCTGGAGGTCTTCTAGTCCAAGCAGCTCAAGCAGGAGAGCCTGTACCATTTCAGACAAGTGACTGTCCAGGTTGTTCTTAAAAACCTCCAATGATGAAGCACCAACTTCTGCTGGCAAGCTGTCCACTAGTTAATTGCCATCACTGTTAAGAAGTTTCTCCTTAGTTCCAGGTTGCTTTTCTCCTTAATTAGTTTCCATCTATTGTTTTTTGTCCTTCCTGTAGGTGTGTTGGTAAATAAGTTGACACCCTCCTCTTTGTAATCTTCCAGATACTGGGATACTCCTATCATGTCATCCCTAGTCTTTTTTTTCTAGACTAGCCAAACCCAAATCCTGCAACCATTTTTCATAAGTTTTAAACTAGACCACTTTGAAAATGCAAACAAGCCGGGTAGATGGTTAGGCTACAAACTTAAAAAAGAAGAAAATGAACGATATATCCATTCGTTAGAAGATAACAAAGGAGAGAGACAATCTACGATAGAAGGGAAAAAACGAATTGCCACTGATTACTATATAGAACTTTATAAAAGGGAAATAAAATCGTTAGAGGAACAAAGGGTGTATATAACAAAATCTGATCCGGGAGAATTGACTGATAACGAAAGAAAAAGGTTAAACAAAGAAATCATGATAACTGAACTGGAGGAAACAATAAAAAACCTGAAAAATAACAAATAAGGAGAGAAAGGTGCAGGACAGGGTGGGAAAAAACGGGAGGAACCCATGGAGATCTAGAGAGGAGAAAGGTGTGGGACAGGGTGGGAAAAAATGGGAGGAACCCATGGAGATCAAGACAAAGGTGCGGGACAGGGTGGGAAAAAACGGGAGGAACCCATGGAGATCAAGAGGGGAGAAAGGTGCGGGACTGGATGGGAAAAAACGGGAGGAACCCATGGAGATCAAGAGGGGAGAAAGGTGCAGGACAGGATGGGAAAAAACGGGAGGAACCCATGGAGATCAAGAGGGGAGAAAGGTGCAGGATAGGGTGGGAAAAAACGGGAGGGACCCCTGCAGATCAAGAGGGGGAAAAGGTGCAGGACAGGGTGGGGAAAAACGGGAGGGTCCCATCGAGATCAAGAGAGGAGAAAGGTGCAGGACAGGGTGGGAAAAAACGGGAGGGACCCATGGAGATCAAGAGGGGAGAAAGGTGCAGGACAGGGTGGGAAAAAACGGGAGGGACTCATGGAGATCAAAAGAGGCTCTTTTCGCTTTGCTTCATTGGGACTGCCACCTCTTGCCACCTCTCACTGTCCCTCCCCCCACTCCGTTCACCTCAGCTTCGTCTGCCGGCAGCTTTTTTTTTTTTAAGCCTTAATGTTTTGGATTTTCCTAATCGGCTTGCACACATTATTGGCTTTTCCATTGATTCCTATGGGAAACATTGTTTCATCTTATGAACTTTTCACCTTACGAACCTCGTCCTGGAACCAATTAAGTTCGTAAGACGAGGTATTACTGTATAGGTTTCCTGCTATGCTTTGTAAACGAACTAAGTCCGTGGTTCAAACATAAGTAGAGGTTTTAGAGTTTGGATGTGGAGGAAGAGATAGTAGAAAGCAGGTCGCTATAGGGCATGGCACCCAGCATCAAAGGACAGAATGAAGAAGTTCTTTATTCAGTACAGTAGAGGACTTCAAGCAGTATAAAATATTTCTACAGAATACAATATATGTAGCAACTGTTAAACTACATGATGCCTAAGGACACTAGGTTTTCCATTCTGTGGGAAATAATGCACCATTACAGCTAAACTGACTAACCATATTGGCTTTCATTCTGTTATTAACTATGTAAATAGTTTTAATTTTTCTTTATAAAAAATTGTTGTTTGTTAGCTTTATTGGTGTAGGCTAATTATGGGCTTTGACACCCTGTTTTCCTCTCTGGGTTGGAATTGAGTGTTAGCAAATTCACTTTAAATAAGGTATAGGAAAAAACTATATTATGGGGTGAGTGTGTTAAAACTATTAGAAGATAAGGTTCATATAGCACATATAAATGCAAATTATTGTGGTGCAGTGCCAACAAAGCCTTTCCAGAACCATTCAGGAAAATGAAACAGTAAGGCACAGACCTGGCTCAAATCCCTTTTCAGGTCATCCAGAAATATAAGGGGACAACTAAGAAGTCTGCAGTCTGTACAGTGGAGGTTAAATATGGGCTCCCGTTGCCATTATTTATCCTCTGAAACAGCTGGGAAACTTCTGAAGTAGTTAATATATCACCAGAGTAGAGGAAGCGAGACTGACTGTACAAACATACCTCGGGGCTTGCTACTGTTCCCATTAACTGCTTGTCTCAGGAAAGTCCTACTATTAGATAGACTCCTGCTGGATTCATACTGATTGAACACTGCAGGTAGGACAAAGAATTAAACTGAAACATGTCTGGAAAGCCAGATCCAGAGAGATTTTTGTGGGAGGGAAACTGCAATTTTGTTTAGAACCACAAAAGGTTGTGGCAGATCGCATGTCCCCCAGTGAATGTCAGAGACTGCACTGCCAAACTATTCTGTCATTTCCTTTGTTCAGGAAGACACAAGGGTCATATGAGATTCCTAGATATGTGTATTACACCAAAGTGTGCAAGAATATCTCTGCCCGTTTCAGGTTGAACCCATAGAGGTCAACATAACAAATCAATTCTGAAAAAGTATTTTGCTTCTGAAAAGCAGCAACTGATCCCCAGCAAAATCTCCCAGAAGTAAAAACATAACAGCAAAGAGAATGAAAAGCCACCATACAGTTTTGCAACAACTTTGACAGATTCCCTGCAGCCTGAATAAAGTGGCAGCTTTAAAGCCCTTTGGGCATACGGCCGAGGAATGTGTTGAATGGCAATACATCCCTCATCATCTGAAATTACAGAACTGCCTATTTCATGATGGACCCAACAGATCTTTAATTTTTATGATTTAATATTTATTCATGTGTAAACATTAAAAAATAATACAAGCCTCCCTAACACTGAAACAGTGCAGATTAACATACTGAGAAATCCATTCATCGCCTCATCTGCCATCATGTTAAACAACTATTGGATCACCCAGAAGGCAGTGTAAAAGGCATGTGACCTCTGTGATGATATGCAATGTCACCATTTCCCAGGCCAGTTTAATCAAGGTTACTCAGGATTAGTCTTGTAAAGACCTCTAAAAATCCATTTCAGCTGTTTTACAAATACAGTGGTACCTCAAGATACGAACCCCTCGTCTTACGAACAACTCGTGATACGAACCCGGAGTTCAGAAAAATTTTGCCTCTTCTTACGAACTTTTTCGAGTTACGAACCGGCGTTCGGAGACTGCTGGGAAGCCGCACGGATGTTTTAAAAGGTGACAGACGGACGGCGGGGCTTCCCGGCAGCCTCCCAAACGCCGGTTCGTAACTCGAAAAAAATTCGTAAGAAGAGGCAAATTTTTCTGAACCCCGGGTTCGGTTTGGGAGGTTGCTGGGAAGCCCCCCAGCCCGGCTGTCACCTTTTAAAACAGCCGTGTGGCTTCCCAGCTGTCTCCGAACGCTGAACGCGGAAGTTCGGGTTTGGCGTTCGGCTTCGGGAGACAGCTGGGAAGCCGTGCGGCTGTTTTAAAAGGTGACAGCCGGGCTGGGGGGCTTCCCAGCACCCCCCCTGAACTTTTGCCGAACTTTCCATAGGAAACAATGTAAAGTCAATTAATCCGTGCAACCAAACCCCCCCCCCCGCAAAAAAACGGCGTTCGGCGACTGCTGGGAAGCCGCGCGGCTATTTTAAAAGGTGACAGCCGGGCTGGGGGGCTTCCCAGCAACCTCCCGAACCCCGAACCCGGAAGTTCGGCAAAAGTTCGGGGTTCGGGAGGTTGCTGGGAAGCCCCCCAGGCCGGCTGTCACCTTTTAAAACAGCCACGCGGCTTCCCAGCAGCTTCCCGAAGCCGAACGCCAAACCCGAACTTCCGCGTTCGGCGTTCGGCGACTGCTGGGAAGCCGCACAGCTGTTTTAAAAGGTGACAGCTGGCCTGGGGGGCTTCCCAGCAACCTCCCGAACCCCGAACCCGGAAGTTCGGCTAAAGTTCGGGGTTCCGGAGGTTGCTGGAAAGCCCCCCAGGCCGGCTGTCACCTTTTAAAACAGCCGCGCAACTTCCCAGCAGCTTCCCGAAGCCGAACGCCAAACCCGAACTTCCGCGTTCGGCGACTGCTGGGAAGCCGTGCGGCTGTTTTAAAAGGTGACAGCCAGCCTGGGGGGCTTCCCAGAAACCTCCCGAACCCCGAACTTTTGCCGAACTTCTGGGTTCGGGGTTCGGGAGGTTGCTGGGAAGCCCCCCAGCCCGGCTGTCACCTTTTAAAATAGCCGCGCGGCTTCCCAGCAGTCGTCGAACGCCGTTTTTTTGCCGGGGGGGGGGGAGTTGGTTGCACGGATTAATTGACTTTACATTGTTTCCTATGGGAAACAATGTTTCGTCTTACGAACCTTTCGTCTTACGAACCTCCCTCTGGAACCAATTAGGTTCGTAAGACAAGGTATGACTGTACAAAAAGAATACCAGTTTAGGACTCCTGATGTCCAGCAAATCATAGTAGGAAAGGGCAAATGCATAAATGATCATCTAATATGTGTCAATGTAACATAGCATACAGAATGCTAAACCACAGATTATTTTAACTGTATTGTATTAAACGATATCACCGTGATTCCATACCAAGGCATAGCGCACGCGCATGCACGCACACACACATACATCTATGAAACAAATCCAATAGGTTAAGCAATGGTTCACATTTAAAATGACATGGCTTCTACAGGTGAAACTTGAAAAAATTAGAATATCATGCAATATTATTTCAGTAACGCGATTTAAAAGGTGAAACTTAATATATGGGTGATATTCATAACATGCAAGGCAAGATGTAGCCACTGGCTGAGATCATCCGACAGCATGGGGTGAGGTATCATCAGTACACTCCAGTACACTCTCCACCCCATGCCAATTCAGTGAAGCGGTGGATGTGATGTGCGGGTGCCTGGAAGCTGTAAGGGTCTGGATGGGGGCTCAAGTCCTTCTAAGGACTATTCGATATGTCCATCCATTGTGCTGGGGGGAGAAACATTGAACCCTTCAGATAGGGTCCACAATGTGGGTGTCCACCTGAACCCACAGCTGAACCTTGACCATCATCTCTCGGCTGTGGCCAGGGGGACCTTTGCCCAGGTTCACCTGGTATACCAGCTGTGGCCCTATTTGGACCAGGAGGCTCTGTGCAGTCGCTCAGGCCCTCATCACCTCCTGTCTTGATTATTGCAATGCGCTCTACATGGGGCTACCCTTGAGGAGTGTTCGGAGACTTCAATTTTTCCAGAATGCAGCCACACAGATTGTCATGGGTGCACCTCAGTACATCCATATAACACCTATACTCTGCAAGCTGCCTATTAGTCTCCAGGCACAACTTAAGGTGCTGGTTATTACCTATAAAGCCCTATATGGTTTAGGGCCAGATTATCTGTGGGACCGCCTCTTGCCATATACCTCCCAGAGACCAATTAGAGCACTCAGAGTTGGGTTCCTCCAGGTCCTGTCAGCCAAGCAATGTAGACTGGTGGGACCTCGAGGGAGGGCCTTCTCTGTTGCTGCCCCGACTCTTTGGAATCAACTCCCACCCAATGTCCGCACTTCTCCCACCCTGCTGCCTTTTCTTAAGGCCACAAAGACCTCACTATGCCGGCAGGCCTGGGGGCCCTAAATCAACAGCTAGCTTGACCATCTGTATGAGTATGATTCTGGATGAATGGTATGAGTTGCTCTACCATGAGTTTGAATTAGGGTTTTAGAATTTTGATTGTTTTTTTTTCTTGACTTCTTTTTATTGTTGTAAAGATGGGCCAATAGTACATAGTCTAAGTTTAAAGTTTTGGGGTTTGGGGAAGAAATCACAGTCAGATAATGAATTCCAGGTATTGGCCACTCTGTTGCTGTCGTATTTTCTGCAATCAATTTTAGCAGTTGACTTTAAGTTTGTATCTTGGCAGGTAGGACAGTGTAGCAGATAATTTTCTGAACTAGACTTAGTTCTAAGTTTTTTAAGCCCAGAATTTCAAGTCCATATTCATTTCATGTATTCAAATCATGTTTATATTTATATATGTATTATCTAATATGTGCTTGACAAAAATAAAATAAAATAAAATATAAAATTAGAATTTCCTCTGACCAAAAGATTTTTGGCCCTATATATTGCAGATATGCTACAGTTCTAAGAAATTTCCTGAAGTTTGCATAGGTATGCAATTGATATTTATACAATTGTTTGTATAGATATCTGGTATACCATTTGCAGCTAGATATGTGGAGTGGTTAAAATAGAACTGTTACCTCTTCCAGAAAAATTATATACAGTAATACCTCATCTTACGAACTTAATTGGTGCTGGGAGGAGGTTCGTAAGGTGAAAAGTTTGTAAGATGAAACATTGTTTCCCATAGGAATCAATGGAAAAGCGATTAATGCGTGCAAGCCCAAAACTCAGAAACCCAGAAGCCGGCCGCCACCACCGAAGGAGGCTTGAGCCTCCCTTTGCCCCACGCTGCTTCGCCCTGCCTGTTGTCCTGGGCGAAGTGCTGGGGGGAGGGAGTCAGGAAGGTTCTCCTGCTCCCCCCCCAGCTAAAAACACAAAGATGGTCTGCCGCCGCCCGCTTGAGCCAGGATGACAGGCAGGGCGGAGCAGCGTGGAGCAAAGGGAGGCTGAAACCGCCGGCGGCTTCACCTTCCCATTGCTCCGCGGGCGGCGGCAGACCGCCTTTGTATTTTTGGATGGGGGGGAAGCAGGAGGCGCAGGATCGGGCTGGCGGCGGGCGCGGGGCGAGGCAGCAGGTCAGAGCAGCAGTGCCGCCGCCGTCGCTGCCACGCCCAGCTCGTCTTCCCTGGCTGCCACAGGCACTGCGCGCTGCGATCTTCCGGGCCGGCGGCTGTAGCAGCTGCTGTAAGAGGCTTCCCCGCCCCTTGCCTGTGGCCGGCAGAAGAGCGCTCTTGCCCGGCGGGAGGCAAAGGGAAGCCTCTTGCAGCAGCTGCTACAGCCGCCGGCCTTTCATCTTCCCTCCCAGCCAAAAAGGCCAGCCTTCGGGGATGAAGGGGCAGGACTTCCCGGGCGGAAGGCGTGCCCGGTTCTGCGGCTCCAGCCCCGGCCCCTTTCGGCCGAGTCTCCCCGGCCAGGCGGCCGCCTTCTGCCACTGAGCCTCGCCGGCCCAGAAGATCGCAGCGTGCGGTGCCTGCGGCGGCCAGGGAAGCCGAGCCGGGCATGGCAGCGGCGGGGGCGGCGCTGCTGCTCCGGTCGCCCGGTCCTCTCCTGCCTCCCACGCCGATGTTCCCTGCTGCGTCGGGTGCCACCAGCCCCGAGTCGGACGCACCCTTGCCGCCACCGCCGCTGCCGCGCCCAGCTGCTGCCCGCCCCGTCCCCGCTGGAGGTCTAGCCAGAGCCTGAGCCAGGCCCGCTCGGCCGTGCCTCCTCGCCCGCTGCCCACCCGCCTGCCCAGGATGCTGACATGCTGCCTCGCCCCGCGCCCGCCGCCGGCCTGATCCTGCGCCTGCTGCTTCCCCCATCCAAAAATACAAAGGCGGTCTGCCGCTGCCCGCGGAGCAATGGAAAGCTGAAGCTGCCAGCGGTTTCTGCCTCCCTTTGCTCCACGCTGCTCCGCCCTGCCTGTCATCCTGGCTCAAGCGGGCGGCGGCAGACCGTCTTTGTGTTTTTGGCTGGTGGGGGAGCAGGAGGACCTTCCTGACTCCCTTCCCCCAGCGCCGAACCTCCTGCCTTCCCTCCCAGCCAAAAAGCCAAAGCCGGAGGCTGTAGCAGCTGCTGCAAGAGGCTTCCCCGCCCCTCGCCTGTGGCCAGCAGAGGAGTGCTCTTGCCCGGCAGGAGGCAAAGCACTCTTCATCTCCCGCCGGGCAAGAGCACTCTTCTAGAGGCCACGGGCGAGGGGCAGGGAAGCCTCTTGCAGCAGCAGTTACAGCCACCGGCTTTGCCTTTTTGGCTGGGAGGGAAGGTGAAGCGCCGGACCTCCTGCCCTCCCTCTCAGCCAAAAACCCAAGGTGGCCTCCCGAACCCAAACTTTCGCTGAGAAGCCCCGCCACCCGGCTGTCACCTTTTAAAACAGCCGGGGGGCTTCTCTGCGGCCTCCCGAACGCCGAACCCGGAAGTTCAGGTTTGGCGTTCGGGTTCAGGAGGACGCTGAGAAGCCCCCTGGCTGTTTCAAAAAGCAACAGCCGGGCGGCGGGGCTTCTCGGAGGCAGCGGTGGTGGGTTCGTAAGACAGAAAACATTCGTAAGAAGAGGCAAAAAATTTCTGAACCCCGGGTTCGTATCTCAGGTTGTTCGTATGGCGGGGCGTTCGTATCATGAGGTACCACTGTATTAGTAATGCTGAGCCTTATGCAGAAGCATAATGCTGTTGGCATCATAATTAGTGCAGTATGCTAGTCATCCAACTGAAATTTCTTGACTACAAAAGATGGATCAGATATGTTTTTCTACTTCTGCAGGTGAAAGACAGCAACATAGAACATAAAATAATAGATTTAGATGGTCTTCAAACTGCAAGTATTTTCCCCCTTTCTTTTCCAGATAAAGCTTTACCTATTAAATTTCTTTGTCTGATTGCTTGTAATTTTACATCTGAAAAACTGAAATTGATTTCTCATATGGCCTATTTTGCTATATACTGTAATTGTCTTTTTCATTCATTATTACAACCAAACACAATTATTAAATTGTTCCATGAGATATATTTTAGGAGAGTGTTTTCCCATCATTTTAACACTATTAAATAGGAATCATTGAATATTTTGTATAAGAATCCTTATATAGAAATATAATTACCTTTTTCATGAGGAATAGATAAACTAGAAATTGTTTAGAAAAATAAAGTGAAATATATCAACAATAGTTTCTCCCATAGGTGACTCTTTTTTTTAATTACATGGCATTTTTACTCAGAACATTTACCTGAATGTCCAGTCTGCATTTGCTAAATGACTGTACTTACCAGTGATATTTTTTTTAATGGAAGAGCAGCTCATTTAAAATTTATAAATCTATATAGTATGTCAAAATCCTAGAAATGTCTAAAAATTCTTGAACATAGTAGATTTTTGGAACAACGCAGCCAGCATCAGCAAAGTAAATATAAACAATATGGTCAGAACCAAAAGATTCATTACTATGTTGAAACTTTAAGGTACACTAAATATAAATATATTTTGCACTTAGGAAATGTTAAACAGATGCCTTTGAAATGAAGATGGTGATGACTACACAGTATAATAAAATATGGAGGTGCTGTTCAGAGATCCTCTGTCCTAGAAAAGAAATGAAACATCTGCAACTGAAATTATGTACTAATGATTGAATGTATCCTCTTGAGGACCATAAGATAGTTTTATATTTTATCAGACAACTGTGAAGATAAACAAACTTCACTAAGAGGTCCTTACAGAATTTCATCTATTTCTAAAACAGATATTTGTGAATTAAATATCATTGAAAATGGCTAAATCGTTTCTTTAGAAGGCCTCCAAAAACATTCAAAATATATTCTACTTGTAAGAACAATTCAAAATGCCAAAAGTCTACATATACATGTTTAATATAAGAATTTCAGTTAACTCAGTCTTCTGTCACTTGCAGTTTTCTGAGTACATTATAATTTCTGGAACTTGTAACCCAATGAACCTGGTGGGTGCCAAATTAGAAACCTTGATTAGCTAATACACAACTTTAAAATAATCATTAAAAACATGCTTCAATCATGCAGGAAATGAGAGGCATGGTTAGTGGCAGCAACTGACAGCAACAGTGAAGTAGAAGAAAAGGAATTAAAGGCTTTCTCTCACCCAAATCATAACTCTTCCCTATACCTCTTTAAAGCATATTTCCAATCTGAAAAGTCAGTTTGCATCTAATGATTACCTCTTAATACTGAATATGACTTTTATCCAATATAAAACTAATGGTAATAACATGATAATTCTCCATATAAAATAATTTTGAGAATACTGCCATAGTATTATAAAAATGTCTGTCAGGAAGATTTTCAAACTAGGTTTTATTTTATGTTTTTCCTGACATCCAGTTAATTAAGGGAAGAATTGGAATGGAGATTGATGTGCATGTTGTTACTTTGTTAACTGAGCCAATTCTAAACAAAAACATTTTTTTAAGGATGTAAAATTCATTAACTTTGCATGTGAATATTAACCTTATCAAATGTGGTACACTTGAATTGGTGCTGGTATTCAGCTGGTTCTATCTGGATCGGGTAAACTGGTAGCACTGACTGTGGGTGACCCTGCCCGCCCACCCGGACATAAGCACAATGCGTTTTTGATGCTCTGTGCATGTGCAGAAGGCTTTGCACATATGTGGATGTCCATATTCACATTTGCAAACCAGTAGGGAAGGTAAGTGAATATCACAGCTGATTTGAATCAATATTGGAATTGAAATTAAATTATTTATTTCTCTAAATTTTCTAATGCAGATAAAAGCAGACAATATATATATACAGTGATCCCCCGATCATTGCGAGGGTTCCGTTCCAGGACCCCTCGCAATGATCGGTTTTTCGCGAAGTAGCACTGCGGAAGTAAAAACACCATCTGCGCATGTGCAGATGGTGTTTTTACTTCCGCCGCAGCAGCGAGGAGCCGAAGATTGGGGTTTCCCCGCCGCCCACGCAAACTCCTCGCTGCCGCTCGCCCGCCCTTCGCCCGCCCACGCCGTTCACTCGCGGCGCTTCCCAGCTGAGTCCTGAAGCGAATTGGCTTCAGGACTCAGCTGGGAAGCGGCGCGAGCGAAGGGCGTGGGCGGGCGAAGGGCGGGCGAGCGGCGGGCGAGCGGGCAGGCAGGCGGCGGACAAGCCGTTCGCTCGCGCCGCTCGCTCACGCCGCTTCCCAGCTGAGTCCTGAAGCCAATTCGCTTCAGGACTCAGCTGGGAAGTGGCGCGAGCGAACGGCGTAGGCGGGCGAAGGGCGGGCGAGCGGCAGGCGCGCGGGCAGGCAGGCGGCGGACAAGCCGTTCGCTCGCGCCGTTCGCTCGCGCCGCTTCCCAGCTGAGTCCTGAAGCCAATTCGCTTCAGGACTCAGCTGGGAAGCGCCGTGAGCGAACGGCGTGGGCGGGCGAAGGGCGGGCGAGCGGCAGCGAGGAGTTTGCGTGGGCGGTGGGGAAACTCCTCGCTGATGCCCGCCGCTCGCTCTCCCGCTAGCAAGAGGGGGAAGACCCAGGGAAGCCGCCCAGCAGCTGATCTGCCCAGCGCCATCTACACATGCGTGGCCATAGAAAAAAAGGGGGCGCATGCGCAGATGGTGTTTTGACTTCCGGGTTGAAAAATCGCCATATAGCCTTTCGCAATGATCGGGATCGCGATACCCGGGGGATCACTGTATATTATGAAGAGGTATTATCAAATTAGCAATAATTCTGATGATAATTTATCAAGGTAGCTCTTCAAAATGAGAAATGTTTTAATTTGTTCATAATTGAGACATATCAACAAACTTTATAATTAAATTGAATAAATTGCATTTGGATGAGTTCACACAAATACCAACTATTTGTATGAACTGAAATCCAATAACTTCTATCTATATAAGTTCTAGTAGAATAGATTGGTATTTTCTTGAACACATAGACCAGTGAGGGCAAACCTTTTTGGCACCAAGTACCCAAACCGGAGTGCACACCACAACCCTTGAAATTCAATGACCACCTGGTCTTCCGGTTTCCGGCACATATATGTCTGCCAGCCATCTGGTCTTCGTATGCACCGGAGCCCCGGAAACCCAAAGACCAGGTGGCTGGTATGCATGCACACAGTGGCCACCTGGTCTTTGGTTTTCCAGTGCGCGCATGCATACCGTCTATTTGTTCTTCAGGTTTCTGGGGTTCGGCCCGTGCGAAGAGCAGCTGGCATGCTGGAAACCAGAAGAGCAGCTGGCAATGGCACACTTGCCCACAGAGAAAGCCCTGCCTGCCACCTCTGGCATGTATGCCATAGGTTCGCCATCATGGACATAGACCATTCAGAATGTTCTGATTCTACAATCCATCTAGAATTGAATTTTCCACATCCCAAAATTGTTCAATAGAAAGAGAAATTCTCTGTCATAGTTTGGCATGCTTTTCAATAATTTTACTGATTAACACTGACTCTTAAATGAACAGCAATAATAAATATTTCCAGTTTTTGATCATATTCTGCTAAGTAACAAATGTATGTAAGAAATCCACCACAGTATTATTACAGTAGTAATAATGGGAGACTTTAATTACCCTGATAGTCAACTAGGAGACAAACTCTGCAGCAAGTGGGAAATCAAACAGATTCCTTTGCATATACTGACATGTTAATTAACTGTATTTTCATATATACATGAATTATAATTTTTATATATGGAGAACAAATCCAAGGACTGAGCCTAAAATGTGCCAGCTGGTTTCTAAAATGGTAAAATCATTATCTGACTTATATTCCCTGGTGTTGCTCTGCCTGCCTTATAATAAACAGGTAAAATTTCCTTGTCACTTTCTTGGGACATGAAAGAAAATATTCACATTTGTTTCAAATCTCAAACGGAAGCTTCAAATTTCTGTTGAGATAGCAGTGTCATAGAATCCATTTCAGAATAAACTAAGGGTCAATTTCAATTCAGTATAATTACAATGGTCACTCAGGATGTAGAACTTATTACAAGCTCTGGTTATAGGTTGCTTAGGAACTGAAAAAAAAACCAAAGAAAGGCCTATCATATTCTGTGCTCTCTGTAGATTACTATTGCATGCTATTCTCAACCTTTCTTGTTCTGCTAAGGACAGAGGTAGGATTTTTACCCACTATTCCTTCAGTTCATTTGCCAAGCAAATGAATATTACCAGCCTATTAATTCACTAGATGGTCCTTGTTTATTAAACTATTCTGTTTCCTTCCTTCAACTATAGAATAGATGGTAGTGTGTCTGATACCAGGTCAGAAATGAATGTAACTTCTCAGTCTGAGCACTTCTGAACACTGAGTAGCATGCCCATCAAAAAGCAGATAGGATCAAATCAAAAGTAGATTTGAATTCACTGTAATCCTATTTAGATTTAATTCAATTCAATCAGTTCTTGAATATTTGAGATAAATCAGTTTCAAATAGGAATACTTTTAATGAGGATTTAAAAAAAATTATTATAATATATTCATTCATAAGCAAGTGCAGGCAAAGAGAGTGGAAAATAAAAAATAAAGACGAGAAAGGATCTAAATCAGTGATAGTAAACCTATGGCACGGGTGTCACAGGTGGCATGCAGAGCTATATCTGCTGGCATGTGAGCCATTGGCCAAGCTCAGCTCCAACGTGCATGTGTGTGCTGGCCAGCTGATTTTTGGCTTGCACAGAGGCTCTGGGAGGGCAGTTTTGGCTTCCAGAGAGCCTCCAGGGGGATGTGGGAAGGCATTTTTACCCTCCCCCAGCTCCAGGGAAGCCTTTGGAGCCTGGGGAGGGCAAAACATGAGCCTACTGAGCCCACCAGAAATTGGGAAACAGGCCGTTTCCAGCCTCCAGAGGGCCTCCGGGGGGGGAGCTGTTTCCACCCTCCCCATGCATTGAATTATGGGTGTGGGTACTCATGCATGCATGATATTCTTTCAGCACCCGAGGAAAAAAGGTTCACTATCACTGATCTAGATACATCTTTAACAGAATCCAATGTTTGCTTCCTAAAGTGGCTACTTAAATGACATAGCTTTATATGACATAGTTTCAGGACTATGAAAACAGATCATGTTTTAGTCATACTGATGCAAAAATACTGAACATTCAAAGTTCACAAACTTTTAAACACATATACTATAAGCTTTCATTTTACAAGAGAACTGGACAAAGCCCTAAGCAAAATATTCATATAACTTTTATTCCTCTTCTATTTGAAAACAAATAGAGTTAAATCTTTAAAATATTTTAATCACTACTAATTAAAAAAAGGAATAATTCCAAAAGTAACATTCTAAATTATATAAGTTTCTGAATAAAACTAAAATTGGAATGTTTAATCTATATTTTGGCTAATTGACCATTATTTAAATGTTTGGTTAATTGGGGTTTTCAGTTTAAAAAAATCATTTGCTATCAAGTGGATAATTAATGCCATGTCACTGTTAATTATTTTGTTTTACTATTTTTGTTAGAGCAGCTTAGAGATGAATAGAATGGAATGGAAGCACCAAACAGCAAATTAAGTTAAATTAACATTCCCATTTCATAGGCATCTTCATCATTATTTTTGGATTTAGGAACAGCAGAAGTCAAACCACTCACAGCTAAAACACATGATTAAAAAGCTAGGATCGATACTGGACAATGACACTCTACTTTCTTAGGCAATGAATGGCAGGCCCATAACTGCAAATAGGCATGGAGGGCAGCTAAAAGAATTGTGTTGAGTAATTGGAAATGTGGTATTATTCCAGACATCAAGGAATATTTGTCAGAAATGTGGTTTTTTTTTTTAAATCTAAAGACTTTTATTTAAAAGTGAATAGATGAATCTTTATTATAGCCAAAGGCCAAAGATACATTAGTAAATGATAACTCAGTCAACCAACTTCAATCAGTTTTGGCAGCTGAGCCTGTTGAACTGTTTTCAAAGGCAATTCTTTACATAGAAATTCTTGATTCTTCAGACCTCTATAGAATACTAGTAGCTGGATACTTGTGCTTTGCTATGAAACTAAACTTAGCATGGAGTAGAATGTCTAAACTCCCAGCCCACCGGCCAGATGGCAGCTGGAACAGAGTTCTTTTCAGGTGGGAGGGGGGCTAGAACATGTAACTCCCTAGCATCAGAGCATGTTAATACAGTATTCACTCACTCACTCACTCACTCACTCACTCACTCACTCACTCACCCACCCACCCACCCACCCACCCACCCACCCACTCACTCACTCACTCACTCACTCACTCATTCATTCATTCATTCATTCATTCATTCATTCATTCATTCATTCATTCATATGCCCGAGGCCTTCATTTGCAGTTTCATCTGATTTCCTAATCTATAGCACATTTATATTAGAAATGTCTTCATGGTGAAATTGAAGTTTGTCTTCACGAGACACAGTAAAAAGCATCTCAGTCAAGAATCAATGTTATGTGCTATTTTAGTCCTTTTCCCCAGTATATAACACAAAAAGTACCCAACAAGTAAAAATCATGCTAGTGATAATGACAGTTGGTGGTGCAGAGGAGAAACCAGAAATGGGGATGATTTTAAAGAAGAAAGGAAAATTAATTATTTTCTTATTTTTATCTGTCTTTTCTAAGGCTATTTAAGCCCACATTATCTAGCATACTTTTAAGACTCATTCCTTCCTGCAACATGCCTTGATGAGACAAAGAATGCTAATTTCACTGTCATACTCAAAAAATATGCCACCATTTCTCTTTCAAGAACACTGTTCATTGGAGCATAGCTTCCAGGCCATGAGCCGCTATAATAATAATAATAATAATAATAATAATAATAATAATAATAATAATAATAATAATAATAATTTATTAGATTTGTATGCCACCCCTCTCCGAAGACTCGGGGCGGCTCACATGGCTTATGAGATATTTTAGCACTGGATCACTAAAATTGATTGATTCTGAAACCAGTTAGAAATGAACTCCAAAACAAAGGAACTTTTTCCATCATTCATCACTCACAATCCAAGCATGCTATTTCAGGTCAACAGCATATGATAGCAAAACAAAAACAAAAAACAAAACCATCCAATGATTCCTCCCCCCCCCCTCTTATTCCCTGCACTTTTTTCCACCTAGGTTTAAAGAAAATAACTGTGGGCATGAACTGCCACCCTTTTGAAATGTTTAAATATATGGTCTCCTGCTTGAGCATGCGATTAGACCAGAAGACCTCCAAGGTCGCTTCTAACGTTGTTATTCTCTATAACCAAACTGGTTCAGTGGCTAAGATGCTGAGTGTTATGTCTTGAGAAGCTGGGAAGTTTTCACTCCAGTTCGACCACGAACTCAAGCAGGTAAAATCTGATTGGCTCCTGATTTAAAGGGCTCTCTATTTAACCCCTGCCTCTAGCAGGACCTTGCTGGGTTGCTACCAGTACAGATAAAGATACCGTACTGGTAGCAAAAATTGAGCTGCACACGCAGCTTCACTTCTGCTGCGGGTGTGCATGGGCATCTCAGCGCATACGCAAGAAGCCAAATCTCGCAAGGAGACACATGTGTGCATGGGATTTTGGCAATTTTTTGATTCTGCAACTGCACAGAAGGAAAAAAATTGCTGAAATCATTCATGCACGTCCCCATGCAAGACTTTACTTCCTGCACATGCGCAGAAGCAAAATCTCATTGGGACATGCACGCCCACAGCAAAAGTGAAGCTGCACATGCAGCATACCAGTACCAGCAGAATCGGGAATCTGCCCCTGTTACTGATGTTTGCTCACTATGACCAATAAAGAGCTGAAGCAACTAAACCATCTCCTGCCTCTTCAGTAGAGGGACTTAACACTGAGCATATCGATCATAAAAGTCGTCAGTTCGGTGGTTCGAATCCCTAGCACTGCATAATAGAATGAGCTGGCATTACTTGTCCTAGCTTCTGCCAACCTAGCAGTTTGAAAGTATGTAAAAAATGCAAGTAGAAAAATAGGAATCACTTTGGTGGGAAGGTAACAGCATTTCAGTTTGCCTTCGGCATTTAATCATGTCGGTCACATGACCACAGAGACACCTTCAGGCAGATCTGACTCTTCGGCTGTAAAATGGAGATGAGCATCACCACCTAGAGCCAGGAATGACTAGCACTTATGTGCGAGGGGAACCTTGACCTTATAAGAAGCTTTTAACGGAACTGACTGTTTTGCTTTTTTCTCTGCCTTCTTCTTGGGAACTTTTGCCACCAGTCAGATATGCAGCATTTGTTTTGCAACTGACAATTATCTCATAATGAAAAACAAGTCACAATTAATGAAGCTCAAAACTAATACCTGCTAAATTCATTTACTGATTTAATGAACTGGGCAAGTGTATTATGGAAAATATATAATTTTTAAGAAGAAATGGATTCAATTTCAAATTGAAACTTAAAATAATGATTAAATCTTGTTTTAGGCTCCAAAATCTGTGATCATTTTTAAAAACTCTCTTTCCTTACATTTATAAAACAAAAAATAGTTATGTTTCTTAAGGTCTAACTTACATGGAGGTAGAAAAGCTCAGTCTGGAGCTAGGTTGTGCCACTTCAGTCTTCAACTGGAGATATACATAAGATGCATCATGATGGTGAACCTATGGCACATGTGCCACAGGCGGCATGCAGAGCCATATCGCACATGAAGTGTTGCCCAATGTCAGCCCAGTGCGCATGCGTATGGTAGCCAGCTGCTTTTCGCTCTTTTGCAAAGCCATTTCGTCCTCTGGAGGCTTTCCTGAAGCCTCTAGAGGATGAAACAGCCTTCCACATGGCCGAAAAGCAGCTGGCTACCATGCGCAATGGACAAACCGGACATTCAGCAAAACGTACTTCCAGTTTGCCATTTTACTGTTTTTTTGCACAGCAAAAGGCTTCAGGGAAGCTTCCTGAAGTCTCCGGATGGCAAAAACAGCTCAACAGGCAAACCGGAAGTCCACTTTTCCAAATGTCCAGTTTGCCTATTTGGCCATTTTTTTCACTATCCCAAGCTTCAGTGAATCCTGTGCTCATGTGCAGGGTTGGGGGGGATTGTGCACATGCACAGGGCAGCGAGCAGGGGGTACGTAAGCATGGGGGGGAGGGAATGTGTGTGGGTACATGGACACATGCTAGCACAAGCACACACACCCTTTTGGCTTGTAAACAGAAAAGATTCACCGCCCTATTGTTCCTGTCCACCCCATAAGAAAGCCAGGCTACTTACTTCAGCTGTACCAGCTGGGATTATCACCATTTTGGGCAGAAGAACATACTGAAACTTCCATACAGCAAAATATAATTTCTCTCATAACAATTTCTTCTCTACCAAGATTGTGTCCATTAAGCAGAGCCCAAATAGAAGGATTCCCTCTCTTACCACACATTCTCTCTAGTTCAGACTGATGTTTGCTTTACATGTGACAATCCAGAATAATCAAGCTTGGGACTGACCTGTGGGAGGACATACTACAAAACTGCTGACCCTAATGTATACAATATGGTTTGAAGATAGTTTAAACAGAGTGAAGCTGTAGCCTTTTCTACTTAAAACATATAAACCCAATTAAGTGGTTCTAATTAAGGATCTCTTGGAAAATCTTTAAGATCAACTCTCTTGAAAATCTGTCTTCCAGTCCCACAAGGGCATACAAGATATTACTTTTTTCCTATTATAGTACTATACAACTTAAAGGAAATTAAGCTTTGGACATATTTTTTATTATTAAAATCATTTTCTAAATAATAATATGACACACACACCCTCAGGAACACGAACAATGAGATGCCATCAAATAGTCACATTTATATTATTTCTGCTAAATATACCACTTATACATTATGATTATGATTATAATTATGATTATGATTATGATTATGATTATGATGATGATGATTATTATTATTATTATTATTATTAATTAGATTTGTATGCCGCCCTTCTCTGATTTTTCAGAGAAAAACTGAAAGAAATATATTACTTACCATCCTTGGAGTACCGGATGATATGCAGTTTAATACTTTCAACTCATAAAAATCAAAGCAAGTAAGTTAATCATCATCTCCTGTTTCTTGGATAGTCATTTAGGAGGCCTCTGGCTCAGGAGGACTTGGATTAGAACATTTAGTTTACAAGAAAAACCTTCATTTGTGTGAATAAAATGTTCAGCTGTTTATATAAAGAAAATGTTGTCAGATTTCATTTCACAGCTTAAGGCATTCGCCTACAAGAGAGGAGATAACTTTCACATGCTTCCAAACACTGATAGCTTATCTGCAGAGATGAGTCTCAGATATCTCAAATCTTGAGATATCACTTTCTATGCTGTGTTGCTTGAACCTATTTTAACATTTATGGTTACTTCACAAAGGAACATAGATTGGTGCTAGTGGTGGGACCTCATTATCATCAAAATTGAGCTAAAAGTATATCCTGAAGAACAGTTAATATTACCTAGTAGTACTATAGTTTAAAATTAAGAGGAAAGAACAGGACATTAACATGTTTTTAAAGTTTCGTTTTAAGTAACTTGCACCACTATTATAAGGCATTTATGGAACCCTTGTTCACTGATACAATGGATTGCTGACCAGAAAATGTATTACAAAAGTAAAAAGAATCATGTAGGTTCACATGAAAAACTATATATTGTAAATGGCGTTTCTGATTCTTGGCCTTCATAGACTAGCATGGCTCTCCTCTTACATAACTTCATTGAAAAATGAATATGTGTAAGTTAGGCTAGACCAACAGAAATCAAAGGATATAACACTTCTTTGTTCTGCATTGTTTGCTTACCACTAGGGTTATTTTACCTAGTTCTCACCATCACACTCAGATACGCTTAAAATAGATTCCCAGAATAATCTGTTTTAGACTTAGTAGAACAAAAACCATCCCATGAGAAGATATTTTACGATTGGGAATACAGTGGAACCCCGACATAAGAGCTGCTCTACTTAAGAGCAACTCGAGATAAGAGCTGGGAGGGGAGAGATATTTTTGTTCTACTTACAAGCCCAAATTCGAGATACAAGCGCCAAGGAGCTGTCTCCTGAAGCCAAACGCTAACTTCCGCGTTCGGCTTCAGGAGACAGCTGCGAAGCGGCGCGCGTGTTTTAAAAGGTTGCAGCCGGCCTGGGGGGCTCGGGGGGGTGCTTGCAGCTTTCTTTCTTGCTCTTTTTCTTTCTCTCTTTTACCTTCCCTTCCTCTATTTCTTCTTTTCTTTCTCCTTCCCACCTTCTTCCCTCCCTCCCTCCCTTCACTCATTCCTCTCTTACTCTCCCCTTTCATAAGTTTCCTTGCTTCCTTCCTCTGTTCCTGTCCCTTCCCTCTTTCCTTCCTTCCTTCCCACCCTCCGTCCATTCATTCACCCATTCCTCTCTTGATCGCTTAAAGCCGGTCCCTGGTGCAAAAAGGGTTGGGGACCTCTGTCCTACAGGATTGGGTGGCAGAGAAGTTGAACATATGTAAATTTAAAAGTTTAAGAAAGTTTACAAGTTAAGTGAAAGAAACTTCATTATTCATTTATATGTACATGTACATTTCTCCAACCCTGCTGTTCTGTTCGGGTCGTATGTGACCCGAAGCCAAGTTTGAGTCCCTGTAAAAAATTTTCCCTGCATATCTGAAACTTGAAATTTCATGTTGGTTCATCATTTCAGGGGTTCTCTCTATGAGAATTTTTTTTGGGGGGTGGGGGGCTTAGTTTTTGCTGGGCAAAAAAAGTTACAAATCTTATGTTCCTGGGTCACCCTGACCCGGACCGAAAACTCTTCATTTGCAGTGCTTATGTTTGGTCTTTTTGAAAGCTTTTTTCACTTGGAAAGTAGTCTGAACATTTCTGCACACAATGATATGAAAATTGAAATGAAAAAAGTAAATCTTATTGGTTTATTTTGCGGATATAATGCACGCCCCCCCCGTTTTTGTGAAAAAAATTTCAATTTATGGATAGTTTTGCTTGCAAAATGCATTCTATTTTACTAAAGTTGGTGTGGGATTGGTAGCTTGAACATTTCTGAATATAAGAAAAATATAAAGGAACTGAAAAAAATGATTCTTATTGGTTTTTTAACATCAGAAATAAGGCCTCCCCCCGCCCCTTGGCTGCTTGCAACCATTTTCACTTTTTATTTTTTTATGCTCCAAATCCAAAATATTCTTTAAAATCTTAGGCATTCATTTACTCAATTTAACAATGCTGATCATCAAAAAATATTTTTGGGGTGGTGGCTAATTGTTTTCTGGGCAAAAAAAAATCATAACTTTGAATCTGTTTCTGTTCGTATGTGACCGGACCAAAAATATTTTTTTTAGGTACTTGAATTTGATCTTTTTGAAAACTTTTTCAACTGGAAAACTAGTTTGAACATTTATGAACATAATGATATGAAAATTGAACTGGAAAAATTGAGACTTATATTTTTATTTTGATCAAAAAGCCCCTCCCCCCATCCTTTTTTAATTTCGTGTCAATTTCTATTTTTTAAGGCTACAAATCCCTAAGGAATTTTCCCCCAAAAGGTTTGATATACTAAATTGAACATTTCTGAATATAAGAAAAATATAAATGAACTGAAAAAAATGGTTCTTATTGGTTTATTTTTGCCACAAAAGGGCCACCCCCCCTCGGCCTTGCTGTGTGCCATTATTGTCACTGTTTATACATATTTGTCTAGAAATATTTGGAATATCCTTTTGAAAATCAACCACATTGTAGCCAGAGAACTAATTTTATGAAACAAATCCATTTTACTAAAAAAAAGTATGTAAGTTTGAAATTAACAGCATAATTTTTATATAAATTGAAATAATTGAGGCATACTTTATGTGCAAAATAAACCAATATGTGAGAAAATAATCTAAAGAATCTATAGAATCTAGGCATCTAAGGCCTAGATGGATACAAAACACTCTTATTAGAGTACTAAACTTCCGACCTTTTGGACAGTAGTTCTTGCCAGAAAAGCAAGAATGTACAAAAACATGTTTACATCCTGTAACAAGATGAAGAAATCCTATTGTTGAGGCCAAGAAACATTCGAAAACAGGATAAATAACTTGATGGATTAATCTAGAGAGTTCCAAGGAACTATGATGAAATTGGATGTAAGACAACCCCATATATGGACCGGAGGAAGGGGGTGTAAATTAGACATGAAACTCCTATAAAAGATGGTTCTTGAAGTTAGGTACTTTACCTTTTTGAGTACACCTTTTGAGTGTCTTCAATTGGTCCTGATATGATACAGTGGTATCATATTGGTGTCTTTATGTTATGTGTTGATATATGTTATGTGTTGATATATGTTATGTTTAATAAATGTTTATATGATATATATATATCATGTGGTCTTTTAGCTTTTATTCTCATGGTCTGGGGAATTTTTTTAACAATTGGCGCCCAACGTGGGGCCCGAGGACTTTTTTCCTGGATGGAGGACGAGAGAAACCTGGCAGGGCCCTTACTGGAGTTTTTTCCAGTGGCTGGTTTTCTCTTGCTTCCATGTCCAGGAATTAGCTTCTTTTCGAACTGAGAGGCCAAGAGAATAAGAGGTTTCCCGGGGGAAAAATTGCAGCTGCCGGCGAGAGCAAGCGTCCTTGGTGAGTAAAGGTGGCCAAGGGGTCTGATCCTGAGTTGGTGATATGTAGTAGCATGATTGAATACATGTGGGCACGCAGAGCATGTGAGAGAAATGTCTCTATATTTGTGCTGGGTTCTTGTGCACGAGAACTAATTTAAAAAACATGTTGGGTGGTGACACTGTGGAGAAAGAGTTTTAAAAGGGATCAGAGTGGATATTTACATAGTTGAATATTGGCTTGCTTATGTTTCACTTCAGGGTGAACGTCTATGTCATAATGAAACAGGGATTTTATTATGAAACATAAATATGGGTGTTGACTTTAAATTTAGGACATAGCGTATGCTAGGAATGGGTTTCGTCTACTTAAAACTGACAGCAGATGCTGTGGTAGAAGTATGTGTTTTGTTTTGTTTTGTTTTTCTTCTTTCTTTTTCTTTCCCCCTCTCTGACAAAGGATGACGGCTGCTGGTAAGTTGTATCTTGAAGAGCAGAATGGTGCCTTTATGGGGAGATAGCAGCTGTGCTATGTAATATTTTGTCCTTTTGTTGGTATGATTTAAGAAGTGTAATACATATGGTTATAGTTAGATTGCTGGTAGAGCGAAAAGATTATTGCAAGAGGTGTAGGGAAGTCTAACTGATATTCTTGAATTCCTGAGAAATAGAGCTTTTGATAAATGTGATTAATAATCGAAGATAGATGTTTCGGGTGAGCAGATGGTAAGTACTAAGGGTTTTTTTGTTTGATGAATTGGAGTTGAGACTGTATGTGTAGGGTTTATAGTATTGTTTGTTTAAGACAAGGAATGTGAGAATGTGAGGCTGTTTTGAAGTTAAGTGGGTTGACAGGCTGTGTTTTTCTTTTTGAGGAGGTAAGTTGTTAATTGTTGAGGGGCTATTGGTGTTCCTGGGATAGTTTGGTGCAGTAGGTTTGAAGGAGAATTAATTTATTATAGCAGGCTTGATTTATAAGCAGCTGGAGATGAGGGGATTTGTGGATATTTGTTATGTGAGAGAGTAGAGAATTTAAATATTGTATTGGGATAGATGGCATGTGCTTAATACACAGGCGAAAGGTTTGCAGTTCGGTGGCTGAGTTGTTACGTATATTAAGAGGTTGAGGATGAGAAAGAGTTATAAAGGGTTTTTTTTTTATGGCTTTATGTGGCAGTTGGAGGGAATTCCGTATTGGTGAATTCCAAGATTAGTGTATAGATGTGGATATGAAAGAGGTTTTTTTTTCTATGCATAGTAGAGTGTATGTTTTACATATGATGAACTGGAGTCCAGTATTGAGGAAAATAACTGGCTATTTTTGATGTTTTTTGATATAAGTGTTTATCTTGGTTTGAATCAGAGAACTGAGATGGAATGTCAAGCCTACTAAGTTACTAGTAGGGATTGGATTTTCTTTAACAATTGCCTTTTATATCTGTTGGAAGTAATAGTCTCTTATTGTATGCCCATAAGAAAATTGCTAGCTGGGAAATTTTGAAGGATATCTTGAGATTCAAGATGAGGGGAATCATATTTTATTTTATTGTAAAAAGCTTTGATTATGAATTATGAATTGTACACAAATCTGATAAATGAAATAAAGTACTGGTAGGGAGTCTTGTGGTGTTATGAAATGAAAATATTTAATTGTTGCTGTGACAATTGTTGCTGGATTTTACAATGCTCGTAAGGAAGCTAAACATTTTAGGAAAAATTTCACAATTGAGTAGAATTCGATGATAGATACTTGTTTTCTGGATTAAATCTGTGGCATCATTGAATACAGCTGAGAAGCTCGTGTAGATTTAGATAAATTGGTTTTGTGACAATAGATTTTTGCACTGTATGGTAACGTATTTCTGGCTTTGGCTCTGTTTTAAGGGAAGAGAAAGTTGTTTATGAGTGTATGAATGTTGATTGTGCAACATTTTTTCTTTTACATATTATTTTCTCTGGTTTGTAATGTGGTTTGTAATCTGAGAGAATGCAAGGAAGTGTAGTTGTTTTGTACAGTATGGTATGAGTAGTGTTTATACATATGTTTGGGATTGTGGTTCCGTTTTTTTTTATATTGTTTATTGATGAAGAAATACTCCTATGTGAAAACTGTTAGAAGATATGATGTGGGATGATACGTATGAGTATGCTGGAATGAAGCCAGCGATTACATAGTGGAGCGGTTTGCCTGTTGTCATTTTTATGAATTGGTAGAGAGCTGTTTGCTGAAGAAAGGGGGTTGGATTAGATGACCTTTGAGGTCCCTTCTAACTCTGGCTGTTGTAATAGTAGTGCTGGTATTTGGGTTGTTTGTGGTAGTAAATGTTGGGTTAGCTACAGAATGTAATAAAAAGTGTGTAGCTACATTAGATAAACCTGTTGTGATTTAGAAGACAGGTAGTTTTGATAGTTTTGGATTGATGATTTCCTGTGGTGAAGGAAGGTGTTAGAGGCTGAAGGCATTTGAATGGATTAGTATAGACTGGTAGGGTGTTTGTTTATAGTATAATTTTGTTTAGCTGCTAGTAAGTGAACTGGGAAAGGTTTTGTGAAAGGGGGTTGCTTTACAAATGTAACAAAATTGGATAGAAGAGATTTAACAAGCAGTGGTAGTAAGCAATGTATGTGATAAGTAGGAATTTTTATATGCTGTCTGAGAAAAATAAAGCTGAATGATCTGTGTGACTGATTATAAGAAATGCCTGTATAAGATGTGGATTATTGAGTAAAGATGAGGTGCTGTAAAAGAGGCAGTAGGGAAGAAGAAGGTCAAATAATTTAACTTAGTGTGAGAAATATGTTGGACATATGCATGAAAGGATGCATAATTGTTTTCCATTCATTGTGAAAGACCGTTTGTTTTTGATTGAGTGTGAATGAGTGTATATACTAAAACATGGATATTGGAATAACATAAATAAGGGAATACAGTGGTTGGGATGAATAACCTGATACTGTTGATAACAAAAGTAAATCTGGTGTACCTGGTGAAGAAGGTACTCCAGGACAAGTTGATGCTAGTAGAAGTCATCCCTAGTGGTGTTGCTGGGTTTTTATTTTTTGTTTTGAATTATTTGTTTTTCCTGTTTAGCCAGGAATCTCCAGGTGAGCCTGGTGAACCTGGTTAAACAGGGCCTCAAGGTTTTTGTGGTTTTTCTTTTTGGAGAATCTGGATCTTGTGATCCAGGGTCTTATGGCAAATATGGTGATACAAGGTTTAGGTGGTAATATTAGTCCCCACTGGTGCACCTGGTCTGATGGGTCTATGAGGTCTTCCAGGACAATTTGGAAGCCCAGGTCTAGGTCTTCCTGGTTCAACTGGACCTGATGGTTGCCCTGGTCCAGCTGATCCAGCTGATCCAGCTGGTCCACAAGGTGAACCTGGTAATATTGCATTCCCAGGACCAAAGGGTCTTTAATGGTGAACTTGGAAAATCTGGAGAGAAGGGTATTTCTGGATCTCAGTGTACAGTTTGAATTCAAAGGAATGAGAGCACTAATTGTAGTAGGTAACCTGCTGGCTGGTTATTTCAGTGAAGAGTGGAAAAAAAAAATATATGCCAGCAGTTGAGATATGTATTTGGGTAAGAATTGAATCCTTTAAGTGGATGGGTGAAAGCATTTTCATTTGTAATGATAAATACTTAAGATGAGAATGAATATAAAAGTGAAACAAATATACCTTGGTATGGAAAAGTATATGTATATTAATAATGTATATTAATAATGATAGAGGTACACGTTTTATGGTCTATTTAGTAGAATAGGGAACTGAAAAGGATTCCCTTTTGTCTGAGTATATTTGGCAAAGGCTGGGGAGAAAATTGAATCCCAGAAGCAGTATAAAGTTATAACAACTTTGAAACGTTTACCTTTAGCATTTGTATGTGTATAAATGATTGTGTAATGTATATTTAAGTGTGTAATACTGGAACGAGATGCACTGAGATGCTAAATTGTCTCTGAAACAACTAAAAGAAACTTGTCCCAGTTTTTTCTCGTTTAAGGTCTGACGGGCTGGTGGCTTATTTACAAGTGCATAATTTTAAGAGTGAGGACTGATTCCTGAGTGAAAACTTAAAAGGACACAACTGGAAGCTTATTTGGGACTGTCCATTGAAAAGACTGATAATGATTGAAATGACTGTGCACGCCATGGACACATATGAAGTGTTTTATGCATGAAGGATTGGACTTTGTCAATTTATCAGTGTCTCCCGAAAGCGGACTGAGAGAAAGAAGGACTAAGAAACCTTTTAATTTTTTTTTCTCATAAATGGAACTTTGGAGGGTGGATTTGTGAATCTGGATAGGAATGTTTTATTTTGCCATTGTCATTTTTATATTTGAATAAGTCACATTTATGTTGTGTAAATTTGTGAATGTAAGCCCCTGAATTCAGAGTGTTAGTGTATACAATACTGTCACATATACACATGACATGCAACTATACGCTGGGGGGGCCTAGTACACATAATACATAGCAGCATGAATGTGATAATAAAGTTGGTGATTGTTTTGTGGAAGTTATACTGTACACAAAGGGGATGGGATCAGAGGCTGTGTTATCTAATCACCTGGTGATAGGATAGCAGCTCTGTTTCCATACCGGACAGGATCATTGGTATACACAAACATCATCACTAGTATTAATTGATCCAGATTTGAAAACTGGAATATGCCTCAGATCCACTTTCAGTAATGGAGTGCCAGTAGAAAAATATTCACAGTACAAATGTGGAAGAAAAAGGATTGGGATGAAGCTATGAAGTGGAAGTTATTTATAAGTAATACATATGAAAGGTATAGATTACACACCTTTATTTAAGTAGTGAAGGATTATAGAAGAAGAATCATTATTGCTATATCATGAAACAAAAACACCTTCCAAACTGGTATTTTTATACAATGTAGCCTTAGCAAAACTGTGCAATGAGCTATGTGAATGAAATGAGACGAAGTTAAACAAGGGAGATGGGAGACACATTAAGAAAAGGGGAATTAACATATCCAGATACAATGCATATATGTCCCCTATTGTTTGAAGAAGTCAAGATTATTATAAAATCTAACTTGCAAGGGTGATTACTTGGGATGTTCTAAATGGACAGAGTAAAATATGCTTGGTGATTGTAGGGAGATATGTTACCAGCTAATTTGTATGTAACATATAGGCAAGAGGTGTGAACACAATTATCCATAGAGTTGCTGGAAAAGGAAAAAGCTGAAGCCCTAGGACAAGTGGGGTTTTATTTGGTGACTTATATGTTCATGCTTATGCATTCTTGCAACTGGATTAGATGAGCCCTGCACAATAGACAAATCTAACATTTATGGAGGTAACATTTTTTGTAAACAAATGGGTCATTTGTGAACGGGTAACTGAGCAGAAAAATCATTCTACACTATAACATGATAGTCATGTATTCGTAGGCATTACATAAACATGTCCCAGAAGGTGGAGACATGGTATATGTACCCCATTATAAGCATATACCAAGATAATGGTTTATTTAGAGGCCTATCTTTACAAAAATTGTTTGATCACGGCCCGGAGAATAGAATGTAATTGGTGACATATCCCACGCTTATGGATAAGATACAAGGAGTAGTAAGGTGGGAGTAGTATAAACATATAAGATGATTTGTTGAGTATACGTCCCTGATATGCCTAAGCAAATGAGATATTGTACCTGTGCAATAGAAAGGGAGATAATGAATCTATAATGTGAAATAGAGTGACCATAAAGAGATATGGATATAGCCATGGGAGATGAGTTATTCAAGTAGAAATAAAGCACAAGGAACTGTAGTTAAGAGTAGAATCATACAATGCTGCATCTAGTGACATATGGAACACTCCATCTCTTGGTTGCCAGACTCATTTGTAGGAGTTATTATAAGCATTGTATTAAGTTATGTATTAAGTTCTGTATCTGTATCAAATGTATGCTGGTTTGCTTTATCTGATGGAAGGCCCGCTGACATAAGGATGAATATCCCCACGAATTGGGTGGTCTGTGATAGACATGTTCTAAGAATTTGAGTAAAAATTCTTAGAAGAAAGAGAGCAGGGATTGAGAAAATAATCTAAAGAATCTATAGAATCTAGGCATCTAAGGCCTAGATGGATACAAAACACTCTTATTAGAGTACTAAACTTCCGACCTTTTGGACAGTAGTTCTTGCCAGAAAAGCAAGAATGTACAAAAACATGTTTACATCCTGTAACAAGATGAAGAAATCCTATTGTTGAGGCCAAGAAACATTCGAAAACAGGATAAATAACTTGATGGATTAATCTAGAGAGTTCCAAGGAACTATGATGAAATTGGATGTAAGACAACCCCATATATGGACCGGAGGAAGGGGGTGTAAATTAGACATGAAACTCCTATAAAAGATGGTTCTTGAAGTTAGGTACTTTACCTTTTTGAGTACACCTTTTGAGTGTCTTCAATTGGTCCTGATATGATACAGTGGTATCATATTGGTGTCTTTATGTTATGTGTTGATATATGTTATGTGTTGATATATGTTATGTTTAATAAATGTTTATATGATATATATATATCATGTGGTCTTTTAGCTTTTATTCTCATGGTCTGGGGAATTTTTTTAACAATATGCATCAATTTTTCCAGTTCAATTTTCATATCATTATGTTCAGAAATGTTCAAGCTACCAATCCCACACCAACTTTAGTAAAATAGAATGTATTTTGCTAGCAAAACTATCCATAAAGTGAAGACTATTTAAAAAAAACGGGGGGGGCGTGCATTTCATCAACAAAATAAACCAATATGCATCAATATTTCCAGTTCAATTTTCATATCATTATGTTCAGAAATGTTCAAGCTACCAATCCCATACCAATTTTAGTAAAATAGAATGCATTTTGCAAGCAAAACTATCCATAAATTGAAAAAAATTTCACAAAAACAGGGGGGGCGTGCATTATATCCGCAAAATAAACCAATAAGATTTACTTTTTTCATTTCAATTTTCATATCATTGTGTGCAGAAATGTTGAGACTACTTTCCAAGTGAAAAAAGCTTTCAAAAAGACCAAACATAAGCACTGCAAATGAAGAGTTTTCGGTCCGGGTCAGGGTGACCCGGGAACATAAGATTTATTACTTTTCTTAAACAGAACAGCAGGGTTAAAACTGTGGCCACATTGAACTGTGGCTGTAGAAAATGGTGGCCACATCCAGCAAACTCTAATGAAGCAGTTTCAATGTTTCCCTAATGCGAGCTCTGCAACATTCTGCAACCTTTTGTAGCATTCCACAGTGCTGCAGAATGCAGTGGAGCTCAGATTAGAAAACATAGCAGGCCACATTGAATTGTGGTCACCTGAAAAATGCCAACTAATGGGGTTATACTTGTTTATGGCATTGAAGTGACTTCCATAATCTACAAAATGATATATATCACATCTATTATTTAATACATGTATAGGGAAGTAATTTATAGGGAAGTATACAGTGGTCCCTTGACTTTGGGAGTCCATCTTTCCCGAAAAGGCTATACCACGGGTTTTCAAAAAATATTTAATAAAAATACTCCGCGGGTTTTTTGAACATTTAAATGTTTTCCCCCGGCCGCCCAATGTACAATACTGTGCATTTTAACTCTCCTCCCCCCCACACCCCACCCATCCTGCTTCTTTAAATAAAAGCTCCACTTCCACCCCAGCCTCCTGATCCCTCCCCTTTAATTCTTCGAGCGTTGGTACACTCCACTTGAAGCCGAGCCTTACTGCTGCCTACCGCCACCTCTCCTTCTCAACTTGCCACCTCATTGCCCCTGCGGGTTCTGGGGGCAAGTAGAACAAGGAATGGAGGAGGCAGGGGGAGGAAGGAAGGAAGGAAGGGAGCATCTCTACTTCACAGAAATTTGACTTTCGCGGGCGGTCTTGGAAAGTATCCCCTGTGAAAGTCAAGGGATCACTTTAAAGCCCTCAGTTCTAGGCTATCTGAATGGCCATAGTCAGGTTCTTTCCCCCCCCCCCCTTTTGCTCTCTGGATTTTTAATTTGTGTAGCATAAAAATAGAGAAATCTCACAATCAGATAAGAGGCAAGGTCATTCAACAAATGGTTTGAACAGTGAATATAGCATTCCATTGACAACTTCATATGCAGACTCACTACTCAACTTCATTGAGTATTAGTACTTCCTGTCTTCTACCCAGGAGGGCAAGCATGTGTTTCTATTGCTTCCCTCTCCCCCCAGATAGCATGGGTTTGACAGCAGGTTTGTGCAATACAATAGATTTCAAGCATTTTAGATATAGATAATTGTAATTTTCCAAGGCATTTTATCCACAAGAAAGCAGAAAGAACACGTTTATGCAGCCTATAATTAGCCTTATGAATCAATACCATTTAAGAAATAAAAAGCAACTTTAGTTGTTTAAAGACAGGAAATACCAGGAGGTCTTTCCTTCTTTTGTTGACAGCAAATCCAAGCATTGAATGGCTTGCAATGTAACTGTGCAAAATTTGCAGAAAGCAGGTGAACCTGCTGAGAATATAAATGGAGCCTTTCTAGCAGCTGAGTCTATGTATGGTCCTTGCAAGCCGCATGGACAAAGTGGATGATATCATAATTAAATGATACTTTTATCTCAAATAAAAAAATAAATAAATTCAGACCAACCAGAGTAAATTCTTCAAAATATTTTTTTAGTTAATTCCCCCCCTTATTTTCAGCAGAATCCCAGGAGGAATTGCAATTTTTGTATTTCTCTGTTCTCCTGCTTGTGGCCTTTGCTGCCTCTACTGTGCACTGATGCCCAAAGTAAAAGAAGCTGGAGAAGGTCTAATAAAGGGCTCAGTGTGATCAATGAAATACTGCAACTGAATGAGGAGTTGTATTCTGCATAAACTTAATCTCAAAACTGCAGTCTCAGATCTCTGTTAATGTATAAGTGACATGGGGCGTTGGGGTGAGCCGTGCTGGAAAAGGAATAGAATAGAATAGAGATATAGACAATCAAGTGATACTAGCAGAAGAATCAGTTCACAACTTATCCTATAAATTGCAACTTGTGTATGAACTCACAATAAATGAGAATAGGGATTTTTCCATTCATCTTTTACTGGTCTTACTTACTTATAAACATTGTAATACAAAATCCTCACTTCTGCCCCATCCCAGAGCAAACATATTGCAAAATCCTCATTTCTACCCCATCCCAAAACAATGATAATGCAAAATTCTCACTTTCACCCCATTCCAGAGCCATCATATGCAAAATCCTTACTTCCACCCCATTTCAGAACCACCAGTATTCTCTTACTAACCTGCTTTCCAGCTCCGTTCTCCTGCGTGCAGGGCAATAAAAGAAGACCATGTGACTACCAGTTTAATGCTGTTCTGTTCGGGTCGTATGTGACCCAAAGCCAAGTTTGAGACCCTGTAAAAAAATTTCCCTGCATATCTGAAACTTGAAATTTCACGACTTTGCATTGTTTTAGGGGTTCTTTCTATGAGAATTTTTTTGGAGGGGGGCCGGGGGGGGGGCTTAGTTTTTGCTGGGCAAAAAAAGTCACACTTGTTCTGTTTGGGTCGTATACAACCTGGACCAAAAAAGGTTCTTTAGGTACTTAAATTTGGTCTTTTTCAAAACTTTTTTTGCTGGGATACTAATTTGAACTTTTCTGAACACAATGAAAGGAAAATTGAAATGAAAAAAATCAATGCTTATTTGTTTATTTTGCTTATAAATGCCCACCCCTAGCATTTTTGTGCAATTTTGTTCATTTTTATCTAGCTTAGGCTGCTTAGGCTTTTTTTTAACCTTTTTGCATTAGATCACTATTTTGAACATCCCTAATCATTAAAAAAATGGAAATGAACTGAAAAAAGTTATGCTTATTGTTTTTGTTTTGCTCAGAAATAGGGCCTTCCCCCCCCCCACGGCTGTGTGCAATCATTTTCACTTTAAAAATATTTTATCCTGCCAGTTCCAACTTTTTTGAATTTTTTTTGCATTGGATTACTAGTGTGAACTTTTCTGAACATAATGATATGAAAATTGAACTGAAAAAATAGATACTTATTTGTTTATTTTGCTCATAAAAGACCCCCCCTCCTCTGTGTGCACGTTTTTCAATTTATATATATTTCACGCTCCAAAATCAAAATATTATTAAAACTTTTTGCATTGAATTACTAGTTTGAATATTTCTGAACATAATGATATGAAAATTGAACTGAAAAAAGTGATGCTTATTGGTTTATGTTGCTCAGAAATAGGGTCTCCACCCCCACGGCTGTGTGCAATCAGTTTCACTTTACTTTTTTTTTAGGCTCCAAATCCGAAATATTTTTAATACCCTAGGCATTGATTTTCTAAATTGAACATTGCTGATCATCAGAAAAATATGCCCTAAGATTTCTAATTGATGCATATATTTTTATTTCACTCAGAAAGCCCAAATCACATTTTGGCTGTCTGCAATCATTGCCACCTTACATTTTGTTTAGCTTGCCAGTTCCAACTTTATTGAAAATGTTTTGCATTGGATTACTAGTTTGAACATTTCTGAACATAATGATATGAAAATTGAACTGAAAAAATAGATGATTACTTGTTTATTTTGCTCAACCCCCCCCCCCAATGACGTGGAGCACTTTTTTCAGTTTATATATTTTTTAGGCTCCAGATCTCAAATATGTTTTCCCCTTTGGTATTGATATACTAAATTGAACATTCCTGATCATAAGAAAAATAAAAATGAACTGAAAAAAATGATACTTAGTTTATTTTGCTCAGAAAAGGGCCACACACGCCCGGCCTTGCTGTGTGCCATTATTTTCACTTTTTATATAGATTTGGCTGAAAATATTTGGAATATCCTTTTGAAAAGCAAGTACATGATAGCCAGACAACTAATTTTATGAAAGAAATCCATTTCACTAAAAACAAGTATGTAATTTTGAATTCACAGCATAATTTGCATATAAATTGAAAAAATTGAGCACAGCCTGGTGGGGGCTTTTCTGAGCAAAAACAAAAAACAAATAAGCATTGTATTTTTCATTTCAATTTTCATTTCATTATGTTCAGAAATGCTCATTTTAGTATATCAATGCCAAAGTTATTGAAAATATTTGGAATTAGAAGCCTGGAAAAAATTATAAAATGAAATGCTTGAAAAAAATGGGGGGGGGGGGGCTTAGATGAGCAAAATAAACAAATAAGCATCAAATTTTTCAGTTCAATTTTCATTTCATTATGTTCAGAAGTGTTCAAACTAGTAATCCAATGCAAAATATAGCAAAATTGTATGCAGGCTAAACTATCTATAAATTGAAAACATTCACAAAAACGCTAGGGGTGGGCTTTTATAAGCAAAATAAAAATATAAACTGGTGTGAACCAGCTGAATCCCACCACTGCTTTCAAGTATATGATTCAATAAGTTCAAAGATAAATTATATATAATTTTATAGTCATCATCTTAATAAGTAATGCAATTATAGACACAAGCAGTTTTAACAGAGTTAGAAGGGACCTTTTAGGTCATCTAGTCCAACCCCTCACCCAATCAAGAGACCCTAAAGCATTTCTGACAAATGGAGTCCAGTCTCTTCTTGAAAGCTTTCAGTGATGAAGCTTTCCCAAACTTCTGAAAGCCTGCATGTCTTTTGGATTATTCTAAAAAGAATGCCAACCCCTATTCCAATATTAAACATGCAGGTAAGAAAGAGGAAGAAGGAACACCTGTAGAAAAGTCTCAAAATTCATGGTGGCAGGGGATTCTAAAGAAATGGTTGGTAACATTTCTTGAATAAGTCATGTAGAAATCTGCATTGTCTAAAGTTAGTATATTTTATACTTTGTTGAAACAAAATGTATACATAACAATGAAAATGAGACTGTGATATAGAAATTAAAATGAAAGAAAATGATATTTGTATCCTATTCAGAACTATACAATATTTGTCTAGATTAAGCATTAATTCAAAAGTTAATAAAGAACATGTATCAGCAGTCCACTGCTACAAATCAACTATAGATTTATGCTCCCAAAGTTATATAATAATTCATTTAGCCAATTTTACCTCTCTATGTGCAAAAAGTTCAGAATTCTTGATAAATTCCATGTACTGGGGATGCTAGGTAGTGTTATATCAGACATAACTCTAATTAAATACTAATCATAATTCTTTGTTCCTTTCATTTATCAAATACTGTTATGTTTACCTAACCTTTATCAGTCTGCTTCTCTGAGACAGTTTGAGCTTAATTTTTTATTCAGTAAAAATTCAACCTCAGTGATTTTCACTGAGAATAAGAATACAGGCTACCTGGAGGTCAAGCAACATAATAGTAATCAATGATCAGATCACATCTTCTAAAGTGGCATCTGAGACACTTTTTAACTCTATGAACAAACATCAAAGCTGTCTCGATGCTGTCTGAATCCTGACAAATATATTAAGGATGTCTTTATCATCCACAGGTAGCAAAGGATATTTAAACTGCATTTTCTACCACAACTATCATGGCTTATGAGCGTAAGTACATATAGTTTAATAGGCTGATGAGGAATAAAATGCTCTCAGATGCCACACAAAGCTCCTTAGCATTATAACATTCCTTTGACAAAGACTGAAACTGCTCGCCAAACTCTTGAGTCTTCTGGACATCAGTATTCCCAAGACAGCCCTGGTTAAGACAATGTCCAGCTTAGCGCTCCCAGTGATGATCAGCTGGAGGTACTGGAGAAACTTACCTTTTTAAAAGTCATTGAGTAAATAAAATCTAATGAGTGAAAGTGAAAAACACCTACTGAAAAATATGGTATAAAGCCAACGAATAAAGGAACTTGCAAGCAGGGAATGAAGGCATTGCTGTCCTAGATCAAGAAGTCACAGTCCTGGATAGAACATGGTGAAACAGACTGGCTCTAAATTGGCAAAGGAGTAAGACAATATTGTATATCCTCCCTGATTTATTCAACCCAGGATGGTATCTACTGAGACTGAATTGGAAGACCATGAGCACAGTTTAAAATTAGAGGTAGAAATTTCAACACCTACACTATGCTGATGACACTATTCTGGTAGCTGAAAATGCAAATCTGTAAGATCTAATAAAAACAATCAAGGGACACAGTAGAGTGAAAGGATGTAAAACTGAGGGGGGGGGGAAATAAAAATCTAATGATATAAGGTAAAGCCTTATAACCAACCATGACAACATTAAACTGATGGATAGCTTCTGTCTTTTAGGATTGACTATCAACAGCAAGACAGATAGTTCAATGTAATGATTAAGGCACCAAGCTAGAAACTGGGAGTGACTTCCAGGCTCGCTTTAGGCACAAAGCAAGCTAGGATATGGGCTGGTCTCTTTCTCTCAGACCTAGGAAGGAGGCAATGGCAAATCACTTCTGAAAATCCTTGCCAAGAAAACTGCAGAAACTACTCAAGCTGCCTCTGATAATTGGACATGATTGAACAGAAGAAAAAAGTAAAGGAACCAGTAGAATAACAAAAGCTAAGAAAGTCAGGAAATAAACTACAGTCTATGTGGGAGATTAGCTGTAAAGGCTTTGGATATTCAGATGCCAGGATGATCAGATTCATGTAGACAACAGTTTCCACTGTGGAACTCTATGGAAATGAAAGTTGGATGCTGAAAATAGCGCTGGTGGTCTTCATCCCCTGGCGCCTTTTGCTGGAGGCCCGGGAGACACGGAGACATGGCGAAGCCGCCATCTTGGTTCTCGGCCGAGATCTCGCAAGGCTTCGCGAGATCTCAGCTGAAGATCAGACCAGAGTGGTCTGATCCAAGACGTGTCCGGGCGGAGCCTGCCAGCCCTATAAAAGGGCTGGCAGGCTCGGAATCGGCCTTTTTGCCTGGACATCGTCTCAGCAGACACCCGACCGCCCTCCCTATCTTGCAGTGTGCCGCTGGGGGTCGCCCTATGGGGCCGAATAGGAATTTTTTGCGGTCCTGGAGTTTAGCCGGGACCGTTTTTTCGCCTATTCCACACTGTGGAGATGGATAAGCGGTTAGGGGGTGCTTGCACCTGTTTTAAGTTAATTGGCTTACCTTTGGCCATTTGGGTAGGCAGGTTAGGGGCGGAAAACTGGGTGGTGGTTTAGCAACTGCGTGTTCTCCGTTGAGAACAGCAAAGAAGGAGCAAATGTGTGCTATGTTCAAAATACTGTGTCATTCAAACCCTGAGCAATTTCTTTGTCTTTTCTTAAGGTTCTGAAATGTAATCATATCTGTTTTTAAGAATGTTCACATTAAATAAGGATAGTGTCAGCGAACCAAATAGCATCTGAAAAAATAAATCAACTTCCACATCTTATATTTTTAGCGCAGGGTCCAATTTATTAACAAAGCAAATTTGGATTCTGCATGATTGTTTGTTTGTTTGTTTGTTTGTTGATTGATTGATTGATTGATTGATTTGAAAGGGACCATTAGGTCATCCAGTCCAACCCCCTGCCTGAGCAGGAAACCCTACAGCACCCCAGCCAAATGGAAGTCCAATCTCCTCTTGAAGGTGTCCAGAGTTGGGGAGTTCACCACCTCCCCTGGCAGGCAGTTCCATTGGTTGATCGCTCTGACCATCAAGAAGTTCTTCCTTATTTCCAGGTTGAATCTCTCCTTGGTCAGCTTCCAACCATTGTTCCTCGTCCGGCCCTCTGGTTAATTCCAACTTAAGGTCCCTTAAGATTACATCCAGGTCAAAAGCTCATCTCCCATCCCCACACCCACAAGTGCATGAGGACAAATCCGATGCAGGGATTTCTAATTCCTTCCCGTGTTCAGTTTACTTTGGATTCTGTGTAAAGGAATGTGTGCTGCGTGGCATAAATCTCTCTCACTCTCTCTCACTCCCCCCTGCTCTTTTCTCACTACCAAAACTGTGTCAGGCAGCCTTTGACTTCACATATTGACTTTGGGCCTGACAGATAGAATGTTTAGCCTGATTTTTGCACATCTTTCCTTAGCCCAAGACCAATCATTACACTCAGTGTCATAAATTCCATAGGATATCTGTGAATTTAGAGTAGAAAAGAAAAAAATACCATATTTTTTGCAGAATAAGACACACCAGACTATAAGGTGTGCCTTAGTTTTGGGGAGGAAAATGGGGGGGGGGGAATCTGCCTACCAGGTATTCATCTGGCTAGCGTTCTTAGTCTGGTCAGCCTCAGCACATTATTTTATCCCCTGGTTAGGGCTTAAATAAACCCCTTCAGAGTGAATAGGAATGAAAAACCCTGCAAGCCGGTAAGGAAGATTGTTAGTTGAAAGAAAAATCATTAGGGCTGAAAGAAAAAGCTTCGGGAAAAGCTACATTCAAAGTATAAGATGCACACAAATTTTAAGCCTCTTTTAGGGAAGGAAAGGGTGTGTCTTATACTCTGAAAAATATGGTATATATATATTGGAGTGTATTGTAAATAGGGGTGGGCAGTAGGCAGGATGGGGTGGAACACAGTTCCACCAGCAGAAATGAAGCTGCGTGCACAGCTCCAGATGATCGGCGGCAGTCACTTCCTGGATTACCAGTCTTGATTTGGCTCTCCTTGCTTTCCCTGCTGCTGCATCTGCACTCCTTGCTTTTTTCCTCTTTCCTCCTTCCTGGCCTCGGACGAGCTTCCCTGTCTCCAGCCCGGCTCTACTCCAGCCTCACATGGCCACCTCCCGACTGAGGTGCAAGCAGAAGGCGTGGGTGAAACCGGCGCTGGCAGCATTTATGCTTCTGGCAGTACCCATTTGCCTAGCTACCCAGTCTGAGGTGGAGGGGTGACCCAGGAAGGAGAGCGTGGGAAACGCAAAGAAAATTGTCACCCCAGCGAGCAACACTGGTAAGGTTGTAAGTCGAGGACTTAACAGTTCACTTGAACGATGATGATCATTCAAGCCACTCCCACCTGGTCACATGGCCGGCAAGCCATTCCTACCCAGTCACATGACCATTAAGCCACACCCAGAGTGTGGCAGTAAAAATTTTGGCTGCCCATTACTGATTGTAAAATATACAAAATTGTGGAATACATTAAGGGGGAGGTCTGGGAAGTAGGAGAAAGTATGTTACAGTGCACAACAGGTGCCACCCAGGTTCGGGAGACTGCAACTTCCATCTGCTAAAGGCAACTCCTATCTGAAATATTAAGATCCCGAGGAAGAACTCTGGATCCCAATGATATTTTGATACTGATAAAGTTCCCATGGCTCTCATGCTGCCAGGTGCTGGGCAAAGAAAACTATGGAGGTACAGGACCCAGTAGGCAAGGGAAGCTATAAAAAAAACAGAGCAGTAGGTAGGCATTAGGGGACATCATTTCTTATACTGGAGAGAAATAACTAATGACATATGAACTGAAATCCTGCTTAACTTCCTGGAAGCAACTAGAGCCGTGATGGCAAACCTATGGCACGGGGTGCCCTATCTGCCAACACGTGAGCCATTGCCCTAGCTCAGGTCCAAAACATCGGCCAGCTGATTTTAGGCTCACATGGATGCTCTGGAAGACTGTTTTCAACCTCTGGAAGGCCTCTGGAGAGCAGGGAGGCCATTTTTGCCCTTCCCAGGCTCTAGGGAAGCCTCTGGGCAGGTATGGGCAGGTGAAAAATAGGCCCACTGGGCCCACTAAAAGTCAGGAAATGGGGGAGGGGGTCATGTGTGCATGCGCAGGGGAGCAGGGCATGTGGGGACATTGAATTATGGATGTGCAAACACATGTGTATGTGATAGCACATGTACATGCACTTTTGGCACCTGAGGAAAAATAGTTTCACCATCAGTGCACTAGAGCTTTGTCAATTATTTTCTAAAAAAGAAAGGAACAGATTTAGAAAAAAAAATGCAATTGCTCAGTGTTGAGCTGATTATTGAATCACTAACATTTAAGCGTTTTGATTCCAATTTTGTCAGACAAAAGCTCTAACAGTAATTTGATATTTAATGATCTGTACTTCAAATTAAAGATTGTTGGTAACTGTAGGTTATTACATATTTAGTTGTGTTGCTAGGACTATTTTTTCTCTTCATTAATATCTGCATACAGGGAATGAGAAATAAAAGACAATTTGTTGCAGAAATAGAAAAGACTAATCAAGAAAATGGAGCCCTGATATTTACATTCACGTATTATAGAAAATGTACTCCATTTTTCAATAAACACTTACTGCAGTGTAGTGATTGATCAAATCGTGCTCATAAAAACAGATTTAAGAGTGCATTAAAGTTGTATCTGGAATTATTTTTGTATTGGCAGCATAAATGCTAATAAATTTTAAATCTGCTATTAATGTTATAGCCTTACCAAGTGATCAAGATTTGTAAAACTAATATTTTAAAAAATGATAGCTTACAGACTAAAAGGATATTAGTGTAATCTACATAAGCATGTTTCTTGTTGTGATTTTTCAAATGGCTTTCACTAGGAACAAGAAATAATCTACTGACTTTTCTGTTTTTCTCCATTATTTTTCTCATTGAAATTCTTTGCTTTTAAAATTTTAGGGCTTTAGTTTTTTTCTGGTTAGCTTCTTCAACCAAAGGCTCCTAGAAATCATTTTTTGAATTGATTAGAATCTGCTTTCTTAAATCCCAAAAGTGCATGTTAGTTTTCTTTAAAACTATTAACTCCAGAACTATATGATTTGTATGATCCTACTATGTGTAGTCTTCACTGACTGGCCTCATTTGGGACAATGACTCTCACTAGGTGGCACAATCATTAAACATGATACCATACGATGCATCAATTTATGAGTCAGTTGATGTTGTGCTGGTGAAGTGAATTACTGTGGGTTATTAGGTATGATGTCATATGACCATGAGTTACAATATCCTTCTGGTTTCCCCATTGACTTTGTATATCAGAAGCCAGCTGTGAAGGTCACTGCAACAATTGTAAATGTGCACCAGTTGCCAAGCACCTGAATTCATAATTTCAAATGGTCATTCAGCAAGTAGTCACTAAGTGAGGTCTTCCTGTCCTACATGTCCAGCGAAACTGTTTTCCCTGAGTCTTCCTCCTTCCTCTGAAGAAGAAAACTGGCAGCAACAGAAGTCAAGCAAGAGAGGAGTTTCCAGAAGGACACATGGAAGACTTTAGCAGATGTTGTAGAAATGAAAATTCCTCCTCATAGTGAGTTCAAGCTTCTTCAAGAGGTCTGCAGTTGGATTTGGAAAGCCTTATCCAAATAGTTACTATCTGCAACTAGTATAGTCATAATAGTAATAACTTACTGTTATTTATTCTATTTCTTTTAACCTAATAAGCTCAGGATTGTTGCCTTCTTCTGCTTTTATTGCATTTGCACTTATGCACTTCTATGAATCATTCTGAGTTAGCCTTATAAATAGAAAAAATCCTGTGCTAAGCAATCATCATCTAGAAAACTCAGCCCTCAAATTTCAAAGCATTTTTTTTTGTTATTCTATAACTACTGTTGTGAACTTGCATTTTTTTTTTTTTGCAAATATAACCCAAGCAGGAACACTAACTTGCAATAATTCATATCTAAAGACTTCTGGATTCAGATTTGCTTTCTTAGGACACCACCACCATTTGACTAATTTACTAAGCAATAATATTGTCCCAGGAATTTTTTTTATAAATTTCCCCTTTAAACCCTCCCAGTAATGTCCACTAAGAAACTCTCCTGTTTGCTGATACATGATGCCAGCCTGTGATTACATGTGTTTAGATCTGTGGAAACACTTCAGTTTAGTTTAGGATTGTTTATTTGCTTACTTATTTTAGAGTCAGTTTCAAAATATTAAAAGTTACTTAGGCTTTGTCTATAGCTTAGCAATAACAATTATGATATTTACTATATATGTGTTCACCTGCTATAATGTTAGATGTCAGATGTTTAATTCTAGGGCACATTTTTTAGTTCTGTATAATTTTTCCCTCAGCCAAGAGTTTTCAGTTTTGATATCATCATCATCATCATCATCATCATCATCATCATCATATAATAATAATAATAATAATAATTATTATTATTATTATAATTATTATTAGTATTATTTACAAACATGTGAAATCACAATTGCCAATTCTTTAGCCAGTGTTACTGTATATTATTGTTAAGTTTCCTACCTGGACAGGCTAATCACTCAGCAATAGGCAGTCTCAATGTCTATAATATTCCTCTAAAAGTGTACTGTTTATTGCAAGCATAACTGAAATAACATTATTTACTGAAAACACAATATAAAGAAGTTACCTTATAAAACAGTCTTCATTTGTCATAATAGTTAATTATGACAAATTTGTTGACTAAAAAAAGACAGTGAAAATGCAGCTTTTCTCTTATTACCCTAAAATCTATAAAAATCAATGAGGAATGGGGGGGGGGGGTGTTTCCCTCAATAGAATATTAAAATATAAAATACATCCAAGAAATTAATTGGCACACCAAGTATTATATTTATGTATTCCTACAACTTCCAAATGCTTCATAATCAGTTTGAGAAACTTCAGAACCACCAGCTACTTTTCACTATAATTTGCATATTGAAGACAGAATCCAGCCAAAGTTATCTAATTACTATTCAAGTCTAATCTACAAATATAGAAAAATGAGATGGAAATTAGGCAGTTGGGTCCTTGGGGGGGGGAGTTCTTCAGGCAATAATCCTGCATCAAAATTTTGTGATGTTCAATATAAAACAAAACAACAACAACAAAATCAAATACTCCTCCAAGGAGCAAACATTTTTTTTGATGTGCTTATTTTCTTACTTGCATTATTATTTGTTTCCTTCACATGGAGGCCATGTGAAAAGTGATATCTTCCATTTGCATACTCAGAACATAAAATCACCTCCTTTTCTTTTCTGTCATGAGCAAAAATAAAGAAACTATAGGTAAAGGTAAGAGTTCCCCTGCAGATTGTTAGTACCGTGTGTATTACTAGTTGGGTTTTACAATGTATAACTTAAGCCAGCAATGTATGGTCAAAGAAATCAGCACACTACTGCTAAGAGCTGGTGTTGCAGTCACCTATAAGAGGAAATCAGCAGTGTCTCTCTTTCTGAGAGCATAGAGCTTTGAGACTCTCTTCCTAGTGAGACTCTGATATCTCTCTGATTCTATGCTAGTTTGTCTATATGATTATTCTATTATAAGGACTATTGTGTGTAGTAAGAACTATTGTGTTTTAATGTTAGTCTGTATATGTATTGAGTAAGGCTTGCATAATATACGTATTGAGAACATTGATTGCTGTATTTGTGAATGAATAGAACTGTTACTGACTACGATATTTGCCTACTGTAAATAATATTTATACATTTAATGTATGCGTTCTGATTATTTGAACCACCACTCATATCTCAGGGATATTAGCTAGATATCTTCTACCTACACGTTTTCCTTTGTGCATCCTGTGTAACTCTTAGGGGTAACACAGCTTACTATTTAACACCTAACATTGGTTATGGGCACAGTTTGAGGTTCTCAGTAAGAGGTTTCTTAGTGTGTGGATATTTCCAGTGTGATATTTCCAGTGAAATATAGTTTGTGAGTAGTGTGCATATTTGGTTGTATTGTAGTATAAATAATGCCCCAACTACGGTCAAGCAAAGTGTTCTCTATAACTCAGTTGAATAGCACAAATTATGGTTCCTGGTCTACAAAATGCAGTATGCTGTGAAGGACTCTGGGATGTCGCAATGAACCCACCAAATATAACAGCCTTGGATCCTGCCGATGAGGACGATTCAAAGAACATAGCTGACTTTAAACAGGAGAATGAGAAAACATATAGTCTGATAGGATTGACACTAAATGATGAACAATTGATCCATATCCGTGGAGTGGACTCAGCTGCTAGATGTTGGGGCTTTTGAAACAGATTTATGTTTGTGATAGTATGGAAGCACACATCCATCTTACACAAAAACTGTTTCGAACTCATTTGCAGACAGGTGGTAAAATTATTATTATTATTATTATTATTATTATTATTATTATTACTGTATTATATTATTATTATTATTATTTATTGGATTTGTATGCCGCCCCTCTCCGCAGACAGATAGCACATAATAATGATGGTTTAGCTATGAAACAAGTGTTAAAAGTGTTAACCAAGGTTTATGGGTTGTTGACAGTGGTGCAACTCAATGTATTTCCAATGATAGAAAACAGTTTGTAAACATGGCTATAAGTAATCAGCATGTGTCATTAGCGAATGGCTGGAAGATGAAGACAGATGGAGAAGATAGAGCAAAATGTTTATATTTAAAGGAAAGTCAACTGATGTTATATATGCCTCAGCCACAGTACAATTTGATATCTATAAGAGTTCTGGTTAATGAAGGATGTAATGTAATATTTAAGAAAAATAGATGTATGGTGGAAAAACTGGATACAAGTGTAAATGTGTGCTAGGGGCAGTGCTCTGTTTCCAAGCCAAAGAGCCAGCACTGCCTGAAGATGTCTCCGTGGTCACATAGCTGGCATTACTCAATACTGAAGGCGCACAGAGCACTGTTGTTTTATCACCAAAATGGCCCCTATTTTTCTACTTCCATTTTTAACGAACTGCTAGGTTGGCAGAAGCTGGGACAAGTAATGAGAACTCAACTGCTTACCTTCTGATCAATAAGCTCAGTGTCTTAGCCACTGAGCCATTGCATCACAAATACAGTGGTACCTCATCATACGAACTTAATTGGTTCCAGGAGGAGGTTCGTAAGGTGAAAAGTTCGTAAGATGAAACAATGTTTCCCATAGGAATCAATGTAAAAGCAAACAAGCCTTGCAAATCCTTCAGGAAAATCCCAAACTTTAGAAAGGAGGCGAACAGAGGGCAGGGAGGAGCAGCTAAAGGGGGCGGGTGGAAGAAGCAAGGCTAGGCTAAAGGGTGAGTGGGAAGGAAGAAAGGCAAGGGGGCGCCCCTCCCTTTTCTTTCTTAAAAAGACACAGTTTCAGTGCCTTTGCAAGCACGTTGTTCTCTGCAAAATCTTTCCTCCCCCAAGCTGCCCCTCCCTTTCCTTTCTTAAAAAGACACCCTTTCAGTGCCTTTGCAAGCACGTTGTTCTCTGCAAAATCTTTCCTACTCCAAGCAGCCGCTCCCTTTTCTTTCTTCAAAAAAGGGGAAAAAAAGAAACCCCTTCATCCCAGCAGCAGCTGCTTGGGTTCGTAAGATGAAAATAGTTCGGAAGAAGAGGCAAAAAAATCTTAAACACCGGGTTCGTATCTTGAAAAGTTCATTAGAAGAGGCGTTCGTAAGATGAGGTACCACTGTAAACTATAGCAACAGTTAAAAACAAGACTTGATTGGTAGACTGTGCAACAGTGCGCATAAGGTAAATTAAACCAAGCATACAGTAAGACTTATGGGTATAGAATACAAAGAATAACAGAGTAGGGTAGGAAGGAACTTTGGAGGTCTTCTAGTCTAAATTCCTGCTCCAGCAGGAGAATCTATAGCAGTGATGGTGAACCTATGGCATGGGTGTGAGCCATTTCTGCTGGCATGCGAGCCATTGCCGTAGCTCAGGTCCAATGTGCATGTGTGTGCCAGCCAGCTGATTTTTGCCTGACACAGAGGCTCTGGGAGGGTGTCTTTGGGTTCCAGAGAGTCTCCGGGGGTGGGGGGAGGCATTTTCCCCCCTCCCAGTTCCAGGGAAGCCTTTGGAGCCTGGGGAGGGCAAAATACGAGCCTAACGGGCCTACTGAAAGTTGGAAAACAGGCTGTTTCTGGCCTCTAGAGGTCCTTGGGGGGGGAAGCTGTTTTCACACTCCCCAGGCATTGAATTATGGGAGTGGGCATTCGTGTATGCATGGTAGCATGCGTCCGTGCTCTTTTGGCACACAAAGAAAAAAAGCTTCGCCATCACTGATCTATACCATTTAAGATAAGTGGTTGTCCAATCTTTTTTAAAAAGCCTCCAAGGATGGGGTACCCACAACTTCTGAATACAAGCTGTTCCACTGTTTAATTTTTCTCACTGTTGGGGAATTTCTCTTATTTCTAAGTTTGGTTAATTTTCTTGTCTTGCCTTGGAAAATAGTTTGACCGCCTCGTCTTTGTAGCAGCCTCAAAATTATTAGAATGCTTCTATCATGTCTCCTCTAGACCTTGTTTTCACTAGACTAGACATGCCCGATTCCTGCCAGATTTCTTCATATGGTTTTAGCCTCCAACACCCTAATCACCCATGTTACTCTTTTCTGCACTCTTTCTAGAGTCACAATAACCTTTTTTATATTATAATGACCAGAACTAGCAACATCAAGAGACTTACTCATATTACTAGACCTAGTAATAGCACCACTTCAAAAGTGCTTGACAGCCCTCTCTAAGCATTTTTTTACAGAGTCAGCATATTGCCCCCAACAATCTGGGTCATTACTCCAAGTGTAGTCTTACTAAGTCTTTGTAAAGTGGTACTAGAACTTCATGTAATCTTCATTCTATCTCTTTATTAATGTAGTCTAGGATTGCATTGGTATTTTTGGCTGCTGCCACACACTGTTAGCTCATTTTAAGTGATTGCCCACTAGGACTCCAAGATCCTTCTCACAGTTCCTGGAATTAAACCACGTTTAATCTACTTCAGGGGTTTCAATCTTGATTTCATTTTGGGCCACATCAGGGTTATTTTTAACCTTGGGGGCTGGGATGGGTATGCCCAGCATGATATCTCTTGTGTCAGGGATGCCTGTGGTGGCCCAACTTCTCTGTCAGCTAAAATGATCATGACTCCTTGAGCTTTGTTTGCACTGGCAGAGGGCTATAGGAGGCCATCACAGCCAAAACCGGAGCCTGGAACACTGCACACTACCACTTGAGCTCAATTTTTTTCTGGCAGAGGTACCGTGGACCTGACCTTCACTGTTTTCAGGGTGGCCCCATGGGACAAGCACCCCACAGGTTGTATCAGCACATGGGTTTTGAGTTTGATAGCCCTGACATAGTCTATACTTATACAGTTGGTTTTTCTTGCCTAAGTGTAAATCCTTACTTTTTTCTACCTTGAATTTCACTTTGCTAGATAGGGCCGACTGTTCAAGTCTGTCGAGGTCCACCTGGATCTTGAGCCTATCTTCTGTGGAGGAGTTGGCTATTCATGCCAGCTTAATGTCAACTGCAAATTTGAAGAGTTCCCCTTCTATTCCCTTGTCTAGATTGTTTATAAAGATACTGAAGAGTACTGGGCCTAAAACAGAAACTTGAGGTACCTCATTGCTGACTTCCCTCCATGTAGATGTAGTTCTGTTGAGAACTGCACATTGAGTATTATCAAAAAGTTAGAAACTCATTTGGTGATGGTGCTATCTACAGTACACATTTTTCTAGCTTATCAACAAGTAAATTGTGATGTTCTTCCTAGTAAAATGCCTTACTGAAATCTAATTATACTATGTCCACAGCTTTTCACTGACCCACTAATTTAGTCACTTTGTCAAAGAATATTTGTTTGACACAATCTGTTTTTTTGAGAAACCCATGTTGGCTTCTGGTTATAACTATGTTTGCTTCTAGGTATTCGCAGATTTGTTGCTTATGTTTTCCAAGATCTTCCCACTATTGATGCCAGATTGATCGATCTGTAATTTCCTGGATCTGTTTTCCCCTGTCTTTTTTTGAAGATGGGAAACACATCAGCTCTTGTCCCCATAAAATATACTGTCAATCATTAGCTTTCAAAGCAATTACAGTATCTTCTATTGAGAATTAGCACACTATTTCTGAGTGTAGTTTAAAAAGCAGTGTCCTTTGGTCTGTGGGAAATCCAAAGATTTTTCATGCATCCTGGTAGGCAATAAAAATGTGTGAATTCATGACCTTTATGTTTTCAAAACTGGAGGAAACAATTATATTATTTGTTCCTGAATGGTGTAGATGTAAATTAACAATAACAGTTAGCTTATCTTAACTGTATGTTTAGTTGGCAACTAACTTTGAACTGCAAATCACGTCTGACCTTCCTATTTATATTTTATTTTGCTCCAAATATGTTTATTAAAAGTTTATACAGTATTTTGACATTAATTATTACTCATATATTCACTAATATATAGCTCAGTGGGATGTGTTTTGTTTGTTTTTGGTTTTCATAAATCACTAGGCATAATTAATTTTTTTTAAAAAAATGGTATTAAACTTCAGAGTAAAAGTGATTTAATTTCAGTCACTCACAATCCCACCAATTTTTTCCCAAAATGGTTTTTGGAAGTGTGTGTTTGTGTGGGTGTACAATGTGCGACTCTTCCTCTTTCTATATGTCTTTCTCTGATTCTTTCTCTCTCTATGTGTGATTGTGTGTATATAAAGATGTTTACATTTGACAATGATCCACAGAGCATTTTTCTTTATGGCACTTCACATTGCAAAACTACAAAAACATTACAATCCCAGTTTTAAACTGTGTGCATATATTTGAGTATTATGGTCCACTTGCCTTACACTAACTTATGAATTTTAATTAATTTAAAAGAACAAACATAGAACATTGCAACAGGAGGAATTATTGACAGTAATTTCCATTAAAATGAAATAGAATATAGCAAAGTTCACTTTAATGAGAGTTTTAAAGATATGTATACCTCATATAAAGGAATCTTACTGAAAAATAAAACTCAAATATTTAGCTAGAGTGGAATGGAATGGAATAGAATAGAATAAGATGTTATCATGAGACAGTTGAGTAATATCCTAATGAGAGAAAGGTTAATCTCCCATTCTCTTCTTTTTTAATCTCCCACTTTAGCCAATGCATCTAAAAATACCATCTTTTCATGCATATTTTCACAAGGTTTCTGACGTTATGACATTATGACATTCCATATAGTTAACTTTTTAATGAAAATGAGAAACAAATGCAAGACTCAACAATTATTAGCAGAGATAAAATTCTTGATCAAGATGATTAGAGTAATTTATTTTTCGTTATTCAGTGATACATGCAAAAAAGAAAAAAAGAAAGTCTACACTTCCATGTTTGACTCTAAAAGTAATGGTCCTCTGAATCACTTCCTAAGCATCTTACACATACACTCCTGGAAATGCAGTGAAATATCAAAATAAAACAACAAAATATGATATTGGACCAATGAATCTTGGAACATTGAATCTTGTAAATTCACAGGCAACCTTACTCACAACAGCTAAATATATTCCTACTGTTTAAATAGAAAATCTGCAGAGGAAAATGGCTATTTACATATTTATTTGATTTATATGGTTACAAAACTCACATAGTGATTCTTAGTAGTTAACATAGAATTAAAAACATAAAATAAAATAAACAATAAGCAAAAATTACCAGCCAACGCATTATAATTTATTATAATGATTATTTATGATTTGTTCTATCTTGTTGTGAGCCACCCCGAGCCTTCGGAGAGGGGCGGCATACAAATCTAAATAATAAATAAATAATAAATAATAATAAATAAATAATATAATCAAAGCCAAACTGCATTCAAACTCAGCAATGAATATAGGATTTGCTTACAGAAACAGACCATTTTCAAGGCGTTAAAGACTCACAGGGTCATTAGATTTTGAAGATTAAAAAGAAAAATCATAACCAGTGTTTTGACAATAGAATTTCTGTTGATGAATCTGTTTCTTTTTATAGCAATTCTTAGCAGGTCTATCTCATTGTATGTGAACTGTTATGCCAAACCCTTATTTGAGTTGGTAGGGTTCTACTTTGGAATGTTATGCTAAACCAGCCTATTGCAATTCTGTTTAACAAACTGTAGTTAAATAATTCCTGGTAAGTCGCATGTACAAATCAGTGGCTATCTCTAAAATTAACCTATTCCTTGACAACCTGAAGGACTCACACAAATGAGAATAGGGAGTTGGAAAAGAAAAAAGGAGCCAAAATAAAAACCAACATTATGGCGTTTGTTCCCAATAGATCTCATGCATTTTGGAAGCAGAAGGTCCCATCTTCCAAATAAGATTTGTTCTTGCTTTATTTATTATAGTACATCACAGTTGCCACTAACATGTGACTGAATGAAAATGCATTATGCTAAAGGAAGTTTTAGCTTATACTATTACATTATAGAATTGCACAACAGTTAAATTCCACAACTGGAATTTGTTATCCCTTGGCGATCTACCCCTTTCCTCCCTCCCCTTCTTTAAACTGATTTATTAATGTCCAGTATTGCTTTGCAGTTTTATCCTTTTAGCAATAATGGATGTAATATATCACAAAAACAAATTTTTAAGAGTACATCATTAGGGTGATGTAGCACTGGTAATAAACCCCCTTCACACTTGGATGAACTTAAATCAGTTTCTCTTTATTGATTTTTGGTCATAACATAATTTTTAAAGTTCAACTCAGTTAATAAAAAGGCTTTCTCTAGTGTTGTGTGTTATGAAGTTTCCATGTCACCTTTTCAGGCAAAAGGCTGTTATAATAATATTGTATATAGATTAAGAGTTATATTTTTCAATACACATTCATGATGAATCCTCATTATGCCATATATCTTCTTCTTGGTCTCTGTGTCTTGGTCAATCTTTATTATCACTGAGCTTGGCAACAATAGATTTATATGACTGCCTTTCTATTCTGGTAGAGTAATAATTCTCTTTAGGAAAAGTGTCAGCCTGTTGAGCAGCGTTCCTTATAAATGTACTGTTAACCCTGGATAGGCATCTCAATACAAGCAGTCTACAAGTACCAATCTTCCATTGACTACTTGGACACAAAAGGGATTTTGTGGATGTTTTTCTCCTTCTTCTGCCAGTTTGTTTGTTTATTTGTTTGTTTTGATTTGTATGCCGCCCCTCTGAAGACTCGGAGCAGCTCACAACAAGAATACAAAATCCAAATCCAATGATTAAAACATTAGAACAGTTTAAAACCCTTGATTAAGAAACACTCATACAATCCAAACAAAACCATACATAAAATGGAGTGGCCAAGGGGAATCAATTTCCCCATGCCTGGCAGCAAAGATGGGTTTTTAGGAGTTTGCGAAAGGCAAGGAGGGTGGGGGCAGTCCTAATCTCTGGGGGGAGTTGATTCCAGAGGGTCTGGGCCACTACAGAGAAGGCTCTTCCCTTCAGTTAGTCTCCCTTGTAGAAATAGTTCCAGGTTTGATGCTGAGGATGATTGTCGTCTAGGCAGGTAAGCTACAATAGGCTATCCCACATGTCGTCACAGTGGTTAGCCATAAAGTATTCTGAATATATTTTCTCAACTGGTCATGCAAATTCTAATTTTCAAAAGTAGGTTTTTAAATAGTTGCTATTTATATCTTTAGATTATTTTTTCCAAAGGGTTAGATTTTTAGCAGGATAGCAGGAGTTATTTGAAATATCTACCCCTAAAAGGAAATTAATTTTCTGTGGATTCCAAAAGTTTCTAGGATATTTCCCTCTTTGAAGGTGCTATTCACCTTGTGGTATCAAGAGATTTGCTTCTTTCTGAAAAGAGTCAACCTCTTGATATATAACAGTGCTGAGGACAACAATGAAAATGAATTACTAAGTACATTGCAAGTACACTACAAATATCATATAAAACAGTTGACATTCCATTATGAAGCCTCTTCAGTAGCAATGAGAGGAAGCGGGCAAATTCTGTCTGTCATCTGCATAGCATCGCCACAATACCTATTTAAAGGTCTACTTTTGAATATTCTCAGATTCAAAAGCTTTTAAAAAGATGTATAGATCAGGTCTTCTTAGCAAAAACCTAAGCAGAAGCCAGATAATGATGCTACCTGCAACTCTAACATCATTTCTAGGCAAGCTGTAGAAGAAGAAGACACAGCTCTTGTCAAACTCAGGTTTGAGCAACATGTTGGGCCTGCGCTGTACAAACTGGTAGGTCAACTTTAATAGAGTAAAAATGAACAGGAATGAAGGTCAATTATTGGGGGGAAACCCTTTCATTTTTTAAATATTATTATTTCACAATTTTAACACACCACAAACTGCCCCACATTTCAGCTGCCTATCAGATTAAAAGAAAAGAAATATGTGAGCAAAAACTTTAAGAAAATATTTACAGACGTAAACAGAGAGAAGACTCTTCAATATACACAAGATAGATGGATGAAACTGAAAAGGGGTGGAGAAAAGTGGGAGGATTGCTGCTGGAGCTGTTCTACCAGGTTCTCTGGAAAATGGCTGCCAACCACTTCCAGACCCTTTTGTTTGAAACTATTTTCCTGGATCCATTTCAATCTGTTGAGTCATTTCAATTTGGGATTTCCCCCCCTTGGAATCAAGGCATGATCCTTACTATGCTGTTTCTATTGGGGTGGGTGGGTGGAATGTTATTTCTTGGCCAGTTAGTCTGGAGTATAGAGGTCCAGGGAATCCTCCTGCATTCCTCCCTGCTTTTCAACCTCTACGAAAAGTCATTGATGCCACAACGCTGCCTCTCTCTTAAACCACACTGGCTTTCTGTATGCAAATACATAACAAAAGAATGGTAGACAGCACACACATTGCCAACAAAACCTCCCAGCTGAATTTCTCAGCATTTAAAGAAATCCCGGCTGTCAAAACAGGACCTTTCTTCTTCCTGAAGGCCTGCAGCTCTTTAGAGCTTAGCTGATTTCAGAATAGAAGGACTGCTGTAGATTCTGTTGATTTGTTTATAAATAACATCCCTGAATTTTTATTTTAAAAAGCCAAGCACAGCATACTCTATGATTTTTAAATAGAATAGTATTTATTTTTCAGTGACAGGTGTGTGTTCCTCTTTTGAATACACAGGTAATGATAATCTTCTATGTGCTTGCTTTCCTTCTTCAAGTAAGATAGTTGATAAAGTCAAGGTTGTAACTGCATTCCAATGAATGTCCTTACAGTTCTACAACAGCCCTTTCTTGTCTAAACAGTAAGGTTGTAGGTAGGGTGGAGAGCAGGCCTGGAATGTACTTGTTCATCCACTCTCCTTTTAGACAGCAGTTTATTTCATTTTTATTGATAAGGCCACTTGATTTCATAACAATTCTGTGCAACTTCAAAAATAAAAAAATATAAAAACCATAAATGAGGCAAGAAAAAAGACAAAAGCTGCCTGGAAAAGCTAACCATCCTACTCAACAGAGAAAATACTGTACTATGAAAAGTTTATCACCTATCCTAATTCAAAGGGAAAGCCAGGTAATGACCTCTTCAGTAAAGGCAGGGTAGACGTCCTACAGATCTCTGGTGAAATATTGTTCCAGAGGACAGACACTGCAGTAGATAAGACCTGCTTCCAAGATCCCATCAGATGTATTTGTATGCCACCCCGAGTCTTCGGAGAAGGGTGGCATACAAATAATAATAATAATAATAATAATAATAATAATAATAATAATAATTGACAGGACCTGGAGAAAGCCAACTCTGTGGGACCTGACCGGCCACTGGGATGTCACACTTAAAATACTACAACCAGTTTTGGCCACCATATTATAAAATAGCGCCGGTGGACCTCACTCACTGGCGCCTTTTGCGGGAGGCTCGGGCAGACACAAGGACACATGGCGTAGACGCCATGTTGTTTTCGGCCGAAATCTCGCAAGATCGCGAGATTTCAGCTGAGGATCAGGCCAGGGTGGTCTGATTGATGATGTGTCCAGGCGGGGCCGGCCAGCCCTATAAAAGGGCGGGCAGGCCCGGGCTCAGCCTTTTTGCCCGGATCAGTCATCCTGAGCAGACACTCAGCTGGGTGTCTGCTCTTGGAAGCCATTTTGGGCGTCCTCGTGGTGACGGCCGCAATTTTGGAGCCTCATCGGAGGCCCGCGGTGTTTTGCTGTGGCATTTGGCGAGGCTGGGGTCCGGCGGGAAGACCCCCCCTTGACCACTTCTCGGCCTTTTAAATTTCGGTGGAGTCTTCTGGTCATTGAGCTCGTCCTCCTCGGGACCGAGGGGGACCGCTCTGTGTGCCTCAAAGGGGGGTGGTTACTGGCACAAGGGCTCATTGGCTATTGTGGGGGGGGGTAATCGGCCCTACCTTTCCTCAGGACCGAGGAGGGCTCAGTGGGCTAATTAAGCCCCTTCGCAGGTGGCAGTTTGCGGCTACTTCTCTGCCTTTTCAGGCAGAGTCCATCGAATCCCCTTTTAGGGTTTGGGCATTTTGGCTCCAGCTTCTTTGTAATATAAAAATAATACATAAATAAATAAAGAATACAAATAAGTACGTAAATAATAAAATACTAGTGAATAATAGATATTTTCTATTCAAATTATACATAATTATTGTTGGTGGATTAATGGCCCCAAAGAGGGAGAAGGCTGTGGTTCCACCGGTCCAGCCGGTAGTAAGACCAAGGAGGGCGTTGCGGCCCTCGGCCCGGGCTCGCCAGGAGGGGGCTATAGTGGGAGTCCCGACAGAGGTGATGGGGTTTGTGCCCCCTGGGCCTAATCCGGATTTGTCTTCTCTCTCTTGGGCCAGGGTCCTCGAGCGATTGGATGAACTTGAGCGCTGGAGGTCTGGATCCTAAATCATTTTACTATTTACTTTCTTCATCTTATCTCATCTTACCTAGTAATGCTGATATAATATCTAGAAAAGTTGGGAAGAGAAATGTCACTCTTGACCAGGGTTGGATTGCTGTTACCAGCCGCTACCGATGTGCTGTGTGCTGTATGCTTGGGTCGTCCCCCATGCACACGTGCAATCCCCAGCATGATTTTTCTTCCGTGCATGCACAGGAAGCAAAAATGCACCAAAATCTCAAAGGGGACATGCGCATATATGAGATTTTGATAATGTTTTGCTTCCGCACATGAGCGGAAGCAAATCATTGCTTAAATCTCATGCGCACGAGCGTCCCCTTGCGAGATTTTGCTTCTGCGCATGCACATAAAGCAAAATATACAAAAAATTAAAGAAAAAAATGGTGACAACCGAAGAAGGACTGGCACCGGAGCAGTCGCACATAAATTGTGCAATCTGGCAGCTGTCACCTACCACACCGGTAGTACCCCATCCCTGCTCTTGACAGAAAAGTACTTTTAAAATATCCATATACATTTGGTGGCAGCCTGATTCATACTAATCAGGGCTATAAAATGGTGACTCTAAAAGCTTTCAGGTTTCCCAGGCATTATAATAATGTCTCCTTTGGCTATCATTTATTGGTGACAGAAGCAGAAAAGTACTGGATAACTTAAATCTAAATCTTAAAAGGGTCAAGAGACTACCTGACTCTCAATGACTGGCATATGTTACTAGCAACAGAAATAATAAATCTAGTAAAACTGAAAATTAGCATCAATTGTTCAGGGTGACAAAATAACAGAAAAAAAAGAAAGACAAACAATTTAAAATATTTGTGTTTATATTTATGTGCATATGAATATGTATACACACAAAGACATGCATGTGCCATTAAATCATAATGCACTGCTTGTTGAATTGAGGATTGGTTGTGAGCAAAAAATTAAACTCCAATGGCTTTGGGAGAGAAAAACAGCCTCTGTGGGAGAAAACTGCTGTTAACTAAGGGTAATGAACAGTGACATTAATGAATTGCTGAGCTGCTGATTGCTTCAATGAGATACAAAGGCATAGACTTTCCCTCCCACACACACAGAGGATGTGGGATAGGAGGACCAGTGACTGTATTAAGCCAGGATCCCATTTATAACTTGGAGTTACTCTTCTTTCATAGCTAAACATTTGTAGAAAAATAGTTGAAGTAAGAGAAAATGCAGATTATGCAGTAATTCAAAGTATCACATTCCATTGTGTTTGCTGAATGAAATAATTAAGTGTTGAAGGTGTCATCTGCACAGCCTCTGGAAATGTAACTTTTATTTTTGTATTTTTCAAGTGGTAGAAAAGGCAGAATGTTGCTCCTACAATGGATCTTGCATCTTGAAGAACTAGAAATAATAGCAAGGTTCTATTGAGTCCTTGACCAGAAAACTCTTCTGTGAAGTTTTCTCAGATTATTTGTTACTTCAGTTTGAAATCGGAGCACAGGAACATTATTGCTGCCTATTTTGCTGTGCATAGCTTGGTTAAATTACATAAACAAATGGTGACAGATTTCAGAGAACCAGACTGAAGGTCAGAAAAGGAGATTATTATCAGCTGGCCGAGAAACTCCTTTTCTTGAACTGGATTACTGAAAAATATAGCTATCTGGGGGTTTTTTTCTTTGTTGCTTTTGCACAAGATATTTTATTGTTTAATCTTCTTATGCAAGCTACTGAGGCTACTTTTACTTTATTAGCTTGCATATTTGGAGACTAATCTTTCCAAGATGCCTCGCTTTTCTCAGCGAGGGAAGTGAGAAATCCCCAGCCATTTCCAGATGATCCAAGGTAAATGATCAAAGGTCCATCCATCTCTTTGTCACATTCCTGCGTCCCACACTATATTTCTTGCAGGTGCTGCATTTACACAATTCATGCGTTAATGCCAGTCCTGTCATATATCTGCTTTTAGAGTTGAACAGAAGCAATTTTAATCCCCACAATAGATAATTTCTGCTCAATTGTCAGACTGAAGCCCTGTAAGATATTGTCGAGGTCCAAAAGATTAAGCTTTCTAACATTCATCTGACCTGCTTTTCTGAAAAATAGCAACAGACAAGTATATATGCTATTGAAGTCTGCAGAATCCCTTACATTTAAAACTGAAGATGTGCTGATAATGTAACTGAGAATTCTGAGGTATTGATGAAAAACTATATTACCTTGTGAATATGTGGTCACTTGTGATACATTAGTTACTAATTTTCCAATGGAGATAATTTTTTGTAATGAAAAAGTAATCCTGTGGGACATGCTTCAGTTTTAATACTTCTGTTTGACAGCATTATCTGTATGCTATTAAGCTGATATTCATTATCTTGTCTGGCCCTGGTGCTTTTCCTGGCTTCTATTTGTGAATTATTATTATTATTATTATTATTATTATTATTATTATTATTATTATTATTAATTAGATTTGTATGCCACCCCTCTCCGCAGACTCGGGGCGGTTCACAAAAATCATAAGAACAATATATAGTAACAAATCTAATATTAAAGTCTAAAATAACGATTTTACATTAAAAAGCCTAAAAACCCCAGTATATAAAAAACATACACACAAACATATCATACATAAAACTATATAGACAAGGGGGAGATGCCTCAGTTCCCCCATGCCTGATGGCAGACGTGGGTTTTAAGAAGTTTACGAAAGGCAAGGAGGGTGGGGGCAGTCCTAATCTCTGGAGGGAGCTGGTTCCAGAGGGTCAGGGCCACCACAGAGAAGGCTCTTCCCCTGGGTCCCACCAGCCAACACTGTTTAGTCGACGGGACCCGGAGAAGGCCAACTCTGTGGGACCTAACCAGCCACTGGGATTCATGCGACAGAAGGCAGTCTCGCAGATATCCTGGTCCGGTGCCATAAAGGGCTTTATAGGTCATAACCAACACTTTGAATTGTGACTGGAAACTGATCGGCAACCAATGCAGACTGCGGAGTGTTGGAGTAACATGGGCATAACTAGGGAAGCCCGTGATTGCTCTCGCAACTGAATTCTGCACGATATGAAGTTTCCGAACACTCTTCAAAGGTAGCCCCATGTAGAGAGCGTTACAGTAGTCGAACCTCAAGGTGATGAGGGCATAAGTGACTGTGAGCAGTGACTCCCAGTCCAAATAGGGCTGCAACTGGTGCACCAGGCGAACCTGGGCAAACGGCCCCCTCGCCACAGCTGAAAGATGTTTCTCTAATGTGGATCAAGGAGGATGCCCAAGTTGCGGACCCTCTCTGAGGGGGTTAATAGTTTCCCCCCTAGGGTGATGGATGGACAGATAGAATTGTCCTTGGGAGGCAAAACCCATAGCTACTCCATCTTATTAGGGTTGAGTTTGAGTCTGTTGATACCCATCCAGACCCCAACAGCCTCCAGACACCGGCACATCACTTCCACTGCTTCGTTGACTGGATATGGGATGGAGATGTACACCTGGGTATCATCGGCGTACTGATGATACCTCACACCTATATCCTCATAGATCTTGCACTTCCTTTTCTATGATCACCAGGGGCTGTGAACCCAATGGGATGGGTTCAGTAGTAAGAGGTTTGGCTGTTGTTGGTGTCTGGGATGGAGATTGTGGAGATAGGTGGCTGTAGTTACCTTTCAAACCTGCAGAACACGATCAGGTCATCTGCCAGTTGCTGATTTCTTTCAGCTTGGGAAGGAGGTTTGCCGTAACCAGTGATGTTTTTAAGGGTTTTCCACATCTTTGTTGGTTCATTTGTTGAAAAGTGATTCCTTAGCTTTTCAGAGTAGCTTCTTTTTGTTGTTCTGATCTCCCTTGTTAATACATTTCTGGCCTGATTGTACAGAATCACCTTTTCTGTAGGCTTCCTCTTTGGAATGACGTAGCTGCTCAGGTTTAGCTGTGAACCAAGTTTTATTGTTACTATATATTTGCAAGTTCCTGGTCGGTACACATAGGTCTTCACAGAAGCTGATATATGATGTTAAAGTATCTGTGAGTTCATCCAGATCTGCAGAGGTATCTTCAAAAATATTCCAGTCCATGCAGTCAAAGCAAACCTGTAGCTTTAACTTTGCCTCTTCGATCCAAGACCTCACTGGTTTAATTGTTGGTTTTGTGGCTTTAAGTCTTTGTCTGTAAGCAGGTACAAGGTGAATCATGCAATGATCAGAGTGGCCCACAGCTTCTCATGGTAAGGATTGATAAGCATCTTTTAGTGTTGTATAGAAGTGACCTAAAGTATTTTTGCCCCTGGTAGGACAATTGACATGCTGAAAATATTTTGGAAGCTCTTTTCTTAAGTTACTTTTGTTGAAATCACCTAGAATAATGGTCGGTGAATCTGGGTACAGTGGAACCCCGACATAAGAGCTGCTCGACTTAAGAGCTACTCGAGATAAGAGCTGGGAGAGGAGAGACATTTTTTTATTTTATTTTATTTATTACTTGGATTTGTATGCCGCCCCTCTCCGCGATACGAGCCGAGAAGAGCCGGGCTGGCTTACTTTCCTTCCTTCCCGCGCTGATGCAGAGCCACTCGAACAAAGCGTCGCGCCCCTCTGATGCTTTCGGCGGCTTCCGAAGCGACGCTGGGCTCTTTTGCCGCCAAAAGCGTCAGGGGGGCGTGACGCTTTGTTCGAGTGGCTCTGCATCAGCGCGGGAAGGAAGGAAAGTAAGCCAGCCCGGCTCTTCTCGGCTCGTATCCCGGCACTTGGTGAGTGGAGAGGCGGTCGCCTCCCCTGCCGCCCCACTCTGGGGGTCCTTGGCTTCTGCTGGGGGTGGGGGGATCCGAACGTTGTTTTGAATTTCACATTCCGAGTGGCCCAAACGCCAAAGGCGAACTTCCGCACCTCAGGAGTTAGCTCGCAAACGGTGCGGCTGTTTTAAAACATCGCTGCCAGCCTGGGGGGGGAGAGGGAAAGGGGGGAGAGGGGGGAGAGAAAGAGAGAGGGAGAGAGAGAAAGAGAGAGGGAAAGGGGGGGAGAGGGGGGAGAGAAAGAGAGAGGGATAGAGAGAGAGAGAGAGAGTGAGAGATGCTCAGTGAGCCTTTCTTTGAAGTTGCCTTTCTTTCTTTCTTTCTTTCTTTCTCTCTCTCTTTCTTTTTCTCTCATGCTCTCTTGCTCTTTCATTCTTTTTTTTCTCTTTCTTTCTTTCTTTCTCTTGCTTTCTTTCTTTCTCTTGCTTTCTTTCTTTCTCTTGCTTTCTTTCTTTCTCTTGCTTTCTCTCCTTCCTTCCCTCCTTCCATTTCTTTCATTCTCCCTCTCTATTTTTATTTCTCTTTCATTTTCTTTCTTTCTCTCTTGCTTTCTTTCTTTCTTGCTCTTTTTCTTTCTCTCTTTTACCTTCCCTTCCTCTATTTCTTGCTTTCCTTTTCCTTCCTCCCTTCTTTCCTCCCTCTACAGGATTGGGTGGCAGTGAAGTTACTCTCCCCTTTCATAAGTTTCCTTGCTTCCTTCCTCTGTTCCTGTCCCTTCACCCTTTCTTTCTTCCTTTCTTTCTTTCTTCCTTTCTTTCCTTCCTTCCTTTCCTCCCTCCATTTCTTGCTTTCCTTTTCCTTCCTCCCTTCTTTCCTCCCTCTACAGGATTGGGTGGCAGTGAAGTTGAATAAATAACTACACTTTAATGAATAAAAATAAAAGTTTGCCATGTTGATTGTTTTGGGTAAAAAGAGGAAGGGAAGGAAAGCTCTCAGCTTATCATCTTATTAATAAGTAAAGTTACATTTATTCTTGCAATGTCTTTTTGCATAATTTAGACTAACTTTGTGAGTTTTTTGAGGGCTGGAACCAATTAAAATTATTTACATTAATTCCTATGGGGAAAAGTCGTTCGAGATAAGAGCTGCTCGACTTAAGAGCGCAGGTCCGGAACGAATTAAACTCGTATCTCGAGGTACCACTGTATTTGGGTTCAATCTCCATAGTCTGATCAGCTAGAGTTCAAAATGTTTTGTTTACACAGGCTTGTGGAAGGATATACACTGCAATTAGTAGAAATGATGAGAACTCACATGGAGAATAAAAAGGGTTGCAGTTAATAAATAAAGACTCTAGGTTTTCATCACAGAATTTGTTTATTATAGTTATGTCCTGAGACCAGCTGTTGTTGATATACATACATAAGCCTCCTCCTTTCCCCCCACTGATAGTTCTACAATATTGTCTGCTCTAAGTATCTGAAACCCTGATGTATATTAGTATGGGAGAAAATTAAAGAATAACTTTATTTGAAAATATCAGTCTGGTTCTCCACAATAAAGGCATTGATTTACCCAAATGTTATTGATATAGAAAATGTTACCAGATATAAAGATGATTTAAATGAAAAGAGGGAATTTTAAACTAAGCAGGAATTGAGTGAGCAGGCGATTGAGATAACATCGTGGTCATATGTACAGATACAATCTACATAGGAGAAGGATGATAAAATGTACGGTTGTTGTAAAGAATTAACATATATTAATAGGGACAGATGAAAAATTAATAAGGAAAATATATAACTATTTGTTAAGTAAATAAGATGGAAAAGGAATAAGTAAAAGAGACAATGATAGTATGAGCTAAGATGTTTGGCTATTCAATTGAGTTAAATAAATAGCAGAAATTATAGGATAGAAATTATAAATTAACAACGCCTACTGAATACAAAGAAAATCTTTATAAAATGTTTTATAGATGGCATTTTCCGCCCTCAAGATTAGCAAAGATGGTTAAGGATAAATCTGCAAAATATTGAAAATGTCATCAGACACCTAGTTCATATTATCAGATGTGTTGGACAGGTCGAAAAGTGAAAAAATATTGGACAAAAATATATACATCACTGGAAAAAATGATAAAATAATATATAGATTTGAAACAAGAGACATTTTTTGTTGGGCAGTTTACCAGACAAGTAAAACAAAGGGAATGTATATTTGATTTTACGTGTATTGACTTCAGTGAGAATAGTATTTGCACAATAATGGAAAAGTGAAGCGATCCAAACAGATGACAATGTGATTAGAAAAATATTAGAATATGCAGAAATGGATAAGCAGTCAGAGGTGGGCTGCACATACTTTAACAAACGGTTCACAAAATATGTGAGTGCACACACATATGCTAACTTTGCTCACTGGCAGGAGTTTGATTCTGACGGGGCTCA